>NC_072855.1:63227482-64427482 GCF_028858705.1 Grus americana
AGGTAGTAAGACGGCAGGTATTTGACAACCGAATTCCCTGACAACAGAGCTGTCATGACCTGATGCTGGCAACATCTAAGAACTAAAAGGGAAGCAGCAGCTGTACCAAACTCATACAAGGCCAGCTTTTAGGGACTGCAGTGGTATTTTGTTCATCTGCACCACCAAAAACTGGGGACAGAGAGAGACAGAGACTACACAGTTGCAAAGAACTGACGCAAACTGTCTGCATCTGTGCTACAGCAGATCAGCTGAGGTGGCTGAAAATGTTGTCTCCCACACCTGTCCCAGTCAAGACTGTCAGACATCCCGTGAATCAGTTCCTGACTCTCTGGCTTACCCTTGCTCCTCCTTCCATTAACCCAGTTCATGCAACTCAAAGCCTGTAATTAATATCCTTATCATTTAAATTCTGACCACTAAGACACCTGGAGCTACAGTGGCCATTAAGCTTATAGTAGCATTCACGCAAGTTGCATTTGGGGGCTGCTTTTTATCACTAAATTTATGAAGACAGAACAAGTTTTACAAATATAAGCAGTTTATTTCACCACGTACTTCACCAAAACCTCCAAAATATTCCCTTATTTTCTCCTCAGGCGTGTCTGGAGATAAGCCCCCAACAAAAATCTTTTTAATGGGTTCTTTTGTTTTCATGGCTTTAGCTCTTTTTGGATCAATGACCTTTCCATTCAGCTTGTGTTCTTTCTGGTCCATGACCTGTGGAAAATTAAAACATGATCTTACTCGTGGTTCAAGCTAAATGTTTTACTGAGCAAGGCCTAATTATTTTATACTTAGTTTTTGTTAATGCTATTGCTTCAATTTCAATACTTTGATTACAGCAATAATTTGTTGCACAAAACAAACAGTTCCATGATTTTGATCACTTTCCACTGACAGAGAGTTCTGACAAAGCCTTTCAAGAGTCACCTGGAGCAACATATCACCCAAGGGAAGTAAGAGTGTATCTTTTCTCAGAAAGTCCTCTATGATCCCATCCCCAGACCTCATGAAGTAAATAATCTGTACCTTAGATATCACAAAAGGTCAATGAAGGTGAAAACTTTTCAGTGTGCTGCCTCAAGAGCATTTTAGAAAGGTTAACAGCTAATTTTTGCTTGGATAAAGCCCAGATCTATCAAAACCACTGGCTCTACTCTATAGGGGTTCACATTGCAGCTCCGCAATGCAAAGACTTGAAGTTATTTGTAAATTACTGCTTTCACAGTGGTAGGCAGCAGACATTTATATACAATATTTTTAAAGTGCTCAAGTCCAGTGGCTTGCAGTACACTCCCCTGCAAGTGCCCAAAGCCATACTTTGGGAATCACTGCTGGTCCCGGCCACTGTATCACAACTAAGACAGTTTAGGAAAAAAACATTTCAATAAGCATCTTAAATATATTGTAATCTCAGAATCATCTTTAACAGATCGCGTACAAACAACTATGCATACAATCATCCAAGCGCTGTATCACTGCTACCTAAAACTGAACATGTTGTTTTGTTACATTATTACCTTATCTACACTCTCCGATTCTTTGAAGAGTACAAAGCCGAAGCCTCTTGATCGCCCAGTGATAGGATCTAACTTCAGAGTGCAGTCTACAACTTCACCAAATTTAGAGAAATAGTCCTTCAGATCTTTCTTTGTAGTGTCCCAGCTAAGGCCGCCAATAAACATTTTCCTGTTAAGACAAGATGGTTAATCTATTAATGTGTGTTACCCAAAATCCTGTACTTTCAAGATTTATGAGCTCAGTTACCTAATGTAAGGAATAGCAGAATTTTATCAGTGATACTACACACCCAGGCCTGCACTTTTTGAGAACTTGTTTAAATGATCCTGGCCAGATTAGATAAAGACTTACATGTACACGAAAGTTTTGCACCATCTTCTGCTGTGGTTGTGTGCTGGTTTTGCCTGGGATAGAGTTAATTTTCTTCATAGTAGCTGGTATAGAGCTATGTTTTGGATTTGTGCTGAAAACAGTGTTGATAATACAGGGATGTTTTCGTTACTGCTGAGCAGTACTTACACAGGATCAAAGCCTTTTCTGCTTCTCACCCCACCAGTGAATGGGCTGGGGGTGCACAAGAAGCTGGGAGGGGACACAGCTGGGACAGCTGACCACAACTGACCAAAGGGCTATTCCACACTGTATGATGTCATGCTCAGCATATAAAGATGGGTGAAGAAGGAAGAGGGGGACGTTCAGAGTGATGGTGTTCATCTTCCCAAGTAACCATCACATGTGATGGAGCCCTGCTTTCCTGGGGACAGCTGAACCCCTGCCTGCTGATAGGAAGTAGTGAATGAATTCCTTGTTTTGCTTTGCTTGTGTGCACAGCTTTTGCTTTACCCATTAAACTGTCTTTATCTCAACCCATGAGTTTTCTCACTTTCATTCTTCCGATTCTCTCCCCCATCCTGCCACGGGGGGAACGAGCAAGCAGCTGAAACTACTGAGAGTAACAAAAAGATATTTTCTACTTCCTTACATCCCCATCACAGGATTAATTCCATTATCTGTGGAGCCTCCACATAATTGCTTATGAAACAAACACAGGCAGAATAGATTTCTAAGGCAGTGCGGTTAAACAGAAGCATTTATGTACTAGTCTGGCTTGGACATATGCCAATATTAGTAAACTAAAAGAAATAAAGTTTAGTCAAATTCCCTTCCCCAGAAAGCAGTAAAAAAATCAAAGTATTGGATGGTCAAAAGTTATCTTTCCTCCCAAAACCATGATATAAGCACCCAGCATAATCCAATACAATCACGAGAAATCTTCCCAATATATCACCTACAGGACCAGTGTTGCTGGGCAAACATGTACAGCAGATAACTCTGATCATGACTTGTATTTTCAAAAGCACACTGGAAGCTTGGAATCAAATAATGACCATCACATCACATCAGCAGGCTACAAAAAAAAAAGCCACAAAAACCCACCCAAAACCCCCAAACAAACAAGAACCAGTGTCTTGAGAGGAAACATTTCACGATTTGCATCAACTAAAAATCAAACCAACATGTACACAAATGAAACATTCCTAGTTATTAGGCACAGGGCTTATGTACCCATTCAAAAAAGGATTTGGTTTGAGATGGTCTCATACGGATAGAGAGGATTTTTACAGCAGGCTCAAAACAAAAAGTATGATCCATTATGATCTATAAAAGCTCTGCCCATTTTCACTGTACCAACTTATTCCACAATCACACCCAGTTATCAGAAAACCTGAAAAAACACTTTAGCACATTTCCAACTCCTCCACTTTCCAGACACAGGCAAATATTTCTGCCAATCGTGTGCAATCACATTGTACTTCTACAAGTCAAACTCTCTAAACAAAAGCTGCTCATGTGAACTAACTCTGTTGAATTAGCTGTGCTCCTACAGAATTAACAAGAGCATTCAGCTTCTGACGAACATATCCAACCTCCATACGTATGAGGAGGTTCAGGAGCTTCAGATGTTTCTATAAAAACTCTTGAACTCTATAAATAGGAACACTGATTTCCCATCCCTTTATACACTTTTCCCATTAGTTCCAGATCTCTCTTCAACAAAGTACCAAAAGCCCTTTCTAGTGTGACATCTTACTGTCTTCAGGACTGATATGGAAAAAAACGGTCCACAGTGGTAAACCAGCAGCCTTATAACAGTACAGACAGTACTTCAAAGGATGCTTTGTTTTCTTGTAGTCATCCATCATTAAGGTACTTTTTTGTTTGTTTAAGCAACAAAACAGAACACATACAAAGGTTGCAGCATCCTATTTCTGACACACAGGGGATAGTGATACTCTAGCAGTTACTACCGAACATACACTTGCTATGTGACATCAAAACACCTGTTTTACAGTGATCAACAAACCATTAACATAAACATACAAAATCTTTTTTATAGTTATTAACAATCAACATTAATGTACAAAATGCTGCTTTATATCACTAAGCACATGACAGACCAAGAACACAAGTTTGAAACTGACAGTCCTCTGAAGGATTTTCCTCCCACCATGCGGTAACTGCATCTGTGCATCCAGTTACAGAGCAGCAAAACATGACTGCTTCAGCTTGCCACTACAGAAGTTGACAACCTACTGCAAAACTGAGGTCAGATCAAGGCTACAACACAAACACTAGTACAACAATTAAAGTGCAATGTCACAGTGCTGTCAAAAGCTTGTAAAATATGTACATTTCCCAAACCACAGTTTGGCTGGTGTAAATCACATCAGCACATACAGTTTTCCAAAGTAAGTTACCAGAAGCATACTGAGAAAGCTTTCAAACTTCAGACTTAGCTAAACGGAGCTCAGACGTCACCATGACTAGTGGCTTTGGCCTTTCTCCAACAGGCTAGTCAGGAAGTTGCCTGGCAGTTGCCAACGTGGATTTCTCAAGTCCACAGTTCTCACCAAGGAGATCTGAGGGTACAAGAACCTGTGAACTGTTTTTTCCTGAAGACACTGTCTCTAATTGCTAATGCCAAGGAAACACTGATGTACTTGCATCCAGCAGCTACCAAGGATTAGCGTTTCCCCTCTACTATCAAGAGAACTGTCAAAACAGTTTCCTGTGCAGCATTACCCAGCAAGAAGTGACATTCCAGCAAGAACTGACAGGTCAAAAAAACGACTGAACTAAATTACAAGTCAACGTATGCTACATGTAATCACTGCCCAATGTCACTGCACCACTGAGTAACAACTTTTTATAGGCTGTGCTGACTCAAAAGAAGATGGGCTTCTCATGAAAACCCTTTAATAGGTGTGTATTCAAGGGCAAAAAGTAAAACAAGCTATGCAAACTGCAAAGGCACTTAAAGCCATTAAGAGCAGGTGAGAAGTAACAAAAACATTCTAAGTTTTCACTAGTCCTAGCAAAACACTCAAAAAAGGTTCCTGCTCTCTCTCCCTGCTCTCAGCAACATCCCTGAATATTACAGAAGGAGGAAGACACTCAGGAAGGTTTTGCAGCAAGTCTCTACAGAACACAGTAGTTAGTGTTCCTTTATCCAGTTTAGTTTCTGAAGACCTGCAGCTTGGGTTTCTTATTGGCCTGAGACAGCATAGAGCAGCGGCCTGTTCTATAACTGGATTTATTACATGTGAATTTCACCTGCTCTATAAAAGCGACACTGCCACGTGCAAAGCATCAGGTAGAGACCCTTAGAAGATTAAAAATTGCCTTCATTCATTATGCTGCCACCTAAAGCAATCTTTCTCACAGCAAGTTTCATGAGAAGAGGGACTGATTAGAGGGCAGGGGGAAGAAGTCAAGGGGCCTCGTGCCGCTCACTGACAGGCAACTGACATACCATTTCTGTTTGCAACACAGGGCAACATTGAGTGATTGCAAGTTGAGCATTCAGCTCCACTGAGTTACGGTCCTTAACACATGCACCACACATTAACTTTTAGAAAACCTCTTCTATGACGACAGGCTGAGAAAGTTGGGGTTGTTCAGCCTGGAGAAAAGAAGGCTCTGGGGAGACCTAATTGAGGCCTTCCAGTACTTAAAGGGGGCCTTCAGGAAAGCTAGAGAGGGACTGTTCATAAGGGCATGGAGCAATAAGACAGGGGGGAATGGCTTTAAGCTTAAGGAGGGGAGATTTAGATTAGGTATAAGGAAAAAAACACCCTTCACTATGAGGGTGGTGAGGCACTGGAACAGGTTGCCCAGAGAAGCTGTGGATGCCACCTCCCTGGAAGTGTTCAAGGCCAGGATGGATGAGGCTTTGGGCAATGTGGTCTATTGGAGGGTGTCCCTGCCCATGGCAGAGGGTTGGAACTAGATTATATTTACGGTCTCTTCTAACCCAAACCATTCTATGATCTATGAAAAAACATCCTCAAAAAAAAAGTTTGCAATTTGACACACATCACACCAGACATACACCTCAGGACCAGTCACTGCCAACTGCCGCGGGATTTGGGTTGACGGACATGAAACTTTCCCCACCTGGTAGCAGCATTTGGAACTCTGTGACAGCGCTACTCCAGCTAGTTTTGAAACCGACCCAGAACACACCCCGACTCCCTGCAATGCCTAAGAGTAAACCAGCTACGGACCCAGCTGCACTTTCCAAGAGCACGCCAAGCCCGTGGGTGGCGTTTAGGTTTGCACCCTCCGGGTGAGCCACCAGCTACCGCCCGAGCCGCTCCGTTCCGGGGCAAGCAGCGCTACCCGGCTCGCCGCAGTCACTGTCGCGGCGCGGGGGTCTCTACCCTGATCGTCACGCCTCGGTGCTCCCGGCAAAGGGGAAGGCGGAGGTGCCCGAGCGGCGCCACCCGCCCGAGCCCCGCCGGCGGCCCGCCCCCGCCGGCCCGGCCCGGTACGTGACGTCGCCGCGACGCCAAGTAAACAAACAGGGCGGCAAGTGGGGCCGCGCTGGGCTAGGCCAGGCCAGGCCAGGCCAAGCCAAGCGGCGCCGGACCCCGACTCCCACCCCAGCAGGACACCGCCAAGGAGACAAAAGCCGCGGGGCGCCTGTACCACCCCCCACGGCTCACCCCTCGTCCTCCTCGTTCTTGCTGGCGTCGATCTTGGCTCCCTCCGATTCGATCCCGCCGCCGCCACCTCCCCCGTCGGCGTTCCCCGCCCCAGTCCCTGCCAGCCCCTCAGGCTGCTCCACCGGCTCCGCCGAGCTGCCTCCAGCGCCCGCCACCGCCGAGTCCATGGCGAACTGCTGCTCCGACATGGCGGCGCCGCCGCTGCGGCTGACCCGCGCCGGCCGGCCGGCGACTACCCGCCGTCTCCGGCCCCGCTGCACCCTCCCCGCCGAGGCCTTAGCCCCGCTCGCGGCCCCGCCGACGAGACGAGCGCACAGAGCCCTCCTCCTTTCGTTCGCTTTTTTTAATGGCGCCGCCACCGATCCAACCTAAAATGGCGGACGGAAGGAGCGCGGCGAACACAGTCACGTGACACCGCCTCCCGGGGAGACGCTGTGGGGGGGTGCGTCGTCCCCGGAGCCGTTGGAGCTGTCGGTTGGCGACTGTTGCCTGTGAGCGCTGCGTCTGTTCTGGGGCGGCCTGCCGCCAACAGCAGGGCTTTTGGGTGGCCGCTGCGGAGCACGGCACGGGGCAAGCGGCGGCTCGAAGTAAGGCCGGGGGCGAGGGGGACGGACGCTCTCAATCCGACAGCTGGTGGGCACCTGCCCGACGTGGCTTTCAGCCTTGCAGGGACCCGAGCCTGCACGGCCGGCCTGCGCCGAGGTCCTGGGCACCTCGCAACCTGCACGCAGCCCCTTGGAATATCTAGGGCCTGAAAGTAGCGAAACTAAGCTTTTTTTTAAAAAAAACCCACACCAACACCACCCACAAACAAAACAACAAAGCAAACCCACCAAAACAACTTTTAAATTTAAAATGTAATTTGCTACAGGTTGAACTAAAACTTGGCTCTTAGACATGTCTTTTGAATATTAACAAGTGTAATAGCCAAGCCATATCCTAGTGGCAAAAGAGAGCAGCGCTTGCAGCCACCTGGAGGCACCACTGTTAAAGGACAGCTTCTACATCCAGCTCACTCTGGTTAAGTTGGGAGTACAAACTCACATGCTGCTGTGGCTTTCTCAGCGGCAAGTGCTGTTTCTTTAGGTTGTAGCCAGCGATGTCAGTGAGTCTTCTCTCATCCAATCTAATTGCTAAGATGGCAAGAACCTCCCCAGATCTAGCAACTGCTTAAACTCACAGCAGTTTCTGTAGGACAAGAGAAGAAAATACCCAGCTGCCTGATAAACACTGAAAATATGGTTTGGAAACTGACAGCTCTACCCAGACTGCTCCCTTTAGAAGTTTGCAAGACCAGTCTCCCCTGTGAATTTCACCTTCCTCTTCTAACAAGCAAGGTTGGATGCATGACTAGATACTTGTGCTGCAAAAAAACCCTCAAGACTGTTGCAATCCTTTGGCCTTAGGCAAAATGCATATGCTCACCCATCCAGCTGTTCTCCTATTCAGAAAACAACCTGCTGATTAAAGCAGTTTCCCTTCTCCAGCAATCATTCATTCAGGCTTTTGTTATGTTGCTTGCTAGTATCACAAGATGGGAAACCTGTTTTCTGGTCCAGTTGAAGAGAGTCCAGTACAGGATCTAACTTGAAGGAATAGATTCCAACTTGTACAGAAATTAGTTGCTGAATTGGAAGAGACAGGAGTAATTGCTCTAGGGAAGTAATTAAGTTATAGCCTTGAGTATTCTAGAACCCAAGTACTTGAAAAACCTTTAAAGGTGATACAGATCTCACTATCTAACCCCTCAAGCAGTGCTATCAGCATAAGAAAGGTGCTGCTGTAGTACTAGATCCCTCCCTTGAGGTGTATGAAATTGGCAGTATTGTGCCACAGACTACTTTCTCCTCTTTTCTGCAGCTGGCAGGAGACAACTCTGCTGTCTTCCACAGTGATGCTAACTCAAGGCACTATACTATGGTGCTCTCAAGACAGGTCAGGAAAAGGAGTTGGTTGTACTGACCTGTATACACAATTATTTTGTCCTGGGCCATTTTTGATCTCCAGAAAGGTACCTGCCCTTCTATACAAGTAAAAATATAGTTATAACACTGTAAGCTGACAGCCAACAGCAAGACTACACATTCATTTAAGTAAGCATTTATTAGAGAATCCTTTAACATGAAATTATACAAATAAAGTTTGTATAAACACAAGTCCACATTGTGTCATAACATGAATGGCAAAAAGAAAGTAAAAACCATAAAAGAAAACTAGTCAGCTGCTATGTACAGTTGGACACAGTTGTGTCGTACACTAAAAGTCTTTTACAAAATAGTCATTTCCTCTCACGGAGACCACCCTCCATTCACTCACGATGCGCTGCAAGATGGCTTTGTTGCAGTATCTCTACCTAAAAACCAAGAAAAAATGTTTGTTAGATCTGTGCAAGTTACTACAAGAATCGTTAAAAGGTCCATTTTCATGAACTGCTTTAAGTCTTCTATATATTCCTTTCTTCATTGTTAAAGATCATATGCATATTTATTAAGGTAACACAAGAGGTTTTGTTACCCATCAGTAATTTATCTTCCCAAATATAGCCATTCAGCCCATTTAGGAAGCTGTTCCAGAACAAAAACACATCCAATTTAGACTATTAATCAGGCTCTGGATCAGTTTTTTTCCACTGGAAAGACTGCCAAAAGGGTTTCCAATTATTTGTTTATCCATCTAAATGACTGCTGTGCAAACACGAGTCAGGCCAATTTAGTTTGGTACACGTGCATATGATCTTTAATGTTTTTCCAGATTTAAAAGTTCGTTTTGGTTTGCAGATTTCACTATTAGCTATAAAAAGAAAAAAGCAAGCATTAAATCTTAAAGAATGCACACTTAAAATGAGGTTCCACAATTGAAATACAACACTAAACAGAAGACCAAATGATTAAGCTGTAAAGGCATTTATGTACTTTAACTCCTGTAAAAAACCATTTAAGTTAAGACACTTAATCTCCAAAAAGATTAAAAAAAAGAAGCCAAAGTCTGAAGTTTTCCACTTTAATCTTTACGCTGGTACATGAAGTTGGAAGAGACCATACCACAGGACAGCGTTTTCTGGTGTATGCCTTGCGCTCTGCCTGCAACGTGCGACCCCAGAGATAGACGTGGTCAGGGTGACACACGGCCTGCAATGAAGTTCCCGCTGGCGGGTACAAACAAGGTATAATGTCAGAGTTAGAAGACAACATTCTTGTTTTCCTTAAGTTGTACCCATTTCAGTACTTTACCTGTTAATACTTCTAATAAGTTTAATTATTCCTCTAGACCACCTGGTACACAACGCAAAACAGAAAAACTCTTATGTTTTTCTGAAGTACTAAAGAAGATAAAGTCACGTTTTTACAAAGTTAAAGATCTATAGACACTGTAGGCAAAGCTGGTTTTAAAAAAAAAGTATTTTTTAAAGTTAACAAAAGCTTAATTAAAGGAAAAGTCATGCTATGCAAGTTTTTACTCTTCATTTGTCTATTGATCTTTAAATTAGATTAGACATACTCAGAGTAGACCTTGCACTCATGTACACACCTGTTTCCTCAAGTATAGGTACTGCTTTAGTACGGCTGGTAGTTGTTTTGGTGATTGCCGCCACCACGAGATGCCTTTCCATATGTGCTTTGTTGACCTGTAGAGAACAGGGAGGGGGGAACACAAACAACTCAGAAGCATCAAGACTAACATCTAACACTCTGAAAGAAATTGTTCCCATACAGTACACCAACAGGGCTACTCTTTAGAGCCATGTGTTATGAATAAGAGGTGTTACAGAACAAGTTACTAAGAGAGGCCTCTGTTTAAAGATGCACGCTATTGTTATCTGGAATGAGATTAAAACCCACTTACCACTGTAATCCGTGTATCCTGGCCCATATCCATAATTGGGATAGTTGTACCCAGAGTAATCATATCCTCCATAGCCACTGTAGCTTTGATCACTGTAAGCACTATTGTAGTTTCCATATCCTTGATCATAGTAGTTATTAAATCCTTGATTCCAGTTTTGTCCCTGACCTGAAACCAAATATAGCATTTATAAGTTACAGAACTTATTATTTCCTCCTCTCCTACATCACTTCATCTACCTTCCTATGGCAATCTTTCTATGCCAGAACTACTACCTGTAAGAATCCTCTTGCCTTCCCAAGAAAAATAATTTTCTAAAAAGAATTGAGGCATCTCATTTGCATATGAGAGATGGGTAATAAGATCTTATCACCCACAACAATGTTAGACAGTAAGTAGTCCAGCTCATAAAACTGACAGGAAAAACAAAACAACACAACGCTGAAGGCATACACTACGTGTACTCCCTTAACTTCCATTTGTGATCTTTAATTGCCTGAACACCAAGTTATACCACAGGATCAGCTTTACTGCATTGTGTTGGTCGTGACTGCTTGACTTTTTAAGACTGAGATGTATTAACTTGTAAAGTAACAGCTGATTGTTTCTCATCTATTTGCAAGGTGTAGCAAAGTGACTGTCTTCCTGTTTACCAAATAGCTCATGGTTTCTCGCCCAAGAGCCAACCAATAGGGTATCCCTTCATCTGAAAAGATAATTGCACTATCCATTTAGCTATGCTGCCAACTGTGGGTATACAAAAGCACCCTACATCCAGCTTGCCACTTCACCACTTGAGTGCAAGCAGAGCAAAAAGAGATTCTTAAGCTTCCACAAGCAATCACAATCATCAAAATACCATTTACTGAAAGGCTACTTTCCACCTTCAATTTAAACATGAGATATGCATGCAGCCCAAAACCTGGAATATCTACAAATATCTTAGTGTTTGGTACAGACACTTAAGCATATACACCAATTTCAACATCCCAAACACTCACCCCGTCCACGCCCCCTTCCACCTCCTCGTCCACCAGCCGCATTGCTTTTTCCTCCTTTCTGCTGCTGCTGCTGCTGCCTGTATACCTCTTTAGGCTGTGCTACTTTGATCTCACACTGTAAAGACAGAAATTCTTTAACTCATCAAGAATTTCGAGGCTCAATTTTATGAGGTGCTTTCAGGGAATCCTACAGAGATTGTTTATTTCACATGCTAAGAACAAGAGCTTCTGTACCTTGCCTGAACCAATTTGATGGTATCTGCTTTCTAGTAACTTCTTTACTGGCTCTTCATCTGTGTACGTGATAAAACAGAAGCCCCTCCTTTCATTTGTCTTTGTGTCCATGGGAAGCTCAATGTTTTCAATCTGAAATCAAAAGTACCTATCAAAACCGCATGAAATCTGTAAGCCACTTTTTATGCTACCAGAACCCTTCAGCAGTCCAATGTTTATGCCAACTGCTTTTGACAGCTATAAATCAGCTCATCACACTATGGAATCATTAACATGCATATAGTTTCAACAATTCCTAGTTTTATGTAAGCCTGAGCCAGCTCTCTCCTAAAAAAAATCTTCTGTCTTAAGACTGAGGCAACACTGTACTTGAAAACCAGAGCTGTTGTTATATGTTATCATACTATACCTCGCCAAAAGCGCCAAAGTACTCCTTAATCTGTTCTTCAGATGTATCTGGACTCAACCCACCAACAAACACTTTTTTTGGTGGCTCCTTCCCTTTTAGAGCTTTTGCCCTTTTAGGATCTATTAGTTTCCCATCCAGTTTGTGTTCCTTGAGTTCCAACACCTAAGCAGCACACAAGAAAACAAAGTCTCAGATCACTACAGTGACCCAGGCAGGCTTTGTGCCATCGATTCACAATAAATCCACCCACCTTCTCCACACTGGCAGCGTCCTTGAAGAGCACGAACCCAAACCCCCTCGACCTCCCAGTGACTGGGTCTGTTTTAATCGTACAATCCACAACCTCACCAAATCGAGAGAGATACTCTGTCAAGTCTTTCTTGCTGGTGTCCCAGCTGAGGCCTCCAATAAACATTTTCCTGAAACGCAGTAAGTACATAGGAATACGCGTGTGCAAACGCACACGGCTGGATGCAAACGCACACGGCTGGATGCAAACGCACACGGCTGGATGCAAACGCACACGGCTGGATGCAAACGCACGCGTGGAGCACGGAGCAAGCTCACTCATGGCCACCGCAAGCCAAAGGCGATCAGGTAGCCACGGCCACCCGGCTCGGCTTGCAGGGCCTAACAGCCGCGCCCACTGCTCCAGGCTGCAGGGGCAGCACCAAGGAAGCCGCAGCGGCTGTCCGGGCCCGGCCTCACCGTTACACGTGGGCCGGGTCTGCGCGTCCCCCCCCGCCCCGAGCCCGCCAGCAGCGCGCGCCCCCATAGGCTACCAGTGACGTCACGCCCCGTGACCGGCAGCGTCCCACCTCCACCCCCTGCGCCCCATGGAAACTGGGTCACCGGCTCGGGACACAAAGGCGGGCGCGGCCATTGGCGTAGGGAGGGGGAGGCCCCGCCCCGCCGGATCCCGCCCCGCCCCCCCAGCGCCCGACACCCACCCCCCCCCCAAGGCCCAGGAAGACGGGTGAGGGAGATAGAGGCGCGACCCCTCCAGCCCTACCCGTCGTCCTGCTGGTTCTTGCTCGCATTGATCTTGGAGCCCTCGGCGAACTCCTCCGGGCCACCACTCATCTCAGTCGCGTCCTCCATGGCGGGGCGAGGGTGGCGGAACTGCTCAAACGAGCGGCGGAGACAGCAGAGACCTGCGCGGGCGAGAAAATGGCGGCGGAAGAGATCCGGGCACCGCCTGCGCCGCCCTTATATAGCCGCACCGGCAGCCAATCAGCGCCGCCCTCTCGCTCGGCGCCGCAGCACCCCTGGCGGCTTCCAGCGGGGCTGCAGTACCCGCCCGCCGACAGGCGGCCAGTCCTCCCCGAGCGCACAGGCCCCGGCCTGGCCGCTCCGGGTGCGGCGCCGGTACGGCCGTGCCCTGCCCCGGTACCCGGAGTGCGGTGTGCAGCCACCATCACCGCCTGCCTCGCCCATCCGCGTGCTTGGTGCTCCCCGCACCCTTCGCGCCGCGGGCCGTGGAGCGAGGCGGCGGTCGCTGCCCTGGGCGAGGACGGGGAGTAGGGGACCGGGACAGGCGGGCACCGGCGCCGGGGCTGGGCGGAGGGGGGGATAACGTGCAACCCAAAAACGCCGTTCAGGAGGCGGCGGGGCGGGCGCTCGAGGGGCGGGCACAGCTGGCGCGGCACTCCCCGCCGCCGGGATCTCGCCGTCGCCGCACTCACCTCCCGCGGTCCGCAGCAGCACGGCACGGTTCGGCCCGCCCCCCCGCGCAGCCGCAGCCGCAGGGCGGAGCGCCCCCCGCCGCCGCGCTCACCCGGTGCGCCCCGCGCCCCACGTGCCACCGCTATGGGCGTGCTGCCGGTGCCGGTGGAGGTGCGCGCCATCCTGCTGGACATCGAGGGCACCACCACCCCCATCGCCTTCGTCCAGGTGAGACCCGGCGGGGAGGGCGGCAGCGGCCTCCCCACGCGGCCGAGAGCCCTGCTGGCGCTGCCGGGGGGCTCCGTTAGCATCGCTGTTACTATCATGATTCCCCCCCCAGCCGTGGCAGTCGGGGCGGGCACGCTGCGCCGGCCAGATTTCTGTGACCGCAAGTCCCCTTCGCTGGCACGGCCCCTCTGCGGGGAAGAAGCGCCTCTCCCAGCGCTGCAGCCCTGCGCAGGGCAGGCCCGAGTTTCCTTCAGAAGCATAAAACCGTGACACATTTTCTGTGTTTTTCTGAATAATGCTCACGAAAAAATATGTCTCCTTTAACCGATCGCCTGCCTTTTTTGTGGGCAGGGGAACAGGGAACTATTCAGATCCAGGGAAGTTCAGTAAATGATTTTTTTTTTCATGGATATAGGGCAGTTGGAGTTCGCTCAGCCTCATTTAGGAAATGCCCTCGAGCATCACTGTTGCTCAGATGGCTGGAGCTGCAGCACCTCACCCGAGTTAGCAGAGAGCCTGAAGTACTATCCTGTGGTTATCCACTGCCTTTTCACTTCAAAAGGGTGGTACAGTCAGATGCCTCTGGTGTCACCAGAGATGTATGTCCTTCCTCCAGCATGCACAGGACCAGTATAGGGAGAGGGTAGCACAGAGAGCGCATCAAGTGTACATTAAAAGGATTGTACTAACAGCAAATACGTATAAGCAGCTTCCCTTGCTTCCCTTGCCTAGGAGGAGACTTTAGGCTATTGAAAATGTTGATTTGGGTGCAGAAGCTAGGGGACTGGGAAGTCTGTAAGGCCAGCAAGAGGCATCAGGACAAACAACTGTAAATATGCTATTAAAATATGCAGGTCCCTCCTCTCCAAGAGGTTTTCATCCCTAACCAGGCTCATGTGCTTCACAGGAGAGAGCAGTTTGTGTTTAAGATGTCGAATGGAATCATTCCATTCTTGCCATTAACCTGTATTTCTCCATGAGATGTTATAGCTTTTGGTGGATCTTTTTTGCCAGTAGTTTACGAAGGTGCTTTGTGACCTCCATGATGGGCAGAAGCCTTGCCAGGCTTTCTAGGTGTCTCTGGTAACACAGTTTGACAGATGAACAACATGACCTACATCTTTTCTGTCCATGTTCTTTCAGTGCTCTTGAAGAAACTTCAGGTCTAGATGGCATTACAGCTGCATCCCTCCACTCAATATCTTTCAATTTAAACAGTTTGAACAGCTTGGATTTCTTACTAAACATCTAACAGAGCAACAAAGTTGGATATATCCACCTTGAATCCGTTTTGCTGTTGTGCAAATAATGTGCAATACGCCTGAGATGGTTTCCTACTCAAAGTCTTTCTGTTGCAGGGAGGCCAAATGAGTTACAGTTTTCAATAAAACTCAGTTTGTTGGAAATCCTGAAAATGCTTTAAACAAGTTATTTCACTTGGACTTTCAGTTAATCTCCATAATTTCTATTTCCCTTAAAAGGTCCACTGTTGGTTCTGCAGGCATTTTATTTTTTAATATTAAAGGATTTTATTTAATCCCTTCTTTATTATTAGGATTATTGAATATGCAAAGTAAGGAAATAGGATGAGCCAGTTAATGGGTGGATTAAGGAAAGATACCAGAAAAGACAATATTTGGTGACCCCTAGTTAGAGGTCACCAAGTCTTCTCTTTTGCTAGGTCCACCCTGGCAGAGAAAAGTAGATGGCAGGGGAGAGATGTAATTTGATAAACTACATCCCCTGGGATTTGCCAGATCTCCTGTAAAAGAGCAGATTTTTCACTGAACTTTGTGACAGTTTGCATGGACATTGAGAGGGAAATTGACCCTCGTTGCTTGAAATCTTGTAAGTGCTAAGTACAACGTGCTATGTGGGTGTCTACTGACAGTAAAAATACCACCCTTTCTATACTGGGTTTAACATTGCTGTGAGCAGTTGCAAAGGCTTAGGCAGGCTGTCAAGCTGTTTGCTGATGGCTGTTTCTCCATCCTGCCAAGCTGTGTCAGAGCAGCCACATCTGGGGCTGGACATCGCTGAGGAGCCTGGCTGTCCGACAGTGTGGTGTGGTGATAGCACCCTTCTCCTCGGCATGCAGAGGAGATGGACAGAGTGATGGGAGCTGTGCACAGCAGGCAGGTTTAGGTCTCCTGCTAGCCAAGATAAAAGAGAAGTGGGTTAAACCTATTCAAGAGTTTGCAGCTACCAATTTTTACTGAAAGCTGAAGTCTTAGTGATGGAGGCATTTCCTTGCAGGATGCAAGGAGTCTTTCTTCCACACAAACTCATGGCCTTTTAAACATAGTACATAATTGCCTGGGATCACTCCTGACATCAGTAAATCATCTGTTCCACTGTCTGTCCACCACTCCAGCTGTCACATGGGTGTCCCCTCTTGGACCAGATGGATGCATTTGCCAATGGGCCAAGGCTTTTATCCTTTTAAAATCCACTGAATCACAGAATACACCGCGCTTTTGGAGGCCGTTTGGAAGTTTTTCTTTGCCAGCACAAGAGCATGAAATACTGCTTTTGGAAAGCACTTGGGACCTTTTGACATCCAACTTGTAAGGGAAGTTAAACCAAGTCACTGGGTTGGTTGCATTTCCCAGTGGATACTCTTTAATTTCCGCTACAATTTAAAAGAAAGCTTGAAAGCAACTAAGCTCAAGTAAAGGAAATGAGAAAGTAACTGGGGGTATTACAAGGCTGTTGATTTCCTTAGACAAGTTTGTGGTAATTTTGTAGGCATTTAAGAGATTTTCCTTTCCCCTAAATTTACATTGTTTTAAAAATATACAACATGGAAAATGCAATATTGGAGTAATAGAAAATCCTGCAGTTCTGCCACCACATCACACTTTCAAGACCACTGTTTTCTTAATTCAGTAACAAGTTAAAGGTGACATACAATGAGAAGAAAAATACCACTGGCCATTTTTTGAGGAGAGATGAGCTCAGGCTAGTTTCCTCCCATCTCTGCTCCATCCCAGATTTTTCGATTAACAAAAGTTTGGTTCTGTACCCAAAGGAAGGAGCTCCCTGCCCTTCCCCTTGTCCTGAGGCTCTTCCTGCACCCAGAGATGCCATCCTGGCGGCTGCTTGTGGCTTCTCAGTTGTGAAATACCACTAATGACGGCAATTTGTAATTATTTCTGGTTGCCCTTGGCATCTCCAGGAAGGTTTGTAATTCTCCTCTGGCACTTTTCCCTAACCCCATTTCATTTCATTTGCAAGAATGTCCTGTGGAGCTCAGTGTCACTGGGCTAGACTTTTCTTTTTAAAAAGGTCCGCTAGCTCTGGTGAGAAGTTGAGATGTGTTTTCAGAATGACCTTGGTTAGGAGAAGCATCCCATTAAAAATAGAGTAGTATAACTTGTTAGTTCAGAGTACATACACAGTCAGCCTTGTACTCCTCAGCTGATGGGAACTTGGGGTCACATCTGCCATTTGAGACATTTTTTTGGCAAGCCCAGGAAAAGTTATCACCCACCTTTCCATCCTGGGATTTAAAAATTGCAGCTACATAAGCATTTGGGCAAAGAATCCTCCTGCACTAATCTTGGCCCAAGGTTGGCTCTGGCCTGCGACCAGGCAGACACCATTGGCAGGCAGTTTTGCAAACTGCAGCACTGTAGGGGAAGCTCAGGTGGGGAAAATAACCGTACATACCAGCATGTGCAAACGGTTGCTTTAAAAGCAAGCTGCCTTACCTCTGCCAGGTTAAAGGAGTTGCCTGTTTTCTTGTGTGCTGCCAGGAGACCTTGTTTCCTTACATCAAAGACAATGTGAAGGAGTATCTGCGCGCTCACTGGGAGGAGGAGGAGTGCCAGCAGGACATCGGACTTCTAAGGAAACAGGTTAAGTAATGGAGCTATGCCATGTGTATGGTTTTTTCACAGCATGCCTGAGACTTCAGGTCACTCGGTCTCCCCCAGTCACCCAACATGAGCCCATACCTCTCTTTGCCCCCCACAGAGGCTGGTTGCCTCAACAGGCTGATTCTCCCTCACCCAACCCCTGAGGCTGTGCTTGGGGAAGGGCTGGTGCTTGGTAGGCAGCAGCTCAACTGCTTCCCTCAGCTCGCTTTGGTGTTCACAGCCCCTGAGTGGGTATTGAACCATGTCTTTTCAGCTTTGTGCCTGCACTGTGCCCTTGCTGAATCCACCAGCTGCAGCTTCCAGGTGCCTGTTTGGGAAGCAGCATGAAGGGATGGCAGAGTACTTGTCCTGCACAGGGCAGCATATCCTGCCTCTGCACAGGGACACAGTATCAATTTGAGACCTATGGCTGTCTGAAGCCAACAGATGCATTTGCTTCTTTGCCTTAATTTCAGTAATTAAATACTTAAGCGAGTATAATTCTCATTAGAGTATTTACAATACAGCTACAGTATGCTAATTGTTGGCTTTGTAAAGTACAGTCCAAGCAAGTGTTTCTAGACACTACTGAAGTCTGAATTTCCCATTGAGAAAAGCATTCAATCAATGTTGTAACCCTTCATATGAAGGGCAGTTGAAGCTGTCCCCTACACAGAGGTGGATTGATGCAGGTGTTAGACCCCTTTTCTAAATTGAGATATTGAGACTGCTCCATCTTTTCCCTCACCTGTTTTTATCATGGATGATTTCCAGGCTCAGGAGGACTCCAGTTTGGATGGGGCCGTGCCGATCCCTTTGGAGAGTGGAAACGGGGAAGAAGAGCTGGAGCGGGTCATCCAGGCAGTTGTAGACAACGTGCACTGGCAGATGTCCCTGGACAGGAAGACCACAGCACTGAAGCAGCTGCAGGGTCACATGTGGAGGGCAGCCTATGCAACCGGGCATGTCAAAGGAGAGTGAGTAACTGTGTGTGTGAGTAATTGTGTGCCCCTTTCCCTGGGGCAGGTATGGGGTACATCTTTCCTAGATGTCTGTTAGCAGAATAGCTTCATAAGGTATTCCTGGAAACAGCCCCACATACAAATGCAAATAGGATTGCTACCTTGGTGGAGAAGCCAATACATTTATGTTCAGTTGTGGCTTAAGCTAGGCCACTGCTGTTGTGGAACTAACTGCAAACACTTCATTTCAAACTTGATCATGTAGTGAAACACAATTCCATTGAGCTTAATCTTTGGATCTAGGGAACCAAAAGCTTACAGTAACCTCGGGATTGAACAAGTTGTCTCAGTCCCCACTGGGAAGATGACAAGTGAGGGTGTTTCTCCTTAAGGAATAATTGACAGGTACATGCTGGAGAACAGCCAGTTCTCCAGCCACCAGGGTAGGGTTCGTAAAGGAGACAAGGTCTGAGAAACAGAACAAGGTAACGGAGGTGTGACACAGGGAGATTCTGCTCCTGTGACCAGCAGAACATTCATCTGGGACAACTATCTTCTGCATTAAAAATTCAGAAAATGTCTCAATATTTCTCTACAGAAATTTCTTGGTAAACCAAGAGACTGAAGCACGAGTATGAACCTCTTACATTTCTCCGTCTTGTATTTTTTTTTATCCCTGAATTGCACTCACACTTTGGAACAAGCCTAAACAAGCCAGGGTTGCAGGGTCAGGTCCTTTCAGTTATTTCCTCCTGCCTTTCCACTTCTGTTTGTCTTCAGGCTGCTCTTTATGTTCCAGCCACAACATAAGGGTACATAAGCAAGGACAACTGGAGTTAAGCCTGATCTTCTTATTTAGGTCAAGAGATACTTGGTTAAACTATGCATTTCAAGTTCCTCAGGAAGTAAAACAAACCATTAAGTTCACAACGTGTTTTGCCAAAGGAAGAATGAGGAAGAAGAAAAAGAGCTCACAGGAAAATGTAAATATCTGCCAGAGAAAGCAACAAAACCCAAAAGCAAGTCAAGAGGGAAAGCCATCCTGTTGGTTTTCTTTTTCAAAACAGGGCTAATTGTCTGACAGTGGCCCAAAACCTGTGGAGCTAGCCTTGCTGCGTGGCAGCTTCCAAGGAGTGAGATCTCTAAAGCCTCCCCCTTGCCCAACTGTATCTGGCACATCAGTGTCTGAAATCCAGGCACTGAACTCAGCATGTGAAAACATGAGACTGGCTGAGAGTTCCGGCAGGTGCCGTGCAACCTCAAAATATTTTCAGCTGAGACCAGAGACATTTAATAACTATGAAAAAAAGTGAACTTTTATTTTTTAAATATGTAACATAACAAGGCCCTGAACAGATGGCCAAGAAACTGGAGATGAAGAAGGGGCCAGCTGATTGCTACAAGTCTGCAAAACTCAGTCCAACACCTCCTTTTGCATTTATTTGGAGTCCTCTTTCTTCAGGTGTTAAGGTGCTCAGATCCCCTTTTCGGGGCAGTACCTTTGGGCCTTGGCCCAAGTGGCCACCCAGAGCTGTGCAGTGCAGGTGGGAAGGCTACAATTTCGACTGGGATGAAAACTCGGTTCCCAGGCTATATGTCCTCCAGCTCCTCTCTTTATCCTTCTGCCATATCAAACTCAAACACCCTCCCTGCCCTTCTGAGGCTGTGGCCTTTCCTTATCAACCATCACATGTGTTATTGAGGGACTTATTGTCAGCCTCACTTCTTCCCTCCTGAGCATCCTCTAGCCTTCAGTTTCCCCCAGTACATCGCTCATCTTGTAAATGTCCTTTGCATACAAAGAGCTTTTACATACATCTAAGTGCAGCACTGGAGAGGTCTCATTAAATAAATGAGAAGGGTATGAGAGAACCAACAAACATGTCTGTTAGGAGTTATGCAGCAGTTGCCTTAGCTTTGGTCCTCCTTCCCTCTCCCCACAGCTTTGCTCCCCGCTGCTGGGCTTGTCTTTGGGCAGCTACTACCTGGCAGTTAGTCGGAGCCTCAACCTTTCCTCCCCTCTCCAAGTTGAAGGGGTTGGAGAAAGTCCTGCCAAATGTCTGAAACAGCTCATCAGAGCTGCTGTCTGTGTAGCAGTCAATGAGCTGCTCAGTTGGCTGGAGCTAAGAATATACCACCTGCTGTTGAAATAGACTCCCTAGCTGCAGGAGCCCTGAGCAGATTGAGAATGACGTCCCTTTGCAAACTAATGGGACAGTTGTCACAGTGCCTGGCTAAAGGTGTCCCAGCAAGTGCCTCGGGGTTTGCCCTTACCTGCTGCCCTGTTTTGCTCCAGAATCTTCGAGGACGTGGTTCCAGCCATCCGGAAGTGGCGGGAAGCGGGGATGAAGGTCTATATCTACTCCTCAGGCAGCATTGAAGCCCAGAAGCTTCTGTTTGGATACTCTACAGAAGGTGATATCCTAGAGGTAGATAACCTTACCACCTTCCTTACAGCTTCTTGCTCTGCAGAGTGCTTCCCTCCCACAACTGCCTGTGCCATAATGCTTTGTGAATAGAGTCTGGGACAGGAAGGCGGGGCAGTGGGTTTGACCTGCGGGAGTTAAGCTCAGCCAGTTGAGTATGCGAGCATGGCTGTATCGGCCCTCCAGTACCATGGCAGAAAGGAGTGAGGTTTAGCTCTGCTCTCGAGGTGGCACTCAGCAACTGCCTTTGCTTTTCTCTCTCTTTCAGCTCTTTGATGGCCACTTTGATACCAAAATAGGCCCCAAGGTAGAAAGCGAGAGCTACAGAAGGATTGCTGCCAGTATTGGGTGCGCTACTAACAACATCCTCTTCCTGACCGATGTCCCTCAAGGTAGGTGTCCTGCTGGCTCTCACCTGTGCGAGGGAGGCAGGTGCTCTTTAAACACATGCTGGTGACTTGTCACAAGCACCCCAGAAATGCTGCAGACTGTCTTGCTTCGTAGCATCCCCTAGCTGCTGCCATGCTCCTTCCATATACATCCAGACTCTCACACAGCAGTGGAGTATCTGTAAACAGTGCTGCAGTGAGGGAAAAATAAGTCAAATAGAAAACCTGCCCTTGCACCAGCAAGCAAGGAGAGACTTAAAGCAGAGTGGAGCATTTGCTGAAGCAGTTGGCATGCCCCAGTTACAAACAGGGTCAGTGATTTTCATGACCTGTGCTCAGGGAAGTGGGCAATGTCTGCTGTGCTGCTACATGGCACGTGCAAGTGGCTGGTTCTTTGTGCCGCTTACCATTAGGTTGTGTTCAGCAGCAAGAAAACATTTTGGTTGCAAAGACTTGATCCCTGAAAAGCCAGGGTCAGGAAGCTAATTTAATTTCCTGCCCTTGCTGGATATGTCTTTCTGGCAGAAATGGCACTGGGTTGTGATCTCAGTCTAAGCCAGCTCAGTCCCCAGGAGTTAGCCCTTACCTCCTCCCCAGCCCTGGTAGCAGAGGTGGTGGGAGCTTGCAGTTACCTCATTTTCCCTGTATCATCTTTCTGTGGCCTTGTGAGAAGTGATGCCTGGCATGGGGCGTCACACTTGCTAATGCCACAGCCCGACCACTGCCCAGCTTCTCTGTGAAAGGAATTGAGCTGCTGGTGCATGCTGCCTGCACAGTGCCTTGGACAGCCATCAGCTGGGAGAGGGGAGGAGATGGCAAGGCAGCCAGCTCCCATCCACTCGCATTATGCAGCGGCTACAGTCATCCACATCAGGTCTGCCAGGAGCCCTTCAACACCACGTGCAAACACTGCTGTCTCAACCATTATGGGACATCTTCAAGCCTTAAAGACCCTCACGTGGAGAGGTCAGTAAGCACATCTCATCTCCACTCTACCCACCTCTGTTTGTTTCAGAAGCCAACGCAGCTGAGGAAGCGGATACTCACGTAGCTGTGGTGATCAGACCAGGCAACGCAGGACTGACAGACGATGAGAAATCATATTACAGCCTCATCTCATCTTTCACCGAACTTTTCCTGCCTTCCTCCACTTAGGGAAGGCGGTGCACAGACAAAAGACTGTGCTTCACCTGAATTGTCCTTGTGTAACATTAGGTAACTGTCCATAGTCAGAATTTAAAACCAAACCCACATCATGTCTTGGACCCACAACTAGTGCAGGCAGGTATGGATGGAGTGTATGTGGTGTGGGGTCCCTTCTGCAGTCGAATAAGAGGCCTGCAGCATCCAGCTGGAGCTGGGAACAGGGTGAGAAGCAGCACCCATGAGCCCTGCTGTTCCTACCCTTTCCCAGCTCGCAATTAGCTCAGGGGATGCTTCCTTCAGACTCACCCATTGAAATCTGGTGCTGAGACGTCCCACCATGAGCTCTGTCATTTTTAGAGTCTGCAAACAAAGTGGGTGTCCACCTGTCCCAGAGGGACCTCCAGGGACGTGAGCTTCTCCCTGTTGGTGGGGTTGCTAGCTAAGTCAGAAAAACTATCAAAGTTATGGGGGGTAGGATGTCCAAAGGAAAATGCCAGTTGTGGGCTATAATACAGTAGGTTTGGGCTGCCACAGAAAAAGCCAGCCCTTGCTGCAGGCAAGCTCTTTAGACAAGGAACAACTTAAATCTTGGCTATATCCACAGCAGGTCTAGGTACGAAACAGTAGAACTTGCACATGGAAGCTGCTTAGAGCTACACAGCCAGCCTACCAGAATGGAGTGTATATATAAATATAGCTTTACAAATTAAATTCTAGACCCACCTCACTGCAGCATCATGGTGCCGGGCTTGGGATCCCACTGGCTGAACACCAAAGTCAGCTTGACCATGTTTCTGAAGTATCTCCCTTAGCACTAACCCATGGAGCCCCTTCTCAACAGCCAACATCACCCTGTCACACATTCATAGCACTGGTCAGCTGTGAGCAAACCTTGGCAAACAACTACTCTTGAGGGACACATCCTGCTGCATTTAATAATTAAAGCCCTGCCCTTTTCACCCACCCTACCTAAATTGTGCCAATTTATATCAGATGGTCATGGAGCTTTTCCTAATGTAGTAAATAAAAACAGAACTTTGCTTTCATTGTGTTCACTCCATCCCAGTATTTAGGCCTTCCTGTCCATCACTAATGATCCCAGCACCTAAAGGCAAATTTTAATTTTTTTTTTTTTTTAAAGCTGTGAACACTTTGTTTTCCTGCTTTTGCCCTCCCTGGTCCTTTCTTTAAAGCAGACAACCCTATCCTGCCAAGAAAGTTGTATTACCTCCCTGACCATCTTACAATTTCAGTAGGGGCTCAGTGGGGGTGCAGGAGTGATAGCCACAGCTAGGTTATATCTAGTAATAGTGGAGGCAGAGTCTGAAACCCCAGTTCCCTGCTGCTGGCACTTCATGCATGGGTGTCCCTTGCTACTTACTCATTTCTGCGTGGCTGTGCTTGAGCTTGCCCTCACAGACATCCAAAATAGAATACTAGCACACGTATTGCCTTCCTGAGCTCTGATCTACGCCTACAGCTGTCCCTGTTGAGGGAGACTGCTGTGTAGAGAAAAGCAAGAGACAGGCATTTTTGGAGGAAACCACATGCTAGCATTGCCCTTCTAAGACGTTGATGGTAGCAGGTAAGGCTGTGAGGCAGCTAGTCTGGATGCCTTTCTGGGCTATGTAATGAGTGTGATCCTCCTCCTAGAAAGAGCCTGCTAATTAGCACTGTTACAATAAATGTATCTGCATGGCTGAATAGTCCCTGGCTTCCTTAAGTGTTAATTTTAATCCTGACACTGTAAATGCCTTCTGTTTTGCCTTTGCCATCAGAAAGCTACGCGTGGGGTAGGGGACAAAAATAAAACTCACTTTCTCCATAAAAGCACTTTATTTAGTGGTCATGTTTCAGTGTATATCAGTTGTCATTTAGTTGTGCTGAAATGTGGTTAGAAATACTCTAAGAAATGTTATCACCAAAAACCTGCAGTTCAGTTTGGATTGCATATAGGAAAAGGTGAGAAAGAAAAAAATTACAAACATAATCTTTTTTTCCTTTGATAAAATTACAAAATATAAAATGATAAACTGAAACAATATTTTTTTTAAAAAAGTCACTGTGGACTATTTACAGTAAAACACCCTTAAAACAAATTGCTATTTTGTGCTCCATATGCATTGAGTGTGTGTGTCTGTATAAGAGGATCCCTACCTGCATCTTCTCCAGGCTGTTCCCTCCTGCCCTCGCCCAGGAGGAGCTCCCTGGATGGGCTGCTAGGGAGCCCTGCGCCTTACACTGCTGTGCCCTTGGGCTACCCTTGGCATGTCTCTCCAGAAAAGCTTCCCACTCATGACATAGCTACAAGGAGGAGGCCTTCAGGAGTCCAATGACAACCCTCCATTGGCTGGAGATGCTCTGGATTTATAAACAGCTGCCTGAGAAATTTTGGAATCTTTTGGAAGATAAAGGACTGGCTGAAAGTTTTCTACTTACATTAGTTTTGACAGAAGTTTCTCTCAACTGTTTCTCCTTTCAGGAGATGCCTCTGACCTTTGCAGAAGACTGAATGCCTTCAGGCCTTTTCCCTCTCTGCCAGAAACACCACAGTGCAGTACGAGTTGCCCTTAAAATGCTTTTGCCACCATTTTAATTTCTGCTTATTTTCCTGCAGCTCAGACAAGATGCAAACCTAAGCTGAGCCTGATTCGTGGAGGAAAACGGGAGCCATGTTCATGAGAAGCAACTCCCATCACTCCCCTGCCCAGCCAATACAGCAGCCTTCCCAAAATCAGGTTTTCAAACAGGGGCTTTGAACTTCTGCTTTTTCTTTGAAAACAGTTCTCTTTGAAAACCTCCCTTCAGGGAGCGAGAAGCCCTTCTGGTTGTGCTGTTCCCCTTCCTGCACTTCCATCCCTCAGGCCGTATCACCCAACTTACAGGGCAGAACTGCTTCCCTGCACCTTGGAAGCCCGCTTAAACCTGTGGCAGACTCCACTTGGGACAGCTGGCCACACTGAGGGGTCCAGAGCCCAGGCCTAGTGTCAACATGTCTGAAGTTTGACTTCTAAGCACACAAAGAGCAAAACCAAACCCTATGCCCAGAACCACCTGCAGAGGTTCTGTTCTCATTGCAGGCGAACCCAGTGTCTCTAACACAATGTTTCCCCCCCCAGTGAACAAAAAAAAAGCTTTTGAAACATTACACATGATATGTGGTGGAAGCACTACATACTTACAAACAGCAGCCTTTTCTGGTTCATCTTCAGAGCACGCAGGCATTCCCATCTTAATTCAGCACCTCACTTCCACCAGTCCCCACTGTTGAGTCTGCAACACGAAGCCGAGCACAGCACCCCACTGTTTTATCTCCTCTGGCCTAAGGACGGACTGTCCAGCCACAAGGCAACATTGGCCAAGTCTTGCTTCTTGATGACAGCACAGTTTCTCCCAAACACAGCTTTACTGTTGGCTGCTTTCCAGGCTGGAAGAAATGCCTGCCTGCTCACCATAAAAGCCAGTCAGTTGGTGTCTTCCACTGCCCAACTCCAAGTTCAGAAGAAACAGGTGTTCTTTCTCACCCTACTAAGTTACATCAGTTGGCAGCAAAAAAAACAATGCAAGAAACACAAAAGATGCAGTCTGGTTACTCTGGAACTGGCAACTCCTGAAGACTAGGTGGAGAAGTCCGTTTCCTTCTTCTCTGCAGAGCAGGCTGAGGAGTGCCTGTCTTGGAGGGGCCTCACAAGGACTGGCTGTTGAATGTTTTGAACAAGAGTGTGACAGAGCCACTCAGAAAGAGTCTCTGGTAGCACAAACTAAACAGCTTGTGCTCTTTCATGCTATTGCAGAGAAGGATCCACTCCTCTTCCAGCAGACAGCTATTTTTGTTTGGCTCTTAATGATACAGCCACCCTCAGAGCCCTTTGGCAATACGATCATGATTGCACACGAAAACAAACTCATCAAAAAAGTGTAAATGAGGTCATGTTTAACTCATAAGACCACACCTGCCCCCCTCCCCCGCTGCCAGAGGACAGGCTACACCTGATCCGTCTGGTACTCGGAGGCTTCTGATAAACTTTCAGAAAAGCTCAGAAAGTTTTCCTGGTACTCAGAGCAAATGATCTCAAATCTGTAGTGCCTGAATTCCACTGCAAAGGTACCGAAGTAGCACAGGAAGCACATCACCAGGCCCCACTGGATCCTGGAAGCATGCATGTGGATGCCCTGCGCCATGAGAATGAAATCTGGAAGAGGAAAGTCAAGGAGAACTAGTGGCAACAGAGACACCGACCAGGATGAGAGAAAGCCAACAAGGAAGACAATAAAATCTTAACAAAGTCACCCAGATGACAGTCAACCCAGCCAGCCATCATCAGGAGAGCGTGAATGTGGTGCCAGAGATGGAAGGGATGTCAGGTGTCCCCACAATGCCCATAGAGTGCAGCAGCTCTCCTATATGGACCAGGGTTTCCTTATCCAAATTCAGGCTGATAAACATTTACAGAGGGAAAGATGTAAGCGCAGAGAGGTCAATGACTTGCTTGAACATCGAACTAGACAGTGACAGAGCCAGTAAGCTGGGGTCTGGCTGTGGGCCTGTACCTGCCAGGAGCCTCCCAGCAGGAATTGGATCAGATCTCTGCACTGCAGGCAACGGGAACACCTTTCAACCTACACTGTGTAATCTTTCATTCTCTTTAGATCACCTGCAAAATCATGCCTTTCTGTGAAAACTGGATGCATCAGTCTACTCAGTATGGCATGTTATACTGAAAGAAAAAAGAATGCTGTCAGAGCCAGAAATGGTCCTCCAAGCTCATGTACCCGTGTGCTTGGACCACATACTGCCTGGCATCAGGGTCTTAACTGCTGCACCTCAGGTCGTGTTGGAGAACTCCATAAAAGCAATTCTCAGGTCCCCTAAAGCAGAAGACACTTTCCTGACCTGCCTCTCAGGATTTCCTCTGCACTCCAAGAATGCAGGATCACACATCTTCACAGGTAAAACAAAGACACAAGCAGCCTCTCCCATGCTTTAACTGCACAAAACAGGTAATCGGAGAATTTTCATCTTGGGCTTAGTGTAAGCAACCAAAGCTTTGTTTCAGCAAACAGCATTCTGTGTCTGGCTTTAAGGATCTCCTATGTTCCCTGTAATGCAAGGGTTATGCACAAGCTGCATGGGACAGGAAGCCAGCCCCAAGCCTTTACAAAGTCAGTGGGGGTGAGGGGGTATATAGGACTCTGGCCTCTGCCTGCCCCCCTCCACAGAGGGCCCTAGGCCTTCAGTGCCAAGCAGCCGACTGGGGAGGGCTGGGCTGGGAGCACTCAGCATTGTCAGTACAGGAGCAGCTACACCCTGGCTTACCCTGCTGCTCCCGCTCCCAGCCTGGCAGAAACCTCTGAAGACAGCAGCACAGCAGAATCATAGAATGGTTTGGGTTGGAAGGGACCTCAAAGATCATCTAGTTCCAACCCCCCATCCCATGGGCAGGGACACCCTCCACTAGACCACATTGCCCAAAGCCTCATCCAACCTGGCCTTAAACACTTCCAGCGATGAGGCCTCCACAACCTCTCTGGGCAACCTGTTCCAGTACCTCACCACCCTCACAGTAAAGAATTTCTTCCTAACATCTAATCTCAATCGACCCTCCTTCAGCTTAAACACATTACCCCTTGTCCTGTCACTACACTCCCTGATAAACAGTCCCTCACCATCTTTCCTGTAGGCCCCCTTCAGGTACTGGAAGGCCGCAATTAGATCTCCCCAGAGCCTTCTTTTCTCCAGGCTGAACATCCCCAGTTCTCTCAGCCTGTCCTCACAGGAGAGGTGCTCCATCCCTCTGATCAGCTTCGTGGCCCTCCTCTGGACTCGCTCCAACAGCTCAATGTCTCTCCTGTACTGGGGCCCCCAGAGCTGGATGCAGTGAGGGTCTCACAAGAGCGGAGTAGAGGGGCAGGATCACCTCCCTCCACCTGCTGGTCACATCTCTTTTGATGCAGCCCAGGACACGACTGGCTTTCTGGGCTGCAAGCGCACACTGCCAGCTCATGTTGAGCTTTTCATCAATCGATACCCCCAAGTCCTTCTCCTGAGGGCTGCTTTCAATCCATTCCTCACCCAGCCTTTAGTCTTGCTTGAGATTGCGCCAACCCACGTGCAGGACCTTGCACTTGGCCTTGTTGAACTTCATGCTGTTCACACGGGCCCACCTCTCCAGCCTGTCAAGGTCCCTCTGGATGGCATCCCTTCCCTCCAGCATGTTGACAGCACCACACAGCTTGGTGTTGTCAGCAAACTTGCTGAGGGTGCACTCAATCCCACTGTCCATGTCGCCGACAAAGATGTTGAACAGTGCCGGTCCCAGTACCGACCCCTGAGGAACACCACTCGTCACTGTTCTCCACTTGGACATTGAGCCACTGACCACAACTCTTTCAGTGCAACCATCCAGCCAATTCCTTATCCACAGAGCAGTCCATCCATCAAATCCATGTCTCTCCCATTTAGAGACAAGGATGTCATGTGGGACAGTGTCAGATGCCTTGCACAAGTCCAGGTAGATGACGTCAGTTGCCCTTCCCTTATCCACCAACACTGTAACCCCATCACAGAAGGCCACTAAGTTTGTCAGGCACGATTTGCCCTTCGTGAAACTGTGTTGGCTGTCACCAATCACCTCCTTTTCCATGTGCCTGAGCATAGTCTCCAGGAGGATCTGCTCCATAATCTTGCCAGGCACGGAGGTGAGACTGACCAGCCTGTAGTTCCCTGGGTGTTCCTTTTTTCCCTTCTTAAAAATGGGGGTTATGTTCCCCCTCTTCCAGTCAGCGGGAACTTCGCCAGACTGCCAGGACTTCTCAAAGTCAGAAGCCCAGCCCTACCCAAGACCCACCCTGGAGGGAGCTATGGGCTTGGGGCAAGGGGAGGAAGAGAGCACCACAAGAACCAGGCAAAATCCCATGTTAGGTACACCAAAACATGATGCTCAGCTACAAATTTTACCAAGGAAGCTTAAGAGGTGACTGATGGTACATCTTCGCACCAATATGCTATTCCTCTGGACACTGGCTGAAGTGTTCAAAACATTGTCTTAAGGAACGTTTTAAGAACAGGCTGTTCCCCAAAGAGGGGGATTAGCTTATTCCTCACCATTTATTCCCGCCCTCTAGCTTATCCCAGCACTAATGTTGATGCAACTATGCAGTGAATGAATCCACCCTAAACAAACACCCAGGGCATGAGTGCTGGTGCAAACAGAAGGGCTGGAGTGGGGCTGACAGGCACAAGCTGGAGAGAAAGCCACATGTACATCTAGTCTGAGTGACCACAGACTCCACAGCCCAAATCCCATTTGTAAAGCACCTAGTCTTACCTGAAGTCCACATGGCCCAGCAGCTCTTGACTGTGATAACCATCCTAAAAGTCAGAACTGGATGTAGCACCCTGAAGCATTTCAATAAACTCATCAAAATCTTCTCATCTTCAGAAACCTGATTTCTTCCCTTGTTCCTTTGTTCTCCTGAGAATTTTTATCTCCATATTTAGCATAAACTTAAATGCTACTGTGTAAGTAAGCAGTGGTGCCATTAAATCACACAGATACTATTCAATACTGTAACCACTTTGGATATCACTAAGAAATTTTAGAAACATTTATGAAGGAATTGAGCCCATCTGTGAAGCAGTGCATCCTGGTAAAACAGGATCATGCCATGAAGACAAGCTGAGTAGCATTCCTAAGTGCTTTGAGATCCTACAACATATGTGAGAAGAGCCAACATTCCCTGCTGCAGAGAGTGTGGGACACATATGATACCTGGCTTTCCAGGGAGTGGGACAAAAGGATACAGAGCACCACACAGAGGGTGATGCTGCCTGACAAGGCAACTCGTGGAATCCCGACTTTCCGCCCCTCGTTCTTGAGGTTGATCTTGAGGGTGAGGGCAGACTGGATCCAGCAAGCCAAGGTCCCAAAGCCAAAGGTCAGCGATGTGCCCACATTGTGGATCTCCTCATCGTTGGAAAGCTAGGAACAAACAAAATGGTGATTGTTTGGATGCAACAGGAATTATCTGCTAGCTACCTTGGATTGCTGCTGGGGTGGAATAGAAGAGAGTGGGAATCACTGGGGTGTGAGACAGAGATGCTGTATCATTTCTTCTGGCAGAGGTGTAAGATGTAACATAACCAAGATGAGTTGACAGCTGTCATGGTCAAGCAGATCTTCTGCCCAAAGCCCAAGCACAGTGGAAAATGCAGTTGCTTGGGGACTGCTTCCACAGCTCCCTCAAGACTCATTGATGCAGAGTTCAGAAATAAATCCTTGCCTGGCTTGATGTGATGGCCAGGGCAAGCAAGGACAACCTGCTGGGGTCTTCTACAGCTCCCTGCAATGGAAGCAAACTGTGCAACCTTCAGTGCCAGCTGCATGGAGCCCTGGTAGCCAGAGCCCTGACACCTCTGCTAAGCCAAAACAGAGACACATGCTCCTGGTTTGGCAAGTTTCTCCCACCAAAAAGCTTTAATGCCTGTCCCCTCTCCTGCTCCTGCCCATCCTCAGCCATTGGGGTTTAAGGCAACATGAACCCAATCTCTCTGGAGTGCAAGTGTTTCTCTGTTCCTTGGGCTCCCGTGTCTCATGGGGCTCAGGGACTGTGCAATAGTGCAAGGCAAAAGGACAGCCAGGTTCAATGAGCAAGAATCTGCAAAGAGATCCCTTGAGGCTGCAAATCTATTTAGAAAGCTCAGCATGCACAAAACTTAAGCCAAACAATTTCCCTTTTCCCTCTGCCTCTGAGGCTTTTACAGAAAAGAAACCAGCAGACTGTAATTCGTCCCTGCAGCCTTGATTCCTGTTCGGTGATTTAACAAATTCCCATCAAACAAGATGCAACCTACAAGATAACAGTCTAGTTACTGTGCCTCCACTGATCTCTCTCCTTTCTTCCCTAACTTGAGGTGTTTTTTTCAAGGGTAGGTCCAAATCATAGTATGGGCAAAAAAGGGATTGAACTGACTTTCCCAAGGTTGCCTGCACTGCAAGGGACTCCCAGCCATAATGGCCCTGTAATACATCCAATCTGTAATTTTCCAGAAACATGATTTAATGCCACATTCAGTTTAGCAGTCAGGCAGGGAAAAGCACTGACTAAGGTCTGATTATGACATGCTTTCATGGTTTGGCAAAAGACCTAAACAAGGATACAGGTAACTAACAAGGACTGGATAATTAGTTCAGAATTTATAACCAGGCAGGATTCAAAGTATCCACTTTTAAATAACAATAATGTGCTCTGAGGAGTGAAAAAAAGTAAGGAGAGGTTGAAACTGCTTCCTACTGCCTGCCTGTACTAGAAATACTCTTCTCACACCTAGTCAAGGCTGTTACAAATGCCTGATAGTTCCTAGGTGGGAAGCTCTTGTGAAAAAACAAGACTCTGAGTTTTTGGCTTCTGCTGTGGAGTTAGGAAGACCAGGTTAAAAAAAAAAAAAAAAAAAAGCAACTGTAGAGGACACAAAGTTCCTGCAACTGCTCCACAGTACAAACAGGTACTCACTTTTCACAAAAACAAGTATCTTTCTGTTTTGGCAGGAAAAACAGCTCCCTGCCTGCAAAGCCAGGAAAGAAGCCAGCCTACACAGACCTTTCTCAGTTCCTGCCATTATTGGAGTCATTACTTGCACCTCAGTGAGAGGCAGAGCATCAAAGACAGCAAAGACATGGGGAAACCCAAGTGCCACTGACTAATGCCTTGATTTTTCACTACAGACACACACATGATCACAGTGGACACCCAACCCTACAGAGCAACACTGTGGCATTGACAGCTTGTTTGTTTGTATAATGTTGCATAACAGATCAAGAATTGGAGGGACCTCATCCAGGCACTCGTCACATTAGAAGTCATAGCACTCTCCTCTGGTGGGTCCCTCACGTGGCCAGTCTGAGGACAAGCAGGAGGTAGATTTAAACAACATCTGTTTTAAATGAAGGACACTGAACTGTCTGCTAAATCTGTATGCGCAGCTGCGCATCTGTTTGCACAGATGCATACATAAACTTCAGGCTCAATCCTTTTACCCAAGACCATCTGTGCCAATTTTCAGGGCTCAAGAGATTCAATAGGGTCCCTGCTCTGGCTCTTGGCAGGTCAACTGTAAGCATGCAGGTGCAAAACCTGCTGGGAATACATGAAAAATGATTGTGGTCCTTCATCTCAGCATTTTACTGGAGCCCTGTAAGTGGCAGATAGAGGTGACAGAACAGGTACAAGGAGGGCTGGGGCACAGCCAGACACATTATCTCCTGAGCTCACATCACAGGTAGTTCAAAGACCTAAGCAGATCTGCTAGAAAAGCAGGAACCTCACAGCACAGGTACAATAGTCCAAGCCTGGAGGGCAGTACCTGAAAGTTGCCGAGTAGGGTCATCCCAAAAGAGGCTAAGCATAACGCCACCAGGCCACTGACGTTCAGCCAAGGATTTAGCACCTTCGGCTTCAGCTGAATGAAGCGCAGGACAGCCACGACAAGTGCTGAGAAGGAAACAGAACGCAAGGTGCATCACAGGGTAGAACATGCTGCAGTAACCACCTAGCTGGGGAGTCATGGACTCCTCAGCATCTTTCCACCCAGACAAGAGAACTCACTGCAGGCCAGCTAGCTTAGTGCTTCTGCATGGCCCCCTCGCACTTAGCCATAGACAAGACTAACCACAGGAAGCATTTCTCTTGTAATCCGGTTACACCGAGCTCTCACACTTCCTTTTCTCATGATGTTTTGTCTAAGAGCTGGGTTGCAAATTTTCTGGGAGAAAGAAGAGCACTTTCCTATTTGCCTGTGAAGCTCCCAGCACGTAGTCTATCACATACACACCATGCATTCACATTGCAGCAGCTGGCCTTGCATCAAGTTTCACTCCACTCATGAGCACTGAGCTCTCTTGGAGGAGGAACATCAAACCCCACCTGTATTAGAAAAATGTATGAATGGCACATACATATTTCTGCAGGTTATACCATAATGCTCACTGCTTCTTCTCTTCCTCTGGAACAAGTTGCTGGTGCCATGAACATAAGCCAAAATATTGCACTAATTTTCAGCAAAGACTGGAAAAGTAGTCCTTCCAAGCTTACAATTAGCCCAAGCGCTATGATATACCATATGATATGACATAACCACAGGAGATAGTCACACTGTATATTCTTGCCCTCCCTAGGGAATACTATATAGAACAACACAGAAAGCCAGGCAATCAGTTGGCCTTCAGATGGGATTCAAACCAGACCACTAAAAAGCAATTTAGGTGAACAGGGAAATTTGCTGGTTGCTGCTGAAAACCTTTTTATGTTTATGCTCAAATTGATAGCACGCAGGTCGTATTGTTGCAAATTGTTTGCATTAGCAAATTAGATCTATATTTTCCACAAAAACCGTGGTATAATACCAAAAACATTGTTTAGAAGAATAAGGGCACTGTAAGTGAAAAATATTCACTTTTATCTGAACTGCAAAAGATGTTTGAATTTACTCTCTCACAATTCGCTCCAGTGAATCAATCCACTCCAAATACTTGTAAACAAAAGAACTTTGTTCCCCCTCAAAAAAAAGAAAATTTCTGGTTTTCATCCCCAGGAAATTGTTTGGGACAGCCACCCTATGACTACTTGAGCTCACGTGCAGGAACTTTTTCATTTTTATTGCTACAGGACAGGCTCCTGAAATTCTGTGATCTTTTCCTAAAACACTGATGGGAATCATAGAATCGTAGAATGGTTTAGGTTGGAAGGGACCTTAAAGATCATTTAGTTCCAACCCCCCTGCCATGGGCAGGGACACCCTCCACTAGACCAGGCTACCCAAAGCCCCATCCAGCCTGGCCTTGAAGACTTCCAGGGAGGGGGCATCCACAGCAACCTGTTCCAGTGCCTCACCACCCTCATAAAGGAGAATTTTTTTCCTAATATCTAATCTAAATCTCCTCTCTTGACAAAAGGGAACTAAAAGGTCACCTTCCAGCATTACATGCAAAACAATGGCATTGTCGATATTTAGTAATCCATATGTTTCTAGCAGGTTTCTGTAGTTTTCCTCTCCTATAGCAAGGGCTTTGACGCAACTAAGATGGCCAGAGGTACAAGCTAAAAGCAAGTCTAAGAAGTACCCAATACAGCAGAGGAAAGCTTGGCTTTATCCACAAAGCGGATAGCATAGGATAGCATAGGATAGCATAGGATAGCATAGGATAGCATAGGATAGCATAGGATAGCATAGGATAGCATAGGATAGCATAGGATAGCATAGGATAGCATAGGATAGCATAGGATAGCATAGGATAGCATAGGATAGCATAGGATAGCATAGGATAGCATAGGATAGCATAGGATAGCATATTTCAGTTGAAAGGGACCTACAGCAATCACCTAGCCCCCAACTGCCTGACCACTTCAGGGCTGACCAAAAGTTAAAGCATATTACATTGTCCAAATGTCTCTTAAACACTGACAGGGATGGGGCTCTCTAGGAAGCCTGTTCCAGTGTTTGACCACCCTCTCGGTAAAGAAATGCTTCCTAACGTCCAGTCCAAACCTCCTCTGGCACAGCTTTGAACCATTCCCACGTGTCCTATCACTGGATACAAGGGAGAAGAGATCAGCACCTCCTCTCCACTTCCCCTCCTCAGGAAGCTGCAGAGAGCAATGAGGTCACCCCTCAGCCTCGTCTCCAAACTAGATAACCCCAAAGTCTTTAGCTGCTTCTCATAGGACATTCCTTCCAGTTCTTTTACCAGCTTTGTTGCCCTCCTCTGGACACATTCAAGGACCTTAAGAGCCTTCTTAAATTGTGGGGCCCAGCACTGCGCACTACTCAAAGTGACACCACACCAATGCTGAATACAGCAAAATAATCCCCTCTTTTGACCGACTGATTATAGTGTGTGTTTGATGCACCTCAGGATGCGGTTTGCCCTCTTGGCTGCCAGGGCACGCTGATAACTCATACTGAGCTGCTGTCAACCAGCACCCCCAGATCCCTTCCTGCAGGGCTGCTCTCCAGCCACTCCTCTCCCAGTTTATACTTGTGCCTGCTGTTAGTCGATCCCAGGTGCAGAATACGGCACTTGGACTTGTTAAATTTCATGTCATTAATGATTGCCCAATGCCCTAATCATTCTAGATCCCTCTGCAAGGCATCTAGTTCCTGAAAAGAGTCAACAGCACCTCCCAGTTTGGTATCATCAGCAAACTTGCTAATGGTACATTCAACTCCTGCATCCAGATAACATGACAAAAATATTGAACAGAACCAGCCCTAGGACTAAGGCCTAAGGAACACCACTGGTGACTGGTCACTAGCCAGATGTAGCCCCATTCACTACAATCCTTTGAGTCCTGCCCTTCAGCCAGTTTTTCACCCAGCGCACCATGACCCTGCTCATCTCACAGTTGGACAACTTGTCCAGAAGGAAGCTGTGAGGGACAGTATCAAAAGCTTTTCTAAAATCCAGAAAACCTACATTCACTGCCTTCCCTTCATCCACTAGGCAGGTGACCTTATCATAGAAGGATATAAAATTAATTAAACAGGACTTTCCCTTTGTGAACCTATGTTGACTGTGCCTGATGACTGCATTATTCTTTAAATGCCTTTTTGTACCCAATATATTCTTCTCCATAATTTTTCCAGGAATTAAGGTTAGACTAACAGGTCTGTAGCTCCCTGGGTCTTCCCTCATGCCCTTCTTGTAAATTGGAATAACATTGGCTATCTTCCAGTCAGCAGGGACCTCCCCAGACTCCCAAGACCTTTGGTAGGTGATTGAGTAGGTCCTGCCATAACATCTGCTAGCTCCTTCAGTATTCTGGGATGAATCCTGTGAGACCCCATGGACTTGTGAACATTCAGCTGATACAGCTGGTCCCTTACATTGTCCATAAATGGAAAGTCACCGTTCCCACACTTGTGGTCCTCCAACTCAGTGGACCGGGCGGCCCGAGGTCTATCAGTATTACTAAAGACTGAGGCAAAAAAAAAAAAAAAACATTGAATGACTCTGCTTTATCTTAATCTCTATTAGTCAGGTGACAGTCTTCAACAGGTAGCAGTCCAATGTGTTCCACGACACATTTGCAGTCTGGAGATTCCCTGGTTATATTCTTGCAATGGGAAGAAGCAGCAACAAAAGTGTACAATATAGCTTAGCTTCAAAAAGCTGCATGCCTTTTGTTTACCTGTCCTTCTTCACACCAGCTGCTCCCCTCCAACTGACATGACTGCTACCCTCACATCCATTCAGATCACATAGTGAGTGAGCATCAAGCCAATTCATGCCTTTTCATAAAGCTCTTGGACTCGCTGGGACCTGGTGCAGGTCCACAAAGACTGCTTAAACAGGGTGTTCTGTAGAAATGGGGCCTTACCGGGAAGGAGCTGAAAAGGCAGGCCTGTATTCACTACTGTCAAACAGCCACATTAACATAGGAAGTAGCATGCTATGAACATGTTTTGGGTGTTTTGGGGGTCAGATGTTTAAAGCATATCATCATAATCAGATTGCACTGGGAGTCAGGTATATAAATAAAATGTGTGCAAGACCCCGCCCTAACACAAACTGGAGCCAGAATTAGTTCTACTAATCGAGATCCTGGCTCAATATGTACATCAAGATCTAAACTTGAAACAAAGCCATACACAGAAACAAAGTGTGAGGATGCATAAACTGCCTTAACTCCACCCTGAAGTGATACTTGAAAATAAGGAAATTCATGTCAAGGTTTATGATTAAACATATTTTACCAGGTTTTACATCCCAAGCCTCATTTTCATTATGTAAGATTAAGATTGTTAAATTATCTTACTCGTGCATGTACAGGTCTGGATTAATTTCAAAGCTCTACTCAACTGAATTTCCCAGGTTTCTGAAAAGAAACATTGTGCCTTTCACAGGCAGCAGAGGTGGAACCCACACTTCAAGAGAATAGCTCAGAGCAAAACTGAAAGCACAATAAATCACCCCATATAGGAAAAGATAAATGCAAGAACTACTAAAGAACAGCAAATCAAGGTTGAAATAATTAATTATTTGCCATTTAAGTCTGGGATAATTTGTTCAAAATATGTACTGGTGAAGGCAACAAACAGTTTTAAGAACCAAACACAGACACCTTTTTTCAAGTACTTTTCAGATATTTCTTCTCTTTGTGGTGTTTCCCTCTTCCACTGCTGGAAAATTCCAGTAAACTTCCACAGATTTAGTAAAGGAATTTAGGAAGGGGTAGAGTAGGGGGGACTTCAGCACAGAAGATATCATGTTACATAATCAGTTGCTGCATTTGCCAATATTCCTGTGCAATTATCTCACATTCACAGCATATAACAAAAACCTACCATACAATGAAAAAGTCACACAGATTCAAGGCTAAGATGAGACAATGCAAAAACATTAGAAAAAAATCAGAAACCAATAAAGTTCAAATGCATCCAGCTTCATTCTGTCTTTCTACAAATGAAGACAAAATAATACTGTCTTAATCAGCAGTAATCACAGTTTAAATTATTTCACATCATCAGATTCAAGAACAATATGTATGGGATATTACTTATGTTTCAGTGACTTCTTAAAACAAATTATGAGAGAGAAAGAAACATTGCCCTTGTGGTTCCTACCTAGAAATGCTGCCATGTTCATGACTTGGCTAAACACGCAGCTTGCAGGAGGTGCATCACCTGCAATACTTGGAAAATATAAAGTGTATCATTGTAACTCTAGGATGGCAAAGACACATAAATAACAACCATTAATCAGAAAAGCAATTGGAAGAAAATAATTCACTTACCTTATATAAGGTGGTCTTTTGGAACCAGGTTTCCTAAGAGACATAAATGCACAGGAACAAAGATTCAGATTTTCTTTCCCATTTAGCTTTCATTGTTTTATTATTTTAAAGAAACAAGTGATTGAACGTAAAGCCCACGACCACCTCTTACCTATCTGGTACATTTAGTGGGAGAATTTTGTTATCTTCCACTGCTATAAAGTACCTGTCAAAAAGAAAAAAGAAAAAAAAAAGATGAAAACAATGTAAAACCTCATCCTGGCTTCAATTCCAAATATCACTCAAACAACACATTGTCTCAAAGCCCACTGGCAGGATCTCCTGGACGCAGCCTGTGTTTCTCTCTGCTCAAGCAGGCAGTTTTGCTCACTTCCCGGCCTAACTATGTGCCTTCCTTTGTGTTGCATCTGTTTTGCATGGTCAGGTAGACAAAGACGGTCACTGAACTAAGCTACCTTAAAAATTACCAACCAGGGGAATGTTTTAATTTTTAATCTGAATCATTTGATTCATCTGGTTTACCATGGTTCCCCTTCCACAAAAGCTGTTTTAATACAGGCAGAGAGGATCGGACAAGAACAACAACAAGCAATAGGGGTCAGACAAATGGCTTAAGCTGCCCCTGCTGCTAAAAAACAACATCCACAGGCCATGGCCAAAGCCATATTCTACAATATAACTGCTTCTCAGGCTGAGCATAGCTGCTGATTGAACATTTATTGCTCCCAAATTCATGCTGCAGTCATCTGCCTGCATGCTTAGAGAGAGACCAGCTCAGGAAAGTGCATGTCTTACGTGCGTTTTGGTAAGAAGTGTTAGTGAGAAAGCGAGCTGTCAGCATTATGCCGCTGGCAGGTTGTCAGTGTGGTGCCGTATGCTGTGGATTTTGAGTTCGCAGCCCAAAGTGGGGCCTAAGTGTTTCTCTAAGAGGTCTGCTAAGTCATTCAAAGAAAACATGATGAAAGTGAATTTTTGCATTTTTGTCTGTCTCTTTTCAGGCACCTCCCAGTAACATGTGCCAGGAAGAAGGCAAGGTCAGAAACTTGGCCTGGGGAGCACAGAAACTCGGGGATAAAAGTGTGATCCTCCAAGCCATGAACTGGCATGGACGGGCCCCCGCCTGTCACATGCCTTCCCAGCCCCACAGTAACTCAAGGAGAGAGCACCCCCAAAAGACCATCCATACTGACACATAGCCCATACCACAGTGGTACTCCTGACTACCCCAGCTTAACTTGCTCTCCCAAATAACCAGCAGGGGATAACTTACACTATCCATAATCCAGCTGATGTAAACAGGGTAAACACAAGAGGTAAAAACATCCACACGCTGCATTTCTTCCCATCCATACCTGCTAGAAACAAAGAACAAAGTAAAAACAAAAGAAAAAGGGCAGAGGTACCCACCCACGCAACCCCCTCTCTTTTGAAAGCAGGAAGAACATCCACACAGCAGGTGCCAAAGGATCCCAAGATCAATAGCCAGGCAGCAGGCGCTGCAAACCTCTCATACAGTCATTACTGGCATAAGGGGTTCAGCTGCTGCACACAGGCAGCATCATCCACACTGTGCATAAAAAACAAGGCACAAAGAGTCTGGAGTTGTGGAGGGGCAGACTTTTCAGACACACCTACAGAATTTGAGTGGTTTTCAAAGTATTTTTCTTAAGAATTTTGCACAGGTGACACCCACAGCCCTAATTCCCTCCTGCTTCCCATAGGCACAAGGCAAGGCAGCCTTCTTCCCAAGATCTTTACCAGTTCCACACATGCTGCCTCAGCAAAGCCTGCAGCATGAAGGGAGAAGGATGCACATGCTGTCTCCTCATCTCCACAAAGCACACGACCAGCTCCCATCCTGCCCTGAGCAATCAGCTAAAAATAGCATTTGGCTGCACCCAGAGCAGAACCAAGCTCGAGTGCCAGCATCCAGAGTACTGTCAGGACAAGGCGTTACAAACAGGATCAGCTCTGCGAAATCCTGCACAGGGCATAAGGATGCTGCATACACCACCTCCTGGGGAAGCATTTGTCCTTCAGGCAAGATCATGCCAGATGAACATCTGAGATGCCAGGGCTGTTCCTGTAACGTGCAATTCAGAAATGCTGCTATGTTGCTGTGTTGTGGACACAGAGAATCCTATGCCTCCCTGTGAGTCCTTTGACAACAGATCAAATATTTCCTCATGCTCTGTCCTCCTCCATAAATGCTTCTCCAGGCACTGGCACAGCCAAGAGACACAAACAGAGAGCAAACAACGCAAGGCTCATGGCTCCAGCACCTGCTTTACTTTTACCAGGGCAGCAGCGCACCCCTGCCTCCTCCTCCCTCCTATAGCCTGCTGCAAGGCAGGCATTGCCTGGGGTCACCGAGCTCCTCACAGGACAGCGAGGCACCCTAGGGTGCCAGTGCAGCTCAGACACGATGGCCTTTCACTAGAGTCTGCTTGTACTTGCAGCTCAGTTACCTTATCCAGGTCCTTAAAGCAATGAGTCTTCCCTTTGCTCCAAAGAAGAAAGCATCCACGTTGTCATCCTCCTCCTCTCAGCTTCCCTGGCCTTCCTACATCTGCAGCACAGAAGCCATGGTCTCTCTGGCCTGCTGCCCTGCTCTCTTTCCCCTGTGAGGACCCACAGAAAAAAGTAAGCACCTTCACTGTGCCACAGCCAGCCCCCAGCTCACCACTACCACAAGACAGCCCTGGGCTGCAAAGGCAATGCTGGCCAGACACTGCTCGGGGCCCCAGCCACCAACTCCTGCCATGCTCCATGGCAGTGGAGGCTGAAGAAGTTGAGATGAGACTCCCCAGACCCTGCAGAAGGCATGGCAGCCTTATGCTTGCCCCTACAGGTAGGCTATACTGTCTTCCCTGCACATCACCTGGCAGGGGTACAAAACAACACCCTTGCAGTACCCCAAGCCACACCATACTTGCATAAAACCATGAGGTCATGATTTGGTGCTGTCTGTACAGATAGCCTCGAGTGAGGCTTAACTGCAAACCTTAAACGACAGAAAGGCGATCTAGCTTTCTCAAGCTATTTCAGCATTGTCTGTCATGCAGAGAGAGAGGTGGCACAGGGCTTTTCCCCTAAGCAGAGCAGCAAGACAACACACAGGGATGGGGACTCCACACCGGGATGAAGTGGGAAAATGTGAAAATGCTGTCCAGATAACCATTACTCTGTGCTGAGCTCTGCAATGGAGCAGGGGCAAGACTGGTGCCCAGCCTCCTCAAAGTCAGTGCAACATGGCTACAGATTCACTCCCTTGGAAAACAGCCCTGTGTTTAACATTCACTGTCCCCTTCTATCAACCGCTAACAGAAAATGACATCAGAAATCATTGCATATCAAATGAACAACTAGCGCAGGGCACAACATCCCAATGGAAAGCCAGGTCCATAGCTCAGAAAAACATGTTCATTTCAGCCAGTTGAAAAGAAATACCTACAGAACATACCCCCCCCGCCCCCGCACACCTCTCATCACAGACGGTTGGGTTTGCACCAAGGAGGAAAGACAGTACTTCCAGGGAGTACAACAATCATCTGCATGGGGCCAGGTCTTCACCAGAGCTCAGTGCAGCCAGGGCTGAACCTTTTGGAAAATAAGCACGCCACATCTGGCTGGCCACCTGGCATCACAGGGTGCCAAAGCTCTGTGCAAGCTTGCCTGGCATGGAAGGCAGCAAGAATTGACTGGGAAAAGATGTTGCCACTATGCACCGTTCTCTGAGAGGCTCCATGCTGAGCATAGGTGCAGGACAGCACGAGCAAGTACTCTCTGGCACACCCTTGGAAGGGGAGCAGGGGGGCAAGGCACACCCTTGGAAGGAGAGCAGGCATTGCTTGCCCCTGCCAGTCCGCACAGGAGGAGTGAGCCACCTCTGTCTGATGGATGAAATACCAAAAGCAGGACCTTTCCCCTATGTCCCCAAATGGCAACACCTTTCAATGCTGTCCATTGGCACACCCCACACATGCCTGAAGATGTTTCAGCATCCCCATGTGGGCAGAGGATTGTTTAAAACCAGGACTCAGCTCCTGCAAATTTATTTACTCCCTGCTGTGTTATTCCAGTGCCAGGAACAAAATTACATGTAACCTCACTTCCTTACAAAGGAGAAATCCCAGGTATATGCCAAACCTGCCTAGCTTTGCACTGATGTTCAGCAGTTATCATTCTCAGCAGTTGCCTTTGGGTTAACCTGTCCTCTTCAGGGATGGCCCCGATATTCATGTCTTCAAGCCAGGAGACGCTAAGACCAGCAACTCTAACAGCAGCCAGGAACAAGAGAACGAGGAACCCACATGTCAGCCTCCCCTGCAGCACCACAGCAGTTTAGCCAAAATAAAATGCTGAGATAGGAAAAATAACTGAAATTCTCCATGGGAAATGTAGAAACAATTTATTTGACAGCTAATTGCTCCACAGGGATGACATAAAACCAACCTTCCTCTCCTCAGCTCTGTTCTGCATTGGTGCCGTGAGCAGTGATGCCAAATCTGAGCAGTCAACTCCAGCTGGTGACAACAGCCATCTCCACCAGCCCATGTTTTCCCAAATAAACACACTGAATCCAGGATGCAGTTGGTAACTGCACGCAGCCATTTGTCTTCCATCTTTAAGTCTTTCACAGGAAGGTCTTCAGGGACAGAAAGCCCTCATGGTGCAATGGATTCACAAGGCTGATAAAAACATGTTTTCAGCTTTGCAGCTGACCCCAACCAGAGTCAGCCCGCCTTCCCAAAAGCACATGCTGTGGTTTTCCATTCCCTCTTGACTCACAGTCTCACACCAGCATTGCAAAAACCCCATCGAGGTGCATTCCTGCTGCCAGCTATGACGGGTCAGGGTGCAGAACTGCAAAGGGTTTCACATTAGCACTGCTACAGGGTGTGTCTTGAGAATTTCTCTCAATGCAGGCTTACTCTCTTATCTCCATTCCCATTTTTATGTCTAAATCTGGTCAGACTGTCAGCTCTTTGCTCTGCTTTTATTACCATTGGCCCACTACATCTTCTCAACCAATTAAGCTCCCATTCCTCTACTATGCACACTTCAATTACAGAAGGAAGCTCACCAAACATATACAGCTGCTTGCTCAAGGTTCATTTAATGTGGGCATCTTAATTTCATCTGCCAAGATAAGTTACATGCTCCTCCTGAAGTTGCTTTCTCCAGAGAACATGAATGTAAGGAAGGACAAAATTACCATGTTAAGAGCTGTATGTCTTTTTTAAGACTAGAGCATGCAGATGCATTTCAAGGGCCCATACACAAGCTGCATAATAAGCCAGAACAATGCTCCTGCATTTCACAGTTCTAGGCCACTGAGTCATTTCAGAGAATAGGTACAGAGCCAGAAGCACTGAGGGAAGGAGGATGTTGTTCAAAACATACAGCAAGTCATAAAGAATTGCTGCCAGTCAGCAACAATCAAAGGGGAGCAAACACAGTTTGTCTTTTGGGGGAGCTCATGTCGCAGTTTAGCCACAGCCAGCAACTAAGGACGATGGGGCTGCACCCTCCTCCCCCCCACCCCCCGACCCATGCAAAGGGAAAGAGAATGGGAAGACAAAGGTAAAACTCGTGGGTTGGGATAAGGGGAGTTTACTGGGACAGCGAAGGAAGACGAAAATAACAACCACAATACTAATAAAAAAAATATACAAAGAGGGTGATTCACAGTGCAATTTGCTCACTGCCCAGAATTCAATGCCCAGCCTGTCCCCGAGCAGATATCCCCCCTCCCCAGCCAGCTCCTTCTCCTTATATGCTAGGCATGATGTCATATGGTATGGAACACCCCTTTGGCTAGTTTAGGTCACCTGTCCTGGCTGTGTCCCCTTCCCAGCTTCTGGTGAAAGTTAACTGTATCCCAGCCAAAAACCAGGCCATCCCACTATAGCTCTCTGTTGCTTTTAAAAGCAAAAACAACCACTAGTCACTTGATACCTAATCACTGTAACTGAGCGGACACAAAACAGTACTTTACATAACCTGCCACCCACAAGCCACAAATGCCAATATAACAAAGCAGAGCATTTTCAGGTTTATCTCAAGGTTCCCAGCCTGAGAGCACAATGAGAGAGACAAGGCATGCCAGACACTTGTAAATACGTAACAAATTATTGGGTAACAGGAAAAGAAGCGATCCCTTCCATCAGCAGGGTACTCATCTACCATCTCAAAGGTGTGCAGAAATGCCATTTTAATTTATTTATACAAGGGGAAAGATAAAAGGTAAAGATATCTCTAGGTTGCACTTGGGAGAAGCAGGAGATGCTTCGGTAATCCTGCAATGATGTTGAGAGGCAATACTTTCACCCACAGAAACATCCATACATATTTGTTGCCTCATTTTACACACTGTAAATGCATACAGCATGCAAATGAAATGCCCTCGCCAATACAAACCTAATGGAGGTGGGCAAAGCATACCAAAGGAACGAAACCTTCTAGTCACCAAAAAACGGGAGCAGCAAAGGCTGTATTAGCATCCGCTTGCTCACACCATCCCTCCAAGTTTCCCCAGGAAGCTATCTCCTGGCGTTGTGTAAAATTAATTTGTCATCAATTCTGTAAATATATACATATTCAGCCACTCCTGAGTGCCTTGGTAAGAAGACCATGCGACCAACAGTGTGTCCTACCCAGAGATACTCCTGTATCACTGCTGGGTCCTGAGGCCAGCATCACCCCTTTGCACCCTACTCTCCTTCAAAGAGTGCCCTTGGTATGCTGCTTCCTGCTGCTGCAAAACCTTCACTTTCAATCACACATGAGTACTTACAGGCCATTTAAGAAACAGTGTTGAGCTGCGGCGTTACAGCCAGAGATGTCAACTCTAAGTTCTTCTGGGCTGAGTCTGCCTTTCTTGCATTTGGCGTCGTACAAACCAGGCACTTCCTGCTTCAAGACCAGGCTCCTGAATGTTATAAAAGAAAAATGAATATAATTTGCCACCTTAGGATCAAAGGGGCATTTTGCAGGCTTTGACTGTGTAGTGCTCTGACCTGTGTACCTACATCAGCCTGCACCAGCTTCCATGAGGTCCCACTCATACCATGAGCAGAGCTTGGGCAGTCATGGACCTCGGCCTGCCAGAGGCAAAGGCAGGAGCTGGGTAAGGCAGAAGGTACACAGTTCAGACAGAAAGACCTGGGTCAGCAGGTGGGGAAAACAGCCAGGAGCTGCCAGGGCTTAGAGCGAGACTCACAGCAAACTGAGGAGCACTGCATTGTGCAGGTGCTGTGTGTTTGTTTGCCCCAAGGACCCTATTCTGCTTGGGAGCACTCACTATAAGATGCAGCCCTCCCGGCACCTCGTGACCTCAGGAGCTGCGCAAGCCAGGCAGTAACCAGCTCCCAGAGAGTCCTTGCAGAGCAAGTGTGTTGGACTGCCCACGTCCCAGAGCAGACGCCTTGCTGCCCCTCCAAGAATAAAGATGCTCAAGTCTGGGGCCACTTTAGCCAGACCTCTCCTGAAATTGCAAGGAAAGTCTCTAGCAGAGAGTCTCAAAACAGACCCAATCCCACAGTCTCACACCATCATCACAAGGGCATATTTCCTCATTGCACAATCAGCCAACCCTTTGGTCTGGGATGCTTGCAGAACAGCACTCACTCCAAGGTCCCAGCCAAACCCCAAAGCAAAGAGTTGCTGGAAAATGACGAGGGCTATTTATCTCCTCATAAAATAAAAGACAGCAAAGCTCTCCCTGCTTCAGCTATGCTGTGAGGAAAGAGTTTCTGAAATCATCTCCTTGCTCTCCAAGCAATACACAAATGCAGGCTGATGTTGTGGCAAAGCGCAGAAAGCCTGAGGCACCGTGCAGACAGGCTGTCCAGTGATCATCCACCTTAACCACCTCAATCTAATGACCACTGCCTGAACTAGCAACAAGGAGAACGGGTGTTTCTCCTCCCATAAGGTACAGTGATCTTGAACGGTGTATTAATAGATTGATAGATGGCTGTGGAGGTGTTTTATTTGCTCCTCAATTCCAAAAACATGAATGCCTTCAAGCATTTCCAATGTGCATGAGCAAGCAAAGCAAAGACACATGTTACAACGGAAAGGGGTAGGAAGCCTGCCTGAAAGGTTTGTCCCATTATCAGGAAAAAAATGTAAGCGTTGGGAGCAGCAAAAAACACACAACACAGAGGCAACACAACAAACTTTCCTTTAGTGCAAGAGACCACTTTAAACCACCTCTAAGAGCATTCAGCTGGGCCAAGACCATACTGGGGAGGCTCTCCCTGACAAAGCTCTGGCCATTTCCAGTAGCTTGGCTAGGCAAAGTCAGCTCCTGCAATCCTGTGGTGCCAAAACCAACAGGCCACTGACTCTTCTGGCTCAGGCAGCCACTGCTACTAATCCCAGCAGTTCCTCATGTGGAGCAGGAAGTAAGAGAGAGGGCAAAAGTTCTCTCCCTAACTACCTGGATCTGCCCCAGCTCAGGAAATCAAGAGGATGACACTGGGCACTCCTCCAACCATTGCGGCAGACCAGCCCAAGTCCGCCAGGCTTCTCCTCCCTTCCCACCACTCCCCATGGGAGAGGCAGTCCTAACAGCACCAGGGAGAACCTCAGCCTCCCCTCCCACCACACGTGCCACCTGTTCCGCAGCTCAGCAGCTCCTGGGTGTTCAAGAGAAGGTCTCTGCTTTTCTGTGCAGCAGGCAAGGTGGAGAGCCCACTTCCCTCCTGTCTTGCACACAGGACCAACCCCCCCAGAGAGTGCCAGGTCTGCATGCCTGCCAAAGGCAAACACTTCTCAACTTAGCAAACAGCACTCTTACAGAAAGCCTGCTGCTCTAGCAGGCACCTTTCCATTGCAGGCAGAACTATCCAGAGGCAACCTCAGTGTTAAAAATTTGCATTAAACCCCATGCAAGATAATCTATAGCTGTTTTAGCAGTCCCTTTCATGGCTTTTGAAGCTTCATTAGTCTTCTTTTCCTCTCCTCCCATCTACTCCACCTGTTCCCAATGTGCTTTGTTTCCCTTTCACCCCTCTTCATTCCTGCACCTCAGGTGACCACTTCTGCAACCTGTGGGGTGACCCAAGGCCAGGGGAGCCAGGCACCTTTGCAAGTCTTCTTGAGACAGCAAAAAATATAATTATTTAGATAATGGGGCCAGTGAGTTGCTTGCCAAGAGATCACATGGGAAAGAGGTGGCACAGAGATACATGCATTCGGAGTCCTGGCCCAAGCCCTCTACCACAGCAGCAGCCTCCTCACCTGCCAGCCATCCCCCCCTCACAGTTTATTCCTCCCAATATATTGCTTAGGATCATCTCTCTTGTTTCCCACAGACCTTTCTCTGCTTCTTTGCTCCCACTTATCCTGCAATCAGAGCTCATTGTTTCAGCCTGGATCGCAGGACTGGGACCTTAAAGTGTTTCTGGTGGGCCAAACCGCAACATCGCAATCTCAGGCTGCCCGGAAATGGCTGGGGGAGGAGAGGAAACTGTGGACATGACATTTCTTCCAGGAAAATACAATTGAAAATGTTGGTGTTCATACAAGCACACATCCCTGCTCTGCATCTGAAAAGCAAACACTGCAGCACAAATATTAAAAGGGGAAATGAAACAACTACACTGACTTCCACCATCCAGGCTAGAAAATGCTGACAGCTGGGCACAAAGAACAGCACAAGAAAATAATTTTACTTTTAACAGTACAACAATGAAAATAGAAGCCAGATGTTTGTCAAGCAAATACAAGTCCCCATTCTTTACCCTCTTACCCAAAGGCAGAAAGTCAGCAAGAATCAAGTCCCCTTCTTTTAGGTCGTTTTATCCATTTGAGCAAGACACAACAGGCAGTCAGTGTGTTGGGATATACCTTTCACACACCTCCCTCCTCCATATTGAGTTACTATTCACAATTAATCATAAATGTGTATGTTGCTATGGTGTAAGAACTGCACAAATCTTGATCAGACAATCCTTAAAGTCACTTTCCCAAGAAGCTTTGGTTTTTTTTTTTAAAAAAAAAAGCAGAAGGGAAGATTAGCTCAGAATTTCTCCAACCTTTATAGCCCGAGGGCTCTGAATCAAAGGTCTGGCACAAGCATGCTGCTGTAAGAAAAAGCTAAGACTGAAATCCCAAGCGACCCCACCATCACCCTGGGACATTAGCACCCAGCATCAGCTTGTCTCTATCACTCAGAGATAGGATCCTACCCTTCCTTCCCTGAGGGACCATAGCATTGCTGAATAGTCTTTCTCAAAACCTCTTCCCCTCCCGGGAATTTAACGGGACACAGCCTGCATGTCAGGCATCCCGATAGGATCTGGGGAAGGCAGGACCTGTTCCACCCCACAGCCTCAACCCAGGTGAGTTTCTCCACAGACACCTGTGCGAAGAGGTCCTGGCTGCAGGCTGGCAGATGGCCCTGCCGAGCTCTGTCACTATCACATCCCTCAACCCCGAAAGGATGCCACAGAGGGGCTCATGCGCGAAAGTGATGCCGAAATCATGACCTAGGACATCTCTTCCATAGCTGGGTCCTTCAGGCCCTGGGTCAAGCGGCTCTGGTCGTCTTATCTACCCTGTGGCTACCTGCCGTAAATCAGCAAGCTCCAGGACAGACAGCACTGGGATTTCAGCTCCTCCCGAGCGCTGCAGCACCTGCGGCGCCCCACGCCGCGCCAGCTCCTGCTGCCAGCTCCTCGGGCAGGGGAGCGCTCGCCACCCGCAGCCCCTCGGCACGCCGCGGCAGGCGGCTCGCCTGCTCCCCACGGCGGGGGTCTCCCTCCCGCGGGGCTCCGCGACCGCCATCTCCCGCCCGGAGCACCCAGACCACGACCGGGGAGGGGGGCGACTGGGCAGGGGGAGTGACGATTCGCTGGGCGGTGCGACAGGGAGGCGACAACGCGACAGGAGGGGGCGGAGGGCCTCGCGCTTCCAACGGTCGTTCCCAGCCGCTGCGGTGGCGGCTCCTACCTGAGGGTGGCTCCGGCGGTGGCTCTGGCCCCGGCGGCGGTGGCGAGCGGGGGACGGGCTGGGTCGAGGGGGCCGGGGAGGTGGCCCGGTATCGCCCCCGCCCCGCCCCGCCCCGGACGGGCGGAGATTGCAGCCGCCGCCGCGGCTGCCCGGGACGGTAGCTGGTGGCCTGGCAGCTCCGCGAGCCGGTTGGCAGTAAAATCCGCTGCGCCCTGACCACTGGTTTCGGGGTGGTGGGGTGCGACCACAGACCCTCCTGGAACCTCGGAAGACCCCTCGGGCATGGCGGGTCCTTGGCGGCCCAGTCTCTGCCGAAATAAAGCCCCATGCTCAGTCTCAGTACCGTGCATGGCCCCTCCAGCTGCACACTGTCCCTAGCACAGCCATGAGATGGGCTGTAAATTGGCTGTAAATTGGTTCTTTTTCTGTCCCCTTCCCTGCCCTCCCTCCCCAGTCCCAGCAGCAGCTACCCAGTCTGTGGCTTTAGGTACCCCTTCTGCTCCAAAGCCCCCGGAGCCACTGAAGAGGACTGACCACCCAAAATAGCAGCGACGTCTTTGCAGTCCTCCTGGGAAGTGGTGCCCATTTGCTAAGTATTTTGGAAGACCTGAAAGAAGCAGCCAGCCAGTAGCAAGATACCCCAGGAACAGCCTGGGCCAGGCTGTCTTTTTCCACCCCCTTTTCTGCTGGATGGTGGGCTTTCCAGTCTGCTAAACATCTCTGTGGTTGGAATTTCGAAAGGAAACGTTCCCAGCAAAACAGCTCAGCAATAACGATTTGGGAATGTTTCCTGGGGTGGAGGGATCCCTTCACTATCTGACCTTTGTGGGAATAAGTCAACATGAATGCTACCACTTTTTTCTCCTCTCCCTCCCCTCTTGGTCTGCCGGGATGAAATACGACTGCTATTTACTGTCTTGTTTCTTCTCCTAAAACCCAAATAAGGTGGGTTTATTCAAAACTTTATTCAAAGTTTTGCCCTGGTGCTATCACTTATGAACCAACACAAGACAGCCACCTGCCTAAATCCATGCCAGCCCCCAGAAGTGAGCTGATTTGTACATTAGCAGTTTATCAGTATTTTATATACTGTCTTTCTAGCAGCCAAGCAATGCTCATTTGCCCTGCAGCTTTGGTCCTCATGGCACACCCTGAAAAGATTTTGTCTCTTTTATCCTTAGGGATTACGAACCCCTCAAAGCACAGGTCCTTGGAGCAAGTGCAGCACCAGCAGGTCCCCTGAGCCCTTACTGAAGTGGCTGCATCTCTGCGGCAGCGGCATTGCCAAGGGAGAAGGCAGCCACTCCCGCAGAAAGGCAACCACTGTGTACTCTTCTCAGTGTTTTAAAGGCTGAGGGAGCTATTTTTAGAACTGAAATAACATTCTTCCTACTCTGGTATTTCAAATTGTGTGTTATCCTGGACTAATAAATGGCTCCTTGCAGCATTTGGTTTTTGCAACCTCACAAAATCCAGAGATCTTGGCCAGGTTTTACCTCTGTGTGCACCTGATGCTGCCTCATGGCACTGCCACACTAAGGAGCTGCAGGCCATGACAAGTGACTGCCAGGCATGGCTTTCCTTGGGCAAGGAGGTGGTATTGTCCCCACATCACCAAGACAGGCCCCAAAATCAGGTGCCTGGAAAAAAGTATGCTTGAAGTATCAGTACCACATCCCTGACTGCAAGGCTTCCTGCAATAGCAAAAGTCAAGCAAGCTCATTTTACGAATAACAGAGAGAAGGTCTTTGAGTTCAGTAACCTCTGGCTTTCAGCAGCTGAGGCTGAAGAAAACCTTCTGTCAAACAGGCGAGAAGTTACAGCACTCAGCCCCAGCAGTTTTGGCCAGAAAGGAAAACACAGCGACTAATCGGAAACTGCCTTAGTCACTTCACCTCTGCCATCAGCCAAAGCTGGAAGGAAAAAAATGCAGCATATGGGATTTTAAAGCAATTTCATTTTTGGTAAACGCTGTCTGAGACATTTTGTTCACAGTTCCTTTTTGAGCAGATGGTGTCCCTTTGAGTGCTGGAAAATGCACGATGCTGACAGGCCCACCAAAGACCTCTGAGAACTTAAAAAATCACGGCTTAAAAAAAGGGCACAGCCTGGGGACAGCAAGTGTGTGCTGGAGCCTACCCGGTGCAGGACACAACAGAGGTGCAAGGAGGCACAAGCCATCAAGGGATGGTGTTACAGAGGCCCATGGCAATATTTGCTACAATCCCTTCTTCACAGGACACCAGTCCCACAGGAGGAGCAGCCCCTCTCCTGTGAACCTTGTCCTGCAGCATGCCCCTGCCAAGAGGTGTGTGAGTGAAAAGGGAGGTGGGGCATGTGGCCATGTTGCTTTTGAACTGCATCCCGCAATAACGCATCAGTCGCCTCCCTCACAGTCACACTGTGTGTCCAAAAGCCCACTGCAATCTCACCTTGATCTGTGAAAAAAGTCTTTCCTCTCGTGCCTCCACCAACACTACCTTGGCAAAGATGAATAGCTACAAGTACGTTCCCTCATCTTGTCTGGGGTTAGGCCTGGCCTTCCCAGGGGGGAGTGCGCCAGAGGCTTGACAGTGATATCCCTCCCTGCTCACTCCATGCCTTCAAAGACACAATTGCAATGATGCCGGTGCACAGACCTGACAATGCTCCTGGGACGCTGTGAGCAGCGCATGACTTCTGCCCCAGTTCTCACTGGGTTTTTCTGCTGAGCCCCTGAGACCCACTAGGGATCCGCCTGGCAATTCGCCTGGCCCAGAAAGGGGACTTGCTTCAACGCAAGCAAATGTTCAAAGTTATTACACAGAGGCAAGGAAAACAGAAAAGGGAATTGCTTTGAGTTTGCTTTCCTTCCTAGGAAATATATATCTTCTGAAAAGAGATTTACCACCTGGTTTTCCTGTCCTGGCCCTTTCTGCTCCAAAGCCGGAGCGAGGCCTGGCAAGAAACATCACCCGCCTAGAAACCAGAGCAGTGGGGGAAAGGGGCCAGGGATCACTCAGTAGCAGCCATTGGGGCTGCTTCGTACCCTGATGCATGGGCTAAATACTGTGCCTAAGCAGCTGTTTCTCAGTTTAAGTGTTAACCCTCATTTCGTTAGCCAGATCATCTCTCATCAAAGCCATCTGTTTCTTTATCCAGCGTTTTAAATATTATGATAGACTTCATTCCTCCAAATGCCCCTCTGGTAAACAGATGCCATCTGAGCATGCGCACCCTTGGCTTGGCATTAACAGGTGTGCTCTGGATTTGCTGGAGAGGCAGTCAGCTGCAAAGTGCTCTCTATTGCCCTAAGAAATATCTCCAGATCCCACCCCTCCAAGATGAAGTGCTCCTTCTTCCTGGCTCGCCCACATGATCTCAACTGAGAAAAATTCTCCTGGATTTGGGACTGGAGCACCAAATTGAAGTAACCCACCCCCATCTTGTTGCAAGAAAATGACACCATTTAAATAAATGGTAGGAAGGGAAATGGAGAAAATGGATACAAAATGTCAAATTTTTTTCCTTAAAAAAAGAATTAAAAATATTACTGCTATGATGGCAAATATATGGGACAAACAGGACTTGCCCGCAAGACAGGTAGGGTCTGAACTCTGGGGAGGAAACCTTGAAGTGCCGCTGTGTGCAGATGAGAGCTGCAGACTGGTGTGCCCTGGCCCCAACAAGCATGTGTTCTGGCCTGGCAGGAGGACAGTCCTATATGAAGCAGAGAAAACGCTGTTAAAAGACAATTTTTTTTTTTTTTTTTTTAAGGATAATGAGATTTAGTAAAATAATTATTTCCTATTATTGTGCTATAAATGCTAATGGAATTATGTCAGCCAGGAAAATTTAGTAACCCCAGTTAATATTGAGGTTAAGCATTACTGTGCAGAGGTGGTAGCACCGTTTCACCTACAGTTTTTATCAGTGCTGCTCACTGGAGCTTTTGTCCTGGACATCTTCCAAGGCCTGCAAAAGGGGATTTTTTTTTTTTCTTTTTCTTTTTTGGTCCTGCTTGCAGGCTTTGCTGCTCATCTGCTTCTCTTAAGCGGTGAATTTATCTACAGATGCAGCTGGTGTGAGGCAGGCCCCCACCTTTGCCTGATCTGGAGCCATACCTTTGCTCCCTGCCCTTTTAGCTTTAACCCTGGCTTGGCAATGGCGGGTGCAGGAAGTGGGGGGGGCAGCGGCATAGCTCCTGGCGCAAGGCTGCAAACTGTTCACCTCCCTGGGACTTGCTATGGCTGTACCAAAGCCAGCAGGACAGGATGGCTATGGTGGCAGCCAGGGCACAGAGTGGCTGGACAGGCCTGCTGGGGTCAGCTGTCTGCAGATTCACAAAACCAGGGTAGGAATTCTGCTATCATTTTCTCACAAAATCAGGGTTTAACTCTCCAGGAGCCGGGACAGCAGGAGATGGACTCAGTACACACAATGTGCCCCATGAGTGAGCAGTGATTTAAATAGCAAAAGCCTCCAAACCATGTGGTGGGCAGCTCTGCCCACACAGGGGCACCCCTGACTCCTCCATTTGCTAGGTTTCAGTGTGTTTTGGGGTTTTTTTCCCTGTTTTCCCCTATTCCCCCTTGTCTAGAGGGCTGGCTGGTGTTGCTGGGTGTGCGCCCCTGGATGCCAGTGGTTTCATTTCCCAGCTGGGCACCACTGAGACAGAGCCATTACGGGAGCAGGGGCACGTGGGCATGTGTTAGCAAACATCTTTCCCACTGGTCTTTGCTTTCGGTTTTTCTTTTCATTCTTCTTTTAAAAGACTATCTTAAGGGAAATTGTACCTTGATTCCCAGAAACACCCCAGAAGGCGGTGAAAAGGAGCCACATAACTCCCTGTGAGACCCTTTCTACATAAGGGTACAACTACAGAACTGTCCAGGAGCAAAAATATCAAGGTAATACAAGTCCAGCCTGGCCATGCCTTTGGGGTCACAGCCTGGGAGCTGATACATCATCAACCATTAAAAATCCCTCCAAACTGAGAGCCCTCCCAGCTGCAAATACCCCAAACACTGGCTGACTGGAGTTCGTAGGTCTGTCACCACATTTCTAGCCTGGCATGGACTCCCAGGCTCACATGGACACAGGAGACCTTTCAGAAGACCTTTTTTTTTTCCTGGGAGCCTCCCACCCCAACAGCTCAATGCAATACCTGAAGTCAGGCTGCATTTCCCATTTGCTGGGCTTATTTCCAGAAAGCCATGTTCTGGCTGCCAATTTCTGGGCCTGAAAAATTATCAACGCCAGCCAGGGGACAGCAGTCACCTTGCACTTGCCAGTTGTGGAGAGAGATAGGGAGGCAGATGTCACCGGAGGTTACAAGGGATCAGCAGAGCCACTGGAGGCAGCGGGCAGAAATCCGCTCCCAATGCCCCTAGCACCCTCCTCTGCATCCCTGCACACCCTACACACCCCACCCCAGCAATTCACCACTTTCACAAGGTATTTTTAAACTGGCTCCAGGATATGGTGACCAGCCCAGGGCTGACCATGCACCCTTTTCCCACCCAGGCTCCTGTACTACAGCTCTGCATCCGAGTGCCAAAGAGCTAAGTGAAGTTTTGGTGCTGCTGCAAAGGACCCTGGTGCAGCACCTGGCCTGATGGTGCAGAGCAGGATTGCCACCAGCTTTCCTGAGCACAGCAATGATGCTACAGGGCAGGAGATGGCACAGCAGATGTCTGCTCCATTGGGCTGCTTTTCAGGGACTGTGAACTCTGACGCATTTCTTCAGTGCCAGCACTCACCCTCTCACTGCAGCCCCTTTCTTGAGGTGTAACTCCAGCACCAGCAGTTTTTGTTCATGCTTGCCTCCCACTCTGGGGGATTACCCAAACACAGCCCAACCTGTGCCCCCATCTGCAGCAGAGATGGAGTTAGATGGAGCCTGGAAGCTTTTCTGTTGTCAGCTATCACAACCTTGGCCTCATGCCACACCCTAACAGTCATGTTTGTACACAGCCCTGACAGGGTTTCATCAATATTTGCATAGCTGAATACATGCTGTAAGTTATAGCTGAAATCCTCCTTCAGTGATTGTGCCAAGTCCCAGGGCAGGCATAACATTTCCTCGAGCCAACCACGACAGAAAGCAGGTGACCTGCTGAGGCGTTTCTGCTGTAGAAGGAGCACACGACTCCTGAGCCAACACTGTGTTTCCTAAGAGCCCCACCAGTTCTGGGAAAAAGAGTAAAAAAAAATCCAGTCCCTGGTGTGTGCCAAAGCTGAGAGCCTGGAAACAGCGCAACACTGCATGGGACAGTGTACAAATACTTCTTGTTCTCAGTCCTACGTGTCATTATTCCAGATGGTCCAACATGCTGAGAACAAAGTTAGAGACAATAGAAGATCAGGCACTGTCAGACTATCAGGTCTTAGAAAAGTTTGACAGTAACTGTATCCTTGGTTTAGCACAGCTTACAGCCAGCCACTCACTGACTAGCAGTCCCTCAATGCTTTCACACTGCTCAGAAAGCACTAGCAGGGTCCTTGACTACCACCAGATCAGATGTGCCAAAGTCCACAGAAACGAGTGCAGCTCATGCCTCAGTACTCACTTTACCAAGGCTTGACGATTTCCCCATGTTACTGCACGCAGCTGCGGGTGGATCCAGCAGCTGCCCTGGGAGGTGGCTGAGGCCCTTCCTGCCTCCCAGACACCCTACGTCTTCTTGAGGAAGGGGAGACCACACTAGAGAACATGGCCAAAATTATTTCCAAAACAAAACAAAAATCAAAACAAAGAAGCAAAAATTCGAAACACACAAAAAAATTTGAAACAAATAAGCAAAAAAGCAAATGTATGGAAGTTGTTTTACCAAAATTAAAGACATTCTTTTCAGATATCTTGTTCTCCTGCAAAGGCTAACTGACATTTTTGATCAACGCAACCACATGGGAAGTTCATCTACAGAAACAGGAATTCAGGTAGTACAAGCTCCAAGACAAGACATTCGATGGAGGAACTTTTCCTTTTCTGAATGATGTTTCTTTACTTACTTTCAATTTTTCAAAACCATGGGTAACTTGCCAATGGTTTCAAAATCTCAGATCCCTGAATCCCACTGGAACTGCTGTTGTTGCTGAAGTCTTACAGCCACAGGGGGCCAAAAAAATAAATATTACTTTGTTATAATTTCAGGTAGCCAGAGAGGTTCAGAACAGCATGTACCTCTTTGCAGGGTATTCTTTTGCAATACTATTCTTCTTACACCATGTACTTGACAGGAATCACCTTAAGGAAGTCCAAGTAATAGCAGTATACAAAAGGAAAAACAAAAAAAAAGATCTAAAGTGTGATAAAGATCAACAGGAAGATGTCTATCTAAGTGCCTGTAAAGTGCATTCACTGCAGTTCTCCAGCCAGGAAATTGCACAAACAAAATGATGGGAGCACCAGTAAGATTAAGCACCTGCACATCCTCCCAGCTTTGCTCCTACACTCAAACATCAAGCACAAACCCAGCACTCACATAATTTTGAAGGGGGGTTCCCAATGATTTTTGCTGCTTTACAACTGCCTGTCGACTGCGCAAAGAAGGAAGCAACAGTGCTTTCTAACCAGCAGGTTGGAAACCTCACAATCTCTGGGAGCCCGTTTCCACCCGCTCCCCTGCAGGCACTGTAGGGGGTGGTGGGGAGAGGTCTCCCACTTGGGTGCCTGTAATTCCTATATCTGTCAACTGGCCCCGACTCTGGATGAATGCACATCAAGACATGACTTCTGGCACAGCCAGGTCTTCAGGCACATCTCAGCAGAAACTGTAAGAACTTACAGCAAAATCTAAACAAAATACTTAATATTTTTGGTCAAAGTGTCCTGCAAGTCACACTGGGCTGGTATTTTGCTATTAAAGTGGGATTTTCACATGCAAGAACTTGCCACAGTCTCCCTTCAAACATGTCAGCTTGAATTTTCTTTTTCCCCTCTATCAGCTTGGCCACTAAGCCTGAAATAATCGAATCTCTTGGTGCCCTTCCATTTGACAACACTCCTCTTCCACTGACGAGGAAACCAGAAATGCTGAGGGGGTGGGTATTTTGGAAACCAAGTGAATAGAGGGAAATGCCAAGCGAAACACTGCTGTAATTCTGACGTGTGATGCACAAAGCCCTTTGCTTTGGGAGGCGTTTCAAAATAAAACACAGCAGCCAGTCTAACTCATAACTGTTTATTGTAAATCACTCAAGAGTTTACACATCATTAATGGTAAAGTAACACTGTTAAAACACCTGCTGGATGAAATACAGAATAAAGACAACTCTTTTATATTATATGGCATCATTTAAAAAACAAGAAACAGAACAAAAAAGGAACTTTGTTTTTCCCCAGTTCTACATCTTTTTTGAAAATATCTGGGCCTGAGTCTCAGTTACCTCAAGATCCCTGCCTTGCCCAGGGGACGAGCAACTGGGAAACAGGCACTCCCTCTCGGAGAGGCAAGGCAGTGACCTTCTTTATAAATGAAAATCATGCCCTCTATCTTCAAAAGTGCTCCAGTGGTGACAGTACAAAGCCTCTCTCCTGCACTGGCTAACATCTAACACAAAGGGCTATATGTCCCATTAATTCCACATGCTTTTTTTTTTATATATATATTTTTTTCTTTTTTCCCTTTTTTTTTTTAAAACAAGGCAACTGTTAAAATTCAGAAGCTATGTAACTGTCTTTATATTTTGCTCAGAAACCAATGGATGTTGCATGCAGCCGAAATATTAGTAGTCTCTGACTTAAAGGTCGGTTTTCTAAGACCTGCTAGTCAAAGGCAGAAAAAGAAATTAAGAGGCCTTTTGTGCAAAAGGAGCTAAAAATATGCATGCATTGATGGCCATGACCGATTAGAATACAACTTAGGTCTCCAAACATTGAAACCAAAGCTTTATTTGGCTTAAGACATGGTTGAGCTCTATACCTCTACAAATTACAATGTATATGCGACAACAAAGGAATCATCTCAACATAGCATCAGGTGGTATCTTGGCCTGTATAGAGACTAATCTTCAACACAAAAGCCTGCTCTGCAATAAATGGTTTTCATATTTAGCAAAGACAGCAGCGCACTGGGCTGGCTAACAGGGCTAACAAAAAGAAGAAAGCAGGTTTTCAAACTAACATCTAACTAGATTTAGGCTGATTTTTTCCCCTTGGACATCCTCTTTTTCATCGGTGTTGTTACTGTCCTCTCCACTAATCTGTAGTTGAAACAGTACACTGAGCCCTGCCCCATCCCCTCTGAGAGATGCGTCTCAAAAGCATATTTGATTAATAGTAGAAACAAAAATCTCCCCTAACTGCACTTGGAAAGGATAGTTAGTTCCTCCAACCTGCCAATGTAACAAGCAAATTACAATGTATTTCAGACATGAACTACAGTGACTAAAATCAAATCTCTCTCCTGTTTAACTATAATATTAAATAATATATAACATTTTTTCACTTAATAGTCTGAAGTTTGGACATAAGACAGCTAATAAGGAAAAAAAGCTGGGGCCAAATCTGTCCCTGGAGAATTAATTCAGCCCAACTGATCTGAAAAAACTAATTTTGCCCAGAGGGAAAGAAATCCACCACAGGCACGGGGGTGCACGCACACCCACCCACCCATGTCTATGACAGTGCTGGAACAGTGAAGCATTAGTCTTCAAGCACTGCCATCTCCAGTCCTTTCCTTGCGAGCCTGGATCATCTCCTTCGGAGCCTGCTTGCGGTCAGTGACCAACCCCAACCAAAACATGAAGTCAATGAACCAGGTGGTGGGGTTGAACTTCAGGCCCAGCTCACTGGCTGAGTAGTCGAATGGGAAAGTGTGGTGGTAGTTGTGGAAACCCTCACCTGAAAAAGAGAAAGGGAATTTAAAGACCACATGGCCATCACGTTTATGAATTTAGGAACGCGCTTGGGTGGGACATCACAACGCCTGTTTCCTAAGTCCTGAATCCAGTGCAGGTTATGCCTCATCCCCAGCTATGGGAGACCTCTGGGGCAGACCTACAACGGACTCCATTTCAGCACTTTGGGCTTTCCTCCCCAGTAGGAAGGGGCCTGTCCCACCCCTTATGGTCAGGGAAGAAAACCATAAGTGCTTCAAGAGGAGAGACGCACAACTGAGTAAAAAGCAGCGTCACTTACTTCTGCTGCACTGTCCCCAGCCGACTGCTGAGAAGAGAGGATTGCTACTGTGAACACGTCTCTGCCCAGAGACTACATAGCATTATTTCAATGTGGGCACCATCAGTAGAATGGGAGCCTTCCTCTAGGGTGCGCAAACTCCAGTCTCCTCTAAGCCCTGGCTCCAAGTGGTGTCCAGCTGCAGGTGCCCAAAGACCCAACGAAGGTGAAACAGGATAGTGTGTCACTCTGAGTTTGCAAAGCTCTACCCAGGGCTACAGCACTTACCGATGGCTCCCAGAGTGACAAAGGTGTTCTGCCTGGGGTTGATATACTTGTCGTAAGGGCGGTTGCCGTACATGTGTGCAGCGCTGTTGACCAGCCAGGTGACATTGAGAGAGATGGTGTACCGGAGGATGGAGGCAAGGAAGTAGGCGTTCCACAGACTCTCGCCCCAGAGGTACCATGGCACAAAGGTAGGGATCACAAAGCACATCAGCACAACCGAACTCTTGTAGTATCTGCAGGGAAAGAAAAGGACACCATTACCACAGTGGGAATGACAGCTGGGGTGAAGTGGGGTTGGATCTCTGGAGACGTAGCTCTGCCAGAAACCCCTGGCATAACCTGGGCTGGCCCCATAACTCGGGCAGCAGGGAACATTTCAGATGTCCACAGTCATAATTTTTCCAAGTGTAATTCAAAATGCCAAGACAACCCAAAACCCCAAAGCAGCAGGTAACACTGGAGCTGAACAGCTGAGATTCAGTCCCAAGGCAAACCTCCCAAGTTCAGCACCTTTAAATCTGAGGAAGTGCAGAGCTGGCTGCACACCCTGTGCCTAGGGTCCAGCTCTGGGACTGGAAAAGCCCAGGGCTCGGTGTGGCATCAGCAGAGCTGTGTTGGAAACACGTTCACTGCTAAGAGCTGGCAAAGGCTTCCCATGTGCTCAGATCAGAAGGGAACCTGCAGCACAGGGCAGGAGCAGCTCCTTTCCGTATCACTGCTGCTGCATGAGCTCCAACAGCAATGGCAGACCCAAAGCAGCTGCTGAGAGACCACAGACACCCTGCCAAGTGTGAGGAGAAAGATGTACTTGCCCTGGGGACCAGGATTACTGCTGGTCTCCCAGCCCACTGGCTGGCACAAGCCCTGCCACTCCTCCATATATTGAACAAAATCAATGCGCAGTGCAAAATGGGGAGGGAGGAAGCTGAACAGTCTGAGAACAAACAGGCAAGCTTTATAGTACAGCTAAAGCCACATGCCCAGGCAAGGGCAGGGAAGAGAGAGCGTAGGATGCAGGGAGCACAGAGGTGAAGAGTAGAGATCATAGCAGGAGAAACAAAGAGAAAAATCATTCTAGGGGAATTACCAAGGCAAGTAGAGAAAGTGAGCAGCTCAGCAAGAAGTGGGGAGGCAAAGCCAAAAGCGAGATAGGAAATAAATTATTCTAAATGGAGAACAGGCTAATGGTGCTCAGAAGCGGCAAGCAGCAAGACAGTGCAGCTTGGGAGTCACCTACAGTGTGTCCCCAGCTCAAGAGGGACAAGGTCTCGTTTTGCTTGCTGAGTCCTTCCACCTCCCTGGAGCCCAGATTTACTACAGCCCACAGTGATCCGGGGGTATCATCATCAAAGCGAGCTGCCACATGAAACTGGAGCAGTGGGCTGAGGTGACAGGATTTTGAAGGGTGCTCAAAGAAAAGAAGTGCAAAGACCCATCTTATTTGTGCCCATATGACAGGTTTAAAATAGACCCCTGCTTTTCTTGAGTTTTCTGGAAGGGATGAGGAAGAACAGAGTTTGGAATTATTAAACAGTTATTAAAACTTTCCATTTGCTGAAAGTTTTTCAGATAGGAAGAACTGTCAATTTTGTTTGACAAAAACAAACAAACAAACAATTTTCAATTAAAATCCACAAAGGATTGGAAAAATGTTAGTAATAGCAGTATTTTTGGCAGGAAGAAAGTTTCTGTGAACGTAGTTCTCATCCATAAGTTAGTTTTGAGTGTGTATGAAACAAATTAACCTCTTGCCCTGCAAGTTGTTTGTTTGATATATTTTGCTGTTGTTTGGAGGTTGTGCCTTACATGCTGGGCTCCAGAAGGAGATCTGCAGCTCTCCAGCAACATCAGCCATGGTGAAAAAAAGCATCTCCTCAGGTCTCTCACAGAACTCTATCTTCACTTACCTGAGCCAAGGCTCTCCAAAAGAAACAGTCCCCATTCTTCACTCCACCAAAGACAACAGATAATTTCCCACTCATCTGACTGACTTCTGAACTAGGCTGTTGATAAGGTTTGCCAACCTCATCAATTCAAGGCCAGGATTTAAGTAGAGCTGGAGGAGAAAAATATTTTCCAGTCCAGAAAACTCCTTCAAAGTTCAAAGCCTCTCCCACTCCAGGAAAATAAAATAAAATATGAAACAGCTTATCAGGCACCTATTAAAACCATTCTGTGAGATGCAAGAAGCCCAGACTGCAGTCTTTGATGAAGACATGAGATCTCACATCTGAACAAGCACCTGACTACATTTTTTCTGTCTCTCTTTGACTGAAACATCCACCCTGGAATGAGAAACATCCTTTCCTGGAGTTCAGGGTAACCAAAGCCTCAATACATGCTTGGGGAACAGCACTGCTGTCACCACATTACAACTTTGTCATGAAGACACTTCACCTGTGAGCCTCTTTCACATTGCATGCAGGATTATTGCTCCATTATTCACAGAGGGTAATTTTTGCTGTCAGTCATGCCTGGAGTAGTACTGTGATTTCAGCTGAAGTGATGTGGTTTTAAACCGATTGAGTGGTACCTTACCCACAGCTCATCAGCACCACTAAATTCAGCAAAGCTAACAATCTGGCCTTAAAACAAAGTGTGACAAAGAAGGGTTTATTATGGTTCTTATTGATCTGACCTGCCAGGTTTTCCATGCTGTCAAAAAAAACAACACTTCAATCATAAGAAAGGAGAAACCTGAATTTTTCTTCCCAGATAAGGGAAGGTAAACTCCAAAGTCTTAAATTCAAATCCAGAGCAGAGACATTTACTAAGACATAATTTCCCTGCAGAAAACATACTTCTTCACTACACAACCTTTGCAGTATAACCAAAACAGTAGAGCCTGCTTCTTGTGGGATGCTGTTGTCTTGGAAAAGGTAATAACACAACCAAAAGGAGCTGCAGCAAACTCTGCAAATAGGCACTGCCAACTGAGGACCCATTAAAGGCAACAATACATGGAGGGCAGTGAATTCCTCACTCTTGGAGCTCTTCTGATGCAAGGGTAATTCTGCTAGTCCACAGATTTCTCTAATGCAAAAAAGAAACTGATTTCTGGACTCAACTGACTGCTCCCCTCACCCATAAAATACTCAGAAATGAGCTTATGTCGTTTGCTGAAGTACCTGGACCAAACGCTTGCAGGCAGAGACAGTTGTCTTGTGCCTAAAATACAGGTACACACATAGAGGACAAAGCATGTTGCTCAATTCCCACCTCTTGCAGAGTGCGTGGCGAACTGAACTAGGTCTGTGCTAATTCTCAAGGGAGATAATTAATCCTGTAAACAATGACAGTCTTGGGAGAGGAAGCGCTTGGCCTGTGCTGGCTTACAGGTGCCAAACATGAGTTTGCAAAGTGAAATGTGCACTTCTGCATTAAGGCCATTAGCGATTACAGCATTTGCTCCAATGATCGAAGAAGGCCAAGATCCCAGCAACTTCTGCTGTGGCTGTTTTCACAGCCAGCCCTGGCTTTTTGGAAAAGCAGACGGACAAGGACAGAGCTCACTGCTTGTGCAGCAGAGCCTGCAAGAACAGTGTCGTGGTTTTGGCAGGGATAGAGTTAATTTTCTTACTAGCAGCTGGTATAGTGCTGTGTTTTGGATTTAGCATGAGAATAATGTTGATAACACACCGATGTTTTTAATTGTTGCCAAGCAGTCAAGGATTTTTCAGCTTCTCATACTGCCCTGCCAACGAGGAGGCAGGGGAGCACCAAGAAACTGGGAAGGGACACAGCCAGGACAGCTGACCCAAACTGACCAAAGGGATATTCCATACCATATGACGTCATGTGCCATATATAATGGGGGGGGTGGGCTGGGAGGTGGGTCAGCTTGGGGTCTTGTGGAGCATCGACTTCAGGTGGTGAGAAATTTGTGCTGTTCATCACTTGCTTTGTATTATTATTATTATTATTATCATCACCACTATCATCATCATCTTCCTTTTTTTGGTCCTATTAAATTGTCTTTATCTCAATCTACAGGTTTTTTTTACCTTTTCCATTTTCAATTCTCTGCCCCACCTCACTGGGAGCGGGGAGTGAGTGAACGGCTGTGTGGTTGTTTTAGCTGCCGGATGGATTAAACCACGACAATCAGCATCAGCCACATGGCAATAGTGGGGGCCAGAGAGATGACAGCCCTAATGCCTGCAATCATGGTGACAGGGATATCTTGAAGGAGAAAAGGGAAAGATAAAAATAAGGAATGAGCCACAACTAGACAACCAGGCAGAAGGACCTCTCCACCCTGCCTCACACCAAGGCCCAGAGCTCCCACTTACTTTCTTTGGAACCTGACGACCGGGTCATCCAGCAGGTCACTGAAATCCAGTTTCCTCCCCTTCTCTATGACGTCCCGGTGCTTGCGCACGAACAGCCAGCCGATGTGGGAGAAGAAGAAGCCGCGGCGGGCATTGTGCGGGTCTGCATCCGTCTCCGAGTACTTGTGGTGCACGCGGTGGTCTCGGCTCCACTCATAGATGTCGTTCTGCACAGAAAGCATGGCAAGGTGAAAGGAGAGAGGTTGGGTGCTGCTCCAGTAGTACCACCTCCTTCTCCACACAGTAACAGCAGCAACCCCTCTCTGATGCTCCTCAAAAAAGGTTATCAACTGAAGACATCCTGAGGGGTGCCCACACCGAATGGGACACGCTCTGAGAACCAGTGACACAGACTGAACACATCCCAGGGCTGTAGATGGCGGGAAGCTAAGCCTCTTGGGAGTTACCATCATCAGTCTGCCCTGGTCCTGTGTCCTCCCTGAGTGTTCACTGTCCGAAGATGGACACTGGGCTGGAGGGACCAGGTACATACATGTTTACATTGTTATTTTATGACCATGCCACAGGGGAGCTTGCATATTTATTTTCAGGGCACTACTGTGCAGAGGCACTCAGTTCTGTCATCCTTTCTCTAAGCTGGTTGCAGCTGGTTACCACTGACGCCCTCTAGGCACAAACGCAGCACTGAAAATGGGACAGAGCTTGTACAACACTAAATGTGCCTTTTCCTGACCTGAGCAGGAGCTGAACTTGCGCAGCCTTTTGCAAGAATGCATCTTCCACAGTAAAACCGGCACCGCCATTTAAATTACTGCTCTGTCGGCAGGGATGTGTACAAGAGCACAGCCTTCCAGTACCTGAAGGGGGCCTACATGACAGATGGGGAGGGACTCTTTATCAGGGAGTGTAGTGATAGGATGAGGGGTAGTGGTTTTAAACTGAAAGAGCGTAGATTTAGATCAGGTATTAAGAACAAATTCCTTACTGTGAGGGTGGTGAAACACTGGAACACGTTGCCCAGAGGAGCTGTGGATGCCCCATGCCTGGAAGCGTTCAAGGCCAGGTTGGATGGGGCTTTGGGCAACGTGGTCTAGTGGAGGGTGTCCCTGCCCATGGAACTAGATGATCTTTAAGGTCCCTTCCAACCGAAACCATTCTATGATTCTATGATTAAGATATCAAAGGAGATGTGCCTACTTTATGGGAAATCAAGTCTTGCATTTGCAGCCAGGCTGGAATAAAAGTCTCAGGCACATAACATCAGCTCAGCATTGTATCCAGATCAGATGCAAAGCAAGTTCAGTCCTGTCTCTGCTCAAGCTGTCAGCAGATATGGGCCACTGAAATGCCTTATGGCTGTAAATGGGATTATGTGGATTGCAGGGAGGAAGGGATGGATTGCAATTTCAGACTCGGATCCATAAAATGAGACTTTCTGAGTTTACTCAATCAAAGGGATTTCAGCCTCCCAGTTTGCTCTGCAGGATGCACTGGCTATTGGACTAAATGGTGGTTTTTGCAGCGGTGCCGAGCTATTAGTGCAGAGCGTTGTAAGCACATACAACACTTGCAAAACTCAGGCCACACACTCATCTATGAATTGAATTGCCCAACATCAGCACTAAAACATGGAAATGTTAGTTAATGCCCAGATCCACAACAGTGTGAACTTTAATCAGAGAATGCTTAGCGGAGTGTGCTTTCCTCTGCTATTTCCATCTTTGCACAGCCAGGGAGGTACCCAAGCAGTAATACCCAAAGGAAGGAAGGCCTGGGTTACTTTTAGGAACAGCAGTAGCACCCACAACCACCAACCACAGCAGCTTTGCTCCCAGCAGAACTGAGCAAACCATTTGCGGTGTCTGTGAAGTAACCACAGTGCAGCAGCCATCATGGCACTGAATATACTGCAGGACACAGTAAGCCCAGGCTAATGACAGCTGTGTATATCTATATTTTATGAGACAAAAGCCCTACACTGAAAGAATCACAGAAATAATTGCTCTTTCTCTCAGCTGCCGACATTTGAGAGAAAGCACTGAGGCCACCTGTGCTGATGAGGGGACACCAGGAACAACTGCAAAGAGCAGCTAAAGAATCCAGCTCAAATGCCTCCATGTCCAATATCAGCTTTGCAAAGATGCTTTCTGTCTGCAAGAACTCACAGGGGACAAGTGAAGAACAAAAGCCCTGGAAAGATCTCAGCTCCATTGCATTCAGTTGTGCTCAGCCCTGTACTGTTGTCACACTGTGGCTGCAGTGACACTGGGAGTGGGCTGGGGATGAGGGGAACATTTTTCTGCAGCACTGACTCATGTAAGCCATGAGAGGAGGCAGTAAAGATCAGCCCCTTACCACTGCTCCAGTATGTCACAACTTAATTATCCCATTGCACAAGAGAATAAAGTAAACTGAGTGAAGCAAAGGAAGTCACCAAACTCCTCAGTGAGAACAAGGGGAGATCTTTACCTTGCTGCCATCTTATTTTTTCCCTGCAGAGAAATCAAAGGGAATGAAAGCCTCTATACTGCTTCAAATGGCTTCAGCAGGAATATCCAGAAGACTGGAAAATACCAAGATTAAATAATTTAAAAATAAAACAGGGTTATGCAAGAAGTACACCTAGGAAAGGTCCTCTTTCTTCACCAGAAATAATTTTTCAAGTGAGACTATTGATCAGTGTTACAAGAGCACTTGATGAAATTATTTGTGGGACAGCAGATAACCAGGTAAAAGCAATGATACTGTGAGAAATTAATGTGGCTTTTCATACCACAGCAAACACCTGCAGGGCTGGCAAAAAACATGATTCCCCAGATGAAAGGGTTAGGAAGCTGTGAAACAACTGAATTGCATCTAATTAAAAACCACAAAGGCTAAGAAGAAATAAAGGCCAGAGGCCAGAACTGTTGGCAATGAATACACCAAGAACTGGAGCACAACATATGTAAATATGCTCCAAGTGTATTAGTAGCAACCATTTTTCAGGAACACATCACTCCTGATCAAGTTTCAGGTAAACACAGGAGTGAAATACCTTCCAAAGCAGAGTGCAACAGCATCATGCTGTGACAGTGATGTAGACATGAGGTTTTGTTAGCAGGTCCCTTAATAAACCTGCAGACCAAAACATGACAACAAATTGGGCTATGTAACAACCTCAGTGTGCTGACACAAATTTCCATACAACCACTGTTGCTGTGCCCAGATGCTCACAGCACAACATCAACCCAGCAACACAGCTTGTTTCACCGAGATGGCCAGGAGCAACAGTACAATGCAGTCAGCAGAGACAGCAGCACGTCCCAACTGAGATGCTGAAACTTAAACACTAGGAGATCAAGTAGACATAAGCCAGGTATTACCTGCTTCTGAAGCAGACATGTGACAGCAAGAAGCACAGTCTTTCAAAATTGTGAGCGTTTCACTCCAGATAGAGGGAAGAAACACAGCTCAGCATATTCCAATCATAAAAACTGCACCAGGCAACAGGGCAAAAATGGCTGCATCTGATGGTAGTTCAGAGGAAGTACAGCATGTCACAGTCCATGCAGCATCAAGTTAAAATTCTTCAAGCAGAGTTTCCCCTGCCCTTCAAGAAGTCTGAATATTTCCTCAATATTTAGCATCCAGGGATGCTGTAGGTTTCTCCAATCCCACCTCTTCCTCACAAAGCCAACATGAGCGAGATGAAGCTGAAAATTCATTCACTGTCTGCTTGTGGTGGTGAAAACAGCCTTTAGCAGGCAATGGATGTCACGATTATTAGGAGCAGGCTTCAGACTACTTAGAGTGGGCGATTTGGCCTTTTGTTTTCTTTCCAATACGAAGGGCACAGAGGTGGCTTGCAGGTACTTTGAAGTACTTCCCTGCCTTAGAATCACACCATGTTCTCAGCCAGAAGCAGTGATGAAGCCAGTGCAGCTAAGAGCAAAATCCATAGCAACGGGAGCAGAATGCAACGAAATGCCAACATGCAGGCTCACTGCAACCAGTCAACACATTCATGTAAATAAGTTATGAAAGCTAAGATCGGCTGTAAAACAGGAGGACAGTACCAGAGCATTCTCAAAACTCAGAACAGTTGTTTAACACGCTGAGCAACGGGCTTGTAACGCTCTGCCATGAACCAAGCAGCACAAAGCAGCTGGAATATGGCTGAGAATAAACAAAGGTCATAGTAAAAATGGGCACATTCTCATATTCAAGCAAAAGCATTGTCCTCTTTGTAATGTCTACAGGGATTAACAAGATTAATTCTTTCCACCTTAAAAAAATTAAAAAATCAAAGATGATAAATGAACAGTACAGCAGTGGATAAAGGGACTCTTCTCATCCTTTGTTAAGGTACATGAACGCGAAGCCAACCAAACAGACTGAAGGAAAAAAGCTGAAAACTCAAGGCACAACACACATTTGGTACTCAGTGCCACAAAGGGTTACAGCAGCCAAGCTTGGTAAGTCTGATGTTAGTACAGGTTCATATCTCTATTTTGAACAGCCAAAGGAGTACCTAAATTCCCACCAAGAAGATCCTGGCTCTGGGCTAACTCCTACCACCAGCTGGGTGTTACACAAACATTTTTGAGGTCTAAGATTGCCTATCAGTAAGTACAGAGCTAGTAACACGATTCTTTGCAAATGTATTTGAATTTTACTGCTGAAAAATGCTGCATAAACCAGAGATAAATTAAGATTGTGAAAGGATGCCTGATCTTCTTTTTGGGCACATCAAAATCTCCAACTGCCTGGATGGACAGCTGGAGACATATTTGCATCAAGTTGGCCCTTACAAAAGTTTCCACGTTGTCTTGTGAAGTGTGGGGCCTGTGACCTGTGCCAGCTGCTGGGGTGCTGAGACCCTGATCTGGGGGGGGGTCCATAATTATTGCTCCTGGACTGTCTAATGCATACTGTTACATGGGTGGTGAGAGGGGCTCTGCATCCCCTAAGTCAGCAGACTGCATTATCAGCAAATGTCTTTCTGCCAATTTTTTTTTTCTTTTGCTGTCTCTAAGCTGAGGGGACCTCTGCACAGGAGAGAAAGGTGCCTGGAGGTCAAGAATCTGGATGGGCAACCACAACCCCACCTGGAAAGCCATGGAGTTAGCTGCAGCCAGAAAGATCCGCAAAGGCAGCTTGGCTTTGTAGGAACGGTGGCTCCACAGGCGATGCGCACCAGCCGTCACACCCAGCGCTGTCATCAGGAAACAGAAATACGCTGAAAGACACAAAAACAAAACACAGTTGTGACATGGTTTAGCCGCAGCCAGCAGCTGAGCACCATGCGTCGCTTGCTCACCCGCCCCCCCCCCCCCCCGGCGGGATGGGGAGGAGAACGGAAACATAAAGCCTTGAGGGTTGGGATAAGGGCAGTTTACTAGGACAGCCCCACTTTTATGGTGAGCATGATGTCACATGGTATGGAATAGCCCCCGGCCAGCTTGGCTCACCTGTCCTGGCTCCTTGTGAAATTAACTCTGTCCTTGCCAGAACCAGGACAGTTGCCAGGGGCCAACTGCCATTATTTTTGCTTTCTTTGATGTAGAGATGATCCTTGCTCCTGCCTGCTGACACCTGCAGGGTCGCTCAGAAGATGAGGCTGGGCAGACAGGAGGTGAGGTTCTCAGTCCACCTCTGCCCTGCAGCTGTAGGGACATGTCATTCCACTTCCCACCCCTCCCCATTTAGCCAGTACCTTGTTCAGGAGAGTTTGGCAACACTGAAGCATCATGCTGTGACACATGTGCCCTGGCCAAGTACAGTGGAGTGAAAGTTCATCACTAGCATCACAAGAGTAGCAACAACTCTTCTAACAGGGCACTGCCAGCCTCCTCCAGACAGGTCTTTGCTCCAGTCCAATCTGTCAGCTAGTTTAAGAGCATCATAAGGTCCCTTCCAACCCAAACCATTCTATGATTCTATGATCCCTAAAGATACGAGCTGTGTCAGAGTTCCCACAATAAAAACTTCTCTTAGCATTGGGAACTCATGGCTCAGTAATAAAATTCAACAGGAAGCGGAGCATTCACCATTTCCCTCAGTTTCAGGAACTGTTTTTCCTTCCCTTAATTAAAAAACTGGCCAAGTAAACTTGTTTTCAGCATTTTTTCAGATGACCAATACAGCACAGGAGCAGGTCTGTTCCTCACCACGCTGGCTCCAGGCTAGACACATAGTCCAAGTACATGCGTCCCGCAGTGTACACCCCATGCTTAAAATAATACCCCCACCAACCACCACCACAGCATTGGTACATCTCTGGTTCTCGTTTCAGCAGCGGCCATGCTCACACATGCTCTGGCCGGTCAGCCTCACATTTTCAGGGGCAGGGGGAATGACTGGCTGGGGCAACAGAACAAGACAGTGAACCCAGGCCTGCTTGAGCCATGCATCTGTGCACTGACTACTTCTCCTTTGATGTACTTGCTGTTTTTGTCTCTAGTGTCTTTGAGTTCCTGTAGGATGGATGATCCATAGCCTGAGTTGTTTTGACTTGCAACAAAAGATGAGGCTATGGGAAAGGGTTGAAAGAACAGTGCATTAGAGCAGCTCCTCCTTTTGGAGAGAGACTGGAGGGAAAATGGGAACAGCTAGGAGAAAAGCATTGTATTAAAGTCCCAAATAAACTGGACCACTTAAAACTACTCACATTCAAGCTACCCAGCTGTCATGATATATAGACTGTTATGTCTCCCTCCCCTAAGTGTTGATTTCACATACTGTGCCTAAAGAGTATAGGCTCATTTTACAAGTATAAAACTAAAACAAGAGTGGATTCAAACAATATTACAGGACAACTTCAAATGAGTTTGCACTGTCTGAAGTGATGTGCTGTTTAGCCAGGGCTCCATGCCACCCTACACACACAGGCATGTTTTGATTGAAACATCCTATTGGAAATACCTAAATAGAGTTACTGGAACAAAAAAAAGAAAATCCTATCCCCAAAAGGGGGTTTTCTACTTGTGTCTGTGTCTGCACAACAGTCTGTCCAGCAGGGAGCCCTGTTAGACACGCAGTGGCTAGAAAAGAATTCACAATCAGCTTTTCCCAGTATGTAATGTAAAACATCTATCTTTGCAAAAATAAAACAAAAAATATGTATATGTAAGTGGGTGTCTACTGTCTATCAACTCCCAACTCACGGCGCTTGAAATTGCAGCATCTAAGAGAAAATATAATAGAAATATATTTGGTAAAATAATGGCAACCATATTTCATGTTGATCCACTCTACTTGGTGGATCCATCAAAAACGGATTTACCCGAACTGTTTCACATTATGTACATGGCTCAAATTCCTGTCATCTCCCACATAGCAAACCAAAGCCTTTCTCACAAAATGCAACAAATGGAGTCAGAACGGTCCTAGTAAAGATGACGCATTTCTAAAACCTGCTCTGAACACCATCACTGAAGAGGCAATTCTCCTTTTCAGCAGGCTGTAGTGTTCAAGCTACTCCCAGAAAAGGCTGATCTGTGCAGTTAATTTGGCTGAAGTCTATCACCAAATTCAGACTTTTGCCTGCTTCCTGAAGGGAAGTATAGAAATGAACTGAAAATCATGCATACTTTCTGCACATTATTTACAGATTTTGTTGAATTTACATATTACTCACAGATCAGTGAAAATGCCAACACCGCAATTCACACTCCAGTCTCCGCTGCAGTCTTGCAGTTCTTGCACATGCCTTGTCAGCGTAAGGACTCGGACTTCTATTAAATTGGGGAAAACCTATCCTGTCATTTTCTGTACATGATGTTGAGCTGTGCAGAAACATCACTAAATAAGGCCTTCCAAATTGTTCAAATGACTGTAATCATGGGAACAGGTCTGTGACACACAGAATACTGACATTATCCAGCTAACATAAAAATACTAAGGTTATAGTCCTGAATCGTTACAAGAACATATTGTCTGTGGGCTTTATGACTAGTTAACCTCATGCTAGTCACAGGGGCTGAAATCTCCCATCTTCAGCAGTCTCTTTGCTTCCTTAAAGCACAAAGAGAAGCTTTTCTCCCACTTCAGAGCAACAAGTCATTTAGTTGACCAAGTGCTTCTCAAGGTATCCATCCATCTTAATCATGATCGATTGCTTAAAACCAGAATTAAAGATGAGTAGAACGAGACATACGCAACATTAAGATTGATTATGCTTTCCTTCTCTGTCCAGTGCAAGGAAGAGACTGAATGGTAGGGAACATACAAACCACATGAAATAACTGCACTGTATACAAGGGATTTATGCCACCTGATGATTCAACTCTAATAGAGCTCAGCTTAAGAGACCCTTTCATTTAGCCCACTCCACACCACCAGCACTGCGGCAGAATGGACAACAGTATTTTGGGAGTCTGGGGGCTGCCCTAGGGTCTACATGCCACCCTGTGTCCATATCTTTGAACAGCACCTCCCAGCCCAGAGCCCTTCCCAGCATCATTCCCAATTCACACTTCCTGGGAAGTCCTGGGATACAAATGGGAGGAGGATTTATGTGAAATATGTCTGCAGGAGTCCTGTTGCTGCCAGGTGTCCTCACAAGCAGCATGCCTCCAGCCATCAACCACGAGCAGGCAAGCGCAGCTGTACTTCAGGACAGGGACTGACTGGTGTTGCGCACCAGCAAAAGGAGGGGAATGCCTATTTCACAGGGGGCAGCCAGCATGCCAAGTTCTCCCGATGGCCGTGGTCAGTGTCATGACAGCCCCAGCCAGCAGCTGCACACCACGCAGCTGCTCACTTACCCCCCACCCCCAGTGGGATGGGGAGGAGAATGGGAAGAAAAAGGTAAAACTCATGGGTTGGTATAAGGACAGGTTACTGAGACAGCAAAGGGAGAAGAAAATAACAGCAACAGTACTTAGAATATACAAAGCGAGTGATATACAATGCAATTTGCTCACCCCATGACCAAACACTCAGACCAACCCAGAGCCACGCCACCCCTCCCTGGCTAGCACTCTTTATATGCTGACCATGACATCATGCGGTATGGAATATATTCTTTGGCTAGCTTGGGTCAGCTGTCCTGCCTGTGTCCTGTCCCAGCTTCCTGTGAAAACTAACTCTCTATCCTAGCTGAAAACCAGGACATCATCCACCCCTTATTCTATACCATCTATGTCATGCCCAAATCCTACACTGTCCAATTAATCACCACCACTTTCCCTGTCTTTGAAATACAGAGATATATATATATGCACACACAGATATATCATTCCCTTAGTGTAGGGGCCATCCCTCTAAAAAGTCCATTGAGTTCATTTAGTCTGTGACTTTGGGCTCCATCTGTCAGAACAGTCTCTCAGGGCTGGAGAGACGGTGTGTGGTGTTGGATTGTTGCATGCTGCACCCAGAGCTCGCAGCTGGTGTATCTGGTGCAGCCCATGCCCACGATGTGTGGGTTGAAGATGTCGATTTCGAGGAAGTTGCTGGGTGACGGTTGCTGAAGTCATTGCTGCACTTTGCTCAGTTTAATCAAAGTTCATCCTTCAGTAGTTTGGGTGATTCTTACTGTAATACCATTGGCATGGCATATAGCAACTGTAGTAGGGATGACATACACTGGCAGGGTTATTTAGCCATTAACGTCCTACAATTTAATTTAATGGCTATTCTCACCCAAAATCAAATACCCTTGAGGTACACACTGGACTTCCCCATCCTTCTGCATCATCCACCAAGTGCACCCAGGTTCTTGAACAAAAGCATGGGTTTGCCTTTGTTTAAAGCAGGGCTAACCCAGAGCGTGTTCCCTAACATATTCTTCACGTGCATTACGAGGACTTTATCCTCTTCTACAGTATGTGGAAGTTTTGATTGGGCAGGGCCAGCTCAATTGATAGACCCCCTAGTGTTAACTAACCAGGTGGCCCTTGCTAAATATGTATCCCAGTGTTTGAACGTCCCACCACCCATTGCTCTCAGTGTAGTCTTTAACAGTCCATTGTATCGTTGTATTTTCCCAGAGGCTGGTGCATGACAGGGGCTGTGATACACCCACTCAATGCAATGCTCTTTGGCCCAGGTGTCTATGAGGTTGTTCCTCCCGTTGTCTGACTCAGTTCCTTCTGGGGTGCCATGTCGCCATAAGACTTACTTTTCAAGGCCCAGGGTAGTGTTCTGGGCAGTGGTATGGAGCACGAGATATGTTTCCAGCCATCCAGTGGTTGCTTCCACCATTGCAAACACATGGTGCTTGCCTTGGCAGGTTTGTGGGAGTGTGATATAACCAATCTGCCAGGCCTCCCATATTTATATTTCAGCCATTGCCCTCCATACCAGAGAGGCTTTAACTGCTTGGCTTGCTTGATTGCAGCGCTTGTTTCACATTCATGGATAGCATGGATGCTATCTCACAGGTTATCAATTCCACCCCTTGATCACAAGCCCATCTATACGTTGCATCTCTTCCTTGATGGTCAGAGGTGTCATAGACCCAACAAGCTATAAATAATTCACCCTTATGTTGCCAGTCCAAATCCACCTGAGTCACTTCAATCTTAGCAGCCTGATCCACCTGACTGTTGTTTTGATGCTCCTCAGTGGCCCAACTCTTGGGTACATTGGCACCTACGTGACGTACTTTTACAACCAGCTTCTCTAGCTGGGCAGCAGTATCTTGCCACAATGGGGCAGCCCAGATGGTTTGCCTCTGCACTGCCAGTTGCTCTGCTTCCATTGCTGTAACCACCCCCACAGGGCATTGGCCACCATCCATGAGTCAGTATAGAGGTACAGTGTTGGCCACTTTTCTCTTTCAGCAATATCTAAAGCCAGCTGGATGACTTTCACCTCTGCAAACTGGCTCGATTCACCTTCTTCTTCGGCAGCTTCTGTGACTCGTTGTGTAGGACTCCATACAGCAGCCTTCCACCTCCGATGCTTTCCCACAATGTGACAGGACCCATCAGTGAAGAGGGCACATTGCTTCTCATGTTATGGCAGTTTATTATACAGTGGGGCCTCTTCAGCATGTGTCACCTCCTCCTCTGGTGACATTCCAAAATCATTGCCCTCTGCCCAGTCTGTGATCACTTCCAGAATTCCTGGGCAACCGGGGTTTCAGTTTCCTATTCGAGCCTGCTGTGTGATCAGTGCAACCCACTTATTCCACGTAACGTCAGTTGCATGATGTGTAGAATGGACCCTCTCTTTGAGCATCCAGCCCAGCACTGGCAGTCGGGGTGCCAGGAGGAGCTGTGCTTCAGTACCAATCACTTCTGAAGCAGATTGAACCCCTTCATATCCTGCCAATATCTCTTTTTCAGTTAGAGTGTAGTGGGCCTCAGATCCTTTGTATCCCCGACTCCAAAACCCCTGAGGTCGACCTCATGTCTCCCCTGGTGCTTTCTGCCAGAGACTCCAGGTAGAGCCGTTCTCTCCGGCTGTGGCTCCGGTAGAGCATGTTTTTTACATCTGGTCCTGCCCAGACTGGCCCAAGGGCTACTGCATGAAGTATTTCCTGTTTAACGTGTTCAAAGGCTTGTTGTTACTCAGGGCCCCATTTGAAATCGTTCTTCTTCCAGGTCACCTGATAGAGAGGGCTTACGATCAGAGTGTATTTTGGGAAATGCGTTTGCCAGAAACCCACAACACCTAAGAAAACTTGTGTTTCCTTTTTGTTAGTTGGTGGAGACATAGCTGCTATTTGTTGATCACATCCATTGGGATCTGACAATGCCCATCTTGACATTTTACTCCTAAAAACTGGGTGTCCTGTGCAGGTCCCTTGACCTTACTTCGTTTTATGGCAAAACTGTATTTCAGAGAGATTTGGACTATTTTCTTCCCTTTCTCAGAGACGACTTCTGCTGTGTTGCCCCATACAATGATGTCATCAATGTATTGCAGGTGCTCCGGGGCTCCACCCTTTTCCAGTGCAGTCTGGATCAGTCCATGGCAAATGGTGGGGCTGTGTTTTCACTCCTGGGGTAGTTGATTCCAGGTGTACTGGATGCCCCTCCAAGTGAAAGCAAACTGTGACTTGCACTCCGCCGCCAAAGGGATCGAGAAAAATGCATTAGCTATATCAGTTGTGGCATACCACTGGGCTGCCTTTGACTCCAGTTCATATTGAAGTTCCAGCATGTCTGCAATGACATGGCAGCACTCATTGGCAGCATGACTTCATTCAGGCCACAGTAGTCTACTGTCAGTCTCCACTCTCCATTAGACTTTCGCATTGCCCATATGGGACTGTTAAAGGGTGAGCAGGTTCCGCTGATCACTCCTTGGTTCTCCAGCTGACGAGAATGAGGGAGTCTCAGTTGGTATAGTATTGCTGTTGGTGCACCATTGTGGTAGCAATTGGCACCTGTTGTTCTTCAACCCTCAGCAAGCCCACAACAGAAGGGTCCTCCGAGAGACCGGGCAAAGACGACAACTGTTCAATCTCCTCTGTCTCCAAGGCAGCTATACCAAAAGCCCATCAATATCCTTCTGGGTCCATGAAATACCCTCTCCAGAGGCAGTCTATGCCAAGGATGCACGGAGCCTCTGGGCATTAGGGTACACTACTCACTGGTGTCCACTACAGCCTTATGCTCTTGTGGATCTGATGTGCCAAGCCATTGAATACACAGTCGAGTAGCTGCAGTGCTGGTTGTCTGTATTCCCTCTCCCCCAAATGTCACTGCCTACTATTGAGCAGTGTTTGGCAGATAGTGGCCAGGGCCCAGCACAGGGTGGTAAGTTGTGCCTCCTTGGAAGAGCCACAGCATTTTCCTTTCAAATATTCTATCACTTCATCAGGATCCTGTAGCTGTTAAGGAGTGAAGTTCCAAACCACTGGAGGTGAGAAGTTCTCTAGATACCTGCCCATGTTCTCCCACATGCCATGCCACCCATGACTATTCAGCCTCAGGGCAGATCTCTGGGTGGTATTGTTGAAACAATTTTTTGTTACCCTAAACAAGACTTTGAACACATTCAGGAGACCTAGCAATAGGAGCGTGCTGGCTTGAACATCCCAAGGGTATTCAAAATTCTCAAAAGCAGCTGTAACCAGCCTGAAGGGAAAAGGGGAGGTGAAAGAGCGGGAGAAAGTATCCCCTCCTGTCTTCCCCATAGATTGGGTGTGATTACTAATCAATTCTGAGAGATGTTGTCCAAGGTATGGGCATGACAGTAATGCCACATACAAATACCTCAAATGAGCTTAACCTCATGACCACTGATGTTATCACATCATAAGTCGATATTATACAGTACAGCAAAATGAGAATCCTGACCCCTCTCCCAGAGGTGATTAACAGTGCCACAGAGAATATATACAGCAAGTACAGGTTTACATACCACATCCATGTGAACACACAAAACACCATTGCGACCAGCAACTGTTTACCTAATATAATAAACGCTTATAAAAAATTTTGGTGTAACATGCTCTGGTCAGATCTGTCATTATCTCAATCCTTCGAGCCCCACACTGGGCACCAAAAAGGACTGTCATGACCATCTTGTTGAGGAGGAATAATATACTACTTTTCCTCCCCTCAACTGGTGCTGCAGGGCTGGCAGGAGCGCAGCTTGGGAGAGGGCTGTTGGAGGAGGTTGTCAGCAGCCATTGATGATGGATGTGAAGGAAGAACAGCAAGCTGGCAGCATCCCCACCTTCCCAAGATGTCCAGCTATGAGGTCAAGAGGCGTTTCCACAGGGCTGTTTTCACCGGGAGGCCAAGCCAGCCCCAGCACCAACTGCACAGGCTGCTTGTGAAACAAGAGGTGCTTGAGGGATAAGGTAGATGGAGCTAGAAAAGGGCTGGGTGAGGACTTGCTAGCCACAAGCCTGGGGATGGAGCACACAGAGCTGCTGGGCAGACAGGGCCAGCGTCTAAGAGAGCCAGGGCATGGGAGTTCCACCAACAGTACAGCAGGCTGAGCAAGAGCTCTGAACCCACCTGACAAAAGGTTGTGTCATGCTAATACCGAAGTAAAAGAAAGAAAAGATTAAAAAAAAAGAAAAAAAGAAAATAGTGGAGTAAGGACTTCAAGAGGAGAAAACGAAAAAGCAAAAGCTAACACAGAAGAAAGAGCTGTCTGGAGAGATCTGGGATGAGAGAGGGAACACAGCAGCCAACAGACAGATGTGTGAAAGACAGTGGGTTTAAGGCTGGTATTTCTGGTGTCGTAAAAAGCAAGCTAGAGCTGTGCAGCTCACAGTTTCATACTAAAGCCAGAGGGAGAGGAGGAAGATCCTTTCAAGCCATTTCCTGATTGTTTATTCAGTTTTGCCTCACTCATGGACTGAAGGCAGAGCAGAGCATCTGCTTCACTGAGCCACTGGCAGGGAGCCATCTGCCTGGCATGGAGCTGAAGTGTGCCACTGGGCTGGGAACGCATCCCAGCACTGACTCCACAGCTCTGCAGTCCGCCTTACGCCTGCAGTAGGGTTCTCCTGCCACATGCAGACCCAAAAGCAGCTCCTCCTCAGCATCAGCTCCCAATTACCATGTTCAGTGTGAGAGTTCAGATCTACTCTGTTAATGCAGATACTCATGTTATTAGGCATGTGTCATCCTCACATACATCTGCACCTTCTGGATACCGTGGCATTGCATGGCAAGGAGCTCCACAGGTCTGCAGGGCCTGCTTGGGCCTTTACTCCTGCTTCTGCTACTGTAAAATTGTTTATTTTGAGAATTTACTCAGAACCAGAGCTGAATTATTGCCCCTAGGATGGTGTAGGAACATTTTGTGCCATGCCCGCTCCTCCCCAGAGCAATTGCTAGCTTGGCCTGGACAGGTGGTGGAGCCCCAAGTTTACATAGTTTTAGAAGATTTCAGCTGGCTACGGTTTGCTTTGAATCGCTATCTGCTCAAAGCAATGATTACAGGAGCTTTAGCTTTGGTCAAGCCCACTTCTCCCATTTATCTGAACATGCTGGCTTCACGACAATTCCTGAAAAATGTAGCATCTTTTAACGTAATGGTCACAGACATGCCCACAGCCATCCTCAGCTATGCCCATCCAGGTGCCCATCACAGCCAGGAGGGTGCCTGCACCTGTGCAGAAAGGCCCAGGAGGTAGCTCTGATCTCATCACCCCATCAGCTGGATCCTTGAGCACAGCAGCCGGGCTGCAGCACCAGCAAGAGCCCTCTGCCAGGGCCAGAGCTCTAGCCCCAGCACATAGAAAAGAAGTGTCCCCAGCCAACAGCTCTAACTGCCATCCTAATTAAGACCCAAAACTCTGCAGGGAGGTTTAGGACTTGCTGCAGGTCCAGGAGAAATCTGAGTCCTGAGTGCAAGTACGTGAAATAGCAGAGCCTGTGCCAAGAGCTCTGGGCTCTGCACAATTCAAACACCAAGCCCAGAGCTGCCTCTGACTGGATGGTAAAACAGGATCTGTTTCAAAGAAGGATTATTTAATCCAGCAGAGCAGAAGTTTTAGCTGGGTTCCTCCTTGTTTCTCCCTACTCTTTCTCAAGACCTCAAGGCAGAATTACTCTCAAACATAGGAACATTACTTCCTTCTTCCATTGTCTCCGACACCCTCACTGTAAGCTCTGCAATACACAAACCACGCCATGGTGAGAGGGGCCCCAACACATCACTCCCTTGGGCAGGTAGCATGCTCTCCTCTCTGGAGCCCTGCAGAAGCATAAAGTCTGACAGGAGCATTTCCAACTATGAGCTCACTCAACAGAGCACAGCATAAGCAAAACGCTTCTGAACTGGAGCAGTGGGAGAAGCATTTAAGAGAGGGAACAAAAAGGAAGAGAGGGAAGAGAAAACAACAAGTAAACCTGTACTAAACAACAAAAGAGAGAACCAGCACATGGGGACAGGGAGAGGATGCAAGATAGACAAGATACATGAGGTTAAACTACCATGCAAACGGAGAGCTGGCAGGTTGCTAGGCTTCCAAGTATGCTGTGCCTGTGCACAGATGCTATTTATAGGAACATGCCAGAATCAATAGGCAGAAGATTTTTATTCAACGTCCTTATTAATGACCTGAAACAAAGGCAAACAGCATATTAATTACAACGGCAGATGATGCTAAATTTGGAGCAGCAGTGAGAAAGCTAAGAAACACAAAAGGATCCATGCAGAAACACGGAAAGTAAGGCTCGAAATAAAGATCTGCCTGGATAGAAAAAGCAAAGTAATGTAGTTTAGGGGGCGATAACTGCAGACAGGGATCTGCAAGAAGGATGACATGCTTAGGGAAGTGGGAGCCTGCAAGGAGGATCACCAACAGCTCGAAATATTCTCAGCATGCAATATGATAAGGCAGCAAGACATCAGTGTGATTTTGAATAGCAGGCACAGAGGTATCATCTCACTGTCAGAGAGAAGCAGTGAAAACTATATCAAGCAAATCATTTAAAAATGGATGGGATGGGAGATCAACAGCATAAAACATTTGAGCCATCTTTTTCAGAACAGCTCATTATCCCCATTGTTGGATTTCCAAAACCCCTCTACTACACCCAGTGCCAAACTCTTCTGAAAACCTGAGTGTCCAGGGGACTGACCTCTTATGAAGATATGGGGAGATATTGCCACAGTCTATAGCTACTTCATAGGCATCAGGAAATCATTCTCTGCTCTAAGTGGTTGCTTAAATTGGAGCAGATTTCTCCCCCAAAAAATTTCAACTCTGTTGTATGCTGAATATCGAAATTAGAACTTCTTTCATTTCTGAAACCTGGGACCACATTAGAAACATGATATGCATTTACTGTTTGTGAATCCAGCAGATTCCAGATTGCTTTTGACTTTCATCTGGTTATAAAAAACCCAAATCAACCAAAACAAGAAGCCCAACAAGCACTGGGTTCGCTCTGCACATCTGAACAGACAATGCTGGCTCCTGAAAAGATGAAATGACTGGACATCCTTCTTAGCCAGAGATTACAAAGAGATACTTTGTCAGATAGCAACTATCCACGTTACCCATGTCAAACATAACCTAGTTACATGGAGCAATTATCTCTGAGGGACAAAACATCAGACAAAAATAGTAGTGGTGAAACAAAATTAATTGCATATTAACAATGGTGCTGCTGTCAATACATAAAACATCTTTAAAATACAGAATAATGTCACACAACTGTTCCCGGTGGGCAGCGACATGCAGAGCCTGGCACCAACTCACACCCAGTGCCTGCAATCCCTGCCTGCGCAGGGGTGGTGAGGAGAAGAGGGATAGCAGGGCTGGGAGTCAGAAAGAGCATCAGCCTGTGGCAGTCCCACTGCTGGCATCTCTCTCATACATGGCTAAAAACCTCAGTCCCTTGCAGAAGTAAGGGATTCGGACACTACATTCAACCATAGCAAGGTGACTACTTTGAACCTGACACAAGTCTGGAGAGCCGTCATCCTCGCAGTCTGGTCTAGGTAAGTTGTACCAAAGACAGATCCTACCACATCCCCATTTTCCAAACAGACTTTGGGGACTAGACAAGTTTTGTGAACATTTGAGCTTTTTTGCATGTCACAAAATGCAACAAATGTTTTTCTGGTCCTGATGCAGCAAATCACTGACTCAGAAGTCAAGTGATTACAAATCTTAGGTCAACCAGCATGGGGATGTACAACATCATGCAGCAGGAACTCCCAGACTACCTCTGTCTCACCAGTACCAACAATGAGGAAAAACATCTGGGGGAACATGCTGGCCACTCCAAACAAGAAAAATTACATGCCTTATGAGATCAGAACAGTGGCTCACCTAACCCAACACTTTTTCCCAATAAAAAAGGGGTAAGAGGAGTTGCTATTCAGAGGAGAAAAAAAAAAGGGGGGGGGGAAGACAACACAGCCCAGTTACTGTTGCACTAGCAGTGCTGCACATAGGTAGACTTCAAGATGTGGTGTTTTGCACAGAGTATGTGGAAAGTAATTACCAAGGCTGGAAGCTGTACCAGAGTTGTTATCACACTTGCTCTTACCAGGAGGGTGACAGATCTTGGATCAAGATAGCCACCAAATGTCAGGGCCTTGGTTTTATGTCTTGTTCTGAGGATGCCAGCCCCATTTACTCCTGCACTGATGCAAAGCCCAGTTCAGAGAGCTCAGAACAAGCTGCACAAGCATCACTGTCTCCCAGGACTGGCCGCTATCACTGACAGCTATAGATTTTGGCATCTGCTGTTCCCATGGCCTCAAGTCAGCAGGTAGGTGACCCCCAGCTGGGGCTGCCAGATCCCTCTTCAGACTGCTGAGTACTTCCTCTGTCTCCCCACAGCACGCCACTCAGCAAGGGCTCTGGCAGGCAGAAAGAGCACAAGCCAACAAAGAAAGCCAGGAGCATGAACAATGAAACATGGACAAGAAAAACATCCAGTGCACTCACTGTGGTGAGAAACAGGGTAGAAGAAACTTGCATACTCCAGGCACAAAAACACACTCTGTTTGAACCTCTTCTTGGAGTGCATCTGACTTCTGGTTGCGGTTGCCTTTCTCCCAAGCTCCATGTCACAGCCTCTGCCCATGGCCACTCCTGCCAGCCCCCGATGCAAAGCCCTGCTCACAACCAACCTACAGCATTATTTTATATCTGCTGTTCCTTGAATGGTGTCTTCAGCTTTCAGTTGCTATCATGAAAAAACCTTAGCTCTCCTACTGCCATCATTTTGAGGATAGCTTCAGAAGCATACAGCACCCTGGTTCTGCTGGGCAATGACCTGGTCTCGCTGTTGGGCAATGACACTCCCAACACTGATTAGCCTACAAGATCTGATATGTTCCCAGCCTGAGGTGGGAGTGCTTCATTACATTCAGCAAAGGCTTATACATTTTTGCACACACAAACTGTCTCTAGCAGTTCAAGGATCAGGAGGCAAGATCCCATGAATCCCATGGATATAGGAGACAGTAATTTCTTAAGACATGAATTCTAGTGACACTAATGGCTGAGAAAGTACATCTTTTGCTTGGGGAAGAAAAATTAACACACACACAAGGGCTGTGCTTCACCTGTACACATCTGTTACCTCTTCAACAATAGGGCAGCTGAAAACAACTGACCTTAAAAATGCTGTTGCATGATGGAGCCATCTTGTGACATGACACCGTTTGGTGGAAATACTCTCTCTGCAGCTGGAGTAGCCAGCAAAGTCTCAGGCAAACCTCTGTGTGACAAAGTCGGGCAAGAAATTTTCATCTCAGAACAGGCCTTTTTTTTTTCATTCCTGGTTATAAAGAGATACCACAACTTGACTTATCTGTATAAATACCTATTTGAGGATTAAAAATAACAGGGATGGGCATGCAAAAGTTGTCCATTTCTACACCAGCATTTTTCCTCTGCTTATTCAGCCAGATCAAAATTGCTTGCTAGGGAATTTTAATAACTAAACGCATAAAATCCAAGGTCTTCCATCAGGCTACAAAAACTGCATGAGAAATACAAACAGTGAATTGCTCAAGCACAAAGCGAGCATTGCAAAGCTGACTCATCACCATAAATATGTAACACTTCTGTATCTTATGGTAAGGATTTCTTCCTTTCTAAAAATTAAATTACATCTGCATATCCTGCATCTGCCTTCTCTTCCTCACTTGTGGGTTTTTACTGTTATTCAGTGGCAGAGTTAGGACTAATGAACCACATCAGCTAATCTGACCAAACCAGGAAAAGCACTTCCAGTAGTATGGAGTGGTACCTAACTCTATTCCCACGGAAATTCAGGGCAGCACTGCCATCCATTTCAGTAGCTGCACCATGCTTTGCCTCTTCTGAACACCTCAGAGATCCTCCACTTCACTACATGCTTAGACAGCGGTAAAAGATTCTCTCCTGATTCAACATCAGTACTCAGACCAGAAACGCAGCCAATTTCATGGCCCCTGGTACCACAACAGTTTTTTGTGCTATCATCAGATAACACCAAGTTTTGGAATAGTCCTGGGTTTTCAGCTAGGATAATTTTCACAAGAAGCTGGGAGGGGACACAGCCAGGACAGGTGACCCAAACTAGCCGAAGGGGTGTTCCATAACATATGACATCATGCTCGGCATATAAAGGGGACTGGCCAGGGAGGAGCAGCGGCTCTGGAACTGGCATAGTGTGGGCTGAATGTCTGATCATTGGGTGAGAAATTGCATTGTGTATCACCCGCTTTGTATATTCTAAGTACTACTCTTGCTGGTATTTCCCTTTTCCTTTGGTGTCCCAGTAAACTGTCCTTATCCCAACCCACAAGTTTTGCCTTTGTCTTCCAATTCTCCTCCCCATTCCACACTGGGGGAACAAGCAGCCGTATGGTGCTCAGCTGCCGGCTGGGGCTAAACCACAACAGGGAGCCATGCATCCCTGTGAAGACCAAACGTGAAATCTCAGGCCAGAAGCAGGTTCGTCAAAAATTAGATCTACGCATTCTCTGAGCTACTCTAAACTGAACCAAGATAAGAGGAAGCACAGCAAAGGCAAAGGGGAAGAGGAGTTTTAGAGCTGCAGAGAAGATGAGTTCATATGAGGCCCTTCTCCTGCCCCTCTGTAACATGGTGGAGGAGCTCCAGGAGAAGCCATCTGTCGCATCCTCTTGGTCCTGCCATCACCAGCTCATGCAACTCAGGCTGTCTCTGCCTGGATGCACATGTCTGTGTATGCATTTTCAGGAACATTCTCCAGAGCCAGCCCTTTTGGCTGAATATACAAAAGATTTTATTCCAGTTGGAATAGCAGAAATGTTCACATTGACAACTGCAGCCAACATGACATAAATAAAGCCAATAGAGCAACGGAAATCGCGGCTGACAGCAAGTATTCCAGCAAATGCTAAAATTCCCCTAGGAAGCAAATACAGATTCCCTGAACTCACCATCAACTGAAAATTGCCTTAAGATGCGGAACAGTTTATATATATTTTTAGATCAAAAGAGAAGGCTAGAAGATGCTCTGGTTTCTCTGAAATTTTTTATGCTTATGTATAGTCTCTCTCAGCTCAGTCGAATCCTGCATCATCACAAAACCACAGGCAAATTTCACTTCTCTCCCAGTGACTTCACTGCTGTCCTCAATCCACATGCTGGCTAGGGCTTTGGTGGTTTTTAATTGCTCTATAAATGCCAAGACAGAATTAATGCCAATTTTGTCTATTTTTTCAAGGACAGAGCAAAGAAATAGTGCAGTTAAACCATTAGCACAGCACTCCAGAGCCCTGCATTCAGCAGGCAGCTCTGCCTCAAGGAAGAAGGATTAGTTATTTAGCACCCCTACCCATCACCAGCCAAAGCTTGGCCTGTGTATAGCTGGGTACATGGCAGGGGAATGGCTTCATCCCACCACTCATGCTGTGCATGCTGGCAAGACCAACCAAAGCACAGAGCCATGAAACAGCAGCTTCTTGGCTATTAGAAACAGACATGGCATGTTACATACTTGTGATTTGGGCAAACTGAAAGCTTCTGCCTTTTATGATCTCTAGGCATGGGGCACAGGAAAGGAGCACGGCTCAGCTGGGAGCGATCCCCTTCTGAACTGCTGGGCCTCTAGGTACGATTCCCTGGAGAGGCAGCAGCTTTTGTCCCAGCTCCCCATTGAATGGAATCCATTGCACAGGACAGACCCTGCTCCAACCCAGTACCCTCCCAGGCCAGCCAGTGGCTACCGAAGCAGAGCTCTGATGATTTTGACTTCTCGGAACTTCAGACTCTGGACGATGTTGCCATCCCTCTGTATAGCTGCATCTTGCCCAGATGCTTTATGCCCGCTTCACTTGTATGCCGTCTACTCCTACACCTTTTCCTCCCTTTTCCAAAGCCAAACAGAGCACAGAGAAATACTTGTTGCAAAAAATGGTCTCTGCTAGTTTTCTCTCCTTCTGGCAGCTTGAGCCTCAGAGCTGGGCTGCAAGCACTACACCTCATCAAAATTAGAAGGCACAAGCCTCTTGCATCCAGCTGAACACGTCAGGCAGGTCAGTTACACAGAGCTGTCAGTTAGAGGATGGCACCAGGGGAGAGGACACCTTTGTCTCCAGTGCAATGGGCAGGCTGACGCTGTCAGCTCTCTGGGGGCACTCACTGGATGATTGCTCACCTTGCTCCCCAAATGACTACTCGCTGCGCCCCTCCAGCCCAAACAGCCGTAGCCCAGCCCTGCTCCCACAGTGAGTTCTGGCACAGGGAGAAGGCCCGCACACTGGGTCTCTGCCTCCACCTACCCAGCAAGATGTTTTTCGTATCTCCCCACAAACACTTCACCACCACCACCTGTGTATACACTGCATAAGGAGGCCAGCTTTCATCTGCCTGCTGAATAGTGGCCAGGCAGTTTTCAGCCAACTCAAGCACACAAGTCTATCCCTCTGCGTTAAAGGCAGGAGCCAAAGGCAATGGAAAACAAGGAGAGCCCTGCTAGGGCTCCTGCGAGGAGGTCTGGCCACACTTGCATGTCTGCCTCACTGCAGCTGAGTCCAACTGACTGCAGCAGGGGAAGGAGCAGCTCAGAATGAAAATGACCATCTATAACCACCATTACAACTGTGTTGGGTTTGCGTGGCAAGGTTTGGGGGGGGAGGGGGGGGGGGCTACAGGGGTGGCTTCTGTGAGAAGCTGCTAGAAGCTTCCCCTGTGTCTGATAGAGCCAATGCCAGCCGGCTCCAAGACGGACCCACCGCTGGCCAAGGCCAAGCCAATCAGCACCTCTGTGACAACATATTTAAGAAGGAAAAAAAACAAGTTAGGGGGAGCTTTTTTGCAGCCAGAGAGAGGAGTGAGAAGATGTAAGAAACTCTGCAGACACCAAGGTCAGTGAAGAAGGAGGGCGAGGAGGTGCTCCAGGCGCCAGAGCAGAGATCCCCCTGCAGCCCGTGGTGAAGACCATGGTGAAGCAGGCTGTCCCCCTGCAGCCCATGGAGGAAGGATGAGGGGGTGTAGAGATTCCACCTGCAGCCCGTGGAGGACCCCACGCCGGAGCAGGTGGAGGCACCTGAAGGAGGCTGTGACTCCATGGGAAGCCCACACTGGAGCAAGTTCCTGGCAGGACCTGTGGACCCGTGGAGAGAGGAGCCCACACCAGAGCAGGTTTGCTGGCAGGACTTGTGACCCCATGGGAGAGACCCACGCTGGAGCAGTTCGTGAAGGACTGTAGCCCATGGGAAAGACTCATGTTGGAGAAGTTCATGAAGGACTTTCTCCCATGAGACGGACTCCGTGCTGGAGCAGGGGAACGATGAGAGGAGTCCTCCCCCTGAGGAGGAAGAAGCAGCAGAAGCAACGTGTGATGAACTGACCATAACCCCCATTCCCCGTCCCCCTGTGCCGCTGAGGGGGGTGGAGGTTGAAGCTGGGAGTGAGGTTGAGCCCAGGAAGATGGGAGGGGTGGGGGGAGGTGTTTTAAGATTTGATTTTATTTCTCATTCCTCTACTCTGTTTTGCTTAGTAATAAATTAGATGTATTTCCTCTCTAAGTTCAGTCTGTTTTTCTTGTGACAATAATTAGCGAGTGATCTCTCCCTGTCCTTATCTTGACCCATGAGCTTTTTGTTACACCTTTTCTCCCCTGTCTAGTGAAGGAGGGGAGTGATAGAGCAGCTCTGGTGGGCATCTGGCCCCCAGCCAGGGTCAACCCAGTCTTTTTGGCGCCCAACGTGGGGCACGAGAAAAGCGAGATAAGGATAGTAATTGGAAGACGTAACGGGCAAAACATTGACTGAATGTAGCTTGAGAGTGAAACAGTGGTGAAGGGACGAGAAGCGGATTCTGTGTGTATTGTCCATTCTTCTTAGGTGTTGTAGGTTTCTGGAGAATGCACATTCCGAATTACAGTCTGATAGTAAGCCCTCTCTACCATGTAACCCAAAAGAAGAATGATTTCAAATGGGGCCCCGAGCAATGACAAGCTTTTGAGCAAACTAAACAAGAAACAGTTCATGCCGTAGCTCTTGGGCCAGTCCGGGCAGGACCAGATGTAAAAAATGCGCTACACACCGCAGCCGGGGAGAATGGCCCTACCTGGAGTCTCCGGCAGAAAGCACCAGGGGACACTCGAGGTCAGCCCCTGGGGTTTTGGAGTCGGGGATACAAAGGATCTGAGGCCCGCTACACTCCAATGGAAAAGGAGATATTGGCAGGATATGAAGGGGTTCGAGCTGCTTCAGAAGTGATTGGTACTGAAGCACAGCTCCTCTTGGCACCCCGACTGCCAGTGCTGGGCTGGATGTTCAAAGAGAGGGCTCCTTCTACACATCATGCAACCAATGCTATGTGGAGTAAGTGGGTTGCACTGATTACACAGCGGGCTTGAATAGGAAACCCCGGTCGTCCAGGAATTCTGGAAGTGATCACAGACTGGCCAGAAGGGAAAGATTTCGGAATGTCGCCGGAGGAGGAGGTGACACATGCTGAAGAGGCCCCACTGTATAATAAACTAACAAAAGATGAGAAACCATATGCCCTCTTCACTGATGGGTCCTGTCACATTGTGGGAAAGCATCGGAGGTGGAAGGCTGCTGTATGGAGTCCTACACGGCGAGTTGCAGAAGCTGCCGAAGAAGAAGGTGAATCGAGCCAGTTTGCAGAGGTGAAAGTCATCCAGCTGGCTTTAGATATTGCTGAAAGAGAAAAGTGGCCAACACTGTACCTCTGTACTGACTCATGGATGGTGGCCAATGCCCTGTGGGGGTGGTTACAGCAATGGAAGCAGAGCAACTGGCAATGCAGAGGCAAACCATCTGGGCTGCCCCATTGTGGCAAGATATTGCTGCCCGGCTAGAGAAGCTAGTTGTAAAGGTACATCATGTAGATGCCCACATACCCAAGAGTCGGGCCACTGAGGAACATCAGAACAACCAGCAGGTGGATCAGGCTGCCAAGATTGAAGCGGCTCAGGTGGATTTGGACTGGCAGCGTAAGGGTGGGCCCATGACACCTCAGGCCATCAAGGAAGAGATGCGACATATAGATGGGCCCGTGATCGAGGGGTGGACTTGAGCATGGACGCCATCTCACAGGTCATCCATCAATGCGAAACATGCCCTGTAATCAAGCAAGCCAAGCGGGTAAAGCCTCTGTGGTATGGAGGACGATGGTTGAAATATAAATATGGGGAAGCATGGCAAATCGACTGCATCACACTCCCACAAACCCACCAAGGCAAGCGTTATGTTCTTACATGGTGGAAGCAACCACTGGATGGCTGGAAACATATCCTGTGCCCCATGCCACTGCTTGGAACACTATTCTGGGTCTTGAAAAGCAAGTCCTGTGGCGACATGGCACCCCAGAGAGAACTGAATCAGACAACGGGACTCATTTTCGGAACAACCTCATAGACACCTGGGCCAAAGAGCATGGTATTGAGTGGGTGTATCACATCCCCTATCACGCACCAGCCTCTGGGAAAATTGAAAGGTACAATGGACTGCTAAAAACTACCCTGAGAGCAATGGGTGGTGGGACCCTCAAACACTGGGACACACATTTAGCAAAGGCCACCAGGTTAGTTAACACTAGGGGATCTGCCAATCAACCTGGCTCTGCCCAATCAAAATTTCCACACCCAGTAGAAGGGGATAAAGTTCCTGTAGTGTGCATGAAAAATATGTTGGGAAAAACAGTTCGGGTTATCCCTGCTTCAGGCAAAGGCAAGCCCATCTGCGGGATTGCTTTTGCTCAGGGACCAGGGTGCACTTGGTGGGTGATGAGAAAAGATGGCGAAGTCCAGTGTGTACCCCATGGGGATTTGATTTTGGGTGAAAATAGCCAATACATTAAATTGTATGATGTTAATAGCTATATACTGTATCAATGGTATGACCATAAGAATCACCCAAAACTAATGAAGGATGGACTTTGAAACTGAACAAAGTGCCATGATGATGGAACTAGAACTGACTTCAACTGGTGCCCAGGAACTTCATCGAAAATCACATCTTTGACATCCAGACTGTGAGCATGGACCATACCAGATACACCAGCCATGAAAACTCTGGATGCAGTGTGCCACAATCCAGCAGCACGCACCATTGCTCCTGCTCTGAGAGACTGTAATGGCAGATGGAACCCAAAGCCATGGACTAAATAAACTCGATGGACATTTTAGAGCGATGGCCTATAGAGTAAGGGAATGATGTCTGTGAAATAATCTGGGCATGATGTAGATGGTATAGAATAAGGGGTGGATAATGTCCTGGTTCTAGCAAGGATAGAGTTAATTTCACAAGGAGCCAGGACAAGTGACCCAAGCTGCCCGGGGCTATTCCATACTATGTGACATGCTCACCATAAAAGGGGGGCTAGTCGGGCAGGGGTGGGTTCGGCATGGCTCCAGGACGGGCTGAGTGTCTGGTCGGTCATTGTCAGATCGGTAAATTGTTTTCTGTTATCACCCATTGTGAATATCTGTTATTGGTACTGTTGTTGATTGTTCCCCTCTCCCTTGCTGTCCCAGTAAACTGTCCTTATCCCAACCCTCAAGGCTTTGCCTTTATGTTTCCGTTCCCCTCCCCATCCCGCCAGGGGAGAGGTGAGTGAGTGGCATGTGGTGCTCAGCTGCCGGCTGGGGCTGAACCACATCAACAACTGATTGCTTCAGTTGACTATAAAGGTCCCATTTTCCACATCTATAGCCAAATGCATTCTGGAAAGACGTTATAACCTTATGGTGCTGGCCAAAAAAAAATTATTAAAAGGCAAATCTCCTTTTTATACCCTCAATCCTCTATAAAATACAGAGTTTCTGACATTTTCATAAGACATGCTGCCATTTCCAACCTGCACTGTTACCCAACACCCATACATTTCCCTTCTCCAGTGCCCTGGTAGTGGCCCTGCCTGAAGGATGACCCAAAGAGAGCAAAAGGCACTAAGTGGGAGCCCAGGACTTCTCTCCCTCCACCCTAGGCACTGCCAGGGCTCAGAGAACCTATTTCCAGTCTTTCCCATCAGGACTCGCTTTTGCTGCTCTGCCCAAGCACTTATATGAGCTGCAGCTCTTCTGCATCCCAACTCCTCCCCCTCCATTTATGAAGAACATGAAATAAGCCTCAGAAACACCTTGTCTCACCCTGGCCTCCAGCTTCTCTCCAAGCTCTCGGGTGTCCAGGAGGGCACATCAAGCTTGTATGTTCACCCCAGCCCTGGACTGTAGCAAATGCTGGTTAGAGGAGCACAAACTCCTTCCAGGTACCTTCTCCCTTGCTTCTGAAATGCCTCTTAAGGGCCTAGGCAGAAGTCCCTTCACAGATCCAGCTGTGTGGCCATGACAGGAGACATCCTGTGAACTACTCCAGATGCAGAGGGCAGGGTAGGAATAGCCAAACACTGCAACTGCTTCCACTGACACAGCAGGATCCCACAGGCAGTGGGATCCCCAGTGAGGCTGGGTTGGGGAGAATTTGAAACAAGTCAAAAAAACAAAGTCAGCCAAAGAACAGAGCCAAAGAGCCAGGCAAATAAAGAGTCCAGACAAGAAGAGCTCCCCCATTTGCCAAGGCCAGGTTATTTTATTCTGAGCTGCTCAGAACATCATCTGAAAAGCCAGTGGACAAAAATAGGTCATGAAAGGTCCTCAGTTCAGTCTCCCTCCAGAAATCTCCATCCTCCTGGTGCTGAGGTCCCTGCACAAGAGGAATGGCACACAGGATTCCTGATGCCAAAATTTGACAAACAGCCCTCCCCTCTCTTTGATATCAGCCTTGCTTTACTTAGTACAGTAATTGTTAATGTTTCAGCTCTCCAGTGGGGCAGCACATTTTATTGTTAGCCTATATGGTAAAAATAAAATCTGATTGCAAGAAACTGCTTGGCTTCAATTATAACATCAGTGTTAATTACCAGTGCAAGTGTAATTGCAGGGAGGGAAGGCGGAGTGGCAGTGATGAGGATGCATACTAAGTTCTGGTGGGTGAGCCGACATTTTCCAGCCTAGCCCTCCCGAGGGAGGGCGAGCAACACTTTTGTCTCCTTGACAGCAGTTGCAGCAATCCCAGCTGAGCAGGTCTGCAGGGCTCACACTGATCTGCCTGGTAGCATCTCCTGGAGAAGAGACATCTGATCTGCTCCTAGACCCTTGAAATGCTGGCACAACTCTGACCACATCGTTCCCTCTACTTGGACCAAAGTCCACTCTGACTCATCCATGGAAACTCCTCAGAGCCTGTATACTGCCATCCCTACTTCCACATGTAACCAAAGACAAAAAGCTAGAGCCACAAATCTCTGTTGCCTCCCCAAAGCCTGCCTGCACCAGCTCAGGAGCTGGTGGGCCAGGGCCGGAGGACGCGTCTCACGCTTTCACAGCCCTTGGTTGGGCTTCTGTGTGTTTGACACAGCGTCACTATTCACTCACCTATTCACACTGCCCAGCTGCAAGAACTCAGGAGTGCCTTGAACCCACCTCCTGAGAAGAACAGGACCAAAGGGCCATCACATGCATCCAGGACTCAGCACACACATGCTATGCGCCCACACAGACATTAGATTTTTTTTCTCCATTCCTTTATCTTGTTCACAATAACCACGTGACACACAGCATGCAAAACAGAGAGAAATAAAACAGAACACCACCAATACACTGGAGATGAAATCAAGATGGGGAACAAAAATACATACTTACAGCTGAACTTCACAAAGTTCACAGACAAGGCCATTTAGAATAATTTCCAGCAACAGTTAAAACAAGAGAGCAGTGAACACTGGGGAAGGGAAAGCATGCGACTGGCAGGAGTGTCCTCTACAGCAGAGCATCTCAGAGCAGGATCTGGAACAGGCCCAGGACCACTCTCATGTCAGTGCATTGCTAGGTGGAGGGCATGTTCCCCAGCTCTATAGTGGACACAGACCTCAGACTGTTCCCAGATGTGAAAGGCTAGGGAACGGCACGTTACAGCCATCATCAGCTCCAGGGCACTTGCCGTTTTTAAGGAGAGAAGTACTGTTTGAGAAAGGACTCTGTTCCCATCAGAGACGACAGGAGTTCAGCTCTTGATGCTGGAGGGAAGAATTTGACTATTGAGACAGCTGTAAAACAACACTTTCAAATGGGGCAGGGGAGGAAAAGCCAGTCCAAACCCACTCTGGAGATAAGCAAGGTTATTCCCTGGTGCTGATGTGCACCTCACAGATGCAATCCTCATTCTGAAGGTCCACCTCTTGTCCGCTCATCTAGTGGACCAGCTGCTGTCTTGAACTGCTGAAACCATGGCAGAGCTACGGGCTGATGAACAAGGCTAGCCAGAAACCTTCCAGAGCTGCTCACGACCAGGACCATGCTGTGAGCTGGCAGACAGGAGATCTCTCCTGGGAGTAAGGTGAGGTAAGGTCCTTCTGATCATTAGGCCCCTCCCACCAATGTGGCCGCAGACCCCTCCGCAGGTGCTCCTGCCACAGTGGCAGCAGGCGTGACAGTAAGAGAAGTTTTAATCAAATGTCTCCATTTCACATCTGGAAACGGAGAGAATATTTCCACTCTCCTTCATTCACAGAGGTCTCAGAGGTAACGAGTGGAACTTACTTGGAGGTAGGATTTTTTATTTACAGCCATTTGTGCAGAGTTTCTATCACTGTGTGTAGAACCAAAAGCAGTTAATAACCAAAAAGCCAGTAGATGGCACTCAAGAATATGCAACACTTCTGAAATGTGCAAGACCAATAAAACTTGCATCTGCAGTGCACAACAACATGTGCCTCATTACATAGACACGCTACCAGAAGGGTTGAGAAAGAGGTGATGATCTTGGTGGTGCCCTCCAGGCACCACAGTAACCCAAAGTGCTAAGACCACAATTGCTTTAATCTCTCTTATTGAAGGGGTCCAGGCAGCAGGATTTGGATCCAGACTCATGCCTGGGAGCAGCTTGCATTTTGGCAGGGATGCAGCTGGGCAGCAGTGAAACATGCTGGTAATTTTCTTTGTACGGGGATTTCAGAGGTTTTTGCTTTGCTTTCCTAACCTAAACAGATAACCTTGCTGAGTCTGCAACAGGATGGAGCTGGCTGGAACAAAAAGGTTCCCGGTTAAGAAGCATCACTTAATGGCACATTACAAACTTAGGGGATAAGCTGTGCACAGAGTTTCCTACCAAGTGGCCTGTGGAAGGAGATGCAGCATGTCCAGCCCAAAAGAGGCCATTGTTGAACTACAGCCACCACTACATCCACAGCTGGCCACAAAGACTCCTTTGCGCATGTTCATTCCTGGGGAACCCACATGTCAGGCCCAGCCAACAGACCCATCACGCCACTCCCTGGTTTCTGGCCCCACTGACAGCAAGTTGCTCCCACCCTACTTCGGTTCCTGATGCGAGTTTGCAGAGAATGGTGACCCCACCCCTTCAAACCTCTCTACAGGGGGTGCTAAGCACCAGGCGCCCAAAGCTCTGCCAAAGCACATGGACAAAGAGAGACCTGAAGGGGAAGGTCCACGTGCCTGCTCCCTGGGGCCTTGGCTGCACCATGCTCTGGGCTTTGCAGGATGGCTGGTGAACCCTGCCAAACCACCCCAGCAAGCCTACTGGTGGGACTGGGGGCAGACAAGACTTGAGGCATGTTTCTTTAACCATTCCACTCTGGGTTTCCAAGACTGGAAACCCAGAGTGCAGGGATGCCCCAAAGCAGCAGCTGTCAGCTACAAAACAGCACGGACGCAGACAGGAAAGCACCAATAGGAAGGAGGACCATGCATCGCAAGCTGCCTGACTCTGGATCAGGAGGAAAAGAGCAAGGCAACAGGATCTTCACACACCCCTGCAGCAAACCAAACAAGTCAAGTTGAAAAAGAATAAGGCGAGAGGGCTCCCAGTGAGTGCGGCTGGGCTGGCTGAGTGGGGGACATTTCAAAGGCACAGTGCCAGCAGGATCTGCCAGGAGAGCTACATGGCCATCCACAAGCACAGCCCAGGGCTGCTCGATGCCTCGCATGTATCATCTGCTGCCTCTCAGGTCAAGGCAGTTCCCAGCTCATGGAAAATTTTGAGATGAGTAGTTTTACTGTTTTTGTTCAGCTTGGACTGAAACCAAATTCCAGAGAGGCACTGGGACGGCCCTGAAAGCCTACGTTTTAACCAGTTTATCTGCACATCCCTTGAAATTCCCACCCAGTTCCTGGTGCCCCTGGGCGAGATGGTTGCACCGTCCAGAACGCTGTTTGGGATCCCTTGTGCAGCCCTGGCTCCACATGGGGTGCAGAAGCCCCTCAAGGTGTTAGCGCAGAAGGCAATGGGAACAGGGAAGCACAGACAATCCTGAGTAAACAGCCAGCCGAGCCTTTGCTTGGCAGCATTTTTCCATTGTCTATTATGTACAGCTGGATGAATGTCAATAAATTACCAATGGAAATGAGCCCTGCTGAGCAAACAGTTTGGCTTGAACAGCTGTTTTCTAGGTGGCACAGTGGCATTTCAGCTCCACTTAGCAAGCAGTGGTGAATCAGGGATTACTAACTGCCCTTGGGGTGGGAAGGAAGAAAGCAAACCCTGCACAGAGGGAGGGAAGCACCCAGCTGCCCCAGCCATGAGCCCACCAAGACGTGGATGCCTCATGGGAAGAGTAAAGGAAAAAGCCAAGCAGGCACTGGTGAGTCATGGGAAGCTGCCCTCTTCCTGCCAGACACCACAGAGGTCATGCTCAGCACCGGCAAGCCACTCTCCACACACTTGCTCCTGCGGCCTACCCACAGGGGAGCAGTGGCGAGGAGCATGGTACAGAGCAATGCAAGAGCTTCCAAGTCCCAGGCAAGCTTGGGAAGAAAAAGAAAACCATGGATGGATGCAATAAGGGCAACTCCTCCATTCGCACCCTGTGGTGTACGCACATCTCTGCACTACCTGACACTACACCCTTACCCACCAACCAACTTCCCTGCCACACCAGCCCTGCTCTGAAGTCTGGGTGGCAGCCACCACCCACAGAAAGATAGTATTACAGCAGGTCTGCATAGGGAAGGAGATGTGGAGAACTGGGGAGGGCAAGGGACACATCTGATCAACACTTCTTCCTTTCAACACAACTTCACTGGTTGGCTCCTTTCAGAGTGAAGCAAGGTGGGTTTGTTAACTTAAGCAACAACAACCTTGCTTTTGTCTACCCTGAGAGAGTCAGAGGGACCTTGAACACAGGTCTCCAGCATAACAGCAAGCTACTTTTGTCTGACACATTGTGCAGGAGATCCTGTATTTTCACCTTGCCCACCACCTCTGAGGGGGCAGACCCCACAGCAGCTGGCTGCAAGAGCAGCATGCAGTGTCCAGCTGGCCAGGACAGCTGGCACCAATGTACTCTCTCCCTGCTGCAGAGCCCCTGTAAAAACCACCCAGCAAACTCCCGTAAAAACTTTGTGGTCTTCTTTAGGGTGGCTGTTAAAAATAACAATGTCAAGAAATGGCAGGCTCTTGCTTTCAGAAAGGCAGGCATTAAGTTGTAAAGTCATTGAGACCTGTTTACTATTTAGCATCTGTTTAATTTCAATGAAGAAAAATACCTTGGAGGATGGAGGGCTGAAATTGGTAATTCAATCCTTCAGCTCCAACCTTAGGAAGTTTTGTAATTAAGATACAGTGAAATCAGAGATGATTTCAACTTGTCCTCTTGGAAAGGCAAAACAGATAAAAAGAAAGCCCACATGTCCACATGCTATGGGACCTAAAACAGTTGAAAGCAGACCACAGGCTGTGTGTTCCGGCCACACAGCTCCCACAGGCTCTCCTGGTCTCCCCAACCATCAAGCTACAGCCAACATAAACTATGAAATCAGCCTGAACACAACCAGGAATAGGGAGGGGAGAGAAGTAGCACTCACAGAGGGAAACTAAGCAAAACACAACTACCCCCCAAACCTTTCCTGGTCACGAGCGAGCCAGGTAGTGGTTTGTGCAAACCAGGCAGCCAGTCCAATGCCAGGTCCCCACCAGAGACCCAGAAACAGTTTTCCCATTAAGAACTTGTCAGAGGATGGTGATTTACAGAAGAGTTCATTTCCCAAATGCAAACAGCAATGGTGGCTATGTTTCACGGTTTAAGACAGACTGAATATCAAAAGCTGAATCAGTGAAAAGCAGATTTAGGAATTCCTTAAAACAGAATAAATAAACCTGATTTGTAAAGCACTTGGCTGGGGCTTTTTGACAGTCACCTGAACACTACCGATGGCAGCCTAATTCCTCACCTTGTGAGTTCCCTGCAACAGAGACCTTTCTTTCCTCTATTTGTATAAAAGTCCTGGGCCATTACATTCTCCATTCACTCAAAACCTCCCCAAAAGCAGGTCTTTTACTCAAGAAATCACAGCAGCTGTAAGCAGCATTCAAGTTTTTTATCCACATTTACATGACTCGATATACAATTCTGCCTGCTGAAGGATGATGCTGACATCCACCATCTATTAGTCTCACAAACCCTGAGAAACCTTGCATTATACTGCAGTGCTTCTATGTTGCTCTTCTCCCAGCATCATTCTTTTGTGGAGAAAAGAGGGCCTCACTATAGGCTAGAAGTAAAGACAATGTATTTCATATTCTCCTTCCCAAACCGAATCCACAGCTTTTTACAGCTAGCAAGAAGACAGACACAGCAAGCCACCTCACCTCAGAAAACAGCTGGGCTTATTTTCTCCTTCTCAGCATCTTACAGCTCTTTCTCGGCTTTTAAATCTTCCCTAGTAAGAAGATGTATCACCTTCCCCAAGAGGGAAGACAAAGGGTTGGGGTGATTTTCTACTCCCAACGGGAGCAGAAAGATGTGGTGTTCATAACGTAACAAGAGGAAGCAGAAAAGGAAAGACAAGCGCGTTCTCTATCAGACTTTTAAACCGAAATATCAGCTGCTTGACTTTTTTTTTTTAAAAAAACTAAAAAAACCTGATAAATGTAACCGGAGGGAGAGTGCCTCTTGTTTCTACAGCAACCGAGGGCCCGGCGCGGCGCTGGCAATGGCATCCCGGGAGCGGCCGGGGGGCACGGGAACAAAAGCGGCAGAGGCTGCCGGGGGGACCACGGAGAGGGGGGAGGTGTCCGCCCCCCTCGGCGCTCAGCGGAGCGCCCGGCCCACGCCTGCCCGCGAACCCGCACGACTCGCCACACCACACGCAGCGAAGTGACTGCACAAATAAACAGGAGATAAATACACAGAACACAAGACGCGACTTCTTCCCCCACTGCCAGCTCCGGAGGACCCGCGAGGGAAACCCGCCGCCCCGAGCCGGGCGGAGGCCCCGCCGGGGTCTCGGCTGCCGGGAAGCAGCCCACTCGCTCCCCGCCCCACCTGTGGCGCAGCGCACCTCCGCGCCGCCCCCGCACTCACCCCAGAAGAGAGTGAGGAGCTGCGCCCGCGGCACCAGGCTGAGCGCGTAGACAGCGCCCAGGTGCAGCAGCCCCATCAGCACCACGTTGCGCCAGACGATGGCCTGCCCGCAGCCCGCCGTGCCCGCCTCGCCGCTCGCCGCCCGCCGGGACCCGGCCATCTCGCTGGCGGGGCGCTAGGGGAGATGGCGGCCCCCGCAGCAGCGCGGCCGGGGAGCAGCTAGGGACGGCCGGGCCGCGCCACCGCATCTGTTGCTGCTGCCGCCTCCATTAAGCTCCCGCGCCGCCGGCTGCGTCCCGCACCGCGGTGGGGGACGGGCGGGGGGGCGGCCGCCGGCCCTGCATAGCGACAGCCAATAGCGGCCGCGGACCGCTCCGCCCCGCCCCCGGCACCGGCACCACCGAGGGGCCGCTCCTCGGGGCGCCCCAGCGGCCGCGCCGTCGTTCGTGGCGGTGTCCTCAATGGCCGCCCGCCCGCCCGCCCGCCCGCGCACGCGTGGGGGTCCCCCCCAACCGGCCCCCGCGGGCTCGGTCCTGACCCGCCGAAGGCAGAGCAGGGATGCTGGCGGGCCGAGAGGAACAGGCCTCCGTCCGCCCTGCCTGCGCCTTTTTAGGCGGCTGCCCTTGAAGAACGGCTGGTACCTTCCTGCCGGCTGCCCGAGAGCGTGAGGAGGCAAACGCTCCTCGAGAGAGACGGATTTCAAAGACGTTTAATTTCGGAAGCCTGTGGAGCCGGAGTAAAAGATGCCACTGGTGCTAGGGAGGAGCAGATATTCAAGAGCTAGTTAATCAAGTTTATCTGACGGAATAACAAGGTGGGCATTGAAAACCTAAAAAAAAAATAAAATAGCAGGCTTATCAGCAGTGCATACCCGAGTTAAGAGCGTGCCACGTTTTTTGTTTACTCCATCCCACCGCAGATGGAGTATTGTTTTAGTGTTCAGGTGTGGTTTCCTGGGGATGCTCTTCCCCCCATGCTGCCACGGCCTCTCGCTGAAAGCCGTTGTGGGAGAGGAAGGATCCCGCATTGCTCGGCACACCGCGGGGGGCGGTTTGCTAACAGCGAGTTCAGCCGTGTCCGAGGGATGACCCAGATATGCAGAGGAGCGGTGTGCAGAAAGTAGTTCACTGTTACTAGTGAGGTGCTTCCCCTGCTGCAGAGCAGGGAACATTTTGCACAAGCAGTGCGTGGAGGGTTTAAGTCATTAGGTGGGAACCAGATGCTAAGTCAGGTCAAAAACTTTGCCCACAATGCATTTTGTTTAGTTTTGAATGTTTCTGAGAGGAGAGGAGGGAAGGAGGGAGCGGTACAGGCATGTTGTACAGGTCCCTGGCTGGGGCCAGCTCCTCCATGATTTGTAGCCCACGATGTCTTTCCATTGCTGTGCTCGGACCACAGAAGGGGGTGATTTAATTTGCACTGTGCTTTTCTGCTCTGACTTCCTCTAGGTGCCCAAGGTCAAGTGTTAGGCTAAGTTCAAGTGTACCTACTACCAATTTAATATGTGATACTTCCCTTTTAGGACTGTGCCATACGATGTTGGGGGCAGGTAGGAGGGAGGACTCTGACTTCTAGTGACTTTTCCATCTCTTGGTGTCCAAGAGCAGAAAGAAGCCCCCATGCCTTACACCCCGGTTGCTGCCAGGCACACTACACTCGGATTTACAGGAGCAAACTGCACAGTCCAAGCTCACCTGCACACACTGTGGCTCACACAGGTGTGCTGACCTGAGTGTTTAATGGAGGAAGGTCAGGGCTCGGGGCCAGTGAAACAGGAGTGCTACCAGGCAGCAAGGAAATATGGAGACTGAGGAGTATGTCTTTTTGGAAAGGCAGGATGGAAGCATTCATCCTGGCCTGGCTTCTGCAGGCTGTTAAAGCATGGCACGGGATAGATGTTAGTCTTGTACGCTCACGCAGATGCAGCTGGTGCTGAAACTTAGCAGCTGCCTTCCAAAAACATTCCTGCCACCGTGGCAAGAGGCAAACACACATGGAAACTGCTTTATGAGATTTCCAACTAATTTGAGTCACTGATGAATGCATTCGTGAAGGCTCCCTTTGCCACCAGTGTGCATTAGTGCGATGTTACCTTTTGACACAGTACTGTAAGTTTCATATCCTACTTTTATCTCCAGTTCATAGCAGCTTGTTTGTTCAGTAGCCAACACAGCACAGAAAGCAGGTGAACAAAGATGACATGACAAATGCTCTGTTATGGCTGGATGTCCTCTGGATGCAGGGAGTGTTGATTCTTAGGATGATGCTGTCGAGTATCTTCTGTGAAGGAAAAGGCTTCATAACTCTGTCCTAGCGAAGCCGATTGCATGCAGAGAAAGCTTGTCAAGTGCAGCAGCAAAACTGGAAGGGGGACATTGTCCTGTAACCAGCCCACCTGGGACCCTACAGTAGAGACCCCAGGGGTCCCTATTGCTCATGGAGTTGCTGGTCCTGGAGGAACATCTGGAGGAGCAGATGAAGCCCAAGCCAGACCAAAATCACCCCTTTGAGAGTGTCATTGCACAGTGTCATTCCCCATGAGTGGAGCTCATCAATGTTCCCCTGACATCAGAAATCACCACTCAGGCAGCGGTGCTTCAGTGACAGTGTCAGCATTTGTCCCAGGATCACTGCAGTGGCTGTGGGCAGCAGCACGTTTTGGGATGTGATGTTGTGGAAACATCTCCTCTCTTTTAAAAAGCTACCTGGCTACATAGATCATGATGTCAGGACATGCCACAGACTGCCGGGCTAAGATCTTGCAAGTACCCAGAGATGCAAATAAAGACTTTGCAAATCTGACTCCTCTTTCCCTTGGTAAAATATTGGAAATCATTCAGTGAGCCAGAATTGCCTAGAGGAGAAACCTGAGGAGCTGCAACCAAACCAGCAACAAACACAAAAGATTTTCTCAGTAAACACTCCAGGGTTCATATTTTTAAAAGCTAAGAATGTGCAAGTCTGAACAAAAATGCCTGAGTACAGTTTAGAAATCAGGAAACTGCTTGGTTTTGTCTGCTGCACTTAATGGTGAAGGTGTAGTGACTGCAGACACACTGGAAATGAGAACTCAAGGCAGTGTTTGGAGAGAAAGGTTACAGCCTCCCTCTCCTCTGCCTATCTTGCCTTTGCTGGCAATCCCAGCTGGGCTTTCCGCTGTTGTGTATGTCCATCTGCTCGCTAAGTTTGTCCCCCTCTGCTGCAAAAATGCCTTTTATGTGCAAGTGAAAGAGGCACCTCACGTTTAGCTGTGGTCCGAGAGATCTGTATGTAGCCTTCAGTGCTATCTTACGAGCTAACTAACTTCAAATGAGTCTCATTCTGTCTCAGCACAACTCTTGCTCAGATCTCACTGATGGGCAAGAGGACTGGACCACGGGCTCAAACTGCTCGCAGGCAGCACACAAGCACGTGATTCCACCTGGGACAGAGCATGGCTTTCTTAACCTGGCTGAAATGCTGCACCAGGTTGCTTAACAGATAGGCACAGGCTTTGAGTATTGCTGCAGCGCACCCTGCAAGTGAACACACGTCCTCTTGCAGCCTCGACAGCAAGAGAGGGCTCATCTATCATCTGCGCTGAGAAATGCTGCCCATGACACGAATCTGTGAATATCTCACTGGCAAACTCCTACTGCTGATGGGGACAGGCGTCTCTGTGCTGCAAAGACACTTCTGTCTTGCTGGGAGGAAGGAGGTTTCAGATTACTCTCTGCCAACACAGCTGTGTGTCAGGTAACCAATGCAAGAACAAAGGACAAAGACCTAAATCGTGTGGGGCTTCCTGTTCTGGTTGAAAACATCATGGATTTGCAGGGATCCATCACTGCTGCTGGAATTAGGTACTGCCCCACAAAGAAAGTGTGTTTTTATTTCTCGCTTCGCACAGGGGGATCCATTTAAACCTGCCACCACCGGCCTGTTGTGCTGTGCTCTGTATGGCAGAACACAGATGGGCAGCAGAGACTGTAAGGGTGATGCCTATTCCACAAAAAGGCCTTCCTGCCAAATAACAGGAGACCTAGAGGCTCTTTGCCTTACTGAGGTGAGTTAGGCTGGGATGGTACTCTCAAGCTGAGGCTGCAAAGGGCTTGAAAGGCATTGCAATGTCTCAGAGTTTTACATTTTTTTGTTATCACAAAGATTTAAAAAACATAGCAAAAACTGAACTCTAACTTTGTGTAGCTCCAGAATTTACTTGTCCTTCCTTAGTTACTTGACCTGAAAATGTTACCCCTTTCAGCCTTCAGAAAGCTGCACAAAGGAGTTCAGAGGGAGGCTCTTGCTAGAGTTCAAGAGCGGCATGGCAGGGGGAGGCAGGCAGACACCAGCTCACCTCCACTCCACACAGCTCCCCATCCAGCACTGGCCTCAACTCCTGATGGGAGATTGAGATTGCTAGGGACACAGGCCTGGACACAGGGGAGGGCGGCTTTATGAGTGGTATTGGTACAAAGCACATTAGTCTGCTGTGCTAATTAATTACTAACTACACCTCCTGAGGCAAGTGAATCAGCAGAGAGTATATAATTAAACCCAAGATTGTTTTTGATATATTTTAAACATTCTTCTAGAATTCTCCACCTGGAGGAAAGAAAGAGGACAGCGATGATGAAAGGTAGTGAACAGTTCACAGTCAGTATCATTTTAATGCTACTGCTGCCTGCTACCATCACATTTCAGCACCAGAGCTATTTAAAATTTTGACGAGTGGCCTTTTTTTTTTCTTCTCTTTTGCCATGAAAAATAAAATAATGACATCAAAGCATTGTTCAAATGAAGGCCGTAAGTGGTAAAGAAGGAAACAAAGCCTAAAACATCAGAGGGACAAGAAATACATGTTCAATGTTTATATATTGAAGTGCTTCTCGTGTACCTGGCAAAGAAGTTGAGCAGGTTTCCAGGAAGTCTCCCTTGTGCTGTCCAGGCAGGCACAGACTTACTGGTAAGGTCAGCTGCAGTTGCGTTTTTAGGGTGCTCCTTAATAAATCCTCTCTTAATTAGACTCTTCTGGCTAACTTGCAGCTCTAAAGCTCATAGGAATTTTAATCGGTTTAGCCTCTTTTGAGTGAGGGTTGCGTTAAAGGTATCCATACATCCTGCCTCTGCATTTGGTGATGTATGTGTCTGATCTGCAGGACCAGCAGAGGAAACATGGGAATGACCTACTCAGCATACAGCGAGTCAAGGCTGGGAGATTACCCTGAGCTTCCCCATTTAAGACTGGATATGTTGAAACCGTTCCTGGTATCAGTACATTATTTATTACACTCCTCAGTATACTCTGACAGTGGCCTTGGCTCTTGTTCAAGGCTGAGCGACTCAGCTCAGCACCAGGCACCCTAATGGGGATGCTCAGCATCCCCTGCAGTGGAGGCAGAATCAGTCGGTGGCAGATGTTTGCCCATATAAGCCCGTTTCCCCTTTAGCTTTGAGCCATGCCTGGCTTCATACATGTTGCCCTGTCTTTGCAATGTATGCTTAACGTGGCTCAGAACAGTGAACCCTTATGGGTATAGAGCCACGTGGGATCGCGGATATCGTGGGGGGGATAGGAGAGGAAACTATCTCACTCAGGGACTCCTTTTTTTCCCCTCTCAGGCATAACAATCTCCAGCCAGGCTAATGACATGGTGGGGTTTGTGCTGCTGAAGCAAAGGACCAGCATGGTGGTGAGAGTGAGGATGAAGTTGAGGGTAGCCTACAGAACTCTGGGGAGTGGTGCCACTGCTCTGCATGCTGTCTCTGCCATGCTTGCCAAAACATCCTCCCTTTCCTCCATAGTTTTGAGGGGAAACAGCTATGGCAGAAAGACACCACACCCTCACCCCCCCTCTTCTCTCCCAACAGCCCAGTCGAGCATATGCTCCCTTCTGGGCAGAGAAAACACGGTTACTAAACAGTAAACCCACATTCCCAATCTGTATGTTAGGGAACTATGTTGTCCGAAAGGTGCAACAAGAACAAATCTGATGTAAACATTGCACAGGCTTGAAATGCTGCAGTGATTAAAAGACAATTCCAACATTCATGTCTAATGCTGACCTTGGACTTCTGCCAGCAAAACCAAGGTAAATCCATTACAGAGCTTTATGGGCAGAAAAAGGTTGTCGGTCAAGTACTTAGATGTTCTGCCCATGGTCAGCCTGCTCTGCAATACTGCCCCGGTTACATCCTCACCTATTTGCCTCAGCAGCAGGAGAGAACTGCATTAATGCTGCCCTTTCCCACAAACTCTCCTACTGGTGCTTTTGCCTGGATGGCAATAGCTGAAGTAGCAAGATACCTCCTCACGTCAGCTGCTGTTGAACAACACCCACGCTGCCGCAGATTACAGCTTTGAAATTCCTTCCATCCCTTTTTCTTGTAATTCTGCAGCCTTGGGGGGCCGAAAAGAGGAGTAGCTTGGTTGGTCTTAGTGCCGTGGTATAAATCTCTTCTCACTCAGTGAGATCAAAATTAGGCTATTTTGGGCCAAATTCTTTTACCAGCGTAAACTGGCAGGGCTTCATTGCCTTCTGTAAACGAAGATGGCCATTTGCATTTATAACATCAGATGGGTGGCTAATTGCTTGGCATTCCTTGAAGATATGAACAGATGGCAGCATAACTGATTAACTATTATTATTAATCTCAGCTGCTCTCAGGAGAGAAGTAGCAGATACTCACATCCACTTCTGTTATGTACTTGGGCAGTGCAGTTTTCCAGTCCTGAGCTGCTGAGCATGGCCGGGGCACAGGACAGCTTTCCTTTCAGCAAGGAGAGTGAGATTACTCCATTGCTGACATACGGTGTCCAGGCCAGTGGTGCAACGCCACCCAAAGATACTATCACCTCAAAAAACCCCATGTTTCTCTCTGATCCGGTGGTCTCATTTTTGACCACTTCAATTTCCAGACCAAGCTTACTTGTGGCCAGCCTATACCATGTTTGTTCTCATGCTAACACTGCTCTTTAGTTCCAATCAACCTGATTCCCTTGTGGTCTTCACTAGGTGAACAAGCAAAGTTTATTTAGTCTCTTCCCATTAAACAAACGCGTCAGTCCCCGCCATCTGTGTGCCTTGCTGAGTCCCTTCTCACTTGGCATCCTCTTTTACATGGATGGAAGTCTCACAAAGGCTTGTGCAATGCCATTAAATGTTCCTTGGCTTTTACAAAGCCACATCACACTGAGGAGCTGTTCCCAGCTAATCCTCTGAGATCCTGCTGCTCCTCTTATTCCCAACCTAAGAGCTTCCAATTTACAGCAATGCTTTTGCCCACAACCCTGCACACTGCACCTACTAGAAAGCGTCCCATTTCTGCCACTGCCGCCAGTCTCCCCAGTTGTTACTGCCAGAAACAGCTAGCTTCACAAACTGTGGACCATCTGCATGTCCTTCACAAGTGCCGCCTGCCACCACTCCTGCTTCTTGTCCAGGAGTACTCCCCAAAACACTCAGTGTGAGCATATGCAAGACCAGCTTCTGAATTCCCCTCCTAGCCTTCTCACAGCACCTCCCATCCACCAGTTTGATCCTGAAGTGCTCAGATTCTCTTTTGCTTTCCTTTCCTTGCTGACCAGCGTTATCACAGAAACATCAGGCCAACCCAGCACATCTGCTTTTCACCCTACTGAGGTTTTTTTATTCCTGTTTACCTTTGAATATCTTAAAATTTGTTCTTTCCCACCCTGAATTGAGACACAAGGGTCAGTGTTTCTCTGGCCAGACCATGCCCAGTTTGCTCTGAGGGAGGCATTAATACTGAAGTTCAGTGCAGCAGTCCCTTCCACATGTGCAGAGATCCCAGGGTACTAGGCTGTCCGAATTCTGCTTTTGCAGCAGATAGCAACATTTCTGCTTCTGTGCAGCCCTTTCCCTCCTGCCTTCTCCGTTATCAGGGCCCCAGCATTTCATTCCAAGCTTGCAGAAAGCAGTACCACAGAAGGAAAGGTGGAGCGCACCAAGCTGTTACCATTCTCACCTGCATTGGGAGGTACTGCAAAATATTTACTAGATAATGTGGTCACAGCAATCAGGATTGGGGCTGGTGACTTGAATGCTTTTCCCACCGAGGTAGACTGCCATTTCCGTATTACCAGTTTCTGGCAGCGTTAACATAATTCATGTTTTTGATGTGATTCAGCCAATACTAGAGGCTGCTGGGCAAGGATTTTTTATTAAGGTCACAGATGAATAAAGAATACCTGCAAACCTTCCAAATTACAGGAGCAGAATACAATCTACTTATAACACTACTTAGAAACATACAACCTAGATTAAGGGGAAGAAAATGACTCAAATTGTTTTTTAAACTCCTGACACAAAGCAACTCCAAATTGATGCTTTATGTTCACCAATTATAAAAGCTGATGAGCTCAGAAAATGCTGGAAAGGAAATAAAGTTAGGCTTAGTTTTGTCAGAGGAATTGAACTGTTTTGCCTGACAAATTTGTAACTCATAATCAGTTTAAGCCACAGCAGTCAGCAATGATTTGCATTGTTATTTATAATATTTCTTGCAGTACGTATTGCCAAATCTACATTCCACAGGCACTAAGTAGCTTTCAGGCAAAACTGCCTTTTTTTTTTTTAAAAAAAACTTGGACATTTCTTCCAACTGCTATTCTTCCTAGCCATACTTGCTATTCATAGCAGTTTCAAATTTTTAAAACTTAAAGCCAGCTCCAACCGTGCCACCGTGAAGGACAGTGTGCTGTGAAACACACCAGACCTAACTTGCTGATGGCCAGCAGAAGCACGCTGCAGATTCACAGCACAGCATGCCCTCACAATGGTAAGCAGTGCTGCAGGGACAGCAATCTCCAGGTTCAGGGGACTGCAAGAAACTATTTGCACCTTGTTTACACACTAAATATCTGTGTCTGAGTGGCTTAAACCACTCTGCATTATTTCCAGCCTTCACTTTTAAAAATACACACAGATATTAAGAATCCTTGCTAAACCTTTCCTTGAAATGTAAATCTCTCAGTATAAACAGAGTGTTTAGTGAAGATTATGGAGAAAAAAACCCCACACCCTTATGTGCCTAGGACACAACAGAAAGCTGCCCCACCATACTCTGGGTTCAAAATGTCTACGTTGCACTTCATAAAGACACATTTTAATAAATTAACATTTATTAAAAATATCACATTAGCCTTTATTTTGCTCATTTGCCTCAGTGCAAAATTAAGCTATTTAACATGTAAATTGTAATAACAGAACTGCAAGCAGCTTCATAAAATGAAAGACCAAATACACTTATAATACAATCAGACTGTTTAATCCGGTGGATAAGGAACAGTGGAGTGAAAGGTAATAATCTGTTTTAGGGTCTGATACACAACCTATCTTGTTATTTTAACGCATATATCTGTTATTAAAAGACACTGTTTTAGCAGTATAACATGCATCTAAAAACTGACAATATGAGGCCTCATCCATTAAATATACTATTTGTAGACAAGAATCATTAGGATGGAAAAAGGATTAAAATAAGAAGAAAAGCACCAGGGCTCCAGAGCCCTCTTAGAACAAAGTATTTTGCAGGGAGAGCGTAATGCCATTTGTCAGCACTCTACCACAACATGCCATAAGGACTAACATTTGGTCCATTTTCTGCATGTTTGCTGTAGAAAAGCACTTCTTTGGAAAAGCAACCGTCAAGGCTTTGCAAACGCAGAGTTACTTCAGACACCCAGCTTATTAGCCTGGGTGAGGACAACTTTCAGAACAGGCATGAAAGCAGAAGTCTCGCTGAAGTTGCTGGTGCTGACTATGTGCGTGTGGATGTTCAGTCCTTCCTGGTAGTTGCGGGTTTCGATGCTCTTCACAATGTTGTGCAAACCGCTAATGATGGTTGGAGAGAGCTGCAAGGAAGCCAGGCAAGGCAGGTCAGCAGGAAAAAAACCAAACCATCACATACATTAGTGCCAGAAAAACAGAAATCTTGAGTGTAACATTTGGCCCTCAGGAAGGTGCAGCAATTAATTCCTTTCTTTAAAGACAGTGATCTTCAGAGCTGCACCACACTGGGAAAAGTCACTGGGAAGTCTAACAGCAGACTTCAGCCAGAACATACCTTCTCTGCAGTACTGCAAAGCCCTGCAAGCCTGCACTGCCAGCCCCTGGATGCAGTTCCCTGAGGTGGGAAACCTGCTGTCACAGACTGTGGCACATGAAAAACCTACTAAGCTTTTATGGCTTTGGGATAAAGTTAGTTGTTCAGCAAAGATGGCCTGACAGTGACAGGATTAGACCACTTTAATCCTAAGATACTAAGAGATCTGGCTGGATGGTTGCACTCAAGGATTTGCAGTCAACAGCTCAGTGTCCAAGTGACGAGGGGTGTTCCTCTGGGGTCCGTATTAGGACCAGCACTGTTCAACATCTTTGTCGGCAACATGGACAGTGTGATTGAGTGCACCCTCAGCAAGTTTGCCGGCGACACCAAGCTGTGTGGTGCTGTCAACATGCTGGAGGGAAGGGATGCCATCCAGAGGGACCTTGACAGGCTTGAGAGGTGGGCCCGTGCGAACCGCATGAATTTCAACAAGGCCAAGTGCAAGGTCCTGCACAGGGGTCAGGGCAATCCCAAGCACAACTACAGGCTGGGCAGAGAATGGATTGAGAACAGCACTGGAGGAGGATTTGGGGGTGTTGGTTGGTGAAAAGCTCAACATGAGCCGGCAATGTGTGCTTGCAGCCCAGAAAGCCAACCATATCCTGGGCTGCTTCAAAAGAAGTGTGACCAGAAGGTCAAGGGAGGTGATTCTGAGACCCCACCTGGAGTACTGTGTCCAGCTCTGGGGCCCCCAACATAAGAAGGACATGGAGCTACTGGAGCAACTGCAGAAGAGGCTACAAGATGACTAGAGGGCTGGAGCGCCTCTCCTATGAGGACAGGCTGAGAGAGTTGGGGCTGTTCAGCCTGGTGAAAAGAAGGCTCTGGGGAGACCTTATAGCAGCCTTCCAGTACTTAAAGGGGGCCTACAAGAAAGCTGGAGAGGGACTGTTCACAAGGGCATGGAGTGATAGGACAGGGGGAATGGCTTTAAGCTTAAGGAGGGGAGATTTAGATTAGGTATAAGGAAAAAAACACCCTTCACTATGAGGGTGGTGAGGCACTGGAACAGGTTGCCCAGAGAAGCTGTGGATGCCCCCTCCCTGGAAGTGTTCAAGGCCAGGCTGGATGGGGCTTTGGGCAACCTGGTCTAGTGGAGGGTGTCCCTGCACATAGGATGGGGGGTTGGAACTAGACGATCTTTGAGGTCCCTTCCAACCCAAACCATTCTATGATTCTATGATCTAAGCCCAGTCCTTTATTCTGCCACAGACCTCCCGGAAGGCTTTGGAAAAATTACCAGATCTGCCTTCCAGTGAAGTCAGTGAGCCTCCAACATCTAAATCTTCTTGGGTTTTTTTGACCCCAGGTTGCATGTGTTTCACTTCCTGCTGGGAGTGGGGGAACTTGATGCGTTGGCTCATTCTGCCAGCAACTGGGGACAGGGACCCCCCTGATGCACTCACCCAGTGCCTACTGCAAGGAGCTCTGCTCTTTGGCTCAACACAGTCCCTGCACAGCACCATAAAGCTCATGACATGACCTCAAAACACTGCAAAGTCTGCACAGACACTTGAGGCCAAGCACTCTACCTAGCCATTTCTGTGAAATGCATAGAAACATATAAACGGATTTGAAGCACGCCTCCAAAGAACAAGGACCCGCTACATATTGCGAAGGGGTCCACCCCAAGTTCTTGGCCATATCTGCAATATTTGATGGACAGGAAAAAAACCAAAAAACCCCAAAAACCCAGAACTTACTGTCTGTTCTCTAAGTTTGTCATATAGAAACTCCAGGCGTTTATTTGCATCATCTAGTTTCCTCTTGGTTTGCTGCAAGAGAAATAAATACATTAACATATAGTGATTTTAAGACCACCACACTGATCTGGTATCAGTAGAGGTCCATGCAGCACATAAAATTCCTTTCTCAACAACATTGTCGTAATACATCATTTGAATTCTTTGCTCTGTATTTTTCTCCCCTGATTTTGCTAGGAAAGACCATGTGAACTGTAGCTCTCTACGTGTAACTGCTCTAGTTAGCTACAGAGGATAGTAAACTGTAGAGGTGCATCCCAACAGCCACTGGTCATTTGCAAAACACCCACTGGTATAGCTGCTATGGAAAGTGAGAGAATTCTGAGTTGCAGCACAAATTTTTTTTCTACAGTTCACTGGCAAAGCATAATGACAGCTAGATAAAGTTATTACTGGAATCAAGTATCCAGCAATGTCAATGAGAGCTTAAGGGCACATGCAGTCACTGAAGTCTAAGTATGTAAACTTGGTCATCATTTATGGCAAATCCTAATTATATTTTTAATTATGTGATTAGTAAAACCATGAGTTTAAGTTTTTACTGTCAACAGAAAAACTAATAGCCTAACCCAAATTGTCCTTACATGTCCTTTGCGCTTCCATGATTTTACACGGAGTAAACTACCCATTGATGTGTCCGGACTTACTTTGCCACCAAAGGCTTGTAAAATAACCCCAGTATATTCCAACTGGAGTGCCCACAGCAGCTGGTGGAGAAATGCATTTTTATCTGCTTTTTTTTTTTTTAAACAGCCAGCCACAGAAATGGAAGATTTTAATCCATAGTAATAAAACAGTAATACAACATCAAGGTTACAATTACAGAAGCACAAAAGAAGGTGGTCAGCAGCAGTAAAAATGGCATCAGTACACAAAAGTAATGGAATTTCCTCCTGTATCAGTATGCACAATCCATCTTCACTTAGGATAGTGCTATTCTCCCTGGCAACTGGAAAAGTTTCTGTGGATTAAATAATTGCCCAGAGAGAAAATAACAAAGCCTATGGGAATTCTCTAGCTCAGTGGTAAAGACAGATCGGTGGTTGCCTGCTGTGCTAAAAATTAGGGAAAGCTGTTGGGATGGCAAAGGGCATAAAAGAGAACATAGCACATGGATCTCAACTCACATGTAGAGAACCCCTCAGCAGTAGTTATGTTGTCAAGGAAATGAGACAAGTAAGGAAAAAGTACCGCAGGAGGAACAGATAAGAAACAAGCTAATTCTTTTGGACTCGCTAACTCTCTCAGAATATATGACTTCAGAAGATTTGTTTCAAAACCTATGAAAAGGCACACATGCTATTTTCATTCTACAGATGGTCAACTAGGACAAAGGAATAAATTGTGTTTAGTAAACAGGAATACATCTCTCCAGCCAAAGGAAGTCAGGTGGAAGAAGTGCAAACTGCTTGCTCTCCTCACTCTCTCCTTCCTGTTCCCATTTTCCACTTCGGAATGTAATAAATGAGTAGTGTCTCTGTTTGTATATATCAGTTACTGTCAGAACAGTCAGGCCAGCATCTCAGCACTGTGTGCTGGAAACACTGGCTCTGCCTAAGAAAATCAGAGACTTAACAAGAAGCAAGCAAAATGTGTTGACAGGTGTCCTGGTTTTGGCAGGGATAGAGTTAATTTTCTTCCTAGCAGCTGGTATAGTGCTGTGCTTTGGATTTAGCATGAGAATAATGTGATAAAACACCAATGTTTTTAGTTGTTGCCAAGCAGTCAAGGACTTTTCAGCTTCTCACACTGCCCTGCCAACGAGGAGGCAGGGGAGCACCAAAGAAGCTGGGAGGGGACACAGCCAGGACAGCTGACCCAAACTGGCCAAAGGGATATTCCATACTATATGATGTCACGCTCGGGATATAACTGGAAGGTTGGCTGGGACGTGAGGCAGCTCAGGAACTTGCTGAGCATCAGCTTCAGATGGTGACAAATTGTGCTGTTCATTATTTGTTTTGTATATTCCTTTTCTATCCTATTAAACTGTCTTTATCTCAACCCATGAGTTTTACTTTTTTCTTCATTTTCGATTCTGTCCCCCATCCCACTGGGGGGGGTGTTGGGTGGGGGGTGATCAAACAGCTGTGTGGTTGGTTTAGCTGCCTGCCGGGTTATACCACGACAGCAGAGCAGAAAAGCAGTCCCTGGGTGCAGATGTGAACTGAATGCTTTTGCCTTGTCTGTGTGTCTGGGAGTGGCACTCAGAAGGTCAGAGGGTCTGTGTGGTGTACGACTTCTATCCCTGAACTCTACAGCCTAACCTTTAAAGAAAGTATTTTGAGCAATCAAATGCTACTGAATCTCATGAGGTCTGTCCAAAGAAAGGTCTATGGCCTTGAGAAGCTTCTGTAAAGGAGTGCATGGGAGAGTCCACCCTGAAACTGCTGGGCTGAGACCCGCAGGGGAAAGGAGTACGGACAAGCAAACGTCAAGACTAAACTACAGAGCCAGCTGAAATTGTACTGTGAACATAAGACAGAAACGATGCTGAACGCCCAATATACTCCCACAGCCACAGAGCTCAGCTCCCAGTCACTGTAACAGGAGTGAGTCTGTGCTGCTGACCAAGCACATTTAGTGCACAAAGCCCTCTGCACACCACCACCCTGTCTTTCATCATCCACCTTTCAGCATGCAGCAGGCATGACCTGAACAGTCAGCATCTGGGCTTTGGGATAGCATGTTATTTGCTGATCACTGGAAATAAAAAGCTTTGAGATGGATGGCTTGTTTACAAAGTACTGACTGCCATAGGAAATGTTTTTCCTCTCCAGCTCCAGTGGTCATGTCAAAGCTCATAACCTTCCACTTCTCTGCCACCCATTGTTTCATTTTGAGATGAGTTTGTTATCAGAAATCACAAATCACAGATCAAAATCTGAGGCATGTACTTACTTATGTCTGTGATCAAACATGGCATAATACCAGCTGCTTCCTGCTCTGAATTATACGAAGCAGTTAAGCAAATGTACAGGGCACGCCTCCACAGTGATCGCTTCACAGAAGGAAGGACAGCTCTTTCTGAAGGTTTTAGAATTTTTTTTTTAAACCATCAACATCAGAACCTCAACTGTAACCAATTCCAACCTTCCTCCTTAGAGGAGAGCAGCAGAACAGGCCACAATGGGTTAATTCCCTGCCCATAAACAGCATCATTTTGCTCTGCCCACGATGAGGGCTGTAAGGTCTAGAGTTAAAGTACTCCGTCAGCTGGGCTGTGCTCTGGCCCCAGACTGCCACATCCTATGTGCATATGACTTTTCTAAGCATTGCTTTTGGCTGCTCGAAGCAGCCTTTAGAAGGAAAAAAGCTATCTCTAGGAGAGGCTGTGATGGCTAGCTGCACTGCAGGTACCAGCACAGTCACCAAACACAGGGATACTCTGGGAACACTGCAGAGACCTACCGGATCAGAGGCAGACAGCAGGCACCTCTGGATAAGAGCTTCAAATGTAGTCTTCAGAATAAGGTGCTCCTCAGGGATGGGCTTCTTGGTAATCTTCTCTGTTGGCAGTGCCTGCACCTGCTGAGAAACAGAGAGCAGGTGAGGCTTTTCCAGGTCACTGTGACCACATGTTGTTTTCAACTAAACCAAGTAGCATTATTCACCAGCTTGGCACAACTCCTATTTCTTCCCTGTGGGTGTGTGGAGGTGACATTATCAGCATCTACTGTTGCTCCCTCTGGAGAGCTATCAAGTTACAGAAGGGAGCAGCTTGTTGGTCCATACTGCAAAGAGGTAGCATCTAGGTGGAGATTACAGTAGCAAAATGCCAGCATGGTGCAAAGCTCACGACTAAAAACTCTGCAGTACACTTTGGAGGTACAAGAAATGTCTGACCAACAGGATCCCAGCCTGCAAGGCTCTGCTGATGTACAAACCAAAACTGTGCAGTGCTGGGGCTACGTTACCTGGATGGCATTGCCGATTGGGGCCCCAGGGGCCCCCTCCGTGCTGGATTTGGAAACAGTGGGTGGCATGATGCATGGCCCCAGGGGCTGGGGAGCAGGCGGATAGCCACCCTGCAGCACTGGCTGCCCTGTGGGGGGGTGCGGAGGCTGGAAGCTGGGTGTGCCTGTGGGTGGTGCCGGAGCCTGCTGCATCTGAGACTGTGGATCCACCAGTGGGTTCATGATGGGGGAAGTGATGGGAACCGGGGGCAGGAAGTTATCAGGGACCTGGGGAAAAAACAAACAGTAAATTTATGCTGCCATAGCTGCCACAGGCAGAGCGCAACATCCAGCTCCTACAGACTTCCCAAGCTGCAGCAATTGAGAGCTCTGCCAAGCAGAGTGCTGAGCCCCCAGGATACAGAAGTAACAGGGGCAGGCAATACAGGATTTCACTCTGGCTAAACAAACCCATTCCTCTGGCTGCAGCTGCATAGTAAGAAGTGCCCTAGGGCAGTAATATCCTCCAGCATTTCCAGTCCTGTGCGCTCTGCCTGTCCTCCTGCTCACACAGGGCAGGAACAGTCTGCCCATCCTGCCTCTGGCCACACAGGCTGAGTATAGCCACCTCAAATCAGAGCCACTCTCCCTCTGCTAAGGGCACAAAACACAGGTTAGACATACCAGCGCTAACATAAGAAAAGTTGCACTAATGAAAACTAACCCACGACTACATCTATTCTTACTATTGGGTCATTATATTTAGATTTTTCTGTCTCATTTTCAAGGGTACATTTTTGTCCATGCAGTACATAGGTCACAGCTATCGACACACACCAATAAAGCTTCTAAAAGCCTTTCAAGCTTCTGGCACACACGTTTGTGCTAAGACAGATTATGAGTGCATTTCAGATTCATCCCTAAGCATCTGCCAGTCTTTACACAGGGGTGTTTCAGAAACATTTGGTAGAGAAGAAACAACGAAATGAGCTGCTGGCCTCTACTACACATTATACAGGAATCCAAACAAACAAAAGAGGTCCCACAGGAATGCACGTTTCTGTGTGTACATGGAAAAAAAAGGAAAGATTACAGAACCCTGAATGAACGATGTCAGAATTAAACTAGTGGTCTGGGACAGCAAGAAAAATATTTCCAATCCATCACCAAAGTCAGTTATAAAAGCAATGAATCACAGCAATAAACTTTTGACTGGTGGATAAGTTCTTAGTTAGGTGGAAAACAGTTGCAAGTTATGCTGCGGCTTGAAAAGGCAGATGGTTGTATTTTACAATAGCCCATGTGGCAAGTCATTTTATAATATCCTAAACCACCTCCTCATACAGTGGACTTAAGGGAAACAAACATAGAAACATTTCTGACAGAGGTTTGTTAAATATGCAACAGGGAATGCAACAAACATGACTCCTAATTTAGAAGGGAGCCAACCCTCAAGCCCTGGTTATGGCAGACGTTCTGGCTGTGACACACACAGAGCAGTAGCAAAAACCCTGTTTGCAGAAGGCTGCTTCTTGAGCTCTCAGGTCCAGCAGTTATTCTCCCTGCAATTTTCCTCCTTCCACTTAAGAGCCTGAAGCCCTGAAAGACAGCATGCTGGCTGTGGTGCGACAAACGTCCCAGCACTGGGGCAGTCAGGAGCACACAAAGCATCCCCTATCTATCCTTGAAAAGCTGCTTAATCTTGAACCGCAGAGACCAAAACCCAAAGGGCAGGGGAGACTTCTGCCTTGACCTTCACCCAGACCTTATCTTGCCTGCTCCAGCTTTTTTTTTTCTCCCCACACTTTACACACTCCAGACTGACTCTTGCTTTCCAGATGCACCAGGCTCAGGCAGCAGCGGATGACACTGACTGCTGTGGAAATACACAAGACTACAGCAGCACAAGGGGATGAAAAGGCTCACTCTGATCTGTGCCAAGTATCCCGTTATTCTGTCCTGCTGCAAACTAAATCCATTTTATAAAACTACACTGTATCCATCACAAAAATTGTCTTACTCTCAGCAGATCTCTCAGAGTCAGACCCTTAATCAGGATAAATTGCTTTCAGCTCCAGCAAAGTCAGTAATCTATAACAATTTGCACGGCCTCATCATTTTGCGTAAGTATCATCTCCTGCAAAACTCATCTGCTTTACTGCAGATGAAAATAGTCCGAGGTATTTTCTTCCCTCAAACCTGGATCAATGTTATTATTAACAACCACAACTGTAGGAAAAAGCCACCATCTCTAGAGGCTTAAATATTTTGAGAGACAATGCAATATTTTGAGAAAGACAATGCAATACTTTGAGAGGCATAAAGGCCATTTCTGCCCACAAGGTGCAGCTTTTGTTTGCTGCTAACCCTTCTTTTTCCTTCTCCTGCCAACAAGTTTCCAGGAGCAGCTTAAGTTACTGCTTTTCAAGTGATCAGCACTCAGCTGTGTTGATAGAATTTCCTAGAGTACCTTTTTCTTCTTGGCAGCTCTGTTCAGGGCAGGAGGGTCATTCCAGCCATTCTGAGGCCCTGGGACAGAAAGAAAACAGAAACTGTAAGTACCTCAGAGAAGGGCAGTGATGCCTTCTTGAGCTCAGCTGAGCCAGCTCCCCTGCCACAGCTCTACTAGCAGGGGCTTGGCAGAGTCTGAGCCTGCCCTCACCTGCCTGCTCCTCTGCCTTTCGTTGGGGGCCAGAACAGCTCCTGCGCCAGCCAGAGCCTCCCAACGCCTCAGCCATCAGACCCTTTGGGCTTTGTGCCCACTGTGCAGGTTTGGCATCTTGACCAAGTCTTCTCAAGTTTGACAGAAGTTGAATTTTTTTTTTTTTTTATAAATAATTAACTTTCTTATCTTGCAGGAAAAAAAATAAAGTAATTGAGTAGACATGCCCTTTGAAAGGGCAGGCAGTTCCCTACCATGCCCAAAACAGAGCTCTGCTACGCAGACTGTATATGTGAAGACAGCTTCAGTTACCGATGAAAGTTTCTCTCATCTATATCATATGAATAGATGTGAGAACCAGTTTTGAACTTTTTTTCCATGATCACTGTAACATCATTATAAATACTAATCAACAGCAGAGATGTCAGAAACCATGGATGAATAAGAACATCATTAAGCTGCATCCATCTCCCAAGAGTTGCTGCTGCGATTGCATGCTGTCATGGATTTATAGATGACAGTTAAGACATGTTCGCCAGCAACGCAACACAGCAAGAAGAGGCCTAAGAGGCAATAGGAGCCTTAAACATTTCAGGGCAGTTTCACCCAGCCAACCCTGGAGACACAAGAGAACCATAAAACCAGGATTTCCCTGCCAGCTACAGGATATTTATGGTTGCTTTGTGTCCCAAAAGCACAGCAGAGCTGCTAGAGCAAGGTGACAAAATCTGGCTTTCTGAACCAAAGGCAATTTGTTTGAAACTGGAAGAAGCACAGAGGATGTCTGAGGTGTTGTTCTGTACCAAACCTTCTGCTCTTCCAAGAAAGCACGTTCCATGACACTGCAAGATTTGTATACCAAAGCTCATGTTAGGGCATTGGAAATAGTTCCCCATCTCATCACGGAATGCATGTAATCAGGATGACAGCATTATATCTCAGCATTACCATGGCCTCATCAAGTAATCAGGATTTATTGCACAAAGCCCCAAAAAGCTAACAAAACCAAATCCCTGCTCAATGGACTTTTTTACCACAGTGTTTTTCACTTAGAAGCTGATGAATTCACCTTAGACAGCAGAGCTTAACATCACTGCAGAATTTGCTCAATTTACCTGAAATTTCATTTGCAAATTTCATTTGCTCCTGAGCGTTTGTTAAACAAAGTTCCACATCCATGTTAAAGGGGTAAATGAAAAACAATTTAAAACCCCTTTCACATCTGCTTTCTCTTTAATCGAAGGCAGTGCCATCTCCCAACAGCCATGTGCCCCAGGGGCTCCTCTGTTCCTCCCTATCCAGAAAATTCCAGAGTATTTCTGATATAGGAAGTTAATTTCTGCAGTGCTGACAGTGGTAACACATTAAGAAAATCTCCCAGTTACTGCTGTTAATTTCCTGGAATAATTTTGTTTAAAAAAGGAAAACCAGCATTTGTTTCTGTGGTTAAAAACTCCAGATTTGTTGTTATTGGTTTTAATTAAGGAATTAAAAATTGATTTAAGTATAATTGGCAAACAGCATCGCACTTAATGTTCTCTGAACATGTGCATTATTGGTGTCTGGTCAATTAATTTCATGTAGTGGCTGTAATTATTTTTCAGGTTAGGTGGTACCTAGTTCACCTGCAAAGGGAGGGGCCTGGTCTTGAGTTGGAAGGCTTTCTGCAGATAAAATGCAAAGAGAACTAAAAAAAGGGTTTCTTTGAAAATAATAAAACAATTGGTCTGTAATTTTTGCTTAGCAATTTAGAAGTCAGGAGAACACACACCTAATCTAATTACAATGCCAGTTTAGAGACAAGTCATTTGTCCAAACCACCCTGTGGAATTGCTTTTGTCTGCCTTCCCTGAAAATAAGCCTGTTGCTCTTTCCATGCAGTAAATCAGTGTTTCCAGTTATTTCTAACTAATGTTGCAGAGTCCTGGCCCACTATCTTATCTCTTCTGGTGTTCTCATTTTCTAGTCCTACCAGCCAGTGCAGCTGACAGACCATTACTCTCTGCAAGAATCTTCTCACCATTGTTTTACCATTCCAGAAAGCTTTTCAGGAGATGCTTAAAGTACTTGACTTCAAGGTGGATGTCAAGTATTTTCCCAAATCAAGGCATGCTCTCAACTGCATCCAGCCTAGCAAAAAAAGTATGTTCACACAGCAGCTTTACATCCATGTGAAATGACACCTCACCTGCTCAGACCGAGCAACAAATCCAAATGACAAAATGCAGCCAATAAAGCCTTCACCATTTCAAAGAGAAGAAAAATGTCAGGGATGAGAGAACTCCTGTCCCTGGGGTTGGTCTGATGTGCTTATAGTTCTGGTACAAACCCTTCCCTTAGCTCAGAACTCCTCTATCACAATTTCAAACAATATTCAAGACTGTGGAAATTAAAACTCCCTTGAAAGCAGGTTCAAAGATCTATCACAAAAAGTGAGATAGGTTGAAAATGAAAATAAACATGAGCTTTTCTTGCTTACTGGAGCTCCAAGCACAGCTTAATATACTGATGTTATATGGATTTGCAAAATCCAAGATATTTATAGAACTGTTTCTTTTTAAAGTGCATCTTTAAATCTAAGCCAGTTCAAAGGTCAGTTGCTTTTCAAGACTTCAAATTTGAGATTTTATCCTTCCTCCCTTACCCCCGCCTTTAAATTAATCACATCTGCAAAGTGAAACATGACATTCCCAGATTAGATCATCATCACACACAAAAGCACACCACTTCAAAGCCAAGATCAGCATCACTACATGCTCTGCACTGGAATATTCAGAGTTACTTGTGAGATCTACTTCTGGCTGCAGATTTCTGTGGTTCTATGGGATCTCTTACCAAAGCATCCTTCACAAAGCAATGTAGCTACTCTGGAAAATATGTTGGTAGTTAAACATATTAAGCATGTACACTGTCATTTCTGCATTTACAAAGTTCTTTTTCCTTCTTATTTATGTGATTTTTGGAAGGCCTAATCTAAAAACTGGAAGGAGACAGAGTGTGCTCTTCAGATACCTCTTATCTTTTTTCCATAGTTCCCCAGCTGCAGGCAGCAGTTGTGTGTGTGCCAGCAGCTCACATGCGAGCCACCTGGCCTTGGCACTTCACCACGCCCTGGAGTCTACCTCTGCATTTCAGCCCAAGGCTGGCATTTGCCAGGAATCAGAGATTCCCAAGTTTGGATTCCTGGCTGCCTTCTCACCACAGCTGCTGGGAAAAACTCAAGCAGCACCGACAGTTCTCAAAGTTTTATAAAAAGCCTGGTATGGACAACTTTTAATTTTGAAAGGAAGTCTTGCAAGGTAATGTGGATAATGACTGCTTCAATTCTCCTTAAAGTGACATAGGCAAATGTGTTAGACTACTATGTGGCTTACACAATTTTACAAATTGACTCTTGTCATTAATGTCCCTAATTTCTATTATCCAGAGTACAGAGCTTCATCTGCTTTGAGCGTGCCACATGGACTATATCACTTCACTGTTAACGCAAGAAACTTAGCAAGTGACAGATCTGAAGTGCTTGTCAGTGATGCAAGTACGGTAGTAAAATGGATAAGAATGAACAATTTTCTTGTTCCTTGTATTTATTTGGAGAAGCAGAAGCTATGCTGTCTGCATTATAATGTGCTGCTTCACCTCCCAGGCCTAGAAACCTATCCAACACCTCCTCTTCTGTCCAATTTACGAACTCCTCTGGCTTAGAGATACAAGTTTGACATGCCCTGTAACATGGAGTCAGGAGAAGTCATGGTACAGTATCTCCAAGAATAGAGAGGACACCAAATCTGGCTGCAGGATGGAGGGAAGAGGCCTCTTCTCTGCTAGCAGCTCTGGTGGCTGCCCTACACCAGTCGTCTCTATTTTCTGACAGAGCAAAAGACCATTTCTCCCCAAAACATGAGTGTGTATGTGAAGGCAGTACTATGACAGGTGTGGGCTCCCAGCCTCAAGGACGCCAGGAGCACCTACTCATAGGACTGCTCCTGCCAAGACAAAGGTAATATACCTTTTCTACACTGCATCACCCCCTAACAGACTTTTAAAAGGAGAGGGGGAGTCACAGGGGAGTCCTTAGGGCCTGTCAGCTGAGTCAGCATCCCTGGAACATCCCTCAAATCCTGCCTAATTCCCAAATCTGGTCTGTGACTCTCCAGCTGGACCACCTGGATGTGAAGTATGTTTATGGCCAGGTTTAGAAAAGGACTGCTTGTACTTCCTGCACAGTCTGATGTATGCAAAGCTGTTGTTCCACAGGCTGCTAAGTGAAGACACAGGTTTGTTATCACAAGTGAGGTCACTGTCACACAGCAAACAGTTACATCCAGGCAGTCACAAGGAGACAATGAGCCCCATTCAGTGCATACTCTCTCACCATGCATGCTCAAACATGCTCTTCTATGTCAGCTGCACACACATGCTTTTGATTAACATTCAGGAAAGAGACATGTAAAAGCATTTCTAAATCACTTTGATTACCTTTGAGGCATTCACAGCTACAGTAAATCCATCCCACTAAGTGGTTATGAAAAAAAATAATGGAAGTGAGCTGATGCCACAGGAAATGCTGTTTGAATTAAATATGCTGCCAATCCCAGGCTTGAAATGCCACTCACAAAGTGGGGACACAGGGACAAATTACATTTGCAAAACTGTTCTGTGAGAAGAATTGGGATCATCATCTCTGCAGTGATCAGGAAAACTTGCTCATTTTTGTATTTTGCTCTCCAGCCACATAGCAGGTTTTGACACCAGCCTCACAATGTTAAAACTGTGCCACCATCCATCCACAGTATACAATAGCCTCATAACAAGACAATGCTGTAGCATCTTGTCTTGGGCAAGACAAAAGCTCTGTGTTTGTGGGCAAGGTTTGACTTGCAAGAGAAAGATGACTGCTCACACTGCTCAGCAAGCACTCACTGCAGCAACATAGCCGTATCATTGCCAGATGCACAGGGAAGGTGATGTGTTTTAGAAATGCTTTGAATTGACCTCTAAGCACAAGCAAGCTTTGTACAGAGCATTCACAAGGAAGATGTGCACATTTAACTGAGTAATAAAGCAAACCCCTCCCCATCCCTGCCTGCCCCCCCCGTCCAAGCGCAGACCTGTTCTCTGGGATGCAGGAAGGTCACTGGCTGCAGGCAGAGTACCTGTTGGTCCAGTAGGTAATGCATAAGCCACAGAAGTTGCTGGAGGTCCTGGCCTGCCATGCTGAAAGGATGTGCCAGGAGGAGAAAGAGGGAAGGAAGAGATGGGATTCAGGCTTGTTGGGGAGGGTTGAGGCTGCCCAGGGTACAGTGGGGAGGGCACAGAATGGGCAGGGGCAGAGGGCAGGTAGGGAGGGATGGTGTTAGGGGCAGGGTTTGGGTAAGAGGCTGAAGCAGGGACAGTGATAGGCTGCTGAGGCTGATAGAGCGCTGGTCCCCCTGTTCCGCAAGAGTACTGCTGTGTGGCCTGATACACTACAAACAGGGAGAAAAGACATTCAGTCAGTGAGATCATAACAGAGGAGGTTTCATCTGCCTCTGCTTCTTTCTCCACCTGACTCTCCTCTCTTCCTGCCCTTTTCCCCTCAAACCACTTACCTGACCAGCCAAATCCTGGCTCCCACAACTCTGCCTGCACTTGCAGCACTGCTCAAAACCTCAGCCTGCCACTGGGAGCGTGGAGCTAGAGAAAGGACTGCCTTGGCTGTAAGGACTCCCATTCTTCCCAACAGACTTTCCTGCCCAGAGCCACCATGCCAGTTGGGGTGGGGCTGAGGCACATGGATGTTGCTGCTCTGGCTGTTTTCAGGACCACAGCAATCCTCATGGTGTCTCTCAGGGAAGGGAAACCCCTGCCCCAGGTTTACATGAAGGGAAAGCCTAGGCCAAGGAAGTGAACAGCAGTCTCTGGAAGTGACTACAAGCTCACAGCCCTTCACTTGTGTGGCCTGCAGCTTAACTTCACTGCCTCTTCTCTGCCCATGTATGCCCAATTTTTTCTCCTTGGTGATTGTACTTTCAGTCCCCTGCTTTGAATGTGTCAGTGCTATGCCCCCTTCCTCACTCACCTCTACTACTGCCTTTGTCTCGTCATCCCCTTTCCCAACTTCAGGGCCCAGCCATGCACAGATGAGTTGGGTCCCTCTTTGCCAGACCTGTGCTGCTTCTCCAGGACTCACATTGGGAGGTTTCTGAGCCCAGCACACCCTTGGGAAGGGCCAGCTGAGGAGTGAGTCTTAGACGTGTGGACAGACACCTTCTCAGAGGAGACAGCATCTGACAGAGGGTGCCTGATGTCTGGATCTCACCAAGAAATGACAGTCCTCAGAGATCATCTCAGGAGCTTTTTCCCCAGAAGAAATGGGGGACTGGCTTGGTCTGAACTCTCCCAACCCCAAGGAGGGGACTGGCTATCCCCAAGTAAATGCAGCCTCATCACCTGGCTGGCCCACCTGGGTGGAAGAGAGAGGGGAGCTGTGGCTACTCACTCTGTGGGTAAGTTGGCCGGGCCCCTGCTTGTGAGTACAGGCTGTAATTGGAAGAGGTGGCTTGCTGCGGTGGCATGTTGGGGTTAACAGCACCTGGCATGATAAATCCTGGAGGAGGTGGGTTGTCTCCCTGTAAAAAAAAAAAAAAAAAATTGCAGGAAAAAGGGTAGGGGGAGATAGAATTTAGTCAGCAATGGTAATGCAGTGCTGAAGCAGAACTGTAGCAAAATGATCAGTTCATATTTCAAGGCCTGAAACCACATTCCCTGAAGAGCCACCAGCACAGAGGTAAAGGCCACCTCAGGGCACCCAGCATAATACTGAAAGCACAGCCTGCATGTGCAGTGACTTCAGCAGCAGCAGAGCTACACATACTTTCCCGCACAAGGAAGAGGTCCTTGCCAGCGCTGCCTGTTATTCAGGCAGTTTGAGAGGACCCTGCCATCCACAGCTTTCAACTAAACAAACAATAACTCAGAAGCTTCTTATTTCCATGGGAAAGAGGGAAAGGAAATATATCATCACACTTCAAATATTCCAGTGTGGGGCAAGGGCTGGGGGGGGTGGGCTCAGGTCACACTGAGCTCCCATTCAAGGCTTTCCAGAGCCACTCATCTGGGTGTTGGTGGAAAAAAAAGTAACCTGAGATGCAGAGGAGCAAAACCAGAGCACATGTGGAAGCTGCTCCTTCCACCTCTCTATCAGGCTGTGTCAAGCACACAGACTACACCAGGGGATATACTGGGGTAGAGCAGGGGCTCAGAGAGGAATAATGAAGGTTATACCTGTGTGTCAGAGGGACAGCCTGCAGGAGGATGGCTGGGAAGGGCAGTAGGAGTTTTGTTACTCCAGGTAGTGACAGTAGGGGCAATTCTAACCTGAATCGAACAAAGAAATACCAATCATGGAAAACAAAACAATAAAAAAGTCTAAAGGGTTTCACTAAATGAGATGCAAAGAAGTCAACACAAAAAGATTTGCATGCTGGCATTTCTAACAGCCATAAAATCTCAGAGGAAGAAGGAAAAGTGCATTCAATACAGACGAAATCACTGTGAACTGGAGCAGAAGTGAATTGCAGAGTGAAGACAAAGCACAGTGGAGATGCAGCTACAACAGACTGTGGAGGAAGTGCAGTGTTAACACATGCCAGTGAGCCAGGTCTGCGTCTTTCATCACATTTTCCTATTGCAGAAGCTCCTCCCAGGCTACTACATGACACCGAGCATCACCAACCACAGCTGGAAGTCCCAACTTCCACGTTAAATTCAAACATACTGCCTCACACAAAAGCAGTTTAAAATTGAGCTTAAAGCAAATTAGAAGAGGTTAAAATCTGACACTCAGCTCTTGGACATGCATAAACATACATCTTAATGCTAACTGCTTCCCAGCCAGTCTCCCATGGCTCCTTTCCCCTATCTCCTTTCTTTGCCACTCCAAAGCCTTTCAGTTCTATACGACCTCTACTACCTTCCTGATGGGAGAGAAACCAAGAACATCCTGTGCCTGCGACCTCCCTGAGCAAAGAGAGGGCATGCTGCCCAGCAGTGGGATGCACAGCAGCCCAACAGCCCACCTGAGTGCAGGCAGAGAGAAAGCTGTGGCCCTGAAGTCCTGGGTGGCTCAGCTGACTTCAGTCTGTCAGTCTCTAAACCTGCACAGTGCTGGACTAATGGTGCAATCAGCCGTACAACAACCACTGTTAATGTCTGGATAACTCTAGTGATGACTAATCTAAGACTTTTCCATCCCCTTTCACATCTGTTTTGTTTTCAGATGAAAAGAGGGTTAAAAAACCTACAGAGAAAGGAAACCAAGTTTTAAGTACATGTTCCTATTTGGGACAGCAATTAAACAAAGGATGCCTCAAGCTTGAACAAGCCTTGCATACACACTTTCTTAAAGGAAAGCCAAACAAACCAAGTATCCTAAGACTCAAATATCTAATTTCTTTCCCTTCAGGTTCATCAGCATACTGCTGGGTACCTTTCTGACACGGCACCTCTCCCCTTCAAGTCTTTCCTGCTGAGCAAGAGCTCCCTGGAAAGCCAAGAACACAGGGAATAACTTACTTGCAGTGTGCTCTTGGGGTTGTGATACACCCAGCCTTTTATTAATGAGCAAGGCTTGCTTAAATAATAGCTCGAGGCATTCCTGAAACAGTAGAACTCTGGTTTAAAAAGCATTGCTAAGATCATGCCATCTAGAGGACACCTGTTATTTTCCACAGCCAAATAAGAAATATGCAGCATTGCTTTTAAAGGCAATTAATTGGTTACAAGGAGGAAGGTCAAAGACACAGGAAAGAATAGTAGAGTTAATTATTGATAATGATGCATTTAAAATCATATGCAATGGCATTAGCAAGGTAACCTTGTATAAGAGGATGAAGGCTTTGTCCCCTCTGAAATCTACCTTCTTAACACCCGGGACAGAAGGTGAAGGCACACACAATTGTTGATATCAAGAGGGAGAGAACAAAGCACAACTCCCCTCCAGTTTTCAGCCCTTCCTCCTTCCTGCCTCCATTTCTCTGGCAGGCAGTGCTTGAAGGGCAGCACTGGAACAAGCAGAGGCATGTCTCTGAGTCTCCTCTGTGTAAGGAGAACACCTGCAGCACTAACGCAGCTTTGCTCTGCAAAAAGACTAGCCCAGAGCCCCTGTGTAGAGCAGGGCCAGATGAGCTCCAGCACTGTGCTGAACGATTAGGGACTTGGCGATCGACGCTCTTTAAGCGTGCACACAGCCAGGGCTGCCACTGCACCACACTCCAGTGACAGCCAACATGGTCTGACACAGTGTCATCCTCAGGCTAGAAGTAAAACCAGGGCATCTGCCTTCCTCATTTCTCTTCTTCCTCCCTGCACAGCCCCCAGCTCCCTTACTAGTCCCATACTCACCAGGTCTTTCTTCTGGTACAGCTCACCCTCAGCCCAGGCCTGCCTCCCCACTCCTGTCTCACCCCCTGCACGCCTGGCTGGGAAGGCATTTCCATAGTAGGCTGAACCCACAACTGCCAAAACATGCTCTCAGTTTGCTATTGCCAGTGCTCAGCAACCTCTGCAGTGAACATCAGAGTTGAGGGGAGGAAATAATCAGCCCCAGAAGAGGCTGGTGAGCAGCATGAGCAAGCCCTAAGGCCTGCGGGGTGGGAGAACATCAGGGACTATGAGAGCAAGCACAGAAAAATCCTGCAGTGCTCTCCCACGCAGATGTCCTTGGCATTGGTACTGAAGCACCATTTCAAACAAAGGGGGAAAACCACCTAATCTTCAGAAGCAGGCTAGTTGACAAGGTGTTTAATGGATGTTTCCAGACAAGGAGTCAAACAGGTATCTGTACTGATTGAAAAGCAGCACCAATGACTTTCACCATAAGGCTCTCAGCAGAGGTATGTCATACAGCCTCAGCTCAGACTAAGAGAAAGGAAAAGAAATTCCTCTATCTACCTCTCTCCAGAACTCAAGCACCATGTCCCTCCCTGACTGCCAAAACACATTTACCTGTTGGTAATACTGCTGCGCTGGAGCCTGGGGCCCTTGCATCTGTCCAGCCACAGGACTAGCTTGTCCTCTGGGCAGGGGCTGTCTCTCATATGGTGTCTTGAGGGCCTCCTGTCCCCCTGGGAGCTTCCCTTGGGCTCTGCAAAGTCTGTCCCGTAACAGCATGATGTTTGGCTGTAATCAGAAGAGGACAGTGAAGGAAGGTTAACTGCACTGCCTGTCACCCAGTGCATCACACCAAGAGGCTGACTGGTCACACACTGATGAGGTCACTCTCAGAAGCCTGCTCTGCTTTATTTGATTGGAATAAGTCTCTCTTCTGCATGAGACATAGGACCATTGGAACTGCCTTACATGTACCTGCCTCCCATCTTGGGCTGCATCATTCCCAAGTCAGCCTGTCTACAAATAGCAGCCGATGGAAGATGAGAGATCAAAAGAAAACCACCAACAAGTGTCAAGGTACATGTTTCACTGTGTCTGGCTTGCAGGAGGGACAGCTGCCCCTTTAGCAGCCACTAGCTGCAAGGACAAGGGTGCGAAATGAAGAGGGATAAGAGCAAGGCTATGTACTTCTGCCAGCTCAGCCAGACCAACGCAGAGAGAGGAGAAACAGCCTGACCATCAAATCCCGAGGTGCATTTGAAATGGCAGATCCACTGGCTAACTGCACTCTCCATGCAGAGACCTTTGCTTTTAGTAAACCTGTTCATACAGAGAGAAGGAATAAAAAACCTGAAGGCCCTGTACCTGGTTGGTGTTTGTAGGGAGGAAGGTCAAAGCTGCAGCAATGCTACCCTGGGCAGCCAGGAGGTTGGCGTACTGGCTCATCTTCTCGGCCAAAAGGGCCCCCACAGCATTAGGGTCCACAGCCTGGGTGAGCTGCACGGCTTTGCGCAGGATTACAACTTTCTCTATTAAATCCTGGAAGATCAGAAAAAAAAAAAGAAAAAAACACAAATGAGAACAACGGGGTGAAGTAGGCCCTGGATAATGACTGTCATGGAGGGCTGTTCCTCAGGGCAGCCCTGCAGAACCCCTCTCACCCCACAGGAAGCCCAAGCCAACTGCAGGTTTCCCAGATAGTTACAGCTGCATTGAAGGCACGACTTTCCTAGCACGTGAGACGATAGAACAGCAACTGGCAACCATGTACCAAGTGGCTTCTAACAGCAGAGCCAGCAGCACATCAGGTAGAATTCAAAGCCAAAACGAGAGCTTTTATTAAAGAGGATTTCAGGGCCCTATCAGCACCGAGCACGTCCACCAGAAGAGTATTCTTTCATAAAAATATCTGGTGAGAGCCATGAGAGCGAAAGGAAAACATGATGCCCATCACACTATTAGCACTGGGGTGTTGCACATTCGTTTGCAGCATTTTTAGTAAGTTAGTTCTTAACATCTTAATCAAAAGGATCTAAACTCCATTGGGAAAGTTGTCCATGGTTTTCTGGTTGTTACTGCAAAGATGGTTTTCCTAATATTCACCAGGAATGCTCCATATCTTGCCTGCCTTATGTATCCTCAAATACCAGAGTTGGTCTTGGTTGGGTTTCCTCCTAGTGCTAAGTTACAGTAACATTTTCTGGTCAGTTTTCTCATCTTTTTCTTACTGTATTATATTGGAAGATACCACAAATATTCATTTGCCAGTATTAACATGCAATCCCTCTTTAAAATCTTATTACAGATTTAATGAGAGTGTACCATGCATAGGATTTCAACCGCGCATCACTAATAAGGACTGTTTACTGACTGTTCAATAATACATTTTTGTTTTTCCCAACAATTCAACACTTCAAAAAAGGCATGTAAAAAAATATATCAAGATAACCAACAGCTTCTACAGGTTTCAGCAATTCCATATCATAGTAAACAAGCAGCCCAATTATGACTTCAACAATATTTTTCAATTTTAGTATCAGAGAGAGCAAAGCAATGCAATCAAAACACAAATTCAAACTGAAGGTAAATCTGTAAATGAAGCCCTCACAATCAAGAGATGGGAAAGTAATTTTGATAATTCAAAACTGGGGAGAGTTAATAATGCAAAGCAAAACTCACATATACACTCCAGTTCCTTCAATTAACTAAACAGAGACTGACTGCCAGGTAACATTAAGTACTTTCTAAAATTGGTCCTTCAAAGGCCCTGAACAGATGGAAGACATTAAGATTATACTATAAAATAAATTATTCCATAATTGCTTCATCTCACTGTCATTAATTCTATTTCCCCAAGATACTTGCTATATGCAATGTATTTCACTGCTGGAAACCAAACCCTGTATGTGCAATGCCCTAGAGAAAACTCTCAAGAGAGCCTTCCTACAGTTTTCTCTACAGATTTAACTCTAGTTTACTAAGATTTCTTCCCCTGAACATCCAAGCCATCTCTTCCAAAAGTAAAAATGTCCAAGTATTCCCCTATTGCAAAAGATGCAAGCATTCAAAGCCCCTTTACCAAAACACTCTGAGCCCTACAACTACCTTTTTACACAAAAAACATACTAGCACAACTACCCAAAGAACAGAGCAGACATGAGGGCCATCCTGCTTCACAACACATTTTCCAGTATGATATTTATGTGTTATTTCTACAAAAGTCACCCGTTCCAGAAGAAAAAGGCTCACATCCTGAGACACATACAGCTATTGGACAGCATCAAAGCTCTACACTGGATCATTTGATTTAAGAGCCAAATAATTGCAATGTGTTACTTCCTACATCTTTCTTAACACTATTACCAACCTGAAGGGACAAGGGGCTGTTTCCATCCTGAGCTTTGGTCCAACAAGCAACAAGTTTTTCCACGTTGCCGGCACAAATGTAACAGAGACAAGCCTGTGTCTGCAGAAGGCTGTCCCCCTCACTCTCCAGCCTGTTACCCAGAAGATCTAGGAAAAATATGAACATAGAAGATGCTGGTGAATCACACTGGTGATCCCTCCATCACTGCTGAGGCTGGGGAAGCCTGCAATGCCTGCTGTGTCTCTGCTGAGCACAGTGAAAAGGGATATTGCCTCTGGGCTGCATTGGTAAGGACATACTCTGGTGTCCAGCGCAGATAATCTCATGAGAGCCCAGGGCACTTCAGAGACAGTTTATGTTATGGAAGCAAGGACTTGTCAAATGCCTGCAAGCTTGAGACATGTCAGACGAGACAGGCTTATCTGCCAACACGACAAAGGACAAGAGGCCAGGGTATAATTCTCCCCTCTGTCACCCACTTTTTGCAGTCTCTTGTTTTAGGAGCATGACCCGAGTATGCAACTGGTCAAGGAACTGATCAGCAAAGCCATGATACTGCTCTGGACCGACATGTGCTAAAGTGAGTCATACAACCCCCTAGACACTGTGGCTGGTGTCTGAGGGGCACAGGGGTGTCAGGCACACAGCTATTGGCAATATAATTGCCCTATGGGTAAAACTGAGCCAACTGTCTGCCATGTAGCACACAGGAGGGCAGACATGCTCGCTGCCTGTGAAAGAGGGCTCCTTCCAAGAAGTTAAAATTGCTTTTGGGAAGGAACAGGGATGTTTCCCTGAAATACTTCCACTTGTGTCCCACACACAAACACTCCAGGACACTGGTCCCTTGGCTGAGACACCTGTCACATCAATATCACCATTACCCATGTGGAAACGGTAAGAGACCAGCAATGCCAGGACACAGGTGCTCACGAAGGTCTGGGTTCTGTGCCCAGAAAAATCAGAGAACATAGTGAGAACACAGCACCCCAGAGGTTCCTCTCCTCCTCTGCAACAGGACCAAAGAACTATATTATCCATCAAAGCAGCTAGCAAGGCATTACAGTAGTTTACTGGAAGGAGAACAACCATGGCAGAGTGTAGTTTTGCTATAAGTGGAATAAATGACATGCAGTTTGTAAAGTGTTCTTACCACAAAGGGCTGCAAACTCATCTGGCCTGGCGTAAGTGAGCACAGCAGCCAAAGCCTCTCTCCAATTCTGCAGATCACAAGACTGCACAATCTCTTTCCAGTTCTTTGTTACCACTGCAGTGATGAGCTAAACCAGAAGGAGAAAGACAACAGTTAAGATCTTGATAGGATTTCCTTTGTTTTTTATGATACAGTATGATTTGCATCTATTCAAGTGTACTCATCCACACCATATCCAGGATCACAGCAGATATTGCACTGCAATTCAACAGCTGCACAAGAGTACATTTTACTTCAAAAGTAGTTCAGTGAAAAAAAAAAAAAATCACAAAACAAGGTCAGATAACACAGGCCAAACATTCTTGCTACAAAATGCACAAGAAAAGAATGCACAAATCTCCACAAGCTGAGATTGCTGCAGATGGTATGCTATCTTTGTCTGCAAAAACAGTGCTGAAAACTAAGTATTTAGCTGTAAATCTTCTACACAATGCCCAGCAAGGGATATGAATTTTTGTTCATCAAACTGTTCATTCAGCTTTAAGCTCTTGGCCTCAGACTGACCAGTGAGGGGTAGCTGAAAAGGCTGGTCAAAGGAAGAAGTAAGTTGGCAGCAATATCAACCTGAGCTGGCTGCAGTCCCCCTATCCTACACCCACACACACAGTCTGCCTGTCCACAACCCCTCAGAATGAAATTCCAGTTTCTTCCGTCTCAAACTCTGCCTCCAGTTCTTGTGCTTCAGACAAAAGCCAGACTTGGCAGCTGTGCTGCTATTCAGTGAACAAAGCCCTTGTCATGCCAAGACTTCAAGCTCAGAAACAGCTGAGCAAGCAGTAAGTGTGCAGTCTGGGACCAGAAAAGAAAAAAACCAAACCACACCTGAACAACAAATGCAAGGTCCTAACTACAAGGTCCACACTCGTTAGCACAGGCAACTGGTCAGGTCTCCATAAAAATATCTTTTCCCAAAGGATGAACTGCAGTGAAGAAATTTCCCATACACTACAAAATTTTCCTTCCTCTTATTAGGCCAGATGCATGAAAGGAGCTGGGGGTGGGGGAAGAAATCCTGCAGTCTTAATACTTGAAGTTTTCCCTCTTTTCATTTGTCCAGTACTAGAAATGCAAATTGTTCCTATCTCAAACTGGATTGCAGGCGATGACCAGCAAAATCCCACTTACAGATCCTAGCCTGTGGTACTGCCTTAACTCCCCAATGGACTGTGCTTTGCAGCCTTCAGCCCTGCTCCAGGAAAGCACTTAAGCACATGCCTATTTTATAGGCTGCCTTCTGCTACTGTATAAAACACCCTCCTTTGACAATAGACTGATAAAAAGTGACCATAAGCAACTTTCTCCCCTCCTCTAAAAGCAGCCATCCCTGCTGAACCAACTGCCCTGGGCTGTTTTAAGGCCACTTCTCCTGTTTCATCCTCCTGTTGCTACTTTCTCATGTCACTAGTAAAGAAGAAAGATTTGAACGAGCAGCATCAGCAATCCCTAGCACCGCAAAAAGCTGAAAAGAATAATAACCAGCTGGTCATAACACACTGTCTCCTAGACAAAAGGTGATTGATCTACCCTGGGCATACTTAGCTCTCTTCTGTGCATGCAGTGAAATGAAGCATCAGCAAAATCTGTTAAGACTGACCACAGGCAGAAATCAACATAATGCTGCTGGCACTGAGTATAGGTCATGTGTGACCCTTGAAAAATGTGACAAGATAACAGACTGAAATGTTTGCTGCTTGAGATATTTATCAGTGAGAATCTACTAGTGTATATGCAACTCAGAGACACTGAAGACAAGGTAAAGAATACTCTTCTTGTGTATTGATATCCACATAGCATGCCTCTTCTCTCCTTATCAATGCATTAAAAAAGAATAACAGAAATCCTTTTGCTCTAAGATCTCGTGGATGACTTGAATACTTCTTAGCTTCTCACAGAAGTAAACCTATGAAAGAGCAGGAAAACTTTTAAGGTGAAAAAGTAAGTTGCCTACATGCATGTTGTTTCTTAAGCGAAAAAACATACCCTGGTAATTTTGCTCTGCATCTTAGCAAAGTACTTTTCCTGTGTCCTAGAAAGCAGCTCTTGTCCGCCTGCGATGGCCAAGATAATGGCGTCAGCCATGCGGTTATCATGCAAGCAGAGATCTACTGCGCTCTCAAAGTTACCCATCAGCAAAGCCTGGGTAATCAAACCGTCCACATCTGCAACAAGAGGAATGCATTTTCAAATGATAGCACAAAAGTCACTTAAATATACAACAGCAAGTGATTCTGTCCAACTGTATAACACTGTGCAATGTTCTCTGCAAACTAGCCTGCTCCAGGCAGGTACTTACAGGGATGCCTAAGTTCATCTCGAGTCTCAAACACACTATAGTCACAGCCATATTAGGTGGGGCACTGTCAAGCATCACTTACCTTGCTGCAGAGCAAGATGCTAGAGGTCTAAATGACCTCTGAAACAACTACCCTGCATACAGTGCCAGAAAGTCAAACCAAGACAGGGGTCAGTGGCTTCTGTGTTATTCAAAATCCCCTGGGAGTTTCTGTACAAACAGTAACATTAACACTTCATGCCTGATCAGGTGTGTGCTCTTTTATAACAGAAATCACTCAGAGTAGCTGCATTTCAGCTGTGGGGTATATGAGTGCTATATACTTCCTTTCCTTCCCTAAAGAACCTACAGAAGCTGTACTTCCAAATGCCTTGAGACTGCTGTGAAGTTAATGGAGTTAGAGGCAAGTCATGATTAATCCTTCACAATCTGTGCAGAAATTGCCTTCTGACTGGAATGCCAGCATCAACATCAATATTTATAAATAACAGCAGATACAATGACATCAAGATCAAGGGGGTTTTTTACCTCCACTAACAGAGATGTTAAATGTCTTCTTTGCAGATCCCAAATCTTCAGTGTCTTGTTCCTTCGCCCTCTAAGAGAAAGGAAAAGTGTAATTTTTGAGATTATGTAAGCACTTGGAATATACATGCACACTTAAAAAAAATATCGCTCTTGCACTACAAGTTAAAGATAGACCTTCAGACTACCAGTCACCTAAGAGATCATTAACTTAGAAGGGAGGAGTACCCCTGTCATTTGTTAGAACACTGCTTCAGCACACAATAACAACTTCCCCTGGTGCCTGCACAAAGCATCTCCTAAGCACAGTGAGAAAGGCCAGGGCTTATCAAAGGACCTTCAGTGCATGTAAACACAACATTATAAAATCAATGTTCTGAGAGATCAGAGTGGACCATTTTTTAAAATGGATGCCAAAGGGAAAAAACACTGGAAGCCCTAAATTTCTAAACATCGGGGAAGACAAAGCACAAGTGTGCATCCCTAGAGATCACAAATACCAGCAACCAGACACCTGGATCCTGGGTACTGACTTGCATATGCGCGTCTGTGCCCGCATACGCAGCACCCCCCTCAAAGCAGAGCAGCAGCCAAAACCACAAAAATCAGAAACGTTTTCCCTTCCCTCCTCTTTCAACTTCAACTCCTACTAAGAACAGTCTACCATAATGCTACCTGTGTTTCACTTTGCTCCACTCTGACTTTCAAGCTCATCCTTGAAACACCCTGCACTAGGCATACAACCAAGTTTAAGTAGAACACATGAACATATTTAATTTTCAACACAGAAGTCCAGCATGGTCCACATAAACTTAAGCACTTTGCACTCAGTACAGGAGTGATCAGCAGACAGAAGATGCTTTTTTATAAAACGCCCCCAGGAATTAAGATACAGAGCATTTCCTGCAAGTACTTGGATTTGGGAATTTAAAAAAAACAAAACCCAAAAAATCCTCCACCTTTCAATAATAAAAAAATAATACCAAGAGAGAAATCTCTCTCCACCATCATTTTTCGCAGCACAGCCTAAGAAGAGGACAGAAATTGTTCCACAAACTGGGTCCTCTGTCATAAGCCAGTGTGCTAGTACATGCAGTGGGATTTCAAGAGTCTGCTGGGAACACCCTGCTTATACGTTGATCAGTGAAACTGTACTTCAGCGTACAAACAAGTACACAGTCAAACAAGAACAGGCATTTGGGATGGGGAGGTAAGTTTGAAACAAGCTTTATGTTTGGCTCATGAAAGGAGGTAGCATCTGACATTATTTTGCTGTCAGATAACGCGTGATGCGTGTTTGGTATCAGCTGAGAGCATGTTGTGACTATCACAGGAATAATGTGCCCATCCAGTTACTTTATGTATGCGACAGCACTCCCCAATGCATCATCAGTGGCTTCAGGCCAATCTCACAAATATTTACTACACATGTTGGTAGGCTAAGGTCACATTTGGCTACGAATTCTCTCCTGAAAAAGATATTTGTTATGAGACATCTAATATCTTCATGATTGTATACAGAAAAATCCTTATGCAGTCAGATACATGTGTCTGCCACTACAGGGTCTAATGAATTCACAATCAAACACCTAACCTAAGGAGAGCACTCTGTTTTGGTGTCCTTAACAGGCTGTTATATGGAGTCAACAAGTGCACCACTCCAACATGCATGAGCCATAAACCACCATCCTCATCTTCACAGACAACTGCAGACAGGCACCAAGCACAGGGAACATAGGTAGTTTTGGGCTAACGGCTCAAATTTTAACCCAAAAGGGATACTGGGGGAACAGGGGAGAATGAAGCTGGCCTGTTCGCACAGCAATACTTGTATTTCCAGTGCTATGAACCTCACATGGCAGAGGCTGGGTCCTTAGTTCTAATTATAGACCTGTCCCCATATTTAAAACACAGGGCTGAAAATAATGCTGCTCAAATGGACAGAAATGAACAAAAGCTGTAGGATCCCAGAGGCAGATACGGTGAACTACAAACTGCCTGTGATAAGCCTGGCTGAACTGTTGCAGCAGATGTTCCTACTGCAGCTAGCTACCAAAGCTACTTGCTGCTCAGGTGCAAAGGGGATGGATGGCACTGTGCTGCTGGTGGGAGCAATGCAGATAAACATTCCCCCCTCCTCCAGCACCACAGCTGCATCTCTGCAAAGGGTTATACCTAGAAACAGGGCAGTAACAATCTGACAGCTTGGTAAAAATCAACCAGGAGGGAAGAAAGGAATGAGGAAAGGGAGGAGGGGGAAGGAAAAAAAAGAATGCACGACAGTTGTTGCAGCAGATCATTTAGTACATGTTAGGGAAATGTCAGAGTGAAAGTTATGGCAGAATAAAGTCCTTCAGTCTGGTGCCAACTGGACTGTTACAAAACGAGGTTGCTCCTCATTGCCACCAAAATCTATTCACATGGTGTCCGAGGCTTATGAGAAAGTCTCAAGCAACTTCACAAGACCCCACATTATACTCATTCTAAATAACTTCTTGTATTTCCATATATCCTCAGCACCCGGAAAAGCCAACAAAATAAAATGCTCTTAATAGTAACAATGTAAATACACAGGAGGTCAACAGGGTTAGTCTAGAGGGCAACAGATACCTCCTCCAAGAACTGCTCCTCTGTAGCCTGGCCTTCGTCCCCCTCGTTCAGCACAGATTCATCAGATTCTGCAGGAACCTTCAGCAGAGAGAAGATGCCATAAAAAAAAAAACACAGCAAAAGAGGAAGAGATACTTCACACTGCAGAATATAGCCACCTTCCCACTAACAAAAGCCAGAACCAGACCGCAAATGACAGAAATGCACTGGCAACATATGCTTGAGTATAACAAATAAAGTAGAGGCCCTCCATTTCCTTGCTCTTTTTTATTACACAGTACCTTGTGCTATTTTCATCTTAACTGTCTGAAAACATGCAGCAAAACTTTTCTTCCCCATTAGGCAACTACAGATGACATCTGAAATGTCTACAGCACAAAAGCAATGCAGTCCCCCTGTTGTAGACTCAGGCCATTGCAATTACTACAGGCAACGCCTGAACCGATTTATCACTGCAGGGAAGTGTTACAGGATCACACTCTCAGTCCTGCTTTTTTTAAAGACTGGGAAAGGCACTGCTCTTGAAAACAGCTACCAGGCAGCAAGGCTCTGCCCTACCCCACAGGCAGCACAAAGTATCACAGTGGGCAAGTCACAGGCAGCAAAAAGGAAAGGTGGAGGGACATCACTGAGACCCTGAACTAAAACCTGTGACTGAGAGCCCTTAATTGGGAAAGTGGGGGGAAAGCAGTGGTTGTGGTTTTTTTTTAAAAAAGTACCTTCATGTAGGAACTTGTCATATGCTGGGTTATTTGTGACTGACTTTAGGACAGCTACCAAGCAGAAAGAAGAATTATTCTTACTTTGCACATTACCATGTCATTATAAAACTAAACAGAGTTGTACACATGTGTTCGCTTACCTCTCCCAAGTCACCATCTGCGAGACCCTCTTTATTCAGAGTGGATGTAATCTAGAAAACAACCAAGATTTAAGTGCCCTTTTATTTTAAAGAGGCAGACCTCTCAGATTGCAAAACTGGCACATGTGGCTAATATGTTACTTGCAGAACACTTAAATGAAACTAAAGCCATTTCCTTTCCCAGCCTGGCGATGGATTTATTGCTAAGCCCCCTGCACCCCACTCTGATGCAAACAACAGCTGCTTTATGCCTTTAAACCTTTAACTGTTAACTCAAGGGCCTCAAACCTCACTAGACCTGCTGGAAACCACAGTAATAAAAATAGTATCAGAGCATGAAGGACAAAACCCTCTGTCTGCACTGGTTAGGGAAAATGAAGTGGTGACAATCCTTATGGAGCAGGAAGCCTGTACAGAAGCTGTGGTTTCAAGCACAGCAGGCACATGGCTGTGGGCTAGGATTTTCTAAGGTACAGAAGAGTTAAAATGCCCAGCTTCTACTGCTTTGCAAAGCAAATCATGACTCCAGATTCAATTATGACCCTCAAACACAAATTTAATGTGTAGATTTTAGAATACATGCAGAAAAAAAATACTAGTTCAGCATCTGGGAGCCTGGGTTTCCTAATACTGCTAATGTTATCTACTGCTTTTATCACTGCAGGCCTTATTTTACCTTTGTAGGCTGGTTTTCACAAAAAGCTGAGCTCATATTGCTGAGTTATTTTTCTCTTTCTTTTTTAATCATTAGTTTACAATAGAAAGGAGAAATCCAGGACTTGACTTGCATATGAGAATCACAGGTTTTAAGAAGATAAAAACCAAAACACCATGTTCTTAACAGCTTATTCCAAGAAGCTGAAATCTGTGACTTTTTTTTTTTTTTTTTTTTTACTTTCCTTACCCTACCAGTAACATGAAAAACAAGTTGTGATTTAGTGCGTTTATCATCTGGGTATCACAAATTTTCAGACAAGCTGTCCTGTATTGTTTCTTGACACTACAGAACATGGATTCAACTTCAATGTTGAATGCTTTGTTGAGAAACAGCTACATGAAAACATGGCCTTGCAGCTCCCCTCACCTATTCTTCAAATACTGAAATAATGGAGTAGGCCCAGCATTTCAGGCCACTGAATTCAGCTACATCCGTTTTCCCAGCTTCTCCCCATGCACAGGCATATCAAACCCAGAGCAACAGCAACAATGGGCTCCAGTCTGCATGAGGCTGCTCCACAGGACCACTACTAAGTATCAACTGGATATTCTAATTGAGATCTGCTTTTCAAAAACAGGATTTCGCTTGCTGTGCTTGCCTTTGACTCATATAACAAACATTTAGAACCTGAGGACGGACTGTTAGCAAAGCCATAATTTTTTCTGTAATCATAAGTTTGCCCTGGGGGCCTTTTAATTCATAACTGTAATGACATTTTTGTGGAGCTACCCTATGAAAATAAAACCGTTAGTTTAATACAATGAAAATGAGCCAAACATTCAAACCCACTGAATCAGAACTGAAGAAATACTAAACAGTTCCTGGGTACAGCACTGAAAGCAACAAAGAGCCAAAATGCACAGCAGGTATCCCCCTATAATATTGAGATAAGAATCTTCCAACTTTGAAGAAAGCTGTATACTTAAGATATGCAAGTTGCTTCCTGGTAATCCAAATCTTGCCTTTCCAAATATAAGTAGGTTTGATTTTTTCTTTTTTTTTTTTTTTTTTTTTTTTGGTAAAAGTGAATGGCATCCCGCACAAAGAGAGGACTATTCTAGGCTTCCCAAGACAGTCAATAAAGCCCTGAAGACTGCTTATATGTTCTTCAACCAGAAAGCCTAAAACCAGATCAGATTCCATGATGCTACAATAGAAGGATGTCACGTAAGTTACATGAATAGCTTGAACCAACAAATATCAAAGCTTCTTGATGGGTGAGAATTTCAGGTCAACACTGGACAGTCAGATGCAGACACACCTCTGAAGTCTGCTGCCTGCTTCGAAGTTTTCATTGAACATCCATATTGCAAGAAGATGACATAGCTAATAATAAAACCCAACAAAACAAACTGCTTGCTGTAAGAATTCTGAAGTTACTCATGAGTTGTTTATCTAGACAAAATTTAAAGAGCAGGGGAAGATTTCTAGTGTCCTTTAGAACAAAGGAACTCCTTAAATAACACAACTATATGAGTCAGCCATGTTTAAGCAGGCTGCAGCACCATGGGTAACAGCTGTGTTATGGCTATTAGGAGAGCTGCAGCACTGACAAATACTATCTGCTGGGAAACACACTGAAAATAACGTATAAAAATGTTTATTGTATTGAATAGCCTGTGGATACTGATAATTGCTCTTCCAGTCCTACTGGTAAATGAGTACTTCAATCATACATGGCATCATCAACATTTTAGGCTGTACTCTGCAGATACATCCATCAGTAAAGCATTTAACACAAGCACAGCTTGCAGGCACATTTACCTTCTTCCTCAGATCATCTTTCTTGTATCCCAAGAGCTCAAGGTATTTAACACGTGAATCTTCTTCAAAGTTTACCTTTAAAAAACAAAAAATAAAGAATATATTGCAATTCACAATTTTTCATTGTCTCCCTCATTGGCTTTTTACTTGACTGGCACAAATTACCCAGTGAGAGCTAGTGACTAGTGGAGATAGAGTGTAATAAAGAGAACTGAGAAGGTCTTGCAGGTAGGCAAGACTTCAATCTGGTTGTTGTAGGTGAACAATCTGCTTAGCTACTTTACTTAGAAACCTCAAAATGTTCATAGTGAGCAGTGAAAAGCAAATCTAAAGCTGTCCCAAAGCTTTAGCCCTTCTCACCAGGTCCCTGTACAAAGATGTACTGATGGGGGATGTGAAAAAACACAGGATACCTTTCCCTAAGCCTTGGCTTCTGCCATGATTTCTCACGACCCCACAAAGAACCCTTGCCCTAAGGACCCTCTCTCTTCTGGTGGGCCACCTCCAATGACAGGGCTTATGGGTGCTATTCCCACAGCCTACACTTTTAGTTTCCAGCATTTCTTCTGCTAAAACACCATAATGTGCAGAAGAAACCATTTCTGCACTGGCTTTCCAAGTCAGCGGGGAACTCCTGAACTGCTGTTATCCTGTTACCTTTAAGAAGGCCCACACGTTTTTCTCAAAGTCAGCCTGGGCCATGTCGATTTTCTTCTGGCAGTAGCTGACAAAGCCTTCGGACTGCACAGCCTCCTGCAGCTGGGTTGAGCGGTCCAGGAACTCCTTCTCTGTAACAACCTGGCTCACGTAGACATGGTGACGCTGCTGCTGCTCAACACCTGGCTGCTGCTGAGACTTGGCATTCTCAAATGTAACCAACTTGCCTCCAAACTGGCAGTATGTAAAAATACAATTATACACTGAAGCATATATGAAAAAGTATGTACATATGTATACATGATTTTATCTAGCATATATATGCTTATTGTCCAACTGACAAACATTCCTGACCAACTCATTGGTTTGTGGTTGGTTTTTCTTACTGCCACGCCATATTTCTATGCATGTAAGGAGCTTGCTGGATAAGTGGGTGCACATTTAATAAGATTTTTGAGCACAGCTACTCCTTTGCCTTTTTTCCCTCAGGCAAAAGACTGACTAGAAACTGAGAACTGGAGCTGTGAGTCTGTACAGTGCCCAACATAAATGGAGTATCTCACAATATTGCAATGTAATTACCAAAGTAACCTATGCATCATTAAATAAATGCTCAAGTATGATGTCTGCCCTGCTCTTGGCAGGCTGTTTATCAGTCAAAAGCCTACTGAAAGATGGGCAGTAAGTTATGTCATCATTTGAAGAGAAGTAAAATCAACAGAAGAAAAAAAATTAGTAGGGGCTTATAATACTATTTCATTATATAGATCTAAGTTAATTTACACAGGCCAGTCCAATAAATTACAAAGTCAGCATTACAAAAAGCAAAACCTAGCCAAGTAAAAGACTGACAGCTGGCTCCTGGAAAACGAGGATGAATAACAGAATAAACACCATCAGTCAGTGGCTAGGCAACATCATTTCTCTTTGATAGGAGAAAACTGCATGTAATTTGGGCATCAGATCGTGAATAACCAGACATATGATGCTGAAAATTGAGTGGTATTGCAAAGAAATCCATTTCAAGTGGACAGGCTAAAATCTTCAGGAGATCCCTAAGAAATGGCCTGTGGGTCTAGAAAATAAGCCAAAGGTGGAGCCAAAGAGCAGACAACTCTGCTCTCACAAAAAACAAGGCCTTGCCACCCTCTCACCTGGCTCCTTTGCAAATCAACCAGCCATGGAGGAGCCTTGCTACAGCAACTCCTGCTACGTTGATCAGAGCTAACCTGAGCATTCTCCACTGCACTGACTTACATAATAGCTTTGACCTGCACTCAAGTATCAGATACTCGCCCAGTTTGGTCCCGTTACCCCCTCCCTGTGTATGTTTATTCCAAAGCAAGCACTACACAAAACCAAAGCCCTAATCTCAAAGCAGAAACAAACAAATGTCTGTTGTCAACACACCACCACCTCATTTCTTTTTCCCAAGAATTTTTGTCATGCTTTTGCTGGTTCGCTGTCCCAAGCGCCCAGTCTGGAAGCTGCCGCAATCATCTCCCACCATGATGACAAACAGGAGTTCTCCCAAGGTGAAGCACAACGTTGAACTCCCCTCTTCCTAAAGTGTTTTGCAGGTGGCACCATTATTTCCCTCCCTACCTGGCCAACCATGCCCAGCCTTGTCTCATGCTTACTGAGAATGACGCTCCCACAGGTCGCCGGATCCATTTGGGTGGTTTCTTTAGGGGCAAAATGACACTCTGAGGGGCAGTCTGCTGGGGAAGCTGCAGGGGTGGGAGGGGCTGTCCTGTACCAAATGGATCGAGGTTCCCAAAAGACGATGAAAGCTTAAATAACAAAAGGGGAAAAAAGCAAAAGTGACATAACTCCAATAAACTAAACATAAGCATTTATTTGCACCAGATTGGTACTCTTGCAAGCAAGGCTGCAGACAGCCACTGAACACTTCCCATAAGCTCATGTTTCCTGTCCCCCTTTCTGTCCATATTCTTAGCCAAACATTTCTCAATACCTGGTCAACTTGCTTTTGCCTCAAGCCATCTGTGCTGCCTCCCATGATGGAGTAAATGGTGATTCGTCCATCAAATGAAGCTGCAGACAAGACAGCAGGATTCCTGGGACACCACTGGATATCAAAGCACCACTGTGTGTTCGTGGGCAACTCATACAGCACCTGGGCAGCAAAAACAAGTCCAGCAAATCAGGGCTTCTATGAAGCACCACATCCAACAGCACTCCTGCCTGCCCTGAGATTCTTGCTTCCCAGCAGCCTCCGCATCATTGTGCGCACTAACAGTGGGCAAACCCTGACAATTGCTGAAGAGGAGATTATCATACACCACACACTTCATTTCCTTCTCCACCCATTAAATCTTCTGTTTAATCCACACAGGATAATAGACGTAGGCAGGGTTTGTCTGTGCTGTCCCACTGCAAGCTGTGAGCTGCTGCTGATAGTCATGCTAGCTCATTCAGAGCTTATCTGAGTATCTCTACACACTACATGGAGACATGTCCAGGCTCCAAAGTAAGTCTGTTTTCACAGGAAAAGTGGAAAAGTTAAAACCTGCACACTGGGCAGATGCACTCTCCTGCCCTGGAACAGACAAGCCCACTACTGCAGCAGACATTAAACCATAAACTAGGAGAAACTCAAACAGCAAAATGCTAACTGCCTTGCCGTCTTCCAGGAGACTATTTCTTATTTTTAATAAAAACATGTAGTAAGATTCATCCACATGCAAAGCCTTCCTAACAGCACAGGATCCAGATCAGATAACTCATTTACCATCCCACAGCCTTTGCACTTTTGGTCCAATATCTGAATTTTAGAAACACTTCTCACTCTGTCCTCCAGGATTATTGCCCTCTGGAGGCAAGGAGCCCTCCAGTGTGCCTGAAGCCCTTCTCATGGTCTAGGGGCAAACACTCAACTTGTCTGAAAAAAAGGATCTGCATCCCCTTTAAAAATGTATCTCCAGGCCCAAAAGGTGGAGCAGGAACATGTTCAAGTGGCTCTCACTGATCTGCCTCTATTGTAGTAACCTACAAAATCCTTCTGGTCTGGATAAAAGTTCTTACACTTACAGAAGGAAAAAGGCAATTGCAACAGTAATCCAGCCACATCAGGCCCAAATCAAGAGAGCAGGAAGAAAATACTTAGTTTAAGTGGGGCCATTTCTACCCCTTATGAGCAGGGACCTTACTACTTAGCAGGAAAGAAGCAGTACGGACAAACATGTAATATCGGCAATACTAGGAAGGAACCCTGCACCACCAGAAGCAGCTCAGAAGGCACACATACCAAACACAAGTACACAGGATAGGGAGAAACATCCCACAGAAGCATCGCTCCCAGGAATGCAAGCACACCAACACCTGCTTTGCATGTGCCACTGAACAGAGATTTTTTTTTTAAGCACGATACCTCGCCTGTATTAGGGTTGGAGCAGAGAATTTTAGCATCCTTCCCACAGCTAAGTAGCAGCTCTGAATCCGCCATACTCCAAGCAATGGCCAATATACCCCTGCGTGAAAAGTCACAAGCAAAAAAAGTTTAATGTAAATGCAAAATGGTGATAAAAAAAGCATATTTGTAAGTTGACTTTCTACACTAGCTGAGAATTCCTCCTCAAAATGCCCTGCCCACTCCTTATTACAAGAGGAGAAAATTTTAATGTTATCAGCACTTTATTTATTGAAATAGATGCTTTCCATTTTTTGCATGAAAAGGTATAAAGGTGCAGCCATTGTATCTGAAAATTAAATGCAACGGTCATGCGGGAGAACCTGGACACCAATGTAACAAAATGGTTTGTTTGCCTGCAGTACCATTAACATACAGTGTGCAAACCTGTAGGTAAGGTTGGTGACTATGAAGTTTGTCAGCTTCTTTTTAGTAGCAGGAAATTCAAGTCAGCAGAACCACTGGCAGAAATTCTGGTAAAAGCCACAACAGACTTATTGCTGTTCTCTCTCCTTAAATCAAGCACTGGTTTTGGGCAATAAGGAAAGTTTCACCAACAATTGAGGAGGGATGAAAATTTAACAAAATCTTTCCTTGTACCCAAATTTAAGGCTTTTAGGGGACCGAGAGGCAGACAGACTGTGCATGTCCACATGTTGAGGATGTGTCCAGGTGTACCTTCAGTCCATTATTCAGGCAAAATAAACTACTATTAACTCTTTGCACTTCAGCTCCCTCTTCTTGAAAGGCATAGAAACAAACTAGCAGCTTCAATGTTTCAGCAGGATGTTTGGGGGTTTTGTTTGGTTTTTGTTTTTTGGTTTTTGGTTTGTTTTTTTTTTTTTAATTTATTTTGGGGCCTGTTCCTTTCAAACCGGCATGCCCCAAAAAGGCACAGGGTTGCTTGTCAGCAAGCCACCGTATAACACTGCCTGCTGCTGGAATCACCACCTCCAACTAAACGAGCCTTCACAGAGAACTGAGCAACAAGCGAGATGTACAAACTGCTACACAGTCACCAACAGTGCAAACACCATAAAGCAGCAGGCTACATAAGACTCATACCTTGCATGGCTTTCCAGAACACGAAGTGGCGAGGAGGCAAATCTTAGGTCCCACATCTGAATCACAGGCAACCTGTCATCCTCCGAGGCCAAAACCATCTGGGTAGCAACATCAGGGTGCCATGCCAGGCCTGAGCAGTGCATCTGAGGGATAACGTTGCGCCACAGTATAAAATAACTAAGCAGCACTAAAGGACAAAAGACAACTAGCCTAAATACGTCTACATGCATGGTAAAACACTGTTGTGAGGGAATTTACAGCTGTGTTTGTGGGCATTATTTCTGACTGTATTCAGACTGGGATACTCTCCTTGTTTCCATGGGTGAGGAGACTTACAGGTAGCTTCCCAAGGTCCTCTCAAAGAGATGACTTTGTGCTGCCTTGTTCACAATCCTATGTTTTAACATAAGAACAGTATAAAACCCTCTGTACAAACCTTTTTCTCTAATATTTTTATTGATATTTTCATAAAAGCCATCATTAGGTAGAGGTTATTGTCATGTGAACATGTATCACCAGACTACAATCACATGAAGTCAGCCTACTGTGCTGCTGTCATGTTAGGCAAATACATGAAACAGAGTTACACGGTTTATCAGAATAAGAGTGCAATGACCAAGCAGCTATTTCAGGAGCACCCATTTGTAAATTTCATTTTGAACTCTTGCTACATCTTCAGAGTTTGTTACAGCAATATTCAATTTAAAATATAAATTATACAAATATGTCACTCTCCACAAGTTCAACAGGCTCTTATTTACATTTATACTGCCTGAGGAGCAGGCATGGTGGTTGTAACTACAAGGCAGTGTCCCCTGTAACCTGCTCAATGGCAACACTCTTCTGTGGCACCCTCCACCACAGACCCTGCCCTCTCCAAGCTCGGCTGCAGCCTGCTCCCACTTCCATGTCCAGATCAGCAGAAGCACAGGCCCCAGCTCCATCAGCCATCAATGTCCTGTCAGGGCTCAGCCCACCTGTGATGCCAAGGAGGAAGCCCTCTGTCTGAACACTAAGTAATGACATCACCTGCTCTGCAAAACTAGATGTGCTCACCAAGAGCACGTCAGCTGCAACCTCATCTCTCCAGCACACAAAACATGTCATTTCTGACTAGCTGAATACAATCTTTCTGTGGTTGTCCCAAACAGATCAGTAATGGTTTTGTACAAACTAACTTATTACTCTAATAGGAAATCTGAGTGCCTTGCTTCAATCTGCATCTGCCTATTTTAATTTAAAATGCTGATAAAAGGCTATGTATATGCAGAGGGATTAAGAAAAAGCATTAGATATTTAGCATGTCGTATAAAACTGGACCAGACACCACTATCTTTATGTCATGTAAGAAGGGGTGCTACGGCCTGTCCCCACATGCCAAGAGGCACTCCACACCTCTCCACAAGCACCTGTGCAGCCACACAAGAGCTAACTCACCCGGTTATTGTGGTCACTGACTTTGATGATAGGTTCGTTCTTCCTGAGATCCCACACGGTAGCTCGGCCACTAGGGCTGGCAGACGCCAGGATGTGCTGGACTTGCCTGTTCCATGCGATGCAGCTGATATCCTCAAGAGGCTGTCACACACAGAGAACAGCCTGTCACAACCTTTCCAATAGAAGACTCAAAGCCTGCTATTTTCAGGACTTGCTAAGTGACAAATCTGCAGGGAGACTCATCCCAGGTACTGCATGTGTTTTGGTTTCCTATGTACAGGCACTGTACGGTTGAATGCCTGAAAACCCCAATTTATAAGCTGATAGTAATTCTCTGTAATATCTGCGTTTTCTGCTTTACAGTATGAAACATTAGTCACTTGAAGACTAAGCACAACTGTCCAACTGTCTTCAATAACAGAAAATTACTCCATGAAAGTATATCTGGGTATATGAACTGCCCTTTTGCCTTGGATTATTAGGTTTTGACTTAAAAAACAATAAGGTTGCCTGGAAGAATTCTGTGGGGTTTATTGGTTTTTTTTACCCACTCCCCCCCCCCCCCTTATTTTTAGTCTGAGAATTAAAAGCAATGTTAATCCAGTCCATGTTGCACCATTATTTCCAGCTGTCATTAAGCATATGAACTAAAATATTTCCCAGCCTAAAAAATTACTATTAGACATAAAATCCTATACAGACTAATCAAAGCATTCAAACCCACAGTTTAAACAAAATCTTTAAACTGAAGATCACTTCTCATCCTATTTCCTCACTTTGTTGTCTCCAAATTATCATACAGTAATAAACAGATTTTCTAGTAACCACAAACTTCTTGTGCAATTTTGTAACAGCTACAGAAACTTAAAGGTATTGAAACAACTTCCATTCTTTATCTCCTTCACAAGGCACGAAGTACAAAAGGCTATTGCTTTTCCCCATAGATCTTCTTTAAGAGACACAGGCTAAACACTGGCCCTTATGTATAGCAATTAAACACTCCTAAAACCCATGAAGGTAACTGCTAAACCTACTGCCTCATCTTCTGACTTCTCAGTAGCTGCTTCTTATCTTCCTCCTAACTGTCCCTTCACAACCTTCACATTCATGCATTGCAGTAAAACACACAGAGGAAGGACTAGAAGACGTCTAATGGTTATGGATATTTAAAAAATGGTGTAACAAACTAAGTCTGTCAGGTTATTACTTGTTGCTTGATAAAATGCAACATTTCTCAAAGACTAAGGGGATACTTCAGCTTTCCCTGGCCAAATACAATTTTTTAAAATAAAATCCCACCACATGAAGACGTGAATCAACTGCTTGTACAGCCAGTCAAAACTGCAGGTCTGTTGTGGATAAACATGACTGTGCATCCAGGGTTGCTGCATGGGAAGCAGAACAAACCACTCATTGGACAGACCTCTGCATGCTAGCACTTAAAAGCACAGTCAGGGAACTGCACTCCAGGGGCTAGAAAAACAGCAGCATCCAGTCACCCTTGTATAGATATGGGCAAAATGTCACAGCCAGACCCAAAGTGTGGCAAAATAGCACTGTCATAACTGACTTCCTTCCAAAAGCGTTCACTGAAAGCTACCTACACTGCCGCTCAGAGAGTACTGTCCTTAACGACATGGGCTCCTGCCATATGCTTTGAGTCACAGGCATGTCACAAGGAAAAAAATATCTCAAACTCCACAGTCTAATAAGCACATTATAAAAATTAAGTACCAATAGAAGGTCTATTTTTGTTGGCCTTCAGGTAAGCCACTGGAGAACAACATGCAGGAACATGTTTTTCTTTATTTTCATACACAGAGATCTGTTGTACCACTACTTAAGGACTGTACCTAACATTGCCAGAAATGTAGCTCATGGCTAACTAGAATTAACTGCTACCCAAGTTAGACTTCAAAAGGCTTCCCTCCCCGCAGACAGCTTTAAAATTGTAGGTTTCAACTTAAGTGACATGCATATTTTTTCATTAGTCCACTCTGCATTTTTCTGACAAATACAAATCTGGTACCTGTGTCTTCACTCCTGGTGTCATTGGTGTGGCAAAATTGTTCAAGTCCCAGATATAGATTTCAGACTCATTAGCACCAGAAGCCACTAGATTAGTCTGTAAGACACATTAATAGATGTTAAGAGTATTTTCAGCATCAGCTTTCACAGTCTTAGCTGCTGGGAGGCATCAGATCCACAGACTGTGCCAATTTCTCCTATCAGCTCAGGACGTAGCCTTTGGCTCACACAGAGCAGCTTAGGGAAAAAAAGCAAGGTTTTTTTTTTGAGATTGGAGGCAAGATTGAGTTAATTAAAAAAAAAAAAATCCATGCACTGCACTAGATTGGCATGCCAAGATCAAAATTCCCATTTTGCGGAGTGCTCTTCCACTGCACAGCAAACTCCCATGAGGAGACTGCAGGGACACAGCCATGGACAGGCAAGTGGAACGCAGTGTCACTTCTGGGAGAGGGCAGACAAGAAAGCAGTGCTGCAGCTATCTCTGCGACAGAGGTTTTCTCCGGGCAGACCAGGACACACAGTGCTGACTGGAAGGAGTGTGGCATTTGTGCCCCCAGCAGTGGACAGCACCCTGCCCACAGCGAGCGCAATCATCCAGAGCAATCCTGCATCTGGGACGCAGAAGTCCAGGCAGGGTGACATGAGACAAGGGCACCGAGTGCCCATTGATCACATCCCATGGCTGGTGACAAGCAAGTATCAACTTCGTAACAGGCAGAAAGGGAAAGGAAGCGATCTGGAGAGGACACAGTGAACACAGGGCAGCCTTGCTGAAAGCAAGCGTGCAGGGACAGAAGTGCTGTTTAGGAAAGAAATTCAGCTGAATTCTCACACAGCTGGTGGGGACAAGGAAAAACCAACCCACTGTATCTAGAAGGAAGTAAATGCTCATTAGTGATGGAGGAAAGCTTGCTGGTTTTGAGAGCTCTTCTGCTAAAGAGGCCATGTCGCCATGTTTCCTGTTCTGTCTCCTCTTTCCAAGCAACAATACTTGGAGGTCTTGAAGACAGATCCTACCCAATCATCAAAGAAGATTCCTGTGACATCAGATTTTAGGTAACATGAGCATGATGAGAACAACATTGGCACAGTACTCAGGAGCTAAAAAAGGAGACTGGCTAAAAACACAACAGAAGACCACCTCTATTTTACATGTAAGCTGAGCTAAAAAGACCCACTTAACTGAAGACAAACTGACAAGGGGAAAGAATGAACCTTAAATTCTTTCATTCCCCATCCTGAAATGCCAGGAACAGGACAGGTTTTTCCTACTAAATACAGACAGTCAAACATCATTTAGTTCATGCCTTTCAGGGAAGGGAAAAGGGACAGAAACATTTAAGGTTACAAATTAAAACAGGTGGAAGAACAACAGCAGAAAACCAACCTGGAACATGTTGACATCGAGCGCTCTTACTGGTCCCGTGTGCTTGTCTTTCTGGGCAATTATTACTTCAGCATCTCCAGCTATGATTTTGGCTGGGTCGTAAAGAACGACATTTCCATTTTCACCCCCAGCAATCAGGACTCCAGAGACTTGCTCACCCGAGGTCATGCTATGTGGCCCCCAGATCAGCTTGTGGTACCTGTAAGACACAGAGGCTCCCACAGTCTACAACCATCCACATACACTGATGCAACCCATTTTGCTCATCCCATCTAAAGGCTCCAGACTGCTGCTAACAGACAGAGCAGACACATCAGAGAAAAAACACTGCCTGCATTTCTCCTTAATGATGAGTCTCTGTCCTTACAACCCCTTCCGTCAGAAGGACATGTCCCAGTTCTGCTTGTTATCACAACATGCACAATCAATAACATCTCCCACCCCCAGGCTACAAAATCAGGTAAGTGCTCCCAACTGCACATGATTTTGAGCTCACCTTTGCAAAACTATAGGGGTAATCAAAGTAAGGAGTTGTAAGCCCATCCAACCACAGCCTGGAGTTAAGCCTCTGCTACTTGTGAGCAACTCTTCATACAAGAGAAAAAAGGTGAACTAGAAAAATTCCAAATCCTTTTCCATATCTGGGCTTCTGGATGTGTGTTTCATCTGCTGTACTGGAGGCTCAGCAAGCAGTTTATTCACATCATAAACAAGTGTCACTTGACCACAATCTATTTTCCAGGCTAAATCAAGAGGAATTAAACATACTTCCAAAAATTAATTATTTTCACACCACTGTGGCCATCTGCAAATACCCAAATTTCCTTCAACTCAATGAACTTGTTGCATAAGCAAAACAGCATTCCTGTGTATTCAGCCATGCAAAGAATTTCTTCTACATAAAGTGTCACATATCAGCTCTTATGCAAGCAGAAAGCAAACCCACATTGACTGGAAGGTGGCAAGGAGTTGCCACCAGGTAGCATTCACCATGCTATTATTAATCTCTTCATTATCTCTGGACAACTTTCAAGTAATTTCTTTAAATCACAGCAACTTCAGCATGATAAAATACATACTGCAGAAAGCTAGACAAACAGCATATGCTGGGTGAGAAATACTGTGACAGCCAAGTGCTCAGATTACAGTTGGGGCTCACGAAAGAACGATGCTACAAAGGGAAATTGGTCTGTGATACCAGACAGACCCTCTCCCTGAGTATGGTTTTTATACTTCTGCACTTAACTATGTGAGGTTACAAGAAGTGAAGTGACTGACAGGGTTGTCCAGGCATTGGTATTAACCAGCAAGATTCAACAGGACTTAAGATAATCCAAAATGAAAGCAGAAAACAGTGAGGAACAAAAACCAAAGTTAACTGTGCAATTACTTTCCTCTTGCCCTTTGCTCTTTCCAAGATAAAGTATGGCTCTATAAAAGCAGTGCAAAACTTTCCTTGGAGGAAAATTAACAAAGCTTGTTGCAGGATTTATCTTTTGTGACTTTAATCACCTGGACATTTTCATTTGCTGCAAACCAAAATAAAGCCTGATGTATACATTGCTAGCTGGGGCACTTGTTATCTTTAATTAAAAAAAAAAAAAAAAAAAATCAATCTCCTTTGTAATGCATTTTCTGGCGCAGAGTGAAATTCTTGTGTTGCTCACCAAGGGAAGTACTTTCAAAGGAGCACTGCATCCTGGCTATAAGAAGTGTTTTTTGAAATTCAGTAAGCAAATGTCACTTGGCAAGCTTTGAAAAATCTCAGTCATAATTAAAACAAGGTAGAACAAGGAAATTTTAAAAGATCAAACACCTCTTCCTGTCCTCAGCAGGTCACAGTAGGACATGTTAACATCAGCTTTGCCCACAGTGCAGGGCATTAAACAGACTGTGGATGTTTCTCGCAAGCTCCACATACTGAAATGTGGACAACTGCAGGGCACAGGTTGCGAGCTGCCTGCTAGCACAAGCACTCTGCCAGCCTCACGAATCATTACAACAAAACTGACATGGCACGAAGCCAGCAGGCTAACACCTTGTGCTTCCTCCTGCAAAAGCTACTGCAACCATTATTTACCCGAATCAGGAGAGCATCCCTAAGCAGGGTCACAATCTTGTTGCGTGCAAATGCACACCATTTCAACCCCTCTCAAGTTGTTTATAGGCAACACTTAACCTTTAGGAAACCAGCAAACTGCATTTGGTCAAGAACTTTAGGAAACAGTTGTAGGTCCTTAGGTCTTGAAGTTACAGCTTTAGAACAGATAACAAAGACTGAAGTCCAATTAATTTCAACTCATGTCAGAGGTGGGGGAGATGGCAATTGCTTCTTAGAAGTGTCAAATTTTTACTTCAACATACTGGCAAAACGCTGTAATTGCCTGCACCTCCAGTCATGTTGTTTTGGGTCACCAGAGGAAAGAGTGGTTTATACCGACACTGTAGCTGGTATGAAAAAGTCATGGATCCAATCCAATGGCAACAAAAATTTTCACCTTCTTCTCTACCCACAGAAACATCCTGCACTTCCAGCTATGTTGTTTCAGCTCACCCACAACAAGCAGCAGCCAGCAGATTAGCCACCAGAGAGCCGCTACAAGTGCTGCTGAGATGGAAATTGGACACTCTTATGCTAAGGATATTTATTTGGACAAGCGCACGGCAAGAAACTAAGAGCTAAGTGGAGTTGTACAGTTGGGAACTACGCACAACATGACCCAGTTTAGTTATGTTACAGGAGTCTTCCTGAAATACTTAAATGCAAACAGGATGGGGCAATATGAAAAGTTGCAACTGCATTTTCAAAATTTCACTTTTCCTTCTGTTCTCTAGAGAATCCCAGAGGCTCCCCAAGATAAATGGTCTGCATACATATTCAAACCTACCAGCCAATATCAGATTTTTTAGGTTTATGTCTGAGTACGAGCTGCTTGCAACTCCTTGGAGACCAAGCTCACTGCTTTCACAATGACACCTCACTGTCCCAGAACATCAGTGGCACTCACGCACCTTCTTCCTTCAGCGGTGAACTTCTGCTCCTCTCCTTAACAACTGCAGATAAACCTCATGAAGTGGCCTTTCCACACGCACTGCATATAACAGTTCCACAGCCATTACTTGTCTCTTACGACCCCACTGCTTACCTGTGAGAGGAGGAGAAGGTGGCGCAGGACTTCATATCCAGTGAAGGGTCTGATAAGTCCAACTCAAATATTTCTAGAGAAGCACTTGTACTGAAGGTTGCATCCAGCTGCTGAGCTGATGTACCTGCAAAGAAGCGTGCTTGGCAGTGAGAAAGCCATGATACACAAAAGAGCAATGCAAAAGCAGCACAAGGAGGGGCATCAAAACATCACCCTTGCAAAAAGGACCCTGAGATGGGGTCAGGTTTCTGTTATTTAAATGTAGTTCTATGTAACCCTCCTCCCCATGGTTCCCCCTTTGGGGTCTCTTAACCAACGTAAACAGGAAAAGCTTTGGGCAAGTGCCTCTCTCTCCCTGACAATGCACAGAAAATGATCAGAGTTACAAATGAACAGCAAGGGACAGTGAACTAGCAGTTAGGATTGCTATCACCTTACCCTGGCAGAAAGAGGAGGATGCTTGCTGTCACTTGCAGAACGCAAAGCATGTTTTCATGCACAGCACAACTGGAGAACTCTATTAAAAGCACCATACCACATACTCTGCTCCAGCCTTCAGGACACGAAATAACTCCTACAACTTTCAATTACGACCACTTCATGGCAGCCACCACACGTAGCCTGAGACCTGCTAGCACATGCTTCCCAGAAACTCACCTGTGGCCAGATAAATGGGGTGCTGCTGGGCAGGGCTCCATGCCTGCATGGCAGTACGATCAATTTCTTTCAGCTTCATTTCACTAAAAAATAAAATCAAGAAAGGTAATGCTTAAATGGAGCATGAGGAGACTGCACTGCCATGGATTCAGCAGCTGCATTAGGACTTGGCAGAAGCAGCTAGGGTGATCGTTTTCTTAAAGATATCCCACAGATAGACTGACACCAAAGCCATCCTCTCCAGAGCACAACTGGGGGAAGGGGAGGAATAATTCTCTGCTGACAGTATAACATCGACACGTAGAGGAAACTGATGGTTGCTGAACAGACCATAACACAGGAAAACGTGGGCAAAGCTTCAACTGCTCTGAAAAACCCTTATTCTAGCAGCATCAAGGCACACACTGGGCACTCTACAGCAGCTTTCAGCCTTAACCCTCGAAACAAACCCACTCCCGAGAAAATCCTCACTAGACCCCCGCCGCCAAACACCCTCGAAAGCCAGACAGATCAGAGGACGAAAAGCTGTTTAAAAGCCTCCACCGCCTCATTTTATGGTCTTATTTCAACACCCTGGGGCTCCCCCCGCCTCGGGAACACCGCGCGCGGCCAGCGGGCACCGGCGCGCGACCAACCGTTCCCAACGCTGGCCGCCTCGTCGACCGGCACCCGTGCCCCGCTTCCGATAGGGACTCTAGGGAAAAAAAAGGTGGAAAACGAGGGGTTTCCGCCCGCCTCACCTCCGCGTCCCCGCTGCTCACCCGTCCCCGACCCACTCCAACGTGGCAGCCGCGGCACCGCCTCTCGCCGCCGCAGGTTTCCGGGCGCGCCCCGCGCCTTCCGGGCGGCGGAGAGCGGGGCTCCACCTTCTCCTACGCGGGAAGGGAGGGCGGGGGGTGTGGGTGGTGCAGCCACCTCCTTTTTCGGGGTCTCCTCCGGGTTTCTCAGGAGCAGCGATCGGCCCTGGGGAAGAGGGAGACAGGCGTTAGAGGCGGCCGCCCTGCTGGGGTTTAGAGGAATGGGGGGAAAGCGCCTGCAACACGGGGGTTCCGGTGCCGCCTGTCCTTCTCAGCTCAACGGCAGTAATCACGGCATCGTCATGATGTGAACAGCAGTGAGGCTCATCATCGGACAGGGGCCAGACCCACGAGCGAGGGGCTTCCTCCGCCTTTCGGGGCGAGGGGGAATAGCACCAACACGCGTGACATAGCGACCCAGCCGCCACACCCGGCGACCCGCCGGCTTTCAAAGCCCGGGGGGGGGGTGGGCAGCTCATGGCTGGGGGCGCTTCCGGACGCGGCCCCCGACCCACCTCTCACGGCAGCCGGAGCACAGCTCCACTACCGCCTCCCGCCGCCGGATTCCGCGGCCGCTCAGAGGGCAGATGCTGTGCCCAGGGCGGGCGCTGCCCCGGCCCCATGGCGCCGCTGCAGCTCCCGCCTCTGCGAGGCTGAGCGCCCGTGGACAGCGGCATCACCATCGGGCATTTCTCAGCCGTGCTCTGCAGCCCTACAACCACCACCAACCACACGCGGCGGGACAGAGAGCCTCAACACGCGGCTCCGCCACATATATAGGGACTGGAAGCGCTGCTCCCATTGGCTGCGAGGATCACCGTTTGTCATTGGCTGCTTCTTCCTCCACCACCACTACCGGTTGGCTTGGTTCTCTTCCTATTCCCACCGTGCGCTTCTCTGCTTACGTCAAAATGAGACGGAACTGCAGCACTGCCACAAGAAGACCAGCAACGGCCGCCGCGCCCAATGGAGAAGCAGCTCCGACGGGAAGGCTGGGGTGTCATGGCTCACGAGCCAATGGAAAGAAGGAAGTTGGAAGGGCGGGCGGTGACAGCCAATGGGCGGGCACGTTCCGTACCGGGGTGGGGCGTGGCGGCGGGCCGCGGCGGTGGCTGGGGGGCAGCCATGACGCGGAGTTGCTCGGCGCTGGGCTGTACCGCCCGCGACAACGGGCGGAGCCGGGAGCGCGGCATCTCCTTCCACCAGTGAGTGCGGCCGTCCCCCGCGGTGGCACCCCGGACCCCGCCCGGCCGGTGGGGGGGGCCAGCTCCTGCTCGCCCTCCCTCGCCTCCCTCTCTCTGTCTACCGCAGGTTCCCGGTAGACGCTGTGCAGCGCCGCGAGTGGATCCGCGCCGTGAACCGCGTGGACCCGCGGAGCCGCCAGGCCTGGCGGCCCGGCCCCGGGGCCATCCTCTGCTCGCGGCACTTCGCCGAGGCCGACTTCGAGCGCTACGGGCTGCGGCGGAAGCTGCGGCGGGGGGCCGTGCCCTCCCGCTTCCCTCACCCGGTGCGTGCGGGTAACGGCCGCGTTTCCCTGTCCCCCCTGAGCCGGGCCGCGTCGGTGTGGGTGACCTCCCCTCTCCCTTTCCCGGTAGGAGCCGCTGGGCGTCGGCCGGAGGAGCGGGCCCCCCGTCCGAGCTCTGAAGCAGCCTCTCAGCCCCCCCGCAGGCGTCACCGCCGGGGACCACAACTACAGCCTGAAGGGGCGGCAGGCAGCGGGCCCGGAGGCACGGCCGCCGCTGCAGACGCCGCAGCAGCAGCAGCTCCCTGTGGCAGGGAGATGCTCCCCTGCACACCGGCCCAGAACGGTGGCGAACGTCCTCCGGGAGCTGGCAGAGAAGCTGCAGCTTTCTGAGGAAACTGTGAATTTGCTGCAGGCGCAGTTTTCAGGTACTGCTGGGGGTGTTTGCTAAGGCAGAGAGCTTCAGGGTCTGTACTCTCTCGCCCCTGTTTTATGTATTTGTTTGACTTCACAGTATCAGTAATGCCCGTTTGTTGGACTCCTAGGTCCAATGCTATAGCATAAAGGCTTTGTGATTTGTAGGTCCAGAATGCAATAACCGATCCTGCAAAGAATTAAAATCTCCCTGAAAAGTTCAGTTACTTGAGGTGGGCTACAGTGCTCAGGTCAGACCTGTAACCAAAGCTGTTAAATCAAGCCGTGCCACCGTTCAGCCGATGGATGACTCAAGGATAGAGTATATTTAATTAGGAAAATTTTGTCTTTTGTGCTGTCCAGAAGTGAGCTCTGTTAACAGTAATTTAACCTGAAGAAACCATTTCAAATTGCAGAATCAACTGCAAGTTAATGGCTTCTCTCCTGTTACATCAATTTTTAAGCAGCACCCAGATGTAAGACACAGTCTTTACTCAAAAGTGTGGAATGACATTAGATGGGAAAAGACACGTTGGGGACTCGGCCTCAGACAGCGTGATAGAGCACACATGCCCTAGCTGCTGCCTGTCCCTAGGAAGAGGTGAGGCACGGCGATAGTATTGCTGAGCTGTACACTTCACCCCAGACTTGAGGACTGAGTGATTCCAGAGGCCGCCCTGCTGCCTTGTATTCTGCAATGTGTTTGTATTATGCATCCCTCTGTTAAGTTATCAGCTATTTATTTGCTTCACTAAAGCTGACTTCTTGTTTTTTTTAAGCAGATTTGCCTTGTGAGTTGCACAACTGGAAGCAGATGGCAGAATACTCACCAGAAATGAGGCAATTTGCTTGTATTCTCCACCTCTACCATATTAAGGCCTATGATTATCTACGGAAGATTTTTCCCCTCCCTCATCCTTACAGCCTGACAAAGCAAGTTTATATTAATTCTGAATGTATTTCTAGGTACTCATGTAGAAATAGGTGTAACAGATCTGTCCTGAAAACATTCAGCAGTAGTAGTTTTTCCCTGCTTGCTTTTAGTAATGGAAGCAGAGTGGGAAGCAAATGTCAAGAAATATTGATACCCCTCATCTCAGAGAGCTGGAACATGTTTATGCATGTGGGTCACAGCATGAGAATAACACATCCCTCACATTAACAACTTTAGAGTTAGCGTGGGCTTTGCTAAGTATTCCTAGATGAGTACAAATGTGAAAAAAGCCACATTTTAGGGCCTCAGCTGCTGTAGGGTCTATATGTGTTTTACCATTCACTGGGGAGAAAGGAGGAATACAAAAAAGCAGAGGTGCTTTACTACAGTGGCACATGCTCGTGTCCTGTGATGTTCAGTGTAGACTTGTAAGAGGGGAAGGATGAGCTAAATAGTGGAAGGAAGGGCAAATACAAGTAAGGTCATCTAAAAAGAAGCAGCAGGAGGCAGTGTTAAGGGTGCACCTGCAGTACTCCACCAACAGCCAAAACTGAGTGAGAAGAGATGGGCAGGAGTGTCAGTAGAGGAAATTAAAACCTACTGGACTATACACGGAAGACTTTGGAACTGTTTTCTGGGAAAGGGAGAAGTCAAGAAGGAAACATGAGAAAGTATAGGACTGCATAAAGCAGTTAGACTAGAGCTTTGGTTTATCTTGCCTTGCCCCACAAGGACTCTGGGAAGTTAGTGAATCTTGACAAGCATCTGTTTCAAAATTATAGAAGGGAGATATTTCTATATCACTTAACTCAGTTGCATAACCCATGTAGGCTCAGAATTTACTACCTGAAGTGCTATCAGACCTGTTAACAAGGAGTGAAGTTGTAACAGCACACAAAACAAAAGCAGGTTTTGACTCTCAAACTCTGTAGCGCAGTTGGAGGATGCCTAGACACACATTGTCTATGCCAGCCTTTGGGTGGTTTCACAAAGCTTCCTCCAAAGAATCTGCTTGAAGGGGTGCTAAGAGGTAGTGGACAGAGAGTGTATTGAGGAGAGTAGCATTCCATATGCACTGCCAAGGCCTTCACATCTTCCAAACTGGATTAAAAGATGTACAGTGTGGAGAAAGCCAAACAGTTCTGTGTTTGATTTCCCCCCCCCTCCCCCCCCCCGTTGTCCTGATCTATACATTGGAGAGGCAGGAAGCTGCTTTGTTACTTCCCTCTGTGGTCAGTACTTTTGCTTGGCTTCCCATCATGAGGGTGTGAGAAAAGAAACTCAGATTATATATTGAGAGAGGCAGAGCTCTTTGCTTTATACTGTCTTAGTCTGCTCTGCAGCTCTGGACAGGGCTGACCATGTCCTAAGCGGTAAAAGGTGATGACTGTTGCTTCAGTTTTCTCAGAATCACATCTGATCGCATCCTCCCTTTTTTTCCAGTTGGCTGTCTAATAATGAAGCTGTTGCAGGCTTCAGCAACGACATTTTTCTCCGCCTTCAGGAAAAGGTGGAGAGAGGGGAACAGGCCTACTGCTACTGTGCCCTGATGGTACAAGACATGTCCCTGCAGAAAAAGCAGGAGTGGGACCCACAGACCCAGCGCCTGACAGGCTTTGTTGACTTGGGAACAGGCGTCCTTGATGCTGATGAAGCTCCACTGGCCTCAGAAGCGATAATCCTCATGGCAGTTGGCATCGCAAGTCCCTGGACAGCTCCACTTGGCTACTTCTTCGTGAACAGCACGACCGGCCAGTTACTTGCTCAGCTGCTTCGTCAGACCATCAATAAGCTGAACAACATTGGCATCAGAGTGCTGTCTGTGACCTCAGGCACGACTGCTCGTGGTGCTGAGACTGCCAGAGCTCTGGGGGTCAGGATAGATCCTGAAAGGATTCAGTGCACTTTCCAACATCCACCTGGCTCTGCTCACAGCATCACATATCTCTTTGACATTTGCCATGCACTCCAGCTGATAAGGAGTGCTCTGCAGTGCTTCCAGAACATAGAGTGTCTCAGTGACACTGTGCGGTGGCAGCATGTGGTGGAGCTGGCGGCTTTGCGGGAGCAGAGGGTATTAGAGCTATGCAGTCCCAAGTCAGGCAGACCTGGGAGTAAGGAGAGTTACCACTTGAAGGTCAACCTTGCTACTCTGTTGTTCAGTGAGGGTGTTGCTGATGCACTGGAACACCTCCAGAAGCTGGGCCTGGCCTCATTCCAGAACTGCAGTGGTACTGTGAAGTTTGTGCGTTTGATGAGCCATCTATGCGACATATTTCATGGCAGAGGTCCCTATAGAAGGGGACTGAAGGGGCCTTTGGCAGCTGGAAATTACACTAAAATAAGCCACCTTTTTAATGAGGCCAAGAACTTCTTTGTCACCTTAACAGACTCTATGGGGAGATGCATTATTAAAAGCAAACGCAGACTAGGATTTCTGAGTTTCTTGCTCAATGCTGAAAGCCTCAAGTGGCTTTACACCAACTATGTGTGTCCAGAAGACACTCCTTCCCACCACCTCCTGACTTACACCTTTAGCCTTGACCCGCTGGAGCTGTTTCTCAAGGCCCTTCAGCAAGCCTGTGGCAGCAGCGGGAGCCCCACCTGCACTATGTTCCAGGCTGCATATCACAAACTGCTGGCCAGCTGCAGCCTGGTGCCAGGCTCACCACACAGCGGTGGCTCAGGCAATACAAGCTCCTTGGACATATCCCTGTCTCGCAGGAGAGATCTGACTCTTGGCAGCATTCGTGCTCAGTATAACCCAGCTTGCGGGAGGACACTGGCAACAGAGTACCCCTATTGTGCGGGCCTTCTTTTGCACGGCTCTGCACTGAGTAATGCACTGACAGACCTATCACTGCATGCACAGAGTGTCACCTGCACCGCAGGCTTTGTTGCTGAGCAGTTAGCCTCTGACTTGCAATGTGAGGCTTGTCTTGCTTCCCTCTTTGAGTCAGATGACAGCAGGCTAAAATGTGGGTCGGTGCTCTATATAAAAAAGTTAGGTGGAGTGAGTCTGCCCTCAACAAGTGTGTACCGCATAACAAGCATTTCAGAACAAGTCCTAAACCGGTATGGCAAAGTAGGAGATGGCAAGAAAACCACCAAGCTATGGCATTTGTCTTTAGAACTGAAAGTCTTCCAGGAGCTTCTGGGAGGAAGTCCCCTCTTCCCCACCCTCACAAACCATTTATTTGATGGGGAGTTGTGCATCGACAATCACTATACTGTTTTAGTAAAGGAAATAACACAATGTTACTTAAACATCAGAACAAACCATGCCAAACACCTGAACTTGAAATACCATTGTGGAAGGCACAGATTGAAGAGACTGAAAGGAAAACATTTATTTCCATCACCACCAGGTAGCTGTCAGTCAAGCCAAACCCACATGGGGTCATGAGTACTCACTGCTGTTCCAAGGATGGCCGTCCCCTACTGAGGCTCAGCGATGGCCAGATCTAGGCAACACGCGTGAGTCAATAATGTGGTGTCTCCCCATGATTTGGCCAGCAAAACTGGTGATGTGTTGGGCCACTGCAATCCAGAGTCTGGCTGAGCAAAGCAAAGAAGTTCATCTGATCATATGTTCCATCTAGCAATCCTGCAAAGGCACTACATATTTTGTAAGACTCACGTGGCTGGTCAGGATGAGCAATGGTTGCTCAAGATGCCTGGGAAACTGACAGGGGAAACTGCAGAGTGTCCCCTGGAGGTGCTGTGTGGCTTGGTGCTGCAAGTGCTCTTGATGGAAGATGCATCAGTTTTCTCGTATGTGGTTGGGGGGCATCATGTGTGCTGACAATTTGATTTCACCAAAGCAGATCTGCTTTAAAAAAAGCTGGAAGCAAAGCTTGCAGAGCTTTTACTTAAAAAGGAAAATAAAGGCATGAAAAGAAAATGGAATTTAAGTTGTACCAAGTTCTAATCTCCATTGCTACATGTCTCATCAAACAGCTAAACAAGCTAAGTCTAGATCCCCTGGAGGAGGGACTACAATGTCAAACTGTGCCCCTGAAGCCCCATGTTTTACAAATGAGGTAGTGGATACTAAGCAGAAAGGCTGTTGCCCATGAAGGTGGGAGGGCAGCACCGAGGCTATGACCAGGCTGTTGTGCCCAGCAGCACGCAGGGGCCCAGAGGAGGATGTCAGTGCAGGAGCCCCAGGCACCAGCGTATGGGTGTGCTGCAGTAGGACGAGCATTCCAGGTCCCATTACATGGCCCCATCAGGTCACCCACTCAACTGTGCCACATGGCCCCATCCTCCCAGAGCTAGTGTGTTTCCTGCAGCCCAGGGCACAAGGCACTCCCCTTTTCAGATGTTATTTCCACTGATTACTTGAATCACAGATTTGATGCCACCAAGTAAGACAGGCTTCTTCAGTCAGTTCATTTCCGTGGCAAGGAAATGAATGCAGTGCTTTACCTAGAACAGCAAAGTTTGGCATAACTGCTTCTAAATTACTTCCCTTTGCCACGCAGAACAGCAGTTGCAACCAGAGAGATGAAAGGCAACTACTTCCCACAAAACTCTGGCTGTTCAGTTACTTTTGAGCTGCTCTTTGCAGATGGGATAAAAAAAAATGGTGTCCCAGGGCAGGAATAATATTCAAGGCACCATTCTGCCTACCAGTGACTTGACAAAACTGTCCCTGGTCAGTTTGGGTTCTTCTTCCTCCCCTTAGTCCTACTCACTCATGGTGGGAGCAGAGCTGCTGCACTCAATTCCTCAAGCTCTGCTTTGAGAGCAGCAGCACCACAGAACTTCATGCGTTCTCTGCTGGGAGTAGCAAACCAAAACCTCGATAAGCCTTTTTTCCCAGTCCAATTACCTATGCAAAAAGCCATGTTGACGCTCTCACTGCTATAGAGCCATTCCAGCTACAAGAAATCATAGAAATTATAGAATGGTTTGGGTTGGAAGGGACCTCAAAGATCATCTAGTTCCAACCCCCCATCCCATGGGCAGGGACACCCTGCACTAGACCACATTGCCCAAAGCCTCATCCAACCTGGCCTTGAACACTTCCAGGGATGGGGCATCCACAACCTCTCTGGGCAACCTGTTCCAGTGCCTCACCACTCTTAACAGTAAAGAATTTCTTCCTAACATCTAATCTCAATCGACCCTCCTTCAGCTTAAACACATTACCCCTTGTCCTGTCACTACACTCCCTGATAAACAGTTCCTCACCATCTTTCCTGTAGGCCCCCTTCAGGTACTGGAAGGCCGCAATTAGGTCTCCCCAGAGCTGCCTTTTCCCCAGGCTGAACATCCCCAGTTCTCTCAGCCTGTCCTCACAGGAGAGGTGCTCCAGCCCTCTCATCAGCTTCGTGGCCCTCCTCTGGACTCGCTCCAACAGCTCCATGTCTCTCCTGTACTGGGGCCCCCAGAGCTGGATGCAGTACTCCAGGTGGGGGTCTCACAAGAGCAGAGTAGAGGGGCAGGATCACCTCCCTCGACCTGCTGGTCACACCTCTTTTGATGCAGCCCAGGACACGGTTGGCTTTCTGGGCTGCAAGCGCACACTGCCGGCTCATGTTGAGCTTCTCATCAATCAATACCCCCAAGTCCTTCTCCTGAGGGCTGCTCTCAATCCATTCCTTGCCCAGCCTGTAGTTGTGCTTGGGATTGTACCAACCAATGTGCAAGACCTTGCACTTGTCCTTGTTGAACTTCATGCTGTTCACATTGGCCCACCTCTCCAGCCTGTCAAGGTCCCTCTGGATGGCATCCCTTCCCTCCAGCGTGTTGAGAGCACCACACAGCTCGGTGTCATTGGCAAACTTGCTGAGGGTGCACTCAATCCCACTGTCCATGTCGCTGACAAAGATGTTGAACAGTGCCGGTCCCAGTACCAACCCCTGAGGAACACCACTCGTCACTGTTCTCCACTTGGACATTGAGCCACTGACCACAACTCTTTCAGTGCGACGATCCAGCCAATTCCTTATCCACCGAGTGGTCCATCCATCAAATCCATGTCTCTCCCATTTAGAGACAAGGATGTCATGTGGGACAGTGTCAGATGCCTTGCACAAGTCCAGGTAGATGACATCAGTTGCCCTTCCCTTATCCACCAACACTGTAACCCCATCACAGAAGGCCACCAAATTTGTCAGGCACGATTTGCCCTTCGTGAAGCCGTGTTGGCTGTCACCAATCACCTCCTTGTTTTCCATGTGCCTGAGCATAGTCTCCAGGAGGGTCTGCTCTATAATCTTGCCAGGCACAGAGGTGAGACTGACCAGCCTGTAGTTCCCTGGGTCTTCCTTTTTACCTTTCTTAAAAATGGGGGTTATGTTCCCCCTCTTCCAGTCAGCGGGAACTTCGCCAGACTGCCAGGACTTCTCAAATATGATGGAGAGTGGCCTGGCCACTTCATCCACCAGTTCCCTCAGGACCCGCAGATGCAACTCGTCAGGTCCCATGGACTTGTGCACCTTCAGGTTCCTTAGATATTCTCAAACCTGATCTCCTCCTACAGTGGGCAGTTCTGCATTCTCCCAGTCCCTGCCTTCTGCGACCTGGGCAGTGTGGCTCAAGCATTTGCCAGTGAAGACTGAGGCAAAGAAGTCATTGAGTACCTCAGCTTTCTCCATATCCTGGGTAACCAGGTCACCCGTTTCATTCTGGAGGGGACCCACATTTTCCCCTGTCCTCCTTTTCTCACTAACATACCTATAGAAGCTTTTCTTGTTGTCCTTGACATCCCTGGCCAGACTAATTTCTATCAGGGCTTTGGCTTTCCTAACCTGATCCCTGGCTGCTCAGACAGTTTCTCTGTATTTCTCCCAGGCTACCTACCCTTGCTTCCACCCTCTGTAGGCTTCTGGTTTTTGTTTGACTTTGCCCAGGAGCTCCTTGTTCATCCATGGGGGGGCCTCTTGGTGTTTTTGCTTGACTTCCTCTTTGTTGGGATGCAGAAAACTATTTCCCTCTGATATATAGGCAATTTTTAGGACAATTGGCAAAATGCTGCTGAAATCTCAGTGGCAGACTGGTTGTGCTCATGTAACGTTATAACATTTGCATTGCCTAAACCTTGAGCCCCAGGATGAGCTGAGCTGTAGGGAACAGGCACTTCCTCGCTGCACATTTTTTTCAGCTGGACATAAGCCTGCTGCCATTTCCTGTTTACATCTGAGGGAGCTTGTCTTGCTCAATTCATACTGAGCCTCCTCCTGAATGGGACACTCTTGCACAAAGACACACATGAGCTCCTGGCTGCTGGGGTAAAGTTGTGAACATGGCAGGTTGTGCTGCACACAGGGCTTCCCCATCCCTGAATTTCTCATGGGTTTTGTGCAGTTGCTGCCAATCAGTGAACTGAGCTGGAGACCACTGTGTGGATAGGCTGATGTCAGGCTCTGCATTCCTGTGGCTGACCCACCTGTACCCATGACCACCACAGTTCACACATCTTTTTGTAATTCACTGAAATATTGATGACAGAGGTTTTCAAGAGATGTTGAAGATTTTCAGGGCTTGGCAGGATGATGATTGAGCAAAAGCACATTATTAGAAAAAAGTGTGACAGTTAAAGCTATCCAATCTTATAAGAAAGCTTGACAGTTGTTAAGGAACCCTGTACCAATTACTATTATTTTTCAGAAACAGACCTGCTGTTGCCCACCACAGATACTGCTAGCTGTATTCACACCACAGGAACTGTCAGGTTTCGGTGGAATTTTTCAGCATAACTCCACAATTGCAACCAAATCATTTTCTGCACCACTCCTTTTCCCACAATGTCTTTTGGACACTGCTTTGTCTTTCCAGCAACTCCTTGCTCAGATATTCACCATCTCTGAAACACCCTCACTCTTGCTAGCACCCCACCGCCCTCCATGAGGTCCATACAAACCCACCCCTAAGTCACTTGGAGCACCTCATTCCTTCTCTCAGTCCTCTATTGCAGCCTAAGATAACCAACAGCCTTCTCTTGCAGCAGCTGGTATGCTGGCCGGGGGGGGGGGGAGCTCAGTCCAGTAACATCTTTCATTCTCTCCACATCCTAACAACACTCCTAAGATTCCCTGAGTATTGATTGTATACTACCTTTACCAAGCTGCTAAAAAAAGCTGAATGTAGAAATTGGATGCACAAAAATAAAACCAGGTTTTACTTTGCAGAAAAAACCCACAAGCTCTCTTAACTGACTTGTATTCCTTAATGCAACTGAGTAATACAGCTTTGCAAGAGCTGCTCACAAACTTCCTCCCCATGAGACACATAAAAAGACATGAATGCCACAAGAGAATAGTGCATTGCATCCTTCTAACAAGCAGCCTAAGGCTCTCAACAAAGCTTTGCCTCCAAGTTTTGCCCAGAGTCCTCAACGAGCTCTGTGTAGCACCCCTGCTGTCTTCAAGGGTGCTGCAGAATGGCCTCACACATCTTTTCTGCTCAGTCTGAGCCTAACTCTTGTCCAGCCAGTGCACGTGAAAAAACTATGCTTTCTCATTGAAGAGTTTAAAAGAAATTGAGAAATTATCACATGGACTCAACTACCTGGTGCCGGCTTGTTTGACACATTTTGGCCCCTTCTGAACTGTGCCACAATATGCCATGAATTGCTATGCATGACAGTACACCAGTAACCAAGGGTTTCTCTCCAGTAGGAGTCAATCTCCCATTGAAAATCCAAACCAGTACTTGCATCAGAAGTGGGCCTAGTGTTAACAGATTTATTTTGATATTTCAGTGAAAGTCTCCTGTGTATATTTGTCAGTGTTGAAGGAAAGGAGTGCAAAAAAAAAAATCGTATTTACAGAATAGTATAAATGTTTATTTTTCTTTGTGATTTGACTGTTTTATTTGTACAATATAGAAAAGTGTATTCTTTGAATAGGTCTAGTAAATATAAATTTATTTTTTCTACTTTCAGATGTAAACAGAACTAGAAAATGAACCCCTGCCCCATTCCCAATTATTTTTATGTAACTGGATGAACTTGACTGTAAATCTTGTCCAGTAGTTTGATGCAAATGGCTAAGGAAGTACAAAAACCAATTCACACATTCTACACCAGGGAGAACAGAGAAAGAAATCCAAGCTTAATATTTGAGAAAGCTTGTTCAAAACAAAATAGAAGAACTAAGAGCATTTGATTGCACCTTCAAAGTCTTTACAAGCAAAATATTCTCAAGCATCATCATACATAATTACAACTGTAATCTAAATTTCACAAGTGTTTTTGCACATGTATATAAATACACATCACAAAAGGTGCAATTTAGAGTAAGACACAGAATATATACAAAATTAACATGGACTGAAGTCTAAACAAAAGAAGGCATATTGCAATCTGTTTGAAAAATAACGTAAGTAGGTATTACTTTATTCACTTACACTAATTTACATTTATACAAACCTTACTAGACATACTATATTAGGTCACTAGAAGTAAACTGAATATTTGCACTATCTACATGTAAAGTTACTGCACTGATTTTTTAGTAAATTCAAATCCTAATTATGAAAAAAAAATGGCATTTACTTACATGAGAGGTGGATTCCCTTTTCAGAGATTTGCACAAATATACTTGCTATTTATGCTCAGAGGGTTGTTAATAACAGACAGGGCCCTTCAGACAGTGACTAGCAGGTCAAACTTTATCTGCAATGGCCACCCAACTGGCCCACCGCTGCTGCTGGCTGCCTCCCAGGTCCTTCGCTCCCCTGAGGCATTTTGGGGAGGCACCAGAGAAGGGTCAAGGAGAAAGGGCCTTCTGCATAGGACCGTAGGGTGAAGACAGGAGTGGAAGCATCCTCCCATCCTACTGCCATCACACATGTAGGCACTTAGCTCTGCTGCTGGTTTGCCTAGCCCCTACCTTTCCCCAGCCTGGCCCTGCTAGAAAACCTGGAGGAAGAGCTCTGCTGCATTTCTCTGTATTTACAGTTTTACACAAGGAATACAAAATCCCTTCTGGAAAAAAAACTACCTAGTTCAGGCTGCAGTGAGACAGGTAATAAAAATGCCTGTGATTAAACATGGTTATTGATGTTCATGGTAAGTAATGTACCAGGTTAATTTTGCAAATGTGTTCCACTATCAAAAATGTGATCTGAGATTGCCTGTAACAAATACTGAAAGAATCCCCTGCCTTAGTCTATACACAGGTATTGTAGATTCCCCCTGCCCCCATCCTCCCTGCTTTGTGTAAAAGGATCCATGCATCTGTTTTGGTAGTAATCCTGATTCTGTGCTAGCATCCTTTCTGATCACTGATCTCACAGTCACTCTAAACAACACTAAAAAACCCAAAAACCTTACACCAAGTAAATTGCCAACATACAGAGAAGCAGCATCCTGAAGACCCACAACCAGGCTGAACATGATCCCTACCTGCATTTGCAAGTCAATTTGGATGCAGATTGTCTTGAGTCCTCATTAAGACAACTGTGGTTCCCACTGTCTCCCGTGACCTCAGCTTCTCAGACTTAAACACTTTTTCAGGGTTACAGCTCCATCCTAGAAAACACAATGGACTGCACAGCCCTAACTCCAGTGAGGGATTAGGCTGCTGCAGACCTCTGAAAAACCAAGCTTCACCTAAGCAACAGCATTCATCTACTGCACACTTAGGTAACACTGTATACTGGGGCAGACAACCCAGCATTGTGACATGGCTGCCCTTCCTCACTTCTGAAGACAGGCCACTGTCTTAGCCTTCAAGTTCCAGCTTAAGAAACATCTGAGCTCTCAGCCACATTCCTATCAAAAAATTCCCATTAATTCCATTTGTACTACCAAGTACTACCTTCCATTTAGATGCCCCCCCCCCTTTTTTTTTTAAACACACTTCCTTTCAGAACTATCTTTCATGCACTGATACCTCATTACGGATCCGTTGCCAAAAGCGTAACCTGGCTGTTGACATCACCTGTGTATTCCTGTATGCACGAAGTGATGCAAATCCATACACTGTAAATAATATATATTATAATAATTTATATATGCCCTTCAGGCAATTATTCTGGGGTAAGGGGAAAACAAATCTAATTTTTAAGAAACCCAAGGTAAAAGCTGTACATCAGGAAGAATAATTGACCTTTAGGCATTGTCTTAAGTAGAAGAGGATTTAGCTAAGATTTAAAAGGCTCTACATCTTGTTATAAAAGATTTTCTTGTTTCAATCTTATGCAGGTCAATTTACAACAAGCACCAAATTAACAAATATTATTAAATCTTCTATGCCAAGCCAAAGTGTCCCTGTGCCTTAAGTGTTCTGTTCAGTCCACTTTGTTGTGGCTCATGTGCACGAGTCAGCAGTTCATGGCACAAGGGTCACTTTTGGACTTCCCTGCAGAGTTAATAACTCTCATCAAACAGCGTCCAAACTCTTCCAGGATCATGCGCTCTGCTGCAGCTTTTGACTTGCCCATCTTCTCCGCTTGCTCTGCCTGCGCAAGAAGGCATTCACAGGTTGCATCAGCTACCTCCTTGGTTACAAATGTAAAGGGCAGCCTGAAACAAAAAGATCCACTCATTTCTCAGCAAAAACACACAATGCACCTAATTCCAAGGCTGGCCAACTTTTTTAGTATAAGGACTGATCAAATTCCATCTGTCCCATTGCTTCCAAGAGCCTTTAGACAACCAACAGGGAGTGAATAAACCACAGTTACAATCAAATGAATTGGTAGGCCATTGTGCTTTAGAGCTTTCCTCCATTGATGTTCATTTTGAAATAGACTTTGAAATGCCCAGGTACATAGAACAATTCTCCAGCTTTTACTACAAGGGCAGATCAAGGATTACATCCTCTCAGTAAGTGGGACACTTGTACTTCATGCTTTCTGTAAGCACATGGGCAACTATGAGAAGACAATGCTTAGTTACATGCTTGCACACAGCTGAGCTTGGCATACCCTTAGGTTCCACAGAAAACACAGTTGCATGAACAAAAAACTCCATTCACCTGAGCGCTCCTGCTTACACAGGTAGCATTCAAAGATGACAGGGACATACCTGTCCCATATATCAGAAAAAAACATGTTAGAAGCAACTGAAACAGGGTGCTGCATTAACTTACTTCCCACCACCACTGCTGAGTGCTGGTGTTGGCCTTGTCAGCAGATCTGAGATCTGGGAAGATAACTTGGTCTTTGCAGCGGTCTGCTGCTGGACTCTAACTTCTGCAGCATCTGCTAAATGCATCAAGGTCTTTCGCTCTGGGCTTTCTTCAAAATTTTTACAGCCAATGCATTTGCATATGGAAGAACACATGATTTTTGCCTGAAAGAAACAAACAAAACATGAGAAACCTGCTGCAACCTTGACTCTGTTTATGACAAGCCACAACTAAAAGGAGATCTTGTTCTAATGTATCAATTAGCCACTAGAAAAACCCCTCCCCAAGTACTAGTTTTCTCTCTAAATTCTCACCTGAAATGGAGATGCCTTCCCAGAATGTACACTTGAATCAAATGCAATCAATGGTTTCCCACTCATCCCTTTCTTTACCAACCTACTAGTTCCAGTGGAATTTAGGTGGCTGAGCTATAAGAGGGGTCGGTCTGCCACAGTCTCTACATCCACAGGCTGCCCAGTGTGTTGGGTTTTGTATGGCAAGGTTTTGGTAGCAGGAGGGGCTACAGGGGTGGCTTCTGTGAGAAGCTGCTAGAAACTTCCCCTGTGTCTGACAGAGCCAATGCCAGCCGGCTCCAAGATGGATCCGCCCCTGGCCAAGGCCAAGCCCATCAGCGCCTCTGTGATAACATATTTAAGAAGGAAAACAAAACAGTTGGGAGAGCTTTTGCAGCCGGAGAGAGGAGTGAGAAGATGTAAGAAACTCTGCAGACACCAAGGTCAGTGAGGAAGGAGGGGGAGGAGTGCTCCAGACACCAGAGCAGAGACCCCCCTGCAGCCCGTGGTGAAGACCATGGTGAAGCAGGCTGTCCCCTGCAGCCCATGGAGGAAGGATGAGGGGGTGTAGAGATTCCGCCTGCAGCCTGTGGAGGACCCCACGCTGGAGCAGGTGGAGGCACCTGAAGGAGGCTGCGGCCCGTGGGAAGCCCACACTGGAGCAAGTTCCTGGCAGGCCCGGTAGACCTGTGAAGAGGGGAGCCCATGCGAGGGCAGGTTTGCTGGCAGGACTTATGACCCTGTGGGGGACCCCACGCTGGAGCAGTTTGCTCCTGAAGGTCTGCACCCTGTGGGAGAGACCCCACGCTGGAGCAGTCTGCTCCTGAAGGTCCGCACCCTGTGCGAGAGACCCCACGCTGGAGCAGTCTGCTCCTGAAGGTCTGCACCCTGTGCGAGAAACCCCACGCTGGAGCAGTCTGCTCCTGAAGGTCTGCACCCTGTGCGAGAGACCCCACGCTGGAGCAGTTTGTGAAGGACTGTAGCCCGTGGGAGAGACTCCATGTTGGAGCAGGGGAACGTTGAGAGGAGTCCTGCCCCTGAGGACACAGAAGTGGCAGAGACAACGTGTGCTGAACTGACCGCGACCCCCATTCCCTGCCCCCTTGTGCCGCTGAGGGGGGAGGAGGTTGAAGCCAGGAGTGAAGTTGAGCCCAGGAAGATGGGAGGGGTGGGGGGAGGTGTTTTAAGACTTGATTGTATTTTCTCATTGCTCTACTCTGTTTTGCCTAGTAATAAATTAGATGAATCTCCTCTCTACATTGTCTGTTTTGCTCGTGACGGTAATTAGTGAGTGATCTGTCCCTGTCCTTATCTCGACCCAAGCCTTCTCCTTCCCATCCCACTGGAGGAGGGGTGAGTGAGCGGCCGCGTGGCACCCAGCTACCGGCTGGGCCTAAACCACGATACCAGTTAGCTGATGCAATAGCAACTTTTGCTTTCGTCTTCCACAGACTTGTTCTATCCCAGAGCATCTGTGGGATGCTGCTTCAAGTCCTCCTAGGGACTTGGGGCATTAGATTTCTTTAGGAAATACCGCTTTTCAGTAAAGGACAAATCCAAGCCTGAGTTCAAAGTTCCTGCATGGTTTAAAATTAAACTTCTGCAACAGAAGTGATCAATTTTGCCATATACATGGCTTTCTACGTGCAAATTGCTTGAAGAGATAATATTATAGCAACAGAAAAGAAAACATCATAGCAATACAAAGAAGAGACAAAACAAATTGAAGTCGCAGCACTAAAGGGAAAAAGCCAGTATCTTGAAGACAAGATAATGCTTTGTACCTCATAACATTCGCAGTAGTTTTTGAGACATCCCGAGCGTTTACAGTTACACCCTTTGCTGTGTCTCCGATCCGATTCTCCTTCCTTTCCTTTCCCTATTTTGGGCTTGAAGGCTTCAGGGTTTCTGTCAAGGCAGGCCTGTCGATACAGACCCAAAGAGTCAGTCACTGCACGTGGTGAGCACAATTTAGAGGTGCAACAAAAACTTAAGCCTTGCACATGTGGGGGGAGATCAGGGCATGATACACCCACTCTACCCCACGCCATAGCTTCAGAAGACGCAAGCTAAATGGCTTTCATCCCAGGGGCAGGGAAAGAGGCCCCTCACCTTTATTGCTTTTTGCCTATCATTTTCATGGTCCAGGTTGTTATAACAATTTGTACAGTTGCAGTTATTGCAGAATTCACCGTTTGCAAAACAATCACAATACCTGAAACAGAAGATGCAGAAGGCATTTGTAAACATGACCATGTGTACAAGTGGTATCAACCTCATTTCAAGGCCTAAATCCTCAACCACAGGTCTAGTTGCTGTCTAAAGACACAAGTATAGCTCAAGAGGGTCTAAGATGATGTTCATATAGCACAGGTCCCCATAGCAGCAAGAGAAGCTAATGAGATTTTTTTCTAGGGTGACTCCTTGGTGGCTGATCCACATATTGAGGGCCATCCTGCCACAGCTGCCTCATAGCCAGTTCAAGTCAGCCTTCAGGAGCTCTCATACAGCAGAAACAAAAGGCAAGCAATTGGAGTGCCAATCAACAGGCAAACTGACTAACACAGCAACGAGGTTTTTTTGTTAATTTTGTCCATAAGCTGTTTGCAGCTGTGAATTGATGCAGAGTTTGCCAGAGCAGGGATGAAAGAATAGAAAGGGAATAACAAGTGGTACACCTCACAGGCTTTGAAGCACAGGGAACTAGGGAAAGGATCTGAATGAGGATAAAGCTGTAGTCATCAGAGACTTTTTAAAGGGACAAATATGTGAATAAAAAGCAGCAAAACATTGACAGGAAAAGCCAATCACATTGCCATACCTCTTATGTACCTCTGCTACTCCCACCAAAAACAAAATCTCACCATCCTACAGATCTGATACATGGAAGCACCACATTCATCCCCAGCTTAAACATGGCTTTAGGCCGTGACAAACTGTGGCACATTTCAATGCTTTCAGTACCACCTCTAGCTATAGTTGATGGAAACTGCTGATGTCTTCAGTTGCTTTTCAAATCCTGCTGGGACCGTATGTTCGTTTTTAGGAGCCTAAAACCTTTGTAAAACTGGCTTCCTGTGGCTTGCCCAGAGTAACACTACAAGCACTAGATTAGGGTTGCCCTGGAGCCCACTGCAACCCTTCATCTGGTTGCATTGCATTTTGGTGATTTTTAGCATCCTGATTGGTTCCAGGGACAAACTACATCAAAAGCTTTTGCAACCTGTAATACCTCTCTTTTCTGTCCTGTTTAAAAATCAGTAGTGGAATGCTCTTAGTTTCCAAAACAAACAGCACCAGCATCAACCCAGAGCATCAGTGAGCAAATAACTTCTCTGAGTTCTCTTCTTTGTAGACTAGGTTATGTGCCTACCTTCAACATTAATTTGGGAAAAAGCAACTCCCCTTCCAGACAGGACAAAGTTTTACTAATGAGAAAGCATCTTTGCCAGAGCAAATTAGCCATTTGCTCTTCACCAATGCCTAGCCACTTAGATATAATTACAGTAATTTACAAGAAAATTTTGTTTCCAAACAGCATTCTAAAAGTGCAAAGTATCACCAGTGATGCCATTATTCTCCCAGAATTTCTAGAGCATTCAGGCACCAAAGACTAAAATAAGTGGAAAACCCTAAGCTTCTAACATACATTTGGCAGTATGAAGTCAGTCACATATGTTGTAAACATGAAAAAACAGCTTCACATCTTCTCATTTACCATGTCTTCTGTGCAACAGACAATTTTGAGGCTGGGAAGCACAAGGTACACCTCCCCACAGAAGACGGGTACATTACATGAAAAGAAACCCAAGCTGAAAAGTTTAAACATACTTCTTAACTTGGGTTCAGATAGTGTTGCATCACTTTCTCTTTGAGTAGCACATCACCAATTTCCTCTTCATTTTCTTCTGTGATTCAGGGAACCACAGATTAATTTCAGTATCTCCTCCTGGTATTGTCCCTAAAATTGGTAAACTGACTTTGCCTTGAGTTAAAGAAACTTAGCATCTCTTTAGCTTAAAATGCTTTTATATAAAATTCTTACAAAGACACTGAATGCAACAGCAAAATATCTCATGAGGATGAGCAAGACTCAGACCTATCACTGAGGAATCACTTGTCTATTCAGTCATTTAAGATACATAGTCCAATTCTTCTGAAGTATTTGATACAGCATAGTATTGCTGATGTGCTTCACCAAAGCAGGTACCCACTGATGATACCATGGGATGTTATTTCACTCATAGCAACACCACCACAACTACAGCTGCTGAGTGGAACTGGCTCTACCATGCAACAAAGCTGCAAAGCTGGAAATCTGTAACATTAGGGTCTACATAGCTCACAGGAGTTGCAAAATTACACAAGCACTGCAACATCTCCAGCAATATCAACAGCAACCTTAAAATTGCATCTAGACATAACATTTCTGACATACTTTAAAACATTATATTCTGATACTTGGCATAAATTTGTGATGTCAAAAACAAGGCTTAAAAAACAAAACAAAAAACAAACTAAGCCATACTTACAATTTCAAACACAGAGACTTAGTACAATTGCAAGGCTTCCTGGGGCGGTTTGCAGATTCAGAAGGAATTATTCTGTGGGGAGAAAAATACATTTTTATACATACACACTGTTTTATCAGTTTCTTCCTATTTTAAATTCAAGTAAATAGCTCATAATAAAAACTTTGAAAAAAATCTTTAATTCCTTTTGCATTAGGTTTTTGGCTGACTGTGTTTAAGTAACTACAATATATAGTGCCCTTCCAACCCAGAAAGAGCTGGGTTGTTTGCTGCAAATTTGTCTGCATGCTTAAAGTAGAAATGAGGCTTAAGGCTAAAAGAAGCATCATAACTGAAAACTGGAATCAGGGAAAACTTCCCCAGAAATCCTCTACATGTAGGGGGACTAGATCCAACTAAGGTTTACACAACTTGATTGTGCCTTTCCTTTTGTTCTAGTTGGAATAAAAAAAAAAGCTCCAGAATAATGGGAAAGTTAGTCAAAACACAGTAGTCAGTTTATAGACAAATTTTATATCAGAGTCTTTAACTGCTCTTAAAACTTGGATTTTGTGTCACCAATAGCTTTTGATAAGATTTGTTCCATCCCAACCCAGCAATTTCTGCACGTAATACCAGGGAGATTAAATCAAATCCATTCATTTGAATAGCTGCATCTCGATACGGGATTACTTTGCATCAGTTGAGGTTGCAGCAACAAAAGGCACCTTTGCATTTACAATTTCCAGCAAACAATAACACAAAAGGACTGTGCAGAGCAGCTAAGCCTGTTGGATTGGCAAAGGGAAAATAACACATTAGCCATTATTTTCATCCTTAAAGGAAAAATACAAGACTGAAAAATCCCAAAGCTTTGTATCAGGAGCCATTTTGGGTTTTAGTTCCATTTTGCCGTTTGGCTGGATTTCTGCATGTGCTAAGCATCTAGCTCTTATATCATCCAGCACCTCTTTCCAGCAACGTTGACAAATAGTTGAGGCCTGTAGCTCACAGGTGCTGATACAAAATGAAGAATGAGCAACAGGGAGCTTTCAGGTCAAATTCCTGATACACAAGTTCAAAAAACAGAAAGGAAAATACAGCCTTGATCAAGAGACTGGGTCAGTTTTCAGACAGATCCATGTCCTTTAGTCAGCAGGAATAACTGTACCACAATATACTTGATTTTCTTGGAAAATCCTCCAAACAAAACGCCAACACCTCAGCTCCCATCCTTCCTTATAATGGGACCGAAATAAGATGCTTATTCAGCAGTTTATATTGCACTGTTTGGGGTTTTTTTTGCACAACACTCACCCATTGAATGGCAGCCGTGCTTGGGACTGGATACTAGATGTCCCTGTAAAGCCAGTGTTGCTTGCTATAGATACATATGATGATTGTTGTAGCTAACAAAACAAAAAGGTTAATGTGTAACAAAAGAAATGATAAACAAGAGGATATATAGTTAGCCCTTTAATTAGCTCTCCAGATATTGTTACAAAAACAATATGCTTGTAAGCAGAGTTTTAGACATTTGTAGAATTTGGACCAGGCAGCAACCTCCTGCCTCCATACTTAGCATAAAACCAGTATTTTACATGGTATTTTTGTTCTCTATTACAGTGTCTACAGCCATACAGATAACACAGAGACTACACAGAGAAATATGCAGACCACAAACAGATCCAGCTCCTAAAAACATGCCCATTTTCCCCCTTTTCCTAAGCAACCCTGCCCCTAATAAAGCAGGATCACTTCCTGCAGAAATTACTTTAGAAGCTTCCTTAATATACAAGCCACTGACTACAGAATTAAATAAAAGCAAGTAAAATGATTTACATTCTAACTTCGCTGCATACCTGGACACACAGTTTGTTTTTCACATTAAAAAAGCAAAACCTCCTCAGAACCTGCCAAATGACACTGTTTTGGACCACCTTCTTTTGTATTACCTATGCATGGCCATTTTCTCCTGCTGGGACAAGTTCTGAAGACAGATTGACACATAACAAGGTATGGACCTACTGGGGCCAGGCCACAGGGGACAGATTGTGTCTGGAACACAAAACCTCTGAGGAGAGGTCCAACAAATGGTGGTATTTAGTTGTAGGTAAGATTTGTGGAAACAGACTGGAAGGTCGCAGTAAGAGTCTTCAGGGTCAAACTGCAACGGTGACAAAACCAGAAGGGAACCAGAGCTGATGTTGGTACCAGTAATGCCATGAGCTGACAGAGTCCTTGTTTGTATAGACTGGTTGGTAAGCCTTCAGCACAACATGCCATTTATTCTCCTTTTCATTCTGAATGTTGGTCAGATCTTGGCAAAGAACAAAAAACGAATTCCTAGACCTAGGCTGGTGTGACCAATACCCCTTTGCTTCTGACCCCTGGTAACATGGTTAGCATAACTACACCATTTTATCATGCAAGTAGCCATTCTCTGTGACCAAGCGGGTCACATACTCATTCCCTTTCCCCTCATTATCAGGCTCTGAGGTACTGTGAACCAAGTAGACAAATCAGATTTCTTCTTCCCCGTACTACTGGCCTTAAGGCTCCTGGGCACCAGGCTGATTACTCCCTTCTTTACTGGTTGTGAAGGACTCAGGCACCTAGACAACCAGGTGATGGTGATGACCCTGTCACAGAACAGGGAAGTGCAACAACACACAGAGCGCTGTCTATAAAATCATGCAGTTACAAGTCCTAAGCAATGAACTTGGACTGGAACTGCTGCTGGACAGCGAGACCCGTGACCCCCTGGTGGCCAGGGATGCCTCCACTGACATCTGCTCCCTCCAAGGACTGACTCGTATTCTTTTATATGATTTTTGAGTCTAGATTATGGTTGTTATATTAATAAAGCAAGCCACGTATTAAGATCTGACTCAATCTGTGTCTAGGTGATTAGAAATTATAAGTTGTATTATAAATTCTGTACTATGCTATATATAAAATTGTACTACACTTATTCTACTTATCCTGCACTATTGATTATAAATTCTAAGCTATGCTAATAAAAAAATTCTGTTAAGAAAATAAAGCTATGATTTAGCGCTGTCATCATGCTGCCAAGGACCCTAAAAGAAACTGTCTGTCCCCTTAGCATCAGGTGACAGTTGGGGAGCAAGAACCTTTAAGATGAAGGTAGTATGTTCCGCAACAGCACTATTTCCTTATTTATCTCTGGGTTAAGAGCATACCTGTGTGACATACTGAGCTGGAAGGACTGCATACCCGACGTTTCCTGTGCCAGGTGCTGGTGCCAGTACGGTGCCTGGTGGGAGGTTGGTGAGGTTGGGCTGTATCTGTGGCAGTGGAGTGGCTGGCATAATAAGTCTTTGTTGGGGCTGACTAGTAGTAACTATCTGGGAAGCTGGGTTGATTGGTTTGGGCACCACCTGGAGAGAAAAAGGTCTTTATGAAATCATTGTTTTGTTGACTCAGAATACACTTTTATTAATAAAACATTTAATTACAGTGCTGAAATAGGACTTTTTTTTCTGTCCACCAGCCAAAATAAGTCAGGAATATGGCTTTTACATTTAGCTCACCTGTTTCACAGTCTGTGCTGGCACTATGGGAACAGACATCCGCACTGGGGTCGCATTCACCACCACTGGCTTTGCTAGTATCAAGAAACGACATCACATTAACACACATTATTCACTCAAAGTCCACAGTTCAGTCCTATGGACTTTCATATGTGCCATAACGCAAAGGTATTTAATACTATAACTACGCGCTGAGATTAACTGACCAAACTCATGGCACCTAACACTTATGTCTAAAGAACACTTTTGTAAACAGGTTATTTGGCACAAGAGTGCTTGCATACATTTCACAGCAATGGCTTAAAAACCAGGTTGGGTGCAGAGCTCCTCTAGACACTGGATTTCCCCCAGCAAGAGGGGAATACAAAAATCACAGCTTGATTTGAAATCTTTCATTCCATCACAGCTCTGGAAAGCATGGACAGAAACCAACAGAAACATCTGGCGCTTCTAAAGCATTTTAGATGGAAGGATCTTCATGTTGCAAGAATTTTGGCAATATGTTTGTGGGCTGTCCTGGCTTCACACTTTTCATACAGAGGATCTGGGACTTGCCACAAGTCATCCACAAAGCTGGGAAACTAGGGAAAAGCAACCTAAAATGCTCCAAGGATTCAGGCCCAACTACAGAGCAGTTTAACAGAGAGGAGCATTTACATTTACAAACCAGAGGTCACAGTAGAATATGAAATTTATAGGAGTCTACCACAAAACCAAGTACATTTGCCAGTCTTGAAAGATCTTTATTATGTACTTCTTTTAATCCTTACAAAGCAAACAAGAAAAAAACCAAACAAAACCAAACAACAAGAAAAACTTACTTCAGACATACCTTAGCACCAGCACTTACCCTGTTGAAGAGGTTGTGTATTCGTACTGGGATTTTGACTGGCCGATTGGGTTGAACTATTGGCTGTTGTGGCTGTAACGAGTCTGACATAATGGAACTTGCTTCCAGGTACCTGAATCTGCTGAACATTGGGTGCAGTTGCCAAGGGAATAATTGTCTTAAATTGAGATGTACCCACTCCTCCTACAGTAATGGTCTGCACTGCTGATTTCACAGCCTGTTAAGCCAACAGACATCACAAAGTTACTTGTATAAAGGCAGAAAGAACATCAGCTTGTTTATTCCTCAATTTGTTAGTGAGCAACTCTTTAATCCATTCATGTCTTTGAGAAGTATGTCTGTTATCCCAATTTTTGCTTTCAAAGGTAAAACAGATGCAGAGAGATTAAATGCCTCTCAACAGCTCAGAGCAAACCCAGTTCCATTCTCTAACTCTACACCACACAACAGAGTAAATTAGTATTTACATGAGTAGGATGACTCAGTCCACTTCCCCAGATACAACTTCAGGTGACTACAGAAAACACTGCTCAGTTTGTATTCAAAAACCAAGCAATGAACAAGTCTAGAAATACTCCTACTAATAAAAACACATGGTAAGAACTTGCCAAACTGCTCATGCTGGACTGTGGCATGATTTTTCTTTGTGTGTACAGATTGTCCTGTTAAGACAGTTTGCAATTAATACACAGAAATCACGGTGCAGCCCTTGAGAAGGAAATGGAACAGAGCCCATAAGCTGATAGCTTGTGCCCTCTTTCTCATGTCTTCAGCTAAGAAATGAAAGAAGCAAGAACAATCAAGAGTAGCAAAACAAATTTATCAAGAAAAAAGCAAAAAAGGTAAAGAAAGAGAGTTTGGCAGACCTGTGCTACCTCACAGTTGGAATCACGGTACCTCCGGAATTTGCAAGACTTCATCTTTCCAATTTCTCTCAAACTACAAACTGATAACAAGCAAGTGTTTATTTCATTTATACACATTCAGAAGTCTACCAGTTTGATAATGGTCTCTTTTTCCAGCCTTGCTGACAACCTCAAACCTTGGTTTATTTGTCCTTTTTCTCCTTCCATCTAACTTCTTTTGGAGGTCAGCTTTTTATTCTCAGTATCTTTTAATATTGATATTAAATGTATCATTGTCCTTGGCATTAAGTTTTAGTATTAAATTTGGTTGATAGTATGATGTGACTTCTTATTAGAAGATTTTCCCAGCTCCCCAGCTTTCAGCAACTGCACAAATGAAATCTCAATTTGCGCACATTTCGCTGGAAGTACAAGACCCGTCTTTTAAAAGAAGATGTTTTCTTGTTTTGTTTTTTTTTTTTAAATATACTAAAACCTCAACAACCCAGAGCAATTCAAAATAAGCACTATCTGCAAGCACAGTCACATCCTAAGTGTTATCACAGGGAGACCAGCATGGGCAAAGTCCCCTCTAGCACACAAATTAGTGCCTGCCATTCAAGGACAACTGGGAAAATTGTAAAATTCAAGTGACGGTTCTCTAAGGGCATGTTCTTGAGCCCAGTGAAGACAGGTGAAACCCCTGTGTTGTGTCAGATAGTTCTGGATCAGAACTCGATATGTACACCACACAGACATCTCCGTTTCGTCACTTAGGGTGCTTGCATTAGAGTGACTTAACCTTTCAACAAATATTTCAAAAAGACAATTTTGCTGGTTTTACTCTGGAAAAAAAAATAATCAAATCATGCTGGTGTCCATGTCCCCATATCAGCATTCCAATTATCACCTATATTGGTAAGACAAGACTGGCAAAATCCGTCTGAGTGTCTGGTCTCATGCTGTACATGCAACTCTGTCCACTCCCTGCTATATCCACTCTGGTCATTTACATTCACACACATCCCTTCATGTTTACCAAAACAGGAATGCAGACATTAACATAGAAAAGGTTCACCTAAGATTACAAGAGAGGGAAAAAATAAGAACTGTGATTTCTAAGAAAGGTCAGTTTTGTCTTGTCATTCATTAATGCAAATCAATTTATCAAAGCTGTTACAGAAAAACTTGATATTTTTCTAGAAATGAGACACAGGAAATTAATAATTTTAATTCTGTAGGTCTCAGACCATGGTGTCTTGCTTACGCAGCCCTCTATCACAAGAATATGAACTCCATTGTTGCAAACCTCAGAAACACCTGTGAAGCAGCCCTGTTCAGTGGCATAGAAACACTGGTAGAAGAGACAAAACCACCCAAAGAACTCTTCCTCGTGTCATAGGGAGCCTTTCAGATGACTTGGGAGATTCAGTATACAGAGACGAGAACTTGCACCAAGTGGGGCTTTCCAGGTTGGAAAGCTGCTTTCTAACAGCATGCCCTTGTACGGGCTTGCAATGGTTTGCACCCCTTGACTGAAGAAGTGCGTGCCCCTCAGGGCAATGCTTTTGCCAATTCTTAAGCAAACACCATTACAAGAACACCCTGGGACTGACCACTGCCAATTTGCGGTTCAACACTCTGGTTTCCTGCAAGCAATGAGACAGACATGCTAGAAGACAAAGGAAAGTCAGTCTGTACCTGGGCGGTTGTGTGGTTGACTATAGCCTTCCCAGGGGAGGAGGGCGCTGACTGCTGCACTGTGAGGATCTGCTGTCCTAACGCTACATTCAGTGGGACGCCCACCGTCTTCTGGGGGGAGTTGGGAGGCTGGGAGGCCACTGACACCACTGTTAGCTGCTTGGCAAAACAAAGAAGCAGTTTAAATCTCTGTGCAGGATACAAGACCCTGTACATGTACATTCCCCTCCTCGTGAAAGTACAGTTCTCCACCAGTACAAAGAGTTCTTTCTGTGAACAAGGCTGCTGTATTTAATCACAACTCACACGGGTTCGACCATGCAACAGCAGCACATAGACACATTAGAAACTTCAAGGCATTACTGGTTTCCAGCACCAAAAGGCCCCTACAGAAAACTAGCACTACTTCTGTTTTTTTAATTTGTTTTTTGTGTGTGGGGTTTGTTTTTTTTTAAGGAAACTAGTCCACTGAAGGCTGAGCATTGTCAGGCTGGATTTTCTGCATAACAACTTTATAATTGGTATCATGACTATTTGATCATTAATGGAAATTTTAAAAGGAGAGCTGTGGAAAGGAAAAATAAATAAATAATATCACCTTACACTACTGATGCAGCCAAAGTATAAGAACATCAGTATTTTCAAATCTATTTTTCAGATTCCCGTAGAGATCCAGTCTTCTGACAGCATTTCTGCTGAGTAGTGTTTGAATACTCTATTTCTACATAGCTACACCACTCCCAAGGTTGGTTTTCTACTTTTTGTTCTAAACTTCCCTCTTTATGTTTTAAGAAAACTCCCAATTTTTGAAACCATTTGTTTTTAAAAGATACTTAGAATTACTTATCTACAGTAAATTCAAGATGTAACCCTAAGGAGTCTTTTCACGTCCACTCATTGCTACTTTGATTCTAGATTTATATTTTCTTCTTCCTCATGTTGCCTCCCTCACTAATAATTCTCAAACAGGTATCCTTCACTCGGGTAACACTGCATAGCTGAAGCACGGCCAAACTAAGAGAATTCTTTACTCTTACACGCTATGCATCTTGCCCCTCCAATTCTTCCTTTCTCCAGCAACATTCCTCTTCTGAAGACAAGTTCATCAAGTCTAAAATACAAGTGTCACCATGACACTTGTCTGTAACGCAGCTTACAATGGATGAGTTACCTTTTCTATCTACTGCCCACCTGTGCCAGTCTCCAGCTCTGTATTTGTCAACAACCATTGCAAATCTCATTTACTTCAGATGTAATTAGGGAAGATTAAATTATCTATGCAGTAGCAGGCAATGGTTAATAAGTACTGACCTATTAGCATCAAGGTCTCCTCTTAAACAGCCTGTTGATATTTTACAAAGACATTAAAAAATACTGTTTGAGCACTTGACTAAGAACAGCTGCTCTAGAAATGGTTACTTAGGGAATGGCAAGAAATGGCAGGAATGGGAAACTAATGCAGTAATGCATATTTACCTGAAACCGCAGTAAGGGAGCCAATTGCAAAAAATCTAGCTTAGGCAATTACTGCAGAGCATCACGATGCGCAATGGAGCTCTGGAGTGGCAAGATCATAAACAGCTTGTAGCAAAGACACAGAGAGCTCCATTCAGACCGCTGTGCAGGAGGGACAGAAGGCTGCAGCCAGCATCGGGTCCTTACCTTATTAGGCGATTTGAGTGGTGAGATAGCTATTTTATTTGGTGTCTGTTGTGGTGGTGTACTCAAAGATGATCCAATGACTCCACTCTCAGAGATCGTTATTGTCTTTGGTGGTGTTCCCGGAGCAGACTGTGAAAGAACCCTACCTATAAAGAGTGAAGATACCATCAGCTCAAGTTATCCCTGTTTACATTAACTTTTAAAGCCAAGTTTTCTCTGCATATTATGCAATTGATCCCTATTTTTGAGAGTGTATTACCTGGTAGGAAGGACACTGGTATTTTTAAAGTTAGATTTAGCAACAAATAAGAAAATAATTAGCATTATTGCAAATAAAAAGACAGTTTACTAGGGCTTAAAAAAGCAGAAATGTACATTGAGCTTTCTGTGACATTCAGCTGAAAATGCTTTAAAGCTAGGACAGCATCCTGAAGCACACAGCCCTCCAATACACCTGCGCTGAGCACAAACAGTCAGCTGGTAGTTTCCTAGAATCCCCTGGGCTGCTGCCAATGTATACAGAAACTGAGCTTCTGTGGGGGGCTACTGCCTTTTAAAATGTCAGTCATCAGAAACAAGCAGTGTTAATGACCAAGAAAAAGGTGTTTGGTCTATCTCTGCTCAACTCAGGGTTTGTTTTTTTTTCTTCTCTGTGTTGGCAGTTGTTCTTTTCACTGCCTAACAGAATAAATGACGCTCCCATGAAAATATGAGTGGTAATGTAACTCTACAAACTATCCGCTTTTACAACAGCAAAAAAGATTAAACTTCAAAACCAGCAGCTCCAAATCATGAAATCAGTCTTAGGAATATTACAAAACTCCCAGAATGGAAAACAGATTTTTTTTTTTTTTAAAGTTTTATTTCATACTTCTAAGTTTCTTTCCCAAGAGTGCTTGATGGCTGAGCTTTCCTCTGCTGCACTTTGGCTCACACTCATTTCTGTCACAGCTTCTGTCACCCATTCTCTTGTACTACATTTATTTTAATACGAAATAAACACCAGCATCATAACTGTTCCATCCAAAACCAACCAGTGTCATGACAATTAAGTCAAGTGGAACTAACAAGAAAAAGCATCGTCCTCGTGGAAAGCTGCCTTCCTGTGAGGTCTATGTGCTCTAAAATAACCTTCACTTTTGTGCAGCCTAAGTAACAGCACAGATTGTTGCCAGCAGCTGCTAAAGCCACACGCAACCTGAAAAATGTCAGAGTCTGTGGGAATTTTACAGTATTCAATACTTTGAGTTTATTTTTTCCTAGTGACAGCTTTCCCTTTCTCACTACCTCCCCTCTGCAACCCTTGGCACCAGCTTCTTAAACAGAATCTGGCTGCTTATATTGACAAGTCTTTAAAATTTACAACTTCCACCTCAGTTTGCAGAAATTCCCGGGCAATTAAAAATATTTATCAGATTCATAAAAACACACATACAAAATCAAAACATAACACACAAACGTTACACCTTCCCCAAAATGATGCCAGCCTCTCAAAGCTGGCAAGCTGTGCTGGCAGTTTGGGATGGCAAGAGGAAAGGCAGATGTTTAAAAATATTTCCTGCTCAATTAGAGAAGCATCTTCACTTCCCAGTGATGCTTCTCTCTCAGGCTCAGGTACTCTTATTTTTCAACATATTGATTTAAAGGCTGGAAGTTTATTTTCTAACACCTGCTTGTCAATATTACACAGGTATGCTTTGATTTGGACACTTCCCTTCATTGTGGAGGCAGCAAGCTTAAAAATATGCTCTTCTTAGTATTATTTTTATTGTGGCTCCTTACTGTTTACACCAATTTTCATGTAATGCCAGATGAAAATGTAATGCAGTTCCAAATGGCTCATTTCAGGGTTTTTAATATTTTTGGGTTGGGTTTTTTATTTGTTTGGGTTTTGCTTTTAAACACACAAACAGCTTAATTCAAATATTTATAAACATAGTGAAGCAATCGTCTTATTCACAGATCTCTACATTTGGTAGGGAATTGATTGAGAAAGGGGAAAAAACAGGGAATGGGATGGGGAATCCCTCTTTCAACCGAAACACGAGTTGGGCTTCAGGGTGCAGGCAGCCTGACAACTCAAGGAAAAGATTATGTTTCAGTAATATGCCATTCACTTGTCATCTATGCAAGTTTTAAATACAGGAGACACTTGCATTCTTTTAAAAAAAAAAAAAAACAGCTCAAGTCCCAGTTCTGTAAAGGCTTAACAAATTCATTTAAATATGTGGAAAAGATTTTAGGCCTACTTGGGTTGGTCAATCTGGAAGCAGTTGAAGACATCCTTCAAAGCTCTGAAGATGACTCTGGCTTCCTACACTTGTCCTTTTTGAGATAATTTACATGTCTCAGATGTTACTTGCATGCATGCAATGATGCATTTAGCAAGGGACACATCGGTCTCACTGCCATAATAAACAAATGATTACACTGTGGGTTGGTTATTTGTTTGGGGTTTTTTTTTTGTTTTGGGTTTGTTTGTTTGGTTTTTTTTAAGGTCACAAACATAGATTTGTTTTCCTAAGAGACAAACCATTTCTTATTTGCCTTAATTACTTTCTTAGAATCTTCTGCAATGCTTATTTTTGAAGTAGGTGAGCAACAGAAACACAGCTTTATTCACTTTTTTCACTCAAATATTTTTTCCTGTTATTTGCATGTATTACATTTAAGTCCAAATATAAGCGGATTAAAGTAGTACAAGAGCATGTGTCTCCTTTTCCTGCTGTGTATTTATATAATATATCTACAAATATTTTCTGTTTATTGAGTAGCCTTTTTTTTTCTCCTCCCCAAAATTCAGGAAGTAAAAACATCTTACAGTAAAAGCAAAATGATCAAACTCTACAATCAAAGATAATTCTAAATAAGCAAAGTGTATCAACAACTGCATTTATCTGCTTCTACTCACAAAATTCTCTGCTGATTTTTTTTTAATTGCTTGATGTACTTCAACAGAAACTAGAGTAAAATCATTAAGACAGGGAAATGTCTACAATCACCACCTCTTTGAACAGCCTTTAAAAAATGGTAAAGTAAAACAAGTCAAAGAAGTACAACCTGCAATGACTGGTGACACTTGAGTGGTCTGCCCTGTAACAGCTTTGCTATTGATTGGTTTTGCAAAGATCAGCTTGGTGATCACTGGCCCAGAAGTTGGGGTTCGGGTCTTCTTCGCAATCTGAAAGATGGAAGAATAAAATATCTAAAGTAACTTGAGCATTTTGGATCTAAATTATTGTATTGCTGAGTACATTAGAAGATAAGAAGGGCAATACTCACACACATAATTAGAAGAATAACTGCTTATCTCACATTTCACCTCTATTTCTCACTATGGAGAGTACTAGGATATCATCCATGCCACTTAAGAAAACCAGCCACCAAACCAGGATAGCCAAATCCCTTACAGCTTTTTTTTGTAAGCTATCTCTCTGTGCAAACATACCTCATCTTCAAGATGCTGAAATTATTTCTAACATGCCATTATTCTATATAAAAATGTTAAAATTAAATGCACAACTCTCAATATTTAAGTTTTAAAAAAAGTTAATTCTTTTTCAGCCAATCACAACAAAACTTGTTCCTCGAGTGATTTAAATATGACAACTACTGCTCTGAAACATCTCTTGACCTATTCTGACACAGCAGCACACTTTTACCCTGCAAATGGAGAAACAGTCTTCTGCAGAAGTTCTCAAGAAGGATGTGGGTCATCAGTCCCTGAAAGTTTTGGGTATTCACTAGCCAAGAACAAATCAGTTGGCTACATCCACGTACAACGGGGTCTTTTTCCTTCCGTGATCCAGCCTTCTGAATCACAGCTGGACTAGGAACATATACATGCAATTCAATGAGACAGATCACTTCAACTTGAAATCTTTATAAGCAGAGTTTTATAGTCTTAGAAGTCTTTAAACAGGACTTTTTCCCCTTTTCCATGCTGACAGAAGTTAACTACCAGATGCATTTATCCTCATAGTTTCTATACACCAGCATCCAGCTAGTGAATAGTTCAACTAAGAGGCTGACTTCTTTCAAGACTATTTTAACCTGTTGACTGCAGAGGCTGCCAGCAGATGCAGACTATTGCTAGGATCTTCCCTGAGTCCAAGTGAGCACACGGGAAAGCATTACTGAAGCCCTTACACTTACCTATCCCACAGGTCAGGCCCATATTGCCTCTCCTCCACCACACATGCCCAGCCACATCCCATGGGCACCAGCCACCAACTCCAGCAATATCAGAGAGGCATGACATTGGTATCCATATGGGGAGCCAGCTCTCAAAGGTGCAGAACCACCTTTGTTACTCAAGTAGCTAACTGGAGAAATCTCACTGATGTACAAAGATACAGAGATGACAGCTACTTTTAACAGCCTGATAAAGTTGTGAGTGCTTAAATGAAGCAATTGAGTAGGCTGGATGTTATGGTTTCCTACACAAAACCCTATTTATAGAATTTGCTGACTGAAAACATCACCTTTACAGTAGAGTAACGCCAAAACATCTGAAGTATTCAGTAGTACATAACAAATCCCCCAGCTGCCCCACAACTAGCATGCATGAGGCTGTTTCAGCACCTAGCAGGACACTCATGGCATGGCTGGGGAAGCCAGAGCTCCCCCCTGCTATGGCACTGGAGCTCTCCAGCCTCCCATGGAAAGCAAACACTGCCTCCGCATGCCTGACTTGTGCCCAGCCAAGGGAAGCCAGCAATGAGCAACTCTGACACCAGGCAGTGCCAGAAAACAGAACTCATTTAAAGGAAGCCATGTACTGCTCCAAAGTTACAGTACAAGTGTTCCTCAGAGGAAACCTCCACCTCAGAGCATTGGCAGGTGACGGTCATTTGTCCAAATATGCTGCACCCAGACCACACTAGCTTCATAATAGTCAAGGCTTAACAATGAAACAGAGAAGAAAAAAACCCACTCTTTTTGGAGATATATTAACTAAAACCTTGAAACATTAGTTGTTTGAAGAAGGAAGCTTCATTCACAGCCCAGTTTACAAATTTAACTCAAACCCATTTTACTATTTCAAGGTTTCAGCTCTCTTGGTGCATACACTGCTGATAGATGAGCAGGCATTTTATCAGTAATTTTTTTTGTAAATTTGCACACATTTTAATTTCTGATAAATTCCCCACATTTCATCTGCTTGATTTGAAATTTCCGTTCTGCTGAAATTAATCTTACCCTGCCATAAGGTATTATTGTAACTCAACAGCTATTGCTTTTACTCTCTGAAGCGAGGGCAAAGTCTGGCTCAGAACATGATCAACATCCAGCAGGAACAGCCAGCTCTGGACGACAGCAGTCGTTTCCCAGTAACAGTCAATAAATGTGTTTAAATGACTTACATGAATACATGTAAAGTACTAGCTATCCGTTACCATGAAGTATTTCAGGAAAAAAAAACATAAAAATCCCAAAATATAGCTGGTCAACACAAGTAGCCCTGCTTCCCTCAGACTCAACTTGCAGCATCCTCCTCAGATAAATTCCCCCCTGCTTTTTGGGTGAACTGTTTGTCTACAAAGAAGGAGGTCTAAGAAACAAGTGAATCCCCTCAGGGCTTAGGAAACATGGCAAAACTCAAATGTGGATGGTTACAGGTGAGGAAGAGTCCTTGGCCGCCAAATGCAGGCAGTACACTCCTGCTCTTACTTGCTGCCAAGCGAGCCTTTCTGAGGTTTTTGCCACTGGAATTGATAACCCCAGCCATCTGCAAGAGCCTTCTAGGCATCAGTGGGAAACTCACTACCCATTTCAGAGACTGGAGAAGCCAAAGGAAATAATCAAGATGACAGACTGCCCCTTTGAAGCTTCATAAAGTTCTTTGGAGCCTTCTGCCATTGCCTGTACTAATCACAAGAAGCTTAACATTACTCTTCTGCCTATGTAAGCTAAGCATGCTCTCTGCAAGTTACTTTGAATTAGACTGCAAAAATATTTCCTGGGGCAACATGTTCTTCCATAAGAAAATTAATGTATTTAGAAGCACACACCAACCTTCTTCCCCCTACAGCAGTAAAGATTTACCTGCAAGCATCTTTATGTAAAGGCTCAATTTATGTCTTCCGAAGCACTCTCCACTAGCAAGTTTCTATGGCCAGACTTTGTTTTCAGCTGTCAAACTGTGTTCTGTTCATACAGAAAGAGGCACATGCATACCTCGCATTTACTGCTAAATTGAATACCCACAGTCAGCTACCCCAAAGGAGCTAACATACATATAAATTTACTCCCTAGATGACCTCATGGGAGCTTGTCCATGTAGCCACATCCTAAGTAATTTATGTTTAGCATAATATGAAAAATCAGGGACTCCAGAAGAGGAGAACAACGTACTTCAGAAAAGATGAAGAAACAGCTAGAAGTGGGAGTTTGCTCTGAGGTTAGGTTAGTGTCTAGCCTCATAAATCCCTCTGATACTTTAGTAATTTCCTACAGGGAAAAGCACTGCCTGGGAAGTGCTAATGTAATCATCTTCCCTGCAGTGTATGCTTATAACTAACTGAACATTGCGTTCTTGCTTTCATTTTTATTTCCTTCTCTCCGTAGAGGAAAAAAGAAATTCCAGGTGTTAACAATTCAATCTGTTTTGCACAGGGAAGCAAAAGTTTAATTAAAGAGACCACAACAAAACAAATTTACTCAAACTGCAATTAACTAGATTTACAAATGGATGTGAGTCCATTTGTAGCAGCTTCTATTAAGGAACCTGTAGAATTCCTAATGACAAACAGCAGAGGTCAATCGCCAAGTCACTGTATTTCAGTCACTGATGGCACAGGTCATCTCATGGAACCAAAAGCACATCACAGCTAAGTCGTCGTCCTCCTCAGTTTCCTGTATCTGTTACTTGGCCAAGTAACAGCAACTGATCCACTCAAACGTTCCTATGCCGAGTCAAGAGCAGAGGCTTTTTGGAAATATATGACAATCATTTCATTAATGATCAAGGTACAAAAATATAACTAAGACAATTGATATCTTTCAAACAGTCATTATTAAACATGTTTTCCACAGGTATGATGTAGCAACAAAAAAGGAGAAAGCAGAAATCAGTGCAGGGATTATCTGCAGCTTTAAAACAAACCCTCTCAAGAGCTGTTCACATTTGCTTGCCATGAAATACTAGTCAGGAAACTTAACATTCGACTAATAACATGCTTAAAAGTTTGTAATTTTTCATGTGCAGCAAATTAGTTTTTACTAGCATACTTTATTTCTTATTTTATTTAGACTGTAAAATAAGTATTTTTCCATCATAACCTGCATCGAGTTCTACTTTTCCGTCACTTCCACGAGGTCTTATTTCTGCCTCACTGCCAACTAGAACAAAGTCATTCACATTTAGTTCTGCCATAGACCAGATGAAAATCAGGACCTTTGGGCCATAACCCAAGTCTTTTCAACACATTTTCAGATCCCAGCAGATTCTCTGTGGTTTCAAGTATCTCAAGATCCATGCCAGAGATCAGGAGCAAGACCCTGAAATGTACAGCTTATGATAGCATCTAGTCTATCATTATCTATTAACAAACTTAACTAGATTTGAGGCAGACAAGATATACCTTTCCATTCTTTTTCAAATGCTGGAAGGTTTTTTTTTCCAGAGAGTTTATTTAAACAAACTAAATGTAATAGGCAAAAGCTACTCTTTCATAAAGGAGTAAAGCAGCGTACACTTTGAATAAAGAACATCAGGCACAGAGTTCAATTCAGCCTTCCTGAAAGCATGTAGAATTTATTTTTATAAAATAAATAATGGGAAAATTGTCTTCAATTTACTGAATATAATAGCTAGTTTGCTTTCACAGAGGCAAATCATAAGTTTCTAGACAGTAACTAGGGGTAAAGGGCATAAAATGGTAAATGCATCCACAGATGAAAGCATGGGCTAAGATCAGCATTGTATTTTTTAATACAAGGAATAAATGCAAAGGCTGAAAGCAACTGTGTGTCAATCAGTGAAGGAAATGGACAACAGTTGCAGCAACAAAATTATTTTTAAGATGTTTCAGCATAAATCACTTTACCTGTACTGTTTTTAATTGCTGGGTCTGCAAAACAGAAGGCTGGGCTGCAGTGTTTATCAGCTGACTTCCTTGTGTCAAAGCTGAGACACCAACAACAGGTTTCACTTCCGACCGACCTCCAATAACAACTTTGATCTGTTGGCCTTGTACCTTGGAGTCTCCACCTTGGGCTTGGGACGTGGCCTTCTGTGCCTGTGGGAGCTGGCCGTGGGGTAATGCTAAAACAATAGGTTGGCCAGACTTGCCCAAAGTTGTCACAATTAGCTTTTGCCCATCTGGTTTAATACTCTGATTGCCTATTTTAATATCAGCGGTCTTGTTCAGAATAATTTGATTGGCTGATATAGTGACGGGGGTCTGAGCACCAAGTTTATGGAGGCCACTTGGAAAGGTAGGCTTTACTACTGCATTCACATCAGTTTTTGGGGTTGTGGTGTTCACTGTTGTGTCGCCTGAGTGATTGCTGGGTGCAGTAACTGATTCTGTGGTGACTGCGGCAGTAGTTGTAGCTGATGACTCGCTGGTGGAGCTTATGTTCACTATTTCTTCCAGTTCTGTTTCCATGGGAATAGAATCTCCCATCGGCGACGACACGATAACCGCCTCAATGCTGTCATCTTCCACCAGAGTTATACCAGTGTCCATTATTTCCTCAGGGAGCAAGCTGTTGACTTCTGCTGAAACCACCTCCATTTTAGCAGTGGTGGCAGTGATGACCAGAGCAGGTACTGCAATAATACGTTAAAAAGTTATTGGCTTCCAGAAAACATACATTTTCAAATTATTAGAAATTTTTTCAAACTGAAGGTATTGTGCATGCACAGGAGAGATATCATAAAAACCCTGTTATCAAAACATAACACATTAAGCTGAATTTACTCTCAGTAAGAATTTATATCAAACCTCTACAACATCATCCACTGAAGTCAAATCAAGGCACTGAATTGCTGTGGATTACCAGTCCACTTTTGACAACACAGTACACAAAGTAGCGCTTCCCTCCCCCCCGCAAGATACGGGCACCCTGTTCACAGACACTTAAGCTTACTGAAATAAAAAGCAAGAGTTAAACTACTTTAAAAATCTAACAGATGATAATGGCTTTTCTCATACATGTCAACGTTGATTAGCAGGCTTTCTTGCCTTGAGAGACTTATTATCCATACTAGATGTAACAGGGGTTCATTCTTGCCAAATCCTCATTTTAGAAATCTCAGAAATACAAATAGCCATCTAGTGATGGGCTTCAACAACTTCACAAGCTCAATCAACAGCCCACCTACCCCAGGATCAAGCCAAAGCCCTGCCCTTTCAGGATGAACAGGTAATTCCTCTATGCTGGCCATGAAAAGAACAGCCCAATATTTTTTTCCCTCAATACTCACAAGAAAATATAACGCCCAAATTCATGATTGATTTGAAACACATTCTAAACACAAAACAAAGAACACCTTATCTGAAAAACAGAATTTAAGCTAACTAGTAAGAGTGACCAATTTATATTAAAAAAACCCACAGTGAGATTCAAAGCCAGAGTCACTTCCCACTTGAAAAACCTTAAAGTGATTGCTGGAAATGGTCACATTTACCATTCCCACTAAAACCGTACCACTGTCAGAGGGTGAAAACAGATCACCTTAAGGCTTTTTCCCCACTTGCTGACCCCATCAGCCACTTGGACACTGGACAGGAAAGCACACTGTGTGGGTATGTGTACACACTCTTGAGTGCTCATTTTAAGCTCAAGAGGACAGGATCCTTGCAAATTCAGCTTTCTAGTTGCTAGGAAAAGCAGAGCTGAGTTATTTGTACTAAGCAACATTCATAATTGAGGAACCGTGCTACTAAAAACACTGACCAAATGCCAAGGTGACATTGATTCCTCCAGAGTCATTGTGGTTCCATTTTGCACAGCAGCTAACTACAGAACAGCTGCATTTTGGCCACAAGGTAGAAGGATGGGGAAAAAACCCTGCTATAATCTACCTAGTTTCCATGCCAAGCTCAGGAGGCTGTGCTGGAGCAGTCCATGGCCTTCCTGATCATGAAGGGTGCCATCTTGATTCTCCTCATCTCCAGAGTACAAGCCATATCAAACTGCCACAATACTCAAGTAGCCCAAGCTGCAAAAGAACTTGTTCAGATGACCGACAGTCAAACTCATACACAGCTCACTTATTGGCAGGCATTTAAAGATACAAAGTTATCTGATGTCACTGCCAGAAATACCTCCTTTGGAAAGCATTTCTCCCAAAGTAATGCCACCACAGCTTGCAGTTATGCCAGCCCTGGTAACTAGTGCTAGACAAAACAGCTTACTCCTAAGGACATGTTAGTAATAGTATCACATTGCTGTCAAAGTCAAATTGGTTAACTGCATATGAGATTACACAAAAACAGGAATAGTAAATTCAGATTGTTTCAGCATATGTTAAGGCCACTAGCTCTCCTCCTGAGCTGTGTTGCTTTATTGTCTCCTGATCAATCTGCACGGGCTTGTGCCTTAGATCTCTCACCTTCCAACTATTTCGGACAACCTTCCCCCCCGATCATCCTGTTCTATACTGACAAGCACAAGGCACTTGGATCCAGAAGTTAGACTCCTAGGGTCAACCACAATTCAAATAATGATTGCCTTCATCTAAAACAATTGCCAATCATCTAGATCAGACAATGGGGAGAATAAATAAATAAATCGCCGGATTCAGTAATGACAATTTTAAGTTACTTGATTTTGGTTTGTATTTGTATGTGTTATTCCCTAGAAAGGTCATATAAAAATACTGAAGAGATTAAGGAGTTTAAAATTACCAGGCCTTGAGTAGGTAGAAGCTGCCACAAAAGAGATCCAACTACAATCCAGTGGGAACACTGCAGTAACAATTAATTCACCTGCTCCCATTCCCCTTCCTAATTTTCCAGTTCTTGGGACAGAGGGGAAAAAATGGGATCTTGCAATTATTCAACCATGGAACAGTTACTGAGGTCTCCATACTTCTATCATTGACATATAACACTACAAAATATTGGCAAGGACATTTAAAACACAGTGAGCCAAAAAAGTCACAGAAGAACAAACAGAAGACGTTCTTTGTAGACATGCTGTAAAAAAATTAAAATCTTTTACTTAAGTTTTCAAAAATTTGTGTCCTAATGTCTTCAAAACAGAAATGTTTTACCAACACATTGATATGAAATACACTGCCTTCACCACAAAATGCTTTAGCTCATCATACCCAAAGCTTTAGAAGCTATGCATGCAACACGACCACACCTTCTTCCTTCACCACAACTGCTATTACAAGTATACTTTAAGACTTGGCTATCCCCTGACCTGTAGCTGTTTTCTTCACATCAAAATTAATTCTCAAATACACGGAATTACAGCATGCTACTACAGAAGTTAGATTACACACCCTGAGTACAAAAGTAATTTTTACAATCAAATTAACAAAGACCTTAGATATAGTACATAACCAAAAGTCTCCATGAGTCAGAGTACCTTTCAAGCTAAACAGAAGCTAGAAAGAAAGTGAAAAAAAGCCACTACTACATTTTTGGTGAAAGCAGCATTTCATACAAATTGTAAATGGTCAAATTACATTACACATATATGCAAGTGCATTGCTTGCTAGAAAAAACAGCATTTTAAAACACTCAGATATCTAACTCAATTGGACAACCTCCTTTTCACTGTAAGAAGAAAATATTACATTGCCCAAATGTACCATCAATTACAAAACAAAATTAGTAAGGAAGAACATTCTAGCCATTGTGAGGTACTACATAGTATTACTAAAAAAACCCAACAACACTCCAAGCACTTGCCCAGAATCATTAGTATCTACAAAACTAAACCACTTAAAGGTCAAATTACTTCCCCATGCCTGGTTCACAGCTGTTACTGAGCTCTAACATACTAGTTAAATGTCCATTAAGAAGGGGTCAAAACCATACCATTTTACTAATATTTGTCTGCATTTCAAGCCATTTCTATACTTCAAATTTGCATAGACTTCTACCTATCATAATAATCAGCTGACACTTTCAGCATTTGCTATTTGTGGCTCACAGCAAGTTGAAAACTTAAGACTTTCATGTCATTCTGAAGATGGACTAGGATCAGCAAGCTGATGATAAATCTGCCTCTTGAGAACTACTTAGTGCCCTTTACGAGTCTAATCCTGACTGGTACTAAGTAAATTCCAGAGTGCACTGAAGAGCAAAGGCATTACTATTATTTGAATGCTGATCTAACAGTGCAATGTTCTGCAGAAGAACACAGATATGTGTATATTTTTCAAGTGACTGGCATGTCCAGGCTAAGAAGGCAGAAATAGAGATGTACCTATGAGAGCCATTTATGCTCTGATTACCAACAAACGCATGCTGTTGACCACATAAAGAAATTCCATACACATCTGTACATCCTCTTCTCTTAAAAAGAAGTGTTGAAGGTCACTTTATCATTGCAAGGTTAAAGTCTTAAACACTGCTTGTTTAGCACACACCTTCCTTACAGCAACTTTCCAGGAAAGACCTGGAAATAACACTCATTGCAGCACAACAAAGCAGTTCAGTTTGCTTTCTGTAACTGGAAACAATGTTGTACTTTCAAGCAGTTTCATGCAAACTAAAAATAACATGGAAACCAAAAATCAGAATGTTTCCCTTGGTTTGCCTGCCAGTTTCAGTCATTTTCACAACATACAGTAGCACAAAAGCTGAAAAACAAAACTGCATGGCTGTTCTTATGATCATTAAACACATTCTGAAGGTGTTCACTGCCATGAACAATCCAATACTTGGGTTTGTAGATTACAGGGCCTTTACATTTAATGAAGCATTTCTAACCTTGTGTTCTATACAGACTCTGTGGTGAGACCAAAAGAAATAACCCCTAAAATAACTTCAAATTATTTCATTGTCTGCAGTGTTTAGGAGGCCAAAATTAAAGCATTAAGAATCTGAAATTAAAATTTATATATAGGTAACAGACTTAGCTTGACTGAAAAAAAAAAAACCCCAAACCCTTAAAAAAACCCATAACGAATGTGAAGAGTACTTATCTAGGCCCAAGAAATGAAGATTTCAGTGTTTTAAAAATAGCTTGAAATAAATAAATGGTCTTACTTTCCAAATTTTGGACACCTCTTGAATGTGAGGCTACAGAAGAATTCAGAACACACAGCGATGTCACACCAAGAACACTCTTAGAAACAACAAGCATGAAAACTGCCATCATAGGATTGATATCAAGTTCCCCGCAGACTTTTAACGGGTATTATCATATTGGGCACCTTTTAAGATTAGGCTTGCTGCCAGCAATTTCAGAAAGACTGCATTCTACCCCTGTATTTATGAGCAAAAGTTCATCTCAACGGAATTGTGACCTACCAATGTTATTGAGACTTTGCAAGTCAGGAAGCACAACAATTAGCGGTGCATTACATGTACACCTGAGCAGTGCTGCCCAGTCAGAAGGTACAATACATGAAGTTCATTCTAACGGAAACAAAAACACATGCCAACACTGATTTCAGTGGGGTATTTAATTTCCAAAAATATGCTAATATGGCACAGAACAGCATTTTGTCCTAAAAACTTAATTCCTTATGCATCTTATGCAATCATACAATTCTTTTCAAAGTTAGAAGAATGTAGAGATGAAAACCAGATAAAAATCTAAGACTATAAACTGCAATGCTTTCAGGGCAGTGCTGACAAGATTTGGAAAGCAGTGCAAGCTGCTATGGCCATTATTGCTTTTTAAACTTATCCTAGAAATCTAAGTTGGCTTTCTGTGGTTTTGAGTCCAAGGGAGCATTGAAGAAAAAAAAAAAAAAAAAAAGGCAAAAATAACTCAAACACATTGCAGTGACTCGCCAGAAAACATGCTTCTAGCTGCAGATCTCAGCAACTCTACCAGCCTTAAACATGACAACACTTAACAAGTATAGAATATATTTACTTGCAGAAGGATTGAGCTGAAGATAAATAGCTCACCTGCAGCTAAACCATGACTTGGTTCAGATGCCAAAAAACCGCCATTACCCCCTCCCTCCCACTTTAATCTCTAGATAAAGCACCTCTGTATTCCTTTTGCGGAAAACTTACAAAAGGAATTGTAAAAAAAAAAAAAAAAAAAGTAAAAAAACAATTACCAGGATTGTGCAAAACCTGACTGGCTTCTGTGGAATGAAATTCCACATTAAGATTTTGAGTCAATAGGAGAAATGGGAATTTCAGTGAAACCTTCACCTCTGCTCCAGAACCATGTGGGCCACTACAAATGCAGGCTTCTCAGACCTCTGAGGTCTCATTTATCATAACACAAAAGATTGAAAAGCGTGTGAAACACAAACTGCTAAGTAACTGGGTTTTCTTATGTATACCTAATTAAGCTTTTGGATAAACACCTCAAAAAAAAACCCCACCTCACCACCCAACAAAAAAAATCCAAATAAAATAACTTAGAGACAGGACTAGCCAGAGAGAAGCATTTCAGTGACTAGGACCACACATTATCTCTTACAACCTTTGTTTTCAATATTCTGAAAGCGACACAGACATATATTTACTGTATCTTACTCTATCCCTGGAGATGTTTTATTCCAGACACCATACCAAGGCCACCTGGAAGGAAGAGTTCTTTGCAAGCACCCTCTGTGCTGCTCAATATAATCCCTTTCTGTCCTTACAGACTACCCTTCCCAATTTGACTCCCATGGCAAACATGCTATACCACCAGTTGGACAAGTCACCACTACACTGTCCGAGTTGAAAGGGATCCAGAAGGTTCATCTCATTGTCAGAATTAATAAGAGAAGATACAATTATATGCAAAGCCCTAATTGTGTTTCTGCATGGAAAAAGTTTGGGTTTTTTATGTTGCAAGATCACCTAGTTAATAACTTCCCTCTTTATGACATCCAAGACAAGACAACTTTGTACACACAAAAGAAGTTTTTGCCAACTGTCAATTTATAATTTTGGGGATTGGAGATTAACAGTGTTGTTATAAATGATGGGACATTGAAGATGACCTGCAGCCTTGCCAGGTTATCTGTGGTGACTCAGCTGCCATAGCTGATCGCTACAATGTGTTAAAGCACCACATACTCACAATGAGCTAGATGCACCTGAAATAGAGTGTGTCTGAGCACCTCAGGAAGTTCCCCCAGAATGCAGCTCAGAACATGCACCCAAACAGCTGTGCCAAACTGTACAGTCTATCAAAACCAACTGAACAGTACAACTTATAAGTGACTGGAATCAGTTTGTGCAAAATTGTATAGCATCTGCATTGTTGAGGTTCTTTTTATCTGGACAAGACATAACTCTCTTCCAAGGACAAACCTTATTTTGCAGCCATAAACAAATATGAGAAGCAGAAGCAAATGCAACAACTCATGATAACAATGTCATTAAGAATTTTTGTTAAGCATCCAGGAGAACCAACTTGTCAGAGCTTTTTATTTAACTTATGTCTTTTTGCTGACATAACACCAAAACTCACCTTCCCATTCAACAAAGAGAATGTGCTTTTATTTTTCTCAGTCATTCTAGTAGCAATGGTAAAAATTCACAAGTAGACTCCCTCTTTCATGTTTTCTGCTTCTCTCCTGAGAGAATCCATAGCTCATATGCAATTGTTAATTTTTTTTTCTTCACAGGAAACAGAAGTGACAACCTTTGCCAATATCATTGTAGGTGCTAAATTTACTACAGCCTTGTTAGTCCCTCTGCTGCAGCCAGTTCACAGCACTGGCACTAGAACTATTTGCAAATGGAAAATACTCTTCATTTAATGTTCTGGACGTTAACCTAGCAAACAGAAGAAACTTATTTCAAGAAAAGATTGAATATATTACATAAAAACACAAGGCTTGTAGTTCCCACAGATTCTTGACCGCTTCCAAGTGACATAGAACTCCTACCTATGCAAAGCAGGAACTACAGTATAAAAAGTGAAGGCCACTTGTTTGTCTAAGTTGATTTCAAAGGAAAAAAAAAATCTTAGAAAAACAAATCATGTTATTGGGTCATTTTATAACCAAAATAAAGAACATACTAGTTCATTTCCTTCTTTACTGTGTTCTCCCATCCCTTTTTGCCAAGTACATACAAGCACACATCAACTATTCCAGACAACTGAAATTCACAAAGATTAATGGCACAAAATGATAGGAAATGCAGTTCTTAAACTCTTGATGCTGTACATGTTTTCTCTCATTTGCTAGAAAAGTCTTCACAGAAGCATTTGCATACCCAAGATTCATCCTGTACGGCAGGCATATTATCAAATGAAAGACCACAACTGCACATAGGTCATCTTACTGTACTACAATTCTCCTAATTAACTGCCATCGTTCAATTTTGCTACCATTTCAATAATGGGTAAAATAGTGTCATTCATTTTATGCATTCCCCATTTTCTTACTCTGACACTCTACATTTTGTGTCTAAAATTGAAAGGTTTGTTTTGCCGTAAGGCAAAGAATTACAAAATCACTCAGCACTGCATTTTTTCAACAGAGAGTCTTTTGTTTAAGCTTACTGAGCTAGACATTGCCTTAAAAAAAACACATCATGAAACAAAAAGAATCATAGCTTTTTCATGGATTAATAACAAAGGTAAATGGAAAAATTAATTATCTAAGACTGCAAACTCTCCGTGTTTGCATATGTAACAGCAGAGTGAAAGCAAATAGTTTGCACACTTCGCAGAGGATCATGGTTCTAGATTTATCAAATGCAATACCAATGGCAAACTATAGAAAGGAAAAAAACCCCAACCTTATTCTTTATCAAATGCTGAATACATAACTAGTGTAAGTATCCAGTCTTTTTTCATCTGTTACAAGGAACACTAAGAAACTATCAGGTGTTCTTCACCACAAATTTAACCTTCTATTGTCGCAAAATTCAAAATAATAGTTCCCAAGGCAACCATAATTTACTCAACCAATGCACACTGTTCCCTTCCCATTACTCTACATTCTGTTAAGTGAACAGTCCCCACGTGACACACCATACATACAACTGCATGCAGCATATCAGAGGAACGGGCAATGTACACAAATGAGCAACTCCTGTGTGGTTAAAGCAACAGTTATCAAGTGATACAGACATAAGTTTTATATTACACAGTTAAGGATTTTGGTTAGGTTTGATTTTTTTTTTAATGGGAAGAAAGATTAAGCTCAGGTCACCACTGCCATGTTTATAATAGAGGTGCTGTTTTCTTTTTAAGAATAGCTGGAGGAAAAAAACAAACCAGCCACTTTCCCACATACCAGTTACAAGGAGATCCTTCTTCCCTTGGCAAGTTATGGGTAATTTAACTTTCCATTATAATTTTAAAAGGAAAACCAACAGCTAAAAACCCTTATCTGTCAACAAACTGGTCATAACACACTAATAAAACAAGCACCTGCTACAATGTTTTAGGATTTACTGTGGAAAAATATCCTAGCAATATCTTTATCGCACTGTTGTTTCAAATAGCATCCATTGCTACTTTGACCACTGTATGCACATGATCAGCAGCATTACTTTCCTTATACTCCAATTCCCTGTGCCTATTAAGCCACCACTACAGCTAAAGCTGTCCTGTCCTCCTTGGGCACCTGCCTATTCACTTCCATACATACATTTTCTGTCTTCCTTATGCTAGCAAAGATTTATGTAGCTGCAAGGGCAGCCCAGATGAAGGAACTGAGATGGGTTAAAGTTAGCCATCCAAACCAAACTCTGAGCTGTCACAGCCCCACTTTCTCCACGCTGCTGACACTGGTGTTCAATCCAGGAAGAAAACTACTCCACAAAGTAGTGAGCAAATTCTGGTGGGTCAGTGTGCTGAGATAGCTCTGTTCAAAGTCTATGAGTACCAGAACAGCACCAAGGAATTGCAACACAGCCAACAATCCAACTGGGTCAAGGAGCTAGGGAAACCTGCACAGAGGGAAGGGGAAGAGTACAACCAACTCTTTTAGTGGTGGCAGAAAACTAGACTATGTCAGGCCATTTTGTGTAGGTTCACTCCAAACTAGAACAAAAGCCAGGTTAGTTTTAATGCAGATCAGTCTTTAACTGAGGTCTAGGTGTAGCTGCTTAAGTGCTTACAAAGCATGGAAGAGGAAGACACTGCAGGGAAGAGCAGAACCATCTTCCTCACCAGCAAAGCAGCAACAAGTGCTCATGGGATTGTAGCAGTGCATAGCCACATCTTCTCCCAAATAAATGGGAGAGTAATACTTGGAAAAAAAACATTGAAAGCAATTGAAAAGCATTGAAAACTACAAAAGCCATCAGGAAAGTTCTGCCCAGACACTACAATAGTAACAATTAACTGGATTTTAAAACAGAAAGCTTTCACTTGTTTGCAGATTGTGTCTCCTGTTCCATTCAAACATTTGGGAGGGAAAGCAGATTAAGCTATGTGGGCAGACCTGAGACCAGGTGAATTTTTTTGTAAAAGTAATATTAAAAAAAAGACCCCAATAAACTTTTCACAGGAACCACAGACTCATCTGAAGAAGTTTCTAAAACATTCTTCAGATAGGCTTCTTGGGTCCATACTAGAAACTGCTGTTAATCCAAATGAAGAAAAAAAAAAACCCAGCCAAACCATAGAAATGGGGATTTGGTAGGTACCTGGAACTTGTATGACAGATCACAGCAGATCCCAAAACTAAGGGCATAACCCTCATGTGGGTAGCAACGTGTTCAATTGCAGAAGTACAGCTTGTGAAAGTTCAAAGTTGGAAGAGTTAAGGAGCCACTAATCTACATCTGGATCTGGAACATGAGAAAGCTGAATCTCTCTCATCATGTAGTTATGCACCCCCATCACTGATCAAGGGATTATTCCAGCAGTCTCGTTCTTTCTCATGCAAAAAACCCTTTTATCTTTTCTAATGTCGTCAAGTGAACAAGCCTAGTCACAGGCTGTACTGAAAGCCACATGCTGCTTGCTGGTTTTCTAAGCAGCTGAGGAAACCAAGCTCCTCAAATGTAAGGCTTGGGAAAATACAAACCCTTGAATCAAGAGTTCAAGATACATTTTCCACATTTTCCACGGCAGCTTCTGCAGCTAAGAATAAAAGAAGAAAGCCAACCATGAGTTTGTCTCCTAGGTACTTGTTATAAATCCCACCACTGTAGTATACAAATTCTGTAGGACATTAAGATGCACCTCTAACAGCATGTGAATTAAGAAAGCACTACCTCTATAGCACAGGAAGGGAACAGAAGCACAGACTGACTAAGTGACAGATAAGGAAGCACAGTTTGTTGCCGAAGCAGAAATCAACACCATCACCACCCAGTCTACCTTACTTTATTTTTCTCCCCATGAAATATTTTTCAAAGTGTAATGGAAAAGAATATAAGGGGCTTTGACTGCTCTTCCAAACCTAAAATAAAAGATATCCCAACGCATGAGATAACATCTCCAAGGCTGAAATCTGACAGCACTCTTTATCGCGACATTTCAAATTTACCTGTGGTCAGCAGATACTCAGCCTGACACCAGTTAAAGCTTTTTGAGCTTTTTTGCTCTGAACTGTTCAGAGCATTCAGTTACAAACTATCTGAGCTTGGACATCACAGAAGTATAAGCAAACTAAACAACAGCAGATAGTTCTTGATACATAATCTGAACAGTCAACCTTGCATAACAAACTTTTGAAACTTACCACATTACAACAAGCCTGAAGTACTTTTTTTAACCCATTCGATAAGCAGGGCTGTATTTTCCAACATACTCTCCAAGCCAGCCTTTATGAGTGCTTGGCCTACAGAGCAATACAGCCATACATCTCTCTGTAGGTTGATGCAAGTCTGTACAAGGCATGTAACCAACAGCTACCACTTGCTGATGCATATGTAAACTTGATGTCTTGAAGAATAAAAAAAAGACAAGTGTAATGCATTTTATTTTATGAAAGGATTTCCCTGACAGAAGAAATATTCTCAGCTGGTAACCTGCTATTCTTCTTGCCTCCAGTAGGCAAAAAAAGCTATTGTGAATAAGCTAACAACATACAAGGCACTGCCTGTTATTGCCAGCTTTATGTAAACATTGCAAAGAATATTCCAAATTGTTTTTCTATAGTCAGTATTTTCTACAATAACTATATTTCAAGCAACTGTTCAGAAGGATGAATCTAATGAAAGATCATTTAAATATTTGTTCTTTCGTCACTTGAAATCTTAAGTCTGAGAGCTTTCCTCCTGTTCACACTATGTTCCAGTGGACGATTTCACATGCTGTCAATGCCATAGTGCTTTTCAGAACTCAAAACCTCCATACCAAGCATTACATAATTAGTACACGAGGTGCCTCAAAGTCAAGGCCACAAATAATTAATAACACATTCTGACCACCAATATACCTTGTAACAAGCAAGAGTGATGAAGACAGAAGCCGCAACTATCCCAAAAGATGGTCCAGCTAAATTCACTTCAAACACGGAGGCTGTCCACAGCCGTGCAGCAGCACAGTATGCCCTCACACTTGGGTGAGTTGAAGAAGTGTGAAAAACACCCTACACCGTTTTCACCGCACCCCGCTCCGCAGGGCAGAGCCCGAGTGAGCATCCCCGCAGACAAAGGCAGGACTTCCTCACCCCGGACCAAGTCTGGCGGGGCCCCGGCACGTTCTGGGGGGCAACCCAGTCCCCTCCAGCGGCCCACACCGGCGAGTTTGGCGAAGAGAGCGTCCTCGTGCCTAAGCCAGCCGCCGCTGTTACAGTCAGGGGCCCCAGACCGCCCGATGCGGTGTCCCGTGGCCCGGAGGAGCCGGGCCCGCCGGCCCCAGGCCCAGCACAGCGAGCCTCAGCGGCCGCGACCGTTGGCATCGCGCAACGCCAGCAACGGCCGCCCACCTCACCCGCGACCGTTACCCCCGCGCGCCCCCCAGGGCCTCACCTCATCGGCGGGCGGCGCGGGGGCGACCGGGCCGCCGGGCTCCGTCAGCGGCCGCCACCGTATTTCGAAAGATCCGCCATTTTCACCCCGTCACCGCCGCCCCCCGCGGCCCGCCCCCGCCGCACCTGCCCCCGCCGCACCGCCCGGGCGCCCCGCCTCTCCCGAGCTGCCCCGCCGCCAAACCCCAACTGCTTCCGGACCGGCAGGGAAGGGGGCGGCAGCGGGCCCCGCACAGACCCCCCCAGTCCGAGAAGGAAGCCTCGCCGCCAGTCTCCGCGGGTCCGTTTTAACCCCACCGCTCCGCTGCAGCTTTGGGCGCAGCTTATCTCAGCGAGCAGTGGTGAAGAGACCTGCCGAGCAGACATCCCCCGCGGCAGAGGGACGACTGGGGCGGCTATCCCCGCAAGCCCAGGGAGGTCGGCGAGGCCGCCTGGGAGCCCGCCCCGCCGCGGGGAACGCGCCCAGCGGGGCTGGGCCTGTGCCTTCCCGGCGGGAGACAGCTGTCAGCGCTCCGCCGCTCCCTCCCGGGCTCTGCCGCCCCCTCCCCGGGAGCGGGGCCGCGCTCACACACCCTTCTTCGTCCTCCTGCCGCCACTTTCCCGGCCCTCACACTCACCGGGCGGGTGCTCTTCCTCCTCCTCCTCCGCCGGTACCGATGCCTCTCGCCGCCGCCGTCGCCGCACGCCCTCCGCGCCTCGTGGCGGCGCCGCCGCCGGCCCCCTCCCCTCCGCTACCGCGTCCGGCGGCCGCGGCGGCGGCAGCGCCCACGACGAAGCCGCCGTGTTTGTTCAAAATCACGCGCCCCGCGCCATTCCCCCGCCGCATCCCATAATACTGCGCCGCGCCGCCCTGGCAACCGCTGGCGCAGCGCCCCGCGCGCGCGCCGCCCCGCGCTTCCGGGGCCGCCCGCTTCCGGGGCCGCGCGCGCTACTCCAGGAGGACCCAGCCTTGCCCCCCGTTGAGGCCGCTGACACGCGTGCACACACCTACGCGCGATTATATAGGTATATATCTTTATACATGCTGTCCTGCGGCCCTGGGGAGAGGCGTGTGTGGGGCCCGCCTGAGCTTTATGCGCATGGCCGGGCTCAGCCCGCGCGGACGTCTCTCTCCACGTGACCCCGCTGCGCGGTAGCCCCTCTAGCCTGCAGGCAGCGTGGCTCTATGGTAGGAGGACGTCTGTGGCGCGCGAGAGGGACGGCGGTGGGTTGACGAAGATGGCGGCCGCGGTGAGGCAGGACCTGGCGCAGCTAATGAACTCCAGCGGCTCTCACAAGGACCTGGCGGGCAAGTGAGTGCCGGCGCCGGCCTCCTCATGGCGGGGAGAGGCGGGTGAGCGGCCGTTGGGATTACGGCCGCTGGGGTGGGGGGAGGGGGGGCTGCCGGGCCCTGGGCGGGCGAGGCGGCTCTTGTCCAACGGCCGCGCTTCTGTAAATAAGAAGAAGAAAGAAAGATTTCACCTTATTATTCTGTCATTTTTAAATTTATTTTTCGTTTCTAACGACGGCTTGCCCTGTGCTGGTGGTATCCTAGCGCAGGCTCCCGCGCGGGGCCTTAGCGCTTCGCTGTGGCTCCCTCCTATCTGCCTGCCGCCCCTCAGAGTTCGGCTGTCTGCCCGTCGGCGGCGCGAAATCGATAGGTCGGGAATCATTATTTTCTTCGACTGCTATAGATATGTCAGTAACTCCATCATTATGATGATGATGTAGGTATTTTGAATGGCAAACCTTGGGGTTTGAGGTACTCATGCAATGTGTCGCATACATTTTTCTCTTCCCCGAGGGTTCAGTCAGATGTCAATCAGTCAACTGAAATTCTTTGAGTCCCAGTGTAGTTGCTTGTTTTCTAGGGCAATTGCTTCACTTTAAGGAGTTTCATGTAAAAACTTGGAAATGTTCCCCTCAAAATGTAGCTTCAACGTAAATGTAGTATTTCATCAGTATTGCACACACTGAGGTTATGGCCCAGGCAAAGTTTAATTAGCTTTATGAAGTATGAAAACTGGTGTTGCTATTTTTGCAGGAATAAACGCTTAAAAATGTGTAGTCTGTGCCTGTGCTTAGATCAAGTGGTCTGTGCTGGTTTTGGCTGGGATAGAGTTAATTTTCTTCATAGTAGCTAGTATGGGGCTATGTTTTGGATTTGTGCTGAAAACAGTGTTGATAATACAGAGGTGTATGTATTTGTTATTGCTGAGCAGTGCTTACACAGTGTCAAAGCCTTTTCTGCTTCTCACACCACCCCACCTCATCAGTGAGTAGGCTAGGGGTGCATAAGAAGTTGGGAGGTGACACAGCTGGGACAGCTGACCCAGACTGGCCAAAGGGATATTCCATACCATATAACATCATGATCAATATATAACTGGGGAGGCTAGTCAGGAGGTGGGATCACTGCTTGGAAACAGACTGAGCATCAGGGTTTTATTTCTCCTCCACAGGTGGTGAGCAATGGCATTTGTGCATCACTTGTTTTTATATATAATTTATCATCATCATCTTCCTTTGTTATCCTATTAAACTGTTTTTATCTCAACTCATTTTCAATTCTCCTCCCCATCCCACTGCGGGGGGGAGTGAGCAAATGGCTGCATGGTGCTTGATTATCAGCTGGGGTTAAACCACAACATGGCCATGACATACTACTTACCTCCCACTCTTTCAGTGAGAACACTATTTCTCATTCTCATTGAATATGGCATTTTGAATATTTGACTAACTTTATTAATCTTAATCCATGAGCAATATAGTCTTCATTACTTTTTCTGTGCACTATCCTAGGGACATGATTCTTTTTTTAAGGCTTCAGAATTGCACATATATTCACAGATAACAAAATGATGAGCTATGTTGTATAAGAATCTAGTCCTGGGATTTAAAAAGAGCCAGATACCAATTCCAGGTGAATGTTCCTGTCATTTGAGCACAAACACTTTGGAAAATTGTCACCTTAAAGGTATAGAAAATTAAGCAAAAGTAGGGCTCTGACATAGAAAATAAGCAGAGCAACAGAACTTGTTAGTGAAAAAATGTGCCCTATGAATGATTTTTTTAATTATTTTTTTTTTAATCTGTGGACAGATATCGTCAAATATTGGAAAAAGCCATTCAGCTGTCGGGTGTAGAACAACTGGAAGCTTTGAAAGCTTTTGTAGAAGCAAGTAAGTGCATCTGGTATAATTGGTTGCACACTGAGTGAAGGCCAGAGAACTATGGGATTGCATATTTGTAGCTCTACGTGAGGCTACGTAAATACATGATATTTTGGTCCTATTGGAACTCAAACACAACTAGAAGAGGAACCATCATCGCCACATTCGGAAGTTAAGGGAAAGCTTTGTAAAGCTTGTAAGCTTTGTAAGTTGTTATAACTTTCCACCCTGTCATTGTGACAGTGTCAGAGGGTAAAAACATAAAGTAGTCTCTGTTGAATGCTAAAATTGATACTGGATGCCAAGTGGTATTTAAACTAATAACCGCTTTCTTCCCACGTCTCAAGTTAGTTTGAAAAACTGTCAAGAAGAAATGGTTAGGGTTTTGTGTTGTATTGGATATTTGGCTTATTGAATACCTCTATAAATTATACTGTTGTAATTTGTTTTAAGTTGAGAATAAACTTAGTGAAACTTAATCTAAAGGCTTACTTTGTCCAAGGTGTTTCAGCAACTGAGAACAGTGATTCAGAATGAAGCATCTCTCTAAACTATAAATCAAAGTGAGAAATTCATTATTATCTGTCAGAGGTTAGAACTCTGGTGACCTCTAGTGTAAACAAACTGTTTCTGAGAGGAAAAAATTCACCTTTTAAAAACATAAAAACTCCACCCTTCACTTGGATACAGACTTAAAAACTTAAAATATTCAAATGTAATATAAAAGCAAATGATCACTTACAGTGAAGGCACTGATGCATTGCATCCATCTTGTGTTTTTCTTCCATGCATCTCTGAACCAGTGGTGAATGAGAATGTCAGTCTAGTGATCTCACGTCAGCTACTGACAGATTTCTGTACCCACCTTCCAAGTCTTCCTGACAGCACAGCCAAAGAAATTTACCACTTCACATTGGAAAAGATACAGCCTAGAGTTATTTCATTTGAAGAGCAGGTGAGAGATCAATGACAATGGGTTTTTGGTTTGTGGGCTTGGCTTTGGGATTTTTTCCCTTATCTGCTGACTATTTTAAGTCTCTGAAAAAGCTGTTCAAAACAAACGTTTCTACTTAGAGTCCAATTTTGCATTCCTGTACATACAAAACCTGAACTAAATGCAGAGAGTATTTAGGACTGTGCAAAGAATATAGACTTCGTCTCTTCATCAGGATGCTGAGCATGTAATTCCTATGTTACCAGAAAATGGCTTCTTAGAATGAAACAATACTTGAGCTACTGGAGGTACTGTTGAGAGACACACTGGTACTCATGTATTGCATTTTACCCAATTAATGGAACAGGCAGGTGATGTAAATAGAGAAGGATCTTGACAAATAGCTTTTGTTTCAAAGTAAATATTTGTGTATGTATTTTTGCCATAATCATTTTATCAGGAAAAGATGTTTTCTTTAAATCCCAATTCTAGTTAACTACTGAATGTGGTGCAGTTCTTTTTCAATTCAGGTTTTGGTTTTTATTCACCTGAGAGTTCTTACAGAAGATGTTTGTATAAAAAGTCTTTAGGATCTAGTATTTGAGAAGAAAAGCAGGGTAGTTTCTGTCATGATTTGTATTTGCTTCTCCTTATCTTTTGCTTTTTAAGCAGCTTTTACTCTAAGTCTTAACTGAACATGCTTGCCTATATGTTATAATGATTATGCAGAAATTAAATCCAAGACATTAGATGATTTCTTTTTTTTTAACCACACTTCTGCTTATAAAACCCAGATTGTAAGCAGTGATATTTTTACCTGTTAACAGCTGCTCTACAAAGTAAATTTTCTACATTAGGATCTAATCATAATTTACCTCATTCATATCTCACAGGCATGATATGAGGTATAACTGCAAGAAATGGCTTATGAATCTTGGTGCTCTGGTTCTTGAAAGCCTTATTTGATCTTACTAAAAGCTTTATGAAAGGTTACTACTTATCACTCCCTGAAGATGAACTCCTTTGATCTTGTCACAAGCTTAAGGAGAAATGCTTCAAATCAGCACTCGTATTTAAAAAGCTTGGTATTAAAGCTTGATCCAGGAGTCCCATGCAGGACTCCTCGTGTGGGAAGAGTTGCATGCATGCAGGTTGCTGTGTCTGTGAGCTGGGGTATCAGTTGAGGGGATTCATGAACAAGAGCAAATACTGCGAAGGTTAATGCAGAACCGTTCAACTTTTATAGCATTTGCTATTGATTTTATAATTGTTCAGGTTGCTTCAATAAGGCAACATCTTGCATCAATCTATGAGAAAGAAGAAGACTGGAGAAATGCAGCACAAGTGTTGGTGGGCATCCCTTTGGAAACAGGGCAAAAGTAAGTACTGTGCTAGACACAGTTGTGTGTTGTTAAATATACTTGCTCCCTTTGTACTTAACTAGACCAGTGAGTGGGAATTTTTGGGTTGCATATTTTCCCAGAGTTTCAGTAGTTCAGGCCAGAACTACTGCCAGATGGCAAAAGTATAGCTTGATGACTGTTCATTACAGTAAATAGTTTAGTGAGTCAAAATATTAGTCTTGTTGATAAACAGCCTTTTTGACAGTATTTTACAAAAATCCTTCTAAGGTTATTGAAAGGTTCTTGAAAGGTGGCAGTTCTTCCACATGTTTGTCTTTACAGTTCAAAATTAAGACATAGTTTGAAATTGGATGTTAACAAATACAGTTGAGGGTTTTTTTGTGGGGTTTTGTTTGTTTGTGGTTTTGTGGTGGTTTTTTTTTTTAAGTCTATAACCCTTGCTGTTACTTTTCACTGGCTTTTCTTTCTATCCTCTTTCTCTGTAGGCATATAGAAGGAGTTGCTGTAGGTTTTGCCTATTTAGCACTTACTTGTTCCATTGCAAATTTGCTTCTTAACTCAAGTGGCTTACCATTTACAGCTAACTTCCAATCCACTAAAAAACAGGTCATTAGAGCATACATTTGTGCCGTGGTGGACAGCATTACTTCCACTGGTGTTTGTAGGAGCCAGTTCTATATTGGCGTTCATCTCCAATTTCCTTACCCTGAACAGAGAGCATTAATTTCAGTGTTAGGGAAGAAGAAAGCAAGGTAAAGCAAATGTTGCCAAGTGCTTAAGAATCATAATATATGTTTAAAACAACTGAGAGCAAGGGTAGATGTGGAGCAACTCTAGCACTTGCTTTTCTGTTTCTCTGCAGACAATACAATGTAGATTATAAACTGGAGACCTACCTGAAAATTGCCAGGCTGTATCTGGAGGATGATGACCCGGTTCAAGCAGAAGCTTATATTAATCGAGCTTCCCTGCTTCAAAATGAATCAACTAACGAACAGCTGCAAATCCATTATAAGGTTGTCTAACTTGCTTTATTGCTTTCTCTTTCAAAAGGGAGATGATTCCACATTGAGATGTTTTTATGCAATGCCACTACAATTTTCATATTGAGAAAAGAAACAAAGGGAAAAGCTTCTAAATGGTTTTGGGAGCTTGAGAGCCACATTTTAGCAATAATTAAACAGCTAATTCCTTATAATTTGGAGATAAGTCTGTAAAGGTTCCTTAAATGCCAGCTTTAACTGATTGAAAATGGAACTTAGGCTTCAAAACATCTGAAATACTGTTGAAAATATTGCCTGCACCTTTGTCTGTAAATCTAAGAGGGGAAAAAAATAATGTCTGATATTAGGGACAATGGAAGCCCCCTGCCCCAGCAGTAATTAAATAGTAAATCCCATCCATAAAAGTAGGATTAAGTCTCAAGCAGTAAAGTAACTGCTGACCTTTCTGCTTATTTGTGGGTTTACTGTGTACATAGTTCATACACTAAATTCTCAAACCATTTGAGTAATTGGGATGAGCAGTGATAACTACAGTGTGACAGTACCAATCAAGTGTGTTGGTGTTTAAAATTCTACAACACAAAGCAGATGTGTCATGAGCTGTAACTCAGGGTGTGGTGGTTTTGGTTTGTTGGTTTTTCCTTTTCTTCCCCGCCCCTCTCCCCCCTCCCCCCCATATTTTAAAGCATGCACTCAGTTGGAAGTGTAAATATTTTCTGTAAGCATTAGAAAAGCACAAAGGAAGGGAGAGAAGAAATATCAGAAGCTGTTACAGCACTGAAAGGGAAAAGCAAACACTTGAAACATATAAATTGCTACCTAAGTGCTAGCCGTCAATGTCAGTAGTGAAGGGGAAGCTTACATAAGTACAATATCAGCTGTTCAATATTTAATTTACTTAGTTTCTCATGTTTAGATATTTGCAGTGTTCAGTGAATAGTGCTGGGAAATGCCCTTTCAATTGCTTTTCATGATACTTTAGCAAGTGCCTTACAAGTCAAGTTAATCATTTGAAGACACAGATTTCCCCAGGATGCAGTAGAGCCATATTTATGGGAGCTGTCACTTGATAAAGTGGCAATTTATACACACACACCTTTGTTATGCAGTCACCCCTGTTAGTTTTCTTTTTCTGAGACATACTTTCTTTCTAGGTTTGCTATGCTCGAGTTCTTGATTACAGAAGAAAGTTCATTGAGGCTGCCCAAAGATACAATGAGCTCTCCTATAAGAGCATAGTCCATGAAACTGAGCGACTGGAGGCATTGAAGCATGCTTTGCATTGTACTATTTTGGCATCAGCAGGTAAAATATATGTTACATTTTTGTATAAAAGACCCAACATAGGTATTTCATATCCCCTGAAGCAAGTCATCTTGTGCATTACTTGTGGGGAGGGATCTTGTTGCTATGATTTGGTGAGGAATCCAAAATTGTCAACACAATGTCAAAATTACATGTTGGCATACTGTTAACTGAGGGTTGGATTACTTCTGTGTCTTTGCCAGTGATAAGGTGGCATCTTGGCTAAAGATGCAAAAGATAGTCAGTGGCAAACAGTGTTTTGGAACTGAACACAACTGATAGATAGAGCTTTGTTGGTTAATTGCATATATTGAGAAAAAAAATGATAACTTTCTGTTGTTTACCTCTATCAGTGCTTTGGTGATCATTTATGAGGATTCTTCTTGACTCTCCTAGGACAACAGCGTTCTCGCATGCTTGCTACACTCTTCAAGGATGAGAGATGCCAGCAGCTTGCAGCCTATGGAATCTTGGAGAAAATGTATCTCGACAGAATTATCCGTGGAAATCAACTCCAAGAGTTTGCAGCAATGCTAATGCCTCACCAGAAAGCAACTACAGCTGATGGTAGGTATTTCTCTAAAGCTTCGTAATGCTAGGCGTTCATCCACAGGAGTTAGATTTGCCGAATGCAGTCAGGAGGTGTGATGGAAAAGAATGTAGTATGGCTTATATGATTATTTTAAAATTATTTCCCAGCATGTTACCCTCATGATCATAGTTTATTAGTAAAGCTTCTTAGCCATAGTTCCTCTTTCTGATTGGCTATTAAGGTTTTAAAATAATCTTCTAGAAGATAACTTTTAAAAATCTTGTTTCTCTGTCCATGTACGGTCCTTTTCACTGACAACGTCCCAGTATTTCTAACCTTGCCTCTTACTTTGAGTCTCTGTCCTTTTGAGCTTCTCCGGTTCTAAGGCACTGTTATAAATAGGATACCTAGAAGCACGTGACATGCATGTAGGCCATAAATGGTCTGTGTGGATGACAAATTTATTTGAACTGCTTCCTGACTTCACAGAAAGATGACATAGTAAGGGGATGACTTGGACCTCACACTGTCTTCAAATTGTTTTCTGATTCATCTCATTGACATTTTATTAGCTGTTCTTCATGGAACCTCTGAACAGTGAGAAATAATGTGAAGGAAGGACTTTGCTGGAATCCTAAACACACTGGTCTCAATTTTCTAAATTAGAACAACATCAAAGTGGAAAAATACATAAGCATGAAATACCTCTTAATCAGGAAAACCTTCTTAGTGGACAATACTCATTGATTAAGGACAAATAAACAACTATGTAATCGCAGAGGTGAAAACTGGTTAAAGGTACTTAGTAACAATAAGCTGCAGTCCTTTCCTTGCATCAGTTTGTTGTTTGTTTATAACCTGTACTGCTTGTCTACTTAAGTTAAAGAATGCAGGTCAGTTGGTTTTTAATAATATGCTTATCTTCAACTAGAGGTTAAGGGGCAAATGAGTTAAATTGTTAAATCAAGAAGAGAGAAATTGGTTGAGGGTTTATCACCATACAAGCACAGTAACAGAGAAGTTAATTGTACCCCTAAGAGCTGTAATGAATAATAAAAAAAAAATAGTCTTTCCATCTGGCAAGCTAGGAACTGATCACAGGAGGTCAAACTCTGTCATTTCAGATGTTGAGTTTGTAGCAAAACCAAGGGCTCCACTTTATTATTCTAGAAATGAAATAAAAGGTTTAAGCTACCTGTCTTCAATCAACCACGTGCCATCCATTTCTTTTTGTTAACTTCTGCGTAGCATAACACCAATGCAAGGCAGATGCATCTGGATGTTCTACACATGTAACTTGGGGAAAAAAGCGTTTTCCATCTGCTCTACAATATAAACTAAGTGTTTCAATCTTATAGTAATGGATTTTTTTGTCACCTAACCCCTGAGGTTCCAGTATCCTGGACAGAGCTGTTATTGAACACAACTTACTATCTGCGAGCAAACTTTACAACAACATTACTTTTGAAGAGCTTGGAGCATTACTAGAGATCCCTGCAGCTAAGGTAACACTTTCCTACATCTTTTGTAAAAACAAGAAGTGTCAGAGACATGAGGAAACAAATGTGGTAAATATTAGGAAAATTAGTTCAACATTAGGAAATAATTAAATATTCCATATTATGAGGAAGGTTAGCAAATCTTAGGAGAAGGAAAGGTACACGATGTGGAATGAGCAATAGTGGAGTCAGATGCCACTGATAGTATGGCTAATCATAGAGTTGTCTGTAGGTTCCCCCCCCGATGTGTGAAGATGTTGAAAAACTGATAAGGACTATTAAGTCTTAATCATTTTAAACTTCTTTCAGAATGGAAGAAGTTTCTAACATCTTTTATCTCTTCATTTTTTCAGGCAGAAAAGATAGCTTCTCAGATGATAACTGAGGGTCGCATGAATGGATTCATTGATCAGATTGATGGAATTGTTCATTTTGAGAGTAAGTTTGACCACAGTTGGTTATTTTAGCACCAGAGTGTGCTTTTTGAGTTGCTGCCCGACAAGGTAAGGAAATTACATTTCTTAGGATCTTCCATTTGAAGTGAGCTTGCTCCATCTTGCTGTGGCCAGGAGGTGGCAGTTTGCCTTAATGGAGGACCACACTTCACCAACTCTCCCTACTATGCATTCTCTTACCCACAGGAAAGCGTGAATTTATTCCATCAGTCTCCTTGTAGGAACAGGTTCACGAGGAAGGTCTCTGTTCAATTCTAATTTTCGGTGTAGGAGTTAGACTTGTAACAGCCAAAATTTGTAGCTTTTGAATACAGACATGAGCATGATGTAGCTGCAAGGAAGGCTTCGTCTGTGAGGTAGGTGAGGGCAGTGTCAGAAGGAAAGGTTGTAGTTGAAAAGGCAAGGGAATTGCTAAGACTTACTTTGTTTTATATGGGTTATTTTTTGGGTTTTTTGCAGCTCGTGAAGCTTTGCCAACTTGGGACAAACAGATTCAGTCACTGTGTTTCCAAGTTAACAACCTGCTGGAGAAGATAAGTCAGACAGCCCCAGAATGGACAGCACAAGCAATGGAGGCACAGATGGCTCAGTGACTGTGTAGCCATTGTCTGAATGGAGGCAATCAACTGCCTGCTGTGCTGGAAGAAAGGAACTGAGTAGGACCGTGAACCAAACAAATAACCCATAACTTCATTTCCCCACCTTCAGCTTTCACTCTGGCTTAGGACACAAATAGGTGATACCATGTTTGGTGTGACAGTCCCCCAGTTCTCTGAGCGTAGAATGATGCTGTTGCTGCGTCTGCACTGCACTCTGCTGACCTGAAAGCTGTGGTTTCCACGTAGAAGAAGCTGTAATGTCTGCAGCAAGCTTTGGTTTATTTAATTTTATTTTTTTCCACTGTATTGCTATAGCTTTGTAGCCCATTACTTCCTATAATGCTTCTCCTGCTGTGAAAATATAAGTGCCATGTTTCTTTTAGTTGTAATTATTCTAATAAAGGCTGGAATGAGCCACTTCGTTTAAGTGTTGCAGGGACCTGTTTGGTTTTTTCTTTTTTCTTAAGTAGTAACTTGAAATAAGTTGAAGTTTTGGAATTGTCAGTTTCAGCCCCTGAAAATGTTAAATGAAAACCAGCTTTTTTCCTTCTCTGTTTATAAAATGCAAGTTTGAGTTCTTAACTGAGGGAAATAATGACCGTTCTCCTGCATTGATGCAGCAGGGCAGAGTTATCTGTGCTGAGAGATGGGCTAAAGACCAGCATGCCCAAGAGAGCTTGTTGCAGTGAAATGGTAAGTGATGAGAACATAGCACATGCCAAATAAGGTAAGCCAAGCATGCTCTTTGTTTTATTTTGTAGGTCAGCATGAATTAGTAATTTTACAAAAGTATCCATAGTGGTTTTTTGGAACTGGAGGTGTAACAAGAGACTCTGACCGCTAGGGATTTTGCACTACAAAAGATGAAACACTTGAAACTGATGCAGCTGGAGAATACTGTGCAGATTACCTAGTCATTGTATCTCATTATATAAGTAAAGGTGGTGTGATAAGCAGGACTAACTTGAAATGCTTATGCACAGCAACAAAGTATCAAAGTGGCCCTTCTGATGTTTATCAGTCTGGAGTTGTGCATTCTTTACACATATTTATGGTTTGCCAGATACATGAGTCTTACTGTGTGATTTGCTGGAGAGGTTTTTACAGAGAGCTTTTCTGGTAATGGAGAGCCAACGCAGAGTTTAATCAATAGCTGTTCCTGTCCAGAGGTTATGTTTTAGTTTGATGCGATCTTGTTCAGGTTGTAATTCCAGCTTCGATGTGAATTACCTTAGTTCCTTTTTTCATTTCAGTCAAGTAATAACACTATTAATGAGATTTCAGTCTATGTTTATCCTAGTCTTTTTGTCTCAAGATCGGGAGCATGTTGATGTCTTCTTAAAGGTTTTGGCTTAATCCACAACTCTAATGCCTTGATTTTTGTTTTGCTTTTTTAAACATGTTTTTGCATTTAGATTTGTAGTGCTGTTAGATTTTTAGAAAAGCCAGGAGCCTAGTGAAGGGTGGTTCATCCATAAATAGGATGGACTTCTGTCAACCTGGCAGATGATATTTCTGAGTCCCAAAACAACTGGTCAAGTAAGTTACAATGGCTCCCAGTTGGTAGCATTCTTTAGTTCCTCGGGGGGGGGGGGGGGGGGGGGGGGGTGACAGAGCAGCTGTAGGAGCAGGAAGGAGCTGCCCACAGCTTGACGAGTTTACTGTAAAAGAGCAGAGGTGGAAGATTTTCCAGATCCTTGTTACAGATCAAGGTTGGGTGACTGTTGTCCTTCAGCATGGGCTGACATAGTCCAGTATAAGGGTCTCTGCCTACTAGGGTTGGTGTCTGGCCCTCTGAATGCTCACATCCAATACCCACAAAGGTCATATGTCTTACTAAATAGCCTCCTGCATTACCCTCTAAGACAGCAGATGCAAATAATTTATTGGCTACAGGAGAGATACTGGTATTTCAGTAGTAGATGGCCATAAAAGCCAAGCTGACGACAAGCAAGTCCCCAGTGCACTGTACGTGTCTTTGCTGTACTGTTTTTTCCAAGTCAATGGTGTCAGAACTCAGAGCTAGCTTTGACTATTTATTGGATAGCTGCTTTTATTTCCAGATTACTTCTTCCTCTCAACTCTCCCAATTACTTCAAAGGCAACTATAGTGTCAAAATAGTTATGTAGACAGTGTAAGACAGTTAGATACACAGCAACTAGTAATTACTCAAGTAATAATTAGTATCAGCAGAAAAAAATAGAGCATTCAAAAATTTGTGATTAGGCTTTTGATCAGTTCATTGAAGTACAGGGACTTACTTCAATAATTAAGATAGAAACTTCAAGTGATGTGGTAAATTCACTCCTGTAACTAGTCATACCATTACAGCTCGAGATCTGCAATGTAACCTTGGTTAAGAGCTGTTCTACGGAGGATCACATATCCTGTCTCCTTTCTTTAAAGCAGATCCATTGTTTGCCTGGCTTATCCACAAGTTATCACTTATGTTTGGACTTTGTTTATATTTTCTTTTGCCCTGGAAAATTTAAGTGACCCATGAAACTTAACGGTATTTGAGGTTGTTAGATGCACAAGCTCTTATCTGTTGAATCCTCCAAGGAGATTAATTCATGGTTTTGCATTAAAAAAAATTTAGCCTTACTGCAACAAAATATTCATTGCCAAGATTTCACTCATTTCACTGTTCCAGTCTGGGAGGAAAAAAAATAAATCAGAATCCTCTAACTATGAAAGCAACAGTTGTAGAGGAAGGCATTGTTTCCCAAATAAAAAACAAACAAAGATTTAGCTAGTACTGGGACTGATGTAGGAAAGATAGCAGCCTGAAAATTTTATATTTGCTATTAGTAAATATCTTATGAAACTTTCTTAAAGGGCCCCTCTGTGCCCAACGTCCTACTGCTGGCCGGAGTATCCTTCCCCCTTCCGCCAGGGCGTGCCCTAATGCAGGAGCCAAAATCACCAGCTCCCCACTAGATGGAGAGCTAAGCACGCATAACCACCATAGAGGCCTCGGCTCTCGTGGAAGACTACCAGCACATTCCTAGTTTTAGTTTGTGATTAAATTGTGTTCATTCGTAGCAAGCACAGAACAACAAATTAATCAGCCTCTGGGCTCTTTACATTTCAGAGCCTTTACTTCTACTCAAAGCGTGTTACAAAGCTTGCTTCCCACATGAATGGCTTGGGTTGTACTTCAACTAATGGGTCACTTGCTACTAGAAAGTTTTCCTTCCACCAGAGGAAAAAAATTACAAGAATAGGACTTAACTCAGAATAAGGGAGTAAACATTACCACTAGGCTTTGCGGAGTGATTCAAAACAATATATAATATGCTTTTAAGTATAGTGTGTGTCTGAACTTGGGATTCATGAGGTCTTGGTGTTTTTACAGTTATTTTTGGTTTGTTTTTTTTTTCAATAAAAGTTTAGTACACTGAATTGCATTTGTCTAGTAAAAAGGACTTCTATGAAGAAACTTGAAAATTATGTAAGTCATAAGGGAGACAACACCTATGCAAATCCTTCCTTTTTATTTTTTTAAAGCTTAGAGACTTTGCTTTACACAGGATAAATGACTTTTCTGTGAAACAATGTTTTCTTTGCAGTAGTTACTACTAAACTTTGTTATTTGTTGCAAAAGATAATCTAAAAGTAACATAAAAAAGTTATCAGACTACGAACATTAGACTAAAAAATAGGCAGCCTTGATTGATTCTTAGTAAGTATACAACATTAATTTTATTACAACAGCATAAACTCGAAATTATGACCATTTATCTAAGAAAAAACAGGACCAGAACACTTCCAGAAAACTTTTTTGTTGTTGCTGTTGTTTTTGTTCCCCCCCCCGGAAGGTTAAAAACCAGCCTGGATAGCTAGTCTAGTAGTAAGGCGCTCTGTGCTGTTTTGCCAAAAAGTTTTTATTGCCTAAGTAGCTACGCATGTTCCTGTCACACTTAAAAAAAAAAAAATTTATTCAATGGAAAAATAAAAAGATATATTCAAATAATCTAAAGTTTCATTGCCAGCTATGAATGCTTTTTTTGTTATTTCATATCTTCTTAACAATCTCAAGACACCTAATATAAAATCCAAAATATAAAAACTGAGAAACAAAGTTAAATATTCAACTAGAACATGCTACTTTTATGTGTTGCAAACTAATAAACCAACAATATTCATACTTACATTCTTCCTCCCTATTCTACTAATTATTAGTCTAAATAAAATAACTGCAAACAAACTCTTCTAACAAGACTGAGTTTTTATCAACTATTTAATACTATCAGAAAACCCCCAAACCTCACACATGGTAATGTTAGCAATAGTTTATATTTGAAAAATCTCTAGCTTTATTCAACTTTTATCATATGTTAAACTAAACCAACATATCACTCAACTCTTTAAAACCTGCAAAATCATAACATGACCTAAATGTTCTCTTTTCAAACAATTTATTTGGGTCTTTCTCCAGCTGCTTTTAACTAGTGTGCCCCTCCTGTTTAACAGTGCCTTGGCTTTAGGCCAAAAAATACTCCAAGTTTATATAAGTTTGCAGTGTAGGCTAGGTAGGGTTTTTCTTAGATTGGTTAGTATATTGTTCTTTTTTCTGTTTTAGAAGTTAATCAGGTGGTTTTTTGAAGTATCTTCTCCATTATTTTCTTAGGGTTTTTTTATGTTACTCTAAGCTACTTAGTAATTCTTTTCTAAAATTCTAGGAAAAAAAAATCTTTTCCTAATGCTCTATGTATGTTGTTTCTTATATTGCCAAGCATTGGGATTTTTAGGAAGGGGAATTTCTGAATCTGGAGCATTTCATGGTAGGGCTTCAAAGGAGAGTGGGTTGCTGAATAACATTAGGCTTGCTTTTAGCTACCTACGTTTTTATCAGTTATGTCTTTGGGAGAACTGATAATATGTCACTGATGTATTTGTACATGATAAGGGGAGGTCTGAAAGATGAGTTTGTACATAAAGAGGGAAGATCTAAAGTATTCAACCTATTCCATTCTTGTTTATATTTAAGGAACAGTTTATTTTATCAACTGTGCTGAGTTGATTCAACTGCATTTTAATTTCATTATTTGCCTGAAATGATGCAGTAAGCTAGCTGACCATGTGTCTCACAAGCTTGGTGACTTCTGCTAAAGTTTGATGTTAAAGAGTAAAGAAAGCTGTCTTTATATATATATATATGGCATTTGCTGTTTCTTACTTTCATTAATGCAAAATTTGTTTAGTTTCATTTTTTTGTTAAATGAAAAGAAAAAAATCTTTGCTCTGATATTACTACCATGGCAGTCTCAATTCCCACTCTCCCTTGGAGAACCAGGTTGCCACGCTAAATCAAAAGTGCTTCATAATTTCCTTTTTGCTTGTTACCATGCTATAAAGCAAGCAATTGATAAAATATTTTCACAACATAGCATGTGTAGAATGTGTTCGGGAATGATTGAAGAAAACATGCATTAGCAGTTACCACATAATTCAGGGAGAGGCCTGGCATGGTTATCTTTTTGTTGGCTTTCAAATGCTGCAATCATCACTGCAACTGCTACACTTGAGGGTACATACATGCTTCCATTTTTGTCTGTATTGGACTTCAGAGAATGATATCCGAGTACCTGATAATTTCTGGATACAAAACACTGCACTGCTGCTGTGACTTTGTTTTTAAAACATGCACTGCATTTACACACCTGAGTGCCATTAAAGCATCATGTGATGATTTGCAGTAATTGTTACTGAATGTTTTCAAAAGCCAGGAAGCATGAAGAATGCATTCTTCAGCATATTCTGCCTAGTTGGAGGCTACTATGTTTGGACAGTCCCAAGTTACTGCACTAACTATAAAATTAGATGTAAACAGTAAAGTGTAGTATTCTGTAACTGTTCCATATGGTTAAAATCCACTACCAGCTATAATTCTCTGCTCTGAAGAACGGGGAATAGTCACTTTGTATAGTTACTACTGCCTTGTTTAGCTGTGATGAGTATGGTATTTCATTGTGACTCCTCATAGCCTCTAGCATTATAGGCAATAATATGACTAGGTTTTTGTTCCTTGAATTAGTGTATTTATTATTTGGAAATAGATAATTATGGTTAAATATTTCTGCTTTACAGTAATGGATAAAAACAAGGAAGAACAGTTAGAGAGTTTTTTAAAGTACTACAGTCTTTGTAAAGTATCTTGTCACTTGAACGTGTTCCAAGCCTGCACTGTTTCCTTTTTGAGAGTGAAGTACATCCTAAGATACAAGTCCCATCGTTCCCCAGGTGAGATGGCAGGCCTCTTGCAAAGCCTATACTTGCAAAATTCTATACATTGAATAATCATAGAGACTTAGAATAAGATTTAGAAAAATTGTGGATTAAAACCGGAAAAACATTGTGCTTGTCTGTTCTCACCTATGTTGCGTTACTCTGTTCACATTCATTTTGCAGCACTATGGAGACTTAAAGTACCGATATGATGTGATACAGTTTTAAGCTTTGAATGAAGACAAGTATAGAAAAAAGAGGAGACAACAACATTAAAGAGTATATTGTAGTGGGAGGCTGGATGCTGAAGCACAATTCGAAGTCCTCCATATAAAGAAGCTCTTAAAGCTGTTTTCAAAAGCTTGAGTTCAGGTTATTTCTGTGCTAAAAAGTTTAAAATCTTCAAAACCAAACATAGCCAAACTCGATCCTAGTTCATAGGCTTTGCTTTGTACAGAGAAAAGAAGACAATGAAAGGGTGTGTGTATAGAATAAAGAGTTGCTGAAGGTAATCCTCCACTAAAGGCCTTTTTACAAACTTTTTAAGAACAGAAGCTATATATATATAAAAGTAAAGCTGTAGCTTGATATAAGACATTTCCTTTTGCTTAAAGCAGTGCTGAGAGATGGGGCCGGAAATCTAGACCTACCTTTGTAAGCCTCCTTTACCAGCCACTGACTAATAGCTTTGACCTCTGGGATTTTGGTAATGGAGCTCAATACCTGTTCCCCTAACCTGAAGGCATCTTCTCTGATCAGATGCTTTTTCCTTCCATGCAGAATAAAGGGGAGGGTTAGCAGAGAGGGGAAGATTATGACTCCCCTGGAGACTCTGTGTGGGTAGAGGCTGGTTGGGAATTCAGGATGTACACTCAGCCAGTGTGGACTAATATAATATGCACAGCCTGAGAAGGTACATTTGTACTGTGGCAGTAACTGAAGACCCAAGACAGGATCAGAAGGACTTTTGCTGGGCTGTGCAAAAGGTGCTACAACTTCTACAGCAAAAAAAACCCCACCCAAGCCCCCAAACCCTTCTTACCTACTCCAGGTTTAATTTGATTTTTGTAAGTATTTTTTTTAGCTGAAACTTGCCTTTGGATTTTAAGTGATGTTTCTCATCTTTGTGGCATGTGTGAAGAGCCAAACAGAGAGGAATTGATCACTGGACTGGGAGCTCATATTAGTTTAGGGCTCATCAATAGGCTTGCTATCCTGTCGGTAGTCCAAGGGAAAATATACCAAATTGAAATGAGATTCACTCAATAAAGAATTACATGTATTAGTGTAAGTCAATATGGCTTAAAGGAAAACAGATGCTAGCAAACAAGCCATGTGATGTTTCTTAAGTAGAAGCACTAGGGTTAGAAAAAGTAATTGTGCAGGTGTAGTAGATTTGGTGGACAAGAGGACAAGGTGGACTCCACAGGAGTTTGTGATATGTAAGAGTTAGCTGTTCAGAGGTGATAGGATAAGAATTAGTGAACTGATCTCATTCTAGCTATTGATTAAGAGATCCTTATCTGCTGAGGGCTTTTGTTAGAAGCAGCCACAACTCAGTATTTCTATTTACAGTCTGCAAGTAAAGAGGTAATAGAATCGTATTTGTGGATGCTGCATTATAGTGATGACAGACTGGTAAAGCAAGACAGTCTGGATGGAGGAGAGTCATTAATGCAAAACAGATCTTGTAATGACTGCATGCAAATTAGTCATAGGTATGTTAGTATTTCATTGCTTTTTAGCTAGCTTGCATATTGGTACTGGCAAACTGCTAAGAGAAATAAGCCTGAAATTTTGATACATGTGTTTTAAAAGGAGTGTCAAAGCATTGGGGCAATACAGCAAAGCATTGTCAGACTGATTTTTAAAAAGACAGATGTCTTTTAGGGAGGACCTGAGGAATCGATGCTACTCAGTTCTTTCAGAAGTCCTTGAAGGAGCTGAGTTAACTATGCATTTTCTTCTATGGAAAGCATGTTTACTAAACTAGGGTGAGAAATGCAATAACAAACGGGTAGAAGATGAAAACATGCAACTATAATGAGAAACCAAAGCAGCAGTTCCTAAGAGCGGTGATTAAGCTCTGGAACTAACTATCAAGGGGACAGGGTAGGTTTCCACTGTTTTGCTTTCTTGAAATCCAGACTGGCTGCCCTGCTGGAAAGTGGCTTAGTCAGCTAATACTGGCTGAGTTTAGTCCAGAGCTAATGGTGCAATTTAAGGGTCTGATCTGCAGGAGGTTAGACACGGTGACCTAATGGTCTGTTCAGGCCTTAAGCTTTTTGAAGCTATGAAGTAATTTGAAGGTGAAAAGATTTGTACCTTACCAATCTCTGCAGAGCAGCCATGTTGCAGGTTTTAATTATTTTTATTCTGTGATGCTTGTATTTGAGGCAGAGAGGCATCAGAAATTTATGGTCAGACAACAAAGCAAGCAAGGTCATCAAGTAATATCTACATTAACTTCTGGGTCTGAGTGGAAGGTTGCATTCCATTTTCCAATAAGGTAATCGTACGTTATCTGAAAGTTTGAATTTAACTAATGAAATACATGTTTAAATTCCTTGATCAAAAAGTGAGCTGCTAGAGTACGTATTGTCATGTGTGAAACACTTTTCTTTTCTCTCCCCTGTGGTGGTTTGCTATACTTGAGCCAGGTTTTCCACCTCTGGGTAGCTTTACGCCACATGCTTGCTTAGAAGTGATCTTAACAGTTTCTAGTTTTTCACTAGTCAAGGAAGTCTATGGGCCTGGGAGAAAAGAGGTACCTGGCTTCTCAGTGGTGCTCAGCTGAAGGAGATGCTGTATGCTTTTCTGTGGGAAGATGTGGGCTATCCTGAACACACTGGGCATTGTGAGCAATGTAGAGATTAGGCTTTCTGGAAAGAAGCTATTCTTGCCTTGTGAATAACAGACATAGTTTCAAGCACTGGTGTGGCAAGGAGTTAAGCAGCCTCAGTGAACACACGTCCCAGGCAATGCCTTGGAAGGGTTTTGCTATGTTAAGCCATTACCAATTACAAATGAACAAACACAAGCAATGTAGCAGTGGCATTAGGTTGCAGGCAAAGGAGATGAAATGAAAGGGGAGCCAGGATGTGGTGTGCTTGTGCCACGAGCTTGGCAAATACTTGTATCCTCCAGCAATGGTGGGATGTGTTCCTCTATTTGGAGACAGTATCATCTCTGCTGTTTTCGCTTTCCTCCACTGATGGTTGGAGAGTGGTGTTAGACAGCTAAATCTGTGGGAGTTTGGCCTCAGCAAATAATTTCTTGTTGGGAGTGCGGTCTCTGGTTTCAAAGCCCTTTCAGGATGGCCAGGCCTTTGGCCGAAGCTATAGGACTGTCATTAAATGACTGGGCACCTCTGGGCATGCTTTCAGACACAAGCCATGGCTAGCTATGGCATGCAGGTACCTTTGAGCAGTTTGGGTAATAGCTGAGAGATGACATTAAGACTGCCAGTGGTATCTGGCTGCTGATTTTGGACACCTGAAGGGGCAGAACAACTACTAAGCAGCAATGCTTGAAGAACTAAGTGTGTCAAATGGGAAGATACATATAGGTACATAAGCCTTTGAATCTCCTAATCACCTGGCTTTTTAGTCGTCTTATTTCCTGAGTTGCCTCTTGCAGGAGAATTATCAAACATGGGGGAGAAGCTAATAATAATTGTGCCTTACCTGCTAGTGAGGACTAGTGAGTGATATTGACATCTAATTAGTGCTGATGAGTGACAGAGCTAGATACTTGAGGAAAATGAAAAGGCAGGTGGGTGATTTTTCAAATCAGTCTTCCCTACCTTGCATGTGTGGGGGCCATTGTTAGCAGAATGGTGGGGTTCAGAAATGCCTTCTGCTGTCAGCTACAGCCTGTGGCATTGGGCATACTCAACATAATTTACAGACAGTGATGCCAGTCATTAAATTGTGCAGCTGTTCTTTGAAATCCCATCAGCATACTGCCTCCTGGCATGAATGTGGATAGCCTTTCAGATCCAGATTGGTAAAAAACCACTAAAGGAGAGAGAATGGATTATCAGTTATAATACTTCATCAGCCTGGACTCTTGCATAATTTTTAATTAAAAAAAAAAAAAAAGGTAACTGACAACTCAATTACATGTCCTGACATGCAGACAGTCAATTTTATAGCCAGTTGTTCCTCCTCTCTCTGCCCAAGAACAGACCTGGTTTTACCCTGATCTTACTTTTGATGCTTTGTGACTATTAATCTCTCATTGCCAAGCTGCTGTGTGCACGGATGTGTGTTGAGGAATCTTACTGCAGTTTGTGGGGCAGTCAGCTTGGAGCTACTGCTGGTAGGAAGAGGTCTGGCAGAAACCTGTCTGGCTTGTGTCAAAGGGTTATTACAAACCCACCTGTCCATCCTGTGCTCACATCAGGCATTGGGGATGTTTAAGTGTGTTTATGCATGTGGGAGCTGGGAGCAAAGTAACATAATGGGCAGAGTTGCAGGTGATTAAAGAGAAAGTTGGGTTTGCTTTGCATATATACTGTATTTAATGGTTTTAGGTAAGGCTGTTGAGGACAGATTCTGTACTGTAGTTCACACCAAGTAGATGGGTTGATTTCCACAGGTGGCTGTTTCTGGGCCTTTCTTTCACTAAGATACTGTAATTGCTATGTTGGTTTCTGATGACTTATTTTTACTCAAATGTCTCACTAGGAGACAGATACCAGCCAGCTGCTACCTGCTTCTGAGAGTCCAAAACAGTTATGATAGTTAAAGGAGAAGATGGTTAGAGATGTTACACATGTTCCTCCAAGCTAGTTATTTTGTTTCCAACACTTGTAGAGTTGGCAGGTATTTTCTTGCTTTGTTGACATATTGCAATTGCTTCCGGCTGCTATCAGCATTGATTGTGGTATTAGCTTGTATTACAGTAGGAGAGAATCTATGCAAATGGTTAACTTTTTTTTTTTCTCACCAGTGCATAGCAATCAATTCCTAAGCTGCTGGGGCTAGCAGAACAAATCATTGCATTCTCACAAAATGAGATGGATATATTCTGTTTTGGTGAGAAGCCCCTTGTACTTAGCTGGATTGATTTTACTGAAAGCACTATGAAGTCAACTTAGGATTTCTGCAAGTTAGATGCAGTACATGGGAAGGGAGCCTCACATTTTAAGGGCTTCAGAAATTAAACATCGATTCTGTCTCACAGCAAATATAACTAGGTTGTAGTGCGTGTATGGGCCTTCTGTTAGCACCTGCGCATCTCATGCAGGTAACCAGTCTTACTGTTCTTTTACACTAAGCATGGACACATAATGCAATTTAAAGTCAGTGGTGTTCAGTAAATTTAATAAAAGTCGTAATTGCTTTCTGACTAGCTGTTGCAGACTTTGCCCTCGAAGCTTGTCTGGGGGAGCTGAAGAGTGAACCTCATAGTCTAACTGAAAGGTAGCCTTTTAAGCTAATTCTTTGAAATACCTTCCAAAGTGGATAATTGATTAAAAAACCAACTAAACAAAAAAAAAAAAAACCCAAACCCCCCAGAACAGAACAATGAAAATGAGGTCATCAGGAATAAAGAAATGAGACTGTACGGGGCAAGGGTTTTCCTGTAATTACCTATTTGTTCTCATGGTGGTGACCAGAGGTTTTCACAAAGGGTAGCCCTGCTTTATAGGCAGTTTGATCTGCTGTACTGGCCTTGTGGCAGACAGAAAACCAGTTCAGGTCCATTGGTGCTGAACACGGATGAAAATTGCTGTACTCAGACTGACTCAGCCAGGTAAAGAGCCTTTTGTTAAAACATGTTATCAGTTGTTAGTTTTGGGTGTTCACCAACCATTTTGTATGCTAGGTACAGTTATAAGACTGTCCTGTGTCCTTCCTGTTAAACAGAGTCTGGTGAGCTGCACGTGGCTGGGACAAATGCCCTGGACAGGCTGGAGTTACACCTCCAGCGGCTCAGGATGCTGTGTTTTCCCCAGTAACAGTTACGGAGTTGTAAAGATGTCCAAAAGTGCAAGAGTAACTTAGCCTTGTTTCCAAGGAGTAGCCTGTGAGAAGGGGAGCGCCCAGCTTGAGTTAGCAGAACTGTACTTCCGAAAGCTGGTGTTGCATAAAAAGGGGGCATAGTTTGGCACTACTTCAATAGAAGTATGTTGGCATGGGCCTAATTCTGAGCAGGTGAGTAATCTCTGAATGAAATGGATTGCAGGATTAAAACACCTGCAGCAGAAGCTAGTTAGGAAACCAAGTGAAACTGTCCTGTCGTATTACCTAGTAGTATAAATGGCTGCTGTAAAATGGCCTTGGTTTTAGTACCTAAAATGTTCTCTATCTACATCCCATTAAAAAGTTAGTCTTTAAACCGATTAGTTGTTTTGGGGCATGTCTTAAAGAATCAATCATGTGCACTATTGGTTTAGCTTGTGATAAAGGCTTTTCTTTACTGCTGTGCAAGGGATGGTTTATTCATGTTTTCCATGCAGTTGTTTTTTTTTTCCCTGGAAATGTCTGCTATGCCTGGTGACCCGGAGAGCCACCTAATGTCTAAACAGCATCTCAACACCTGTGAGGCTGAAATAACTGGGTAATTTTCCTTACTGAGCAGCTGAGTCCCACAGTGGAAGTTCCACTGCAAGGGAAAGGCTATGTCTGCAGGATGCAGCAAGCTGCTCTTGCACCTTATTCTGTCTGTCAGACATTGACTCCTGTGGGACCTGCAAGCAGAAGAACAAGAGAGGAAGCCGTGCCAACCCTCACTGCAAGGCACTTTCTTTGGGTTTTGCCTTATGACAGTCAGCTGGCAGAATGTGGATTTCCGTTTCAAGTTTATGGTCACCTGCTGTGTCCCTGCCGCAATGGGTTTTGTGCCATAGACATATCCAAGCTACTTAGCGAAGGCAAGTAGGACAAAACAGACTGTGCTGAATTCTGAGCTTTTTGTACCCAACCTCTTGCAGGCTCTCAGTTCAGCTCAGTTAAGGCTTGCCTTTGTATCTTTTGATTGTACTATGTCATAATTAGTTTGCACATGGCTAATAAGAGCTTTAATTGGTTTGAAAAGTACGAGCTGCCTTCTCCAAGCATAGTTGTGGCCTTACGGCATTTGGCTAGTAAAGGGATGGATCAGGTCAGCACAAACTACTTCTAAAAAGCAGCAAGAACAGCATCCAGCATAGAGGAACATGCTGCAGAGTATATGAGAAGTTCTCAGAGTACATCCTGTGGTTATCAGCTTTTAAAAATTGCCTTCAGGCTCTCACCTGACTGCATTGCTTCCTGCTACCAGCAGTTTGTATGCTTCACAGCAGCTAAACTCCTTTCTTATTAGTGACAGTAAGAATCTGCTCAAGGAAGGGTTCTCTCCAGGCCATCCCTCCTCTTGAACTCTTTTTTGTGTTCCTGCAACACTGAACAAATCTGCTGCCATAAAACCTGAGTGCTAGCCATACAACACTTAGTTAATTCTCAGACACTTGCCACTGTCACATGGATCATTCTTGATGTACTCTGCAGCTGGTCTCCTTTGCCACTCCTAATCTCTGCTGAAACATTTTAAGCTCCTAAAGACACATAGTGATTCATACTGGTGTCATGGTTTATTTTCAGTATTAACGTAGAGGAAGCATCTCACTGAACAGAAGACCCTCCAGGCTAGGCCATTAGGGAGTCCCAGGAAAACCCTAAAGGTTACTGAGCTGAGACTACAAAAATCCTTTCTTAAACATGGTAAATGAAGAAACTTTTTAAAAAAACTTGATTTCTTCTCTATCAGAGGTCTTGCTGGTGGTTTCTGCAAATTTCTGCATGGAGCATGTTAGCCAGAGATTTATTTTGGTTAGATGAAAAATGCCCTACAGGGATTTCTCTAGCACTGAAGGGCAAACTTGAATTATGCTGGTCCCTGGTGGCACCTTCTGGGTTTAAAATTCCTCAGAGGAAGGCTGGAGAGAAGGCTCAGCCAGAGTGTTTTTGTTCCAATACCTGGAGGCAAAAATTAGTCTTTGCTCTTCCATTGGGTCCTCTTTAGGAAACAATAAGCAGCAGTGTATTTCTAAGATCTGTTTAGACAAGAAAAATTACAAAATGCAGCCAAGAGTTATGTAAAAGTTTAGGATCCCTTAGGGGTTCGAATTTTTCAGGCTCGCTAGGACTGGAGACAAATCTTGGAAAGAGTAGCCTGAAGCTGTGATGGGAGGCCACACAAAGCCCTTGCGTGTCCAGGCAAATGAGTCCCATAGTATTTCTCAGAGGTAAAATGCAACCCCATCCAAAACCTCCTTAATGCCAGTGGTTCAGATAAGGGAGGACATGGACCTTTTTCCTGTACCTTTAATTTACAAACAACCTAATACTAGCACACCTGAGTTAGGGTTTCCAGGTACCACAGAGGACAAATATGAGTTGTCCCAAACTATCTTAGTGTGGCCTGCAAGGTGGTCAGGGAGTAAGTACGCTTCTCCTGCAGCATTACCTCTTGCACTGTGTGGATAAACATTCATCCAGTCTCCTGTAGTTGAGAGACACCAGAGGAGAGTGGTTCACCTTTTAAAATGTGTGGGACATCTCATGCCCAGGAGAGCACTGTTTTCCTACTTGCCTATGGAGGCAGCCAGCATGCCTTGGTTATTACATGCCTACACCACCTTTAGATAGCATTCATTGGGCAGGACAAATGGTATTCAGAGCACTCCCTGTTACCATGACTTCAGCTGCACAATCCCAAGGGTTAACCATTCTTCTGAGAATTATATTCAGATCACCCCAATTGGTTAACCTCTTCTGTAGATATTGAAATGAGTCACAGATATGCTCGCAGGAATGGAAGACATGCTTGTGTTGATGGCAGCAGAATCAGTGTAACTAACATGTGACAGTACATTACTGTTGTCACTTCAAACTAAAAGGGAAAAAAGCTAGTTCATTCATGTCAAGACAGAGATGGGACAAAATTATTTCTCCTCTTGTCTGAGTATGTTTCTGTGTATGACTTTCTGCAGTTGTCCTAGCTATTTCTTTAACTTGTAATGACAATTTTCTTGACAATGCTTCCCTTGTTATCAGAGCTTGCAATCTGATGGATGGAAAACTGCCATTTCATCTTTTACAGTCAGTTGACCTACTGGAATAAATGCACTTAATTCAATTAGTCATTGTGGGTTTTTTCCTCTTCTTACTTGAGATGGCTGGCTCTTTGGTGCAATCTTCCTTTCCACACTGCAATGCAATTAGTAAAAAGCAGTTGAATGTTACTGATGCTGTTTGGTGCTATCGGTCTTCTAAGAAAGAGTACAGCAAGGGAAGCTAGCTTCTGCGTGCCTGTGGATGTGTATATGCCCTCTTGACTGCACAGATGTGGAAACAATCATATTGCAAGATGCTGATTCTCAAACTGGGATTGCTTCATGTTCAGTCCCTATTTCTCAGTTAGTTTCCTGTGGCTGCATGAGCATCAGGTAGATTGTTAATCCTAAGGGAGCGGTGGAAGAAATGCCTTCTCTTCAATGTGTACAATCTCATAAATCACATGTATGATAACTTCATATTCATCTAAAGAGAAGTTCCTTTGGCCCCTGTCTGCAATAAACACTATATTGAGAAAGCAGAGCCACTGGTGCTCAGTGATTCCCAGGACTGTGCTTTGGTGTGCCTCTCCTCACATGTTGGGTGATAGAACTTGACAAGAGCACTGTCAGAACTGAGAAGTCCTGCTTTGTAAGGAAATCTTTGAGGTAGTAATATGGAAGAATCTACAAAATCTAGCCTGAAGCAAGTGCTCATTTTCAGCTGAAATCTTCCCAGCAGCTCCTTGTCAAAAGGAAGATGGAAGATATATAACAGGCTCTGAGCTGTCTTGGGTTTGGGGGGCAACGTTAATACAAAAATTGTCACACAGTAACAATAGGAAAATATCTTCTCTACTTACTGTAATATAGACTTGTCTTGAATAAGGGAGTAGCAGGTAATAGTCAGTGCTGAGGGCAGCTGTAATGAAGATGGTGACTGGGTATCTTGGGATTAAGGTTTTGATTTCTTTGCAGAAACTATTTCAATGCTTTTATCTGGAGAAACTATTTTGCTACTCCTTTAAAATGTGCCACAGTTAGCATCACCTATGGTTGAGGGAAAGTAGAACAGAGTTGTTCTGGCTATGGTGGAATGGGAGCCACAAAGAGGGGATTAAGACATGCAGAGACTATTCCCTCTTCTCTTGCACCTTCCATCAAGTGTGCAGGCTTAATAATTATGTAGCTATAGGATAATGGATGGAATTGGCTCTGCTAGAGTTGAGGTTGTACAGAATGCTTCAGTGTGTCTTCAGCACTTATGCTGTCTAAATGGGAGGGATGGATGGATGAAGCAGGGGAGTAAACTCACAGGAGAGTAGAAAGTGAACCAGATAGATTAGTGATGTGTCTGAAATTCTGTGAGTTTGAGGGGAGAATTTGTGTTTGCAGGGCGCACGATTGCATGTATATGCTTGAGAGACAGATCAGCAACTTTATTGATATATCTGGTAATCCCACCCAGTACAAACTACTGTGCTTACGAGGGTCAGGGGTGTAGGGCTTCTCATTTAGGTGTGAACTATGAAACTTTCTCTGTTAATACAATACTGATCCTGAACACAGGGGTCTTGCAGCCACAGGTTGGAATGGAGGAATTCAGACAAGGTAAAGGCTGTTTCTTAACAAGTTTGTACTAATGAAGTGTCGTGCTGGTTTCTACTACTCTTCTGTTTACCCAAATGCATTTACCATCATGTTTTCTCAACTTGCCTGCATGAAAGCAGAATAGGGACTGTATCTGCCCCTTAAAACTGCTGCAAATCTGTTAGGCTGTGCACATGATGGATCTAAATATACATTTTGGTAAAATATATAACACAGCTGCTAGGTAATTTATTTTCACCAGTGGAAAGACTATATTTCAAGACAGTGGTGAAATGTCAAGTGAATTATGGGGTTTGTCCTCTTACTTGTGAAAATAAATTGTGTATTCTATAATCTGAACCAGACTAGTTTTTAATTATGCGCTGTTTTGCTTTGATTTACTAGGCAGGTTATCTAGAGGCCAAAACACTAGCAGATTTACTGTAGTCAGTCTGGAATGACTTAAAGGGCAAACATTAGACCAAGCATTTAATTTTTAACAAGCTACTATAGGTTTTCACTAGGCTTTCTTTCATCTTTTGCCTACAAGATTAACTCTTTTGTGGATTAGTATCAGCTTCTCCTTTCTGTTTTATGTTTTGACTATCAATTATCAACTGTGTAGATTCTGCATAAAGCTTATGTCTGTAGGTTTCTGGAGAAATAGGTGTAACTTGAATTTGTCTATGCAGGGCTTTTAGCTAATTGACTGCTTTTTCTTGTGGAGATCTGAGAGTGGAAAGATAAGCTAGAGGCACTTAATGGTTCAGTGAAATGTGTGCATCTCTGTGCTCAGGCAGTGGTCCTCAATCTGTGACTGTTGGCCCTGTGCTTGGGACCCTGGGCAAGACTTGGGGCCACAGGGAATTAAAGCCAAAACAGACACAGCTGCTGCTGCTGCTGCTACAGCGCAGGCTGACTGGGAGAGCGAAGAGTGGTGATGCTGGGAGGCCTTAATTTCTTGGTATCGCTGCCCAGAGACAAGCAAAGACTGGGAGCCACAGTCAGTGCTCCTGTTAGACCCCTTTCACCATAAGGCTAATTTTCTGCTGATGGTTTGTGAGGAGTAAGGCTATCCAGTCTGGAGGAGTGGTGGAGTGCATCCCACCTTTAGGCCACTGCTGTGATGCCTGTCCACAGCCACCTGGGTGCTGCGTAGCTTGGCAAGGATAGGTCTTGGGCAGTTTGGGAATGGTCAGAGAAAGGCACCTGGGATGCAGAAACCGCCAGGACCAAATGGTATCTGGTTAACTGGAGCCTTGTGGACCTCTTGGAACAGCTCTGGTTGGCACCTCATGACAGGAGATGATATCCCTGCATGCTCACTATAGTCGCGCACTACCAATAGCAATGCTGATGCCTAATCTTCCTAAACATAGATGGTCCAGCCAAACACCAGTGAGATTTTACCCTCTTGCTGTGGTCTCATGCTTGAATTTTGTGTTCAAAACAAATGCCAAATGTTTCTGCAGAGAGATGAGTTTAGAGTCAGACAAGCATTTCTTATCAATGGATTGAGCGCTTGTGGTCAGTAATGAAAATCCATCATAACAGTTGTCTTTGGCTTTTTCCTGCATGCTGGTCAAGGATAAGTCTCTATTCTGACAGCACATTGAGAGGTGCTGTGGGTAGACTTCCAATGTTACAGTAACACGTCAGCCTCTACAACGGCCAGTTGAAATGGTTAGTTTGGATTAGTAAAGATAAGAACTGAGAAAAGCTAAATATAAGGACCATGTGTTAACATCCAAATCTGCATGATTAATCTAGTAGATTTGGTAGAATTAATAATATACCGAGGCTGCAAAACTGTCCTTAGACCAGAATCCCTGTGTAAAGTACCTAGTAAATTTACCTAGTGTAAAGTAACCCAACAGCAACATGAGGCTGTTTTGGGCTGCCATTGTCTTGGAAGGTTTTTTGAAGGCAGATGATTCAAATGAAGGCTGTTACGTGAAAATAAGGAGATGCTAACCTTTAGTAGAAAGTATTTTAGAAAAGATGTTACACCAATAATTTGGAAGCAGGAGTTCAAAAGGGACACTGCAGGCAGGCCGACTGTCAAAAGTTAGTGAGCACTGATATTGTGCTGGAAGAATGACTACTGTTTTCATATCCACTGATACTCTAACCTGACCTTCTTCCTTCTGGGGTCTTAAGTTCTTTCAGCATGTTTGATGCCTTAGATAACTCAGCTGTAAAATGGTCACATGGACATTCAGCTTTTGTGCTGGAAAGTGATTTCTTGACATGTGATGAAGTGCTGCAAAGCAAACTGGTATTTGGCATTGAGCAATGGAATTGGATTTCTTCACTTGGATTCGTAATACTAGTTACTTAAGTAAGACTTTGAGTTGCTTTTAGGTTATTCTTATATGAGTACAAAATTTATAAAAAGGCAACAAATCTATCTGAAGAATTATGTAAGTAGAAAGCCAGTTATTCAGTAGCAGTAGTCTGTACCCTATATAAATGCTCCTAAAGTGTATAGTGCCCATTACTAGTTTGCAATAGGGGAGAACAGCATCTGCCTCGTACATATCCATAGCTGTGGTTTCTAAATTAAGTCAGTGAAGAAAATTTGGCCCTACTCCACAAATAGCCTTTTTCTTTTTTACAGTTAAATATCTCTGTTTTAAAGAAACTCCTTAACCAGCAAAACTGGGTGGAACTCTTCATTCACCAGCTTTGCCTAACAGTAAGTTTTCAATGTATGTACTGACATTGCTATAAATATTGCCAGAGCCTACTCTGACCAGCCTAAAGCAAAGACTGTGCTGTTTTCATTTACTCATCATGCAGTTAGCATGCACTGGCAAGGTTGTGGAGAGCTAGGTGAATTACTTGGAAGCCAGGTAGTGTCTCAAACTGAATTCTCCCCAGAGCTAGAGCTGCACTTGATTATTGTTAATTACGTTGTCACTTACGTACACCAAATTTGCAGACAGGCTTCAGTGAGTCTGCATATTGCAGTACAGCTACTGAGTGTAGCACAACATGGATGATGTGCTTTATCTGGTAGGTCTGTCAAGAGAGTTTTTTAATTCTTCATATTACTATCAAGTTATTGTATATACAACTTTAGAAGTGTGCATTTTAAAAATTTTTCTCTTGTAAAACATCTATTAGGAAAAAGAAAAATTACTAGTTGAGAAACACCTTTTAGCATCCAGAAGCAATGCTTTGCTCGCTGCCTTTTAGTATCAGGGTAGCTTCATAAAATTTTTTTGCTGCTGTGGTGAATGTTTGCTGCTAGAGCCACATGACTAACTACTGTTTAGGCAAATTATAGACAGATATAGAAGGAATGGTTGCACTTTTCAGAAAAGGAGGAAACAGCAACAGGTTAGCTAATTAAAGTGATGATCTTGTCAAGTTAAAGGCAAGGGCCAAGGAAAGGCACTGAAAGCTGATGTATAAAGAAGTGCTTATGGGAAACAGGAGGAGAGAAATACTGCCTTGTACTGCATTTGCCTTCTATCTGGTGACTAAAAAATTAGCCGCAGTTGTCTGTGTAATACTACCATGGCTATGGTCTGACAATCACCATTCGTTCCCAGGCAATCTGTTTCTCTCATGGAATTTGTTCTTCTGAAGTAAATCTGAGAGAATAGTTATATAAATATATCTGTCTACATCATGAATTTATTTTCATACTGTAAACAAGTATCTAAGGCAAACTTGTGGACAGTGTCAAAGCACAACAATTGAACAGGAAGAAAGTCACTCTAGAGAGAGCCATCTTGTAAAGAAGCAGTTAATGTTTGTTGTAAACGCTTCAGCAGTGCATAGAGGGCTGTAATTTGCACTTCCTTTTTTGCTTCATATGACTGTGCCCACTACTTTTTCCTGTTATACATTAAAAAATAGCATAAGGTTTTCACAGCAAATGGCATTACTTAACTGAGATTTTTCTTGCTAAACTTTAAGGTCAGTGAAGTTTCTCTAGGTCACAGCAGAATCAGATACTCCACAATACACAACCCAGGTTTGTTCTTTGCTTGAGACTAGATATGTAGGAGTAAACCAGGTGGTAAGCACAAATGGTAATTCTGTGTTTCTGGAGATACTTTGTGTGTCGCTGACATGTGGGAGGTCAGGTGGCACAATCAGACTTGTTCCTTTTAGATTTGAAATCAAGGAATCCATAAATTGGAGGAAATCAAAATATTTTACCCGCTTATCAAGATCTATATTTCAAATATGCATATTCAAATGTAGCCATTGAAATTCTCCATTTTGTGGTCATGGTTTCAGAGACTGAAATGTTTAATGCCCGTTAATGTGAATGCAAGTAAAGCATTCACCCAGCTGGGAATCAAGCCATATTATGAAACTTGGGTGTATCCTTGAAGAAAAGAAAGTAGATAATCTCCACTTAGCTGCATGAAAAAAAAAAAATCCTGTTTTCAATACTTGTAGTGTATTATGTAGTATATTTCTAATTAATTGTTGCTAGATTGTTGGATGTGTGGCTGTTCCTTGGATCCCTTTATAGGTGGGTGAATTGTATGCTACCAACACATCTATTAACCTTCATCTGATAGAATAACTAAATAAAGCATTAAAAAGCTATATTACAAAGATAGATACCTGTATAACCTGGTTGCTTCATGTTCTGGTTTACTTGAACACTGTTGCATAATAGCAGTGTAGTGTTATTTATGGCTTATCTGAATAGGATTATCAGGGTTTTCCAGCAATTGCTTCCAGCTGTTTCAAAGATAAGTGTGAGAAATGGAAAGCTTTGTTGAGAAGTACTGGATGCAGATACGCAAACTCTTCAGACTCTGTGTGATAAATAAGAACATGTGAATGTAAGCACTGCTGATTTGAGGATGTGTAACAAGGATTTTGGGGATGGTGCCATGTGACAAGTATACTGGATGCAGACATGGAAAAGATCAATTATCTCATGTAAAAGTAATAATAGCGGTATCATATTAGTGAGATTTCCTGACTACTTGGTAATGCGTGGTAGAGTGACACAAAGAATCCAATTTCTCATTTGCCGTTACATTTCCTGAGGGTGGAAAAGATATTTTATTGCTTTTTGCAAGTAATACTTCCGTATCTAAAGCAGTTGGTTGGGCTGGATGCTTCAGTGAGGCCCTATGCTGATTCCTGATAGCTGGGAACCAAGCCATGGATACTACCAGAAGTGAAATTAAGTGATGTGGAAATGAGCACCATTCATACAGCCAGGAACACCATCTTTAGAAACTGTTTGGCGGAGTCCAAGGATTGTGCACTCCCAGTGTTTCTCATGGTCTTTGTTATTCAAGAGTTTGAGGCCTGAAGTCCTTACTTGACTGCTGTTGGGGACCCTGGAGGCAGGAAGGTGTAGTCTAGCAGAGAATCTGTGTAGTTGAAACAGTAAAGGAAAAAGTGCTATTTGTGGGTTTGCTCCTATTTTGTATTATTGATGCAGCAGCACTCAGTGCCTCAATACTGCAGTGACATGAAACAGGTAAGCACATGATATGTCTACAGGTGCCCTTCAATACCCCCTTTGCCAGTGGCCAAACTCAAGCGATCCCTGGTCTCTTACCCATTTCAAAAGCAGGGCAAGTAATTTTCTCGGCTTGGCTATGCTCCCGGGAAATTTTCCAGAGCTGTAAAGTTTGCAGTAGAAGCTGCTTCCAGTCACACTGAGCAGGCAGACCTTAGGATAGAAGGCAAGCCCAAGGACATGAAGTTTGAGATCAGGTGATGTTCAACAGGTGGGTCACACTCATCCCACCCTCCGCATGCTTTATCTTGTATAGAACTGTATGTGAACATACCTGTAAATATTTTACATCTAAGGGATGTAGATTTTTTTTTTTAATTGATAAACAGGGCACCCATTCGTCAAGGTTTTTGCAAGGAAGGATCCCAGTATGGTCTTAAATCAGAAAATTTTTCAAAATATTTTAGGCCACTTAGGTGGTGGGTTTAGTTTCCAGAAAGGGTTCTAGAATAGAAACAAAATGCTTATAGTACCAGTGGCAAATTTCCTTTGAAAGGAAATATATGTTCTATAAAAATGTTTTTCACAATAGGTTAAAATCATAAAATTGAAAGTTGGAGAGGGACTTTTTACAAGGGCATGTAGTGACAGGACAAGGGGTAATGGCTTTAAACTGAAGGAGGGTAGATTTAGATTAGATGTTAGGAAGAAATTCTTTACTGTCAGGGCAATGAAGCACTGGAACAGGTTGTCCAGAGAGGTTGTGGATGCCCCATCCCTGGAAGTGTTCAAGGCCAGGTTGGATGGGGCTTTGGGCAACCTGGTCTAGTGGAGTGTGTCCCTGCCCATGGGATGGGGGGTTGGAACTAGGTGATGTTGAAGGTCCCTTCCAACCCAAACCACTCTATGATTCTACGAAACTCAGAATAAATACATATTACTGATACACTAATAGCTAAGTTTGTACCTTCTGTATGCTCCTGCAGTCAATTACAAATATTTTCACAAATAAGTTGGCAGTAGAGAGTTAATAAAATACCTCCTCTGCAATCAGTCAAGTTCATAAAATGTGGTAAGCAGAGAAAGGTCTTAGTTAAATTAAATGAAAAACATTTGATGTCAGACAGGGGCGGCATAGCTAAGAGTGTGTGCTTCAGATGATTTTCTACTGTTTTGTTCTGCTCAACTGAGATGTCTGAACCACAGTTATGGTTTTCCCACACAAGAAAAGCTTTGAGCAGACTTTCTAGTGGTGATTTTCTGTGGAATGCTATAGTATAACAAAAAGATGCACTGGAATGCAATATCATCTGGTCAATATTCAAGCACCACTTCCTCCAAGCTCAAGATCTCAAAGAATAGGAAGGCAAGCAAAGGAGGAAGGAGACCTGCATGGATGAGCAAGGAGCTGCTGGAAAAACTCAAAAGGAAGAAAGAAGTTTACAGTATGTGGAAAAAGGCAATGGCCACTTGGGAGGAATATAGGAATGTAGTCAGAATGTGTAGGGATGCAACAAGAAATGCTAAGGCCCAGCTGGAATTAAAACTGGCAGGGGAAGCAAGGACAACAAGAAGGAGTTTTTCAAATACATCAGCAGCCAAAGGAAGACTAGGGAAAATGTGGACCCGCCGGTGAATGAGGTGGGTGCCCTGGTGATGGGGCATACAGAGAAGGCAGAGTTACTGAATGCTGCCTTTGCTTCAGTCTTCACTGCTAAGGTCAGCCCTCAGGAAACCCAGACCCTGGAGGCAGGAGAGAAAGTCTTGCGAAAGGAAGACCTTCCCTTGGTTGAGGAGGATCAGGTTAGAGAACATCTAGGCAAACTTGACATCCACAAATCCATGGGCCCTGATGGGATGCATCCACGAGTGCTCACGGAGCTGGCAGATGTTATTGCTAGGCTGCTCTCAATCATCTTTGAAAGATCATGGAGAACAGGAGAGGTGCCTGAGGACTGTAGGAAAGCCAATGTCACTCCGGTCTTCAAAAAGGGCAAGAAGGAGGACCCAGGAAACTACAGGCCAGTCAGCCTCACCTCCATCCCTGGAAAGACGATGGAACAACTTATTCTGGGGGTTATCAATAAGCATGTGGAGGAGAAGAAAGTTATTGGGAGTGGTCAACATGGATTCACCAAGGGCAAATCATGCCTGACCAATGTGATAGCCATCTATGACAGCATGACCAGCTGGGTGGATGAAAGGAGAGCTTCATCAAGGTAGATGTTGTCTACCTTGACTTCAGCAAGGTTTTTGTGGTGGGTTGACTCTGGCTGGGGGCCAGGTGGCCACCAGAGCTGCTCTATCACTCCCCTCATTCACTAGACAGGGGAGAAAAGGTATAACAAAAAGCTTATGGGTCGAGATAAGGACAGGGAGAGATCACTCGCTAATTGTTGTCACGAGCAAAACAGACTGAACTTAGAGAGGAAATACATCTAATTTATTACTAAGCAAAACAGAGTAGAGGAATGAGAAATAAAATCAACTCTTAAAACACCTCCCCCCACCCCTCCCATCTTCCTGGGCTCAACTTCACTCCTGGCTTCAACCTCCACCCCCCCTCAGCGGCACAGGGGGACGGGGAATGGGGGTTATGGTCAGTTCATCACACGTTGTTTCTGCCGCTTCTTCCTCCTCAGGGGGAGGACTCCTCTCATCGTTCCCCTGCTCCAGCACGGAGTCCTTCTCATGGGAGACAGTCCTTCACAAACTTCTCCAACGTGAGTCTTTCCCATGGGCTACAGTCCTTCATGAACTGCTCCAGCGTGGTCTTTTCCACGGGGTGCAGACTTTCAGGAGCAAAGTGCTCCAGCGTGGGTCTCTCCCACGGGGTCACAAGTCCTGCCAGTAAACCTGCTCTGGTGTGGGCTCCTCTCTCCACGGGTCCACAGGTCCTGCCAGGAACTTGCTCCAGTGTGGGCTTCCCATGGAGTCACAGCCTCCTTCAGGTGCCTCCACCTGTTCCGGCATGGGGTCCTCCACGGGCTGCAGGTGGAATCTCTACACCCCCTCATCCTTCCTCCATGGGCTGCAGGGGGACAGCCTGCCTCACCATGGTCTTCACCACGGGCTGCAGGGGGATCTCTGCTCTGGCGCCTGGAGCACCTCCTCCCCCTCTTTCTTCACTGACCTTGGTGTCTGCAGAGTTTCTTACATCTTCTCACTCCTCTCTCCGGCTGCAAAAAAGCTCCCCCTAACTTGTTTTTTTTCCTTCTTAAATATGTTATCACAGAGGCGCTGATTGGCTTGGCCTTGGCCAGCGGTGGGTCCATCTTGGAGCCGGCTGGCATTGGCTCTGTCAGACACAGGGGGAGCTTCTAGCAGCTTCTCACAGAAGCCACCCCTGTAGCCCCTCCCGCTACCAAAACCTTGCCATACAAACCCAACACACTTTTGATACTCTCTCCAATAATATCCTCGTTAGAAAGCATAGGAAGTGTGGGTTGGATGAGTGGTCAGTGAGGTGGGTAGAGAACTGGCTGAAGGGCAGAGCCCAGAGTGTTGTGATAAGCAGGGCAGAGCCTAGTTGGAGGCCTGTATCTAGTGGTGTGCCCCAAGGGTCAGTGCTTGATCCTGTCTTATTCAACATATTCATCAATGACCTGGACGAGGGGATGCTGATGATACTAAGCCGGGAGGAGTGGCTGACACTCCGGAATGCTCTGCTGTCATTCAGCAAGACCTGGACAGACTAGAGAACTGGGCAAAGAGGGACCATATGAAATTCAATAAGGGCAAGTGTAGGGTCCTGCACCTAGGGAAGAACAACCCCAAGTACAGGTTAGGGGTTGACCTGATGGGAAGCAGCTCTGCAGAGAAGGACCTGGGAGTCCTGGTGGACAACAAATTATCCATAAGCCAGCAATGTGCCCTTGTGGCCAAGAAGGCCAGTGGTATCCTGGGGTGCATTAAGAAGAGTGTGGCCAGCAGGTCGAGGGAGATTATCCTCCCCCTCTACTCTGCCCTGGTGAGGTCACGTCTGGAATATTGTGTCCAGTTCTGGGCTCCCCAGTTCAAGAAAGACAGGAGAGAGTGCAGCGCAGGGCTACAAAGATGACTAGAGGACTGAAGCATCTCTCTTATGAGGAAAGCCTAAGAGAGCTGGGTCTGCTTAGCCTGGAGAAGGGAAGACTGAGAGAGGATCTTATCAACACTTATAGATATCCAAAGGGCAGGTGTCAAGAGGATGGGGCCAGACTCTTCTCAGTGGTGCCCAGTGACAGGACAAGGGGCAACAGGCACAAACTGGAACACAGGAAATTCTGTCTGAAAATGAGAAAAAACTTCTTCACTTTGAGGTGACCAAGCACTGGAACAGGTTGCCCAGAGAGGCTGTGGAGTCTCCTTCTCTGGAAATATTCCAAACCCTCCTGGACATGATCCTGTGCAACATGCTCTAGGTGATCCTGCTTTAGCAGGGGCGTTGGACTAGATTATCTCGAGGTCCCTTCCAACCCCTACCAATCTGTGAATCATCTGCAGTTCTAATGCAACTTTGGCTGTAAGCTATGAAGTTGTAACTGTAGGTTCCCATGGCTTTAATGACCACACTCTGAATTCCAGGAAATGCTGATTAGTATTTTTCTCTACCTCTTTCCTTACTTAACAAGGCACCCAAACAAATATTGTGCTTCTCTTCTTTCTTGTAGAACACAAGGTTATTTCTAGGAGGTTTAAATGTTTGTAAAGACACGTATGAATACATGGATTTTCCATCAGAATGATATAGCTGCTCCCACTGGAGTGGTCAGATGATCTAATAAATTTTCCTCTTTACAAAGGGAGAGTTAGAATGCTGTTATTCCATTGCCTCATTTAAAAAGCAGTTGAGGAACAGCAAGTAACAGCATTGTGTTTTCATACTGTTTCTTTTCATATGAAATCCAGAGAATGAGATGAAGTTTGGAGACACAAGTCACAACCCCTGTGGTTAAACCAGCAGTTTTCTTCTTGACCTTTGTCCTTTAAGTGGCATCTTCTCTTAGTAACTCCAAGTATGTGTTGAAATAGAATTTACTGTATTCTAGAAACAAGAGTTGGAATTTACTTTTTTCAGCTATATAAATTATCTCATCTCAAAAACTTTCCCATCTACATTATAAGTGTAATGTTACTTAAGTTAGTTTCATATTTGTTGTGGTTTTATTGGTAAAATCTATTTCTGAGTAAATCTGTTGTACTCCTTATTTATGGCCATGTCAAGTAATGAAAAGTTATGCTGATTACTATTGCACCACTATGCTTTTCATTCTAACTGATCACTTACAAGCACATGACATGAACAGGACTGATATTTAGTGAAGTTACAAAGTTGTAGAGAAAAAAGATTCCCCAAGTCATTATTTGTTTTATGCGACTCAAGCACAGACTTGGCTGTTAATGGAAGATATTGCAGTCTACAGCAAGGTAATCTTTTTTTTTTTCATGCTAGAATACTTAACAAATTTCAGTCTCATTTCTTTTTGATAATAAAAATAAGTAGAGGTAATGTTTGAACAAATATAATTGCATGAAAAATTTGTTATCTGGGGGAAAATAGTTCAAGAGCAGGGAAACAGTTAAATTTCTGTCAGGTTTCATTCTGTTAGTAAGATTTCATCATTGCATATCTTTGAGCTTCACTTGATTCATGCAGGCTTAATACAGCAAATATAAGTTAACAAGGGATTAGCACTTTGATCTATCACTAGCATGTGGCAGCAATTGCCCTGTGTTGACAAACGCACAATAATTGATAAAGTGCTCTAGGATGTCTTTAATATAGCAAAGCTGGAGAAGTTTGAATGCTGGCACCTGTTGCACTCAGATGACACTCTTTCTGCAGGGCCGCATTGCACTCTGTTAAAATATAGGTATTTTATCTCATTTTTCACTGCAACTAACAGGGAAATAATCTATCCAGCATTTGCATTCTGCTAATTGCATTGCAGGATGAACTCATCAGCTACACTCCTCCTTTTGGTATTGGAGTTTTCACTTCAAGCCCCTTAAAGATGGTGTCTATGACTTTGGGCACTGCAGGTAAGACTAGGTGCCACAGATGGCCTTGGCAATGGAGGAGGTCTGTGGCACGGTCGTAGTTGGGGTCATTCCCTCTTTCTGCTGTCAGCTTCCATCTAAGGAGGTACTTGGCTGCTAGGCCATTGCCACCAATGTACAATCCTAATGAAGGACAGCAAGGATTTTGATATGTAACAGTTGGCCAGGAGGTAGCATGGTGTAATGCCATAGATGCCTCTTCAGTGGCTGGACATGACTGTTTAAGTCCTCAGCCATGGAAATTACTCAGTAGTTTATACAAAGCATCACCTTGGATTTGATTTTGTAGTATGATCATGAGCCAGTGGTTGTGCCAGATGAAAAAGTCTGGCTGACTGCTTTGATGAATGAACCTTAAATTCTCTCACTAATTGTCAGCAGTAAGTAATTAATCCCCTCTTTGCTCCCACTTGTGTTTTGGATGCTTCACAGGATTTCAGAACAGAGCTCTTGAATAAGAGGTGTGTAGGCACACAGAAAAGTGAATCTAAACTGTTCTTTACTAGATCTAGGAGGGAACCTGCAGATGTTAAGACCCAAGGAGACTCTTTACTAGCCTTGATTGGAAAAAAAAAAATTGACACATCCTTCTTTATCTGGGGCTGAGGTATCTCAGGCGTGCATTTGTTCAGACTGAGCTAGGATTTCGTTAACTGCTGCTTTATCTGTTTGATGTCCAAGTATTCTCACCTTTAAATGCTGTGTGCTTTCCATGTGCTCTTCAGATGTCTCCAAGACTCTAGCTGAGACAAGTACTTGAACTGAATCACAGTCCTGGAGAAAGATGTTGGCTTCCAGGTGAGTTTAAAAAAAACCAAAAGTGCTCCCAAACTTCTGAGGAATGCAACAGCTCCTAGGCAGGGTTACCAGCTGTATCTTTGTGTCTTGTTAACTTGTTGGTGCCCCAGGCACTAGCAGTAGAGCGACATCAGTAGTGCAATGCTGGAACTGGCCTGAGGCTAACTGGGCAATGTGGAAATGGTATGCAGAGCCAGCACAAGGTTTCTGTACTGTTGGAGCAAAGTTTGTCCCTGTCCCAAGAACAACTATGAAGAGAAAAGGAGGAAAAGGCAAGGATCTTGCAGGATGAAGGACAAGAGACTACAACTGCTACTTCCCAAACTACAGACACCTGATCTGAAATGCCAATTAGAAAAAGCTGTTGGTTTCTGGACAGCAGCAACTGTTTCACAATTGAAGTTGAAACTGACTTTTCTGTAAAATCCCTTTTATCCACCTTACAGGAATTTTCCCAGAGATACTACTGTGTTTGCCTTCAGGTATGAGAGGTAGATGCTTAATTTTCTTTCCCCACATCTGGCAGCAATGTGGTTTCCCAGCCAAAACGAGGCTGTGCCAGTGCTATACTGCTGAACACCCTTGCCTGAGCTTTTGTGCAGTAGTGAACTTCATCAGGAGAAATTGATGGTGGTTAAAAGTAATGAAGAAAAAATGAAAAAGAACAGAAGAGATGAGTTCTTCGGTGAGATGCACCACTTTGACAAACAGTTGCCTCTGTGCAGAAGAGGTGGGGTGAGCAAGAGCTAAAATTTGAAGGTGACACCATCTCTTTTACTTCAGTACAGTCCTAAACTGATTATGAAAACATAGCTCAAGTATCCGTCTGGTCAGCCCAGCCTGTGCAGATAACTTGAAGGACTTGGATTGTGAGAAGTGCCATGTGGTTTATTGGCATACATTTTCCCTTAAGTCTTGCTTTTCAAAATGATTAAAATAAGACACATGCTGCTTTTAAAGCCAGAGTCTGAAGCTGCAAAATGCCTAGTGTCATAGATACGTGACATAGCGAGGAAAAACCTGACACCAATATGTGTCCATGTGTGGAGCAGTGATCTGAGACCCTGAGCTTCATCTCTCCAAAGCAGATTTGCAAAACTAAGGTATGTATCTCAATTACTAACCAGGTCTCAAGGCTGTAAGGAATGTCTAACCTGTAGAGTCAAATGTTGTGTGCTCATCCTTGTTTTTGCCAGGAAGTATTGTTGTTAATGCTGAATGCAAGCACTGAGGTTTGGGAGGGTGGTGACATTTAGTGGTGGATTAAATGAGTGCTAAAGCTGTTCACATAATGAGCAGTCCCCAAGGATGAGCATGATTTCTCCTGCAGAAGCCATGGATCCTGTGCTAGTGCCTCAGCTGAACCACGGTCAAAATGGCTTGCAAAAGGAAAAGAGGTTGTCTATGTGAAGGGTCCATGCCCTGCTTGCTGCTAGGGGAAGGTAGGTCAGATGATTTGGGCAATTCAAGGTATTTACAAAGAGAATAGATGAGAAAGTGAATATATTTGAGTAGGGAGCAGTCACACAGTTCATGTTCCTGCTAGGACAAGTTTGTATTGTTCTGTTAATATAAGCAGTTTCTTAATACAGCTGGGAAAGCAGGCAGGCAAAAATTTTGACACCCAAGGATATTTGCCCAAGGTTTTTTCTTCAGAGGTTATATCCTATGAGGCTGATTCTGATAAAGGAAAATCTTTGTGCATCTTTCAAAGTAGGAAATGACCTAGCAGTTAAACCAACTTTGACTTTTGTTATTCAGATTCCTGTTGCAAGGCTTAGTACTTTCTAAAGTTAGCTAATCAACTATAGTATTTATGTAAGCTTTTTTGTCCTGTAGGGCTATTTTTCTGCTTGGAGAGACTTGTTATTTTCTCACTAAGTATTGGCTGAAATACACTGAAAGGGCTTCATTGTTCATAAAGGAGTTTAATCAGTTTGGAACAACACATCTGTGAGGCATGCATATATCCAACAGGAAGCGTGTCATAAGGATAGCACATTGTTACCTGGCTGCTCCAATGCTGGGATACTGGGGCCAGTAGCCTGGAATTAGAGGGTAGGGAAGCCAAGCAGCTGGGATCCCTGTCTAGGGAAGGGGACATTAACAAGGCGTTTGGAACAGGGACACAAGCCCTCAGCCTGTGGAAGCAACTTGAAGAGAATATGTCCTACTCCCCACCTGTACAGACCAATATCTCAGCTATTAGGAGTAAATGTTCCTCTGCTCAAGAGAGAGGATACAGTGGATACACGTGACAAGAAACCCTGTGGTTTTACCTGCGTGACCATAGAGAGGACATGAAGAAGTGGGATGAAAAAACCTATCTTGACCCTAGAGGCATGAGTAAGTGAGCTGCAAGGCAAAACAATCGCAACAGGGGATTCTTCCAGGAAAAATGCCACTCTAGTTTCCAGCGAGCAGTCCCCCAGACCAAGTAGAAGACTTACTCGTACACATGATCCTCTTGAGGGGATTTCTAAGTCATTTTTCCAAGAATCATAGAATCATAGAATGGTTTGGGTTGGAAGGGACCTCAAAGATCATCTAGTTCCAACCCCCCATCCCATGGGCAGGGACACCCTCCACTAGACCACGTTGCCCAAAGCCCCATCCAACCTGGTCTTAAACACTTCCAGGGATGGGGCATCCACAACCTCTCTGGGCAACCTGTTCCAGTGCCTCACCACTCTTAACAGTAAAGAATTTCTTCCTAACATCTAATCTCAATCGACCCTCCTTCAGCTTAAACCCATTACCCCTTGTCCTGTCACTACACTCCCTGATAAACAGTTCCTCACCATCTTTCCTGTAGGCCCCTTCAAGTACTGGAAGGCCGCAATTAGGTCTCCCCAGAGCTGCCTTTTCCCCAGGCTGAACAGCCCCAACTCTCTCAGCCTGTCCTCACAGGAGAGGTGCTCCAGCCCTCTCATCAGCTTCGTGGCCCTCCTCTGGACTCGCTCCAACAGCTCCATGTCTCTCCTGTACTGGGGCCCCCAGAGCTGGACGCAGTACTCCAGGTGGGGGTCTCACAAGAGCGGAGTAGAGGGGCAGGATCACCTCTCTCGACCTGCTGGTCACATCTCTTTTGATGCAGCCCAGGACACGACTGGCTTTCTGGGCTGCAAGCGCACACTGCCGGCTCATGTTGAGCTTCTCATCAATCAATACCCCCAAGTCCTTCTCCTGAGGGCTGCTTTCAATCCATTCCTTGCCCAGCCTGTAGTTGTGCTTGGGATTGTACCAACCAATGTGCAAGACCTTGCACTTGGCCTTGTTGAACTTCATGCTGTTCACATCGGCCCACCTCTCCAGCCTGTCAAGGTCCCTCTGGATGGCATCCCTTCCCTCCAGCTTGTCGACCACACCACACAGCTTGGTGTTGCTGGCAAACTTGCTGAGGGTGAAGTGATTAATGAATCCAATGAGCAGGATTAGAGGGGCCCTGCCTCCAGCTGGGTGGAAGAAAGGGACAACTGGGTTTACTGGACTGTGTGGATCCAATGGCTTGACACATCAGACCCACAAGAGTACAAGGCTCTAGTACACAGAGCACAGTGTACCCTAATGTTATCAAGCCATGAAGGGGTAGAACCTATCTGTATTACTGGAGTGACTGGGGGATCCCAACAGTTGACTGTACTGGAGGCCAAGCAAGTCTAACTGGAAATGAGTGGCAAAAGCACCCCATTGTGACTGGCCCATGCATCCTTGGCATAGACTACCTCTGGAGAGGGTATTTCAAGGACCCAAAAGGGTATTGACAGGCTTTTGGTATAGCTGCATTGGAGATGGAGGAAATTGAATAGTTGTCTACCCTGCCCAGTCTCTCAGGGGATCCTTCTGTTATAGGGTTGCTGAAGGTTGAAGAACAACAGGTGCCAATCGCTACCACAATGGTGCACTGGCAGCAATATCACACCAAGACTCCCTGATTCCCATCCATAAGCTGATTTGTGAACTGGAGAGTCAGGGAGTGATCAGCAGAACTCGCTCACCCTTTAATACTCCCATATGGGCAATGCGAAAGTCTAATGGAGAGTGGAGACTGACAGTAGACTACTGTGGCCTGAATGAAGTCATGCTGCCAATGAGCTCTTTCGTGCCAGACATGCTAGAACTTTAATAGGAACTGGAGTCAAAGGCAACCTAGTGGTATGCCACAATTGATATCATGAATGCATTTTTCTCAATTTCTTTGGTGGCAAAGTGCGGGCCACAGTTTGCTTTCACTTGGAGGGGCGTTCAGTACACCTGGAATCAACTGCCCCAGGGGTGGAAACACAGCCCCACCATTTGCCATGGACTGATCCAGACTACGCTGGAAAAGGGTAAAGCTCTGGAGCACCTGCAATACATTGATAACATTGTATGGGGCAACACAGCAGAAGAAGTCTTTGAGAAAAGGAAGAAAATAGTCCAAATCCTCCTGAAAGCCAGTTTTGCCATAAAACGAAGTAAAGTCAAGGGACCTGCACAGGACACCCAGTTTTTAGGAGTAAAATGGCAAGATGGGCATTGTCAGATCCCAATGGATGTGATCAACAAATAGCAGCTATGTCTCCACCAACTAACAAAAAGGAAACACAAGTTTTCTTAGGTGTTGTGGGTTTCTGGCAAACGCATTTCCCAAAATACACTCTGATCGTAAGCCCTCTCTATCAGGTGACCTGGAAGAAGAACGATTTCAAATGGGGCCCTGAGTAACAACAAGCCTTTGAACACATTAAACAGGAAATACTTCATGCAGTAGCCCTTGGGCCAGTCTGGGCAGGACCAGATGTAAAAAACGTGCTCTACCGGAGCCGCAGCCAGAGAGAACGGCTCTACCTGGAGTCTCTGGCAGAAAGCACCAGGGGAGACATGAGGTCGACCTCAGGGGTTTTGGAGTCGGGGATACAGAGGATCTGAGGCCCACTACCCTCTAACTGAGAAGGCGATATTGGCAGCTGATTTTTTTTTGTGTATTTTTTCTTGTTTATGGGGGCTACTAATACTGGCATGGTTGTGTTTTTGATTCAGCTGCAGTTTGAATCAACCCCTGCTTGTCACTGGGGTTGGAGTAGCCACAGGGCCTGTCACTCTGTTTTCTCTCTCTTCCCCCCTGAGGTTGCTGCCTAATATCAAGCAGGGTTTGGTAGATACTGGTCAGGGCCCGGTACAAGGCCCTAAGTTGTGCCTCTTTGGAATAGCCACAGCATTTTCCTTTCAAATATTCTATCACTTTTTCTGGTTTCTATAGTTGTTCACAGATTCACTGATTGGTAGGGGTTGGAAGGGACCTCTAGAGATCATCTAGTCTAACCTCCCTGCTTGAGCAGGATCACTTAGAGCATGTTGCACAGGATTACGTCCAGGCGGGTTTTGAATATCTCCAGAGAAGGAGACTCCACAACCTCTCTGGGCAGCCTGTTCCAGTGCTCAGTCACCCTCAAAGTGAAGAAGATTTTTCTCATTTTCAGACAGAACTTCCTGTGTTCCAGTTTGTGCCCATTGCCCCTTGTCCTGTCACTGAGCACCATAGAGTAGAGTCTGGCCCATTCCTCTTGACATCCACCCTTTAGATATTTATAAGCATTAATAAGAGTCAGGAATCCAGTTCCAAACCATTGGAGGTGAGTAGTTCTCTAGATACCTGCCAATGTTCTCCCACACGCCATGCCACCCATGACTATTCAGCCTCAGGGCAGATCTTTGGGTGATATTCTTAAAGTAATTTTTCCTAATGCTAAACAAGACTTCAGACACATTCAGGAGACCTAGCAATAGGAGCATGCTGGCTTGAACATCCCAAGGGTATTCAAAATTCTGAAAAGCTGCTGTAACCAGCATGAAGGAAGAAGGGGAGGTGAAAGAGCAGGAGAAAGTATCCTCTCCGGTCTTCCCCATAGGTTGGGTGTGATTATTAATCAATTCTGAGAGATGTCATCCGAGGTATGGGGATGACAGCAATCCACATACAAACACCAGCTAACCTCAGCACCACTGATGTTATCCTATCACAAGTCAATATGACACATTACAGCAAAATGAGAATCCTGACCCCTCTCCCAGAGGTGACAAACAGCACCACAGGGAATACATACAGCAAGTACAGGTTTACATACCACAGCCATGTGAACAAACAAAGCACCATTGTGACCAGTGACTATTTGACTAATATTATGGTATTAGTATATATTTTTGTGTGTGTGTGTGTGTATACGTATAACAAATATGTTTTAACTCACTCTGGTCAGATCTGTTGTTATCTCAACCCTTCTTGCCCCACGTTGGGTGCCAAAAAGGACTGTCATGGTTTAGTCCCAGCCAGCAGCTGAGCAACACATGGCTGCTCGCTTACCCCACACTCCCCGGTGGGACGGGGAGGAGAATGGGAAGACAAAGGTAAAATCTGTGGGTTGGGATAAGGAAGAGGAAAATAACAACAGTACTTATAATATACAAAGGGGGTGATACACAATGCAGTTTGCTCACCAACCCGATGCCCAGCCCCTCCGTGAGCAGGCCCTTCCTCCCCGGCCAGCCCCCTTCATACAGTGAGCATGATGTTATATGGTATGGAATACCCCTTTGGCTAGTTTGGGTCAGCTGTCCTGGCTGTGTCCCCTCCCAGCTTCTTGTGAAAATTAGCTCTATCCTCGCCAAAAAACAGGACACCACGTCACCCAAAGCAAGTAGTGTGCCAAGCCTGTCTCTGTGCTGCTACCTGTAAAATAGCAAGAGTAACTGACTCACTTCTAATGCTTTCACATCTGTGGGGGATACCATGGCATAAATACTAGCAAGGAAAATGTTTTTCTCTTCAGTCTCAGAACTGTTGTTGTTAAGGTCTCTGGCCTATGCAGAGCAAAAGTTAGCACTAATCCTGTTTTCTTCTGGGAGGAAACATTTCCCCTGGAAAATACAATCTTTTCTTTGTAGAAGGCTATGTTCACTTGTGGAGATAATGGACAAAAATTACATTGCTGTGGTGCTAAAGTGAATTTGAAGTTTCAAAGTATTTCCTTTCAGAGTTGCGATCTATTATTCATCTGAGTGGAGCAGTTCTGAAATCTGAGATCTGTTCAGGGAGCACCTGGCTTCGACTCGAGAAATAATAAAGGAAAGGAAAAATAAAAAGAACGGTTTGTACTACATATGGAGCAATGACATGTTGATATGCTTCAGCAGACTTCTGTATCTTGAGTGTAGCCTTTCATGGTACCTCTGGCTGCACTCGTTTAGCTGCAGCCTCTACCTCTTCGTCTTGTTTGGCTATTCTTCTCTTTGAAAGCATTTTTTTATTTTTCCCTGTATGAATTGGCTGAACTCCACTTCAAGGGCTTATTGATCATAATGGAGTTTACTTGCTTTGGAACAAGCTCTGATGAGGCATGCTCATAAGGTGCTTCCTACAGTTTATGGTCTATAGATCATAACTTTCTTTAATCTGCTTCCTCTGTAAACTTGCTGTGGCCAGGTTTTTCGCAGTGTCAGCTTGCTCCTACACCTCCAGTGAAGTGTGAGGATGCAGTGAACTCCATCCCCTCTCAAAGGTGACTGGCGATTGGTGAGCAAGGCTTGTTTTAAAAGGAGTTGTGCCAAGTTCCCCAAGATGTGTGAGTTTTGGAAACTATGCAGAAATGCCTTTTGCTTCTTAGTACTGTGCAGCTCAAATCAGTTCAAGCATTTTTTTTTTCCTGCTAAAGAACATGAAAAGACAAGTTTCTTCTCATCTGCTGCTAGAGAGATTTCTCTAACTTCACAATTAAGAGAAAGCTGTTTAATTTATTGAGGATTTAAAGAAATGCGACATGCAGTGGCAGATCCCAACCTTGGAATCGAGTAATTTCTTGTTAGAAGGAAAACAGGTTTCACAGTAAATATTCAGAGGCCGACACATCCCAAATCTAGACTTGAGAGCTGCAGTTTGCAACCATGCCCAGCTGGGCTGCGGAACCATCTCTGCGCCGGGCAGGCCGTGCCTGCAGCTGTGGGCAGGGCTGGGTACAGTGCAGCGGCCTGGCCACTGCAGGGAGGATTGGGGGCGGTCACCCTGCTGCAACCCAAGGGGGAAACTGCCAGTGAGGCTGAATGGGTGGTGCTTGTGGGACCAAGGGGGCTTTTGGGGATCCCTGCTGTTGCCCAGGAGCAGGCGGGATAGGGCTAGGTTGAGGAGGAGGATCCCTGACCAAATGAATACATCCTTGCCTTTCAAGTGGCTCCTTTTTAGGGTCTACCATTCATGGGGTTTGAAAGTTGCAAGGCAATTTCACAGTATGGAGCTGGAGGTGGACAAGCAGTGTGCACCTCAGACAAAGTTCTGTGGTTGATTTGCTTACAGTGAGCACATACTTTATATGTACAATGTTGCTATTGAACTTCTAAAAGAAGGTATAATTAAAGAACATATGTGTATGATAAAGATAGTTAAACAAGAAATAATAATAATAGTATTTCTGTGGCATTATTTCTGGTATCGATAAGCAACTTAGCAAGTCTGCTAAGCTGTGTCCTAATTCCCTTTTTACAATAGAATAAACAGTTACTTGGCATGGTCAATCAATCACCATTTTTGTGACTCAAATACATGAAATGCTACTGTAGTGAAGCGTGGATGACTGTGGGCCTGCTGTCTGACCTTTCAACAGGTCCATCAGTTGAAGGTCTTACTTAAGTTTTTGTTCTATGGAAGTAACAATATTTGGGTCTCAGTGGTGCAAATAATAAGTTCTTTGGTTGTGATTTGCAGTGGATGACTCATTTTTGATGAATCAAGAAGGCATGGTGTACTCTGTTATGTTGCACTGCTGCTGTCTTATGTGCCATGCGGTGTGCCTAAGTGGCACATGCTGGATGGAAAAATCTGATGCTGTAAGAGATGAGTTCACCCCTTTATTGCTGTGACTCATCTTGTTACTGAAATACAGTAGTGTTTTTCTCATCACTAATCTATAACTTTTCTTTCTTTCTGTCACTTTACATATTGAAGAAGACTAGCTGTTATCTGAAAAATGTCTTTAAATATTTCTGCTTCTTAAATACTTGAGGTTTTGCTGATTATTTTTTCACTGGTACAGAGCCTGTTCAATGGAATTAGACAATTTCTACACCATTCTTAAAATTAAGTTTCTTTGGCTAATCAGAACTGAGATTTATTGTTGTCCTTATGTTTACAAGTACATTAGTTTGAAGCATCAATATTCATAACGATTTGGCTGAAAGTCTACCTTCTGGGAACAAAAGACAGCTCACCTTCATTAACACCACTGGCAGCTGCTGATGTCTTATCACTGAGCTTTCTTGTATAGTTTTTCTTCCCTTGGCTAACAGAATTGGTATTTCTTACCTCATTGAACTGTCCTTAAGTTTTGAATCTTAGGCTGCAACGCTGGTTGTGCCCTACTGTTATTTATACTTTTGCTGGGAGGTGACATTGTCTACTCAGAACTTGTCAGGGAGTAGCTTTCATGTTACTGACTTCTGGGGGACAAATAGTGTTCTGTGGGGTTTTACTTGTCTTTTCAAAAAACCATATTTATGACCATATTGTGAGACAGTATTGTAACAGTTATTTGGGAGGCAGGCAGAGGTCCTTCATGTTCCAGTTGCCAATTTTGTTTTGCTACATTTACCTCAAGCTGTACCTGCATGAGTCGGGCCAAAATGCTTTCAGTACTTGGAGAATGCATTTATTGCAAAGATTCCCTGGCCCAGAAGTCTGGATGTGATCACTTAGTTGATGTTCTGCACAGATGCTCATCAGTATTGATTTCAGCTGCCATTATGCCTAATTATCACTGTCCTGGTCAGAGGTTGTTGGGGAAACCTCCTACAGCTGTTGCCTAGCCAGTGGTTATTGTTGGTGTAGAGAAGACCCTCATCTTCCTTGCAGCATGAAAGTCCTTGAGGAATCTTACAGCATGATGTACTGTTGCCCTGACTTCTTCTGTTTGAGTGTTTTAGCTGTTAGCACAGCACTAAGGGAGAGTAGAATAACAGAGATGGCTAATGCACACCATGTATATGCAGCATAGTGGAAAAGGGCAAGTATCAAGAGGGGAAAAAGCATGGTAAACTCGGGTGAGGAGGGGCTTCTAGCCTGTAGAGCTGGACACCTTGTCTTTAGCTTATAGGTGTGTTGTAGCTTTCTCTGAGCCTAGAAGAAAGCAAATTTTTGACTTAAACCACCATCTCATTCTCTGTATAATATACTTGCATTGAATTTTCCTGAAAATTGTGCTTACTCCCATATCCAACCTCTGAACTTGGATGTTTTGGTGTACCTCACATACTGAAGAACAAATATAACAGGAAGGACTATTTAATTGGATATATTTTTGTTTCTCTACATGTATATTTCACCAATGTAGTAAATGAAGTATTGTGAATAGGCGCTCAGATCTTTGCTTCATTAATACTGTAACTTTACCTCTTTGTCCCTGTTGTGAGGCTACTTCGAGAGAGTAAAGACAAGAATGGAGAACCTTCATCCTGCTAAGTCTCCAACACATTCACAACAGAACACACTTATTGTGTTTTAGGAATGTAGATTTGGGGATATTCATCTTCAGTGTGGCTCTGCAACACTTAACATAATTTAGGTGGTCCATTTCCGAATTTTTTGCTATTTTTCCAATATTGTGTTAAGAGTTGAAGGTCACACTTGTAAAAGCTGGACTCCAGTAGTTTCTTGAACTGTAAAGGTATGATAGCCCTGTACAACATTGGGTGTCATTTTTTAGGGGCTGTGTACATTTTTTTGTTGGTTTACTTGAAACTTTCTCCAAAGTGTTTAAGATGTGTTATTGCTTAAATGACTTGCTCCCCTGAGCTGTATCAAACCCAAGTTAGCTTTACCTGTCTGCACTGTAAGTTATCTTAATATCATATATTTTAGGATTTTTGGACGTTTATGTTAATGTCATAGCTAGAAAGATATAAGTTATTAATTGCACTTTTTACAATAAGTAGATAGTTGACTTCATAACTAAATTATAGAAGATTTAATTAATGAAAAATGCAGCTATTATTAGTAGTTCACATAGTAAGGCAGCTGTTTGATACCTTTTTTTTTCCACAAAGCAGAATGCCAAGTTACATGTATGATGGCCAGTGAGAGGCTGCAAGTCCCATTGAGCTCTGAATTGTATTATCTGCACATTTCATGAGTGGAAGTAAGAGATCAAGTGTAATCCTACAATTACACATTTCTTGCAGTAGGAAAACCAATAGGGTGAGGATTGGCTGTTTCATGATAATCAGTACTTAAGTTTTTACAAGTGTGTAAACTATCAGATAAGCCCGGAGTGAATGTGGTGGGTATTGAGCTACATGTAAATCTCCTTAATGTCTGCGCAATGGTCATATCAGGAGAAGGAAATCATTCTGCAAAACTCAGTGATGTTGAGAACTGTCCTTAAAGCCCCAGCCTGGCTGAAGGGTCTCTGTGTAAGTCTTTCATCTATGTGGAGAATGAGTTATTAAATCACTCATGTATTATAACAGCAGAATCGTAATTGAACTGTTTTCACTTGAACTGCAATTGTTGTGTGTCCACTAACATTTGTGTGAGAGTTCAGACTTCCCCAATATAAATCCTTAATCTGTCTCTAAAAGCATATGTTCAGGTGGGCGTGTGGAATTTGAGGGACCTTTGTGTTAAGGCATCAAAGCTGGCCATTTGCTTTGCACATACTAGCACATTCATTAATGCAGCTTTGAATTCTTATTATTCTTTGCCTTGTGTTTATATATATTCAATACTCTTATCAGATTGGAAGGTTTTGTTCTAGAAAATTATATCTTTATATATGTTTTAAAGAGTGCATCAAGAGCTGGAGCGCTGTTAGATGTATTAAATTTTCTGTAATTGCTGGAAGTAAATGGAACTGAATTTGTCCTTCAGTGCTAATATATGCCTGGTGAGAAAACATTATGACAAAATGAACATTTTTAGATTGAGTTTGAGGTACTTTTAGAATTGCAACAAATCTTTTAAATGGAAATCTTCATATTAACTGTGATATTTGATTAGTTTTGACTCTGAGGTCTGCCAAAATGTAGAGAGCCTCATAATGTTCAAGTGTGGGATTTCTGGTGAGGTTACAAACCTTTCTCTTCATAGTTAGAAGATAGGGAAAAGAATGTTCCAAACACTTTAAAGACAAAAAAGAGATTTGGATCATACCTACAGCTAAAATTGCAGTTTTACTCAGTACAGCATTTTACACATTTCACCTTAATAACATTTTGTCCAGATTTTGACTGGGATTGAGTTAATTTTCACCAGAAGCTGGGAGGGGACACAACCAGGATAGCTGACCCAAACTAGCCAGAGGGGTATTCCATACCATATGATGTCATGCTTAGCATAAAAGTGGGCTAATTGAGGAGGGACAGCACAGCTCTGGGACAGGCTGAGTGTGTCGTCTGAGTGTATGGTCATCGGGTTGTGTTGTGTGTATCACCTGCTTTGTATATTTTAAGTACTGTTGTTGTTTTCCTCTCAGTTTCCTATGCCAGTAAACTGTTCTTGTCCCAACCCACGAGTTTTACCTTTTTCTTCTGATTCTTCTCCCCATCCCACCGGGGGTGGGGGAGAGCAAGTGGCTGCGTGGTGCTTAGCTGCTGGCTGGAGCTAAACCATGACACGATTATTAAGTGATAGTTTTATTTTCCTTGATTTTTTTGAAAATTATCTTAACATTGTAATATTACAAGATTTTCTTTTTTCCAATTAAAATTAATTTCTTCAAGCAAAGACCCATATGTATCCTGCAGATCTCCTCCAAGGTGGAGGCTTTGTGGCTTATTCTGTGTAGCTGTAGAGTAATACATTAGAGTTTTTAACCTCTGAGAAATGGGGGTTATGATAATGGAAATGCCAATACATTTCATCTTCAGGGCTACAAAGAGTGCTACTGCAATAATGCCATCTGATTTCACTATGTGAATATTGTGAAAAGAGACCTTCAGATGCTCAGCTCCTTTTTAAAAACAAATTTAATTTATTATGGAAGACATTTTGGGACAGAGAGCTCTTAGTGAAATACTGGGTTATGTATGTGGACAGTAGAAGTGTGGGTTTCTTAACACTGATAACTAGGAGCTGTGAGCTATTGTTAAAGCTGTTTCATAGAATCATTTAGGTTGGAAAAGACATTTAAAATTATTGAGTCCAACTGTAAATCTAGCACTGCCAAGTCCAACCACCGAATCATGTCCTAAGCACCACATCTACACATCTTTTAAATAACTCCAGGGATGGTGATTCAACCACTTCCCTGGGCAGCCTGTTCCAATGATTGATAACCCCTTCTGTGAAGAAATTTTTCCTAATATCCAATCTAAACCTCCCCTGGCACAACTTGAGGCCATTTCCTCTTGTCCTATGATTTGTTACTTGGGAGAAGAGACCAACACCCACCTGGCTACAACCTCCTTTCAGGTAGTTGTAGAGAGTGATAAGGTCCCCCCTCAGGCTCCTTTTCTCCAGACTAAACAACCCCAGTTCCCTCAGCCACTCCTCATAAGACTTGTGCTCTAGATCCTTCACCAGCTTTGTTGCTCTTCTTTAGACACACTCCAGCACCTCAATGTCTTTCTTGTAGTGAGGGGCCCAAAACTGAACACAGTATTCAAGGTGCGTCCTCACCAGTGCCAAGTACAGGGGAACGATCCCCTCCCTAATCCTGCTGGCCACACTATTTCTGATACAAGCCAGCATGCTGTTGGCCTTCTTGGCCACCTGAGTGCACTGATGGCTTCAGGACTGCCTCCCAAGGGACTTTGCTAACCAGTCTCCTAAACAGGCCAAAATCTGCCCTCCAGAATCCAAGGTAGCAGTTCTGCTGACCCCCCTTCTAACTTCTCCAAGAACTGAAAACTATCGTTTCATGATTGCTATGCCCAAGACGGCCTCCAACCCTCACATCACCTACAAGTCCTTCTCTGTTCACAATCAACAGGACCAGCAGGGTGCCTTCCCTAGTTGGCTCACTCACCAGCTGTGTCAGGAAGATGTCTTCCACACACTCCAGGAACCTCCTGGACCATTTAGTCTCTACTGTATTGTATTTCCAGCAGACATCTGGTAAGTTGAAATCCCCCACGAGAACAAGGGCTAGCGATCATGAGTCTTCTCCCAGGTGCTTATAGAATACTTCATCTGTCTCTTCATCCTGGTTGGGTGGTCTGTAACAGAGTCCCGCCATGATATCTGCCTTGTTGGCCTCCCTCCTGATTCTTACCCCTAAACACTCGACCCTTTCATTACCATCATTAAGTTCTAAACAATCAAAACACTCCCTAACATAAAGGGCTACCCTACCACCTCTCCTTTCTTGCCTATTGTTTCTGACAAGTTTGTAGCCATCCATTGCAGCACTCCTGTTGTGCAAGTCATAGAATCATAGAATGGTTTGGGTTGGAAGGGACCTCAAAGATCATCTAGTTCCAACCCCCCATCCCATGGGCAGGGACACCCTCCACTAGACCACGTTGCCCAAAGCCTCATCCAACCTGGCCTTAAACACTTCCAGGGAGGGGGCATCCACAACCTCTCTGGGCAACCTGTTCCAGTGCCTCACCACTCTTAACAGTAAAGAATTTCTTCCTAACATCTAATCTCAATCGACCCTCCTTCAGCTTAAACCCATTACCCCTTGTCCTGTCACTACACTCCCTGATAAACAGTTCCTCACCATCTTTCCTGTAGGCCCCTTCAAGTACTGGAAGGCCGCAATTAGGTCTCCCCAGAGCTGCCTTTTCCCCAGGCTGAACAGCCCCAACTCTCTCAGCCTGTCCTCACAGGAGAGGTGCTCCAGCCCTCTCATCAGCTTCGTGGCCCTCCTCTGGACTCGCTCCAACAGCTCCATGTCTTTCTTGTACTGGGGCCCCCAGAGCTGGACGCAGTACTCCAGGTGGGGTCTCACAAGAGCAGAGTAGAGGGGCAGGATCACCTCCTTCGACCTGCTGGTCACACCTCTTTTGATGCAGCCTGGGACATGGTTGGCTTTCTGGGCTGCAAGCGCACGCTGCTGGCTCATATTAAGCTTCTCATCAATTATTCCTCAGGACTGCTTTCAATCCATTCCCCGCCCAGCCTGTAGTTGTGCTTGGGATTGCACCGACCCACCATGTTTCTGTGATGGCAACTATATCATAGTTTTCCAGCTGCATAATGGCTTCCAGCTCCTCCTGTTTGTTGCCCATGCTGCATGGATTGCTGTAGATGCACTTCAGCTGGGCTATTGATCCCACCACCTTTTTTGGGGGAGAAGTGCTAATTCCTATGTGACTGGTGCTTCTGTGGTTTCTAATACATCAGTAACCCTTATGGCTTTGCTGCCATGTGGATCTCCATCCCCTACCTCCCCTGAGATGGCAGACTGAAGGACTTCGCTAGTATGCCACCCCCACGCTTATCTCTAGCGAGCCTGGTTTTAACCCTTTCCCCCTTCAAATCTAGTTTAAAGCTCTTCCAGTGAGCCCTCCTAACTCCTGCGCAAAGATCCTTTTCCCCCTTTGAGACAAGTGTACCCCATCTGTCGCCAGCAGGCCTGGTGTCATGTAGACAGACCTATGATCAACAAAACCAAAATTCTGCCAGTGACACCAGGCTTAGAGCCAGGTATTGATCTGCTGGCTCTTAAGCCATAATAGAGAATACTGAAAAAAATTGGAATATCATAAGGACACTGGAATTTTTGGTAGTCTGAGGGTAACTGGCAACTCTCCCCTTGGAAAGGCATTTGCAGAACAACCAAGTTAGTGCACACAAAAGCATCAAGTGAATGAAGGATGCAAATAAGTCTGAATTGTGTGTGCCCAACAGCTAGGTTGTGCTTCCAAATTGGTGGAGGTGATATGTAAACAAGCTTATCAGGGTGGGGTTGGCAACAGTGCTGAAGGTGCTGCAGTCTGCATTTCTAACTCATGCTTTGAATTTGCACTGGGATTGATGTGATGTAATTATTCACTATCCTTGCGATGAAGAGGGCAACAAAACATTATTTTAACTTGCTTACCAGCCCATCAGCTTCAGGAACTTGATATGCAGTAATTTACCAACTGATGCATTTCTGAGTGCTAATGCTTCATTTTTCTAGCTTTTGGAATATAGTTATTACTTTGAATGAATGAAGCTAATACTTAGTGAGTGAAGATGTTCGATAGCAACGTGTCTCATTCTCTTGCATGTTCTGTAAAGCACGTTATTTTCCAAGTGCAGTACGATACCAAAAGTTCATGTCAAAGGTGTGAATTTCCTGAGTGCAGCTGTGTGCAACTGATTGTTGTTGGAGATCCCCTGAGGATTCCTAAGCGGTTATTCTCAGGATTTAGTACCTTCCTGGGTACATCTGACATGGTGTTGCTCTTTTGTCTTCACCTGAAATAATACTAAACAGTATCATTCTCTTCTGTTGAACATCAGATAATGCTGACAGTACTGTAAGAAAGTACAAACAAGAAACCCAACCCTTTTTTTTGGATTTTATTGCTTTCCATATGATTATGAGTGGAACTGTATATCTGAAATGTTCTTGTACATTACAAAAATAATCTACTGCAGCTAGTGAACAATAAATATGAAGAATCATAACCACCTCAACTCTTCCTGGTGGTTGACTTAAATTATATACCATTTCTAATATCATTGTAAAATTGTTTGGACAAAACAAAACTATTCTTTCTGTAGCTCTCATAGTACATACTCAGCATTATGACTGAGATTTGACTCGTAATACAATTATTTTTTTACCAATGTAGCACTGGGTTTAATTTCTTGTTCCGTAGCTTCCAGGAACTCATTTTCCCTTTAATCATCCAGTGCAAGCACGTCTTAAGTGACCCATGGTGTGTGTCTTATGGTAAGAATTAGAAATAGGAGAACTGCTTTGGATGAAATATGAAATGACCAAACTTTATCTCAAAAATGAAGCTAAACTTCTGTTAGGTTGTGGACCCTGTAACTTCTCTTTGTAGGTTGCTAGTTACTCTCCTCTTCTAGCTGGTCTAAAAGTGTCTGAATGGGTAGTATGACAAGAGGACTACTTTGGTTATTTTACTGATAAAATATAAATCATATAGGATAAAATATAAATCATATAGAATTCTAGGAAAAATTATGTGCAGGATTGGGATGAGCATCTAGCCAAACTGAATCTCTGAGTCCAAGGATGTGCTTACAAGTGGGTGAATTCTTCAAATCTGAAAGTTTGAAAGCTGTAGTGAAACCATGATAATCCTGACCAGAATCTCGCATTGTTTCCATTCAGTGGAGGTATAGTATTACACATCACATTCCAAAAGAGATTTCTATTAAAATTTCTGCAGAGGTTTCAACATCCTGCCTGTCAGCTTTGTAGAGCTGTGTTTGCAGAAACAGTAGAACCACATGTGTTTTGGGAATACTGGTCATGATAAGTAATCGAAAAATCTCTTAGGTGGAAAAGACTTAATGAGCCATCAGATTTTGGGCAGTGGAATTACATGACTCTTCTTGCTGTATGCTTACTTGAGGTTATCTGTAACAAGAGAGGTAGTGCTGTGGATCCTGAAATGCTTGCTAAATAATATGCTAGAAAAAAGTAGATTATTCTCTGGCAGTTGTCATTCATTAATAATTGTGAACCCTGTCAGGAAGAGCTGTGAATTTTGATGCTGTCCTTCCAAGTCAATGTAGTGAGAATAAAGAAGCAGCAGAGGCCAACAGCCATGAATGGATTTCCTTAGACAGCAGCTTGATTTATGCAGAGGTAACTTATCTTTGTTCCTTTTATCTGAGCCTACAGGGAAGACTGAAGGTAAGTGCTAGTCTAGGGGAGTTGAGTAAGTGGCAGTTGGAGACTGCCTTTTTTTTTCACATCATTTTTATTCCCTCACCCTTTCCTAGATGAGAGCTCTATGGAGGTAGGGGACTAAGGAGACAGAAGATAATGTCAACCAAGCAAGAGATCATTTTCAAGAGGAAGAAATAGGGGAGCCTGCGCAGAAGGCGGGTTGTACAAATAGAAATAATGTGGCATTGGCTTGCTGCTATGCTTCTTTCCCTTTCTTACAAGGACTGGGTAAGTATGCTTTACAGGTTGTGAAGCTAGACATGGTTTGGAAGCAAGCATTCAGTGAGCTACTGGCAAGTCCTCTGCTTGCCTGAGGAAGATGCTAAAGACTGCGGATGGGTGTCCTGGTTCTGGCAAGGATAGTGAATTTCACAAGGAGCCAGGACAGGTGACCCAAGCTGGCCGGGGCTATTCCATACCATGTGACGTCGTGCTCACCATAAAAGGGGGGCTAGTCGGGCAGGGGAGGGGGCGGCGCGGTTTCGGTGCGGTTCCGGGACAGGCTGAGCGGTCAGTCGGTCGTTGGATCAGTAAATTGTTCTCTGTTATCACCCATTGTGAATATCTGTTATCAGTACTGTTGTTGATTGTTTTCCCTCTCCCTTGCTGTCCCAGTAAACTGCCCTTATCCCAACCCTCGAGGCTTTGCTGTTGTTTTCCCGTTCTCCTCCCCATCCCGCTGGGGGAGGGGTGAGCGAGCGGCATGTGGTGCTCAGCTGCCGGCTGGGCCTAAACCATGTCAACGCGTAATACTTAGAGGTGGCCATGAACCATTTTAAGGGAGAAAAAGAGGGGAGAGGGGAACATGAGTCCTGATTCAACAGTTCCTGAATGGAGACAAACAGCGGAGAAGGATAGCAGAAGTTTGGGAAACTAGAAGGACATAAGAGATGTTGCTGGTTGGTTTTCTTTCTTTTTACCAAGATCCTGGTGGCAAGGGGATTGAACACTTGACACGTATTTTGACATGTTGAGCTGGTTGAATGATATAGTACCGTCACATGCATTTAGGAGAACAGCAAACCTCCGCAATTGCATGACACTGTCTGAAAGGACTTATGGAATTGAGTTCTGTTGCCCAGTATTACGTGGGATTTATGTCACTAGCTTGCACTGAGCCAAAACACAGGTGGACATCCAGGCAGCAGAACCTGTGTCCCAGGTCCTAGTCTATCCAGGAGCAAGTCTGTCTTGTGCCTGAATTTTCATGACAAAGGCAACTCTGCTCAGAACCTGTGAGTCTGAACACAAAGTGGGATTTCAGAGTTCATGTCATGCCACTGTTAGTAATGGAACTGGGATGCCTGTTGTCAGTAAGGATAGAAACCCACCAGACCTAACAAGTCTGAAGTGTTGTGGTTTTGCCCCAGCCGGCAGCTAAGCACCGCATGGCTGCTTGCTCACTCCTCCACCGCTCCAGTGGGATGGGGAGGAGAATTGGAAGACAAAGGCAAAACTCATGGATTGGGATAAGGACAGTTTACTGGGACAGCAAAGGAAGAGGAAAATAAAAACAATACTTATAACAGAATATACAAAATGGGTGATACACAATGCAATTTGCTCACCCCACGATCCAACCCAAAGACGGCACACTCAGATCCTCCTGGAGCTACTGCACCTCCCCAGCTGCCCCCTTTTATGCTGAGCATGACATCATATGGTACCCCTTTGGCTAGTTTGGGTCACCTGTCCTGGCTGTGTCCCATCCCAGCTTCTTGTGAAAATTAACTCCATCCTAGCTGAAAACCAGGACATTATCCACCCCTTATTCTATACCATCTACAACATGCCCAGATCCTACACTTCCCAATTAATCACCACCACTTTGAGAGATATATATATACACATATATATATACACACACACACACACACAGATATCATTCCCTTAGTCTATAGGCCATCCCTATAAAATGCCCATTGAGTTCATTTAGTCCATGACTTTGGGCTCCATCTGTTATAAGTCTTTCAGGGCAGGAGAGATGGTATGTGGTGTCAGATTGTTGCGTACTGCATCTGGAGCTTGTGGCTGGTGTATCTGTCACGGCCCATGCCCACGGTCTGTGGGTTCAAGACGTCAATTTTGAGGAAGTTGTTGGGTGCCAGTTGCTGAAGCCAGTTCTAGTTCCATCATTGCTGCACTTTCTGCTACAGACAACAGTTTTGTGTAGGAAATTTTTTTTTTGTCCTCTACAGAAACTTGTGAAAATTAGAGTTACAGAACAAAGCCAGATCAGTTTCAAAGCTTGAGTTGGGTAAGAAACCATCTATAAGACATTTGAACTTAAGTAGCTATTTGCATGCTTTTGCAGACATGTATTTGAAAGCTTGTTGTTTCCCCACAAATTATTTCTACTTGAAACAATCAAAGTGTATTTTTTACTGGCAATGTGCTATTGTTAAATTGCATCCTTGCCTCTTTTTAAGAGCTCTGCTTAAAAAATTCAGTGATGTGGAGAAAAAAGTTATAATAATTTATGTTTCCTCTCTTTTTTATTAAGCCAGAAGATAATTATTATTTTAAAATAAAATCAATATCTTGGGTTTTAACTATTTTTTTGTATTTTCCATCAAGAAGTGCAACTTGTCACCAGAAATTATGCTTTTGATCTACTGCTGTAAAATGTAAAGTGAATAACAAGGAAGATAAATTGATGACAAAATAAAATTAGGTTTTATAACGTAAGGGAGAACTGCAAAAGCAGAAGGAAGTGTGATGGTAGAATAAAATGTAGCATAGACAAGCTTAGTTTCAATTTTTGCTGATACTGACACTTTCTTTTTCGAGAAAAATGAAAGGAATCTCCTTAATGTATACTTAGCATGAAAATTCTGAGATTGTTTTTAATACCACAACACAAGTTCACATGGATACATAAAACTGTCTACTGCTAAAACCAAGGAAACCTTTCCATTTAGTCTAACTTTATTAAGTTTTTGTCATCACAGAGGAGCAATAAACACCTTCTGGGCCTTTGTCTTTTGCTCTGAACAAGGTTGGACTGAGCATATGCTGGCAATACTTTTGAATTTCTCCTCTAAAAAGAAGGAATTCATAAGGTTCCCTGGAAATTGTGTGTGTGTGTATTAATGTCAGAAAACCGTGTCTCGTGATTGTGCTAGCTGGGATGTCTCTCCATGTTTTGAATGACTAGACTTTCACTGAATGTTTCCGTGATGGATGCAGCTTTTCAGTGTATCTTGTTTTCCCACCATTGTTTCTGCTTGGTCAAAAGTAGATCAAAGTCTGGGGAGTCATAACATGGAAATCTGGGACAGTTGAACAGGGACCACAAAAAAGAGGCAGAAGTTTCATGGGAACTGCCTCAGGGATGATGTCTGGACAGCAAGCTGCAACAGACATTTGGGGGCTTGAACTGAATGTGAAGAATGGGGACAATAGTATTTTTGTCTCTCAGCTACTCCAGGGTGCAGCAGGAGAAGAGGCATTTAGGGTGTACAGTACAGCTACCCCTAGTAGCAATGAAACTGGCTCCAGGCAGAAGCAGGACTGGAGAGGAGCAAACTGCCTCTCCATGGGTCCTGCTTGCTGCTTGGATAGATCAGGCCTAGGAGATTACAGAGGGGCTCTTGGAGGGAAGGCAGCCTCACCAGCAAGGGGAGGTTGTCCCAAAACCTGTTCTTGGTGCAGATGCATCTTGATGGGCTGTGTCCTGGGGTGGGGAACTCTGGGAAGATGAACCGTCCAACTTCATATGCCAAGTGATACTTAGCCCAGGAGAACTTGTGTGATGGTGGAACCTGAAACAGTCTGTCCCATGAACTGTCTGCTAAACTGACATTTCAGTTGGTGATAAAGTTTGACAAAAAACAGCAAGAGAAGCCAGATCCCTTGAGGGTTTGTATATGTGACAGTCAATATTTCTCATAGCAGAGACAGAGTTGAGTGGTTGCCCTCAGGTCAAAACGATAGACGCTCTATAGCTCATCCTGTGCAACGAATAAGACTCAGAAAATTGACCTCTCTGCTAGACCAGAATACAAGAGTCCTGGTTATTAAGCTGCTGAAGTCAACTGTACAGCCAAAGCTCTAGCAATTGAGCAAGTTTAAAATGATTTTATGCATGTAAAGGTAGAATATAATTCTCCTAATATAAGTGGGTGACAGGAGAAAAAATATGCTTGCAAGATTATTGGTAACGTGTAATTCCACTTTGGGGTCCGGAACACTGACAAATGAATTGCAGACATTGTCATTTGTCTGAAGCGCTCAGACTCTGATTTAGTCTGAAAGAGCTTGTCAGTTTAATATTGTCTGTGATCATAATGGTTGTCAGACATAAATTGAATGGATTAGGTAGAAAAAAATCTACTATTTAAATGTGAGTCCTGGCTCTAGGAAGGTGGCTTTCTATAAAGTTTTAAATAATATCTTAACATTTGTAATAGAGATGTTAAGGATAAATTGCATTTCAGTCAAGCGCATGTGATTATTTTCACATTTGATCTCTTGGCATGCTGCTTTGGTGTGGGCTGAAAGTCCAAAATATGACTCAATCTGGATTTCATATCCTGCATTTCAGGGGCACTGAAGTCTGACATTTGGCTGGTCAGCAAATAGCGGACACCAGCTTCTCATTTAATCATTCCTGGTGGTACTCAAGTTTCTGTTGAATTATCTGTCCAATTTAATTTGTTGGATGTGACTGCTCTTTCACACTGACACTCTTGATGGTTCTGTTAACTCCATAAGTCATATGCATGCCACCTAAGTTTGAGGACCCAGGGCATTGTGTTATCAATTACAAGACTGTCTGGACTGAATAGAGATTGTCACTTATAATCTTAGTAGACGTGCAATCTCAGTTCAATCATTCCACCAGTTCACAAAGGAAGGCTGGTCTTATTTGCTTAAAAGTGGAAGGGGGAATAAATCTGTTGTCTAAAATATAGCTTGACTTTCTTTAAGGTGCTTCAAGCTGAACTGAGGAGAAAGCAGAATCTCCAGTAATGAATTTCACAAGGACTTGGTTTCAATTCTTCCTTCTGTCTTAGTTACATAATTGGCTTTCATCACCTTGTTTCCTGAGTGCTTGCTGGCTGGTTATTGCTCTGAGATTTATGGAAGTGTCCGTTCTTTCCAAGTCAGATACATGGTAAAATTTCAGGCAAAAGGCAGAACTTTTAAGGCACATAGGTCTTGTAGGCTGTGTTTGCTCTGTATTCAAGGAACTGCCCTGTTGATATTCTAGTTCTGCCAAAATAAGTATCATGGGATTTTGGTATTACAGGTGCCAAATTAAAAAAGTGTGAAAAATATTAAATGGTATGAACAAGGGAGCAATGTTTTCTCAGAGTATGTGAAAATAGGCAAAGAAATGTTCCCTCCAGTAGGGCTTACTAATTATCTTAGAGGGAAGCAGAAACTACTCATCTCAGAGCAGAAGAGAAGTAAGTTTGTCAGAAGTTGCTAAGAACCTCATGCTTAAGCTTATTTATTTAGGTAGCTACCTGTCCTACAGTGTCATAATATCTACAGGAAAGCCCTAACATAATTAGGTAGTTTAATGGGTTTTATATCTAATCCTTCCTAGTTTTAAATGCTCAAGATGTGGGAGTCTGTGCTAATTTACCTGCAGGTAGCATCTGGCAAGTGTGTGAGAAGATGGTGTGGCTATTTTAGTCTTGCTATTTAATTTGACAGTTGAAAAACAATGCTGCTTATGCTATCTTGTGCACCTCTGTATTAAGTAAGTCCCTTATCGTTCCTTATTCGTAGTGGTTTGGTAACATTATTGTACTTGCTGAGTATAAGTGTGCCTTACACTGTTGGAATATGTCCATTTTATTCTTTAAAAAAAAAAAAAAAAAGCTTTTACTCTCCATTTTGAGGGAAGGATTTGGATGTAGCAGTAGAATAGGGGAGATGCTAATTGAACACAGACATACCTAGTTTTCCCTGTCTCCAGATCAGGGTTAGTTTCATTAGTGTGTCTAACCCCAGATTATTCAAATTGAAGTCTTTGGTAAATCCTGTGGTACTAACCCTAAAGCTTTGGCCACACAGTTGAACATTACTAGCTGAGAAATGGGGATTAGCTGAGTTACCAAAATCAAAAATCTGTCTGGAGTGAGCTTCTATCAGAAGGCAAGAATTGAAAAGCAGGTTAGGCAAAAAACCTAAAAATTACTTTAAATCCAGATATGCTTCTGGCAATTTCTTTTTCTCTTATGGCCCTACTTAGGGCCAGGGCTGAAACTTCGTTATACTACAAGGACGTTTGAAAGAGAAGCCCATTTCTGTGTTGCCTGGATAGCCTGTGTCATGGTTTTGCCCCAGCACCACGCAGCCGCTTGCTCACTCCCTCGCCAGTGGTTTGGGGGAGAGAACTGGAAGAGTGAAAGTGAGAAAACTCATCGGTTGAGATAAAGACAGCTTAATAAGTAAAGCAAAAGTTGTGTGTGCAAGCAAAGCAAAACAAGGAATTCATTCACCACTTCCCATGGGCAGGCAGGTGTTCAGCCATCTCCAGGAAAGTAGGCTCCATCATGCATAACGTTTACTTGGGAAGACAAAAGCCATCACTCTGAACATCCCTCCTCTTCCTTCTTCTTCCCCCAGCCCCTTATATGCTGAGCATGATGTCATATGGTATGGGATATCCCTTTGGTCAGTTGGGGTCAGCTGTCCCAGCTGTATGTCTTCCCAAATTCTTGTGCACCCCCAGATGACTCACTGGTGGGGTGGGGTGACAAGCAGAAAAGCTCTGTAAGCACTGCTCAGCTATAACTAAAACATCTATCTATATTATTAACACTGTTTTCAGCACAAATCCAAAACGTGGCCCCATACTAGCTACTATGAAAAAAATTCACTCTATCCCGGCCAAAACCAGCACAGCTTGTGAAGCAGACTGCTCTTCCCTATGAGTTCACTAAGCTCAGGTTTGTTTTAAGGCTGAATCAGAACTTTGGAGCTTCAGGCTATTCTGTTTTCACACCTGCTGCTCAGTCTGTGCCTGTTTCTAGCAATCATAGATTCCCTTTACCTTTGTATCAAATGAGTCAATCATGCAGTTCTTGAAAAGAACCTAGAGGTGCTGCTTACTCACCTGTGCAAAGACTGTCTGAGCTGAGACTTGCAGAGGTTGAGTCATCTGCTCACTGACCAATCTTGAATACCTTAAATACTCTTCCCACCTCTGAAGTTTGCTTACAGTTGATCATGGTCAACAAGAGCTACACAAAATTTTCCTCAAAGTTAAGCTTCAAGAATATTTACATATTTACTTCATATACTCTACCCCCAGGTAGGGAGGAGCTGTGCTGTTGGGAGGTGGAAATACTTCCCTCTTTAGTTCACCACTTAGAAGACAGTGTGGTTTTTAGGGAACTTGCAGGATCCTTTTGCTTGCTAGACTCTAGTCACAGTACTTCAATGCCCTGCAGCATAAGAGTAGCAATGAATCCTTATCAAAGGTGAGGAAAAAACAGAGCTCGTTGGAGATTACCGAAGGCTGGCATCAGCTCTGATTGGCCTGAAGACATAAGAGTGTGCCATGCTGCTTTACAGCTGGTCATTCAGCATTGCACTGCTCTGAATGTGCCTGGATACCCCTGTCTTCATGTTGCCTTTGGCTTCATCTGAAAGACAGGGTTATGCCCTACAGTATGGTTCATGTGTGTAATAGCTTGCTACTGGTCTCTCTTGAGGTAGAGTTTGGGATTGTGAGGCTTTCACCTATGTAGAGAATTAATGCTTGCTTTTATGGACTATTCAGCCTTTTAAGAAGGAACTATCTTATGTGATGACAAGAAATAAACCAGACATACATTTCTGTCAGCCTCAGCAAAAAGCAAAGTTGTGTAAGAAAATTACTGTTTTATTCAGATGGGTTTTTAATTTACCAGCTTCCTTACTGAGCTTGCCTTCAGATTTCAGAGTCTCTGTTTTTTATTCAGGTAGTTAAACTTAGGTTCTATGGGAACTCTTCCGAGTAAGAGAAAACTTGATCATTCACAGGAAGTAAAGATGTCAGAGCTAGATTGCTCTCAGTCTTACACCAGTGAAAGGGCAAAAGGCAATGGCCACAGACAGAAAAACAAGAAAATCTGTTTTAACATAAGAAATCTTTCTCTTGTGAAGGTGCTCAAGTAGGATCAGAGGTTGCTCAGAGAGGCTGTGAAATCTCCATTTTTGGGGCTATTCAAAACCCAAAAGAACCTGGTCCTGGACAGCCTGTTCCAGCTGACCTGTGTTAAATAGGGGCATTGGACCAGATGAACTCCAGAGGTCTCTTCCAACTTAGTTCTTTGGTGTTTTGTGTGCAGGCTGCAACCTTTCTTTCTGTAAGCATCTGTGTGAGGCAGAAATCTGATCATTTTACTACAGTAAGATAAAGAAAAGCTTTGTTCAGCCATGCAAGGGAAGACAGACTCAGGAGTGTTGCCCTTTTTTTACAGAAACTTGTAATAATGGATTTCCTGTTCTTGCCTATAAAATGTGTTGAGGATTTCTAGGCTTTATAGTATTCCCTGTAAAAATAGGCTGACTTGGTTATTTTTTGCACCTGCATGAAAAAGTCTATTTAACACTGTTATGATATGCCACAGCCTGACTCGTAATGCATTTATTTGGTCTTCAGTTTTAAACTTGCATGCTTTCCATACCTTCTTACACACAGTCCTGTTGAAATATAGGTATAAAAGCAGTTGCAACACTTGATTTGATGGAAGTGTTGTATATGCATGACTTTGAAATGACAGCTTCAGCTAAAACCTATGGGCTGCCTTAAGAGAAAGCTGACATCCTTTTGCCTTTATAAAACACATATCATACATATAAAATTAATGTACTTTACAGAGGGGAAGGCTAGACTATTTCAGAGATGTTTTGGATTACTTTTACAGGCTATTCACTGTGTTCTTTCACCTGTAAAGCCATGTACCCTGTAGTTGAGAAATCTGAATATGTACACATTGGAGGGAGAAGGAAAAAATTATGTAAAATAGCTTTATTGGACCTGAAAATCTGAGCTCTGCTGTTAAAAATCAAGTGCTGATAATCTCAGCACTGGTAGAAACCTTTCCATTTCCAGGAGACCACATCTCCCTCTGAGCCTTTGCAGGAGGGCATCCTTCAGGCATCCTTCTATGAATAGATGTGGTGAACTGAATATGGCTTAACCTGAAACATGGAGCAACTTGGAGAAGGGAGAGGGGACTTCACATACAATGCTTTTAAGTGAAGAAAACTAGTGTTTGGGAAGTTCTAATAAATTATAGAGGTTGAGTGGGCAGACTGTAAGCAGGCAGAGTACAGTGCAATACTTGCAGCAGTGTTGTGTTTTGTAAATATAAACTCCTCCTGCAAACAATTTGATTTACATCTGTGGTAAGAATATAACCATACCAGCAAAGCTCACTGCAGAGTTGATGCCTTTTTACCTGAAACTTCCCCTAATGGAGTTAAAATTCCCTTAATGCTGGCTTGCAACTTGCTTAACTTGATCTATCACTAGGCTTTAACTCTGGGGGTTAAAATTAGCATTGATAAGTCTTTTGCTTCATTTGCAATGTGTCTAGGTATTAGAGATACTTAAAATTGTTGCTTCTTTATCAGTGCTAGCAGAAGATTGTGTGCTGTAACAGTGATTTTTGTCCTGCTGTAGATGAATCGGGAAGCCTTAGTTTAGTGGTTTACAGAAGCAACAAGTACACAGTCTACATTTCATGGTATACCATGGAGTGGAATTTAAAATACATTGGAATACTATTAACCTCAAAATAGAAAGCCATTCTAATTGTCAGCTGGTATGTACCACTATTATTGGACTACTATAACAGTGATATTCCCATATCCTATAGACAGTTTTACTTCTGTTCTGCTTGGTTTTGAAAACAGTACAGGGAGATAAATTAATGTTCCTAAGAGTTCACGATTGTGTGACTACTACATGAAAGACATTAGTCTTTTTTGCCTATAATGTCAAGTGCAAGTTAGTGGTCTGTGTGTTTTTTAAAATAAGTGAAAAGAACAAAAGTAATGAAAGGTGATACTTTTATGTCATTAATCCTACTCCAAGTGAGGTGGGGTGGAGGTTAAGGTTTGGCTCTGAGTATATTTTTAACAGACTTGGTAAATTAATGCAATAAACAAGTGTAGATAATTAATTTAACATGCTTTCTGCTAGGTACCAAGCTATTTGTGAGAATTTTAGTGTCTGAGGGTTGGAGTTGTTTCTCAGAGTGAATAAAGCAAGCCTTTGCCTTTACAGAACACTGTATGGGGCTGTCGTTCTCTATATGAATTCCTCTTGCTATGAGTTCTGCTTTGGCAGAGAACTTGTAATTAAAATAATGTGCTACAGTATCTGACTATGGCAAGGTTCAATTAAAGGTGCTTTGGCAACACTGGCACACAATTATCCATTTCTCTGAGTTCGTTTTAGAACTTCAAAATGTTATTTTTAAGCTTGTTGCCTTTGGGATTGAATTACTATGTTAAAGTTAAATATTTGGGAACATTTTTAGTAGTCAGCTGCAAGAAATAGTATGATGTCAAAAGCACTCTTAAGCTACTTAGTTTTCAGAAGTCAGTAGACAGCTTTTTTTGGGAAATGGATGAGGTTTACTTTTCCTAGGAAAGCAGCAGCAAAGTGTCACAAACCTGGCCATAAGCAGTGGGAGAGTTACATGTACACAGCCAAGTTATCACAATTTCCAAGGAAAAACCTTGTGGAATGGATTATAAAGAGGTTTGGTTTTTTTAAGAGATAAACTCAGGACACATAGAATTCATAGAATTCTGTTTCAAAATCAGCAGGAGTTAATATCTTCAGAAAAATTAAATCCCTAATTGTGAATAGCTTAAGCAGTGACTTCAAATTATAAACAGAAAGCATGCTTCCAGGGAAGTTGACTTTATGACATGGGGCAGGTGGAACAAAATGCAAGTTAGGCAGGGATAAGATGAGAGAGAGCTGAGATTCTGAGCAACCAGCTGTGTATACTTACTGGTGTTTTGTTTGTTATAGCTACCTCATTCTGTTATGAATTGTCTTAAAGGTATCTTGTCTAATGTTTTCAGAGCCACAGATGACAGGAGGAAACATGCAACCTAGACTTGTGCAAAAGTTGCTCACAGAAAGCATCATACTGTGTTTCAAAGGGTGCGATCTGGATTAGCGTTCTAAAAGGCAGCATTAAATATTCATAGTTCCATAAAATAAGACTGAAAGTGAAATTGGATCACAGCTGTTGCAGCTGTTCCATGTATTCCTAAAGCCTGCAGGATACCTTCTTTTCACTTGGATAGCTGTGGCTGTCAAGAATCCTTGCTGCTCTTTCTGCAGACTGGGAACATGACTCTCTATGGGGGTCATGCTTTGCGTTTAGATCTCTACATAAATTAAGTGGAGTGGTTTTCTTCAAAACTGGGAACATTGAAGCTTCTTTAAATCTGGGCTTTGATATGGTTTCCATTTGGAATATATTTAATGTAAGCAGTTTGTACCAGCAACAGTACAAGCCTTTTAAACCAGGAATAAGAAAGCCCACAAGGAAAATCTAAAGTGGGGTCTTCTGTATTGTTCCTGAATTTCCATGCAGAAAATTAGGCTATTGATTTGTAAGCTTGCTAAATCTACGCTAAAGAGATGCTCTTCTGTCAGACAGCTACAGAGAAAACTTACTGTGTAGGAAGTTTTCTGATACCTACATCATCAGTGTTTAGTCTCAGAAACTAAACTTTTGAGAATAGGACCCATTCCTTTCTACCCCAGTTCCTATGGAAGTGTTGATTCTAAAAAGTCTCTGGCTCAGGTGACTGTCGGGGAAGGTGTTTGCTGAAAAGGTTGATGTTTCTCTCAGCCATCTCTGCTAAACCTGTCCGCATCAGTTTGACTTGGCTAGCAATGGATTGGCAGTTAAAGCAGCTGGAAGAATGGTTCAGATGAAATTTAGAATAATAAAATTCTCCGATAAGCAGAGCCATTATGCTAGTTTATCACTAAATCCAACAGTGACAGCTGTACTAGATGGGCTGTAAAGGTAAGTGTCTGTATAGCATAACTTCTACTTTATTGGCCTTTTGCTTCAGTGATGTTTTAAGTTTTATGATGGATAAAGAAGTTCCTGGCATTGGCTGAATCAGCTCCTTTTAGCTTTCTCAACTACTTTTTGCTTTTGATACAACCACAAAAGATAAGGTGTGTTTTGAGATGATAATTTTTAAAAAAGGCACTAAGAAAATTGATAAATGCCTCTTTGTTATGTTTTTCTTAATCCATATGATCGCATAGATGGTATATACCATTAAATCATCTCATTAGGTAAAACATGGAATGATGCAAAGATGGAAAGAAAACTTTGCAGGCCTTTTTAGATCTGGTATTACTCAGATCCATTTTAGGTCAGCAATGACTGAGAGGCATTTTCATATTATGTTTGGATGATTTGTTTTACAGCAGCTTGTGCCAGACACAGGTAAAGACATCAAAGAGGAGGTATCTTTCAGCCTATTGCGGGCAGTATAGCTAGAGCTTGTCTGAAGGAATAGGTGACATAACAAAGAAAGAAGGTACTTTGCTCCTTCTGTCAAGTAATTCTTCCCGAGCTGCTGTTATGGCACTCCTTTGGATTTCCATGCATTCCTTTAGAAGACAGGGTTAGTATCTTGCACATCAGTCCTCTTCTGGCGTTAAAGTGGAACAATTAAAATGGTGAGCTAGGGTTCACTGGTGCAGAGCATGTGGGCAACTGCGTACTTTGAGTGAGAGAAAATAAACATGGCTTGTGTTTACAAACCAAACATATGCAGGTGCTCTAGAATTCATAGTGGTGTGGGTGATGGATTTCAAAGGGATGGAGAGGACTGTTAACATTAGAAGGAGACTAAAAATGTTGGAGGAGAGATCAGTGTGTGTAAATGCTCACTTTACTTCCCCAGTTTGGTATTGTTAAAAAGATTACAATCATCTCCTTCCTTTGATCCCAAATAAGGGTTAGGGACACTTTTTTTTTTACATTACAGCACTTGTGACACATTTTAAGTGATCCATCTGACCAATGAGACTGGGGTTTTAGACAGATTTTTTCAGACAGGGAGCATGATTCACTTGTTTGGTTGCCCTTAGACCACTGTGCTCATGATTTGGGACTGCTAGTTTAAACCAAGGAGCAAGCTAATGATACATTATGAAGAGGATGGTGTAAAAGGGCTGAGAAATGAAACTAAAGAACAGTTGCAGTGTTTAATGTACACTGTGAAGAGGAGGTTCACCTTGCTAGTTGGAAGTTCCTTTTTTGGGTGTCTTAATAGGTTTTATTTCTTATTTCTCTCAACACAGAACTAAGCTGTCCCCTCTAGCCTCTGTTCTCCAGAGGCCTTCCTGTTGGAAAAACTTGTTTATGTTAAGTCATTACCTCTGAGAATGGAAATTATATGTTCCCATTAGTGTTCATGTTTCTTGTGTGCGTCTATGTATATATAAGAAGCAAGCAAATGTTCCCTTTATACTGTTGTTTTTAATTGTTGCCTACTCATGCTTTGGAATGCTCTAGGTTAAGTAGTTGAATGATCTGGTGTTGCTCAAGGTCTGTTAAAGAGCCCTAACACAAAATAGTACTCCTTCACAGCACTTTACCAGTGATCTTGAGATACATATATATATATATAAAAATAAAAATCTCTTGAGATATATTTAAAAAACAAACAAACAACAAACAAACTTGAGAAGTGAGGCCTTTGTACTTCATAATGTGACATGCTCTCCCAGGAACATACTTCCAGTCTTAGGAAGTTGTACTATTTTAAGAGTTTGGCATCTGTAGTACTACATTGATTCTGAAGCTGTAAAATCCACAAATTCAGTTTAGTCCAGGCCCAGCTCTTTGAGATGCTTGAATAACAGGCCATTATGTTTGCAGATTGTTGCTTGTCTACTTGGCTTGTGTCAGAACTGATGGTTGGCTGACTCAGGTGGTACAAACAGAACCTGCTAAGAAAAAGTTTTGTGTGATCTTGCATTACTAGCTCAAATAATGGAGTTGCTAGCAACACAAAAAAGAACTAGTTGCTCAATTTAGTGGTGGTAGTACATTTATTAGTCTTGAGTTACAAACACTTCGAATTCAATTACAATAGAATGTGTTTGGTTTTAAATGCCTTCATTAGTTAACCACTTTCAGTTATTTTAAGCTTCTTGCATAAAATTTGGTTAGTTGAATGCCCAGCAAAATCAACAGTTCCACATACAGTTATTTGCTCATTTAATGTGCTACTCAGTGGACTTTTTTGTCTGCTCTTTGAGCTGGTATTCCAGCCTTGATGTACTGTACAGGTCAGTCCTGTCTTACCAGGATGCTATGATTGTGAATTTACTCAAAGAAGTAAAAAATCAGGGAAAAGTCTGGTCCAGTAGTTAAAGCACAGGACTAGTAGGAAAATCTGCTGAATTCCAGGCTGCAGTGCAGGTGTTACCGTGGTAACTTTTTTTAAATCAAAAAAGTACGTGGGTGCACAAACTTCCCCAGCAGAGACTTGGGAGACAATTAGTTCTGTCCATGTGAGATACACGCTCTGAGCTGTATCGCAACTGGGCTTCTTACTGAAAGCCAGGGGAATTAGTTCCTAAACGAGCCTTTGAAAAGTTAATTCATTAATAACACTTTTTCTGAGCAGTTACTGCAAGCGGATTGAATAGTGTAAGGTTGGCATGATCTGCCCTTAACTAAAGTAGCAGTGGGGAAAAAAAGTATGTATGCGCATGACCTGAGGGTTTCATTGTTCAATTGCCTCTGTATTCAAAATTATTTTTATTCCAAACATTTTCTTGAAAACTTCCTAAGGTGGCAGCTGTTGAGGGAAGGATGAATGTTTCCAAACCTGTGCTATGCAAGAGATTCACGGGCTGCCCAGGCTGGCTTTCAGTCAGTTTTCACTGTGGTCTCAAGCAGACTTGACACAGGATATGGATGGCTGATGGGAAAGGGCAGCACATCTGTCTTCCGCTGACTTTTTAACCGTTTGAGCTGTTTGTTTTCAGTGCAATATGAGACTCTGGCAGATGAAATCTGTGTTTGCTTTCCCAGAACACAGGAAAGCTGGCTCCCTGGCAACTGTTATGGTTTCATTGAGATTTGAGATTTTTATGGGGTAGAACATTTTGTACCAGTTTCACTGTCACTTAACACCATGGTGATGAGACTGATGAAATCCAATTCTGTTTGTATGTACATATGTCCTGTCCTAAACTGGGATTGCAAGGATTATTTCCTTCAATGTAGGGACTGGCTGTTAAGAAACTCCTTTAAAGAGACCACTGTTGTAAACGTTCCCACAGACCTTCTCATGTGCCCTCCCCATGAAGTGCTCTTTGAAGGCTCTCTCTGAAGCGGGCATAGCTGGTGTTGGAATAAGACTTTTCCCTGGTACTTCAAGAGGATTTACTGTAGTGTCCCTCCTAAACAGAAGCCAGACCAAGGAAATCCAGAGAAGGATTATTAATGACACTTGCCAGGAGAGAGCAGAAGAGGAGAACAGAGGAGACAAAAGGACACAAAGTCCCCTTACATGAACTGTCTGTCAGGCCAATGAGTGAAAATGATCAGTGATGTGGCAGGAGGCTGAGTAATGAATGGTATGTTTTCAGTTGTTCCAGCTTTCTGGAACAGCTGCATAATACAGCCACCGTAGAGATGACCTCTGTCTGGGCACCCAGAGACACCATAAAAAATTGGTCACAAGTCAGAAGTTACTTCTGCAAACCCTGTGGGAGATGGTTTATAGGACTTCAGGCTGGTGAGCTCATCAGGTGAAGACCTGGAGGACTGCCACCCACTGTTTGCTGGTCACCTCTATTACATCCTCCAACCCTTCACCTTCCCCTTCAAGACTGCCACATCAAATCTCAAGGGAGGACTTTAAAGCTTAGAGTTTTTTTTACTATGCTGATGCAAATTTGTTTGACCACTATATGTTGTGTATTGAAATCTGCTGTGTACCAGTCCTGGGACTTGATTTTTGGCTTGAATTCCACATCTGGTTGCTTGCAAGTGACACAAACTCTGAAACTAAGAAAATGAAATTATGCACAGTGTCATTCAAGTACTGATACCTTTTTAGCGTAGGTTACAGAAAGGCAGAAGGTGATTTAAGGCTAGGGTATTTCAAGTTACGCAGTCAGCTATAGATTAAGAGTCTTATGTATGTTTTGATAAAAGATTCAAGCATTACTCTTCCTTTATTAATTAGTATCTGAGTTCTCTATACCAGTTATGTGTACTTTGTTTCAAGTGTCAGTTCACAGATAGGTTTGTTTGCATTCATACTCATGCTTGCTCTGTGTCATAATTTTCATAGTTATAGGAATGAACTTGTTTGAACATTCCTAGTTAAGTGTAAAAAAATATTTTCCCATGAATATCATCTTTTTGGCAAACATTTGTGTGAAAAGGGCCTTCTGTGGAAACTGTTCTATGTGTTTGGGAAGATCTTACTTTGAAATCATGTTGCTGGAAAAAAAGTTCCAGTATCAGTCATTCTACAGAAGGCCTGCAGAAATACAAATTTCACCCAACTGTCTGTGATATTGATAAATAACACTGTACTCCCTAAAAGATTCTTGGGGATGAGGCTAAAGTTAAGGGCCACGTTTTCAACAGTATCCGAAGAAACCTTACGACCTGTTTGAGCAATCAGGATATGCTTCTTGGTTTTGCATGTGCAAGTCACATCTTGTGTTGTAAGGATTTAGGAACTGGGAAAAATTGGTATTGATTTCTTAGGATGGAAACAATTCTGCCAGGTTAAATTGTAAGTACTGTTTTAACAATAATGTAAGTGTGTGATACTATGATTGTATCTGAAAACTTCTAGCATATTATGTTCTTGCTTTTGTTTTCAGTTTGTCAGGTAACACCATTATACTGAGGAAAAACTGCATATTGTCTGGGATCCTGAATGCAGTTTTCTCCCCTTTGTTTTTGATCTGAGGTCTGTACAAGGTCACTGGAGATGATGGCTAGGAACAAATGAAAGTGCGCTCGTACAAAAAGCTACAATGCTATAACTGAGCATCTGTTGCTGTAATGCGTGAATGTGTGGCATTCTGGGGGTTGGGACACAGATTGTTACTAGCTCCTTTCTGAAGTTATTTCAGAAGCACATAAAGCAGCTGGCAAGGTCTGGGGCAGGTTTAACTCTCTAGTGGCTTCCAAGTGCATGCTGTGTGAAAAGTTAAGTATGCATCAAGAAGCAGTTTTTCTCAGCATAAGTTCTTCCCCTCCTGTAACTTATGCTTGACCTCAATGCTAAATCCATAATTCATCTGAATGAATCACATAGGGTAGGACATGTAAATATAGAAAATAGAAACCTGCAATAGGTTTTGATGAGGTTGGGTGATTGTTTTTGAAACTGAAGGGTTGAGCAGAACTATGCAAAATAATATGATTTGGACATTATAGTATAGCCAGACATTAACTGCCCTAGTAATGACTTGTAGGATGTAAGGAGACCTTTCATCAGTCATCACTGTGCTATCCAACTAGGTAACTGAGGTTACAGTTCACCATTCTTCCTACAAAAGGTTTACTGCACGACTGGACACTGGCAGCTGATAAATTGTAGACTGTAACATCTTCTTTCGCATTTGATCTGAGCTTCTTAGCTGTTTGGTAAAAGAGTTCAGACTCAGTGTAATGAAATAATAGCAGAAGAAAGTATTATTAGCGTGGGAAATGAAGTTCCATTGTTACCTAACATGCTATTACACCTAGCTTGCTTCTCTACAATCCAAATGTTGTTGTAGGATTAGTTTTTGAAAACCTACAATGTGAAGTCATGGAGACAGATGAACAAGTTAAGTGAAATGCGAAAAGGAATAGTGACAGTATTTTTCTTGGCTTCTTAAGACCTTATACTTAATAGCATCTTTGAAACTTGAAATTGATCACTTTTACAAAATACTTTTTGAAAATAATTAAAGAATATTCTCACTGTGTGATCATGCTTTACTTCCCTGAATGTACATTGAATTAATCATTGAATGCCTGTTAGTTCTTGAGCTATCACAAAAATAAATTTTTAGTGATTTAAGCAATGAACCATTTGAGTATTGAAGGTTTTGGGGGGGGCTTGGGTTTTTTATTTTGGATTTTTTACAATGACTTAATATTTAACATACTTAAGATATAATCTTCTTTAACCTCAAAGTAATCAAAGTGTATGCAGAGAAACTGTGTTTCCCATTTTTGTGGCATGTTATTATTGAGGCAGTGAAAAATGGATGAGTACCTGGTGGTGCATTAAGGCTGCTTGCTGTGCTTAACAAAGAAGTTGCTCATGGATGTCCTCACTTTGTTGCCCTCTCAGATGGCTTGTGATGGTTGGTGTGCATGGAATGATCATTAGGTTATAAAAAAAATTGTAACAGGTGAGCAAATCAAGGTCTCCAGGTGTATGCAGAAGCTAAGAGTCACTATACAAAAGAGGTGAGGCAGTCTTTCAGCACTGTCACAGGGTTGGTGGTTTTATCAGTGCTTATTACATAGCATCTTCTATTGTCTAATTTGATTTGAAGCACAGTTTCAGTATGGTTTACAAGGGAAAATGTGTGAAAGCTTCTGAGGCATATCTGTTACAGAAACTGCATTGCAGTCTTCAGTTTGTAATAAATTGCTATTTAATTCACTGTACAAAAGTGCTGTTCATGCTCTAGTCTAATATTGAATATGATCTTACTTGCAATGTGATTATTTTTTTTTTAATCCTTAGATAAGTTCCCTGTCTTCTGGTAGTAGCTGTCTGAAATATTGCTTGAGGGAAGGGAATTAATCTTGGCTGGTAATTAATCTGTTAGCTGTTGGTCTTGTACCTTTTACAGAAATCAAGACTGATTTCCTTTATAGATGTTCCATAAACACAACAGTAGCCACAGCAGAGCTCAATTCCCCCATGACCTGCTTTATTACACTTGTCCTGGAGGCGTTCCTGTGTCTGATGGAAGGGCTTAGATCCCACTATTCTTCATTTCCCTTGTGTCTCTGTTGAGATCAATGCTGACTGATAAGAAGCGTGAAAATAGCATACCGTTGGAAATACTTTTACAGTAGCACTGCTTATTTTGCACTCTTTCTATCTCTAGAACAGTGAGTTCCTTTCAATGCTGTAAATAGAAGTGTCATATGTTCATTTTATGTCAAGAGCTTATTCTTTCCTAGGTCCCTGTGCTTGACGTGAGGAATCGGAGCCCCACATGAGGAATAAGCTGAAAGTATAAATCAAATTGTTCAGTCAGTCCAGGCTATGATTTCTAAAGCAAACTGAAAGATGGTGATGGTTCTCTGGTGGTTGATGTAGGCTGGTTTGCTGCATATTTTTCTGCTGCTGTAGGCTCTATTTCTCCCTGCTTTCCCTGTTCTGAAACCTTAAAAATTGCCCGGAAGTGTTTTTCCATGAACAAATTGTAGGTTTGAGGGAAAAAAAAAGATTGAACATAGTTCCTGTTGGTTTTCATCTTGCCACTGCCATAAGGGAAATACAAGCAAAACAAACATTTTCAGGTCACATAGATGTGAAAATTGTTGGCATGTTGTATGCAGTACCTCCTGTAATGAGCAACTCTACTTCTTTGACCTTCCATTTTTCCTCAGAGTCTCATGTCTCCCTTGCCAGACTGAAACCCACTAGGTGCATGTGTGGTATGTAAATGTTTTGTCATGATATTCTTCCATAAATTTGGAACTAAAACAAATGCTGGATTATTGACATCTCTCAGAAGAAATTCTTATTTTGGCTTAATGCCATGCTTATTGATGCAGAAATTTTTCCAGTGTATCTTCCATGAGTTAGATGTGATGTGAAACTCTGTACTTCATTTCTTTTTGTATGAACATGATAGAAAAGGAGAGGTTTTGGTTGCAAAAGGTCAGATTATATAAAAAGGTTACACTGCTTTTGGGGCATTCTTCTTACACATACGCACTTTTATGGGTCAGATGTGGGTGGGCTGCTCCGATAAAATCAAGTATCTCAGTAGGCTGCTTGTGGACTTCTCAGTGAAAAGCTCAAGTACTGTGTCTACAAGTGTCTTAAAAGGCGCTCATATAACATTTTCTGCTCAGTGTATTGCAAAATCTTTGGTAGTTCGTTTTCAATATCTACTTGCACTTACCCATACCGTTACATCTCTGAAGCAATACTGGAAAAAAGTCTCTCTAGTAGTGTTACTAAAGTAGTAGTGTTAATGAAGTATTTATTCTTTCTTGATCAACTTTTCCTTTCACCTTTTTTCTATCAAAAACTGTTCTCAAAGGGCTAGCATGAGCCAGATTACCAGGATATTAATGTAGTGCTCCCCCCAACAGCCTTTCTATTATTTGTTTTACGTGTATAATTTTCCTTTCACCATTCCCTGCATGCACACAGAACATTGCAAGCAACTGACAGCTGTATTTTCAGACACTGAAAGGCTTTACTGTTAACGCATCTTTATTTGGTGATTGACATGATAATTTCATGGTTTCAGGATAAGTCAAAATACAGGTAACTTGGTAAGCCCCTTTTAAATGAGGGAGGTGAGTACAAAGATGGTGTTTCATGAAACTTTGTGAGAACACCTGGAATTACTTTTACATGTATTGGGCATGTCTCTCCTGTGTTGATAAACCTGCGGGCAGGGTTTGCGCACACGGTGTTTGACCCACCCTTGCCAAGCTACCTGGGTTAGTTCAGATCTCAGGATTTTTGGGACGTGGCTTGGGTTTGGACTGTAAATCTCTGAATGTGACATAGATGCAGAAATTACAGAAGGCCTTCTTAGCTCCCCAGGCTTATGGGATGCTCTTTGAGAGGGTTGCCAAACCTTTCTCAGTGAGTTGGCTGGATATTTGGAGGCTTTGCCTTCTGTGGGTCTCATCACTGATTTGTTCTGTAGTTTGCTCTCTACTTGTGTCCTCGCGAGGAGATCTGTGTTATAGTTTTCTGGCTAAGTTTTCTCTCAGCTCCTGTCCTGAATTTCTCTTCCTCAGTCTGCTTTTCCTAAAAAGAGCCTTCTAAACAAGTTCTTGTGGAGGTCTTCTGGTTTTGGGGGGGTTTTTTTAAGGGCACCTGGAATTCATAAAACAGGGCTGAAATGTGACTTTTAACTCTGTGTATTTGACAAGCTGCTCCTGCATAGTGATATTACTGTGTTGGTGAAGAAAGGAAGCAGAACTTTTCCTTCCTGGTACATCAGTCCAGTACACTCATAGATCACCAGAATTTGGTTTTCGTCTGCCACAACTTGACACCTCAGTTAATACTGGGAGAGGGAGAACTCTTGCTTGTTATTACACATTAACAAGTAAAATATTTAATGAATTAACTTGATAGCTCACACACCTTTACTGCACACCTACAGCTGAGATGTTTGATTATCAAGTATTAGTGCAAAGCTGAAATAAAATATTCAGATATACTCAGTGAAGAATAATCAGAGTGAAATCCCTAGTTGATACTGATAATGGCTTCCTTGTACAAGAGAAATACTGTCTTCCATACTTGTAGCGTGTAGGCTCTGCACCACTCCAGCATGTTCTTCCATATAGCTTGGGATACCAGGACACCCCAGTGTCCAGCTGGCCCTTGGACAGCCAAATAAGGGGTAGAGTTGGTTCACCCAGTAGTTAAGGTAGGAGGTCTGATGTTTGCATAGCCACAGGGTGAAAATGGTGCTTCTTGTTGGGTCTTTTACTGCATGCCTCCTTGCCATGACTTTTTTTTTGGTACTCTGTCTATGGCAGGCAGATAGAAGACTAAAAGTTGGTGTAAAGTTTGATGCTGAGTTTTGAAGCCACTGGTGGAGGAGGGAAGGAACCCTCCAACTTTTGTTCAGTGTCTTTCCCTCTGGGCCTGATCTCTCCGCTGTCTTGTAGGCATTGCACACACTTACCCTTGTTCTGGCTGAAGGTGAAGTGCTCAATTTTGTTTCCTTGTACAACTCTAAATGGTGACACAGTGATTGGAGTAGAAAGTTGGGACTAAAAGGAAAGTTCTATATTCCAGTAGTGTAAACCATGTGACAGACAGGTGAGAGAAACTAAATACAAAGCAAAAGTAGTTTTGTAAGAAAACAGACACAGTTCGTATCAGTTTAGTGGCACTAGCTGAAAATTGTTTTAAACTAATGCAGTTTAAACTGATTTTAAATGGATTTAAGCACACTGATTTTAAGTGACATCAAAACCGCTCTATGTCACACTACAGTAAAGTTGGAACAATTTATCTAGGTGCTTGTTTGTTTTGTCAGCATGGTGTTTGCAGCTGTTCTTGCTTTGCTTTATTTTATAAAAGAACTTGTATCCAGGCTGTAACAAACTGTCACGGTTTCAGCATGGTTGCTGTCTTTCACTTTTTCTTTCATTTGCACCAGTCTTCTTATTGCCTCAGAAGCCTGGGATAACTGGGCCTGCCTACAAGGAAGGTGCTGTGAGCCACCAAGCCTGCATAGGTAGGGGGAGCCTCTAAGAGGCAGGTGAAAAACAAAAATTGAATTTTTTGAGTTTAAAAAGCTAATGGGAGGCAAAAGTTTGGGCTAAGCCAGCATGAAGCTTGCTCTGGGCCAGGATCACATCACGAGAGTTCTGGATATATTTTAGTCTGACATTTATTGAAAACTTTCAGAGAGAAAAAGGAAGTTTTCATAAGTATTTGTACTAATAAAAGTGTTTTGGGAGATGCACCCTGGAGGTAACTGCTGCCATGTATTAAAGATTAAAAAAAACCAAACCCAAAAACCAAACCACCAAAACAATTTACAGGTACTTTTAGAATAAAAGCAATGAAACTAAACCAAACTCATTCTATTAGGTAAATTTTCTGAGCCTTAGGTATGGTATGGCTTAGTGTCATCTATGGAAATAAATAGGAAGTATACCTGTTTACATCATTTGGAAAATGGATGTTATCATCTCTGATGTTTCCAATTTCTTGCTCATCAAACACTGAGGCAGGAGCCAGGATGAAAATTACTGGCTAAACTAGCAATAACCCTCCCCATAGCTGTAATAACAAAGTTCTTTTCTGATTTAAAAGAACAGCATCTTGAAACATTAAAGTATATGGAAGGCTTCCAGATGAACAAAATAAATGAAACTAACTGAGAAGGTTCTGATTTATAGTAGCTGTGAATATAAAGCTTTACAAGATTGTCTCATTCAGAAGCTTATAATTAGAGTATCAGTTTTCTTATGGGAAACTGTTTCTTTGTATAACTGAAAGGACAAATTCCTTACTAGTTCTATCATCTATTTTTATTTATTTTTCATGCTAAGATTCAGACAAAAGTATTTTTCAAATGTTAAAAAGTCAGAAATTCATATTTGACTATCTGTGACTCAAATCCATTTAAAAAATCATACATTAAATGAGAAATAGCCCTCTAGGCTGTCTTTATTACACAGAAGTCTTAAGAATTGGTTTTTTGTAATACCTTAACCCTGAAATTAAGTTGATTGCATCTGTCTTAAAGACTGCTCTTCCTAAGCAGTCTAGTGAGGAAGAGGAGAGATTGTCAAATAGTCATTTGTCTAAGGACATGGTGCTATTTAATATCTGGAGAGGAATCTCTGGCTCCTTCTTTAGCCTCTTTGGCATAGCAAATGCGAATAATAACCTAATTAAGAATTACAGGCTCCACAACAAAGAACATGTGCACACTCTGATACTGTTCTGCCTGAACCTTTTGTAGGTATATTAAGAACAAGTGGTCTCTCTTCACAGCTGAGAGATTATATAGTTCCTGTAGCCTTTGGTTATCTCCCATTTTTAAATGTCTGATTTGTTTTGCTATTCGTTCAAGGTTCTTCCTGTAGTCAAAAAAGTCTCCAGTGTAGAAGCTTTGGAAAAGTCAGGTGTTTTAATTAAAACTGACACTATTAAATATTGCCATGCCTCCATAAATCTAGAGGATTGTTCAATAGCCAGAATGAGAAAATACTAGAGAAAAAGAATCAGGTGTTTAGAATTATAATTTGATGAAAAATAGTTTTCTAGGGTGGGTGCCCTCTCTTCCCGCTTGAATGGCAGGATAATGGAAAAGACCTTTAGTACTAAGGAAAAGGAGCTAGTGAAGGTTTGGACACACATGAAGATTTATCAGCTGGTCTTTGTTGCTGCCTTCCTTCCAGGACTTACTGCCCCCCATGTGGGTGCCAATGAGAAGGAACCTGTGGGTGCTCTGTGACTGTTTCACACCGAAGAAGTCCTATGCCTCAGCTGAAGCTGCTGTCCTCCGTACTTGAGTGTGGCAAGAGGGCTCAGATTAATTCTTCCCACAAAAAAGAGTTGTAACTGCTAGGAAGGAATAGCGTCATCAGTCTTTTGCTAAGTAAATATGTGTTTAAACTTTAGCACCTTTGCAAAGTGCTCTGTAGGAAATGTATAATACCTGTTAACGGTATTTAGCAATTACTGCTCTCTGAAGAAATTTACAAATTAATTTTCCTCTGCAATCGGTTTCTCCATTGTACTTTTTAGTAACATATCTGATTGCTTCAAATGGAGCAGTAATCATGTTTTCCTCCATTTACTATATAGAGCTGATGATAGTCTTTTGTGAGTAGTTTACCATTTCCCTCCTAAAGGAATCGTATTTTCCCTGTCCCTTCATTCATGTGGGTTTGCTACCATAAAAAGAAGAGGGGATAGAGGCTGGCTTTTTTAACTGGAAAAGCTGATGCTAGACAAGACCTATTATGAATGTAATTTGATGATATCCAAAATGGCTAACATCATATTTTAACAGGAGTTGTAATAAAATGTCCGAACATTTTCAGTTGCACTAGGACACTGTAACTATATTGCAGTATCATTTGTCACTTAGATTTTAGGTCATTTTGAGTGATAATGACATTGACGTCACATATTTAGTAATATTGGTCGGTATCTATAATTAAATTTAAAGGTATTTGGTATGCTGGATTCTGTGGCATGCAAACTTAGGTGTAATGGAAATAGTGTTAAATATTTTTCTTTAGTAAGGGACAAATGCATAGTTGCAAGTGTTTTATAAACAAACCTATTCAATTCCACTGACATAGAGATTACACTGCTGCAGCATAATTAATTCTTCTGTGTTGAACATTGCTGGAATTGCTGTAGTTAAGTGGGGGTTAAGTGGGGTTTCAGAGGTTGTATAGCCTCATCAGCATTGTGCTTATTCTGGAAAGTTTAATTTTGTTTATTTCAAAATAATGTGCAATTTTAAAATCTAAAAATGGTAGTTAGGATGCAAAATACCACTTTTTATTTTTAAAAGGACTTACAACTCTAAACTGTTTTGGTCAGGGCTCATCTACATTTTCTTCAGTTCTATTTGTACAGGTAAAATTACTGTATTAAAAGTCTAAGAAAAAAAATTTGATAAATTTCCTTTGTAAAGGTAAAGTGACTCAAGTAATTGGAAAACAGAAAATAAATATTCTACCTAGTTTGTGATAAGTCCAAATGTACAACTCAAATATTTAAAACAGCATTATTTGATGACAGTGATGTATACCTATTAGAAATAATGGAGTGCAGAGCTCTTGATACACTTTCTAAGTTGTTTCAGAAACTGAGAAAGCTCTGGAATCACAGTGTAACTCAGGATGTAAATTTGTATCTAGTCAAAGCATAGTTCAAATGTTTCCCTGGATTAAGTAGAGCATGAATATTGCCTCTTCATGGCATACCCAGAGAACGTTCCTGAGTTGGGTGCTTCAGTACCTGAGGGTAGATCGGTGAGGAGGCGCAGGAGAAGTTTTTCTGAAGAAATGCCAACTTTGTGCCTGTTGTCAGCTTGACTTGTGACCATTTGTCTTCTGCACTCTCCTCTTTCTGTTCTTATACCTGCAGAATGCTCTCTTTGTCTGTGCTTACCTGGATGTCTTACTTAGTGCAGATGTTTCATGTCTGAAAGTCAATTTTGCAGAAGAGTTTAACTGAGAAAGGGGTTAAGGAGAGTCTGCTTGAGTTTATGCCTGAGTTAGGTCAGCTGTCACACATTTGGGAGTACAAGCACTAGCCAAGGGGAGCCTGCTCTGCAGTTGAGTAAACAGTCTTTTTTTTTTTTTTTTTTTTTTTTTGCTACCTTCCCACTGTGATAAACTTAAGTAGCTCTCACTGAACTTCAGTTAACTCTTGCATCTTACTCATATGCCCCCTGTGACTTTGGCGAAGTCAAGACTGCCCTTTCTATAGCAGCTCATGATCTAAGCTCCAGATACTGCAGTAAAAAGAAAAACAACTGAACAAGCGAATGATGGATCCTGAGATGAGATCATTGTGCAAAATAATGAACAACTCCTTTCAGAGATGAAATACTACTGTAATTCCAGAGATGTTCTGGCTATCATAGTTGAGTTACTATTGCCCTGGAGGTTTTGTAATCAGCTTACTGGAGTGCGGTCTCATGTCTGCTAAAACACTCCAGTTAAGTGACCGTACTGATTCAGTTATGCACATTTATTACACGGTTACATTCACTGTAGGCAGAGACATAAGAGGGCAATCTTTTGTGCACAGAATAATCACAACAGGACAGACAAGTCAATATTAATAGAGAAGACCAATAAATGTGGAAGGGCCAAAACTAGTCTCTAACGAGAGTCTGGCTGAGCAGCGGTGCAGGACATGAGAAGGAGCTCACTGCTGAGGCCTCTGTTTCCCCTGTGCCAAGAATGTGCCTACCTATGGTTCTGCATGAACCAAACCCCTTGCAGACCAGGCTCTCAAAGCATGCTATGGTTATATTGCTTTAACTACTATTTCTTCTGTGATAACTCACAAGGTAATAAACATGAGGTTATTTCTGTCAAGTATTTCAAGAAGTTTGGTCAGAAAACCAAACAAGGTGTGTTCTTCTTGGCCTCACAGCATGGAGCATCTGCCACAATCCCTTTTATTTGGCCAACAGCTGATCTTGTAATAGTTCAGTTGGAGAGAGGATGTTTCCTAAATACAGCTGTAATTCATACTGATGTATCTGCTCACTTCATGACTGTTTTTCAAGAAATACTGGGTAACTTTCTAGTCTTGTGAAATCCTTTTAAGTTGCAGGTACTAAGCATCAGTGAAAATCTGTGAGCCTGTGCTTCAAGTGCTAAGTTTTCCTCACCTAAGAACCAGTGTTTTATATACCTCGTCTTATGTTTTGTACTCATGCTTTGGTGCTGTGGGATGTTGTAACTGTAGCCTTCATAAACTCTAAAGTAGCAACCATTATCTGTGTATATGCTCACATAAGATTAAGAAAGTTGGACTACTAATCTAGAAAAAGTTGAGAAAGAAGAAATTGAAAATAACCTTTTTAACTAGTGAAGTTGCTGCTTCTTTCTGTGCACTTTGGGATGAAGCACAAACAGTGCTCGGTAGGACCAGATCAGACTTTTAACAGAGTCATAGAATATGTCAAGTTGGAACGGACCATAAGGATCAAGTCCAATTCCCTGCTCCTCACAGGACTACATAAAACTAAACCATATGACTAAGAGCATCGTCCAGACACTTCTTGAACTCTGACAGGCTTGGTGCTATGACCACTTCCCTGGGGAGCCTGTTCCAGTGACCAACCATTCTCTCAGTGGACTACTCTCAGCACCTTTTCCTGATGTCCAATCTGAACTTCCCCTGATGCAGCTTTATTCCACTTCCTTGTGTTCTGTCATTGGTCACGAGAGAGGGGACATCAGCACCTCCTCCTCCACCGTCCCCCTTGAGGAAGTTGTAGACTGCCATGAGGTCACCCCTCAGCCTTCTCTTCTCCAAGCTGAACAAACCCAGTGGCCTCAGCTGCTCCTTATAAGTCTTGCCCTTGAGACCTTTCACCATCTTGGTCACCCTCCTCTGGACACACTCCAATACTTTGATGTCATTCTTATATTGAGGATCCCAAAACTGCACACAGTACTCGAAGTGGGGCTGCACCAGTGCAGTACAGAGTGGGAAAATCACGTCTCTTGACCAGCTAGCTATGCTGTGCTTCCTGGTGGTAAAGGGACTGCTCTAGCAAGCTTCCAAAGCACCATGTTGGCCTTTGGCATGGCAACCACCTCCCCAGTGAGATGCAAATGGCTGACAACCAACCCTGTTTCTCTGGATAAGATACTTCCACTTCAGAGAAAAACAGTCAACTTTTAAGCCAGGTTGCCCACTGTTCAGCAGGCAAGATGATAGGCTTGGCAAGTGTTTCAGCAAAACAACTGTTAAGACATGGTTTCTACCACTCCTGTGGGTAGTAGACACACCTGTTGGGTAGCAGAAATTTGTCTAGTTATACTTGTTACAGTCTGTCTCATCTTCATCAAATATTACCAATTGCTGTATTTTCTTTTAAAACAAGCTTCTTGGTAAATACTTCCTCTCTGATTAAATAGCTTAGTCTTCACTGAATGTTGCTTAGTCTTTCTGCTCAGTATGCTTTACCAAGCATGTTTCAGGTGTACATTGTCTCCATTGTATTCTACTATTAATATAGTTCTTGTGCAAGAAGGTATTTATTTTCACCAGCAAGTTGCTGACCCTTTTTCCATTATCTTCTCGTCTCATTTCTCTCATAGACTATATTTTAGAGACCACAGGAAATTTGTAATTACAGTTTGACATAGCATGGAGTAGTTTTTTGGAAGCTTCCAGAGACAGCTTGGATGATTTTCAGCCATGCTCTGAAATATTTTCTACGTTTTCAGGCTTCACTTCCTTTAGCAGTTACTTATCCTTGCTTATTATGTAGATTTAATCCAAAGATTACCATGAATGAAAGAGCAGTGACGGACTTCTGTCATAGGGATGGGACAAGCAACTTGTAATTTCAAAAATGATGTGAAGTGAGCAGTTCAGATATCCATGATGCAGGTTTACCTAAAACCATTTGCTTGTGAGAATACCAGTCTTAGTGTGGCATTTTGTAAAGTATAAATCAAAAGGAAATAATTCAACATACTTCAGTGGATTCTAATATCTGCATTTTACTATAGCCTTTCAGAACTGTGGATGATCTGGCCTCTAGCTTGCTGATGTATTGCCATAAATGTACTACCAATTACTGAAGAAAATGAATGTCAGTGCATTGTTGTGATAGTGGTTGTCTTGCACCACAGGCTAGCACGGCTTTCAGAAGTAATGCTTGAACTATAGGTTCTTTTAAAAAGATTTGGCTTACCCTTCGCTTTTTTTTAAAGCCAAGGTCAATGGAGATGCTGATACAGAGCAGGTTCAAGCTGTGACTCTGATATTGATGTTTTGTCAGTTTTCTTCCAGTGAAAATTGCAGTAGAGATAATACTCAATACAGGTAAAAAGATAATTTCCAAAATTTTACACAGAAGATGGTTGAACACTGGCTTTGCAGGGTGCTGTTGCTGTACAGCTTAAGATGTGTTTCATTGTCCTGCTCTCTTTGTGCGAGTTTCCTTTCTTGGTCTGTCTGACCCTTCTGATGTTAGCATAAAATGGCCAGCCTGATTGTGAAGCCACTGATTGATTCTGTTAGGTCATTGTAAAGCAGATGTATGGCAGTATTGCATTCATACATGTGCCAGAAGCTCAGCTGAAGTACCAGGCATCAGTGACAGCTCTTAAAAGAAGAGCTCTGGAGGTGCTCTGTGTGATGCTGGTGATGGAGGGAGGCTTTCTTGTTGTAGAAGTAGTGGATCATAAAAATTACATGTGACAGATAGTAAGGAAACTTAGCTACTTCAGAGGCCCTGTGCAAAGCTGAGTAATGCTAAATAACATTGGTGAAATATTGCTTCTGATAAAAACAAGAAGCCAGGAGGCTGATCTTGCAGATATTTGTTTGTAAATTCTTCCTAATACAAAAAGTGATTTATCAACAGGAGTAGCTGCAAACATAGCTAGGAGAGCTCTGCAACAAATGACCCAGCATCAATGTACTGATGTGAATGTATATGTGGTGTTTAATTTAATTAGCAAATACGCAGTGTAGCATGTTAGTACAATTATTGCATGTAAAGGAAATCATGGCCATTGAACTTGCTTTTCTACCATCTGGAAGGTGAGGTCATAACTCAAGCTAATGTTTTGCTAATACCTGTGAAAGCTGAGACAAAACACATAATAAGTGAAAAAGATGTTGTGAGAGTCTTGCCAATTGTCTCTGTTCTTTGGAAAAGGGCAAAGAAGGAGGATGTTCACTTTTTTGGTAAGGGACTTTGGGCTGGGAGGAAAATTACCTGTAATTTTCCATTAAACATGGCTTGAAGTGGAAGAGGAAAGAAAATGGAGAGTCCTAACATCAAGGAATGCCCAGATCATACCACACAGACAGTAAAGCCAGAGGTGTTTGTAGTCTAGATCACACAGCAATATTTTGTTTTCATGCAAACATTTGATGATGAATGGAAAAAAAATACATTAATTTCACTAATGATTTCTGACAACTTTCAGTATGCCTGGTCAGTTCATCATAATGTGCTTTGCTTGACAAAAGCACCTGAGAGGGAAAGAAACCTTAAGTATTAATTCTCTTCAGAAGTTTGGAGAGTTATTATAATTACACAAAAACATGTTTTAGTTAAACCCCATACATCAGCTATTGGAACAGGCTACTGCTGTGTTCCCACTGATAAGAGTAAATTCCATTGTAGGAAACCATGCTAATTAAAGGTGAAAGGAGCTCTGTAACATACTGTGTTTGGAAGGGAGCTTAAATATGGTAGATTAGAGATCACTTAGAAGAACCCCAAGTAAGATGATACTGATGGATCTAGAAATATGCTGATGAAGAATGAAGAACAGGTGGAAACAAATTTTCAGGGATTTTTTTTTTTATGGATGTCTGAAACATTAGATCATAGTTATAAAAAAAGGGGGGGGGGAGGGGAAGTGCACGTTGAAGAAACCTTTTATGCATCTAACAAATAAAAATTTGTATGTCAGTGTGTGTAGAATTTGGAGTGTTGGCTTTTCATCCTAGCTGGAAGTTACATGAACACCCAACTTTTAAATTGCTGTCAGTGCTGTCAGAGCTGTGAATTTTTGGCCCGTGAGTGAAAGACTGTGTTGAATGTTCCTCCTGACTATCACAGACATACTTTGGTGCTTGGCAGAGAAGAGCTTGCATACTGCCCCATTTGCACAGTAGCCCTGGGATCTGGGGAAGGACAAAGATCCAGTTTGCATTTTCTTCAAGCAGCATTGCATGTTCAGAGTGAACAAGAGTGATGAACCCTTTGTCATTGAGTAAATGGACAACAAAATTATGTCCAGAATATAATTACATTGTTATAAAATATGCTTTTATTTCAAGAATGGTCTTCTATCTGTGCTACTCTTGCCATGACACAAGCAGTAGAGAACTATATCTGAAAAGTAATTCCAGAAAGTCTGCATGATGCACTGAATTGTTTAATCCATTTCAGAGTGTGTTGGGTTTGCGTGGCAGGGTTTTGGTAGCGGGGGGGCTACAGGGGTGGCTTCTGTGAGAAGCTGCTAGAAGCTCCCCCTGTGTCTGACAGAGCCAATGCCAGCCGGCTCTAAGACGGGCCCACCAATGGCCAAGGCCAAGCCAGTCAGCGCCTCTGTGATAACATATTTAAGAAGAAGAAAAACACTTAGAGAGAGAGCTTTTGCAGCCGGAGAGAGGAGTGAGAAGATGTAAGAAAGTCTGCAGACACCAAGGTCAGTGCAGATGGAGGGGGAGGAGGAGCTCCAGGCGCCGGAGCAGAGATCCCCCTGCAGCCCGTGGTGAAGGCCATGGTGAAGCAGGCTGTCCCCCTGCAGCCCATGGAGGAAGGATGAGGGGGTGTAGCGATTCCACCTGCAGCCCGTGGAGGACCCCACGCCGGAGCAGGTGGAGACACCTGAAGGAAGCTGCGGCCCGTGGGAAGCCCACGCTGGAGCAAGTTCCAGGCCGGACCGGTGGACCCATGAAGAGGGGAGCCCACGCCAGGGCAGGTTTGCTGGCAGGACTTGTGACCCCGTGGGGGACCCCACACTGGAGCAGTTTGCTCCTGAAGGTCTGCACCCCGTGAGAGGGACTCCATGCTGGAGCAGGGGAACGATGAGAGGAGTCCTCCCCCTGAGGATGAAGAAGCGGCAGAAACACCGTGAGATGAACTGACCATAACCCCCATTCCCCGTCCCCCTGTGCTGCTGAAGGGGGGAAGGTTGAAGCCGGGAGTGAAGTTGAGCCCGGGAAGATGGGAGGGGTGGGGGGAAGTGTTTTAAGAGTTGATTTTATTTTCTCATTCCTCTACTCTGTTTTGTCTAGTAATAAATTAGATGAATTCCCTCTCTAAGTTTGGTCTGTTTTGCTCGTGACGATAATTAGTGAGTGATCTCTCCCTGTCCTTATCTCGACCTACAAGCATGTCGTTATGCCTTTTCTCCCCTGTTTAGTGAATGAGGGGAGTGAGAGAGCGGCTCTGGTGGGCACCTGGCCTCCAGCCAGGCTCAACCCACCACAGTTATTTTGGCGCCCAACGTGGGGCACAAGAAAATCGAGATAAGGACAGTAATTGGAAGAGGTAACGAGCAAAACATTGACTGAACGTAGATTGAGAGTGAAATAGCGGTGAAGGGACGAGAGGTGGATTCTGTGTGTATTGTCTACTCTTGTTTAGTGTTGTGATAGTGTTGCTTTGATTCTGGTGGGGGGAATTCTTTTTCCTTGTAGATGTGATTAGTGTGTGTGTAGTTTTTCTGTTGAATATGTTTTAATAATTCTTAAATATGTGATTCACAGAGGCGAGGGGTGGAATGTGTTGGGTTTGCGTGGCAGGGTTTTGGTAGCGGGGGGGCTACAGGGGTGGCTTCTGTGAGAAGCTGCTAGAAGCTCCCCCTGTGTCTGATAGAGCCAATGCCAGCCGGCTCCAAGACGGGCCCGCCGCTGGCCAAGGCCAAGCCAATCAGCACCTCTGTGATAACATATTTAAGAAGAAGAAAAACACTTAGAGAGAGAGCTTTTGCAGCCGGAGAGAGGAGTGAGAAGATGTAAGAAAGTCTGCAGACACCAAGGTCAGTGCAGATGGAGGGGGAGGAGGTGCTCCAGGCGCCGGAGCAGAGATCCCCCTGCAGCCCGTGGTGAAGGCCATGGTGAAGCAGGCTGTCCCCTGCAGCCCATGGAGGAAGGATGAGGGGGTGTAGCGATTCCACCTGCAGCCCGTGGAGGACCCCACGCCGGAGCAGGTGGAGACACCTGAAGGAAGCTGCGGCCCGTGGGAAGCCCACGCTGGAGCAAGTTCCAGGCCGGACCGGTGGACCCGTGAAGAGGGGAGCCCACGCCAGGGCAGGTTTGCTGGCAGGACTTGTGACCCCGTGGGGGACCCCACACTGGAGCAGTTTGCTCCTGAAGGTCTGCACCCCGTGAGAGGGACTCCATGCTGGAGCAGGGGAACGATGAGAGGAGTCCTCCCCCTGAGGATGAAGAAGCGGCAGAAACACCGTGAGATGAACTGACCGTAACCCCCACTCCCCGTCCCCCTGTGCTGCTGAAGGGGGGAAGGTTGAAGCCGGGAGTGAAGTTGAGCCCGGGAAGATGGGAGGGGTGGGGGGAAGTGTTTTAAGAGTTGATTTTATTTTCTCATTCCTCTACTCTGTTTTGTCTAGTAATAAATTAGATGAATTCCCTCTCTAAGTTTGGTCTGTTTTGCTCGTGACGATAATTAGTGAATGATCTCTCCCTGTCCTTATCTCGACCTACAAGCATGTCGTTATGCCTTTTCTCCCCTGTTTGGTGAATGAGGGGAGTGAGAGAGCGGCTCTGGTGGGCACCTGGCCTCCAGCCAGGCTCAACCCACCACAAGAGTAAGGGCATAATTGTTGTGTAAAGCAGTATTTTAGCATGTTGCACAGTGTATGCATTGCCTTTACAGTTTCTGTTGTAAGCATTTTGCTTGTTTGTACGTTGTCACAGAGTGGCATGTGGATAAGAGGGCAATATGCATGTCTAGGAAATAACTGTCTCCTTGTTCCAAAAATCCAAAGAGCAGAAAACTGAAATAGTCTTTACTGAAAAATCATGGTCACATTTGTATTGGGTTTTAAAGTTGACTTTTCTGTGTATCTCTAGCAAAAAAAACAAAACAAACATTGCCTCTGTTGACAAGGTGGCTATAGCATTCAGGAGGAATATTGTATATGTGAGTAATGTCTCGAACCAGTTGGCCTTGACAGTCTTACACTTTCTTAAGTGGATTTATAATAATCTAATATTTGCACACCTCCTTTCAACACTTAAAGCATCGGCTTCTATTTTATCACCATTAATCTAGGGCTACTCTTTCAGGAGGCAGCCTCTATCCAGTACGAGGACAATTTTCCCCCAAATATTTTCAATATCCTGAAATGCTAAGTGAGATGGTTGCAGCTTTCATGAGAGGAACATTTCTTAGTTGATCACTGGCTCTGTCATAAGAGGACATTTGCACTCTTGTTTGGCCAACAAGAATCTCATTATAACAATTTCCAGATAGAAAAGAGCTGAATGCTGAAGCTCAGCTTTAATTAAGTACGCTATATCTAGCTTAGCTTCTGTAAAAGGCTTAGATGATGAAGTACCAAACAATTAAAGGGATAAGGTAGACTAATGACTAGGAGCTATAACAAAGAACCCAGACTGGTTTATTTTAATCATGAAATTTTTTTTTTTTTTTTTTTTGTGGACTTGAACATCTCAGCCCTTGTGGCTCAGTTCACCCAGCTGAAGAAATAAATGGTTATAATACTCCTGAACAAGATCTTAGTGAAAAACATTTGACAGCAATCTTACAAGACCTATTATTTTTCTAGGTATTGCCACAAAGGAAAACATGACGTTGTGATGAGTATGGATGAACTCTTTGGAAGATTAGCACTTTGGTTGCTGCAAAGACAGTAACAGTTACTGTGGGTTTAGTCAGACATACTAGCTTTCCTTGGTCAGGATGTACTGGTGGTTTTTGAAACAAGCAAAAAATCCCACTAGTACTAGTATCTCAGACCTGTTGTCTGAGTTAGCTGAGTAAACACTGGAGCTTATCTGTTAGTTTGCTACATTGAGGCTATTGCTGTGAGCAAAGCATTGCTGGATTTAGAAAATAAGGACCACTGATGTTCTGGATATGTTGTGATGTGATATACATCTCCTTATTGATATTTTTGTTGAAGTGTGACAGAAAGGCATTTTGCCAGTACTGATATCTTTTAGGACAGAGTTACATTAAGAATAGTATTCATGATATTTTAAATCTGGAAATTTGTTAAGGTTCTGTGACAATGCAGATTGTGGTAATTTATTAGCAGAAGCTATAGTTAAAATTTAGACATTATAATCTCGACAGATCTTCTGGAAACTTTTTTCACACTATAGAGATGGCTCTAATTAACAGTAACCATACTTTTTTTTTTTTTTACTTTATTTAATACTGCATTAGTCAAAATTACTTCTGTCCTTGTTCATTAACTCATGTTTGCTCCTTTCTGTATATTCAGGTCCTTAGGTACAGAGTGTAATCACTATTCTCATTTTCCATATTTTTCTCTTTTCCAGTATACATCTTCCAAATCTAATCAGCTGACAAAAAAGTATGGCTGTGCACCTTTGAGCACAAGTCTGAAATTCAAGCAGTCCTAGGAAATGCAGGGAAAAAACAGTAAGATGCATGTTTTACAAGTTGATCTGCAAATAAGATTTAGAGGTGTAGTCAAGGGCTAGGATTGCTTTGAGGAGCGCATTAGATCAAATCATTAGGTAGGTGGCTAGACTTGGAAGAACAGATTGTTGGATAAAGGAAGATGTTTTAAAGAAATTTACTTGTATCAAAGTATCTCACTGCCATTCAACATCAGTATGAATGTGACTTATGGTACTGAATAGTAACGTTCTTATTCTGTCAGATGATGTTCATTTCAGAATAACCTAGTGATAAAGGATTTTACAGAAAGGCCTAGAGCTTGAAATTGATAGTATTCAGAAGAAGAACTGAAGATGTTACCAGACAAGAAATAATTGGAATTAGACTTGATGTTTGTATTGTCAAAGGCTGTAGCATAGTACTTTCCCTTTGCACAGTGTTTCATGAAAAAATCTGTTTTCTGTGCCTTTTATTTTGGACGTACACTTTGAAGTTAGCTGTCACAGTAGAAGCTGGACATAACATAGGAAGGTTAAAAACATACAGTATTTCTACATCAACATCGCAGCAATTATTTATGTTGTTTATTAAAACTATTAATCAAAATGAGCAGATCTTAACCACACTTTATTTTTTTTCCTTTAAAGAGACCTCTTTCTCTTCATATTAGTAGCAAAATGTTGTAGTTTGTAGAAAATGAGTAAGAAACAGTTGCCATATCTGATAAGATGATCTTTTTTTATTATTATTTTGGCATGGGTCTTCCTATATTCCGTGACAATGTTTTAAATGGTAGTGCTGATGCTGTTATTTCAGAAGTCCAAGTTTACTACAAATTACATGTAGTAAAAAACCCTGGGGCTCATGAAAGATGACATCTCTTGGAAGCAACCATTTCATAAGATACAATCTCTCCTTTTTTTTTTTTTTTTAATTGTTTGGAAGTTTTCCTTCTAAGTGGTTGCCAGGAAAACCTCAGAAGGGTGGAAAGACACCTTGCTGATTCTAGGCCAGTGTTTCACAGATGGGTGTTCCTCATGTCCCACAACCACAGCAAATCTAATATTCTCCACAAAAAATTTCATGCCAGTATTGTCTGTGCTTTCTTCACCAAAGAAGAAGCTAAAGATGATGTTTAGGAAAATGCTGAATGGAAGGTATGAACAGACCATGGCGAGAGATCTTTTCAACATCAGAGCAGGGGTGGCTTTTTGGTAGGTAGCTAGCCTTCCCCTTTTTATATAAATAGCAAAGTTTCAGGAGGCTTTCAGAGGGCAAGGAAACACCAAATTTCCAGGAAGTTGAGCTTGTTGAATGCAACCAAAGCATGCTCAAGACTTGCTGAAGAAAGCAAGCCCAGAAAACAAGTTTCATGTTAGTGCTCACATTGTATTATTGTATTAGAAAAAACTTCCCAAAGGCAAGTCACACTTTGAAGATGCTGGGCAAGGGACATGAAGCACAGATGCTATTGTAGGACAAGAGTTCACAGAAAAAAGGGAGAACGCCACCATCAAGAGAAGTTCAGCAGCATGGATTCAGCCTTTCTCTTAGTCTTCCATTCTCCTGGTAGTGAAATAATTGTAGTAGCTATTTAAATCTGTACTATGTCTATCCCTCATGTTCTGAGGAAATTGGAGAAGGGTAAGAAACATGGAGGTATAGTCTGGAGGAAAATGAACAATGGGATAGCACAGAGGGAAGTCACTGTCTACTTAATTTAATCATGCTACAAACTGTTGAGGGCTTTACAGCTTGACAATAATGCCAGAGTTGTCATCAGTCCCCACTGTCAAACTTTAGACTTGTGCTTTAATTAGTTCACCTCTGGCAACATAAACTGGAGGATGTGGTATGCAGATCAGCATTGAGAGCGTAGGTCTTTCAGAAGAAAGAAGAATTCACAATATCTCCTAGGCAGAGAATACTTTGCAATTGTAGAAAGAAACATTAAAATATAACGAAAAGGATCCCAGATGAAAATGAGCCCATACGTTTTTATTTTCTTAGAAGCTAATTGTGATCTTGACTTTTGCATGTGACTGAGTTTAAATGCTCTTAAACATCAGTAATTTGCTCAGTTTATGGATCTGGGAAATTTACCAGTGTGTGGAGTTTGGAGCAACCTATTTAGGTTAGCAATAGAAAGGAAAACTCCAGTCTGAGGTTTTTCAATACCTCAGGCTGTAACTGTCACCAGTGTGCATTCTCAGTTAATGAGGCCTTCAGTACTTTATCACAGAAATGGAAGACTCGTGGTTTGCACAATTGAAATAATTGTCAAACATGTTCGTGCTTCAGAGCTGAAAGTTAACTAGTGGTGACCTGTCCTGATAAGTAAACAGCTGGCTTTCTTGAGATTCTGGAAAATAATTTTTTTTTTTTTACAGGTTCAGAAATATCAGCTGTGTTGGAAATTTACTTGAGGCTATGAAATGGTCACTTTGATCCAGGATTGCTTGGTGTTTAGACTTGTTCAAATGTTGGAGTTTGGTTTGGCCAGTCGTGGGCATAGCCCAAGTAGAAAATAACTGTATTTTAGATAACAATTACTATTTTCTGCAGTGCACCTGATCCTTGAGGCATAGATTTTCACTTAGGTCCATTTCAGTGCTTGTCCTTCTTGCTCAATGACTGAATTTATTTCACAAGGCAGAAATGGTAAAATACTTCTAGAAGGTGATGTTACAAGAAGTTTTTGGCAAACTGGAAGCATGAGCTGTGTGAAAAAAGTCAGGATCTGATTGCCTTGAATATTCCAGGTCAGCCTGTGAATGTTTGGTTTGGCAGAGGGAGAGTGATAAAAGTTGGGCAATCTCAAGTCTTGGAAGAAATGGTGTCTGTGTCATTTAGAATTCTGCAGAAGGGCAGAACACTTTAGTTTTTCTTCCTATATTCGAAGAATAACATAACCCTACTGTTTGGCTTCCCTTTCTGACTAAAAATGCTAGCATGACCCCAAGTCAATGTGCAGTGCATACCCTTGTCATCCATTACCATACAGAGAAATATTAGTCATGCTTTAATATGTTTATTTTTCAGGGTGGGAGGTAGACACAATGTTTTTTCTTTGTTTGCCTAAAACTGCCGATAGCATGTGCTGTTCATTGATGTGTGGACCATGAGTTCATTCAGCGCTGATGGAGTTGGTCCCTTTACATGTGAAGTTAAGATTTGTTTAAGAAATGCTCACACATAAGTTTGGGACCAACTGATAGGCCTGAATGATTTTCATGCAATTTGGGAGATTGTAGGTACATGAGTTGTATCAATGAATTACATGGTTTCCTGGAACTGCTGCTTCTCCAATGCAGCAAACTTGTAATTTCAGGAGAGAATAATGGTATCTAGAGAGAATAACGAATAGGACTGCAGAGAAGTGTGAAGGAAAAAAACACTAAAATGGTCCCGGTGACATTGTAAACCAGAATATGGTCCGAGTGCTTTTTCATGTCACTAAAAACTCGCCCTTTCTAGGTTACTGTTTATATGCTTAATGGAAACAACACATTTGGCTTTTAAATATATTTAGAAATTTCTCAGATTTCTTGTCCAATATTACAGTAATGCTTTTTTTTCCTGGGCTTGACAAACACCTCCAAAAAAAACCCCAAACCACTGGAGTTTTTCCATCCTTTTCTTGTCAGTGGAATAAAATCCATTTATTTGATGGAAAAGCTGCTAAGGACCCAAAGCAAATAAATTTTTCCTAAAGATACTGCAAAACAAAACGGAATTGAATATAAAGGTATTGTGGTTTAGCCCCAGCCGGCAGCTAAGCACCATGCAGCCACTCACTCATTCTTCCCTCCACCCCCCATTGGTGGGATGGGGAAGAGAATCAGAAGAAAAGATACAATTTGTGGATTGGAGGTGATACACAATGCAATCCGCTCACCTCCAGAACCCGATGCCCATCCCATCCCCAAGCAGCAGTCCCTCCTCCTTGGCCAAGCCCCCTTTATATACTGAGCATGACGTCATATGGTATGGAATATCCCTTTGGCTAGTTTGGGTCAGCTGTCCTGGCTGTGTCCCCTCCAGCTTCTTGTGAAAATTAACTCCATCCCAGCCAAAAACCAGGATAGCTTGTTATTGAATTGTGGCCATCCTGCACATATTAGAAAATTAATTACAGCTTTTCAGGAGCCACTCTATTTAAAGGTGAGTTAAATGAAATTGTTTACTTTTCTATCCAGGTCATTTCTTTCCTGTCTGTCGCATTCTGACGCAGTTATGACTGGTTGCACCTCATTCACCCCATCCTCATCCCAAAATGTGCCATACATCATCATGTACACAAAATGGTTTTTGGTTAAAACTGAATAGCCACTATAAACTTCAGTCTGTAAAGGATATAAACATTTGTCTATTTGACAATAATATCCACAAAAGCAGCCACACAGAATTACTGACTTCTCAGCCTGTGCCATGAAGGGACACCCACAAAATACTTGTGAAATAAGACTGTGAACTAAAATTCCATAATGGTATACTGAAAAGTAAAGACCCAATAAGCTTATTTTATAATCTGTTACAGTTTTCTTGTTGACTGCTCCTGGTGATGTGCATGCTAATGGCTGTTTTCCCACCTTTGAGATGGACAAAAAACTTCTTCCCCTCATTCTGCTAACAAGATTTTTCTGCTCTGTGATGATACTGTGGTTTGCTGGGTTTATTTTCCCCAGGAAATGTCCAATTGATTAATGTAATTAGATTTTACTAAAATCAAGTGTGATTCACTTGTATTAGAATTTTGCTTTGCTACTTCCTCATATGAAGCCAAAGCTTATCATTCACCTCCTCGGTTATTCTCTTTACGAGTCCTGTATTTCTTAATCCTGGTGATGACATATGTTAACAGGAACTTTTCTTGGTACAGAGAAAGGTCTTCAGGTAGTATGCAAGAGCATTTAACCTTCTGAGTTCATTGAAACCACAGTGATAGATAAAGTGATTTAAAATATTTGTAAAAACAGTATTAAAGCAGCAACAGTGAAGTGCAGTTTGGCAGGAGACACACCAGTCCTGTCTAGCACTATGTGTCTGGCTACAGCACTGTTCCATGGTAATAGGAGTGCAGAAATAACAGCCATAATGAGAATAAAAACCAAGGTGGTTAGTACTCTGTGTACTACAGATGGACAGGACTTGAGTCAAATGCCGGAAGAAATCCTCCCGTTTCTCATCTGCACTCATGTGGAGTGTATAAATACCCAGTAAGATCTGCTGTAGAGCAGACATGGTCATCAGGTGTAGCAATGGAGTGATGAATAGGTAGAAAAGGTGGTATGTGAGGAAGGTGTGTCTGAGCTTCAGGGATAGTCAGAAAAGGCACTTCAGTCTGTGCTCTCATTCTCTGTCTTGAAAAATGATCTAAGCAACCCAAAGGCACAGATGATAATAGCCTGTATTGTGAGGCCCTCCCAGATGGTAAGTGATGGTCATCAGCAGTGGCAACAGAGTGCCCATGATCTTTAAAGCTGAGACCCTCTGTGCCGTAGGGTATAATAAGCACTTTCAAATCATGTTGTGGATTTCAACGATTTTACATGCTAATGTGCTTTCATCTCCTCTTTAGTGCATCTTAAAGCTAATTTTGCCCAATGGATAGATTTATCTTGGGCTTGTCTGTTTGTGTGTTGTACACAATTCAGTACAGATTTAACTTGGATCCTTACATCCCCAATGTCCTTTATAATTTTTTCATTCCCTTCTTTCTTGAGGGTGCTTTGGCCATACACAGTGTGTCAGTAGTTTACTGAAATGGAAGGTATCCTATAATTTGTTATGTAACTACATCTTCATGGATGTTTGAGTGACTTAGACTGTGTTATAAATGTGTTTTTCCCAACAACAGTGGGATATAGCGTGTGGTTTGCTGGCGATGGTTTCATGAATGTGGTTCATAAGTACAATGTAGATGGCTTTGGGGAAGAATTGAGCAGAAGTATCAGCACTGGGATATTACCATCAAAGCATCTGTGAAATGGAATGTTTCTGCCTTTAGCTAAACTCTGAAAGGCATTTAATGCATGTGAATGAACAGTAGTAAAAACAGTTCTACTTTCTCCTTTAAGCCATGGTCTGTGTTATGCGTATCTATTTCTCCTTTGGGAGCCCCTTCCTGTGTCCCAGTTGTCAGCATCATTTTAATAATCAGGATATTGCTGCAGGTAGATGCCCACAGATAGGTCAGTGAAACAGCGGTGTGTCTGCTTAGGATTTTCTGCCCTGCTGCAGTATATAGCTGACCCTGTGTTTTTAAGTTTACTGGCTTTGGAGAAGCTAAGATACTGAGTTCTATTATTCATATCAGTGTGTATCTCAAAATAAGAGACATGTCTAAAGGTGGTATATTTTACTGAAGCAATTTCCAGCCCAGAGTTCATAACAGCAAAATGATGTCCACTTCTCACTTGCTCTTTTGAGACACTGTTTACCCCACATAGTAGGACCAATTGGATCGATGGGATGAGGCCAACTATATGAGGTTCAACAAGGTTCAGTGCTGGGTCTTGCACTTGGGTCACAAACCCATGAACAGCTGAGGGAACTGGGGTTGTTTAGTCTGGAGAAAAGGAGGCTGAGGGGAGACCTTATCACCCTCTACAGCTATCTGAAAGGAGGTTGCAGCCAGGTGGGTGTTGGTCTCTTCTCCCAAGTAACAAGTGATAGGACAAGAATAAGCAGCCTCAAGTTGTGCCAGGGGAGGTTTAGATTGGATATTAGGAAAAATTTCTTCAGCAAAAGAGTTGTCAATCATTGGAACAGGCTGCCCAGGGAAGTGGTTGAGTCACCATCAGGTATTTAAAAGATGTGTAGATGCGGCATTTAGGGACATGGTTTAGTGGTTGGTCTTGGCAATGCTAGGTTAACAGTTGGACTTGATGATCTTAAAGGTCTTTTCCAACCAAAATGCCCAAAATTTTCCTGTGCCAGAAAAAGTCCTAGAATCAGTGAGTTCTCTCTGATTTTTATGGATTGTGTAAAAACTGGCAAGGCATTATTTACTCGTGCTTTATACAGTTGCGTGAAGTGATAATAGATGTGTTTCCTGATCTGTTAAGATGGGATTTACAGTCCAAATTCCTCTTTACTTTGCTTCCAGTGCAATGAGTGGGTGACTTCATCCTGTTCCTCTGCAGCAGAAAATATAGAAAAGAACATACTATGCCAGAATCTTTGAGAACTGAGCCTTGGTATCCAACAGTCACCTTATGCGTATAAGGGGTTTGTTGCTTTCTAATGGAAGCATGACATGTTGGGCATTGTAGCAACAGAGTGTCATTGTCTTAAGGAGAGCTTAAGTTAAAACAGATGTGTTAGAAGTGGGGGAGGAAGAAGACAGACACAGAATAGCAGCATGGGTTGCCCAGATTCACTTGGCTGGCAGAAACTTGGACTAGAACTCAAATCTCATGGCCCCTAGCTCATTGCTTTTTTGGGGCTGGATCCTGTTCTCTGTTTATATCACTCATGACATCTGCCTCATTTCTGAGACTTGCCAGGTAGGTTGAAGAGAAGTCAATGGGACATTACCACAGCAATATGGATATCCAGAAGTTCCCAATACCACAATTACATTTTTGGAAGGCGGAAAGTAATAGTGGTTGGGTTTTTTTAACATCCAGATTTGCTGAAATATTCCAGTTACAGGATTGACTTGTACATGACTTCTATGCAAGGATCAGTAGGAATGGTTTTACAGTCTGGGATGCATTTTCCTACTCTGAATTTTTCAGCTCCATTGTCACGTCAGCAGTGCAGCAACTTGCTGCTGTCTGGGGAAGTGAGATGGCTGTGCCAAACCTTCATGCCATTGTACTTCTGTAGATGGGCCAGAAATGCTTGTGGTGGGTTTTTTTTGTTTGTTTTTGTCGTTGTTTTGGGGGTTTTTTTGTTTGTTTGTTCATTTGATTTTTTTGAAAGGGGGAGTGGTGGGGAAGCTAATCACAAGTGTATTGCATTTTACCTTGCATCTGGTCCCCAAGGCTCGCGTTGCTATAAAGCCCTGGTGTGTGTTTGACTGAGAACTGGCAAGGTTTCTGGCAGCCTCTCTGAAAAAGATTTGAGTCCCACTGTGGGCTTAATGGTAGATGCAGTCTGATCTGGTTCCACAGAAAGTTTCTTTTCTTGTGTATCCAGTTACATTTTCTTCCTGCTCTATAGTCTGTATTGTATGGTCACAATTAGATGGGTGAGGGGGGCTTGGGTGGGCAAGGGGGTCTTGGATGAAGTAGACCTCAGTCTTATCATCACACAGATCCTCTGTCAGTTAAAGGAAGAAGGTTGTAAATTTTTTTGCCTGATAGCAAAAGTTTTACCTCTGTTGTGGTTTAATCCCAGCCAGTAACTGAGCACCATGCAGCCACTCACTCACACCCACCCCCTGCAAGGAGATGGGGAGGAGAATAACGCCCAGTCTGTTTTCGAGCAGCAATTCCACCTCCCAGCTAGCTTCCGTGATTATATACTGAGCATGATGTTACATGGTAGGGAATATCCCTTTGGCCGGGCTGGGTCAGCTGTCCTGACCGTGCTCTCCCAGCTTCTTGTGCACCTGGCAGAATGTGAGAAGCTGAAAAGTCCTTGACTTAGTGTAGACACTGCAACTACCTAGCAACAACTAAAAACATCAGTGTGTTATCGACATTGTTCTCATACCAAATACAAAACACAGCACTATACCAGCTACTAGAAAGAAAATTAACTCTATCTCAACCTTGGAGCATCAGGTTGAAACTTCCTAGCCTGAGACAGGGTGAGGAGAGGCACTTATCGGGAAAAAGAGTTAAAAAGAGGAGAAGCTTTGAAGTTGTTGGGCTTGGAACTTCCTGTGAAAGGCTTGGTGGAGATGAAGCAGATGGTGCTATTTCTCTGTCAGCCATTGTTTGCATGGCAAATGCTCCTTGCTGGTCTCCTTGTAAGTGGAGATTTTCTGGTTATTTGGTGTTGCCGTATAGTCTTTCAGAACTGCCTCTCCATAAATGGAGATAAGCAGATCTCTAGCAGCAAAGATAGAGGGTCAGAAGGGACATAAGTTTGCAGAGATGGTCAGGTGCATAAGAGACCCTGAAGAAAACCTGGTATTGAATGCTGGGAAGCCTGTAATTTCTGTTTGGCATATCATCTTGAAGCTTTAAAGAGTTCCAGTAATGGAGAGTCAAGCACAACTGTTGGAAAGTTATCTCATTGGTAGTTACCCATAAAGGTAAATATTATTCCTAATTTGAAGTTTGTAGTTATTTAGTCTCACTTTCTACCTGTTGGGATTTAGTATACATTTTTATTCACTAGTTTCTGTTCCCTGATACCTGATACAGACAGTGATGCACAGTGTGAGGCAGGAGTGAATCACTGGTAGCCTTTGTCAGATTGCTTCCTTGGTGTTCAGCATTTGTGGTGGAGTCTCAATGCTGGAATTGTGTACTGGCTTAGAAATGCTCCTGTCTACAAAGGATGAAAGGTGGCAGCTTCCCTCACAATGAGGAAAACTGCTTGACCAAGGCCTTCCTGGGAGCAGCTGGTGAGGTTCTTAATTCTGGAAATACCAGGTCCAGTCTTAGTTTCTCCATTTTTGCATCTGGATGTCTGTCACAGGAGACTTCTTCCGCAGCCCTGAAGAAGCTGGGGAGCAGTGACATGCATTGCTTGCCTGTGAAGGCAACAGATAATCTCTGTATTTGTAGTATGTACTGCAATAATGAGATTAAATAAAAACCAAACCAAACCAAAAAGCCCAACACAACCCATATGCTAGATTCTTTATACATGTATTTAATACAAATTTCACCAGCTCTGGTTACATTGCTTGAGGAAATAGTGGGTTCAAAAAGTGGGAGGTCTGTATGTCATCCATCCTGGATTATACTGCGTAAAGTAGTAATCCCCACCATTTTGCCTTGGTGACTTGAAAGCATTACTCTGAGTACTTAAGGGAAGCATTTTTTTTCTTCTTGAAGTAATAGCCTTCTGTATCTCATTGTTGCAAGAAGTGACCCTTTCATTTTGGTGGCTGCTTGCCTAGAAGAGGAGGTCATTTGCCATGACACCTTGATGAAATCTCTGAGTACACAGGTCATCAGACAAACATTAGGTTCTGGAAAATATAAAACTAAATGAGGCATGTGGAGATGAGTGCAGCAGCCTTTGTTGCCATGAGTAGGTATCCAATTTTGTTGTTTCATTTGAATATCTGATCCTCTGCTCATGGCATCACCTCTGCTCACCGCACCTGTTTTGCGTAACGTTGGGGAAACTGTGACAGGGGCTTAAGATAGACCTCTGTGGCAAGCATAATATAGATGCTTTAAAATATTCAGATGTAAAAATCCTGTTATTGTGGGCAGGGTTCTTCTTGGGTAAAGGGTCTTGATGAAGAAGGGATTATCCATACAGAGGTCTAGCAGGAGGAATAGCAGATGACAATAAGATTGCGAGAGAGAAACCCAAGAGCTAGTTGAAATTTTTTCTGTTGAAAGATTTTTATTAAGGACTGGGAAGGCATAAAATATATAGCGGAAGTACTCTGAGTCAATTGAATGGTCTTGAAAACAGCTTGTATGTGGGAGAAGAATGGACAGATGCTACAGTGGGATAGCAGAAAGAGGTCCCTATTTATGTTTTATCAAAAGGAAGTATGCAGAGTGGCAAATGGGGCTTTTGGACTATGAAGATAAAAGCCTTATTTTGCTGTACTGTTAAAATTAAATGGCTCAAGAGCTCTCTAGTATTTTGAAGTAAGTGCCACTGAGCTGGAGGATTGTCTGTCAGTCAGGCCTCAGGATGCATCCGAAGGAATGGAAGAGAAAGGACTTTGGACTGCTGTGTTTTCTTTTAATATTGAATCTGTTGCTAGAACTATCTGTCACTTGAATCCTCTGTTGGAATTTGAAGAGCTTAATTGGGAGATCCTGAAAGCTCCCAAAGCAAATAGTGGAGCAGAGTAACTGTTAAGCAGCTGTCAGTGCTTAAAAACTCAACTAGCTCCCCAGATGAAGTAGGGAGCTGTAGCTGTGTTTGTTCTAGCTCTCGGCTCTGTGCTACAGTGTAGCAAATAGTTCATGCTTATCCCCAAAACCTCTGGTCATGCTTTAAGAGCTCACAGCTGACTTTCTGCAGAGCGATAGCGAGGACTGTGTGCAATCTGTCTTCTTTAAATCCATGTGATTTCATTAGTAGTTCTTGATGCCTTTCTGAACGCTGTTTTCAAAGAAAAAGGGGACAAACATAGCAGGTCAAACATAACTGGAGAAAGTCTTGTAGAAAGTGGGCATGCTACTGAGTTTGGGAAGTGATGGATATCATATTACTTAACTGTCTGCCTTCACAGTGTCCTAACACGGGGGAAGGGAAACAAGTCCAAGTGATGCATAACGTTTGGTGAGGCACTGAACAGTTCGTAACCACTTTTGACCTGGGTGTCTAAGTAGACTAACTGCAGAGATACACCTTAATATATGGCTGAAAAAAGCCCAGGCATTTAGTGATATCACTAATAAAATAAAATTTTAAAAAGCAAAATGAGAGAAAGCAACAGTAGCCTTAATAAAAGCATTTTAAGGGCTAGGGTAATAAAAATGCATTCCTAACATTAACAAAAAAGCTGGTGAGTCTCCTAGAAGGATTTTGAGGAAATGAACAAATATTGTCCACTGTAGATGCAAATTGGTAGTATTAATACACCTTGATATATTACTCAATGGCAGACTGACAGGGTAAGCTATTCAGAGGGGTAGGAAATGATAACATATCTGGAAATATTTGTTGAAGTAGTAACATGGTGGATGTTAACAGCCCCTGATGTAGCCTACCTGCATCTGTCCTTGAAGGAAGCAGTGATGGATATTCCAGGAACGCATTGAAATTACTGCAGTATAGATCTTCCAGGCAACATCCTGCAAGCAGATCATCTGTGGCTTTACGAAAGCTCATTGAAAGTGACTGAGGTTCCCCTGGCATACAATGTGTTCATGGAATCACAGCATCAGAGATTGGTAGGGGTTGGAAGGGGCCTCTGGAAATCATCTAGTCCAACCCCCCTGCTAGAGCAGGATCACCTAGAGCAGGTTGCACAGGATCACATCCGGGCAGGTTTTGAATATCTCCAGAGGAGAGTCCACAACCTCTCTGGGCAGCCTGTTCCACTGCTCTGTCACCCTCAAAGTAAAGAAGTTTTTCCTCATACTGAGATGGAACTCCTGTGTTCCAGTTTGTGCCCATTGCCCCTTGTCCTGACCCTGGGCACCACTGAGAAGAGTCTGGCCCTGTTCTCTTGACACCCACCCTTTAGATATTTGTAAGTGTTGATGAGATCCCCTCTCAGTCTTCTCTTCTCCAGGCTAAACAGACCCAGCTCTCTCACAGCCTTTCCTCACAGGAGAGATGCTCCAGTCCCCTAATCATCCTCATAGCCCTCCGCTGGACTCTCTCCAGTAGTTCCTTGCCTTTTTATTGAACTGGGGAGCCCAGGACACAGTACTCCACATGTGGCCTCACCAGGGCAGAGCAGAAGGGGAGGATAACCTCCCTCGACCTGCAGGCCACACTCTTCTTAATGCACCCCAGGATACCATTGGCCTTCTTGGCCATGAGGGAACATTGCTGGCTCATGGAGAGCTTGTTGTCCATCAGGATTCCCAGGTCCTTCTCTGCAGAGCTGCTTCCCAGCAGGTCAATCCCTAACCTGTACTGATGCTTGGGGTAATTCCTCCCCAGGTGCAGGACCCTACACTTGCCCTTGTTGAACTTCATATGGTTCCTCTTTGTCCAACTCTCCAGTCTGTCCAGGTCTCACTGAACGGCATCAGAGCCTTCTTGTTTATCAGCCACTCCTCCCAGTTTTGTATCATCAGCAAACTTGCTGAGGGTACACTCTGTTCCCTCACCCAGGTCATTGATGAGTATGTTGAGTAACAGTGGACCCAGTACTGACCCCTGGGGCACCACCCCTGTTGGTGATAGTAGGTCCAGATTTCATGCAAGTATTATATATTCACAGCATCTAACCTGTGACAATTGCTATCACAACAATGTAATGAGATAAGACTAGAAAAGTTACTTGAACCTGGAACAACATCTGTGAAAAGATGAGATTTGCATGGTCTGGGAAACAGTATGCTCAGTTTGTAAGGCACTGTGCAGGTCATGATAGTAGCAGTCTTGACACAGTAAATATATTGGATGAATTCAAGGCATTTTAGTGGTCCTCTTTGACGCATTCTTTAAAATAATCCTTCAGTAATACCGAACAGAGTGCTTTCTTTCCATCACTCTTGCTTACTTTTGCTCACTAATGAAAGCTGACCAAGAAACGCTCTATGTGGGGTTTTTTACTGCCTTATACAAGTTTTCAAAATCAAAATTTCTAATTTGTCCCTGGTAACTAAGGCTGTTGTCTCATGCAGGAGAGTGTTTTGTGGACAAATTGTGTAAGAATTGTGTTTAGGTTTTGGTCTCTTGTTTTTTGTTGTGATCTGGTCATGTCCATCTTACCTCTGTTTCCCTTTGCATATGAGGCTTGTCACTCTTCAGAGCTGCAGCCCAACAGGTCAGGACTGCCCTTGGGGAATCCGTGTCAATGTTAAACATTGGTTCTGCTAGATTCCTCCTTTTCATGTGCCACCAGGGTAAAATACAATGCAATGGTTGTGTTCATTCTCTCAACTAAAAGATACAGATGTTTCTTAATGAATTCCTACCCCTCTATGCATGTTCTTCACTGATGTAACATAACAGCGACTGACTCAGAGGGTGAAGTTTTGCTGCAGATGTCAGCAGAAGTCATTGCTGTGATAGATTTGGACTCGGGGATTTTTAAATGGACACAAATTGTGCTTCGTGCAATAACTGTACCTGTACACATGCTGTAAAAGCTTTTTGTTACAAGAACGCATAGGACGGAGTACAATATCACCCCAAGAGGATGTTCTCTGTGGTGTTTTCATAATTCTACTCGGAGATGAGCCTTGACAGTTAGGTGAATTAGTGCCCTCTGGACAGGGTGTGCAGACAGCTCAGTAGAAGTCATGGGGATTGTGAAATAGAGACACAGTGACACTTACATAATTTCATGGTTGAGGGTTTTCTGAATTCTTTACCTGTTGACTTAGCTGTGTTAAATTCATCACATCTCATGCATTTATTCCTGCAGTCAGGTTCACTGTGGGGTGCTGGTTTTTCCTTGTAAATTTATTGGTGCTTTATAGGGTGGATGTTTCTGATTTTCCATCCAGTCTATCAAGAGGCAATGTAAACTGGAGCGCCTGTTTACTGTTGATGAATAACATTCACTTCCTAGTGACTTGAGAAGATTGCTTGGCGTAGTGTTGAGACCCTCTGAGCTCTTACGCTTTGTTTTGGGTTTGGGGTTTTTTTTCTGCTTAAGCTGGTACATTGCTTATAAAAGTGGAGTTGCTCAGAATTTGCATCTAGGAGAAGGTGAGACTATGTATTTAAACACCAGTTAGCAGGAACACAACTCTACTATTAAGTTCTGCTTGCATTCTTGTGTGTATACGTTTTAAGTGTATCACCGAAATAAATACTGACATGCAATATTTTGGGTTTGCTAATTTCAGCTAGGCCGCTGCAACTGCTAAATGGACAACTGAAGAGTTTTATGTAATATATTGCAGAATATAATGTAGATGTTAATTTTTAAGGGGAAGACATCTTTTTCTTTTTTTTTTAATTTTTTTTTTTTTTTTTGCAATGTCAGTGTTCCCAAGAGGGACAAGCTAAAAAGCTTGTGAATTTCAGCTTCTAGGAAGATCCTGTTCTTTGGGGGTTCTAATGTATTAAAAACCCCACCAATATTATTTTTGCATGGCACCAGGACTCTGTGAAATGTCCATTGTAAAACTGGGAAGAAAACCCATGCTCTCTGTATATTTGAAGGTTTTACTCTCTATATAGAAAGGAACTGAAGTAAAACATTCTGTTCTAAACTGTCCTGTGCAAACAAGATCCAGAATTTGCTGGTTTGAGCTTTGATTTATAATAGTAAATCAAGATTCATTGTTGGAATGGCTACATTAGACAGGAGATTTTTATTTTTATTTTATTTTTATTCCTTCCTACCTGCTGCCATCCCTTGTAGGGATACATATGCTTGTGTTCGGTGCTTCTGACCAAAGACACAAGGCAGTTCCCTTCCACCTGTCCTGTGAGTCCAAATGAAATTTGCTTTATGGGTGGGAAAGAATAGTGTGTTTATGCTAGTGAGGGCTAATTCCAAATTAACCTTGAAGCAATACTGGAAGATCTTTAGGAAATCAAAGTCAAGTGGTGTAAAATCAGATCTAATCTGAGATTCTGGCAACAGCCTTGTGAAAGAGTCAAATCTTGTAGTTACCGAGCGCTTAAACAAAAACATTAAAAGTTTTCTGTTGATGTAGCTGATCTCGGTTGTCTTGTTTCTACATTTCTGCATTGATCTGTCACACCATAAATCACTATATCTACTGAAGCTCTATTCTGTGTCTTCTGACACTTTTTCAGTTCTAAGGAATTAGCATGGTTTGAAGCATATGTTACTTGGGTGACCATCTTTTTCTCAGTTACAACACAGTTGAATCAGCTTCCTTCTGTGTCCAGGATAGCCTCACTTTGTTTTTCATAATGTTTTTAATACAACTCTAGACTCAACAATCTAAACTTGAGGGAAGTAGACCAGATAAAATTGTTTGGGCTTTTACGAGAGGATGATAAATTCTCTTCTGAATACTGACATCCAACCTAAACACTAGGTCATTCTGCGCACTTGCACAGAAGGGAAGAGGGAAGTGATGTAAAACGTTTTTTTTTTTTAATTAAATATTTTGGTTCTCCCATGTGACTTGTGGTATGACATACACATCTTAAGAGCCCTACATTAGTCCCAGTTAGCTAGACTGGAAAACAGAACATGTAGTTAGCAATTATGTTGCTGAGTGCAACTAAAAGTTGTACCTGATGTTCAGTTGCCAAGCACAGGGCTGGGAGAGGTTGTAAGGCAAGGAAAGCAGAGAATCTACAAACTGGTGGAGTATCTTGCTGCAGTTGAGGGAAGTGGATGTGAAAGTGGCTGGAAGCCCATGGGGTTTTTTGAGACAAAATGATTCCCAGCTGGACAGCTAGATTTTGATAGATTTGAAGATACATAAATTATCCAAATATTCCTGATGACTATGAGTAGAAGTTTCCTGTATGTGTAGGGAAGATCTTACACTTTCCAATTCATTTTCAGATGTGTCAGGTTTTGGCCCTGTCTCTGAGCACTTGCATGTCTGTGCTTCAGGGCTATTAGTGTAAGTAGCTTTACTGATTTGTGAAACATCTTGCAGAATCTGTCCCTGTGGAAACAGTAAAGATGTAAGCCACTTTTCAAGGTGTTGTCAATTAATTCTTAGTGTGGCTTGTCCTTTTCTTGCTAGGGACTAATGTTACAGAATACAATTTCTTTGGTGAGCTGTGGTTGTGTTTTCTAACTTGTGGCCTTAAATTTTCCTGAAACCTGTATTAAATTCCAGTTCTTTCCTTATCGACAACTGTAAAATTGGATGAATGAAGGAAATAGTGGTGAGCCAGTACTCAAAAATATCCAATAAAAGTTGAAACAGCAGTGTTTAAAAATCCTACATCTTCCAAAATATTCCAGGCTCTGGGGAGATAAGAGAGATTTCATCTGTGAGTGAGTTAAGGATAAAGTGAACCGATTTCCATGAAAATGAAAATGGAAAATGACTGTCCAGCCTGTTTTATTGCACAAAATAACCAATAAGAATAGGATGGTAAGATATTTCCTGAAATGTGTAGTGAATTCAGTACCGCCTTCTCCATCATTATTAGCCAACAGAAACAGCAGGGGCAGCAGATGCCTTCTGGGTTTAGTTACATTGAAAAAAGTGGTGGTTTTTCCTGCTTGTTTATACATTTGCCCCACTTTGCTCATCAGACTGCAGTGATGCCTGCAGAGAAGCCCTATTCCAAAGTCTGTGTGTGTATATACATACACAGGCTGAAAAAGTATATACGTTGACAGGCTGAGAGAGTTGGGATTGTTCAGCCTGGAGAAAAGAAGGCTCTGGGGAGATCTAATTGCGGCTTACCAGTACCTGAAGGGGGCCTACAGGAAAGATGGTGAGGGACTGTTTATCAGGGAGTGTAGTGACAGGACAAGGGGTAATGGGCTCAAGCTGAAGGAGGGTCAATTGAGATTAGATGTTAGGAAGCAATTCTTTACTGTTAAGAGTGGTGAGGTACTGGAACAGGTTGCCCAGAGAGGTTGTGGATGCCCCATCCCTGGAAGTGTTTAAGACCAGGTTGGATGAGGCTTTGGGCAACGTGGTCTAGTGGAGGGTGTCCCTGCCCATGGCAGGGGGGTTGGAACTAGATGATCTTGAAGGTCCCTTCCAACCCAAACCATTCTACGATTCTATGAACACACAAAGGAAGAGCGAGTCTCCTATATATGCTCTATGAAGTCCACAAGGTGTGCAAACCCACTCTTGCTAGATCAGAAAATGCCTGCAAAATAAGCGTGACTTACTGAATTAAATACTTTTTTTTTTTTTTTTTCCTGCTTGGGTTCCTGGGCATCAGAACTCTTCAGCATGTATCTTCAGGTGTTAACAGCTACGCAATTACCTTTAGCAGTAGATTTAAAACAAATAACCTGTTATGCCTTCTGCAGTGACCAAGTGAGAACCAGAGGCTCTGCACGGAGCAACAAAGTCAATTTGCTGCTTCCACTGGCTTTAAAGGCAAGAGCTTTAGTGGTGGACTGTAAGTAGTTCAGTGGTGGTAGTAATTACAGAACCATTTCTACATAAGATGAGCAAGGGAGAGGGAGCTTGGCTAAAATACTCTGTGACCCCCAACTACGTGACCCCAAAAAAGCATGTTTGACTAGAGGGGCAGAATTACCTTTGGAACTGCCTGTACTTGGCCATGGGTATTCCACGCCTGAGCAGGCCCAAACTGTCCCATGCAAATGCAGATTTCATCCTTCCCATTTGTTTGATTGCTTGGTAAAGATGTGGCCTGATTTAGGCTAGGATAGAGTTTTGGGGGAAAAAAAAAAAGTGTTTTTCTTCCAGAGGGAAAGATTCAAAATCTTAGTTCTCTGCCATGCAAAGGTCAAGTCTTTGAAGTCCTACAAATGAGCCCATAATGCTGCAAATATGAATTTTTATGGTCTGAAACTCAGCTTTAGAAGGGTATCAGCTAGCAAGCCATAACCACTGCAGAAAGAACAGTAGCAAAGGGCCACCAATAAGCAAACTAACGAAGGAGATCTGATTACAAAGGGTCTCTTCATTGTTATTGTTGTAATTATGTATTAATAGCCAGACTTCAATGTGCAGTTCTTCAAGGATGTGAGTGGTTTTGCAGCTCAGTTTTTGAAAGCACCTGCATAGTGGGCATAAGGCTGTGAGCTTTCTCCTGTGTGCGAGCAGGTCTGGTGCAGGACCACGGGGTCTGCATGTACCCACTACTGCAGCCAGCAGTTCCAGTCTGCCCTGCAGCTTGCTTCCTGTGTGTCTCTGTGCTTAGGAAGTACATTGTGCTACTCTCCTTTCTCTCTGGTAGCTGGAAATTTCCCTGGGGTTACTTCTCTCTTAAGAGAACTGTACACTAACAGAACAGTAATTTCCTATAATTTAAACAAGAGGTCTTGTGTGTTAATATGGCTGTTGTTCAAATAAAGGCACAGAGCTGTGGAGACAAAAGTTACAGAAGTGCCTGAGTTAAGTTTTTATATAATGTTGATTACTGTGATGCATAAAGTGAGGCTCCCATATGTACAGGCACCTCATCAGAGCAGGCATGGTCCTTGATGGTGGAAGGCCTTCCAGCCCATTAAAAAAAATGTTTTTTCTAGTATGTCATTCTGGCTGCTCTCCCTGTGAGCATGCATTTGGCAGCTAAGCAAACCGAAGGCCAGCACAGGTATCCTGCTGTGTGTGTGTTTAATTCTGTCCTCCTCCTTGCCATCTGAAGTTTATGCATGTTTACTTTCTCTTCCTGAGCAGCCATGTATCTGTATAACCTGTTTACTCTTTGAAAAAAAAAAAATTACACTGGCATAGTGTCAGCAAGACTCAGTGGTTTCTTCAAACTGGTATGGTCGTTGGGACAAGCTGCATTTTGGTGGAGTGCAGCATGCTGTCCCTGATGGGGAGAACCTCTGTTGGCCTCATCTCTGAATTTGGCAGAGAGATGATAGGAAGGGCTTTGCTCTGCCTCCTCCTTGTTTTATATCTGTGGACTTTTTTCCCAGGGACAGGAGCAGGGACCAGCCCTTGTGCTGAGCGGCTGGCTTAGTTCTCTTTTCTGGCTGGCTATCTCACTACAAGCTGGGAAGGTGAGGAAAATGTCTTGGGTATTCCACTTGGGCTGGCTGATGCAGGTCTCAACCTGTGCAGCATTAGTGAGAGGCAGAGTTCAGAGATTTGATTCAGTATGGATAACCAGGTAGCTGAATGATTTGTTTTCTGTTAAAAGTAGAAGCTGCGCCAGTGCAGTGGTATCCCATTATCACTGCTGCAAGGTATATAATGTTACAGTATGTAAATGTTCTTCAGACCTCATCTATTGAAAAACTTAGTAGATCTGAGGAATTTCTTAGAAAACCAATTTAAAAAAAAAACCTTTCAAAAGGCTGTAACTAATTCTTTTAGCACTCAGGATTTTTTAGTGCTGTCACATTGGGTGGAGTTGGAACCAGCAAACACAGAATTGTGAGAAATCGGTCATGGGAGGGAAGTCAGTGGGAGTGTGTCTAGGTCTGTCCAAGCTGCACACTCATCAGATGCTGAGATTCTGGGTCATCAAAAACACTTTTCCAGCTTCTATAGTTTTGCCAGCTCCAGTCATTAGAAGATGACCACATGCCTGGCATGTGTAGCTGAAAACAGGCAGAGTTTTGTTGTTAGTGGGTACAGTATGCAGAACCCTGCTTGGGCTTCAAAGTGTAATGTTGTGCTGTTTTCAACTATTCTTATTAGTAATTTTTTTCTTATGATCTCATTGTGGTATAGTATTAGAAACTGCTTTTTGTCTCCCAATGGGGATCTGAAAGAAGAAACCAGTAACACAGAGCAATTAGGATTTTCCAAGGGAGGTTGTGTTTCCACCTAAAACCAGTACTGTGGGGTCTTCTATACTGGACTGAGATGGTAGGAAGGAGAATGGAGGTTACACATCATTCATTGCCCTCTATGAGTATGTGGAAGAGTGCAGACTCACGCTCACTGAGTCACCTGGGACCAGACGACAGTCATGCCATTCAGAGAGGCAATGGCAGCTCCTGAAACCCAATTACAGCTGCAGTTTCCATCATAATTCCCATTCTGATCTCTGCTGTGCAACTGAGTCAGAGCTGGGCCTGCAGAGAAGGCATGCAGCGCTCCTGGTACAGGCCCCATGAAGACCTCTGTCAGGTCCACACAAGGTAAAATCCTCAGTCCTCCTTAAAACAGATCATTGTACTAAGTTGCAGAGATGCGGGCTGTTGGAAGTACATGAGTCAAGACCACTTAGAGTGTGTTTAGTTGACTAAAGAAGTATCACACAGGCAAAAATAGAAAAAGGCGGAGGGGGCGGCAAAAATCTGCATAGGGCCACAGGGTGTCTCTGTGTCAGTTGGTGGCCGCCTCCTACACGTGCAGCAGGAGAGCAGCCCCGTGCCCCGAGGGCGCGATCGAGTTGCTGCTGCGTGTGTAAGGTCTGGCAGAGGCGCACGGCGGTGCCGTGAGAGATCAGAGCGCGTTGTGTCGTGCCCCTGAGGAGCACGGGCTCCCTAGCACCAGCAGCGGCAAGCACGGTGAAACAGTTAACGGAGGGTCTCCAGGCGCTGTCGGGGCGGCGGGTGCCGCGTCGCTGGGATTTCCAGAGATGTCTGGGCAGGGAGCCGGATTCCTCCCCGGCGCAACAGCAGTGCCGCTGGCGCGCTCCGAGCTGCCAGCTGCCAGTGAAATCTGAAACCTGGCGCTGCGTCTGAGGGCTGGCCCTGGGAGGCCGTTCCAGCCTCTCGTACTGTATATTTACGCGTTCGTACACACAGAGCCACTCTTTCTAACTTCTTGGGCTGCTCCTCGCCCGGCGGCTGGGATTTCTCGAGGACGTAGGGTGGGAGCGCGGAGCTCCCGCGCGGTGGTGGAGCCCTGCGCGTGCACCGATCGTCTGAGCGGCTGACAGCGCGGCGAGGAAAAGAAACTTATAAGTGCAGTCAAGCCGAACCAAGCTGTCACTGTTTCCGAATTCATCTTGAGAAGCCCCGGCGTTTATGGGTGAGAATATTGACCCTGCTTGCGGAAGGTAGGAGTCCTGGTCCGGGGCAGTTTTGGAGCTCTCGCTGGATTGGGTCAGCACTGCAGCTAAAACCAGGGTAGGTAGCATCGGTGCGATTTTTATCTTGGTGACAAAACCGTGTGATCTTCGCAGGACAAAAAATTGCTGCAGACCAGGAAGCAGTGGCAGCAGCTGTCTGTGCGTGTTACGGCTGTTCTTGTCTGATGTGCGTGTGTGTGTACGCGCGTAGGCATCTTCAAGTGGTGTGGTGTGCTGTTATTTCTTAACAATGTTAAATACTTCATAAAAGGATTCCTTTTTATTGGTTTCAGGGGTACAAGCAGAGTACGTATCATCAGACTACTTGTCTTAAATATAAGTAAAAGCCTTTTGTGCTTTCTGCAATCTCCATGTTAATGCTCACCTTTGGATTTGTGATGGTTGTCTTGAAATCTTCCTCCTTCTACACAAATATCTACAGCAGACTTTCAGAGATAAGGTGCTCACTGGGATGGACTTTACAGTAAGACTTTGATTGTAATCACAAGAGAGGTGGGGAATCTTCAGTGGATTTTTAGAGTTACTGAGTGGATTTCTTTTTAAGATAAGGGAGTAATTGTCTTCTCTTTTTTTTTCCTCCGTTGGGCTTGTATGGAATATCTGTCTGTCTTAGCAGTAATATGCTCGTATGTTGTCAATTTGGGGGTTTTCTTTCAGCAGAGTGGAGAGTAAAATAATTCATGTTTGATGATGTTAGAAACATTTTTACAACAGATGACTGGAAATAAACAGTAGGTGTTTTTTAGATAGGTACCCTTGTCCTGTATGGGTAGAAATAAGAAACCAAATTAATTCCCTGTGTAGCATAGTGACTTATAACACTGAATTTGTCTAATATTAATCTGAATTCTGTTTGTCTGTATTAAGAAGCATGGTTGCTGGGAGAGGGTGATAACTCTTATTAGACCAGTAGGTATTAAGATGCTGTTAGGTTAAGTTTTTCTGTTGCGGAGTAGTTCTGTATCTGGAAGGTGACAATAACTTCTGTATGTTCAGGGGAAAAGGATTCCCCGTGAGCTAAGAATTAAGGGAGGCGAATTTATTAATACAAGTGGCAAAGCATCTTGTCCCAGCTAAAAATCATTTAAGTGGCATCTCATAGATAGAGGTAGAGAGAAGGAAGGACTGAGAATCAAGTGCTTGTTTCCAGTCCCATGAAATTTTCATGTTGTGGCAGGTTTTGTTATTGCACAAGGCATCCTCTAGTACGTGATGCAGTGACTTATGGTAAAAATAAATGGCTTAGAACTCATGTTTCTTTGTGCATGGTATCTAAAGTTATTTGTCTGTCTCTTCTTTGGTTGTCCTGTCTCTCAGGTGCTTTTTTCTTCGCTTGTTCTTTACTTGGCTTTCATTCTTTAATGAAATTACATAGGTGTAGTTTGGAACAGTGTGCCCACCCAAAAAAAAAAAAAAGCGCGCCCTACAGTAAGTAAAAAATGTAAAGCCATGTAGAAAGTTCAGCTAACAACATGATTCTGTGTGGAAGGCACAACTTCATTGCACTGTATGGCAACGCGCTTTTGGGCACAAGTGAGAGGGAGGCTGTGGGTTATTCTTTTAAGACGTGCCTCTCCTGTGTTTGTAGGCTGGTGTGTGAAGATCGCTTTTATTAGTGGTCCTATAGCTAGGTTCGGTTTTCTGAAGATTTTTCTGAAGATGGAGTTTAGAAAACTAGAAATGATGATCCCTTAAAGGAAATTGCCTCACAAGAAATAGTTTGAAGTCCTGATAAGGTCACATCTTCAGAAGTAAGTAGAATAGAAAACCCCTGCGAGGCCCATGTGCAGCTGTAGAACACAGGCATCTCTCAGGAACTTTTCGTCTCTTGCTGCTTGATTCAATATCTGATTTTTTTTAAACACACACCATGGAAAAAAAAAGGGCGTTGAAATTCATGGTGGGTCGTTTGAAGTGATTTGCATCCTATTACCTTTAGCTGTCTTCTCTACAGGCTGTTTGGTGTTTATTGTGACCTGATGGCCTTTGGAAGTATGCTTTATTCCTGGAGCTATTACTGGCTTTATCTATATTGGGCAGAGGGAATGCTTGACATGATTTTTTTTTTTAAATAATCTCCTGTAACAGCGTGTGACACTTTATCATATTGGGGTGGCATTTGTGTTGTAAACTGTGTTGCAGGTGAATGAACAGTATGTTAGCTTTCAGACAGGAAGAAAAAGAAAAGGTTGTCTTCTCTTGGCATTCTAAACCAAGAAAAACACTGAAGGGGAGTATCTGGTATAGTTTTTCTTCGTTTGCTGTCTGGAACTTGGCTTTCTGTAATGTTGAGGACTCTGGGTAAGATGAATGGCTGATATTTTTGGGCGATAAGGAAACACAGCTTTTTATGAAACTTGTTACTCCACTGCCAGTCTTGGAGGAATAGAAACTTAAAAAGATAATAGAGGCCAAATTTCCAGCTTAGATTCTCTTCCTATACGTAAGACTGCAGAAAGTGCTAGTGGTAAGATTTGGTCTATGTTAGCTTCTATTATTATTCTAAAAGGAAGGATTTCAAGATAGAAATTTTTTTTATAGTTGTTGATTGCATTTATTTAGAAAACCTTGATTAAGTTGCTATTTTAATTGGGAGAGAGAAGGTGGCTCAGTTCTATAGGACTCAAAATGGTATGAAAATACCAGACATCTCAAAGATGGGTATACTTTAGCTTCAGCAGTAGACAGCCCTGTGTTGAGACAGATAAATACATCTGCAGAGATGTAATCAAATGATGCTGAAATCCCAGCCTTACAGCAGCAGGGAGGGCACACAGCCTTCGGTTGCAGCAGTAGTGTGGGAGCCAGGAGAGGCCGCCTTGCCTGCACACTGTGTGTGAGCTCCCAGTAGCAGCTGGGTGGTGTTAGGAAGCAGCTTGCTTTGGTCCCCGAGCTGTCCCAACCTCAGGAGGGCAGCCAGCAGCTGATGCCTCCCAAGCCTTATGGTTTTGTCATCTTTGGTTTCCATAGGTACTCCCAGGGTATGCCCACAAGCCAGCTGTGGCAGCCAGTCTGCAGGTGTCTGAGCTAGGTGTGAGGAGCTGCATGCTGAGAAACTTCTTCCTATTCTGCAGCTTCTTGTACATTTCCTGACTCTTTACTTCACCATTTTGCCAGTTACATTCGGATCATCAAAGTGTGGATGGTAAGGACTGAAGCTGTAAATTTATTTGTATTTAATTGATTATGAATCCAAAATGAACCGTAAGGGTCCTTGATTAGCTCCCATTATAAGCTAGATCATTTATTTTCAAAAAATTTCCTGTTTTGCTAACAGAAAGTCACTTGATAGACTCTCAGTGCTCTGCAATATATTCTCTTGGTGTAATTATCATCAGTCTTAAATTATATGCTTTACTCCTTGGTTTTTTTGACTGTCTTTAACTACTAGCTTTGTTAGCTCTGGTTCTTATTAGCTCTTTGTATGTTTAATAGTCTTCTCTATCCAAACTTCTGCTCCCTCTAGAGTTACTATCTTATTCTTTACCTTCTCTTGTAAAAGTGGAACATAAAGTTCCTTCATTACGTTCTCCTGTTCATCAATTGTTCCAACCTTTTTTAAATGGTTTCTAGTTTTCCAAAATGCTTCTAGATGTTTGGATACCAGCACTGGAGGTAATACTTAGGGTGTGGTCCTGTGAAATCCAGAGGCACGATGATCTTCATACTTTCTTTTTCCTTGTTACGTAGTCTTGTGATGACACCAGAGACGGGGCTGTTGTGTTGAACAGGGACCTTGGTTTTTCCTTCAGGAGGATGCTCTCAGGTGCTGTCAGTTCTTCACAACTTGTGCATCTGCTGAGCAAGAACACACAGGCTGGTGCACAGATGACTGTCTTGTCAGTCACCTTTCCTCTTTGTAGTTAACGGCTTCCTCGGTACTTGTCACCTGCACAGTTTTTCAGTCATGAACTTTTTTCTTTTTTTTTCTTTTTTTCTTCCAAGTCATTGACTAAACTGCAAAATAAGATAGTTCCCCTGAGAGTAGAAACCACCTGCAGTATGATGCTTTTTTGTTTACGGTCATGGTTTTTAACTTATCTGTTAACTGTTTGAATTAATTTTGTCTGCCTGGCTCAGCTCTTGTTTCATTGGGCTTTCCTAATGAAAATGTCATGCTCCACTAAGCTAGAGACCTTGAAGGAGCACACAAGCTCAGTGCTTTTAACTTTGACAAACTTCTGTTGTTTACTGTTGTACTAGTTAGTTTGAAAGGGCTTTCGTGCTCTATGGCTCAATTGAGACAAACTTCAGCAACACGTGTTGAAATCCTTGGCAATGTTTTTGTAGTTTCTTGTCATGAAATACCTTTAATTTTCCTATATTTAGTTCTGTGCAATTTTGTAAAATACATAATTAGTAGCTCTTCAGCAAATACATTTTTCAAGTCAGTTACTTCCAAGAAGTAACTGGTGTGTTCCTGTTGTTCTTCTCCCACATCTGACTTTGCTTTTAGAGCAGCTTAAATTTTAACTGGACTGGTGTTCTTGGCCTGCCAAATTGAACAATCATGAAGTGTTATAAAAAATAAAATGCAAAACCCCAGCAATTTGCCTGTGTCTGGGAGGCAGTAAGATCCCTCTAGATGTCACTAATTGGGAGAACCAAACATGCTTTTTCCTGGGTTACTGTGGTCTGTGCCAAAATGTGTTGGCTATTTCCATATTTTGAGCTATTTCCATGTTTTGGAAGGATATAAAGTGCTCCTTCAGTAGGCAGAGAAAGTAGCCTTCCAGTTAATCCTTATTCAGATGACCTGACCTCAGCTGCAGTGGCAGCATCCTGGATTTTCCGTGAGCTGCCTTTCTAGCTGTTTCTTTCACCTCTCCCAGTTACCACATCCTCTTTTGTGAGAAGAAAAATGTGAAGAAGGATAGAGGTGACACCAGGGGGAGTCCCTTGCTGCCCGAAAGTGCTAGTAGTTTGCAGCTTAAGCTGGAAAAGGTTTTAAAAAGGGCGACAAGAATGGTCAAGGACACAGCACAGCTTCTGTCCAAGAAACAGTGAAGCAAGGAAGGAACTTTTCAGCCTGGAGATAAGATGATGAAGAAAATTGCATTAACTAGTGGCAGGGAAAGGGTGAGCAGAGGCCAGTTCTTCCCTTATTTTCCAGTAAAGGAATCCCAGGCTGTATCCAGGAGTGATGGATGCAGGCTCAAAACAAATGAAGGGAGGTAGTACTGTGCCCAAGATGTAAATAAGGTGTAATTAAGATGCACAAGTACTTGCCAGAAAGTGTTGTGGTTAGTAAAGGGAAAACACAGTTTTAAGGGGTAGCCAGCTGAAAGTATTGTTGCATGCTTCTTAGTTATCCTGCTTTTCCCTGAGGTTTTACTTTAGTCACAGATGGAGAGGGGATGCTGGGCTGGGTGGACTCTTTCCATCCCATTGTAGCTGTCCATTTGGTCAGTTTTGACCCTTTTTTAAGTTTGCATTTTACTTCTGTAGAGGAGAAAAAAATCTGATATTCTCTTTGTGGCTTGATGGAAGGGAGCTGGATGACCACAGCAGACCGTTGCTATATGTGATACGTGAAGGCTTGCCTTCCTCAGTTGGAAATGTGTGGACATAAGGAAGCATAAGAGTTGGTGTTGCAAAGCAAGTTGTGATGAATCTTTGTGCTTTTGATTTTTAAAGATCACAAGCTTGTTTCCAAGTAGTGCTATGGGCATGTGTGGGTACAGTTTTACAGGATGAGTATTTAGAAAATGAACTACAACAGTGGATCACATGAATTCAAGTGGAGCAGACCCCCTGAAGCATGCTGGAGCTTACTCAAGTAGAGAGTCTTTCTCTACATACCCTGCTTGACAGCCAGCACTGTAGAGCTGGAAAAAGAAGAAGCTGAAGTGCTACCGTGCTCTGACAATCCCAGTATGCTAAATGACTGTTTAGCAAATGGGAGAGCACTACTGTCAAGGGTGACTTAAAGTATGCTTAAGGCCCCTCTTGAGTTGCTTGAGAAAGAAAAAGATGCAGCGTCTGCAGACAATTAGCTTTGCTTCTCATTCTTCAAATCCTACTCTGTGGATCAGCTGGATGTGGTGACTGCCCCCCATGGCCAAAATGGTTGATCATTCTTTCAGTATTTTTTTTGGGGAAAAAAAAAGCTTCAGTAAATCCCTAAACCTTGAGGAACTCTGCATTCTACAATAGCTCCAAGATCTTGTTGCCAACATGGTCATGTGTATTTAGAACTGGCTGCTTTAATTTAGTTGATTATTACTGTAATGGAGTGCTAATCATATTCTCCTTACCTACATGGGCTTGGACTGAGAAATAAGAATTGTGGTTATCAATATATAGCACAGAGCATGATAAAACTCATTCTTCACGCTTCCTATTGGAGCATAACAGATCGCTGCAATTTGAAGACAAGTATGTGAATGCAGACATGTGTCTAGGAGATAAAGACAGCCTTCTGGAAATCTATTTATTTAGTGATATCATCGCCAGATTATCAAAGTATTGAAAAGTGTGTTGAGTACTTCGGGGTCTTAGTGTTGTCGTTAAATGTGAGATAACAATGAAGGAAAAAGCTGTGCTGTACATCTGCTTCTAATTGTAAACTACTGACCATGGTATTTTGATTGTCCACAAGGAGTCAGAGCGAGCAGCTTATTTATTGTATAAGCTTTTATATGGTGGAGCCTCTAGACACTTCCTTCAAGGATTTGGGTTTCTGGTTGTTTTGTGCATGTGTGTGTGTTTGTGTGTCTGTCTGTGCCTGTCTCTATGGTGGGCTTGTGTTGAGCTTTTACCTCCTATCTGTGAGATCAAAATTGCGTGTCAGATGCATGGATAGTCACTGTGGTTATCCACTATTAAGTGGTCTTGCAAAACACAAAACAAGAAATCCTGGATGCTAGAAAGAAATCTTATCTCTGGCAGTTGCAGTATTTGTGCAGCTGTTCCCACAGATGTTTCTTTTTTCTTCTCTTTTTTTTTAATTTCTCCTAAGAAGGAAGCAAACCGAGGGAGAAATATTAAAGCGCCTGCCTAGAGAAAGAGAAAACTTGTAGTGCCTTTTAGTTTGGACATAATTATGTACTTTGTTTTAAAAGGACTGTGAATTCTTAATGTTTGCAAGTACAAAGCCTCCTTAGGCTCTGTATTCAGTAGAACTAAATGGGCTTTGAGAGTCAGAATCTGACTGTAGTAGTTTGGGATCTTAATAGCATTGCTGGAACCCAAATTTATTTGATCTCAATAACTTCAATGTAAAATTTGCTGAGTTTAGAAGTGAATAGGAAAAGTCCCGGTCAAAAAGCTTGTTCTGACAGAGTTCTGCAGTGTGGCTAAAAATGAAATTTCAGAATGAAAGCATAGTAGCAACCCCTCCCTCCCTCCTAGTCAATAACTGGTTTTGAGATTGGGGACTAAATTTGTTCATATGTATTACAAAATATCATTCAGCATCCATGGTAAGACAGGTTTATTCACTGGTTTAAAAAAAAGCAAATATAATTCCATCATATGTCAGTGGGAAGCCTTGAAGGTGCCATTGTAAATACAGTTCAAGTAAAAATTCTTCAAAAGTCAATAAATTAATTGGAATGTAAAATATTATTAACATTTGATACATGATGCTGAAACCCCTTCTCCTCCTAGGAGAGTACAGGGCTCAAAATGGAGTCAGTTAACTTTATCCTCCAGAAATGTATAATAAATGATATTTAGAAAAACATACATTTTTATAAATAGAGATCTGTGTCTTGATGCCTGCAGGCTTTCTTAGGTTGAGTTTTTCTCTCTGGGGGGCACAACTAAATAAGCGGCAAGAAGCTGTAAGAAGCATGTTGTAAGTAGTGTTTTTGAGTAATGAAAACTTAGAAAAAAACAATACATATCTCTCCGTAAGCAAAAGAGACCTGGTGCTTTTGGGTTGTTTCATTTTTCCATGTAACCTGGTATGTGTGTGATGGCTGCTGCCTAGACTTAACAAGCCATGCTTCAGTCCTGTTTCTTAAGAGAAAATCAGACCTGGCTTTGTGTATTCTAGTGAAAATGAGAGGGCAGCCTTAATCTCTGCACATAAATATATCAGGTGGGTAAACATCAGGAAGGGAGCAGAACTATTTTGGGTGGCAATGCAGGAGTAAATTGGTGTAAACTGTCCATGAATGTGCTGGGATGAAAAAAAAATTTCTAACAGTAAAGAGTTCCTGGGTAGCCTTGGGACTGCTAGGCCGGGGGTGAGGGGAGATGATACTAAAATAGCTGTTTTGATGGTGCTTTTTTGCTATCTGAAAGTAACTGTGTTTCTGGGTCCCATGGGGCTTCAGAAGCTGGCCTTAATGAATTGGGAGGTCCTTTCCGGTCCTGCCTGTTTGTCATATGTGGACAGTTGTAAAAGAATAGTCTAGTCCCTAATCATAGGAATATTTTATATGTATTATAAGATGTGCAAGGGCAAAAATATAATCAACTGCAAATCAACATGCTCACAGTAGGATCCGTACTATTTTCACTGTGATGATTCTGTCCTGTAATGAGCTGACAATTAATTTCTTGAAACTTTACTGTTTTTGAAGAATTTACTAGGTTTTAGCATTGATGTTACAAACACTTCTGGTCACTTGCCATGATGATTCAACTCCTGATTTGGTTGGCTGTTACTGGTAGGCTTTACCACATTTAGAAATGGTTGTTGACTCTGCCCTTTGCAGTGGTCTGTGCGTCTTTGTATGGGAGTAGCCACATTAGTCCCTTCAAATGTTGCCTTCTGCCAGGCTTAAGGGGAGAGGCAAGCTTCTGGGAAGGAGCAAGGGGCAGCTGTGATGATGACTGTAAACTGGGGAGCTTGGCACATTTTTTTATGCACAGCACTTAAATTATCTTGCAGTTGGCTGTCGAGTCCTCTCCTGTTTAGTATGTGCTGAATTTCCACGTGTACCTCTTGCGCTCCTGCTGTCAGCCTGGGCTCACAAAGCTCGCAGTGCTCTTGGCTGACACCAGCAAAGGACTGAAGCAGCCGGTTGAGTGTGCAGCACATAGCGCATTCAGTGTCAAGACTATTTATCACGTAACGAGATTAAGCCATCATGCAGCACTGCCGTACAATGCAGGTTCACACAGGTCCTGATACCTTTCCTTGGCAACTGGAAAAGTGCAGAACAGGAGTTTGGCATAGGGGTGATCCTCTGCTAGCATTAGAAATAAAATCCTAAATGCTGAGACTCCCTTCAGACGTTTGCATGTTATTTGATGGTGTCACTCCTGGGACACTGCTTCGGAGATCTTCATCTCCCAGCATGAACAAGAAGGCTGTGAAACGTGAGTTTTACCATTTCTTGCTTTCATAGGGACTGCCAGAAAATGGTATCATAGCCAAAAGGTACATACTAGTTATTGTTAGTCTATGGATGACTATGCAGTAAGTATTTTGCACCTTAGGTGTGCAGTGAGTAATGATAAATTACTGTGCAAGACCTGGTGGAAATAGTAAAGGAAATAATTTCTAGTCTGTGCTGTTATACCAAATGCTGAATGAACCCCGGACAATGAAACAATAAAGAAAAGGTCATGCTAGTACAGTGTCAGGGGAAAAACTGGAACAATGGGATACAAGCAGTGCTACTGAGAAGTTTCAGAGGGACATGTCTTTGCAGTATTTCACTTTCTTTTCTGAGGATGTGAAAAACAGTTATCACTGAGGTGTTGCTGTGGACAGGTAGGTATGACAGGGAATAGATCCAATTTCACTTGCAGGCCAATTGTCCGATAGTGCGGCTGGACTCCTAAATTGTAGACAGAGTTGATTGGGATGTGTTGATAGATGTGAAAATGTGGCATGAGGAGCTAATTATTTCTCAAATAACTAGCCAGAAAATTTTTGCGCTTTTTTTTGCCTCACAGTTCATGAAAAGCTTTCACCTGCCATTTAGCTCTCCCTTATAAGTCATTATAACCTTGAGACAAGAAAGATTCTTAGGTTTCTGCTTTGAAAATACAGAGCTGCTTATGCCTCCTCTGGCAAGGGCAGGTCTCTGCTGCTGGGCTGTGCACCGAGCCTCCAGCCTCATTGGAAAGGAAGAAGGGGTCTGTATAGAAGCATTCATAGTGCGTAACAGATGTTTTGTAGGAGGTGATGCTGCTCAAAATGCACAGCTGGGCTGCAAGCCCCTGGTGTCCCTTGAGCTTAGACTTCTGAGGAAAAGTTAGCTTTGGTAACTTTGCTCACCATTGTGGCACTATGACATACGTTGTTAAGGAGCTGAATACCCTCCTCTGCTTTATAGCTGCGATGTCTTAGGCTGGTGGGATTGTCTGGGTATAGACAAAACCCAAATTGAGTGTCTGGGGCCTGTGATGCCACTCGGTTATAAAGATACTTTAAGCGAGGTCATACTTATTTTCTAATGCCATAAAATGTCCAGCAAATCTCTCTATGACATGGCTGTTGGGGGGAAAAAGAGTGTGGTGACTGTGATAACATTTTTTTCACAGAATGATTTGATTTTTGAGCTGCAGGAACATTCCTCTTCTTTTTGTACTTTCTTCTTGGAGAAAAAGTTTAGCATTTTCTTCTGAATCGTGGAGGTACCACATGATGGACTACTGTGTGTGTGACAAGTCAGTGGGCTATTCAGTTTCCTCTGTCACGTACCTTACATAGACAGCTCTAATGTGAATAGATTGTCAGATACCTTACTGAGTCATAGCCTCATTTCTCCTTTCATCCCTAGCTGGGGATCAGGGGTCCATTGTGACATATGGTTTGTACGGATCTTACTCAAAGTAGTCTTGAAGTACTCAAAAAAATCCCATAATACTTCCTGTTAAATTTACATCTTTCTCATGAAAAACTATCTTTGCATGTTACTGACTTTTATGAAATCTGTTCTTTAATGTGTGATGCACACCTCCTCTACATTTTTATGTGTTGAAAGACAATGTTTGTTTTCCATTTGCAGTTCTGTAACTTCTTAAGTCTGGGATAGAAAGGCAGATAGGATAGAAAAGAAACCTATTTTACTTGAAGAATGGCCCGTCTGCCCATTTTTACTGTTATGGCATACTCACGTAAAAGAAAAGGTGGACCATTAGCCAGATCTTCTGCTGAAGGAATATACAGTAATATCAGCAAGGTAAGGTAGCCTGGGATTTCCAGAAAGAACTGCTCTTCTGCCCATCTCTTTTACCTGTGTAGAATTTCTGCTATTTAGAAATTGTGACTTGCAGTTCCTACAGCTGAAAGTCTTGCATTTACCCGCCCCAGTGCTTTTGAGAATGAGTAAATAAGTAAGGTAGAGTACATTTTCTTTTATATCCCTAGATAAGATTTATTATTGCCTTTGATCCACCCTTTCATGATTTCAAGTAGTAAAGAGGAAATGTTGCCCTGCAGAATAACCGAAGGTATTAGGGAATTGCCTAGAAGCATGGAAACCAAGTAGCTTTTAGCTAAAATCTCTCTGTATGGGGAGATCACTGACAATTTCAGCCAGTGTGTGTTGAATATTGGCTGTGGTATGACAGTACAGCTGAAAGGACGAATGCAAACTTATGGATGCTAACTTGGAAAATATTAAGTGTGGAGCTGGTGGTAGCAAGGTCCTTTTTAGGCTAGTGTGAAGTGTGAAGTTAATCATAGAATCATAGAATGGTTTGGGTTGGAAGGGACCTTCAAGATCATCTAGTTCCAACCCCCCTGCCATGTGCAGGGACACCCTCCACTAGACCAGGTTGCCCAAAGGCCCACCCAACCTGGCCTTGAACACTTCCAGGGATGGGATATCCACAATCTCTCTGGGCAACCTGTTCCAGTGCCTCACCACCCTCACAGTAAAGACTTTCTTCCTGATATCTAATCTAAATCTACCCTCCTTCAGTTTAAAGCCATTACCCCTTGTCCTGTCACTACACTCCCACATAAACAGTCCCTCACCAGCTTTCCTGTAGGCCCCCTTCAGGTACTGGAAGGCTGCAATTAGGTTTCCCCAGAGCCTTCTTTTCTCCAGGCTGAACAATCCCAACTCTCTCAGCCTGTCCTCATAGGAGAGGTGCTCCATCCCTCTGATCAGCTTTGTGGCCCTCCTCTGGACTCATTCCCAACAGCTCAGTGTCTTGTACTGGGGCCCCCAGAGCTGGAGGCAGTACTCCAGGTGGGGGTCTCACGAGAGTGGAGTAGAGGGGCAGAATCACCTCCCTTGACCTGCTGGTCACGCTTCTTTGATGCAGCCCAGGACATGGTTGGCTTTCTGGGCTGCAAGCACACATTGCTGGCTCATGTTGAGCTTCTCATCAATCAATACCCCCAAGTCCTTCTCCTCAGGGCTGCTCTCAATCCATTCTCTGCCCAGCCTGTAGTTGTACGTGCACCAACCCGTGTGCAGGACCTTGCACTTGGCCTTGTTGAACTTCATGGAATTCGCACTGGCCCACCTCTCCAGCCTGTCAAGGTCCCTCTGGATGGCATCCCTTTTCTCCAGTGTGTTGACTGCACCACACAGCTTAGTGTCGTCGGCAAACTTGCTGAGGGTGCACTCAATCCCACTGTCCATGTTGCTGACAAAGATGTTAAAAGAGTGCTGGTCCCAATACTGACCCCAGAGGAACACCACTTGTCACTGATCTCCACTTGGACACGGAGCCATTGACCGCAACTCTTTGAGCACGACCATCCAGCCACTTCCTTATCCACTGAGTGGTCCATCCATCAAATCCATGTCTCTCCAATTTAGAGAGAAGGGTGTTGTGTGGGACAGTGTCAAATGCTTTGCACAAGTCCAGGTAGATGACATTGGTTGCTCTTTGCTTATCCACCAACACTGTAACCCTGTCATAGAAGGCCACCAGATTTGTCAGGCCTGATTTGCCCTTAGTGAAGCCATGCTGACTGTCACCAGTCACCTCCTTATTTTCCATGTGCCTGAGCATAGTTTCCAGGAGGATCTGCTCCATGATCTTGCCAGGCACAGATGTGAGACTGACCAGCCTGTAGTTCCCCAGGTCTTCCTTTTTTCCCTTTTTGAAAATGGGGGTTATGTTTCCCCTTTTCCAGTCGGTGGGAACTTCACTGGACTGCCACAACTTCTCAAATATGATGGAGAGTGGCTTAGCCACTTTGTCAACCAGTTTCCTCAGGACCTGTGGATGCATCTCATCAGGTCCCATGGACTTGTTCACTTTCAAGTTCCTTAGATGGTCTCGAACCCGATCTTCTCCTACAGTGGGTGGTTCTTCATTCTCCCAGTCCCTGCCTTTGCCTTCTGAGGGTTGGGTGGTGTGGCTCAAGCACTTGTTGGTCAAGACTGAGGCAACAAAGTCATTGAGTTTCTCAGCCTTCTCCATAACCTGGGTAACCAGGTCTCCCCTATAATTCTGGAGGATGCCTACATTTTCCCTCGTCTTCCTTTTATCACTGATGTACCTATAGAAGATGTCTGTGCTTAAAAAATAGGATGAAAACTTGAGCTCAGAAATGAGCCGTGTGTGCTGCTGAAGGTCTGGAAAAAGTAGATTTTTTTGTGTGCATTTTCAGAAGCACAGCTTTTTGGCATCTGCTGTAGATGAATAGCAATGAAGGGCTGAAGTCTTATCACAAAAAAGCAAAAAGATGATTTATTGGAAATGTCAGGAAATAAATCACAGAGCCTAATAGGCCTGTTAAACAAGCTTCTTGGTTTGGGTATGTTTAAAAGCAAAGAGGCTTCAATGGTTCTTCTAGTTTATAGACTTGGATGCCTAGACAGATTGCTTGGAAACTGATATGAGCAAATAGTTTGTTCTGAGATTCATTGAAAGTGGAACAAAAAGAAACTGTGTTTTTTTGGCTAGTCCATCATTTGCAGAATTTTTGAGGCTAATAAGGTAGGAAAAAGTAAAGTACTGTGGAAATCGTGACATAATCCTGTAATTTCTCCCCCTTTAACTGGCTTATTAAAATTTTACAGAGCTCTTTCTTTAAAGAGTGTTTTTCAGCTGCAACTTGTCATATTTTTGGTGGTGGTGGTGCTGAAATACCTCTGTAGAATGACCGGCTGTTTTAGCTGAAAGCTTATGTGAAAATGTATTAGTTTTGACCAAGTTGTCATCAAAAGGTCACTGAATTCCAAGATGGTGTTGGTAAGACAGAAGATACTTGTTGCTGTTTGGTTGGAGTGATCTGATTTTTTTTTTTATATATTACAAGATTTTTACTGACCCTGTTTAATATATACATGCTGTGTCATATAGTATAATAAAATCGTCAGTTCCATTGGTTTAAATTACATTAGAAATGAAAAACAAATAGTGCTTTACTTTTAAGTAGCATGTCTCATTAAGGCCTAGGTGCTCCATTGTAACATTAGAACGGCTAATTGTTTTGGTCATGAATTTTGTGAAACAGTAAAGGAAGGTGCAGAGGTTGAAAAAATTTCTCATGGTAAGTGTTCTAGAGATGGGAGAATAATACTGAAGCCTCTGAAGTTGGGAAATTGGGAAGAAAGCCTTGGTCTTAACACTTGCACACTTAGGACAGGATTGAATTGACTTGATAAACTGGTGGTGTTCAGATAGGGAGTCCATGGACAAGGAGGCAGTGATTTTTTTCTTGCATGTTTTGTGTCTTTGTAGATATGTAAGAGCTACTTTGTCTTAGAAATCCTAAAAACAGTCCTAGATCCATTGCTGCCAGGTTTTGCTAGTGCCATCTAGGCTTAAATTTGGCCTTGTGAGTGAATTACAACTTTTTTGTTTGAGTTGGCAGCGTTTCAACAGCTAACAAATGAAATTCAGATGTATGCGATTGATTCTTGATGCCATATCACTGTATTTTCTAGCATTACATATTTCCTCATGGAATGTCTAAAAGTGCTTAATTTTCTAGTTGTAATGTTTTTTCTACCGATTTATCTTTTGTCACCCATTGCTGTGTCATATGCTGTGCTAGTTTACTTTGAGAAAAACTTGTAGAATGACCTTGATTTGCAGGGAGATAAGTGAAGGTGGTTGTCTGCAAAATGATGTGTAGAGTGGGGATCTACAAAGTTCTCTGCTGAAAATGCATTGTGGAATCTGGAAAGCATATTACAGGAAAAATAAGACACTTCAGCCTGCCTCCTTGAGAAGTACCATGGAATTGTTTTAAACATTGTTATTCTTGTTGTCTATACAGATGAGAAATTTAAATGGAATGACGTCATTTGTGGAGCTGGGGAAAAAAAATCTCCACGGTAGAAAATCAATAATTGCCATTGCTCTCCTGGCTTTTGCACCACTTTACCCAAGTTGGCACTTATTCGGTGTATTTGCTTCTTGTTAATAGTCATACTTTATGTCATTTAGTAGCATGAATGTGTGTCCCTACACAGCTGTTAAACTTTCAAAAAGGCATTTGTGAAAAGGAAATATTAAATGTGAACAGTTTGCAAGTGCTCCCTTGCAAGGAAATAAATTCTCTCCATCAGTCAGGAAACAGATACTGTATTGTGTTATTGATCACAAACATCAAGCACAACCAAGCAAAATACTGGATTTTATCTTGCTGTAGAATTCAGGAAAACTTTGAATAGTTCAGGGTATCATTTCACAAAAATGCTGTGTTAATTTGAGCATGGGGGGGTGGGGGAACAAAAACTTAAATTAAGTGATTACAAATTATCTTAAGTGTTTTAGTGCCTTGAGAATTGTCTTGAATATTAGGGTGAACTTGAAACTGCTGGTTTTTTTGAGCAATGATGAAAATGAGTCCCCCATTATTTCAGTTAGCTATCCATGATTTCATGTTCTCACTTAGGATATGTTGCAATGTTTTAGCAGCCACATAAATAGGTTTAAGCATCAGCAAATTATAAAGTATGTTATGAATGATTCAGTCATTTCTCAATAATTAATTTAGAGCAAAGGTCTTCAGGATAACATACTTTTTTGCATAGTTATGCTTATTTTGCTGTGGTTTTTTGCAGCTAAAATAGAGAAGCTGTTAATCAGAAAAGTTTTAGTTGTTCTCAAAGTACAGTGGACTCTTGTAAGCTTGTGTGATGGCTAAATACAAATATGCTATAATAAGAGCAAATTTTTATAATTCTTGACAGCCAGATTTTGAGTGGTCCCTTTGTGGCTGTGCTGGGCTGGTAAATAAATAAAAAAAAAAAGTCCTCTGGAGACAACAGAAGAGAAGCTTCCAAGTGTCTTTGTAACCTACCTGAGAGCTGGTTGTAATGTCAGCCTCTGCGTACAATGGACCAGAAGGAGTAATACTTCATTACTGTGTGCATTCATTCAGGTAACATACATGGCACATGTCTAACACAGGAGAGGGCTCTGAGAATTTCATGGACAGGTTTAGGGTGAGTATGTTCCTCGTATGTGCTGAAATTGTGGGTCATTTCCACTGAGCATCTCCTATCCTCTCTACGTACCATTATGTTTTGCAGTTTGCCATGTTTGCTTTCAGACAGGTTCTTAAAAATTGTCAGAGACCTTAGAAAACCCTGCAACTGCTGTGCAGAAATCTGGGGATGGTTAGCTGTGGATACTAATGTGCCTTCAGTGCTTTTTGGACTTACTGTGGTTCAGTATGTGGACTTAGTACTGTTGTTGTTACCCTAAGTATCGCTGACAATGTCTTGGCATTCTGTTTGCTTGAGGGATCTGGTTTGTGACCTCAAGATACATCTGCTGTGGGCTTTTGATAGCTGATGTAATTTTTCCCCAAAGTCGTCCATTTATATTGTGTTCAGTATCTCCTGAAACCCAATAAAAATGGCAGAAAAAGTATTGCTGAGAAAAATGCAACACATACCAATAAAACAAGAATCAGGTAAACATAGTATAAGAAACAACTGTAAAGCCAGTAGTGAGTTGCAAAATGTGGAACGTATAGTTTTATGGTTATTCCAGTTGTTTGTGTCAATCTACAAACTGAAAGAGGAAAACTTCCTGCAAACAAAGTCATGTAAGTAATGGAATAAAAATTACTTTAATTGTTCAGAGGTAAAAATGTTTCATCATTACTGCTGTTTTGTCCATCACACATCCACAAGTTTGTTCACATGCTTAAATTCTTGGGTTCGACCTGTACAGGGTAGATGCTGTCTTAGTAAAAAACACTAAAAATGGCATGATTTCTTCAGATATGGTGGAAGTAATTAGCAGTGGGGGATACTAAGGTGTGTTTTCCTGAACTGCTGTATTTTCATAAATTCAGAACCACATTTAACATTTTGAGCTTGCTGTGAAATCATGCAAACCTCAAAACATGGGAAATCTGAAACAATTGGTGGTAGCAATACTGAGAAATCTTTTGGCTAAATAGCAAAATAAATGTCTTCAGAATACACATTTTGTGGTTTTGTATAGGGTCCTCATGAACAGCTTTGGGTTTATGGATCATAGTCATCAGGATGATGAAGGTGTTTGAATACTATTCAGAGCATCTTTTTTTAGTACGAATTTGGATGAAGGTGTAGAGCATGGAAAAACTGAACTTGTGCCAAATGGTGTACATGCATTTCTGGCTCTGAAGAAATGGTTTGATACGGGAGTAGTCCTCACTGAACACTTGAAGGCTTTTGCTGGGCAGTGGAAAGGTGGTGCTTGTTTTCATTCTCTAAACAAGGGACTGTTTGCTCTTTTAGGTATGCTGTGGGAAGGTAACTTTGAATGTTTATATTGCTGCCAGTGGATATTGCTGATGTACTTCCCGAGCCATTGATCTGCTTGCCTTAGTGAGCTGCTGTTTATCATCTTCCCCTTTAAGTTGTTGTTTTTCTCCTTGGTGTTTGCACCCTTCAAACATTTGTGGAATGTTTTGTGTTCTTTTCTTGGCTGTCACAGTGTCAGTCCAACCAAACACTCATCTTCATTCCTCTGCCCTGAATTTCTTCCGAGTTGTCTTTGTTGTTTCCAGTGGAGAAGAATCAAACTCAGTAAACAAGCTGATGATGGTATTTTGATATGATGTGTTATTTTCCATACTGAATTGGAAAGCAAGTTTGCAAATAATTCGATATATTACCACTGTTAGGGAACTATAATGAAGAAAGAAATCTATGTTTACTCTGTATTCCTTTCAGGCTATTTTTATCAGAGAAGGCAAATTGTATTTTTCATATGTGAATCTTACAAGAAATAGGCCAGAGTTGCAGTGTGTTCTTTGTCCATCCAATGTGATTCTTGCAGTTCTCATGAGGATCAAATTGTCTTAGAAATCTTAAAGGCAGGTTTCTATCCAAGAGCAACCACTTCACTGCCTTAGGATAGGGAGGAAAAAGCCAGAATAGTTTTGACAAAGTCTGAGTTTTGTAAATTGTTCCATCACTTCCAAATTACCACTATCAAGCCTTTTTTTCATGGATGCTAGGACAGCTTGCTATGGTTTTGCTTTGCAAATTCAAGCTTTAAATACTTCCTTGGGAAAAGATTTGTCGCAGGGCTGCTTGAATGGTAGGTTCTTAAGAAAATCTGGACCATGAGGTGAATTATGCCAGGATGCTTCCCAAGTCCCAGACATGAGATATGTTTTGGGGTACCCCAGGTTCCTCAGCAGTCTCTCAGGAAATGTCGCACTGCTGTGAGAGCTGCTTATGTCCTTCCTTCCTTTCAGCAAACATGAAGTAAAATTCCCTAGTGAACCATAATAAAGATGATAAAGCAGCTTTGTTCTGGAAACTGTGTTGAAATCTGTTCCTCTTAGAACTCATTTTGATTTTTTTCATTCCATTATGTCCTATGCTGCTTATCATGGGCGTTTTCCAGCAGAAACTTGCCCTTTCTTCTGTTTTTTTCTTTTTTTTTTTTTTTTTTTTTTGTATTTCTAAACTGCAATTCAGATAACTTGGGATTAGAGTTTAGCACATCTAATGCATATTTGTCAGAGAGAAGAACTAGAAGTCAACTTCATAATATTTTGCTTTCATAATATCCAGATGTGTCTAGACTTCCTTTGTCTGTCAACTATGGTGATGACATCTCAGTTTTCTTCTTTTCCTTTCACTTTGTGTTCTTTACAATTGAGTAATTCAAAGGATAAACTGTGGCTTAGTCCTCCATGTAAACTATGACACAGGGACATGATCAGATTCCCCTCAGCATCTGCTCTGAATTGAAGTCATGTTCTGTCTGCACAGAAGAGCTATTGTTAAGTGTGTGTCACCTTTTCATACTGTTGGATTCCTGTTTCTAGGAGTTGTGCAACACTCCAGGTGGGTATTGTATTGAATAGGGCTGGTCAGCAACTTCCCAAAACACTTTCCCGCCAGAAATTACAAATTCATGTAATTGTAACCAATAGTGGGAAATTATCACTTACATGATTTTTTTGTTAATTGAAATACTGCATTAATTGATTTTGAGAGCATATTGTAAACTAGTGTCTAATATAACAAATAATGTTTGCTGTGTTGACTTTTAAGATATTAGGATGTTTCTGAAATTATGAGTTTCAATGAAAAGTAGGACTCTAAGTTTGAGATGAGAAAATATTTAGAAAGGTGGGGGGGGTCTTGAGAATGTCAGTAATGTCTGGTAGGAATGTAGTCATAATTGCACTTTTAACAATCTTAAAATGATGCTATTCATCTTCTCAGGAGCTGTTATGCATACTTGAGCTTGTACATGGATTTGGCAGTAAATCACATATGAAGATTTATTACTAGGTATCAACTTAAAGTGATCACCATGATAAATGTCTACTTTTTTTATATTGTTGTTCATTTAAAATTCTATATAAATCTTGCCTCTGTAATACTGTGAAAGAGCTGCCATCTGACAACTCCCTCTTTTTTTTTTTTTCCTACCAGTGTCTCATTATCTTCTAGATGCAAAGACCTGGTTGTGTTGTTTTCTTCAGACTTTGAATTGTCTCTTGTAACTTCTGTGTGATGGCGCAATAGCTGTAGGCCCTGGATATATAACATCAGTGATATGTTGGTCACTAGGTTCATCTGTCCCCCTGACAAAAAGAGATTTCTTCAGAGATGGTCTCATCCTCGCTTTATGGTGGCTTTGGGATTGAAAAGATTATAATTGGGCCCTAAAGTTACCGCTCAGGTTGTGGTTCCCAGTTCCTTTTCTGTCCTCAAACTCTCGTTTTATCTTGCAGAATTAGCAGTCTGGAGCAAATATCACTGGCAGAGTTAGGTACTTCTCTTGAATGCCTTTTTCAGACTCCTTCTACAACATAGTTGGTAAATGTTTCAAGGTTGCAAAACCAAGTAAAATTGAGAGGTCATGGCTTTGTGTGAACTCTTCTCCTCTTTCTGTGCATTGTTTTCCAGTGAAAACTGCTTCACAAAATACTCTGATGTGGACCTCTGTTGCACCATTTTCTGCAAAAATTTGTGTATCCATGACTGTGGTAGATATTGTCAGTCTTGTTACCAGCAAATCAAACTGCCCTCTTGGTACAGCAGACAGGTTTTTTTGGTTGCTAAAAACGTGCATTCTTAGCTCAATATCCTTCTTGGGAAAAATGAACCATTTAGTATGGAGGGGAGCATTTTCTTACACTCTTCTTTACAGTGTACAGGTATGTTTAGGAAGGGGAGGGACAGTAGGTGGAGACTGGTTTTAGCTTCTCTGCTGCCTTTGAGAGAGGCAAGTGGAGTTTTTCATGACTGCCTTTGCCCTGTCTCCCTTATGTATTTCTCAACTGTTGAACCAGGTGTAGAGCTGTTAAAGGCTCAACACAGCTGCACAGCTGTGCCAGTGTTATGGTTGGATCACCTAGATGGGTGTTTGTGCAGGAAAGCTGTGTGACTGAGCTGGATAAAAGTAGTGGTAACTAGATCATTGCCTAGTAAATTCCTGGGAACGTATTTTGCTTGTCCCAAAATATTTACAAAGGGAATGTTCATTTGCCAATTTTGAGCAGAAGAAAATAAATTGAGGTAAATTTACAAAAGTACTGTTTAAGAAGGGGGCAGGGGGAAAGGAGATGGTTTAAAGTCAATGGGTTTAACATACACACTCCTCCTCCACCTGGAGTTTTTTGGATCCAGAAAATGAACCCAGGCCTCTTTCCCATTCATACTAGTTATTCAGAATTGGAAGCTTTATAGGTTGTTCAACAAGCTTTACAGAACAATGTGAATTGTTGCAAGTGAAATTTTTCAATGATTTCCTTAGTGAGTAATAGTAAAATACATGTCAGATTTTTTTTTTTCAAGTAAAACTACTTACTGGATCTTGTCCCATTCTGCCAAAAGAAGACATCGGTTCATGTCATCCTTAGGGATAACTTTGGTGCAATCTACAGTGATCTGTTAATAGTGATGAAAATTAAGTAGTTCTTTCAGTGATTTAGCTCTACATATTTTGCACTTAGATTTAGAACTGACTGTATTCTTTAGCCAGTGAGAGTAATTAATAATTTTGAAAAAGATGGGCTGTACAGGATTTTGGATGCTCAGATGCTGAAAAGAATCTCATCTGATCAGTTTTGGTGAAAGATTAGCAAGATCCTTAACTTGTTACTGGGGAGGGGGGATTTGAAGATCAAAGAGGTGGTGCATCTCAAGAACTTAGTTCTCTTTAAGATTTTGCCAGGAATGGATTCCAGTATTTCCCTGTCTTGCCAACCAGTAAAGCAGCTTGCACAGTTGCGAGCTAGGTCAGCTACAAATACCTATTTGTAATTCATCATCTGAGCTATGGGTTCAGTAGAGGAGCAAACCTGAGAAAGTGAGATGATTGACCTTGTTTTGATTCATACTAGTTCCTTACGAAAATTAATTTATCTAAAATGTATGAATGAAACAAGTTATAGGTTAACTGAGCTGTATTTCCTGCATAAACAATAACATTGTACTGGACCAATTAATTAAGAAACTTATTTGCTGACTGCATCCTAATCTGCCCAACCTGACGATGTGGCTTGATAGACATGCCATTTTGAAGTGCAGTTTCTGACACCATCTGACACTACCGTCATCCCTCATCGGGTCTTACTGTTCCTTTTTTATTTTATCCATTGCAAAGTCTGTAGGGCTGAGCATTGCTTTTTAATGCACTTGTAAGTTGTAGTTCACACCTGCTTTATAGACCAAGGAATGTTAAAAAGTTCATGTGTCTGTTTAAAAACAGAGTATCCCAGAAACAGAGATGTAAAGCAATAACTTTTTGACCGTAAGTGAAAATTTCACCTGTAGTACAACTCATGCTACTCTGGAGCATACTCTTGAAACTCTTTTGTAAAAACTCATTGTAGAGCAACTTCCTCCCTCCACTCCAGAAGACTGAAGCTTACCTGGACTTAAATTGAATTTAACTTCTCATAGTACCTTGCAGGCTGGCCATCTTCTCAGAGTTTGTATTTTTGCTGGTACACACACAAGGTTGAGCATACGTGAGTTTCCATTGCAGCAGTTGGGTCTGCTGTCATTTGGAGCAGTAAATACTGACAGTTAAGATAGATACACTATTGATAGGACAGTGCTCTAGCTGTGTTCAATACTATAGATGATGTAAGAGTGGAACAGATACACATAAAACCCAAACAGATTTGTGGTTTTCTTTTTCTGAATCCAGGCAATACGGGTTGTACTTGCCTTCTTCATAGCAAATTTATTTTGGAACATGTTCTTAATAGAGATAGTTGCAAGAACCTGCGTTCCCTGCATAGGCAAAATCTCAAAAAAAACCCAAACCCAAAACAATTCAGTGGAGATGGTGAGTTTTGAAAGTTGTGAAGGTTCTAGCTGAATTTATTCGTATTTCTCGTGCAACTGAAGTTGCATGAAAAGGAGGAAAAGTTGACAAAGTACAGGTAAGTTTTCAACAGTACTAGAACTGAAGGAGTTTGGAAATAAACCTATGTAACTTCTTCAGTAGCTGTATCAATGTGAACAGGATATCCGTATGACTAGATCAGTAATACTAGCCATGCTATGTATTTTACTCATGTGAGTAGTCCCAGTGAAGTGCATATATGTCTGATAAGAAATATTTGACACTACTTGAACACCAAAGTGTGTTTATGCTTGGAAATGCCGTGGTAATGACTGAACTTTCAGACTATTCACAAAATTTTTGTGGCACTTCAGCCAGAAATAGTAGCTCCTTTGAAGAAGTTTCAAACATATTCTAGGTGAGGACTAAAGCATCAACTTGTAGCGGGGATAGACAATTTCCTGAATAATCAGCAAGTACTAGAGAAAGGTATCATACAAAAAATTTACATCCTACTCCCAAGTGTCAAAACTACTTAGTGCAGAGCTTACAGGTCAAACTAATTCCTGTCAAACTGTGTGCCAAAGGATGGAGCTTTGGAAGGAGAATTTGTTCACCATTATATAACTTATAATGTGTAGAAATATTTTCAGAATGGGGAAAAAACCTGGGAAGCTGGGATTTAAGTGTGTGCTTTTAATGTTTTGGATTCAGTCAATGTTATGTTAATATTCAAGGACAAACTGAACATTGAGGAAGATAAAAATATGGTTAAACTTGTGTTTGCTGCCTGCAGCACCAATTAAAAGAACAAAGCCACCTGCACATGATGGAGAGAATGGCTTTGTTTCACAGTGATACTCAGAAGTTATATTAGCAATGGATATACAGAAATGTTCTTTCTGTGCTGTGAATATTCAAACAATAAAATGAGCAAGGTTTGTATACTGATGGCTGAGATTGAGGACTGCAAGTACTTGTGCTTTCGGTTCTCTCTTGGTTAAATATCTTACAGACTTTGGTCTGTCTTGGGGGTGTTGGGAAAGTGATGGATTTAGTTCTTTGGTCTTGGGTTTCCTGGGGCTGCCAGTACTGAGAGGTGTACATTCTTTCCCCTTTTGTCTAATTTCCTCCCTTTGAAGTGGAGATCAGACTTCCATTGAAAGCAGAGGTTGTCCAGATACATGACACATGGACATCTGACTTTATTTGAGGGTACATGAAAGGCTTTTATTACTTTCTTTTAACATTTCTGTCTCGTAATACCATCCTAAACCACACTATGAAATGAAATCATAGTAGTTACCGACTAGATTCCCTGTGTGTTGTAGAAAGCTTAATGCTTTATGTACAGGATCTTTCAAGGCCTAGCTGAGATTTTAGCTGCATTGTCTTCCATATGTTTGGAAAAAACCCTTCATCATCTGAATCTAATTTAGCAGAGAGCTAGAATGCCGGAAACATATTTTTGTTCCTGAAGAAATATAACTGCAAGTACTTTGTGAGTGAAAGCATCAAATTGGAGTGGTTCCTCTATTTGTGTGAAGTGGAGAGGATTTCAAAGTTCTAGCTGCTTTTATCTATTTATAGGTTATGGTCCATATCTCTTTGGTTGGACCTGAACCTAGAGGGCTGCAGTGAGCCAATGTTGAAGTCATCAGGTCAGCTGTGGTTTGACAGTTTTTGGTGTAGGGTAGGGGAGCCCTGGTGCTGCTCAGCTCTTGCTGCATGTATTTGTGTGATGATCTAAAGTCCTTAATGAGCTGGCTCCTCTTGTAGGTTTCTCGCACATCCTAACAAAAGATACTTGGTGATGTTTGATATCTTAATATCTTGTGCTTAGACTCTTCAGTTGGCCTTGATGCAGAAGGTAGGTGGATAATACTGCTTTATTACAATGCCTAGTCACAAATAGCAACTGAATTAACAATTTTATTTGTTGTGTCGCTGAAGCACGTGGCAAATTTCATCATCCTAAGTGGCAAAGTGAGTTGGTGCTTGTAAGCATTCGTGTGTTTTGTATGTATTTCATCCAGATTCCTTTATCAGCTTATTGCCAGGGAAGCTGAATGCCTTCCACAAAATCAGTCTGACATCTGTTAGCTGTGCTTGATTGGGTTTCTCTCTATCAGTTCTGAAAATATGATGTGTAAAGTTATTTTTTATTTCTTTGAAACTTCCAGGGCATTTGGCCATTTTGTTAGGAAATGCAAGGTCAAAGAATTCTTTTTGATGAGTCTTGCTGTTTACTCCACAGTTCTGAAGCGACACCAGCAGTCCTGTCTTCTAAAAGACAAAGGCCTTAGGAATAATTGAAAACAAAAAAGTGAAGAATTAGAAAACCTTTTCCAAAGCTAATGTAAACAGAGAACTCAGGTCACAAGACAGAAATTAGGGCATCTGTTCTGCAAACTCCCTAAGTATGAAGTTTTTTGTGTTGTCTAGAAAACACAATTGTTGCTGCAATGTCATCCATTACTTACACTGGCTATCTTTTTTTTTCAAAAGGTTAATTATATTTTTCCATTTGCAAACATTGAAAATCTGTCTTGAGAACCATTATATCGATTGGAAGATAAGTTGAAAAATCTACCTCCATCTGCATCTGTTCCATTTATACTTAGTTCCTAAATTTAGGTAAGTAAGTGTTGAATCAAGCTGATGTAGAACAGACAACTTTGAGCAAAAATTACTGCCTATGGGGTTCATATCTAGAAATTTTGCCTTCCAACTTGAAAGAACAGAGTTAACTTTCTAATCATTATCTTATCAAGAGTAGATGAAAAAGTAAGAATGTAGTTAGGGTTGCAGATGCAGAGAAAAGGGAGTCAAGTATGAAGTTACTAGAAAAATAGATTAATTGCCTTACATTGGCTTTTCTGCAATGGCTGTTCTAGAGGTTGGTTGTAAGTATAATTCCTTGGGGAAAATTGGACATAACCGATAGTTTTAAAATAATAAAAGTCGCAGCTGTTGCTTTTACTCAGCTCTACTGCACTGGCTTGCATATGGAATAAACTGTGGTGCTGATTACTGTACTTCTCTTAGCAGTCACCTCACGTAATTCATACTTTCCAGAATGCACCTTATTCTGCAAAAATAAATCCTCAAGCAACCTGTGCTTAGGCAAGTTAAATCAGCTGCACTGATTTAAACTTCTGTTGGTTTCCTGGAGTGAGAAAACATGTTGCTTTTGAAATGCAGGATGGTGTTGGTACAGGTTATAGATAATCTGGAGGTTACAAGCAAGGAAAAAAAGGTGTCCTTTCCTTCTTTCTAAAAATAACTATGTTTGAAATTACTATTTTGACACCTGCTGTAGATGACAGAGGAAAAAAATAATTATTCTGTGAAAGGAATTTGATTTTGTCCTGTTTTCCTTAACCTGTAGCCACCAAAAAGGAGGGAAAGACAGGGCAACTTACATATGCATTACTCAGTGCTACTGAAACTCCTGGAAGAGCAAAACTGCAGGAATATGAGGATGAATTGGTCCTTCAACAAAGCTTGAAACTGGGTATGGTAACTACCGTGTACAAGTTGCATGAAATGCAAGAAAGGAAATAAACAGTTCAGCTAATAATAAGAGATTAATAATATGGGTAGGAATTCTTGCAAAATAGCACTTGGGAATCCTGACATCTCTCTTAATGAGGAAAATAGTGTATAGAAGATATACTTGATATTTAAGTGCAATTCTCTCTCTTTTTGTCTACTGAAGTCCTGGATTGGAGTATGAATTAGGTCAGTGCAATTCTATTTTCCATCCTTTAAAAATATGAGTCCTTGTTCATACTATTTGATTTGTGATCAAGCTTCCTTGATTTTATTGTTATGGGCATTGCATAGCAAGTATGTCCCTCCCAGCTTTTCAGTGAGTTCATTAGGCTGGGAAAGCCCTGTTCATTCTGATGTGGAAGTGATGTTCTACAAGTACAGTAGTAGTACTACACAGTACAAGTATGTGTAGGAAGGCCTTTTTGTAGTATTTCCTTCTTTATTATTCTGTGTTGTTTACTGATTAACATTGGCTAGCTGATTGTACGTATCACAGAGCTGTTACAGTTTCTCATCTCACGATGACAATTTTTAAAGGACTGGTGTCACCAAAGGGCTGAAGCTTAAAGATACAAAAGGAGAGTCACTGGGAGAGGAATGCCTATTTGTCATGTTGCATGAAACTGCTTCTCCACTTGAGGTGAACAACAAAGAGCAGTCTGCATCGAGAACAAGAATGTACTTTTCTGCTAATCAGGAACAAGCTAACCCTGTGCTACCTCAAAGGCGAGGAACTCAGGCGGCAGTGTTGCTAGAACCGTTAGCCTAGCAAAATGAGCAGATCAGCCTGGTGATCCTAGTCCTCAGACCATGCTTGCTTGGCAAGTCATGACTGTTGCCTGCTGTTCACTTGTATTTCTAGTATCTATGTGAATGTGGTTACTTTCTCCTGCCCTGTAATTTATCGCTTCTGATGGCATGCTGCAATTTGAAATGAGTTTTATTCAATCATGATTGAGGATGTAATTTGGAGGGAGACGGGGGCAGGGATGGGGATGACATAGTGTTATTAGCTAGCTGAGCAAACTAGTAGGTAGTTTACAGAGACTGTCTTGACATTTAGAGTGCAATATTATGTAACTTGGTCTCCAAGCATGTTGATGTGTTAGCATGATGACTGGTGGCTTTCGGCAGCTCCCCAAGAAACTAATATCAATCAAGAGTTATCCTAACATGTTCATTTCCCTGTTGATTTGTTACAGTCAGCAAATTTTTGAAAGATGAAAAAAAAGTTGAAGTGTGATGAGTAACTTATATCATCACAAAAAGGAAATGTGTATCTTGGCAATTAAGCTGGCATTATTTTCAGAGCTAGTGCTGAAAACATTTCAGAATTAAGCACCAAGTAAGCATGTCATAAGTATGGGTGTGAAGAAAAGGAGGCCTGTGTTAGTGAGGGACAAACATGCTTTATTTAATATAGCACTGTATCTTTCTGGTAGTGCTGCGAAGATGACCCACATTCAGGTCCATGTATATTCCTTGCGACTTCATGCTGTAGGGGATGAGCTCAGTTAAAATGAGTGGTAACATGAGGAACACTGAAGTAAATTCTGCACCTTCAGGTTTGTAAAAAGAGAGGCTGCAACAATGAGGCTTTTTTCCCCTTTCACACACAAACTAGAGAAATCTGTTCATGGGGTTCATGTTTCAAGGTGTGCTTGTCCAAGGCAGTAGTTGCAGGCTTGTGAAATCACAGCCATTTAAATGGGGAGAGAAAGAAACATCAAGAAAGCAACAGTGCAGAGCAATGATGTCCGTATAGAGAAATGGGCTATTTTGGGGGGGAGGGCAGCAAGGCTTCTCTGTTGCTTTGACTACAGTAATGTGAAATAGTAAGGCCCTGTGAACATAGGTGATAACCTGCTTTCCCTTGGGCACGCTGCTAATCTGATGTGCAGGTAGTGACTTGCGTAAAACAGAGGCTCTCCTTACTGTAAAGGGAGTTAATGAGAGAAGGTAGATCTTGCTGGTTTGTTCTTAACATTTTATGCTGTTAATGAGCTCTGTCATTCATAGCAGGAGGAATTTATATTTTCAGGATACCCTGCCTCTCTTAAAGTAGATGCTGAATAAATTGAACTACGTAAACATGAACATGCTTAGCACAGTTTCAAAGTGGCTGCTGATTCAGGACCTGCCATCTTTGGATTGTTTCTCTTCTGCTTTTGTAGCTGTTTCTCTGAAGTGGTAGTCCTAGCTAATGCAACTGTCTCTCTTTTTGTGGCCTACTTAAAACCCAGAGAGTGCCTAATGTTGCTTTGCTACTAGCTGGTGCTTTTTTTAAGTAAACAAAACAATAAATGTTTACCTTAAGTTTTGTGTAGGTAAGTAACGTGCATGTCTCCTGTTTCTGAATCATTTACTAGGTGAATAACTTAATTTGGTTTTCACTTTTTTTTTCTTTTTTTTGGTGGAGCAGTGCCAGAAAAAGATGTTTACATGGTTTTAGCTAGCTTTCGGGTCACTGAAGATAAGCAGTTACTTGCTAAAGTGCTCTTGACTTTAGTTCTGCTTCTCAGTTCACATAGCAGATGAGTGTGAGGAGGAAGGCTACCCACTGTGGCAGCATGCAGTTATGCTCTACGTTGTGCAGATTTCAAGTGCATTTTATGTAATGACCAGAAAGATATATGTGAACACAGGATGCTCTTAAAGAAGGTGTGTTCACCTTTTAACTGTGGGTTATAGTAACAGAGCCTGAAGTCTGTGGGTGCGATATAGTAGAGAGTTGTATCTTTGGCTTTAATGATTCCTTCAGTGCAAGCTGGAAAAGTATGTGTTAGCATCCATGCGCAGATTGACCTTTCAAAGGATAGGGACCACATGAATTTATACTGTTCCTCCATATCAATTAATTTCATAGTCAAGGGGTAGTTTTCTTGATGCAGGCTTAGGACTTTGGGGAGAGTATTTGCTTAGCGCTTTACTGGAAAGTGCAGTGCCACAATGGCTTTATTAGTGTAGTATAGCATAATTTTTCATTTACTAAAACAATTTTGATGGCATAACATACTCACTACTGCTTTCTGAAATATATAGGAAGGATTGTGGACTCTATTTTTCCAATGCAAACTTGGTTTTAAAAAAATGAAATGTTAATTCCATAAGTACAAACTAATGCTTTTCTTGGGCAGAAGATGGAAATGTTAACTACCAAGTAATGGTGTTTATTTTGAGTTGGCTTTTTCTGTGGAAAGACGCACATCTGCTTTTAAAAATTTTGACTATATTGTCTCCAGTATTCTAACACAGAAATTTATGCTAGTATGTTTAATGTTAAGTGACAGAGGCAATTACCATTTATATAAAACATTTCTAAACAGCATTAAATCTGTACTGATTTCTGTTTAAAAGTAGGTCTATTTTAAGTTTAGGTCCTGCTGGGGTTGGCACACAGAGAGGACACAAATCTTGGCTCTGGTGCTGAGTTTAGTAGGAATGGAAGCGGATCCGCCCTTGAGTGCGCCAAGTTTGAGCCTTTGGTTCTGACTTGCCCAAGTTTATTTCAGTTGGGACAGTGCCAAGATACTCCCTGAAGCTGGGTGGGTGCTCCCTACCTATGTGCAGTACGTGCCTACCAGTTTACTATCCATATGCTCTTTTGGATGCATATGGTACATGTGTAACATGAGCACACACGCCCTTACAGTTGCCCCCAGGTGCTGCACTGTCCATGTGCCTCTGGAGGGCGTGAGAAATGGATGCGGTAATTCTGGATTTCAGTGCAGGCAGGTGCTGTAATTCTGTCAGTTCCTCTGAGACACTGGGGCAGGATGCTCCTAAGTGCACATTTCAGTGATGCTGTGGTCCTTCTGGGGAACACATTTCCAAGTGTGAGATGTCTACTTCAGAGGAACTCTCAGCAGAATACCAAATGGTGCTGTTACGTGAACTTCTTTGAACTGAAAAGGAAACACATTACATGTACTTAACACAGCAGAAGGAAGTCATTTTGCATTAAATGTTAATAGTAAATATGTCAAAAATAAGTCCACAGACCTCTGTTTATCAAATGTGAACTAATGTAACACTTCAAAGGTAATTATGGGGTGGGTTGAGGTGCGTTGAATCTTCCTTTGTTTCCACTGTGGCTTCTACAGAGGCACCTAAAAATAAGGTTCTTCCTGTTCTGAACATCTGTGTATCAGGAGAGACGTCACCAACCAGTACTTACTGTGCTAGCCCCTTGCTGCCAGAGTTGGGACTTTGCTGGGGCTGTATTTGCTCTGAGCAAGAGAAGAATTTGAAGTGTGGTGCAGGCAGTAAATGTTCCTCTTCCTTCCTCCCACTCTCCACCAGCCGCAAATGCTCTTTGCAGAACCTGTTTGCTCCTTCAATTTAGAAGAATTGCAGCAGGTTTGGGAGGAGGGTTTTGCTGCCGTAGACAAACTAGAATGTATTTTTCCCACCTGTCAGCATGCTTAGTGAATGTAACTTATAACATCTTAATTTTCTTGGTCAATTTTACAAGGAATGTGGAAGGCCTGAACTGCTGTGAATAGGACAACATGGAAAGTTCTATTGTGTTGGATTTCCTAAAAGAGCATGCAGCGTCGTTCCACTCTGTGATTTACTGTCAGAGAGCTGTTGACATCCATACTGAGATGCCTTTTGCCATCAGTCTTTGAGAACAAGGAGTAGTGCCAGAGATTATTTTTATATTTTGAGAGATTATCTGTTGAGATCATGCTTGGAGACAACTCTTAATCAATTCTCTTGTAAGTGAAGTATTCACCACTCACATGTGGGAATTAAGTTACTTTTAAGCTGTCCTTATGATCACTTTCTCCATGTAAAGTATGATGCTGTAATCAGGGTTTGAGGTTTTTCAGTGTCAGATATTCAGAGGCAGCGTAACCCATTGGTTGGGAGAGACATCTGGAGTTGGAATATTTTTTTCGTGTTCCAGATGCTGCTTTTGACTTGCTCCCTGACCTTTTCACTGCTCAGTATTTCAGCTTGTGGGACTTGCCAACTGTTCTGTATTTCTTTGTCCATCTTGCAAAACTTGACCCTTGAGCTACCAGAGGCTCCTTGCTGTCTTGTCTGTAGTGTTGTATGCTTCTCCAGTTACAGCTGATTTTCTGCTGTATGCAATTTCTCCCTAGCATTGCCAGTTTTACAGAATAAGACACCTGAAGTGGAAGCCCAGGCAGAAACCTGAAAGATTAGGGACCGCTCCATTCTAATCATACCTTCACTTTTTTGATCACATTGGTAGCAGCAACCTTGTATTGCAACTGTGTGCTACCATGTGATGAAAAAGCTGAGGACAGATGTGCATGATAACTAACATGCAAAAGTGTAACAGAGACAGTGTTATCCTTGCAAATTGCTCCTCAAGCCTTCAAAACCCTTTGTTGTTGTGTGACATTTCATAATTGCTGCAAAATCAGACATGGTGTATCTGCACTTAAAAGACAGCTGGACAGATTGTATGTAAATGTCTATCAGTTACATAAGTCTTCTATAGGTGGAGTCCATCTTGACTCAGAAAAGGCAGTGGGATTAGGAAGTGAGGGAGAGAACAAAATGCCATTTCTAGGTGTCAGAAGAGAGTCTGTAATGACAAACCGCTCTTAGCTGTGCAATTTCATTATGTCTTCTGCAGCACAACACTAGTGGAAGGACAAGAAAGGGTTTGTCTGAATGTTGCTGGATGTATTTAAACAGACCTAATGGCAAAGGCAGCAAAAGTTAACCTATGACAATTACCCAAAATATTGATCTGACAGCATGATGCTGTAGTCACAGAACTGCCACAGTTGCTTTGTTTTACATAGCAGCAGCTGACAGATGTGGGGAAACTTTGAAATACTTTCTTACCCAGCTATCTCTACAAAGGAAGCCAATATGATTATGTTGCTATATGGGGGAGAAATAAGTTCTAGCAAGTAGAGAAATTATGTGTTTAGGACTCACTCTGAACTCCATTTGGTGCTGACTGCAGAAGGGACAAAGGGGAGGCAAGAGGATTTGACTATGTGGTCCCCCCATCTGCCAGCATTTGGTATCAAAGACCACAGTAAATACGGAGGCACTACCATTGATCATTGCTATTTCAAGAACAATTGCAAAGCATCTGGCACACTTCAGTTTCCAATTTGCCAGCTTTGGGCTGAGTGCTGGCCTGAATGTAATAGGGCAGAAGTTTTTTGAGAGACTGCATGGTTCCTAAAAGGTAGGTCTGGTGCCCGTCAGTGACCCCAGACCATGGGCAGATTCATACTGGGACAAATGCAGCTGGTACTCTGGGATTATGGTGAGGGGAAGTGAACTAGTGTCCAGACCTCATCTGTAGGCCTTAAACTGTGCACGTGTATACTAACAGTAGTCACAACCACAGAGGATAAATATGCTCACACAGAATTTGACATTTTTAAAGGTGCATGACAGAATTTGTTAACTAATTTCCACTGTAATTCACAAGAAGTTGAATACCTTCTTATGTTCTTTCTAAATTCTCTAATTCCATTTTATTTAGGTTATTTATAGCTGTGCTTGAATTCCTGTAAGCAAACAGTAGGCTTGTAAAAGTTTGACTAGTGTAGGAATATCTGTAGGATAGTTCTGGTGTGGAAATGCAAATCATGTACTAAAGAGTTATATTTGACCAAGACCTCAATTTTCTGGCAAAATTATTTGGTCTTGGTTTTGGAACTGATACCAAAATGCATTGAAAAGTAGTGGAAGTCTTTCCCTTAGCTTCACTGGGCAGGGGATCAGGCTTTCTACAATCCGACTGCTGATAACACCTCTCTCAACTTTTTTATTGCCTAAGTAGTAATTATTTAGGCCTCGTAAGTGAAATTCTTTCAAGCAAAATATCTTCAGGCTGTCCATGATAGGACAAAGATGAGAGTGGGGAATACAGAACAGCCAGATGCATCTGTGATTAGGACTGTTACTGCCAGTAGTACAAAAGGTTTCTCAGATGTCTCAGAAAACCTTCTGGATAAAAGTATAACGTCTGTTCTAAAGGCTGTGGAGGAAAGCTACTAGCAAGTGCATTGCCACAGCTTTTGAAAAAGAACGAGACTGAAATGCTGAAAATTGTAAAACTGAGACATGCTCCTTGCAGTGTGCATCTTGTAAAAATGGTTGCTAAGCACTGGCAGAAAGTCAACTCTCCTTTTAACTATTTTTTTACCTCTGTGACATGTTTTTTCCTTCCATGTGCAATATCCTGTTGGCACAACAGATGAGTAGTAGCGACTGATTTGAAGCACCCTGATGGTGAGAAATAGGCCAGTCTTGCTTCCTGCAGCAGTTGCTCACAAACACATGCCTGGGTTGTAGCAGAGATTCAGGTGTCCTGAGACACATTATGAGTAAGGGAAATGCATACAGTGTTTTCACATACTAAATGGTTTTACAAAGTTGTTATTCAGCCAGAGTAAATCAAGAAAAATCAAAAGGAAACTCAATGGTCAGAGGCATCATTTCGCACCTGAAAGATACTGATAACCTTAAATTTAGGCACTTATGCTCTATATAGCTCATGGGAAGGAAGCAGGAAGGAACCCAAAATTAGACATCACTTGGAAAGTGAGTTATATCTCTTCATGTAAGTGTTGCAGTATTGAAGTAATTAATTTTATAGAGAACCATTGTGTCACATATATTCTTATTAATTTTGCACATGTATATGTGTGTATATATATATATTTGGCAGATATGTTCATCAATGACCAAGTCAATTGTTGCTGCAAAATTGCAGCCTTTTACTGGATATCTGAATGTGTCTGACACGGAGAAGTCATCTCCATGCAATGGTGTATTGCTTGCCCTTTTGGAAGAACAAGGAGATTCAACCTTGCAACAGGCTGGAGGAGTATGGTTCTGGGCCAGGCGCTTTGGTGGCTTCTCACCTTTATCCATTTTGTGCCAGGCTGACATTGGGCTGAAAAGGACCTGACACTGCACCTGAGCAACAGTAAAGCTGAAGAAGGGTTGCTGGAAGTGGATGCTGATGGTGTTTTCCATGCTTGAAATGTGCTATCTTGGGCATGAGAAATTTCAGTGAGAATAAAAACATACTGCAAACCATCAGGGTTTCATGCCAAACAGGTCATCTTGGTGCAATCCTGTGGCTCTTCATTGTAACTGGATTTGCTGTGCTTTAATGACTTTCTCTGACTATTTCCTGGCAAAGTGCTGGGATCTGGGGGAGCTGCTCAATTTCCTATTTAAGTATCGAGTGAGTGGTAGCTGAGGAGAAACACTTCCCTGCTTTCTGTGCATGGCACTAGCACAGCTCTTTCACATTGGTGAGGAGAACATAAATGCAGCTATTTGCCTTCTAGGCAGACTGAGAGAGGCATATGCCCTTATGGGAGCAGAAAAAGGTTGGATTTGGGCTAGCAGTGGTAGATGGCGATGGGCTCTGTAGACCAGGAGATGTTGATGCAGAGCCAGTGCGTCAGGCAACATTTCTCATTTTGTTTACTTTGCACTCCCGATGTCCAGACAAGCCCAGGAGAGTTAGCCCACAGCCAGCCCCAAACGAATAGACCATGTAGCATTTGTTCAGTTCTGGTTATTACCTAAACTGGAGGTTGGCCAAGTCAGTAGAGTTGACTCTGGCAGCAAGTACAAGTTGTGTTTCCCTTTCAGAAGATGGGTTTGAGGAATATGCTCATTCAGTGCTTGAAAATGCATGGCTTTCTGCCTCGTCTCATGAGAGTGAGAGGACTTGGAGTATGTTGATGTAATTCCACACTTTGTCATGTGTTATTTACATACTGTTTGCACCTCACTGTTCTCTGCATCAGTGCCAGAACCCTGATATTTCTGCAATTTATTTTTATGATCTTGGTGTTGAAACAGCTGTAAAAACAACTAGTGAAAGTGAGCCAGCTGCTGGAATTTCTGATTCTGAGTCTGGTTTGTAGTAGGCAGATTGTGAAAGGGAAGGAGAGATGGAAAACAACAAATTTAATCTCATGACTAGATACAATTCCTCATAACAAAACCAAGTTAGGTGGCTGAAATTTTATATGTTGAAAAGAATTAAATCACTAATAAATGAAATAATACAACTGTTTTGTACAGAAAGTGTCCAAGGATATATTACTGCTTTAAAGTAGATCTTACACTTGCCTGTGAGGGCTTGGGAGCAGTAGTATGTCATCTCTCCTACACCTCATTTGGTTTAGTATTGCAGAAATAGTTTAAGATATAAATTTTACCAAAGAGATGTAGATCAATTAACATTTTCCCTGGCTAGCTAAAATTGAAATACTTAGTTTGTACAGTGGTGTCAATACCAGTGAAATGTGACTTTGTGGAACAAAATTAAAAATAGCCTTTCATCCAAGTAGTTAATTGCTTTTGACTTTGGTATTTAGATTCTTTTTTGTGGTCCAAGTGTAATAGGGACCTGGTGTCCTTAACACTGTAGTGATACACATCATTACTGTATTTAAATTCTTCCTTTATTCCTGCCTTGAGGCTGGCCCAAGCAGCAGAAATAAACTGATCAGGTTAGCTGAAGATGAGCGCTGTGATTTTCTTCAGTTGTGCAGCAAGGAGCAGGGGGTAGCCTATGGGTAATGATTTGTTCCCTGCTTTTTTCAGTTGCAATAGCCTACCTGCTGTTTATAATGCTTTCCATAAAATATTTGCTAATTCACTTTCTAAGGATGTGAGTTGGAGGATGTCATGTCAGCCGGCAGCTGAGCACCATGTTTCTGCTCGTGGGTTGGGATAAGGACAGTTTAGTAGGAGAGCAAAGGAAGAAGAAAATAACAACAACAGTACTTACAACAGAATATACAAAACAGGTGATGCACAATGCAATTTGCTCACCTGACCCAAAGCCCAGCCTGTCCTGGAGTAGTGGCCCCTCCTCCCCAGCCAAACCCCTTTATATACTGAGCATGACATCATATGATATGGAATATCCCTTTGGCTAGTTTGGGTCAGCTGTCCTGGCTGTGTCCCCTCCCAGCTTCTGGTGAAAATTAACTCTATCCCAGCCGAAAACCAGGACAGAGGGCTGCTTCTTGGCATCTGCTTTGGCTCAGCCAAAAACCAGCAGCATCCAGGAGAAGTCTGCTCATGTTCAAAAAATGCCAGTTATGAGTTGTGTGCACTTTGTTTTGGAGGGAATGAGATAAGTCTGTCCTCATTCCTGATACATTTTCACCACACATGGCGATAAGCAGAGATAGGGTACAAGTCAGTTTATTAAAGCCCGGATGAACTCAGTTCTTGGAGATGATCTGGTCATTGCTTATTGCAAATTATTTCATTTAACCTGTTTTCCTCCTCCTAAAGAAATAAGGTAACAAGCGAGACAGCTGGGGCATCCAGGGACAAAGCTGTAGGGCTTTCAGAGGCTGTTTGGCCACTGCTTTGTTGCATTCATAGTTAATTATTACAGTGCAAAGTGCATGATAAATATTACAAGAGCCCAGACCACCTTGAAGTGTGAGCAGATGTTTATGAACAAGGCACTGAGAAAGCAAGCTATTAATTTTTCTAGTGGTAGCTGAATCTCCATTTACAGTTCCAGACTGGAAGGAGACAAGGTTCAGTTCAGAAACTCACTGCAACATCTAATATACTCTGCAGCCCTAGAGCTGCAGTTTTCAGAGCATGTACTCTGATGGTACATAACCCTGACAGAAACCCTCTGTCAGTGTGGTCGGAGGGTTTATCAGCTGGTTCATTCTTGTTAGGATGTAATTGTAACCCCAGGCAGAAAAATAATCTTTGTCTCTTCTGCTGAGAGCCAGACACATTTGTATGTTTTGCGGAACACTTTGCTGAAGTAAATGTAGCAGTACAAGTGTTCTGGGTGACTCTAGGTGAGCCCTGAAGAGGCAGGAGAAAGATTTTCTTTTCCTTTTTCTGAGAAGAATACCAAGCAATTTAAGTTTTGATCTTGCAATTTGTACTTTGCAATGAAACCTCTGTGCTCATGTTGAAGCCCGTTAACCTCAGTGGCACAGGCCAGTTAAGAGTTTTAATCATGGACATTGGATTCCAGCCCAAAGCAGGGATGTCACAACAGACTGGGTGCAGCTATTAAAAGCAACGGTGTAATGCACAGCAGAGATGGCAGCTAGAGAAGTTGGTCCAAAGGAGGGTAAGTGTGAATGTGAATGGTAGGAAGAAAGGAGCCAAAGGAAAAATGGGCTGAAAACACTCCTGACTGGAATCTCTTGATCTATTTATTTCTTCTTCCTTGATTATATTGCAATTTATTTTACAATGATGTAATACTATCCAAAGTACCTGTATTAATTTTCAGAGGGATGGTCTTGTCTATCAAATGAATGCGTAACTCCGTTTCTAATCTACCTTAGAAGCTGAGCACATACCTTTGCAATGCTGATGTCTGTTACCATGTTCAGGAACAGTATTGTTGCTGTCTGGGGGACCGGAGCAGGAGTGCCAGGCTTGGACTCACCAATATGTTTTGCCAAAATCAGAACGGAAGGCTTTGATCTAGGTATTCTTAGTCAGAGATGTCTCCTGCCTGCAATGTCTCGAATATTTTATTCTTTTCCCACCCTGATGTTTAGAAACAATGAATACATTACCTATGAAGCTGGCTTTCCTAGGCCCTAACAGCTGTGCAAGTTCCTGATTGGGCAAGAAAAGCTGCCAGTGGTAGTCTAGAAAGAAAAGAAACATGTTGTTCTTCAAGCACTTACAGATGTTGAAGTTGCACCACTAATTTTGCACACTGCTGTGTTTGTGGTTATAGTCACATTTTATTCTGTTTAGGTATACACTATTTGGCACATGTAGGTCTCAGTTTGATTTGTATTTCAACTGAAAATATCAGAACTTGCAACTCAAAATCCTGACTTTGTTGAGCTCTAGACTTAATAGGGGATCACAAAGAGCCTGTTTGACCACGAAGGTTAAGCATATGCCTGTATGTATGTGGTGGGTTGACCCCGGCTGGAGGCCAGGTGCCCACCAGAGCCGCCCTCTCACTCCCCTCATTCACCAGACAGGGGAGAAAAGGCATAATGAAATGCCCGCAGGTCGAGACAAGGACAGGGAGAGATCACTCACTAACCATTGTCACGAGCAAAACAGACCGAACTCAGAGAGGGAATTCATCTGATTTATTACTAGGCAAAACAGAGTAGAGGAATGAGAAATAAAATCAACTCTTAAAACACTTCCCCCCACCCCTCCCATCTTCCTGGGCTCAACTTCACTCCCGGCTTCAACCTTCCCCCCCTCAGAGGCACAGGGGGACGGGGAGTGGGGGTTACGGTCACTTCATCACACGTTGTTTCTGCCGCTTCTTCATCCTCAGGGGGAGGACTCCTCTCATCGTTCCCCTGCTCCAGCATGGAGTCCCTCTCACGGGGTGCAGACCTTCAGGAGCAAACTGCTCCAGCGTGGGGTCCCCCATGAGGTCACAAGTCCTGCCAGCAAACCTGCCCTGGCATGGGCTCCCCTCTTCACGGGTCCACTGGTCCTGCCAGGAACTTGCTCCAGTGTGGGCTTCCCACGGGTCACAGCCTCCTTCAGGTGCCTCCACCTGTTCCGGCGTGGGGTCCTCCACGGGCTGCAGGTGGAATCTCTACACCCCCTCATCCTTCCTCCATGGGCTGCAGGGGGACAGCCTGCCTCACCATGGTCTTCACCACGGGTTGCAGGGGGATCTCTGCTCCGGTGCCTGGAGCACCTCCTCCCCCTCCACCTGCACTGACCTTGGTGTCTGCAGAGTTTCTTACATCTTCTCACTCCTCTCTCCGGCTGCAAAAGCCCTCTCTCTAAGTGTTTTTCTTCTTCTTAAATATGTTGTCACAGAGGCGCTGATTGGCTTGGCCTTGGCCATTGGCGGGCCTGTCTTAGAGCCGGCAGGCATTGGCTCTATCAGACACAGGGGGAGCTTCTAGCAGCTTCTCACAGAAGCCACCCCTGTAGCCCCCCCCGCTACCAAAACCTTGCCACGCAAACCCAACACAATGTACAAAATCCATCAGGAAGATTTGTGACTGTCCAGAGATGGTTAAAAAGTATAGTTTTAACAAGGCCGAAAAGCCACATAAAACTTTATCAAGTTTAATTCCACTCTTCAGCTCTGGTTTTGACACACTTCTCGTGCCTTGAGTTGGTGCGCCAAAATTCTGTGTGATTTGCAAAATGTCTGTAATAAGCATAGCTGGACACACACCCACTTCAGTCAGGGGATTGCTTGTATAGAATCATAGAATCATGGCATCATTTTGGTTGGAAAAGACCTTTAAGGTCATCAAGTCCAACTGTTAACCTAGCACTGCCAAGTCCAACCACTGAACCATGTCCCTAAGCACCACATCTACACATCTTCTAAATACCTCCAGGGATCGTGCCTCAACCAGTTCCCTGGGCAGCCTGTTCCAATGATTGATAACCCCTTCCATGAGGAAATTTTTCCTAATATCCAATCTAAACCTCCCCTGGCACAACTTGAGGCCATTTCCTCTTGTCCTATCATTTGTTACTTGGGAGAAGAGATTGACACCCACCTGGCTACAACCTCCTTTCAGGTAGTTGTAGAGAGTGATAAGGTCTCCCCTCAGCCTCCTTTTCTCCAGGCTAAACAACCCCAGTTCCCTCTGCTACTCCTCTTAAGACTTGTTCTCTAGACCCTTCATCAGCTTTGTTGCTCTTCTTTGGACATACTCCAGCACCTCAATGTCTTTCTTGTAGTGAGGAGCCCAAAACTGAACCCAGTATTTGAGGTGCATCCTCACCAGTGCCAAGTACAGGGGAACGATCCCCTCCCTAATCCTGCTGGCCACACTATTTCTGATACAAGCCAGGATGCTGTTGGCCACTTTATCCACCTGGGCACACTGCTGGCTCAAGTTCAGCCGGCTATCAACCAACACTCCCAGGTCCTTTTCTGCCAGGCAGCTTTCCATCCTCTCTTCCCCAAGCCAGTAGCATTGCCTGGGGTTGTTGTGACCCAAGTGCAGGACCCAACACTTACTCTTGTTGAATCTCATACAAATGGCCTTGGCCCATGGATCCAGCCTGTCCAGATCCCTCTGTAGAGCCTTCCTACCCTCAAACAGATCAACACTCCTGCACAACTTGGTGTCGTCTGCAAACTTACTGAGGGTGCCCTTGATCCCCTTGTCCAGATCATTGATAAAGATATTAATCAGAACTGGCCCCAGTACTGAGCCCTGGGGAACACCCCTTGTGACCAGACGCCAACTGGATTTAGTTCCATTCACCACAACTCTTTGGGCCCAGCCATCCAGCCAGTTTTGTACCCAGCGAAGTGTACACCCATCCAAGCCATGAGCAGCCAGTTTCTCCAGGAGAATGCTGTGGGAAATGATGTCAAAGACTTTAGTAAAAGTCCAGGTAGACAACATCCACAGTCTTTCCCTCATCCACCGAGTCAGTCACCTTGTCAATAGAAGGAGATCAGGTTAGTCAAGCAGGATCTGCCTTTCATGAACCCATGCTGATTGGGCCTGATCACCTGGTTGTCCTGTACCTGCTGCGTGATGGCACTCACTGCGTGATCTGCTCCATAACCTTCCCTGGCACCGAGGTCAGACTGACAGGCCAGGAGTTCCCTGGATCCTCCTTCTGGCCCTTCTTGTGGATGGGTGTCACATTGGCTAATCTCCAGTCAACTGGGACCTCCCTGGTTAGCCAGGACTGCTGATAAATGATGGGAAGGGGCTTGGTGAGCACTTCTGCCAGCTCCCTCAGCACCCTTGGGTGGATCCCATCTGGCCCCATAGGCTTACGTGTGTTTAAGTGGTGTAGCAGGTTGCGAACCATTTCCCGTTGGATTATGGGGGCTCTTGGATCATTCTGCTCCCCATCCCTGTCTTCCATCTTAGGGGGCTGGGTGCCCAGAGAACAATTGGTCTTACCATTGAAGACTGAGGCAAAGAAGGCATTAAGTATCTCAGCCTTTTCCTCATCCTTTGTCACTATGTTTCCCTGCACATCCAATAAAGAATGGAGATTCTCCTTAGCTCTCCTTTTGTTGTTAATGTGTTGATAGAAACATTTTTTTATTGTCTTTAACTGCAGTACCCAGGTTAAGTTCTAGCTGGGTTTTGGCCCTTCTAATTTTCTCCCTGCAGAACCTCATGACATCCTTGTAGTCCTCCTAAGTTGCCTGCCCCTTCTTCCAAAGGCCAAAACCTCTCCTTTTTTCCTTGTGTTCCAGCCAGAGCTCTCTGTTCAGCCAGGCTGGTGGTCTTCCCTGATGGCTCATCTTTCAGCACATGGGGACGGCCTGCTCCTGCACCTTTAAGATTTCCTTCTTGAAGAATGTCCAGCCTTCCTGGACTCCTTTGCCCTTGAGGACTGCCTCCCAAGGGACTCTGTCATCCTGTCTCCTAAACAGGCCAAAGTCTGCCCTCTGGAAGTCCAAGGTAGCAGTTCTGCTGACCCCCCTTCTAACTTCTCCAAGAATTGAAAACTCTATCGTTTCATGATCGCTATGCCCAAGATGGCCTCCAACCGTCACATCACCCACAAGTCCTTTCTCTGTTCACAAACAACAGGTCCAGCGGGGCACCTTTGCTAGTTGACTCATTCACCAGCTGTGTCAGGAAGGTGTCTTCCACACACTCCAGGAACCTCCTGGACTGTTTCCTCTCTGCTGTATTGTATTTCCAGCAGACGTCCGGTAAGTTGAAATCCCCCACAAGAACAAGGGCTAGCAATTGTGAGACTTCTCCCAGTTGCTTATAGAATATTATGTCTACATCTTCATCCTGGTTGGGTGGTCTCTAACAGACTCCCACTATGATATCAGCCTTATTGGCCTCCCTCCTTCTTACCCATAGACATTCAACCTTATCATCACAATCATCAAGCTCTAAACAATCGAAACACTCCTTAACATGTAGGGCCACCCCACCTGAGGGGATATGCAGTTATTCTTGTATTTACTGTTGCTATTCCATTAAATCGACTTTACTAAAACAAAGCAAAAAAAAACCAAACCTGCTTGTTTGGTGGGGTATATTAAGCCCCAGAGAAGAAGAGGCTTCTTTAACATCCCCTGAAGGCCCCAAGCCTGTCAGGGAATATTACATGGGGATGTCTGGTAGTGAGAAGCACACTGCTTTCCTTAGTCTGAAGACATACTGTAAATTCATTCCTTGCTACTGCCTGTAATCCAGCAGAACTCACCTCAAGAAACAACTGATATTTTCCTCAATGCCAGTTAAAATATCGTATACTGTATTTGAACAAATCTTTTGCCTCTTGCCTGCTTTTTAGCATCTTAGTTCATTATTATTATTATTGTCTTTTATAGACAAGTAATATTCTCTCAGCTGATGGGGTCCTAGTATGAGAATAAGCAGACCAATGGTAAATGCTTTTCTAGCATGCCTTTGTCTTGGGGGTGTGTTTCTTTTCCAGATGTGTTGAAAGGAGCAAGTTACTGCCTGGATAATCATCTATTTTACCTTTTCCTCTTGTTTTCTCAACAGGAGAGCTGCCCAGTCCCACTATGGAGGAACACAATGGCTCTGCAGAGACTCCTCTGCTGAGCCAAGGGCGGCACAGTGCCATTAAGTGTGGGTGGCTGCGGAAGCAAGGAGGCTTCGTCAAGACCTGGCACACACGCTGGTTTGTTCTCAAGGGTGACCAGCTTTACTATTTCAAAGATGAAGATGAAACCAAGCCTTTGGTAAGTGAAAGGAGGGGATAGGCTTGGAGGTGAGGGAGGAAAATAAGTTAACGCAAGCAGAATTGTCTGGTGTTTAAAGAACCAAACCTCTCCATCTCTGTCACTGACTCAGTACAACTTGGGATTTTGATTATAGTGAACACAAAACCAAGTCAGGGCTGGGCAGTTAGCATGGTTTCCCCATCAGGCTTGTTTCTAAAACTTCCTTTTCCAGGTCAGGTTTTCTCATTGCAGCATTTTCAGGGGAGTGAAACGTACACGAAGTAGCAAGTACTCAAGTAGCAACAGTCAGTCAGGTGGACTTGACTGACACAGATGAATAAGCTGTATTTGAAAAGGTACTGCTTATTTTTTTGCTGTTTAAAATGTGGAGTATCCTTGCTTTGTGTCTTCCCAAATAGGAAATCCCTTAAGACTGTAGCCTGAATACGTTGCCATCTGTAATGTGGAACAGACTGCTGTCTGCTGCCTGGTTCTGTTGTGGTAATTTACTGCTGCTTAATGCTCATCTATTTTCCTATTTATTTAGCTTTTTTCACCAGCATGCTTTAGGGCCACCTATCTCTAGAGTACCATAAGAGTGGAGTAAATAATGCTGCCTCTTAGGGCAGGGCAGGCCTGAGCCGTAGTGATGATAATTTAAGAGAGATCTTGTGTTAGCATCTGCAGGAGTATGATAATCCTATGTGTTAATAATTTTCTAGATGCTTGTGAGTTCAGAAAAACCTTTGATGTCTGTGAGTTACCTTTGTGCAGATATTAAAATATAACTGCACTCCTGTTTTTTATGCCTACTAAATTTTTGATGGTGTACCTTTATGTGGAGTTCATAAGGAGTTCTCAGAGATGTAAATCCAATCTCATCTAGCTTCCTGTATGGAACAGGTCATGACACATTGTCAAGCTTTACAGCTTGCGTTCTGATGCATGTGTTAAGAAAACCTTTCAGTCTTGAGGTAATTGTTCCCAAAGAAGGTTCTTGTATGAGTTATTTTCTAAGTACCAGTTTCACAGCCTTGGTAGCTGTTTGCCCTTAAAATTATCCCAGATAGTATAGGTTAATTAAATAACACACTGTGTATTTACAAATTATATGTTAGTATGACTACTTTGAATATGAAATAGCTAATAATTTCTGGGAAATCAAATGCATCTTTTACCAGATATATATTGTTAATCAAGAGTGTAAAAAGCAGCCATCAAAATAAAAATGTTTATGGGCCAGAACCTGGGTTTCCAGAATACAACTCTGCTTCCTAGTACCTGACATCTGCCAGTATGTTTGCATGCAAGGACTTCATTGCTTTTTGAGAGGTGACACACTGCTGTACTGCATGGAACTTTGTACAGCACTAGGGAGCCCAAATTACCATCTTGTCTGTCTGCTTCTGACCTGTGGGATGACTTCAGAAGATCCTATTGACTTTGCTGCTTCTCTTTTGTGAAATGGAGGTGGTGATTCTGATCTTCTGATACCTTTGATAACTTAGGTAGCAGTTGGTTAAGTAACTAAAAGTTCTAGTTTTCCACCTATGTCTCAAGTAAGTTCATAAAGACACCTAGAGATACAAATTGGGGGTGGGGGAGAGAAGTGCCAAGAGAAGCGTAGCTTAAAATATGCCAGTAGGTTTGGAAAATGAATGGGCCTGTCCAAATTAGGATCAGTCAATATCTCATCTTGGTGTAGCTTTGGAATGTTTCCGAAATATGTCCCGGGTTCAATGCCATGTACAGAAATGATTTTTTGCCATTTAACTACATTGAAAGGTTTGCTGCATTTACTTTGACAAGAAAATCGCTATGACCTTCTGGGAACCCTGTTGTTCTTACTGTGGAGAGCTAAAGCAAAGAACTACACTGATACCATGAGTTTTCAGTGCATAGGGATATCATTAGGAAATGGCAAGCAGTCTTTTGTTATATTATTATATTAGCCATGTAGCACTAGATCTGTATTTAGGATAAATACCTGTTTATTCACTACTGGATTGTACAGTCTGTACAATGTACAATTGTACAATAATTCTCTTAGACAATAATATAATGGAAGAGAGTTAATGAGTTTGTTTTCTTCCAAATTGGATTATAGTTTTTATTTTGCTTACTGGTTGGTTATGTTTGGAAGGAGGCAGAGAGTGGTGATTATTTGTCCTAATGAATGCTCTAATTGCACACCTTGTGCATATATATTTATGTAAGGTGGGAGAGCTATAGCTGGAGAGGACAAGGCAAGCCAGTGAGTTTATGTTCATGGCCTCGATGTGGGTTAGATAAAAGCAGAACCCTGTTTCTGGTGTGAATTCATCAGGTGTTCTGAGCACTAGTCTGCTTAACATTTTCTCTTGGGTTCTGTCCAGTCTGTACCAGAAATTGCACCATGATGCTTGCATTTTTGAAAGTGATGGAGACGTGAATGGAACTGAATTTCAGAAAAATATTATTATCTGTTAGACTTTATTCTACAAGTGACTGTGTATAATGGGAGTAAAGAAAAGAAGTAACATCTCTTGTCTAAACAATCAGTAAATGCTTTGGAATTCCTGAAGAATGCTCATTTCCTGCTAGTAATATAGGTAGCTACCACATGCACTTTAGTCAATATATGTGCATCTCCTTGGTGTCAGACTATTAAATTTAAAAGTCATTAACTATCAGTGTGAGTGTGGGGAAATGTCTCTGCCTGCCTGTGTCAGATGCCTACAGGCACACAGGGCTATTGAAGAACAACAGAAGAAAAAGCAGTACACGTCTTATGGTCAAGGTCACTGAATTGTCATTGATTCTTTATCATCATCAGATATAAGAATCTTTCCCTTGTAATGTTTTATCAGTAAGAATAGCAGCTACCTTTTGCTCTGATATCCTTGAAACGGCTCTGGGGATCTGGCAAAGACAGCATTTCTGTTTACTGAAGACGTGGGTATGGATAGCAACAATCTACTTAATTCCTGAAGACAAAAAAGCTAATGAATAAGTGAGCAAGGCATGTGAAAAAATAAAATCTGACTTCTGATAATTCTGCGTAATTTTTACTTCTTGGAAGTGATACTGGATTTTGCCTTGTTAATTCTTGTTACCATCTTGGTAAGTCACCTTACTCCTGACAGCCCATTTTGCTTTAGAAAGCTACTATTATGTCAGATCTGAAGGTCAGTTACCCAAGCTTGAAATGTGGGCAGCTGAAAGAAATAAGCATTTAGCATTCCCCTTTTCACAGTACAGCTGTTGTTTAAATGCAGCCCATGAAAATGTATTTCTTGCTTTCTTCTCTGCCTATGGTTAACTTCTCCAGCTGTGTCTGGGTTGGTATGGTCTTAATTGAAGATTGGGGGGAGGAAGTCAGTGTGGCAGCATGCTTTCTCTGTGGTTTTGTGAGCAGCAGGAGGGTGCTTCTAAGCATCGTCTCTTTGTTGCAGCTCTCCTGGTGTTACTGAGGAAGTGAGTTTATGGGAGCAAAGCTAGTTAATCTCTACTGATGGAGCATCATTGATATGAGATTGTAAATGAACAAGAATTGGCAAGTTCATCCAGTCAAAACAATGTTTTAGGCTTAGGCACCTATTTAATGTTGTTGACACTCAACTTGTTTTATGGATTTGAATTTGAGATGCGTGCAATAGAGAGATCTTAAAAGAACTATGAAGTAGCCTTCAAGAAATACTTGTTGGTCTATGCCTGAAGGCAGACAATGATCTGTTATTTCAGTTTATGTCCCATCCTGAACATTTTGGTGTGCAATTTTTGTCCTCTAGATCTTGTGAAGCTCCTAACTGTTTGGCTTAAGTAATGCTAAACAGTATTCAGTGGCTCACAGTATCTTAGACAAACCCTGGGAAGGGGCAGCAGATTTGAATGTGAAGGTATGAATCTTAAACATGGAATTGGAATCAGTCTTTGATTGAAACTAAGTGGCAGCTGGAATCTTAAGTACAGGTCACCATTTGTCTGTAAGGGAAAGACCGTCTCTGATGTAAAACCAATATATTTTGAAGTATTGCTTTCTGGCAAAATATGTGCTTCCCATTTAATTAATTTTTTAAAAATTTATTGACGTAAAATGCATTTAACTGCATTAATAAGAAACACGACAAATTTCAATTGCATTTTCAAATTAAAATAAAGCTTCTAATGAAAGTGTTAAATAGAAATTAATATGATAATTACATAATTTGAAACTTAGCCTTTCAGTAGGGAAAAATCTTTCAGTATTGGTGTTGAATATTATTAACAATTGAGCATTGTGCTTTTTTTACAGGTTAGAAGGGAATGGATAACATTTCTGGGTGGAGGGATAAGCCCTAATTGTATATGCACTTTAGAACTGCATCACAAGAAATGACCATCTCTCCTTGTTGCCTAGAGGATTTTCAGTAAGGAACATCAGAGTATTATTCACTCTGGTCCTTTGCTTGGAAAGCCACAAGAACCAGCTTTCATGTGAATGCTGAAAAGCAGTGTAGCAAATGAAATAGCTTCTCAGTACATATTGCTTTGACTTGTAAGAGCAGCTCCTTCGGTCTTGTGAGTGAAGCACGAAGTCTGCACACTTAGCTTCATGGACCTTGCTCAAAATTCCACCTTTCATGGAGCAAATTCAGGGACTTGATGTGAAAACAGCAAGGAGTGTCCAGACCACTGATTTTATTTATTTATTTATTTATTTATTTATTTTCTTTCCTCATTGTAGGCAAAATACTTGCTATTAGTCTAGGAAACAGAAATGGTCTTGGGATGGACATGTGCTACTGGGTGAGCCCTCACCTGTGTAGGAGCAGTGCTTTGAAATACTGAGTTACCTAAAGGCTATTGCAGACTGTTTGGGAGAAATTAATCAAATACAATTATCCAGGTGTCACAAGAAATGGGGGGGGTTGATAGAGAAAGCATGTTTCTGAGGAATTTCACTGGAAACTAAATATACTGGATGAAATTATATAAGATTTTCTTGAGATCAGTAGTGATGTATGCCAGTAATGAAAAGATTTACCAGAAAGGCTGTTACTGGCTACCTTTTTTTTTTTTTTTTTGAGGGTGGTAAATATGGAACTTAAAAGCCAAACAAATAAAAAGCCTCCACAGAATATCCATCTTATCCAGCACACCTTAAGCAGTTCACGTGAATGCAGTGGAATGCAAGGATGTTCAACACACCTTAGATGAAGGTTTTAAAAAAGTCAAATTACATGGTATTCTGCAAAGGTAGTCAACTGCCAATGTCCTCCTGAGACAGTAACATGCTCTGGAGCAGTCCTGATAAAAGGTTTCCAGCTGGTCTTGATGAACTTTGATTTCTTTTTTTTTTTTTTTTTTTTGACAAAGTGGACAAGAAATAGTGGCCCCATTTTTCAGATGTCTGAATGAAGCCTCTTTGTGACTGACTGCATGCCCTTTCTAATGATTTCTGCTCGGGGAGTCCTTGTTGGGTAAACGCACTGCAGGTTGCAGTAGAGCAGTTGGCTCGCAGTGAGCAAGGCGCTGTCGTGGCCTGGTTGTTCTTGCTATCCTGTTGTCATTTGGCAGTCTGGAGTGTGATCTCTCCTTTATTTTCTTTCCCTTCACAGCTTTTGACTTTGCATATGCTCACTAAAGTAAGGTACTACTCGTTGCAGTTTTGCACACGTCGTGCAAACTAGAAACATATTTAGGGTTAGCCATGTGTTCTTGGTGTAATGATATTTCCTGTTTCTTGAAACGCTTAGTTGAAGGAAGAGAAGCCTCTGTGTAACATACCTTTCTATTTATGAAAAGTGGATTTTTTTCCTTTCTGATCATTCTTGATCTCCATCCACTGAACATAAGGTCTCTCAAGTTTTAAACTGAAAATCAACTTCTTAACTCTAGTACTGATTGAGTTTCAGGTGAGGAAGAAGAATTGTATCCCATCTGATGTGAGTAGCAGAATCTCTTGCCTTTTTTCTATGATGTGAGGCAGAAACAGGTATGACCCAGCATGGCAACAGGCAAAGCAATCTAAAACCTGGTCTTTCTCACATAGTGAACTGCTGCAGTGGTGGCTGTACAGTGCAGAAAGTCAAGTGAAAGCCCCCAAACTGCGTTGGGCATTTTTTATGGGTTTTCAGGGAATGGCTCCTCAAGTATATAAATATAAGCAGACTTTTGCAACTCAAGCACTGAAATTTCTCGAATACAGGGACGGTTACTGAAGGATAGGTCTGAAAGTTCTTCTGTGTGTGCCTTTGTAAGTTTTTAAGTCATTTATTGCTGCAGGTTTCAGCAACTTATTCGTAGACAAACTTTTTATTTTTACTCAAGTGACCTATGTCAGTGCTATTAAAGGTGTAATACACTTTGGTCTGTAGATACCCATGGGAATTTCGTACAAAAGAGATTAGTGTGATAAGGCTAAGTTTATTTGAAACCAGGGTGTTTCTAATACCATTATTATGTTGCTTGGGAAAGGTTTCTCAAATTTGCAGGACTGAATTTCTGTCCTCAGCCTGAGAAAAGTAGCCACAAGGTCCGTCACTGAGGTGCTCAACTTGGAGGTGATCAAATTCCAACTTTTATCCTTCTGCTGTTTTCTGCTTCTCAGACCAAAAATGTGAATTTGAATTCTCGGTAATTGTTCTTTGTTTTGTTCCTTTGAAAATCTTTGGAGGTCTAGGGCTTGGCCCAGTAGGAGTCTTAAAAATTTTCACAGGAAGAAAAAAGGTTTCTCTTCCAGCACTAACTGCCACATTAATTACAGGAGGGTCTCTAAACACTGTGCAGGGTTATGGATTCTGTGCCAAGATCAGGCAGTTACTGCTCAGTGCTTTGCCCCAGCTTATGCTGTTGGAAATTCAGTTCCTCCATGAAGATGGTTTTTAGGTTTCAGTGCAATGCAAGGAGTATTCAGTGTCTCTCTTAGTCAGCTTTCAATGTAGCAGTTGTGTCATTGTCTGTGACTGTACTGGTAACATCTACAAACTACTATCCTGCTATTGTACCAATTTGTTTAAATCTGTACGTACTTCATTCCTGAGGGCTTGTAGCTTTTCATTCTCAATTGAGCTTGAGTGAAAACAGCTCTCGGGTGCAGTTTTTGTCCTTGCATTGCTGCTGTTCTCCCTCTTCAGATCCAGCTCTGACCCCAACTTCCCCTGGGTTTGCCTTTGCCTCTGAATACATTGGCTGGTGAAATAACTGCCCCCCTCCTCTCCCAGTATCTATAGCTTTCATAAAGGGCCAGCTGTACGGTTGTTGCTCTCTGACGTGGTTCAGTGTCTCCATCCCAATTTGATGACTTGGAAATAACAAATTAAATTGGTTACCTTCCTACTCCCCATGCCCCCAGCAGTTTCACTAGCTGCCTGAGTAGATCTTCAGTTCAAACTAAAACTAAAAGTTTGTAACTATTTTCCACAATCAGCCTCTGTGATGCATTTTTGACACCCACTTGCCCCAAAACAAAAAAAACAAACAGTGGGCCTAGATGCTGTGCAAATCTGAGAACGTCTGTCTCCTTTTAGGCTTCAGAAAACCAGTCCAGTGACTGAAGTTCAAAATTCTCCTGACCTGAGGCAATTTTGTAGGTGGGAAGTGTGGACCTTTCATGGTGTTTGGCCTTGTGTATTCCACTGAGACTTTTTGTTGTTATAACCAAACTCGGAAAGTCAGGATGGTGAAGAAAAGATGATCCCGCCTGAGTCTGCCTGTTTATGTGGCAGGCAGTACAGCCCCAGGTCCTCTTCCAAAGTCATTTGGGAACAACAAATACGTATTTCCAGACTTCTGTATATTTAATCAATCCAAACTGTGAAATTAGTTTTAGTAAACATTTTTATAATGGAACAAAGCAAAAATGGCTCATGGCATTGATTGAAAATGCTAGCACCATTGACCTGTGTGTGCATTCAGAGCTAAAGCTCTCTAGTATGCTACCATGTGTTGTATAAACACTGTGTATAATTAGACTCAGCCAACAGCTGCTGTTAGCTTGGAAAAGATAGGCGCTCTAATAAGATATAAACTAGCCAACAGCTTAATTTCAGTTCTTGGTGGCCAATGCATCTGCTTAGTCCAAATGTTCAGAGGACTGCCCCCACCTTTCACTTTGTGGCACCAGGAAACTAGCTTGTTTGTAATAGCTTGCTAACTCTGAAGTAAAGTTAAACCCTCAGCATGCTTCATTGCATTTCATGGATGAGCAATACTTCCAGATGTAAGAAACTGCTACATGGTACAAAACTGCTTTTCCATGGTGGTGGGGCTGCCCGGTCTGTTACTGTCTTGAGTCGTGCATTTCTTTTTATGCTTGCACCATCTTTCCCTCCCTCCTTTCCTCTCCATTTCTGGCTCGTGCAAATTGACAGGATTTGGGACAGAGAAAAGAGAGGAGATACTCTCTGCTTTTCTCTGTTGCCTGCCAGATGAAAAGTGCATTTCTAGTAGTTGCTAATGAATGTATATTTAACGGTTAATGAAGTTGTGTGGAGAGGACGGTGTCAGGCTGCTGCAGCTTAAAAAAATATACCTGATGTTACATTGTGATGGTTGTCATTAATTCTTTTCTTACTACCACCTTCTTGTCTGAAAGACTGCTGATCTACATTCCTAATAATGGCAGTGGTTTTGTATTATCAACTCCAATGCAGTGCAATGCCTTTTGTTGTATTCAGTTGGACAGCAATGATCTGCTGTAAATGTTTCTGTCTAGCGTTCCTTGCTTAATAGCTGTTGTACCAGTAGGGTAAAGAATGTAATGTGACTACTGCTACATAGCATGTGTGAGGGTATAAGGTGAAGTTCTGTGTAAATCAATCTCCAAATTAATCTTCAAGTATATTTAATGCTTTCTCTTTCAAGCATATGTGGAGCCTTAACCATTATAAAAGTAAATTTTTAAATTATTTTTGCGCTCCATTAATTTGGGCAGCAGAGGCTATGTGGTAAGTTTGTCTTGTCTAAGGGCAAACACTTGAGATAATAATGAATAGATACGGATGTTGTGTTTTGGAGCCTGACTGATTCAGTGACATTTGATCAACTCATAACCTGGAGCTGCTGCAGGTAGCTTCTGGCTTAGCGTACACTATTAATAGAGTGCTTGAGATGTGGACACGTTCAGTCGGTGCTGCATTATCTTGTGTAGGCCATGTCCCTATTTAAAAGAAATCCTAGGTGTACTTGCTTATTTCCTTGCATATTGCGAAGAGACTTATTTAATGTTGTTGCTGAGGACCGATTCTAGCAATAATTTTTAGTGGCATTTGTACAAGTCCACTGATTTCAGCTTCATTCAGTTGGATTCCATAAATGTGTGCTTAGGCTCATCACATGAAAAATCACCTGAATCCCATGCAAGTTCAAATGCAGTGAAATGGTGAAGACGTGCTATGTAACATAGACACTGTGGACCAAAAAAACCTTCCTCGGTGTCTTGGTTATTAGAGCCTTTGGGTTGCCACGTGTTCAATGACAGGCTGAGCCAGACATTTCAAATCCCTTCGTACAGAACAAGTTTATGAGAATGGCCATCACAGGTGATATTTGCATTGGCAGCCTCAGAACAGAGGCCAAGGGTTGAATGGTAACAGAAGCAGCTAAATTAACTTCTAATGCTGGAGGGACATCCTTTTCAGTAGACTTGCAGCACAAAAGTTGAGCTAACAAAAGCTTTCTCTGTTACTGCCTGGGCTGCAGAATAAAACCCATTAAAAGCCTATGCAGCTACCCACAAGGAGCTCCTGCTCTGAGTGAGTAATTGCAGCATCTCCAAGAAAAAGCAAATGCTTTTAACTCTTGAATAATGACCACAAGCAATTGAAGGGTACTACGGGCTTTCATAGACACAGGCATGTGTTTTGGAAGCCTGTTGACTTGAACCAAGCATTAGTGTAATAATCTGGTCATGCAGGTGATAGAAAACAGGAGGCTGTGATTTAAGTAATGAGCTGATGCTTTAGTAAGCCACTATATGTGCATTTGCCAGAATACAGTGGGGACCTCACAAGAATCTTATTGTATGATGGCACAGCAGCGTAGGCTTTCCTCACCTAATCCACAGGTTTCAGCTCTGGTTTAGGACTACTCACCTTCCCCTTTTCCCTCTGTGTTTCCATAATGTCTGTTGCTTCAAACTTAAGTTTTCCTTTCTTCCCATAAGCAAAGGTAAAATTGCAGGTCTCCTGTACTTTGGAGGGATGACTGTTTCAGCCTTGAAATAGTGCTAGATATGTGAAGGATGGGGAGCAATGAAAAGCCTGCATGCCATGGTCCTATATCTATTAGAGTAATTAGTGTGTTTCTGTCCTTATGCTGTGAGGAGCGTATCAGCCACCCTTCAGGCTGCCCACTTGGTCTTTGGTGAGGACTGTCCTGGCTTTCAGCTGGGATAGCGTTAATTTTCACCAGAAGCTGGGAGGGGACACAGCCAGGACAGGTGACCCAAACTAGCCAAAGGGGTGTTCCATACCATATGACATCATGCTCAGTGTATGAAGGGGGCTGGCTGTGGGGGACTCGCTGCTCGGGGATGGGCTGGAACTTGCGTTCCAGGAGGTGAGCAAATTGCATTGTGTATCACTCGCTTTGTATATTCTTTTATTAGTATTGTTGTTATTTCCCTCTCCCTTTGCTGTCCCAGTAAACTGTCCTTATCCCAACCCGTGAGTTTTACCTTTTTCTTCCCATTCTCCTCCCCATCCTGCCAGGGAAGGGGTGAGCGAGCAGCCACGTGGTGCTCAGCTGCTGGCTGGGGCTGAACCACAACAAGGACCACCTCCTTTTTTTGCCTGTTTAATCAGAGCTTTCGTATCCTCAAAATGCATTTTAAAAAGCACAAACACTCAGCAGGATGCAAAAAAAATAAAAGTGAACATCTTGAAAAAAAATGGAAGTATTTAGATATTTTGGAGCCCAGTGAGAATGAGGCACACTTGCAGTTTTTTTTCCCCTCTTCCTTCTTTGCTTTTTCCTCCCTTGATGAGCAATAAATAATGCTTTACATCTGAAGAAGAGGTTTATTATTTGTGGGGAGAAGGGATATTGTTAAAAACTTCAGGTTGTCATTTGTATTAAAGTTACTATTTGCTACATACTGCCTAGTGTTAAAGTGCCAGATTTTCTCCTTGAGCTTAAAAGTGATGCCAATCCCATTGTGTACTAGCAATTACTGAAACTCTGTTTAGCTTTTGTAAGCTGAAAGTATATTTACCAAAGTATTTATATGTTGTGTTTCTCCTGATGTTTTTTCTGCAAACGAAGTTGCTGCTCAGTACACTCTATTATAAAACCTTTCATTTCTAATATGGAATCACTAACCATGGAGTATCTGGGAGCGAGCTTCACAGCTTTTCTTGGTATGTTTTGTTGAATGCACTATTACCTCTTCATCTGCATACTCTTAAATCCAACTTAATGATCTAGTTTCCTGTGAGACAGATGATGTGCTATGTAAACCAACTTTTAGATGTTACAGAAATAATCCCTTTCAACAGGGAAAAGATTGCCTAGAGGAACTTCTTGAGAAAACACCTCATGAGAAATGCTAGCGTGATTGGTATTAGTTACAACTCCTGTTAACACTTCTCTGAAAAGGATAAAGAAAAAAGACAGACTGAGATCAATCCATTTTCACAATTCCTTACATAAATGTTTAAGAGCAGAGAGCTTGGATGAGACATTCAGTGGTGTCGGGAAAGGAGATGTAGCAATGTGAAGTTTACTGTGCTGAACCTTCTTTGCGCCTCTCAGAAATGCCAGATCAGTCTCACAAGCATCAAACCTGCTTCATTTCCTTTAAATGGAGGTGTGTTAAATTCCATACAGTATCAAAACTCTTCTGTCCCCAAGTATCTTGCCAGGAGTGAAAAGCTACATGGAGGTGAGGCTTAGCAAGGTATGTGTAATAGTGGATTCCTGAAGGTATGTTCTTTGGTATGGGAATTCACAGATTAGTCTGGAAGAAGTCCAGTGTTAGATTTCATTCACAGTCTAGGCTGTAAAACATATATGTTGCATTTAACTAACTTCAGATCAACAGAAGATCTTTTTCCTTTTTGCTTCCTGGGTTTGATTGTTATTCCAGGTGTCTTTCTTAATTTTCTTTCTGTATTTACATAATGTCATTTATTTAACTAACACTATCTGGGAAAAAGAAGTACAAGTCACAGCTGAAAAATAAAACATACAGAGCCTCTATGTCAGCCTTTTTGATGTACTGAAGTTTTTGGCTTTCAATTTTCTGGCCAATTGCCTCATTTTTTAATAGGTTAACCTGAGCTGAGGTGGAGGGTACAGAAAAACTAAATCTGTGTTTTATAATATGACAGTCAGAAGAAATGCATACAATAAGTTTCTACCCTCTGGTTCTTACCAAGGTGAAGGTAAAATCTAGCTAGTAATTAAGCTGTTCTCAACCACTTGAAGACAAGGGTTCACATATCTTATATCAAGGAGATATGGGAGAGGAAATGTTGAGCTTTTTTCCTTAAAATAGTCTCCACGTTCTAATAAAGCACTTGTTCCAATAAAAAGACTCAGTCTAGCAAACATCGGTGCTATCACTGGCTCTTGTCGGCTGTGGAGCAGCTCTTTCACTGGAAAGAGAAGGCCAAGTCCTCCTCCTTTCTCCTCTGCAAGTAGGAGCTTTACATTTTCCAAGGCACTTGTGACTTTGGAGCATAGAAATTCAGCCTTTACTCAAATGAGGGTGAAATCAGGATTTTAAGACCAGTGCATTATGACCCTTGGTTTTAGGTGATGTTTCTCACAAGGCCTGTGGATGTGTTTGTGATTGTGATTGCAAGAAACAGATTACATCCAATTTTAAAAACAAACAAGTGTGCATGATGGCATTTGTTTTAACCTCTTCAGTGTATTAGCTAGTGTAGTAAACACAGTGATTATTTTAGTGTCCCTTTGCTACACTGGAAAGAAGTATCCAATTAACTGAGTAAAGAAAACACATCTACTGCTCTCAATGCACAAAAGGCTGATTTAATGTCCAAATCTGAAAGTATCTAACATTGAGTGTAAAGTTAATTAAGGTATTAAGCTGACATGAAGGAAACACCAAGTAAAACCGAGATACCCATTCTTGGCTTGCATTCACAACACAGCTGTATTCTTGCACTTTTTTTGATATGATGACTCATACATAAGTACAGTAGTACTAATGAAATGATTAATTAAACAGAAGGAAGGTCTGCTAGGTTAAATTGTTGCTGCTTTTCTTGGTATCCCAGAAGATGACAGCATTGGGACTTATCATGGTTATTTGTGTCCTGCTGAAAATACTGATGTAATGTTCAGAATAGTTGTGTATATGTGAGCTGTTGTTCTTTCAGTTGTTGGAGTAATTTTGTCCTAACTAAAGCAGTGTTGTGTATAGAGTCTGTACTACAGATGTGTCTCTCAGTATCTTTTCCATTGCTGGGGGTCCTGCTCAATTTGCTGCCTCTACATATTTCTGGGTAACATGGGGTCTCTGTTACAAAACCAGCAGTACCGGTACTGCTGTTAAAAGACACCAGGTTTCAGGAGTTATAAGGGTTTCATTAGTCAAATGATGCATATTCACTGTATTAAAAAACAAAACAAAACACCTGTTTTCTCCAAATGTTCCAATATTTCTCAGATACTTTCTTTCCTGAATATGTTTAAGTATCAGACATTTAGTACAGCTCTCAAAAGCAGCACATGGTAATTCAGTTGTGTGATGTACTCTGTAATGGCAGCCATATGACTTGCATCCAGTGCAGTGATCAACAGTTATATGTCTCCAGTATGCTGCAGGACCCCAGAAATGCAGAATGCTTTCCAGACCCTCTTCTCTTACTTTGAAAGGCTTGAGTTCACTTGTGTACCTAAGCGGGTATTCCATCATAAGTTTTCAGGTTACCCTATTATCCAAAAGAAAGTATTACCATTGAAGAGAAGAGCAAGCTTCTGTACTTGACTGGGATGGAGTCTGCTAGAAAGTGTCTATTCTTTAGTTTGGTTTTAGTTTATATTGTTTTCTCCACTGTAAATGTTCACAGTGTGCTCCTGCTGTTCTCCCTCCCTATCCCATCGCACTGTGCTTTGGGAAGGAGCAGAGCTGGGGAAGTAGGAGGAGACTGGCAAGGGCGAAAGGCCTTTAAGCACTGTTCACACTTGGCTTCCTCTAGCAGTATCCATGTGTCAGGACTGAGACCATCTGCAGGGCATAGGTGATGGATTTCCATCACCCCTGTCCCGCCATCTCTTTGCTGCTGGAATGGGAGTACTGGTGGAAAGACAAGAGGAGATGGATACTGCTCAATACTGAGATCCCAGTGAGAACGTGCTTTGTGGATCTAGTAGCTCAAAAGTGAACTAGTCCAGTTGATATTTGTAGCTTGCAGAGTGTAATTTGAGCTGGCAGCATTGAGAGGGTGCAAGCGGTGGAAATTTTGGAGAGAGGTTAAATATATGCATGCAGAGCGGTGCAGTCTTTTTCAGATGAGGGGTTTGAATGTGGTGCTGTGGGAGTTTGGATGCGAACGTAAGCATTTGACCTTGGGAGGGAGGGTGAAGTTGTCAGAGGGGCCTGTATGAGAAACTTTAGCTGTGTTGTGTAGGCTCAAAGAATGTAACCTGAGATTGAGGGAAGAGCATGTTAAATGAGTGGCTAGAGAACAGGACCAGGGTTTCACAGCAGGTGCGGGAGGAAGAGCTGGACTTCCAGACCTAAAGAGCTGGTAAGACTTTCATTAATCTGCTAACCACCATTCTTCACATTCTCTCAGTTTTCTTCAGAGGATAATTACTTGCTTGCATTATTCTGCTTGGCTCAGCTTGTGAGACACAGCATGCATCTGCAAATGGCATTAGCTTCAGTATTTGGCTTGTAGTGCTTTTTCATAAAAGACTTCAGCCACTATTGTTTTTAAAACGTTAGGCAGCTCACAGTAGAGCTCATGAAGGTATGTTCTGTGGATGACACAGGGACAAAGGGGCTTTTTTACAGAATGCTCTCTAAGTCTCAGTGTGTAGACACTTTTAAATTAATGTTTGACAATAGAATAATAATGTTAAACAAACTAGACAGTAAAATGCCAAGACATTTCTGAAATGTTAGAAAAATACATATGCTTCTCTCAAACTGGTGGTAATGCCAGCAACGGGACAAATGGCTGCTGAAGAATGAAACCAGCTAAAGGCAAAAGGCAAGCCCCCCCTCCCCGCCCCATTATCCTGTTAACTGTGTCCAGCAGGTCCCCAGTGTGTTGCAAACATTCAGGAAGAGCATAAAGGCTTTTTATGTAGGGTGGCTGTGAATAATAGCTACTATCCAGAAAAGAATTGCTGCACATTGTGGAGTTCATTAATGCATGTGTAGTCAGCAAGATGGTTGAATGACAGATTTCTCTATTAACTGCTTACACAGCTGACAATTCGGCCACTGTGTCCCCAGCAGGACTGAGGTGGTAGAGTCCCTCTGGAGAGGAAAACTGTGATCATCTGCTTTGAGAGATGCAATGGTCAGGGTTGGGAGGGAAGAGAAAGACCTGTCTGCAAGAGTAAGTACTGGGAGAAGGCTTTCTCGCTTGACCCAAAAGGTGATGTTGCAGTAATGTAGGGTTTGCTCTACCTAAATCATTTCGGGAACAGATTTACTAAGGGATACAATTATCTGCGTGAAATTTTGGAAAGCCCACATAATTGTTTTCTTATGGGCAACACTGGTGCATATCTCTCAAATAGTAGCAGTATCACCAGGAGCAAGGAATGCCATTATTGCCTGCCCTCTTCAGGGCAATATATGGAGGAGAGGGGGAAGGAAGGTTTCAGGGAGGATTGCTGAGCTCAAACTGGCTGTGGATCTGGCTGGATTTTGGGCAGTGGTGGAGTTGAGCTGGGGAGGAGGCAAGAAGCTGTGCTTCTTTAAGAGAAGAGCTAACGTGTTAAAGACTGTCTGAAAAAAAATGCTGAAGATATAGTATTTTAATGGAAGAGTGTTGGAGATGTCTTTTGACTTCCTATCTGAAGCATAAGTGATCCTGCATCATGCTTTGAAGCTCCTAGTTCATGTTACTTTCCAAATGAATCCAATGGGTTTTTGTGAGCTCTTTCTAAGAAAGCCAGAATTTCTGGGACAAGCCATTTTACATGTAGAGCCTGGTAAAAAGATTAGAATTAATTTTAGAACAGAGGCTCTGGAAACCAGGTAGATAAGAGTGAAGCTTTGGTCTTTGGCCTTGATGGTTTGCATAAAAGCAAAGGGAAAGACTAAGGAGTGAGGGTTTTGGATAGGTACACACATGCAGACTCTGTATATTAATCTCACACTTGTTCTTGTCGGGTGAAAAATGTGCACAGTCTAGCTGACAGTGTTGAGTGGATTTTAAAAGTAGGTCATTCAGCACCATTTCTTCTGTTATTGCAAGGTTTGCTTTCTTTCAGGTATCCCAGTTTTACTTCACTGCAGACTTATGCTGGAGCCTCGTATCCCTTAATGACTGTTGTAGCATTGGGTATCAGTGTATCAAGTTCTTTGCAGCACCTTGGAAAATAAATAGGACTGGTGTAATGGGTGGTAACATCACGATTATCTTAAGTGGAGACTACATGCCATTTGACAAGTGCCTTACTAGATCTCACTGTTTTCAGGTAGAAATAGAAAATATTTTAGGTTTTGTATCCAGCTTGACTGACATACCACTGGTTAAGTACTGTGAAAAGCATTGTCTGTGCACAATACAAAGAAAATGAAGGTGCTGACAGGCGTATGAACCTGAAGACAAACATGTAAAAGCAACCTATACCTTTGCTATTGCAATGACCTGGTAGCTGTGTATCTCTGAGTGGAAATGTCACTTGGGGGCTTATGAATATTGTAGCAGTTCAGGAGTTAAATTTACTTTTTTTTCTGAGACACAACAGATGTTCTATCACTTTAATGACTCTAGGTACAGTTTCATTTATTTAAACTTTATTATACAAATTTTCCAAACCTGTATAAATACCTTACTCCATATGTGCTAAACCTGCCTTTTTTTTTTTTTTTTTTTTTTGTGTGATGGTGGTAATTTGTTTCCTTTGCTATCTTTTCGGTTTAAGGCTATTTAGGTTGTAACAGTGAAAGTAGTATTATTGAGAAATGCCTTAAATCCTATTATAAAAATGGATCCTGGCTTTCTACTTTATTTTAAACAAACAAACAAACAACCCACAAAAAACTACCACCAACAACAAAAAAACCCAAACCAATAAAACCCACTGAAATTGATAATAGACTGATACACAATAATGATTACTGTAGACTCCTGACTGGCATGAATGTTTTGGAATAGACCTTGATGTTACCTGCCAAGAAGGGGCACTTGCAGCACTTCCATGGGACTCCTAAATTTAGAAGGTGGTACTGAAATGGGTGCCTGGGCAAGTTTTCACTGGGATGAAAATGGAGTAAGATCTGAAAAGACTCTTCTGGGTTTTTTTTTAATTATGCTGGGCAATAGTAGTTACATCTGGAGAGATGAAAAAACAGATTCTGTGATGGCTGAGATGAGTTCCTGAGCAGCAGTGTGTGCCAGGCAATGTGGTGATTATGACTGTTTTTCTCTGGATTTCTCCAAATGCTTTTCTGAAAAACACAGTCATAGCAAAGTCATGAGTTTGGTTTAAATGATGTGGAGACACAAATAAGAATGGGAGGAATGTCAAAATAGAATACTACAGCTTTTTCTGCATACTAGCAAAGGGGCAGGGGAGAGAGTTTGCTGACAACCAGGAGAAGCAGTTTTGGAGGCAGGAGACAACAATTGGTAGTGAATCAGGAATGTCAGGGGTAAGTTACTTGCCTTGCCAGGGATAATTATTTAGACAACTAACTTTCTTCAGCTGTGTGCTGGCAATCCTCTTGCCCTGAGTTGGGTGAGTAGTGCAATGCAGCTGTTGCACAATCTCTTTTAATGATTGGGTTCTCAGACAGCATCTGTGTCACCTAGGGCAACTTAAAAGCATACTGTGGACTACACTTCATGCAACTGCTGGTAGTACAGATTTTGCACTGATCTTGATGTGCTGAAGGAGTTTGTGGTGGCCAGTGTTCAGGCCTGGGCATTTCTCTTTCTCCCTTCAAAGCAAGGAGTTGTTACTTAAGTGTGCATATCTCTTTCTGAAATGGCTTGGTAATGGAGGAGGAATAACCACTGAAAAAATGAGTGCTTCAGGTGAGTGTGAGGAGAGTTGTGCTCTGTGTATGCCTGTGTTTGTCCTGAGTGGCAGAAACTTGAATACCTTTGTCACTTAGCTCTGGTGACAAGTCCCATTTTGCATCTTGCATTCTGATGTAAAGCATGCTCAGGATGCAATTGTGTTTTGACATAGTGTTACTCCAGGTAACGCTGGCCTTGCGCGTTCTCCCCACCGTTGTGTTGGTTAAGTGGAGTGGAAGGACAGTGTGTCAAAAGAAGCTTGGGGGTGGGAGGATATTGGGAATGTTTGGAAAGAATAAAAGGGAGGCTGGGGTCTTGGGGAAGAGAAGGACAGGAAGCCTAAGGGCATAGATCTGGGCAAACATTCATCCCTAAATGATCATCTGCCCTATGTAGCACGGCAGGTATCCGAATGAACAGAGAGATTTTCTGAACTGTAATTTCAGAAAGTGTTACATATTACGTGGCTTGCAAAATGTATGAAGGTTTGTGCAGTCTTCTGTGGGGAGAAATTTAGTATCCCAGAAGGAAAAGCCTAGGTCTGTGGTTTTCAGATATTTTCAATTATCTGCAGTTAGTTTTAGTATATGAATAATTTAATAAACACTTTTAAAATCATTGCCAAATGTGAGTGAAAGCAGGTAGGGATAAGATTTTTAATAGGATTTGAAAAGAAGATTCAATTGTAGTTAATATTTTGAAAATATACAGATCTTAGCGGGGGGGGCTTGTAGCATATTGAAAAAGAATCAAATGGACTTGACGATCATTAATTTAGTTTCATCTGTAGATTAAGACCACAATAGGATGCACATTTTTGTGTACTGTGATACAGATTTTTGTCTAAGACAAAGCCACAGATTCTGTCAGGAACCTGAAGTGGCATGGTAGAGCTATCTTAATTAAGGTGAGATCTTTTCAAAACTGTCAGCTGCATAGGTAAATTGAGTCACCAGTGTTATAACAGTTGAAACACTGATTTTTAACCTAGGTTGAGATTGTCATTGCAGGAGCAAGTGCCAATGCTAGGCTCTGTCATCAGCAAGATGGACAAATACTCATCCCATTTATTTTTTTTCTGCAGCACTTTATAGAGAGTTCCAGGAATTACATTTGTTGTTGTTTTCTGCCTTTTAGTGGAAAATAGAGGAAAAAATCCTTCAGAAGAAAGAATTAAAAGTTTCATGCATTCAGCACTTGTGTGCACAAGCAACCCAACCAATCCTGTGAAAATGAACATAGGAGAATGAGATTTTTTTTTCTGTTCACCTGAAAGAACTTGGTGAAACTACAAAGTTAGGCTCCTAAAAGAAAAATGTTCTTTTAAACCTATGGAGTATATTTTGTAAGGCACAGAGGGGGTTGATGTCCCTGCGGCTGCAGAGAATGGGAGCAGTGTGTCATATAAAGACTCCGTGAAAACAGCAACTATTCATTGCAGCCTGGCTCTTATTGTCCAGGATCACAATGGTGGAAATAGCCTTTATAAACATGCTTAAGAACACTCAGATCTGAATATGTTTAGAGCTTGGATGCGCTTTGTTGAATTGCATAGATATCCTGATGTTGCCTTCAGTGTGTTTGTAAAGGGTTGCTGAAAGAGTGCCAGATCTAGGGAATACAAGTGGGGTGAGCTAGTGCTTTGGGATAATATCCTCTTCCACAGCATGGCGTCTGAACGCTGTGGTATGGCTGCTGGTGGTGACAGTTCTGTGCCGGTCACCTATAAGAAGATTTGTAACCATTTTAAGGACAAATAAAACGGCTTTTGTATTATCACGGAATGGTACAGTTGGAAGGGACCTCTGGAGATCATCTAGTCCAACCCCCCTGCTAAAGCAGGATCACGTCCGGGCAGGTTTTGAGTATCTCCAGAGGAGACTCCACAGCATCTCTGGGCAGCCTGTCCCAGTGCGTGGTCACCCTCAAAGTGAAGAAGATTTTCCTCATATTGAGATGGAGCTTCCTGTGTTCCAGTTTGCACCCGTTGCCCCTTGTCCTGTCACTGGGCACCACTGAGAAGAGTCTGGCCTTGTTCTCTTGACATCTGCCCTTTAGATATCTATAAGTGTTAATAAGATCCCCTCTCAGTCTTCTCTTGTCCAGGGTAAACAGACCCAGCTATCTCAACCTGTCCTCATACAAGAGATGCTCCAGTCCTAATTGTCTTTGTAGCCCTCTGCTGGACTCTCTCCAGTAGTTCCCTGTCTTTCTTGACCTGGGGAGCCCTGAACTGGACACAATATTCCAGATGTGGCCTCATCAAGGCAGAGTAGAGGGAGAGGATAACGTCCCTTGACCTGCTGGCCGCACTCTTCTTACTGCACCCCAGGATACCATTGGCCCTCCTTTTGTATTATCTCTAAATTTACAATAAATTGAATATAAGCACAGCTGGCAGGAATCTGCAGATCTGCATTTGGAATTTCGTAGCTCTTCACTAGAAAATTTTTCTGTATGACCATAGTTTCTTTGGTCTGCATTGCTTATTTCACTTATCTGCAGGAGGGAACCATAAGCTTTGTGTAGAGTAAACTAAAAAGAAAACATACTATAATGTTGTCATTTCTAATTTCTTACAAGAGACAGTAACTGCCCTGTCTTGAAAAAATGAGTAAGGGCCCTGTACCATCAGCTCTGGGGAAGTAAAAAAGGAAGGACTTTTTATAACTTTCTGTGAGACTGGAAGTGCATTATTACTACTGAGTGTAGTAGTAAAATACATTGGACCTTGCACACTGTCCATGACTTGTACAGGGCTGGTGACACAGTGAAATAATAGTGTATGAAGTGTTTGCATATGGGCAATTATGTTAAGTGCTTTCCTAAGAGATGACATCTGTAGGAATTGCATAATAATGCTGGGATTAATGTAGTCACTTAGCATCAGGCAAGGCCCAGGCAGGAAGCTCCTCTCCATCCGCTCTGGTTTTGCCTCCTAAGTTTATTGATGGGTGAGTGAGTGACTCTTCCAGTGTCACATAAGCTGAACGGGCAGGGAGAAATCACATGTATGTGATGGAGTACTGCCAAATCCATTTCTTTGCCAAATATATCCAGTCATCTCTGGAAATATGCATTCTTCTGCTAGCTTAGCTCATAAATGAAAATGGGCCTCTTCTCATATGCATGCTTTTATAGATATCAGCACTGTGATACTAGAGACTGGTGGGTGTTTAGTTCCTGTAGCTATTTCCAGCTAGGCAAGTACAGAGAATAATTAGCATTGTGCAAAGATGTCTTTCATGTGGTCCTCAAGTAAAAGGGACATGGCTTTGGGATGTTAAGATGCTTGGTGCAGGAACCTGCCTGCTTCTTGTTTTCTTGAGTCTTGTATTCAAATATAAATCTTCTAAAGATACTTCATATCTTAATCGTGTCATTTTGCTGCTTGCTGTATAAGTACTTTCAGCTGATGAGTCTTATTACTTGCTAATTTTTTAATGTAAACACCAGATGTAGAGAAGGACCATCATGCTTTCTTGCTCTATTTAATACCATTGTAAAATAGACCACATGGATATGTTTGTTCATACACTCTCATATGCTAATGTCTCCCTCTTTTTCAAGGAACAATTTTACAGTCAGACACTGTTAAGAGGTTAATGTATTGGGTTTTTTTCTTGCTACTGGATTTTTTATAAGTTTTTAAGATAACTATGAGGGATTTTTAAACAATACTGTTTTGCACTTAGCACTTTGCATCACAGGATTGTTCACTCTTTTTTGTGTAGGCAAATACTGCTACTACGCTATTTTATCAGATTGTGAAACTGAGGGCTGGTTTCTGCTTAGAGAGGAACAAACAAGAGATTTAACGTTCAAATTTATTAACTGTTTATTCCAAACTTAAAATTCTTCATAACCTTTATGGAAATGTTGTGTAGCACTTAAAATGAAAAAGGCGGAACAGAAATTTCACTATTCTTTCTCTGAAATACTAAAATGTTTAACTACCTCCAAACATTTTTGTAAGGAATATATCACCCTCTATGGAATTCTACAGAATCATTTCATCAAACCATAAACCACAGCATTTTTTTTACTAACTTCTGCATGAGTTTTCCAGAAGTGTCTCCCCCTGTCCCATATCATTAAAGCACAAAAGGCAAGTGAGCAGGGCTGACAGCTCCCAACAGTTTTGGATCAAGAGAATAACAGTCCCAATAAATTAGAGATGACTGTTACCATTCATCATCTGCAGTATAAAATACAACTTGCTGGAGTAGAAGGGATGTCCTTGATCGTGGTGATGAGTCTCATGGCGGGATGCCTAAGATAACAGTGGCAATGGGAAGAAAATCTTAAAAGTGAGGAGAGCATTCTTCTGCCCTGCGTGGGGGCAGCATGGGCAGTTGTCCAGGAAGTTGGATAACTTTTGGAGATACGACGGTAATTTTCAGCCATTACTCACAGTCTGCAGACTGAGGCGTGACCACTGGTATTGCCAGATAAATTTCAGCAGGTAACTGCTGTGTTTTATAAAGCAACTTTGATTTTGTTTCCATTTCTACAGCACACCAGAAGCTGATTTTTCTCACCAGCTGTTACTTATTTCTTACTATGTTTACACTGACTTGTGAAAGACTTTGACTCAGTAGCCTGTGCATTTAGATTGGGAGTCAGATTGCCTCTTGCTTACTTAAAATTACTTACCTGAATATGCAAATAAAGCTTGAGATAAACTTGTGGAGGTATGATTGATGAGTTTCCAGTGTTCAGCTGGATACACTGACTGCATGAAATACGAGGCTTCTTATGGGGATGAGCTGAATGCCTAAAACTACAGTTCGCTGCTTTGTCATCTCAGCCCTGACACTGCAGTGGATAGTTAAAATATATCAATAAGGCATTAATGATGAAAATTTAAAAAAAAATTCTTTGTTTGAAGAAAGAATGTGCCCATATGGAAATTATTCTGTATTTTAGCAAGGTTCTGTGAAACTGAACTAGAAAATATTCAATGTCTTCTGAGCTGCCTGCCATGTTGGCTAGCAGACAGAAAAACTTGAGTTTCAGCAATGGTTGGCACTTGGAGGAGAATCAGACACTTGAATTTGCTTTTTAATTTTTTCTTAATAAAATGCACATTTCTGAAAATGATGAAAGTGTTGTAATAACTTCAGAGTCTGAGGCCTAACGACAGGCAGTGAATAGAACTTGGTCTCCTTTTTATTCCTCAGTTCCTCTATGCGTAACAAGCTTGGCCTCTTGCAGTGTTTCCTAGGGAATTCACTTGTCTTTGCTTCTGGTTATCAACCCCTTCAGTGGTCATTAATCTCCAGGAAATGTTATGGAGCTTGAGCCTTAAACAGAGTTCATCTTGTGGTTAGCTTTTTCTACTTGTGATGTTGCTCTCGAATGCTGTGTTTCTTAGTAAAGAAAAGTTTCTTTGGGAGTTGTTATTGTGAGTTACACTCCGATCATAAGGATTTCACATCTTCTGTTGGGTACATAGCTAAAATACTGTAATAGATTATTTTGAGTACATATTTCTCTACATATATGCGATACCTGTTTCATGAGTTGTGGATATCTAGTGAGAAGCTTGATTATAGATATGTCTAATTGGAAGGAATAAGACAAAGTCTGTCCCATATCTAATGTTTGTCATTCATTGGCATGTTGCAGATGTTAAATGGCAAAGAGGAATTGAGCAGAAAATAACAGCCATTTCAAACAAAAATATTGTCACAGGTAGCATCAGGAAGTGAACTTTGGATGGTCTGGTCTTGGAGAAATAAAACAGCTTTTGTGAAGGATACTACAAAGTATTAAGAAACTTCAGCAGCAGCAGAGGCCATATCATTGCTACCTCACTTAGCCAAGAAACATTAAATATATTTGTTAGGTAGAAGGAACAATAATAGAATATGGAAAGTGCACAGATGTTGACAAAATAATAGGGTTTTCTTCCCCACACAAGATACAGGCTATCCTCCACCTTGCTTTCAAACACCAGAAATAACTTTTTGTCCTCCAGTGGTTAGCAGCCCCCTTACGTGTTTCAAGTTTTTAAAGGTGTGATTAGAGGCTTGTGGCAGTCAGTCTTGGGTGGCCGCAGAGGAAGATAAAGTGGGTAGCCTTCACAAGGACTCATTCACCAAAGTGAAGGTGACAAGCTGATAACAGTGGTCCTGCTCCTTGTAATCTCACATAATCTCTTGATCTTGTCAGAAAGGAGCTCTTGTGCATTAGACTAATTGTGATATCGGGTCAATATCGAATGGCCTGAGAAAATCAGCACTCAAGTGTTTTCTCTCCCACACTCAGTCTAAATGCTGAAATGTTGCTGTAAAAATTTCCAAACGATTAGGGATGATAAGCAGTTACGTGATAATCGGTTTTGTCTACAGCTTGACCCTCGCACTATGTACTGTGATGGGCTTTTTGATGATCTTTCTCTTTTCCTGTTTAAAGGGAGTTTCAGCACTGTAGGAGGTCTGTGTCCATTAAAAGGGCCCGTCGTGATGACTTTTTTTTCTCCCTTCCTTTTATTTACTTGGATGCGGTACAAGTGCTGCATGGCTCCTAAAGTAACAAAATGAATAGCTCACAAGAGAGCTTCGTTAGTCTTTAAATGAAAATAGCTGAGTTCTTTTAGCCTATTAGTGCTTAAGAATAGCCTTCTTTAAGTCCATTACCTCTGGGATAAAAGCCGTATTTGCAGCTGAATAAGCAGCATGTACAACATGACTTGTTGCTAGGGCAAGAGGCTTTCTTAGTTCTCCGACAAGCTGAGTGGCTTGTGTAGTAGATAAAAACTGAATGACCTCAAACTGCGTTCTTGAAATCCTCTTTACTATTCAGCTGGCAGTCTGAAAATATTTCCGTGAGTGACTGGCTTCCTGGAGCTGCTCTCATTCCCTTTCCAACTCCGACGCGGTGTGGCAGAAGAAGCACCTCCTGCCTATTGGGGCCAAATCTATGAGGGTACCCCTCGCTGCAGGCGCTCGTCTCATCTAAGTGAAATGCTCAGAGCCCAGCCGAGTGTGTCTCCATCGAAGCCTGTGAGATGTGGGCAGAATAGTGTGTTGAATTGGCAGTCTTTCCTGTTTTCATCACTACAGCAAAGGGCCGACTTAGCAATGCAGAATATGTCCTGGGAAGGCAGAATTTTGGTAGCAAAACATATAATAACTGACTGCAGGGAGTTAAATAATGTGGAGCACCTTTGCAAATTTTTTAGTGTAGCCTTATCTCAGACCTTGCAATTGCTGGAGTCCTGAGCTACACAGCTGCGAAGCGTTCCCATGGTGCTGCTCTTGGATTTGGCACCAACACTGTGTGGACTAATCCAGTGGTCTGGGGTGGTGGTGGGCTTTTCTTGTTTTTAATGGTTGAACCCTGGTTTTGGTGGAGTCATTGATACTAGCCTTCATCAAGAATCATTCCAAAGTTGTTGAAATAGACCAGGCAGTGTAAAAGTGTCTTGACAGGAGTCTTGCCAGAGTACCTTTAAACAAGGCATTTAACTCTTTATCAGCTACAAGGGGTATAAAAAAGCTTTTTGCTCTTTAACAGCTGACGTTTGTAACAACTGCACAAAACACAGTGCGGTGGAGAAGAAACTGAGATGGTGCTGCACTGATTAGTATAAGAAACTTCAATACAGCAGGTCCAAGGCAGTGCCTTTATTCAGCTTGTGTTTATCAGATGGGTCCTTTTCCCCTTGTGGAAATGAGGACAGTTGGTTTTAGAACTCACCTTCCTTTAAGAATAGCAAGTTCAGGAGTTAATACTGGATGGGTGAAAAAAAAGGGTAGTTAATAGTTTTTAAAAGTTTGAATGCCAAAAAGGGCTTGGTGGTTATTGCTTTGACATCTACTGTCTTACTTTCCAATGTCTGTTTTTTGACAGTGCACAGGACAGCAGGGACCAGGATAGACTGCAACTCTCTTGATTCTTGTATGGTATTAGTAATAATAAGTGACAGAAGCCTGAAAATCCCGACAGTGTCTATAATGTGAGGCTGTGTCCTACCCACCCTCTGGATAGATGCTGTATCTGTCTCAGTTTAATAATAGAGACAAGAATCCTACAAGGCTGATGGTGGCTGTCATTCATTTGGCTGGCACTCATATTTAAAAGACCTCTTGGCCAGAGATACCTTAAGTCTTGAATATATTGTACGAAACAGCTGTATATCAGTTAAAATGCTCTGAAACTCAGTCACAAGGACTGTATACCAAATATCAGACAGGAGTGTTTGCAGGCTTTGGTTTTTCTAGATGATAAAGCCATTTGTGTTTGAAAATTAGTTTCTTTATCCTAAATTCTTCTCAGCACTCGAAGCTTTTTTTTAATCTTTGCATAAATGGGAACACAAGCCTTTATCTTATACTTGGGAGGGAGGTCATTAAATTGTAGTACAAATTTGTCTTTCAAAATGAAAATTTACTCAGTCCCCTAGAATGGAATAATATCTCATCAGTTGATCTTCTCTGCTTTAAAGGGAGGCGGGGAGAAGAAAGAAAAGTTTCCCTGGAGCGATCATTGATACAAACTCTTCTTATGAGAGGGAAAGGAGGTGGTTTAGAGATGAGGGTTTCTAATTCAGAGTTGTGGAAAATAGCCTTTTGTTCCCTAACACAAACCCTGCTAAAAATAGATGGATACTGTTGCTTCAAATGAGCTTGCTACTGTTTGTGTTTGAGTGATTATAATGTTTGTCATCTTGCAATTCAAGAGAGCTTTCAGGCTGGAGAGCTTTTTTGTTCTGTTTGTGCTAAGTGTATTCCAGGGGGTCCCGCTTCTTGACTGGGGCTCCGACAATGGATTGTAGCAGTAGAAATGATGATAGCTTGCTTCATTCTGCATAGCTGCAAGCCTCTCTTGAGATATCTCTGCTGACGCAGGCAGAAAATGAGTTTGAACCCAAGTCTTCTGTCTTTTAGATTTAGGCTATCACTCAGTGGCGCTCTCGGTTGGACTAGTTTTTCATAGTATACATACTTAAATGTTTGTTGGGCTAAATAGCAAGCATTTGTGAAAGGCTTCTAGCTGGATGGATGGGATCTGGGATATGAGGCCCTGGTCTTCTTCCTCTGCAATTGGAATGTTTAACCCCTTTGTTGTTCCTAGGGGTTATGTGCATCCAGTCTCCCCTGACAGGAGGGACATCTCCTTTGGGTGCTCATTGGAAATGGTGGGAATTGTGCCTAGGTTTTGTGCGTCCAGGTGCATCCACAAATAACTGAGTTTCTGAGTAAAACCAGGAAATCGTAGCAGCATGCCTTTTCCTTTAGGCCCGTGTTTCCCAGGACAGCTGTTCAGTGAAAAGCCTTGGCATGGCTGAAATCTTGCTTTTCCATAAAAGCAGCATTTCATATCAACCCCACATCCAACTCCAAAATCTGCCTATGAGTCTAGATGTCTCTCTTTGGATTGCTATGGGGCACGTTCAGAAGCAGCTCACCTGCAACTGTCTGCTTCGCTTGGGGTATCCATTCACCTATGTTAAATGAGTTAACCAGTTGGTGTTTGGTATTTTCTTGATGATTGTCGATTAAAATGTAAAAATTATCAGAATTGGAATAGGAAAGTAATGAAGAGAGCTCCAAAGCTATAAATATGAGATGCTGATTGTCAAAATTGATGCTAACGTTTTTACAGCGTAATTTGATTGATGTAACAGTTAAAACAGCAGCCTTGAACAGGATGCTTTTGTGAACAAGATAATTTATCTCAGCAAATGCTTTTGCATAAGTGTTTTAAAATGAAAGGCATGATAAATCTGTCTAGAGCCTACACACAGTAGAGCTGCCAAAACTGCCACCTGTTAAAGATTTTAATGAACTGTTCTTTATTTAACAGAAAAAGTCAAATTAGTGCTGTCACTTGCCTTTGCTGACACTTCCCTTATCTCAGGCAGAGATACTGTTTAGCAAATGCTTCTAAGTGGAGCAACTCTGGTGTTTTAAGTAGAATTGCAGCAAACTGGTGAAGAAGGCCATTAAATCTTAAATGTGGCTTTTGTGCAGCTCAGCCACGAGGATGGGCTTTTTGTTCAAAACCACTGGGACCTAGAGTTTTGTCAGGAGCTGAAGGATGCCCAAACTCATGTTGTGCCATGAGATTAATGGGAAATTAGTTCCTCTGGATTTTCTAAATGGAAGATTATATGTTTCTCAGAGTAAACCAAAAAATGTACTAGGATGTTGCATTTCTGTGTGTGTGAGAGAGAAAGCCTTTGAGTGCATTAAGCCCTGTAAGACAGAGCTTAGTGGAGGTTTTTTTGCAGCGGCAGGAGAAGGGTTCACCCAAGTCTCCTTTCTGCAGCCTGTTTTCAGAGGGGAATTAGGGGATGTGGAATATGTCAGACTCAAAACATCTGCATAAGGACAAATGCCATCCTTTGATGGTCTGTAGAAAATTTATGTGCTGTTTTTTTATGACTGACAAGTGTGTGTCACTTAAGGGCCTTAGATTGACAATGGTTCAGAAGATTACAATTTACTAGGAACCTTTTTCCTGTGCTCTTCAATGAATCACCACCCTCATTTTCTATCTAGGAGCATGTTGGATGCTTGTTATGTAGTTCCTTGACTGTCCATCACTTGCTGTGGATGTGGAAAACATTTCTGGCTGAGTAAACAATACTCAACTTCTAGTTAAGCTATGCAATGACCAGTCTGAAGCTCTCTGATGTTGTAGAAGGAAGAAACATGCTAGAAAAAGTAAAAGCATTAGGTAAGGAGGTAGAATAGCAAGGGAGAAAGCTGTGAGGAGATTTGTGAGGTATGTAGGCAAAGTAATGGGCACAATCACTAATAGCCATTGGTAGCAGCACAGGGGTTGTAAAATCCTTAAAAAATAGTAATGAAACCTCATTAATTACCTTCATTGTCTATTCTGACTTCAACAGGCTTTGAAACAGCCTTGAGCTAGTGACTCAAGTCTGAGATTGGAATTCAGGAGCTTTTCTGTTTTTCTTTTGGCTGAACTATATTTTATCCCATGAGACAAAATAATGTGACAGTTTTCACAAGCAGCTCTAAATTTGAGACACCCACTCCCTTTTTCTTGCTGTGTCCTAATCAGTACCTGGATTTCCCATGATGATCCCAGCCTCCAGCTGTAGTCAGTATGTTCTGTTGCTGTAAGCATGCCAGAAAATGAGGCCCCTTCTGGTTAGGCTCCAAAGTATACATTTTTACTTGCAGATTGGTGGACTAACAGATTTGACATCTTTGCCCTGTGTTTTCACTTTGAAGAAAATAAATGTGCAACAGAAATAAATGTGCAGCTAAAAATGCTTAAAACTTAAGGAGCTATCTCTCTTTCAAAAAAGCAGATTCCAGAGTGTTGACAGAAGATGACTGGTATGAACTATTTTTTCTTGTTAGTTGGAGGAAAGGCCCCTTTTCAACAATAACTCCAGGCAAGGAGCAATCCAGCGGCCAGAGTATTAGTGTGTTTGCCAGAAAACGTGGAGTTTTGTTTCTGTTCACCTGCTGCGTGAACTTTGTCTTGGTTTCTCCTCTTGTATATATTGCAGTTCATCCTCTGCTTTTGTAAGGGATGCTGCGGTCTCTCCTGCAGACCGTGAAGACCTTCATGGTCATTTATATTTTGGTAATTTATTAAAATAGCGACATGGAATCTAAACTGTTTATATTAATATGGTGTAGAACAGAGCAGCTGCTACAGTGCAGTTAATAATGTTGGCCTCCACTCACCCTGAATCCATTTTTACCCTAGACTGTCTGGCACTCTGCAAGATACACCCCCAACAGTTCTGCAGAAAGCTTGTCACGCTGTCTTATGGAAAAGCGTATAAATGACGGTTTGGTACTTAAATATGAAAACCCACAAAAAGCTGTAATAAACCCAAGTGCACTCAGGTATTCTTGCTGTACCTTTACAGAATATTGTAAAATACCTTCAGTGTTATTAGGAGGAGTAAAAATCCAGATTCTGACAGTCTTATTTATTCTCACTGAAGTAAATACTATTTTGAGACATCATAATCTTGAAAAACATTGGCTATTTTTGAAAGACATCTTTAATTCAAAAGGTCACCCTCCCTGCAGTCCCTGTTAAGGTCCAGGAGTGAGTCCTTCTGGCGCCTTTTGGATACAGAGGGAGCAACTGTATAACTCAGCTTCATCAAGGCTTTGGATATGGTCTCCCATAGTGTCCTTACAGCCAAACTGCTAAGATAAAGGCTGGAAAAGTAGAGTTTTTTCCCATGGTTACCTTTTGAGTATAGTCCCTTCCAGCCTGTGTTAGCCTATGACTATATGATTTTCATCATGCACCTTGTAAATTCCTCCGGGAGTAGCAAACTGGCCTTCCTGTCCTGGCCATTAAAGGCGTAAGTGGGAAAGGGAGATCCAAGGGGAAACAATAGGTCAATTAAACTAGCAACAAGGTTTGTTTGTGATGGTCTTTGACTGGTTTTTGCGCTATCCTAGGTTGATTTTGTGATCCAGATCAGTTCATGGACTTGCCGCAACTTGAAAGAGCCCTGAATGCAGGGTGCAAGATGAGGATTGTGAAGATACCATGTGTACACAAAAACCCCTCACCTAAACCTGTGCAAACAAAGTTGTTGAACTGTGCATGTGTTCTGCATAACTGAACTGGTCCAGAGGTTTGGGACTGTTGTGATCTATTGGAACTTGGCTTGACCTAAACCAGCTCCCACTTAAACCTGCCTTGATTTCATAATTATTTAAATTAGAGGATATCTGGCACTTGTCCAACATAGTAATTTAAGCATTGCTCTCGAAAAACACATCAAATATAATGGAAAACTTTGTTGTTGTACAGTGAAACCTGCAAGACCTGTATTCTACAAAGCTCTTCCTTTCCTTATTCCCAGCACATAGGAAAGCATTAAGGCAAATTCAGCTATAGTACTATGCAGTAACTTCTGGCTGAAAATAACCAAGTGTTTGTTTTATGTTGTCTCTCCAAAATTCCATCTAAAGTTGTGAACGTATGTTTTAATTCATAGATATATTTTGGTAGGTATCTATTTTGCCCAAGAGTCTGTTTTTTAGTCTTGCCAAAAGCATCAGCTTTCCATGGCAAACTCAGTATGTTTATAAACCATGTCAATATTTTGTATGCATGCATCTGTCAAGTATCAAACAGTTCAGTTCCTAAGGCAACTTTTAATCAGCCAGAATTCTCTGCTCAATATTTTGTTTGCATAATAAAAATATATAAGGATACTTTTCAACGCATTACTAATACTTTGCTTAAGAAACAGCTAGATCTCATGCAAAAGCTATAAAAATGTGTGATTCAGATCACTTATAAAGATGAGAAACTAATATGCTGACTTGAAAGTAAAACCTGGAAAAAAATCTACTGTACACAAATGGTACTGCTTGAGAAGTAATTTGTAATCAGTGAATCAGAGTTTTCCAGTTGTGTTAATTCTTCAGATACCACAGGAGACATGACCCCAGTCTTCCTAAGATAGAATCACTGCTAATTAATGTAATCCCTTAGACAAGGACCAACAGAGTATCTTACACTAGATGCCAGAAAGGTAAATGAGCTATTTAATTTGTATCAATGTGGTATTTGTAGTGCAGTAGCACTTATAAGCCATGTTCATAAAACATTTACTATATAGACAAAATATAAACAACGTATAGATGTTAAAACAACAAGCAATATAGGCATTAAAAAAACTTGTAAAAGACAGATAACCCTTGCCATTAAGCTCTAAAATTTTTCCATGTGAAACTAGATTTTTGTTCTTTAACAAAAAACTGCAATATGATAACTTATATAGGACAGGCAAAGTCTACTGGGATATTCTTGCTAGCCAAAAGCCAAGAAGAATATTTGCACAGGAAAAGAAGAAACGACTTCAGTGGAATCGTATTCCCATTTTCATGTCTCTGTCTGCCACCTTCCTTTACTTATGCTGTAAAAGTTGCACTTTATGTGCAATTTCTAGGAAATCTGCAGCAGCTTCAACCTTTACTACATATGGAACTGGAAATGAATTATCCTCAGGTGGGATGCTCGGCCACATACAGCTTTCCTGGAAAAAAGCTATGTGTATTGGGGTTGGAAAGAATTTTACTTCTTAAATTCAACATGGAAGTCATAAAACGAACAAAACCAAACAAATTGATTTGAATTATCCCTTTTCTCAAGGCAAGAACAATTTTATGTTAATCATTCCTGATAAATACTTGTCTTTATCTGTATTTGACATGCTTGGGAGCTGAAGACTGCAGTCTTTCAAGACTGTGCTCTCCAGCTGTTTATTATTTCTTTTCCTGTTCACACTGGACCTAGAGAACAAAGGTGGGGTTTTTATATTTAAAAATTATTTCTTGATTGATGTTTTTCAGTTTAAAAAGCCCGATTTTGTCATTTTAGTAGGCTTTATAAGAGCAGCGTAGTATAAGTTGTCATAAGCAAGACTGTTATCATAAACTAAGCCAATAAGGAATGCTGAAGAAAGGGTGTGGAGGGGGAGAGGATAGTGATCCTACATGAGAAATTTTGAAAGTGGTGAGTTGTTTCTGATGGTCAGAAGCAGCCTGATCTGCACTTGGGATTTACCTGGCCATGGTTTTAGCCACTGCTGTTTTTCTGACTGTGTGTTTTAGGATAACTGTATTTCAGTGATAGAGAAAGGAGGCTTCTGGTGCTAAACTGAAGTGACTGCAGTGTTCCTTCTGGTGGGTGTAGCAGGGTCTCCTGTGAACCTGCCTCAGACACCTGAGTAAGCAGCCTTCCCTGCAAAGGCCTCTCTGGCAGGGTGTCCTGGGACTTAGAAATGATGAAATCTTAATTGTTGATTTCATTTGATTATTATTTGTATGGCATTATTCTTTTTTCTTTTAGTCCTTGTTGATGATCTTCAGAGAATGATGGCAAGCCTGAAGCACAGGTTATTTTTGGAGCAAATTGCTGTAGCTACTTTTGGCCTACCGTCCAGCTTTGAGAGAGAGGTTGCAGGTTTTAGTGCTCTGATCACTTGTGTTGGTTTTCTTTGCCTTCTCTGTGCTGGGTCTGCACCCACCTTCCAGCTCAGGGCCCCAGGCTGGGCCCAGTGGTCAGGCTGAGGCTGTTTCAGTTTGGAGATGAACAGACAAGTTATTTGTTGCTCCATCATCTGAGGTCCAAGGTGACATTTGTTCCTTTAAGTGTTGTGATATCTATTGCTTATATTCATCTGTTAAATGTTACAATGGGTCAGGTCTTCTCAATCTGCTCTGAAAGCCAGCTGTAATTATCCAGCTGTATTTTTTCCAACAAGGATGTAACATTGTTAGTGTTTCCATAGATTGTTAGACTGTTTTCCCCCTAAATGAATCCTCCTGCAATGTGAAAGCATAATTCAGAATGAGATCCAGCAAAGCACTTGATTAGCAGTTCTGGTAACTCTAAATGTTTTTCTTGCTATCATGGACTAGATCCTAATCTTTTCCATCAGCTGTACGAGTTAAACCAAATAGAGTGTTTAAATGGTATCCACTTGACCCTTGGAGGTAAGGCAACTGTGTGCAGTGACTGCTGGTTGCCCATCTTTTCAAAATAAGAAACCGAGATAGAATAGGAAGTTCAGTTTTAGGGCCTTTTTTCCTCCCTCTGAATCTTATCTTGAAAAATGTTTAGTTCAGTATTTAATGACTGACTTGATTTAACCTGCTCAATCTACATTCTCTCACAGTGTTGCTGTATCTGTCAAGACTGTCACTGGAAAGCTCTGTATATAAATGAGAGGCCATACTTGAAATTTTCTCCTGCAAAATATCCTTTTGGGGAATAATTGCGTTGTTTTGGCTTAGATGTTCTCAGGACTAGAAGTCAGTAAATTTCCTTTGCAAAAGAGATCTGTAAAGCAAGACTTGGTCCTCTGTGTTCTCATGCTTTGTGCTTTATTGACTTTTTTCCTTGGGAAAATAGTTTTATCTAATATCAAGTTAAATTTCTTATTGACCAGAGCTACTGGAAGTAAGATGCCTTTCTCTTCTGCAGTAATTCAGTAATGCCTAGCCCTATTGTTGTCATTGCTGTTGATCAAACTTTAATTATCATTATGAAGCCTAATTTTATCAAACTTCCATGCGTTCATCTAATAAGGAGCTTAGCTTGTAACTCATGAGTCCTTAAACTCAATGCAGTCTCCAAATTTATTTATACCTGTCTCCTTTTTCTTTGCCTTCAGAAAATACCACGGGGTCCTTTCTGTAAGAAGGAATCTTATATTGTAGAGCTCCCACGTCTCTTGGCCGCTGGACCCTGTGACCTGTCCTGTTCTGTTAACTGAGCTCAGTCCTATCATACCTGTCTCCCCTCTCCTGAATCACACTCCTAATTGCTCCTTCTGGAAGTGCTTGTGTGTGAACAGATGCGCACTGTGCTTTCATGCCTGAGGTACTCTCAAGAGGGTTACTTGTGAATTGGCTCACCCCCTATAACTATCTCCTTATAACCCCCTGTGACAAACTTGGGAAAGAAAAGCAAAAGTTCTGCAGGAGGAGCAGTGTTTCTCACAGAAGCTCACATATAATTGAATAAGCTCATTCATTAGGGAGAAGTCAGGAGAAGGTGGGTAGAATAGAGGTGTTAAAGCTTCTCTAGATACCACAGAAAATCTGTTTTAGAAACGAAAGCTGCTTCATACTAATCCAAAATCTGTCTGAAACTCTTTAAAATAGCAGGCAGAATTTAGACTGGGAAGAAAGCATGTTAAGTTTTACTTTGAACTGTAAGGTAGAGGTTTGTGCTGGGAAACAGATTCAAAAGAGAAAAAGCTTTTAATAATTTCAGACATTGTCTCAGATGTGGTCAGGAAATGGTTACTCCTCTCTTGCCCTTACTAGAGAAATGAAAACGTAGGCATTCAATACCACTGTATCTAGCCTCTGGTTTTAGGCAAACTTAATTTTTTGTGGTGTTACAGCTTAACTTGGTATGAGCTTTCTTTCTCTTGTGGAACAAAAGGAGTTTTTTCTAGTGGCTGCTCAAGCCAAGATTGCTTCATTCTTGAGGAACGAAGTTTCTCTCAAGCAGAGAGAGATGCTCAACCATTAAGTGAAATGTGTGGCAGGAGCGAAAGATAGAAAAATCCTTAAAGAAACTCATATGCTAGTAAAATTGCCAGCTCTCTCTCTCATGTCAGAATAAATGTTTTGGTGTTCATTGCCTAGCAAACAGTACATGTGGTATTCACCACCACAGAGGTGAATTTTTCTTGTGTAGAAAATTAAGCTATGAGGTAGGTTTGAACCTTTCCTTAGGTAAGGGAAATATCTCCTTTATGCTCCTGTTTGTGAAATTTCTGAGAACTAAACAACAGTTCTTGTTCTTCAACAAAAACAAACTGGAGTAATGTGTTAACATAGTGGGACAAGAAAATGTCAAATGCAATGGAATTTATGCCAAAAAAAATGTATGCTGTGTATTGACTGAATTTTATCCAGCCAACCCTGTTTCTTTTGTGACTTTTCTGTCCTTCTCTGTCTTCATTCCTGGCAAGTTACAGACCCTCTAAAATCTGAATAGCTATCCCCCCCAGATGCCTCAAATATGATAGCACTTGTTCTCTCCCTGTGCATACTGCAAAACTGTAAATGGCTGCAGTAACTGCAAGACAAAGACTGTATCACCTCCTGTGGTAATTGCAGTTCTTCCAGAGCTTTGGTTCCTTAAATGGTATAAAAATCCACTCTTACAATAAAAATTTTAAAAATCTTATTATCTTATAATGAAAAAAAGAACATCTGGTTCCTTCATTCTCTTATAATTATAGCTTGTATTAACTTTTTTATTGTTGTCCCACTATTGTCATGTGTGCTAGAAAACCTGACATTACATATATAACAGTGCCAATTCAGTAAAATCAGTAATACTTGTATTCTTTATGTAGTGTTTACCAATAAGATTTAAAACCCCTAACGTACATGGAGGATAAGAGATCTCTGGACAAAAATACTTCCTGTTTAAATTGAAGAACAGCAATTACGTAGCTTCAAAATATCACTGGAGATTAGTAGTCAGAGCATTTACACTGCTTGAGTCCCTGTTACAACCTTTTAGGCCCGCTCATGGTAACTACCCATCTATAGATTTGTTGCTAAGTAATTACACCAAATTTCTTGATAGATTATAACTGTAGGACAGCAACAGGAATGACTGAAATGTTCTGAAATTGACCATTGTTATTTAACTGGATAAACAGGCCAGTGAATTTGAGGCAAAGAGCTGGCCTCTGGCAGAGGATGCTTTTTTTGCAGGCTAAGGCTGTAAAAGTAAGCTTGCTTTCATGACGTGCAGTATCAGCAAAAGGCAGAGTTGTGCAAGGGTGAAAGCAAAGAAGAGGTGCTGCACTAGACAAAGCAAGCCAAGCCACGTCAGCCAGCGTGCTGTGAACACTGCTGGGTCATGCTGTGCCACAGGGCTAAGCACGCTCAGGATCTGCCAGGCTTTGCCTAGCTAGAGGCAGCCGAGTCAGTTCTCTGCCCCTGCCACAGCACTGATCTGGAGTTTGGAGCCAGCTGGTTAACTCGCCCAGGCCTCAGTTTGAAATACAGATATCTTTGCATTGGTAGTTAAATGAAAGGGCTGGCTTTCAGGGTTGCTGTGCCCTTTTGCACTTTACTGAGATCTTGGAAATACATTGTAATGGTGGAAATCAAGTCAGGTTCATAAGAGGTTACTGCGGTCAAACTGTGCTTTTAGTGAGTACAGTACAGGTTCCATTATTGACCTCAATAGAAGTGGATTTCTGCCTGTGCTATAAATTTTCCTCCTCACCTCGTGTCTGTAGGTTCCTGACAACGCAAAGTGCTCACCTGGACTTGAGATAATCTAATTTTGTGATAGTTAAAAGGCAAAGACAGTTAACTGACATCAGCTTATGTATTCACTTTATCCTTCTTTGCTATGCATTGCTTGTTTATAAATTCACAGTACATGTAGAAATACACATGTATGTATATATGTGCATGCCTACCGGGTATATTATTTAATCCCAGTTGGTTAATAGGCTTTACTGTGAAATACAGTGGATGCCTTTCAGGCTGTGACATTGGAAATACTAGTGATGTTAACAGTATTATCCACTAAATGTAGTATTTTTCAGTTTAAGATGCCATCCAAGTTGAAGTGCACAGTTGTTCTTACGTATGACACTCAAGACTTTCCGGCAACAGCAACAAAAGAAACCACACAACAGTGCTGTGTTGCACATGGCTGTGAGTCATATAACGGACACATGTACCCAAAGATCCTTTCTGCTTCTTAATTCTCCCCATCAGCTGCCTCCTTCCTGGCTGATGATCTTCCTGCCTCTCTGAGAGGTGATTCTTCTTTACCCCTTCCTCCCTCTGTGAGCAAACCTTTTCTAAGAGCTGTGGAGATGTTTAGTCTGACACCACCTAGGGAGGGAGAGGGCGTGGCATGGGGAATAGCAGTTGATCATGGGCTGCAGACCTCCTCAGCACTATTTCTGAGGACTGGATTTTTTTTCTGAAAGATGCAGTCCAGCTGATTTGGAAGCTTTCCTGCAGAAAGGCATGAGTAGCTGGGCTGCGTTTGTTCAGGGGCTGCATTGTGGCAGGGATAAAACCCTGGAAGCCTTTGCTGCCAAACCAGTGCAGCCGCTTCTACGTTGTGGTTAACCGGTTAACCAACTTCGAGCAACAAAGAAAGAGGAGGAAGCTATGTGTGAAGGTCCTTTAAGTTGACTGAAACTATACAAAAGTACCAGAAAAATATTCCTGGGAAGAGTTTCCCATGAAACAAGACAGACAAATATTGAAATGCAGCACTTACCTTGAAAGCTGAAGTAAAATTCAATGATCTTTGGTAAATCGTCGAAGTTGGAAGGGTAGGAAGAACATCTGATATAACTGCTGATACCGTGGACTTCTGAAGTAACTTTTTTAAGAGGTGGCAGAACAAACTACAAGCAGGCAAATAGACCAGTTAAGTCTTTATTCTAAGTATTAGAATAAATACTGAAGACATTATTTTGGGCAAGAAAGGAGTTAATTTCCTCATGTGTCTGTGCTTTTTGAGTAAAATACAGCCAGAGTATTGAAAGTCATGTATTTTGTCTTTGTAGTTGCCAGTGAGCAGCTTTAAAGACATGGGAATTCCTTGTATCATAAGCTTTCTTGGAGAAAACCTGGTATCTCTTGAATACAGGTAATACGTCTGCTTCAGAAAATGAAGTTCAAACAAGGTTGGGGAAAGTGTACCTAGGGAGGAGTAATGGAAAATAAGAGAAAGAGGCACAGGATTGCTTCACTATTAGAGCATTACACAGAGCGTGCAAAACAGAAATACCATCTGTCAGCTGGTTGTCGTGAAGCACTTGTGTGGTGGCCATCCTGTCTTCTCTTCCATGCTTCTTCATGAAGTTCATCTGCTGAATGATGCAGAAAGTGTTGTAGGGGACCAGTGTGGGATGAAACATCTCTTTGAACAAGACCGTAACGCTGTGACTCTAATCCAAAGTAGATTTATGTCATTCTTGCTGCACTGCAGTGTTTTATGAGGTCCTTTGTTAACTGAGTAGTAATTTTTCTTCAGTTAAAGGTTTCATATATGCAGATTTTTAATATTAATAAAAATGTTGTTGTTCTATTTAGATGATCTTTGGTTTGAAGCAACAGTGTACTGTAGTAAAACCCATGTGTGTGAGAAGCTCCTTTGACAGTGGGCTCGATACTTGGTTAGGGCCAATGCTTCTTGAGCAACCCAAGCTTCTCCTGCATCCAGTGAGTCACCCTCAGCACTCAGCTAGAGAAGTAGAACTGCCTTGGTAAGGACAGAAGTGTTGAAATTGAAAAATAACCCGGGCTTACCACAGCAGGAGCTCTGCAAAACGCTACTGACCTGGTGGAGGCACAGCCTGCAAACAGAATGTCAGTGGGAGCAAGGAGGGACTTCGGTCAGGGCCACGTTTTTCTCCCACTCCCCTTTTTTTTATATTTCTGTAGACTATATGTCTTGTTCCCTGGTGGCACCATGTTTTTTTCTTTCTTTTTCTGAAAGCAGAATATTAATCTGGTCCAATCTTGAGATTTTTTGTTTTAACAGTTTTGAATGATTTGTAGAGTTTGATATGAAGCAATGAGAAGTTTTCTAATTATGGAACATTTACATGCACTGATACCCAAGTCAAAACATGTATTTCCTCTGGAAATCACCTTCATCTGTTATGTGCAAATTACTATCTTGTTAGGTGTCTAAGACTATATAGTTGGGGGTTTTCTCTTATTTCCCCCTGGAATTAGAGACTCAAGGAGAAAAACAGCTTTAACTTGTTGAACCTTTGCAACTCTCTGATAGTCTGTAATCTTTGGATTATCCAGGATGTAAGGATGGGCCAGATGTTGCACCTTAAGGACCTAGAAAAACAACTGAGCAAGAGGACCAACAGTGACTGGGGGACTGGGGTCCCCTCACTGGTATCAAATACCCAGCAGCCTGGGCTGTGCCACATGAAGGGCCCACAGGGGTTTTGTTATGGTAGAGGTGTGTTCCCTGGCTGTCAGCGTGTTCATGTGAAACAAGCTGCCAGCTGCTGAGAAACTAAGCAAAGGGACACGCCAGATAGCCTTGGTACAGTTATGTAGATAGCTACAAAATTTACTGAAGGGGAAGTGTTGCCGTGTGGTGAAGGCAGACAGATGGGTATGAAAGCAGACAGAATGGGAAGTGAAAGAGCTGCAATTGCTTTCTTAGGCTTTCCCCACTAGTCTGGGGCATCCAGGTGCATGTTGCACAAGCAAAGCTATTTTCTTATTTTTAAAAACACCCATATATATATATTCAAATATTTCACGTGCACTGATGTTTCCAATAGTAGTTCTGAAAATAGACAGTAAAATAAAATTACCATTTGAGGACATGTCTTCTTGTTAAACCACAGCAATATTCTGTATGGTGTTCCTGTCTGGATTCCCTTCATATTAACTCAGCTGTCATGGGTGACTTTAGGCTGCACGTTTTAGTAGATGAAATAGGTTTTATCTATGAAGTGAAGGTGCTAAGGTTATAAATAATATGAATGTTCTGTTCTTATGTTCTCAAAAATCTGTCATTAAGACAGCTCACTAAAGTAAATACTAAAAGGGTTTTACATCAAAGAATCAGAAAGCATCACATTGTAATGAGACTGCAGCATGTCTGTTGCTAATGAGTTGACAGCAAAGTTAAATGCAGTTTTCATTTACTGTCTTGTAAATTGATTTTAGTTTACAGTGCTGTAGGCTAGGCCTCCTTAATTTTGTATTTTTGTTTAATTGAATAGTAAGATGGATAATTAGCTTAAATATGTTGTATGCCTTCACTGACATAAGCTCCTGAGCAGTGAAATTTACTCCAGCATGAAGACTCTGATCTGCTCATGCTGTGTGCTGGGTGGAGCTTTTTTTAGGTAAAACCAGCTCAAGCCAGAAGTTAAAGTGGGCAAGAAAATTATACCAGTCTTAGTAGTCTATTACATGTGGCATAAAATAGACGTAGTTAAAAATGTTTTTTTAGAGATTCTTATTCCTGGTCTCCCATAATGCTCAGAAAAATTTATTCCTTGTATTTGCTGCTTTTTCTCCAGCTGTTATTTAAGAAGTTGAGATATTTTGTGGCTTATCTTTTTCCATTCATATAATTTTTTCTGTTTATGTTACTATTCTTGCCTAATAAGGTAGTTCACAGAAGGCTTTGGAGTGTGACAACTATTAACAGTTGCTGCTTGTAGCAGGAATGAAGGAAAAAAAGATTCTAGTAGAGCTATTGGACCAAGGCACTTAATGCTTATAATACATCTGTATATGCAGTGAGTGGGGAAAGCTGCCCACAACTGCTAATGCTTGCTGCTAATACCACCTCAGCAGAATACTGTTCCATTTCATCTGTTTTCAGTAAAAAGTATCATAGCGTTTAATGGCGGTGATTTTGTATGACCTGATAAAATATCTGTGCACCCTGTCTTTGACTTCCCATGACACACTGTACCTGCTGGCAGACAGCAGTATGCTGACAAGTCAGTGTAGAGCTCAGTTTCCACATCAGCTGGTACAAATACTGATTTTTGTAAAACACCTGTTACCTGTTTCTTCAGATTACTTTTCCCTGTCAATTTGTAAGGTCTCCTTTGTGAGAAGACTACAGCATTCTGCTTGTCTTGCCTTCCCCATAATTGTAAATGCTTCTGCTTGTAATGAAGGTTACAGGCCATAGCAATGAATACTGGATATCAGAATTGATGTTTTTCCTGTACAGGGATATCTTTACTGCTTTTTAGTAAAGATACCCTCTGACAGATACTTATAAGCAGCATTTCATGAAACTACTATGGAAAGCGTTGCTCCATGTTGGACGCATTGATCCTTATGGGGCCCTTCCAACTTGAGATATTCTGTATTTAAGCCATTTAAGTTATGTAAGTTGTTTACTTTGGAGATAGGGGCCTTGTTATGCAGTAATTGGAGAATATTGGTAAGCAGGAATTATCTCCCATTAACAGTGATGGAGAGCCTGTACCTAATACAATTCCTAGGATGCCGCCCTGAAAATTTACCCCTGGACAGCCATCCCAGCATAATTTCATCACAGACTGCCTGTTAACTGAAGAGAAAGTGGTACTAGGAGGAACTGTAATATCTGAAAATGAAAAAGCTCTGAGGAAAGGAGTGGTCTATCCATCCCATGTGACAGCAGGGCAAAGAGGGGAGGGGAAAAAGTTCTGTCTTCACTCCACTGAAGCCCCAGGAATGTTTTGAGTGTTGCAGGCATTGGTTTTGGTAACCAATGTTAGCAAATATGCACAGCTAAAATTTCCCATCTGCCTTCTCAAGGTAGTAAAGTTGTGATAAACATGCCCGTCACAGAGATTATCTGACATCTATCTGCCTGTAGCTGTGTTGGGTTTGCGTGGCAAAGTTTTGGTAGCGGGGGAGCTACAGGGGTGGCTTCTGTGAGAAGCTGCTAGAAGCTCCCCCTGTGTCTGACAGAGCCAATGCCAGCCGGCTCTAAGACGAGCCCGCCGCTGGCCAAGGCCAAGCCAGTCAGCGCCTCTGTGATAACGTATTTAAGAAGAAGAAAAACAGTTAGAGAGAGCTTTTGCAGCCAGAGAGAGGAGTGGGAAGATGTAAGAAACTCTGCAGACACCAAGGTCAGTGAGGAAGGAGGGGGAGGAGGTGCTCCAGACACCAGAGCAGAGATCCCCCTGCAGCCCGTGGTGAAGACCATGGTGAGGCAGGCTGTCCCCCTGCAGCCCATGGAGGAAGGATGAGGGGGTGTAGAGATTCCACCTGCAGCCCGTGGAGGACCCCACGCCGGAACAGGTGGAGGCACCTGAAGGAGGCTGTGACCCTGTGGGAAGCCCACACTGGAGCAAGTTCCTGGCAGGACCTGTGGACCCGTGGAGAGAGGAGCCCATGCCAGAGCAGGTTTACTGGCAGGACTTGTGACCCCGTGGGAGAGACCCACACTGGAGCAGTTCGTGAAGGACTGTAGCCCATGGGAAAGACTCATGTTGGAGAAGTTCGTGAAGGACTGTCTCCCATGAGAGGGACTCTGTGCTGGAGCAGGGGAACGATGAGAGGAGTCCTCCCCCTGAGGAGGAAGAAGTGGCAGAAACAACGTGTGATGAACTGACCATAACCCCCATTCCCCGTCCCCCTGTGCCACTGAGGGGGGTGGAGGTTGAAGCCGGGAGTGAAGTTGAGCCCAGGAAGATGGGAGGGGTGGGGAGAGGTGTTTTAAGAGTTGATTTTATTTTCTCATTCCTCTACTCTGTTTTGCCTAGTAATAAATTAGATGAATTCCCTCTCTAAGTTCAGTCTGTTTTGCTCGTGACAACAATTAGCGAGTGATCTCTCCCTGTCCTTATCTCGACCCATAAGCTTTTTGTTACACCTTTTCTCCCCTGTCTAGTGAATGAGGGGAGTGATAGAGCGGCTCTGGTGGGCGCCTGGCTCCCAGCCAGGGTCAACCCACCACAGTAGCAAATGCATCTTTGAACAGGACTCTTGCCACGCATGCTGTGGCTTTGTGGTGTGCCAGTCTGCTGGTGCTGCCAGTAGATGGAAGTGGGATGTTTTCTCTGTACTGCCTCCCTGGGATGGTACAGCAAAAAGGCACAGAGCAGAAACTGGGTATGTGCCCCACAAATTGAGGCTACTCTTCTGTCCACATATCCTTTGGTTTTAGCCAAGAAGCCTAGCTGATAAATTCATCTGCCTCACACATGCAACTTCATAGCTTTTCACCAATAGGGTCAAACTAACCCTTTCTTTTAGTCTCGAATTTTCCCTGCAGCACAGTGGAATTAGTACATGTGATTAGTACAAAAATCTGCATGGTACAAAAAACTCAAGAGATGAAAAAAAAGCTAAAGCCATTATTGAATGCCTCAGTTAATTAAGGGGATCTATGATGTTGACTTTTGGGATATTCCCTCCTCAGTGTCAATTTGGAAGTCAGCTGCCCAGGTGCAACACCACAAATTCATGTATACCCCAGTCCAAAAAGAAGAAGCATTAGTCTATCAGAAGTGTGGTAGCAGTTTTAATCCCATGCTTGTTGTTATTTTTTTCTTTAGGGTACCATCTTTCTGCCTGGCAACAGAGTAATTGAGCATCCCTGCAATGAAGAAAGTCCAGGAAAGTTCCTTTTCGAAGTTGTTCCAGGTAGGATATTCTACTCCATGTAAAAAGTCTTTGCAGTTTTGTTGTCAGTGACAAACAGCCACATCTGTTCTGCCAGAATAGAAGCTCAAGGTGATTAATGATTCAATTTAAGGGAAGAAAAAAAATGGTTAATTTCTTAGTACTTTCATTCATAATTTTTTCATTCACCTCTGGGCAGCGTAGGAAAAGAATGTGGTTTTTATTTGTCAGTGTAAAGCATGATTGTTCATGGCAAGGAGCTGCACCACAGAGTGGCATAGTGACAGTACAAGTGTATTTGGTAATTATTTTAGATTATACTGGATGCTATGAAGTAGGGTGTCCTGTAGTAACAAAGGAATCCGTAACTTAGCATCAACAGCTTATCAGTATAGCACATGGGCTTGATGACATCAGTACCATCACTTAAGAATGCTACCTGGTCACTGTGCATGGATAAACAGATTGTAACAACAGCAAGTATCAATGCTTTGAAACACTAAACTGGGTTTTAGTTGTGGTTTTTTTGATTGGGTGTTTTTTTTCCTGAGGATAGATTTATCTAAGGAACATTAATTACCCTGTCAGTTGAGTGGTACTCCTGACTCTGTGTATTGCTTAAGTGATTTGCTTGCCTTCTCTTTGTTACTTTGGACTTCCAGAGGGCAGACTGTGGCCTGTTTAGGAGACGGGATGACAGAGTCCCTTGGGAGGCAGTCCTGAAGGGCAAAGGACTCCAGGAAGACTGGACATTCTTCAAGAAGGAAATCTTAAAGGCAGAGGAGCAGGCTGTCCCCGTGTGCTGAAAGACAAGCTGGCAGGGAATACCACCGGCCTGGCTGAACAGAGACCTTTGGCTGGAACACAGGGGAAAAAGGAGAGTTTATGGCCTTTGGAAGAAGGGGCAGGCAACTCAGGGGGACTACAAAGATGTCATTAGGCTATGCAGGAGAAAATTAGAAGGTTCAAAGCCCATCTAGAACTTAACCTGGCTACTGCAGTTAAAGACAATAAAAAATGTTTCTATAAATACATTAGCCCTGAGCTAGAAGACAGGGACGAGGAGCAGAACGAAGCCCCCATAATCCAAGGGGAAGTAGTTAGTGACCTGCTACACCACTTAGACATACACAGGTGTATGCGGCCAGATGAGATCCGCCCAAGGTTATTGAGGGAGCTGGCAGAAGTGCTCACCAAGCCCCTTCCCATCATTTATCAGCAGCCCTGGCTAACCAGGGAGGTCCCAGTTGACTGGAGATTAGCCAATGTGATGCCCATCCACAAGAAGGGCCAGAAGGAGGATCCAGGGAACTCCTGGCCTGTCAGTCTGTCCTCGGTGCCAGGGAAGGTTATGGAGCAGATCACGCAGTGAGTGCCATCATGCAGCAGGTACAGGACAACCAGGTGATCAGGCCCAATCAGCATGGGTTCATGAAAGGTAGGTCCTGCTTGACTAACCTGATCTCCTTCTATGACAAGGTGACCCGCTTAGCGGGCGAGGGAAAGACTGTGGATGTTGTCTACCTGGACTTTAATAAAGCCTTTGACATCATTTCCCACAGCATTCTCCTGGAGAAACTGGCTGCTCATGGCTTGGATGGGTGTACACTTCGCTGGGTACAAAACTGGCTGGATGGCTGGGCTCAAAGAGTTGTGGTGAGGTCTTATGATGGACAGATGAGGGAACTGGAGTTGCTTAGTCTGGAGAAAAGGAGGCTGAGGGGAGACCTTATTCCTCTCTACAACCTCCTGAAAGCAGGTGGTAGCGAGGTGGGTGTTGGTCTCTTCTCCCAAGTAACAACTGATAGGACAAGAGGAAATGGCCTCAAGTTGTGCCAGGGAGGTTTAGATTTTCTTCACCAAAAGCGTTGTCAAGCATTGGAACAGGCTGCCCGGGGAAGTGGTTGAGTGACCGTTCCTGGAGGTATTTGAAACATGCATAGGTGTGGTGCTTAGGGACATAGTTTAGTGTTGGACTTGGTAGTGTTAGGTTAATGGTTGGACTCAATCTTAAGGGTCTTTTCCAACCTAAATGATTCTATGTTTCAACATCCAGTCAGCCCACTGTGTTTATTCAATATTTTCTGTTAATCCTCATATTACTTTTCAATTTACTTTTCCATTATGGCTATTTAAGAGGGTAAACAAAGGATAATGTTAATTGAAACTCACCTCTATGTTCTCGCTCTTAAACCATCTCAGTGTCAAGGAACAAATGTAGTTGTCTTGACTGATGCATGGAGATTTCGATACGTTGTAGAAGTGTAGGAAATATGAAGTAGATTCCAAAGCTAAGGAGGCTTGTCACTCACTGGAATTTGCAGATGCAGCTCAGCACAGCACAGCTTTATTTTTCCTTTTATACATGGCAAAGAATTTGATTATGAAAGCTGTACGCAGTAAGAGGTTGGTACGCAAAGAAAGCAAGCATGGTATCTGTGAGGTTTTCTTAACACTCAACCCAGCTTGAATCAATCACCTTTTAAAGTTTCTCGCTGTGGTCTGCATCTTTTTCATATATTCAAAATATTGAAAGAAACCTGCTATAACCATTGCAAGTCTGGGGTTGACTAAAATTTTGTTTCCATTGACAATTAAGAGAGTTCTTTTCAATTGAAAAAGTGCATTGTTTGTTTGTTTGTTTTCCTCAGAACACACAGAATGCTTTCTGACCTAAAATTTCCAGGTAAAATGGGACTTCTAGTCAGTCATTTCATAGATTAAGCCTGTATTTCTTCTGGGTGTTGTAGATGGGAAAGAGAAAAGTTGAGCTTCTGTAGTTGTAGCTGTTGCTGTTATTGCAGTAGGGTCTGTGCCCTACAGCACTGGATGTGGAGGGCATAAGGTGAACAGCCAGAGATGGACTGGCATTGATTTTGGTCATGCTGTTCTCTTTCCTCCTGGCAGACGTGACCGTGGGAGAAGCAGCTTTAGTTCCTTCCACAGTTTAAATTAGAAGACGCTGCTGAGGAAGCGCACAAAACTGGGGTGTTCCATTTCAAAATGGCTGTGATGCTGCCTTTGCTGCCATATCACATGTGATTAATTTGATTTAAAGGATTTTGCTGAAGCTGGTGCTCCATATGTCCTGATTCATATGACATCTTCATCTATATGATAACGCTTGCCCTGAGTGTGGTGTTATGCCTGTGGTCTATGTGAATTTGGCTTTCAGTGTGGAATATTTAACTGTAGGCCTGAGATGCACAAAAACCTTCCTGTGCAACCACACAGGCAGCTGTAGGGCACAGGAGGGTCACTACCTGCATGGGACCTGCCACAGCTGAGCTGCAGAAAACTCTGTCAGATACAGCTTGTAGTTTTCCGTAACAGGAAAAAATGTGGCTGCTAGGAGGATAGTAGGAAATGGTCAAACAGTCAAACATTCACATTTTGAAGGCAGGCCCTTCTGTCCATGTTCAAGCACCTTCCTCAGAGATCACTCATTTTCTGAGTGCAATGCTATCCCAAACACCACTGATGCCTGTGGGACGTGTACAGCACATTTGGAAGTCAGACCGTACTTTGCTGCTAGGTTCGAATGCTTTTACCACAGTACCTGGCTGTTAACTAAACTGAAGAAAGTCTCCAGTTAATGCAATGTTTCGTTAGGGTTTTGAGTCACCAGTACACTGTTAAGTCTCAACCACTATCTGTGTTGCTTCTGCTCCCATAATTTGCCTGTTTATTGCTGGTTTTCAAAGTGTCAGCACCTCTCACTCAACTTTCTGAGCCCTTACGTGCCGGCCCTCAGCCTGGGGTCATCCTTCATGCCCAAGTTAAAAGGCCTTGGGCAGCATAGCTGACAATGGGAGTGCCTTCAATATTTATCTGGAGCCTCCCTGAAAGGGAGGGGTTTTTTGTTTTGTTTGCTTGTTTTTAATTCTGAGTATGGAGTTTTGAATGTGTTTAGAATAGCACCAGTATATTTATTCCCCCCACCTTGCTAACAAGCATACAGCTATAGTGACTTTGTACTGGAGCAATTTTCCTGGTGAGATATTATGCTTATGAGATTCATGACAAAAAAAAGTTTTTGAGAAATCAGGACATTTCATGCCACAGCACTGGTCTTTGGGGGATGACATTAAAATCGAAACTCAGACTGACTGTGGAGGCATCACAGTGCCCATAGAAGTGTTGTCAGCTGTATATTAAGCAAAGACGAAATGAGCTTTGCCACTGTCATTGTGTCACTGTTGTTTCTCAAGGCAAGTAATGTCAGCCTTTTGTAATGGAGCTGTTTGTCATCTGTATCCTCTTAGTGACTCAGTATAAAAATCAGTTATATAGACTGACAGCAACAAAACTGAGCTCATTGAGTGTAATAGAGAAAAATATATTGTAGGCAAGGTTCTGTTTAGCCTTTGTTAGCTTTCAAATGAGAAAACAGCTACATAGCAACAGGATCTATTTGCAGGTGTTTTTAAAATTTTGTCAGCTTAAATGAACATTGTGTTGAATGTATGGCGCTGAAGCTACTTAGTTCTGTTTTCCTTATATTAAAAGTTGAAGTAATTTTAGTTATAATTCCAAAGGCAATAGTGACAAGTCCTCTTTTTGTCTACCATATCTGTGGGCGGCCTGAAAACTGTGTGTGTGTTTGTTTATTGGTAATACATGCAAATTATTTTGGGAATGTACGTGGGAGTAGGTTTATACTATGGAACTAATTCTCTGTACACAGCCATCTCTGAAGATGAATGAAAGAAATGTGTGTGGAGACAAGTATCCTGCAGTTTTGATGCTGTAATTAAAATACAGATGCCTTTTAATTTGCATTTTGAAAACATTCTGTTCATTCCTTAAGTCATGACATGGTTTAATACTTAAAATTGTTCCTTTTTTTTTCTTTTGCTGTGCTGACAAAGTTAATTTGCAGGAGTGAAACTGTCTCCTGTACAGCACGAGGCCCACACCAAACTTCTGTGCAGGAGTTTTTCTGTACCAGAGTCAGCGTGACCACGAGGTGATTAGTGATGTCTGTGGTTATTAACAGCTTCTCTTGCACTCAGAGGAATGTCTCATGCTCAGCGGAAACCAGAAGAGAGTTTAAATGAATACCTTTTTAATGGGAAATATGCACATATAGCAAAGTTGTGTGATTAGGTTTGCTCAAGTGATTGTGTTTTATTTGCTGATTATTACTAGTTTTATTTAGAAGATAAAATCTCCTTCTGTGTATTTGTTCCTTTCTAAAGGAAACCCGAGCTTTTTATCTTGGTATGCAGGTGTAATGGGGAAAGGCGTTTGTGTTCACACAGAACTGAATCAGGTGACCTAGCTGTGTTTCAGGGAACTAGGTGCAGAGGTGCAGAACAGAGGCACATGAAAGCACCATAGTTTGCGTGTGTAGTGGTTTGCACAGGAGCAACTTGATTCCTACCTGAGTCGAGTTGCTGCATCCTGTTTGCACCAGGAGGAGGCAAGCACAGAGATGTGGGAAGCTAAGACTTCTCCATTGTTTTTCACACAAGGCTTGAGCATCTTTTTGGGAGTCCTCTGGACTTTCCAAGGGTTGCTGCCTGAAGGCATTTTGAGCATTATGGAAAGCCTGCAGTAGGAGCCTGTGGCTTTCCCAGGGATGTCTGGGTGCTTGTAGGAGCTCCCAGGACTTGAATCCTCATCTCTTGATGCACTCAGGAAGCACTACCAGCTCAAAGTAATCTGGCACTCTGTAGGTAATTGCCTACAAGAGATGATGGTTATTGAATGGGTGAAGGAATGTGATTCATCGTTGACTGGACTTTGATCCTGGAAACTGAACTGTTCATACTGCTACCTCCCCAGCTGCTGTTATTTGAGATCCTTATGTGGTGGTTAATGTCCTGCTCTATGAGAGTGCTAAATCATTTTACAGCTTGGCCTCATAGGCAAGAAGCCAGATCACCACTCCAATGGTATTTCACCATTTGAATGTTATGGAATCATGTATTTCTTTGTCCTTGTCCCTGCAGATTTCATGAGAAAATAGCCCTGAAGACAAGCTTACTTACAGGACCATGTTCGCTAGCATGTGATCTGTTTGTGTGCTGTGTTCTAAGGCATGAGTTACCCTACGGACACAATGCAAAGATCTCTGAGTTGTTCAGTTGCATGAACGTTAATATTTAATTTGTACTGTTTAAACTAAAACATATGTTTCTAAATGTTGTTCTTTGATAATCCTTGTGGAATCTTTAGCTTGCAAACTTTGTATATGTGTGCTGTGTTTTTCACCATTGGCAAAATATTGTAGTCCAGCATGTGCATCTGTGTAGATGAATTTGTACTCTTGTAGTACTGAGTTACCAAAGTCTATTCATCCCTCTAAAAGCATTCTCAGTGCAGCCCCATGTTATGTGTCTGAAGCTTATGGTTTCATTCTTAGGAGTTACTCAGACTGTTAGGAAGTAACTGTAATATTTCAGTGAAGTTACTTGTAGTCTCTGCTGCTGCTTTTTTCTGCACTTTCATGTCTACTGATTTCTTGTTTGTATGGCTCCTCGGCTATCTCCCTTCCCGTCAGGGAACAGATCTTTGAGTCATGGATGGTGGAGACTGCAGTAGGCAGGAATTACCTTTGGTACTGTATGCTTTCATTTGTTTAAGGTCAGCTTGTCAGGCCTAAGAGCTGTAGTCAAGGGAACATGCCCAAACATATTGCTGAGGAAAATCACACCATTTTTAATCTGGATTAGATGAGCGCTTTCTCTGCAAAGTTTTTCTGTATGTACATCTTTTCAGAAAGTAGTTTCTCGGTGATGCTGTGCAACAGAAGTGTTGGTTCCCTTTGTGCTACTAAACAGGTCAAATGGATTGCCGCAATGAGACAACTTCTGCTTCTTCAAGTAGAAGTACAGGATATAAATCAAAATATGACATGTACTTAAAATACTTAAACTACTTCACAAATACTTCAGCTGGAAAGGATGTGAAACAAAAGCAGTTTCACTGGACTGCCACGTACAAGCCTGTCTCAGGACTTAGTTTTGATACTGTGGCAGTCTTTACTCCTATGATACTGTTCAAATATTTGGCTGCTTTTGCATCACAGCTTTTCTCATAAGAATTATTTTTAGGTAATTTAGAAGTCTGCAGTAGGTTTTACAAATTGATGTTAGGAAAGTGCTCCCCAATGCTGTTGTAGAGAGTGCTCTACAAAGTATTTTTATATTATTTTGGAGAACTTGAGTTGTTGCTGTTCACAGCACGTTTGAATCTCATTTTTCTGGCATGAAACTCTTGCACTGTGCTTTCTCAGAACAGTTAGCAGTATTTCATCAGGTTTCTAGGCTGACTTTATGGACTTGTGAAGTCTTTGACTACAGAGCATTTCCCAAAAGCCTGTGGCTTTATTAGAGAATTGCTGCAAGGGAGTGAAATATTAATTCCCAGAACATTGAAATTGTTATAATTATTTTTTCATTAGAGAAAAAAAAAGTTGTCCACAGGCCTTTTAATTCTTTATGTCTTTAATTGCACGTTATATGGCAAGTGAAGTTTCCTGCAGATTAACTGTTCTGGTAGGGAGCATGAGGTGGGTTTGAGAGCTTTTTTTTAAGCTTGCCTTACATAAAAGGTTGGATAATAAACTATTTTGCTTCTACTGCTGCAGTAGACTTTTACTCCTCAAAGCTTAATGAAGTGTTTTGTTCGAAAGGATGATGTTACTTCATTTCTACCTTATATTTAAGTCAGATTAGATTTGCTTAGGTCTGTGCACCCATGGCTGAGAGTCAGGAGGGATTTGTTTTTTGGATATGTGTATGTCGTACTGATTTCACTGTCGGTAAACAGGCCCTTTAACCTCCACAAGCGTGTTGTGAGGTTTGAGAAGATAAATGGCTGCCGGTGTGTTGTAAAATTATTAAAAACTCTCCAGTTCCCAGTCGATACACTGTGCTTAGCAGATTAAGCCCTTCAAGACTTTCGCCATGAGTTCTCAAACATCTGAAATGGGAAGGCCACAGTAGGTGATAATTCTTGTCGCCTGCTCATTGGCAGCATTTCTATAATTAAGGGTCCATGAATGCCTGGAAAATGTGGATGTGATAAGGTCACTTGCATTTTTTCCCTAAGGGACAGAAGTAAGACAAAACAGGAATTACAGATAAATCTTCTTGCTAAACAAGCAATTTTCATTGTAGTGCTCCCACGTACCTTAAAAGGGTGGATACTTACTGTAGCTTCTATTTCAATATGCTTCTATTCTGACATCAATGCTTTGCAGTCCTAGAAGCCATATGACAGCAGGACTTCTGTGGGATGGGAAAGGTTGGACTCTACAGTTAGGCACGAAAGAGAGCAGTTGATTAAGCTGATATGTTTGAGTGTGACTGGTATAATTCAATGTGATGTTTCGGGGATGGAAATGTTTCAGAAGGTTTTGAAGCCTGTTGTTTTGAAGTAGAACTGTTTGTTTTCTGTAAGGCTGTAGTCTTGTGAGAAATAAGGGGCAAGAGTTCCCTGCCATGTCCAAGGTATATACCCACACATACAGCAAGTAGCCTTCATTGAAGATGTAGCAGGGTGTTAGGAACACAATGCACTAAGCAAATTTCCTTCTCTTGACTTGAGGAGAAAACTGTTTGTGTATTAAGAGGTTTCCCACCCTGCTGCAAAAAAACGCCTTTCTATAGTGCACGTGCGTACACACCCAAGCATTAAGGTACTCTCTCTACCTTTGCTGTCGTGCAGTTGCTCTGTATTCCCTTCAGAATGGCTAGCACAAAATTGATTCCCTTTTCTCCGTGATATAAAACCCAAAAATGAAGTGTTAAACCAGTCAGCTGCTTTGACTCGTTCCCTGTGCTGAATTCCTATCTCCTTCTGGTGTGACCCCGCTGGATTTAATTGGTGCTGCCACAAAGATGAATGCCTCCCCCTGCACGTGCTGACAGCCAGCAGTGCCTCTTCATTAGTTGTCAGGAGCACAGGACCTCAAGGGCATTGCTGATAATGCCGACTGAACTAATTGTACCTCTGATATCTTCTGGAGGGAGCAGACAGGCTGTTTAATCAAATGGGCACCAGCCTTACTGCACATAGATATCTCTGTGTAATAGCATATTGTGCTAAAGCAGCTTTGAGCGCTGCTCGTTTCCTATTGAATATCTCCTGAACACATTGCCATCCTTACTGATGTCTCAAAAATGTATTTGGTAGGGAGCCACCTCTCTGCATGCGGACACATTGGCACGCTCTGTCTCTTTCTTGTCCTTCAAAGGAAGCTGTGTAACTGCCTTTTTTTTTTTAAGTGACCCTTGGAAATGCATGGAGTCAGTGAGCCAGAGAAATGAAGCCAGCATAAGCTTTGCTGCTTGTTTCTCACAAGGTTAATAGTGAGAGCTCAGTGGGAATGAACTCTTTTCCATCTCAAGCAGCAGCTCTTATGATGCGCAAATATTTAATATGCCCATAATAGGTTTGTCTCCTTCATAGTGTTTAGAAAAGGAAAACCCAAACATCCCCAGTCCTACATCCCTGTGAAATGAGATGGCAGGCCATGCCACCAAGCTGTTGTGCTGGCACCATAAAAATCTGCCAATTTCAAGCTCAGTTCTCTACAGGTCAATGCATGTAATATCTCTCTTAGCCATGTTTTTCATGCCTGTGTTGTCATGGCTACTGAACAACAGGGGAAGGCACCAAGTTAAAGATACCTGCTTTTTGTTCCAGTTCCACCAGTGACTCCTTCCATGACACCAAGCCAAGTACTACCTCTCTGTGCCCTCGTGTCCACGCGTGTTTAATTGACGTGATACCCGCATCCTTGTGAGATGTACAAGCCTTGCAAATTAATGATGTTAAGGAAATGTAAATCCAAACTATGATAGCCAGCAAGAAGTTTTTATAACCTTTGCACTGGGGATCTGGGGAAGAGAGGCAAGGCCAGGATTGTGACACATACTTGCAGAGTGGTATTAGTAGTTTTGGCTCCTCTCTTTCATGTGGAAGATCCCCTCATGATATCACATCTGTTTAAAGATCAAGATGGGCATGACTCAAGTCTTGGGTTACTAAAGAACTACCAGAAAACATCCTGTTTATCTTGCAAGGGGAGATGGGGCACCTTCTGCCATTCAGAAGATGCAGTCCCTCTTCTGGTAGAACTCCAGCACTTGTATTTAGCATAGAAGAGTCTGCAATAGCTGATTTAAATATAATTTCTTTAAATGCAGAACTATTAATTCATAGATTATTTTTTTTAACCTAAAATTAATCTGATAGAAATTATAGCAGTTTAGGTCATCTGCTTTTAAAGCTGAAGGAACTAAATCTACATGCAGAACTATTTAACAGAAAAATTAAAAAAGAGCCCTTTCTAAATGTCTTCTCTGAGGTATGCAGCATGTTCAGAATAGACAAATTATCCTCACTCATACAGCTTGGGTGTGTAACTTTGAAGTTAGTGAAAGATGAGCCAGCACAAACTTTCATATATAAATCCTGCTATCTTGAATCCTTTCTATCTTTGTGAACAAGTACAGATTATAGGTTAAAAGTGTGTGTATGTTAGAAGTAGTAATATTGCCTGCTTTCTGAATGCTATTTCCTAGTCACAGTCCATTTTGAAGATAGGTGATGGATGAAACACTTCTGAAAACTCCTGAACACTTGTAGCTTTCATTTGCTTTCCTGTGAAGTAACTCCACTTACTTTTCAATCACCTGTTCTCAATGGCATTAATTTCATGTGACAGAAGACTGCACAGACTCTATAAATGAGTGCAGTTTCTTTGCCTGCCTTTGCCATTACTGAGGCATAGTATATAAAGCTAAAGTTTAAAAAAGTTACTTTTTATTTGTGTCTTTTAATTTAGAAGCAGACTGCTTTTATTGGCCCTGCTTAACACGTGGTGCATGTGATCTGATGTGTTTGCTCCATAGGTTAAGTTAGCAATGTTGTTCATTTGGGCGCGCTTCTCTGTGTGACCCAATGGTGTCACTCTCGAGGTCATCTGCTACATACAAGAGTTTGGAACATAATGGTGGTGGCATCTTTAAAAACTTAGGTGGCAGAAAAGCAAAATTTGAGGTCAAGTTTCTGGTGAATGTCTTCAACCATCAGTGTATGTGTACATCATATTTGCTCTTAGCAAGAATGTAGCTCGTCATGAAAATTACATTTGGGAACATGGTTTATTCCCACCCTATTTTAAATGCCACCAGTTGTAATCACAGCAGCAATGAGATTTGTTTTCTCTGCCTCAGCACTGCATCTGGCACTGGAGTATGACAATTAATATTGATGTTGGAAAATGGCTTAGGTAGTGCCAGACATGCAGAGATAGTTCCCATGAAGCCAGGCGGTCCATGGGAAGCAAGAAAGGTAACTGGAAGGAAGGCTTGTTGCTCTGACAATTTTTGATAGTCATTTTGGGACCAAAGAGGGTAGCACTATTGGCTTTTTCCATTGCTCTGTTAAGGTGTGAGGAATTTCCTGAACTTTGATAGTGCAGATTCTGTGGTGCTGAAGATAAATCACACCCCAACTGTATGGCTTGAATGACTTGTGAAGCTACAGTAGGTATTCAGCAATATCTGTGTTACATATATATGCCGTGGATACACCATTTTATTTGCCAGTACAAAACCGTGTGTTGATAATTTTTGGAGTTCTCTGGTGTGTAAATACAACATTTGTCTCAAAAGAAACAAAATGCCTTTTATCTTCCTAACTACAACAGCAGTCTGAACGGCATCTTGGACAGCTACTGTTAGCTTCATGTATGTCCCTCTAGTGGCAACATCAAAAAATACAGTGAAGTTAGATAGACTTTTGTGTTGGATACCCTTTTCAGGACTTCAATTTTTAGCTTGTTTCATGTCAGCTGTATCCTTGGCATATCAGGAAGTGCAGCTTGAAACTTAGATTCCCAAACAAATTCTGTGAAGTGGGAAGACAGTACTGGGAAAAAATCAGAGGCAGTGGTAACTCAAGCTTTTTGAGAAAAGATTTTCCTAAATATCTATATTGCTGATGTTATTTTGATGAATTGTGATAATGATTACTTTGCTGTCTATGTCTGCTCACAGAATTGAGGATCCATCAGCTTTAGTCAACATGCAAAGTTTTATGATAAGATGATAATGTTTTTATTACAATTGCTTGCGTGTGCTTTCTGTATTTCAGTTGTTAAAAATGATCTGTACTTGATTACACTAAGTAATGAAAATAGGAAGAAGTGAGACAGAAATGTTATGGAGGGATGCTCTGAAGTATAGATATTCAAGTGTTCTGTAGTACAGATGTCTGCCAGTCTTCTGCAATAATGAAATTCCCATGCTTGTTGCCATTTGCAGCAAGAACCTCTGCAGAGGTGAAAAGTAAATAAATTAAAATGCATATAACTCCTCTGTCAAACAGCTGGTGGTATCCCACTTAAAATGGCAGGAAAGATGGAGGTGACTTGCCTGAAGCTGTCTGGAAAGCTGGTGGCTGAGTCTGAAGGCAGATGTTACCTCCTTGGTGCACCAAAGAGCTTGTGCCCCAGATGTAGGAGGCAAAAGTACACAGGCATTGAGCTTGTGAAGCCCTCTTGTTTCTGAAAGTAGTGGGAAATGCAAGCTCCATTTGGATTAAAGGATGGTTTAACCAAACATCCTCAAAATATGGTACTTCCTAGTGCCTAGGTCATCTGAATAGAAATTGGATTATTTTCCTAAAGTTTACAGATCTTAAGGCAGATATGCTTCGTGTTTTCTCATGTGCTTGAGTGTTGCTGCCTGACCTAATCCTCCACCCTGTGCCTGTGGCAGTAAGAGGCTCACAAGTCCTTTGCTCTTCATCCAGTCCTTCTGCAGACTCTTTCATCTCCCCTCTTTTCCATTACTGGTGCTAGGGGAACATTGATCCTTATTTAAAATAAAGCGTCATCTATCTTGTTTTTCAGCCTTGTATTAGAGGAGTGTGACAAAACTTTTCAAGCCCATGGTGAGTGTGAGGACCTCGCTTGTTTTTGTTTCTTCACCACAGGCGTCAAATCTAAGGCTGAAAAGCAGAATTTCTACTTTATATCTGCCAGTTTCACAGTTGTATCGTGCAGTAGTACATTGTGCTGATTCGTTACTCAGCATGGTAAAAGCCAGGTTAGCCTGAGTCCTTCCTTTTGACAGGAAAGGAAAACCTTTCTGAGGTATGTAAATGTCTTTGCCCAGGACGACATTCTCTCATCTTTTCCTCAGGGAGTTGTAGCTTGTACTGCTACCTCTGGAGATGGAAATCTCTGCTAATTAAATGATATGTCTTTTATAAAGCCAATGGGCATAACTGGTTGTGAAATCTTGATCTTCTGTGCTGTATTTCAGATCCCAGCTACATTCATAACTTCAGTGAGTGGTTAGCTTTTATTTTCTGGAAGAAATAACAAGGAGGAACATGTGATTGATGTATATTTGTGAAGAGGTAGCTTCAAACTACGAGCGCAACATTGACTGTCGGGTCTTAATGAAGCTGGCCTACAATTTAGGTGATGATTAATGAAGGAATAATGTCAAGGAGCAGGGATTGATGGTATTATGTTGACTTCTGCTGCAGAACAAATAGCCCTTCTCCTCCCACAGGAGAGACTGCTGCTCTGGGTTGAAACAAGCTGTACCCAGCAGCCAACGCTCTCGCTGCGTGGTGTGTGTTGCAGGCGGCGCATGTCTGGGGGCAGCCTGCCCTTTCGTCCACGCGCTGGTGTTGTGCAGCCAAGGCTGGCAGGAGGATCTGCTCTGCAAAGGGCTTCTTTCAGGACGATTATGGAAAATATGACAGCCTCATCAGCCAGTCTGCTGCGTGCCAATGTGGAGGAGGGAGAAGGAAAACACCCAGGGAAGGGTGATCTTTGTGGCTTGCCAGCTGCAGCTATGGGGTCTGGGGGGAAGACGCCATCTGCTACCATTTGGCATGACTCAGCCATGAGAGCACAGAGCGCATTATTGTCCTTGACCTTGGTGGAAGGAGCTGGCAGCGTGTCTGCTGGGCTGCTGTCTTCGGCAAGAGATAGGAGCAGGAGGGATGTGGTGGTAAAATAGCAACAACTGTGCCTTGCATGCTGCTGTGGTGTGAGTGCTGGGGAAGAGGGACGGGGGTGCCTCTTTGCTCCTGCTGCAAAAGGACACACTTCAGCAGGAGCGAGGAGGTCCTGCTCACCTGTGGGGCCAGCAAGGGGCTCCTAAACTGTAGTGAAATAATGTGCCTGTCAAGGACAATAAGACAATTAAAGCTCTTAGTGGGGTAGTAACAGGAGATTTACACAGGCTGATGAGAGAATGAGCTGGCTCAGTGGAGACCTTGCTGAACTTGAATAAACATCCTCAAACAGGATTAGCTACACCAGGGGCTGGTTTCCTTCAGGAGGACAGAGTGCCTGCAGCTTTATGCCTTTCAGATTGTGTTGTGGCTTACTGTCATCTCCTAAGTGTGGAACTCATTTTCTAGGGACAGAGAAGAGAGCAGAGGCTTAGGGAAGAACTTCAGATAAACTGCCTCAACCACCAGGTACATCTTTGCTCAGAGAACAAAATACTAACATCTCAGCTACGGGAATAAAATGGTGCAGGGGTGGGAGAGTGTACTTTTAGCAGCAGGCAAGCCAAATAGTAAAATTAAGGTATGAAAGACAGTAATGGTTGGAGCTAAGGAGAATGAATAATGGAATTAAACAATGGGCTATCAAAATGGTGTATAAAGAGGAGTGTTTTTATTGGGAGAACATGAAATAATTTGGGCCATACCCATGTTATTTCTATATCAATGGAAAGTCAAGTAAAGATATGGTAAAGGTAAAAGAAGTCATAATATAGAACTTGTTTGTGCAAGGCATGCACGCATGTGCGCGCTATTTTTCTGTTTGCAGTGTTGCAGAGGAGCACTTAAAAATGGTCAAAGGGAATCCAGGCAGGGAGAGCAGCCTGCAGTTTGTTACAGGCCTGTGATGGATAAAAGCACGTTTAGCTTCCATCTGTTCCATTTTGGACGATGCAGATAGAAGGGTCATAGCTTTGGCAGTGATGGATATTTGAAACCATTGCCATTTTTAACTGTTCCAAATTTTTTCCCATTCTGTTTATTGGACATCTATTTTTCTGTTTGATATGTATTGCCAGATACACTGCAGGTGGTGATTAGCTACAAGTGTTAGATAAAGTGAGGCTCTCCTTGCTGTCTCTCCCTCTTCCACTGCTGTACTTGGTACAGAAATGATGGACAATGGGAATAGTTAGGGATATGGTTTGGCATATTCCAGATAACTGTAATTTTGCTTTCCTAGAATTATATGCGTAATTACCTTATAGTTTATGAGATATTATTGCAGCATGTCTGTAGCTTGAAACTAATAAAGAACCTAGATGTTCAACTATAGTGCAATATAAGAAATGGATTACTTGCCAAATACAGTATTATCTATGATTACTGAAATGTAAACATTTATCTTATTTTTTGTACATCTGTGCTGCCTTGTGATAAAAAGGCATCGAGGTGTGTCTTACATAATTCTGCTTTAATTAAAAATAAAAATGTGTTGTGAATATGTAAAACAGTACACCACACACAATTACAGCACTCAGTAGTTCTTCCTGGAAAGTGGCAAGAGATCATCAGCAGGGGCATATGGGAGAGCCTGCAATTCAGCTTTTAGAAAGTAGTCATTATGGCAGGAGCTGGGCCCATGGACAAGCATGTCTTCCCTCCAGAGGTTGTTCTTTCTGTGCCTGTGTATCTCTAGAGGCAATTTGGATGGATTGAAGGGTAGGATTTTGCCACAAATGATTGCAAATCCATTTATTGTGTTTCCATATTATTAATCTTTGTAAATTTTTGTGATACCTAACCAACCTTTACTTAAAATGCTGTAATTGCTCTGTTGACTCCAAATGTATATTTGGGATTGTCATTTAAAAGCCTTGTCAAAGGCAAGTTAGACTTCAGTGCACTAAAACCCATTTAAAGAGTCCACAAAGGCTTTTTACATGTTAGTCTTTTCAAAGCCACATAGATTTGCAGAGAAGTGAGCTCCCTCAAAGAATGTGCTGTAATAGGTGTATGTGTATATGTAGATTTATTGTGTTTTGAGTACAGCTTTGTCTACACATGCAGATGGTGGGAGAAGAAAAATGTGAAAGTAATTTTCCATTTGAAAGTGCTTTTGATCTCTTGGGACTTCTATGTACCTCAGTGATAAAACCACAATTCAGATATGTTTGGCAGAGAGTGTCAACATTGGAGCTGGGATAACTGAGGTTTACGTTCTGAGAGTACCATTAAGTACTGTTGGATCTGCAGCTGGTTTTTGAATACATCAGCTCTCTCTTAATTACTTTGCTGTTTTAACAGCATCAACTACTTACCAGCATGTTATTTAAAATAAATAGACAGAGAATGCTCCCCTGGAAATGCCCTGAAGATTTGGTCACATTCATAAGTTGCCTTGCACCAACAAAGGCTGGGGAAGAGATTTAATAAGGCTTTTATTCCATAGTAATTAAATGCCCGACTGATGACACTGTAATGGAACAGATTAAATTGCTGTGTGAAAAGATATAATCTGTCATGCAGAGATGCACATTAGTAATTACTAGTGCTGGATGGCATGTGTGACACCCCCTCAAACCATGTTAGCTCTTGGTTGAGTCTCTGCGTCTAAAACAGAGGCAGTAATGCATAATGTTTTTCCTGAGGTGTTTTGTGCTTCTTAGTCTGTTAAGTGAAATTGAGACAAGTGTAATGCTACTGAGTTACGTGAATTTGAACTTAAAACTGTCATTTTTTTAATTGGTCACCATCCCTATTCCTTGACGGTTTTGATTATTGTTTGTTTTAATAAAAGTGTTGTTACTATTTTCTAAAGCAGGTAATCGGTACAGTTCAGAGTCCAACTAAAATCTCTACCAAAAGCATTTGGAGAATTTCGGCCTTGATGTAGCTGGAGTACATCGTTAGAGGTCTGTTGTACTTAACCTGCTTCTGTTTCTGAGGAGAATAGGTAAAGATTAAATACTGTGCTTAGCTCTTCGTCTTGCCCTTTTCTCCTTCTGTGGCATAACTTGCTACAAAGAAAAATACCAATGTTTTGTACAGCCCTCCTGCTCAGTAGAATTTGTGTTCTCTCTAACAGTAATATGAAAATTGCTTTTGGTGAATTGATGGCGAGATCAATGTTATGTGGAGCGTGTGGCAGTTCTTTTAGTGGTTGTTTCACTAATTTATATACTTCAGTGATTAATCTTGGCCAGTTCCTAAACAAAATGAGGTTTAAATCTAAGCTGCATTTTTGTGTGTCTGAGGCAGTGATGCCTCACCTTTGTCTGTGCTCCACAGCAATATTTTGTTCTGCAGTGTGACAAAGAACCCCTCTCCTAATTTCTGCTACTAAGCAGGCTTACGGAGTAGTTTGTCAATGCTTAAAATTAATCTAAATATTCACAGATCAGCTTCTCCAAATCCATTTATTCCTTCTGCTGAGGTGGGTGATGAAGTAGTAATAAAGACCTCTTGAACGTAAAGACCTTATAAACTGGCTGAACTCTGCCCTGGTATGGTGCCGGGTAATTAGATGAGCACCACTTGTTTGCTGCTGCTTCCAATTTTCTTCAGATTTTGTATCTTGTGGCAGCAAGCAATGGTATTGTAGCCACGCCTTTGGCTGTTCCCGTACTCCGTGACTTTTTCTCTTTGTCCTGCTAAGTGAAAGAATTGCAGTCCCTTTTTCATCCCTGATGAGCCTTTGCTTCCTTTCTCCAACCTTTTCCTGCCTTAGAGCTGGCTGTGTTTCTGCCCTTGCTGTGGTCTCTGAGAGTTGGCGGTGCCAGTCCTGTCCTTGACACTCAGTGTCCCCGTTACCCTTTGCAAACCACCCTGATCTTACTGACCAAAGCCTTCATGCAGCCTCACAAAAAAATCTTGCTCCTGACAGTCTCACGATGGGGCCACATGGGCAGGACTGAAAAGGGTGTTGTGCCAGCTTTAATTGTCAGAGGCCGGTTACAGTGTCAGCATGTACAAAGTCTGATACTGTTAAGAGTCCACTGGTTTTCAGGGAGACCTTAAAATGAAGGAAATTTTATGATCCATGCAACCATGAGGTTAATAAAGTTAATGTTTCATTTTTATTGCCTGGGATGTACTGTGCTGGGTAATGCAAGCCAAGTGCATGGCAGTGCTGCCCTCTGCAGCCTCCCGTTTTGGTGGCCACAGCGGGTGTGGGGAGTTGTTTTAGTGCAGCCCTACCTGGGTAAGGCTGGAAAGCTACCCACCCTCAGCAAGGGCATCGTAATGCTCACTCCTTCTGTCATCACCGTGCCAATTTGCTTTTCAACAGCAGGCTGTTGTACACCCCAGTCAGCCTTTCCCGTTGCTCTTAAGCAAGCTGGATTTTTCAAGTTTTCATGGGATGCTCTAAGCCTTAGCACAATGTAATGATGCTCCCAACGTCGATGCAAAGATACGTCTTGCAGCAGAGCGAGTGGAGTGACTTGACATGTGGTGGGTATGGTGAGTAGGTACCCTCACACACAGTCACAGCTTTGTTTTGCTCCCTATTCATCTCTGAAAGTTGGCACTTTTTGTGCCTGTTACCAGTTCTGGCAGCCCATTGCAAGAAAACTTACTGCTTTATAGATGGCATTTTTTGTGGAGTACAGTTCTTTGCTTGGAAAAAAAAATATTTTGGGAAAATGGGTACAATGTCCTTAGCAGAGTTTGTTCATTTCTCCGGACTGTGCATTAGGATGATGTTTTGAACAAGAGGTTGGATTTCTATGTATTTTTCATGGCAGTGATTTTGAGTGGGCTAAAGAAGAGTGGTTGGATCTGTTGAGATAACTTTGAAAAAAGCCAAACAACATTTTTCTATTCTATTTTTGTTTCTGCATTGGATAATCAAGTCTATTTAATTCATTCAATGTCTCACGTGAGCAAAGAAGGTGGTATTCTGTCACCATGTACACTTAGCTGCCTCCCTGTATTTGCTGATGTATGTAGTTATAGTGCATTTTTGTCTCTGCTGGTTTTTGCCTGGGATAGAGTTAATTTTCTTCACCGTAGCTAGTATGAGGCTATATTTTGGATGTGTGCTGAAAACAGCGTTGATAATACAGGGATGTTTTTGTTATTGCTGAGCAGTGCTTACACAGAGTCAAGGCCTTTTCTGCTTCTGACACCACTCTGCCAGCAGAATGGCTGGGGGTGCACAAGGAGTTGGGAGGGGACACAGCCGGGACACTGCATGTTTCTCAGCAGAGCCCTATTGACTTTATTGTTGTCAGTTTTTCCTGTGTGACTATTTTATGTCCAGAAATTAAACATGAGCAATGATAATCTTTTTGGGAAGCCAGTAGGGAAACTTGAGAGATATGTTAAGGTTACTAAATTGAAATGATCAAGTCATGAAGCTTGCAGAACCAATACAGGATGCTGACTATGATTTTGATGTTGACTTTATTGTTCTGTAGTCTGAGTTGTGAGTAATGGCCATCTGACAGAGGCAGAGAAGCATGTCTTCTGGTAGCCAAAAAACACCCATGATGCTATGTGCTGAAAGAAAGGAGGGATTGATCTCACGTGTTATCAGCTGTGTAAAACTTGGTGTATCTTGGCTCTTCCAGCAGTTTACCTACCAAGGTGAATCATCCCATTGAAAATTCTCCATTGAGTATGAAGTAGCCTGAACAGATGGAGAATTTTTTATGGGCTTCCTTAGATGTTGTATCAGGTCCTGGAAGCAAAACTGGCAAGAAAGTAAAGGCAATGAATGCTTAATATAATTTCCCACTAGTATAATCTCAAAGCTGACAAGTTATGACGTGCAGCAGGTGAATGTGTACTTGAGGATAGATCGTTTTGCCTCTCTCAACAGACATATAAATCTGTCTTCAATTAATATATATATTACAAGAAGAGAAAGTAAATATGTAAACAATTGCTTCAGTTTGCATTTAAATTAAAAATTATGTTGAAATTTAAAAAATCCCACTGATTTGTGCAAGCAAAAAGTTTTAATCCATGAATCTAAGTTTAAGTTTCAGTGGGCTGCTCGCTTTCTCCTCACTTGACTTATATAAAATGCTTCCCAGTTGCTTTCCTGGTAGGCAGTTGTACTCCAAAATGCTCTCTATGCTATCTTGTAACTAAAAAGAATAGCTTAGTGATACCATGCCAATGACACTGTAGGTGTCTTGTTGTCCAGGGCTACTTGAAAATTGGAGAGCATTTGAGCTAGTATAGGAGCTGCTGTAACCATTTTGTGTGATGAACAACTAGGGCTTAAAAAAACCCTCAGTTCTGGCTGCCAGACTGAATTTTCGAGAAGTGTTGGCAGACAGCAGGTATAAAGACTAATTAATCCCTATGTACAAGAAAAAAAAATCAAGGTAATCAGTAAAAACCCACCTCTCTGGAAGGTGCCAGTAGCTCAGCCATATGGCAGATGGAAGTAGTTAATGGAATATAAATACAAGAATTAAAAAGCATAGTAAGAAAAAATTATAGAATCAGATGGTATTAAAGTGGATTCTTGAAAATCATATGTATAAATGCCATAAAACTGTTAAATTAATTCAAATTATTTCTCTATATTTGTGCACATGTATTTATAAGCTGAACTATCCTGTTGTATTGTGAACAGTAGTCAAATGGAAAATTATGCATGGTCTTCATGTTGTGTTTTCATAAATCGCGATCATCCCTTGCATTGCCTTGGAAAGTAACTATTGTTTCTAAAATTGAATAGGCTATATCCCCTCTCTAGGGAACAGTCCTATTCTGTCCTTCAAGACTCGCAGAGAGCTGAAAATGAGCTTTAAAGCCGTGGCGTTAGAAAAATTCACCTAAAGTACAGTACACTTCAGATTTTTTTCCATCTGTGACATGTCTCCTGACAAGCAGTGTTTTTTTAAGGGAGTTGTCCTCCTCAGGTTGCTGCTCAGCAACTTGTCTTCTGAAATTGCTCTCAGCCTCAGCGTGCAGCTCTTCCACCCCTTCCTCTGCTTTGAGGATGAGTGCAGAAGAGCACGAAGGCTTCCAAACAGTAACATAAATACAGCTTTGTAATTGCCTTAGAGTTTAGGCCAATGACCAGCAGTGGGAATGAAGCCAACACTGGCTCACCGTGCACAAGTTGCTATGCCAAAACAGAGTGCTAAAACAGGCTTTGCCATTACTTTCTGTGTCTGTGTCTTGTAGGACTTTCTACATCTAGGTCTCTCTAGGACATCCTGGAGATAAAATTTCTCAGCTCCCAGCCACATCAGAGCAGCCATTCTGCTAAGTATCTCCAGCAGCAAGATCTCTGATAAATGCCAAATGCTCTAGGCTTCTGGTCCTCTGCTCAGCACTAACGTGTCTTAACTCTGGCGCTGGCAGTGGCCTGCTCACTTCAGTGGGTCCTGGTATAGTGCAGGCTGGCAAGCCAAGATGCAGCGGTGTCTGTGACAGTCCCCAGCAATCATCTGCAGGCTCTTAAAAGGGTAAAGGGTAAATTTGAAATGGTATTTTTGACTGGATTAGAAATACCCATTCTCAAGTCCTGAAACACTGCTTGTAACTCATTGCCATAATCCTTCTGTTAGTGCTGGGAAAAAGCTGGACTTAACTATTTTACACAGAAGCATGCATGCACAAGAGAGATCCTGCATGCTGTGGTTACAGCATTTCTGTGACTGTGTGAAAATAGAGTCTTTACCTAGGATGTGTTTTGACACATGCAGCTATTTCAGAAAAGCCTTTCTTGAATACCTGTGTATTACGTTTTTAATAATAAATAAGAATGAAATGTTCCACCTTGTATTCATATATTTCAAAACTAGCTTATGTTGAAGAGGGATGATTCACTCTTCTTTTTGAAGGGAAGTGCGCCCACACAGTTACTGAAGATGGCTGAATGTTAAGTGTTTGTTATGACACTTGACCTTACTCTCTGTGTAACCGGGAATACTTGGAAGTCTGGTCCCAAATGGCCTCTAGGCACCTCAGAAGTTGTTTAAATTTTTGTTCTTTTCCCATTCTACTATTAAATATCTAAATATTCTGTGGTTAGGGTAAAATATTCCAGATACTGTGCTAACTAGTTTTTCACCTATGTGATGTAAAGAAAAGAACCATAATTCTTAAACTGAGCTTAATTTAATCATCTTTTGCAAATGTTTTACAGGGGAACTACTTGTAAGGTTTTTTTTGTGTTGTTTTTTTGTTTTAATGTTCTGGTTAATAATGCTGTCTCGGGAAAATTGGAGAATGTTGTAGTCAGGCATGTCTCTCATTGATCCCATTGAACAGACACATTCAATCCAAAGCAGAAATGCAAACTTGGACTGGGAGAATTTTCCCCCAGGTACACAGCCTCAGGGGAGAGAGGAGAGCTTGCAGCTCCATGGGTGCAGACATGGGCTTGTCAGGAGAAGCTCAGGGTGCCACTTCCCCTGTGCACTCTGGGCAGTACTCGATCCTGTGTTTGGCAGGGTAGATGGGATTGAAACCTACTTCAAACATATTGCTAAAGATTAATTAAAAATAAGCAGAGTGGATAGTAGAGCTGAAGGGAGAATGCCAATTCTCTGGGGACTCCAGGCACTGGGATCAGATGTTGCAGCCTGTGGTGCTAGGTCCTGCCCCAGCATCAGCTGGAGCTATCTTCTCATTCTCTGATGTATCTGCAATGTAAATAATAGTACATGTTTAAAAAAACCAACCAAACAAAAAAAACCCCCTCCCCAAAACACATGCATTGTACTGCCTGGGATAAAGAAATGTATGCATTCAGAATAAAAGGTGAGCTTGACTTGAAATCGCCTGGTTGCCTCCAGCTTCAGACTGCAGAGGGATAGGAATACAACTTGAATGAACGTGAGGACCGTGCTGTGACACCTTTCTGGTCTTTGAACCACTTCTCTTTACGTGTAGTTCTGTAATAAGTGGACAGATTTACAGGGGCTTGTTTTGGAAAGTCAGTATTTATGATCTGAGAAGCTGCAGCTGTGTTGGTCTGTGCTGCTACACCTCATCTTTCAAATACATCAAAATGTTTGGCAAAACTGACTTCTCAGTGGAGATGAATTTACGTTTTTATCAGTACTGCAAAGCTTCTGTATATTATTATTGAAATAAATTTGCCTCAGAGAGGAACAGAAATTTGTAACAAATCAGAATCCTGTCACAAAGTAGCTGAGTGCTTTAGCACCTTGCCAGAGAGTATATGGCCTGTTTGTTCCTATTTTTAGCTGGCAGTATTTTGATATTTACGTAAGAGGCAATGTTATAACTAAAACATATGGTCTCATTAACGCAGAGGGGACATAATTTAGTCAAATACTTGTGTGTTGATCCTAATTGTGACTGGCTCACTGATTCCAGCAATCATTTGCAAGAAGCAAGCTCCCAAATACTTTAAAAATCTTATAATGTATTTTCTCTCACTCTTTTTTTTTTTTTTTTTAAATATATATTGGAAACATTTCATGACCTCTGTCTGGCAAACCACCACTTAGAATTTTGCAGCATTACATCTGACTCCTGATCCCGGTGGCAAAATTCCCAGCAACTGCAATATAAACAAGATTGCAGCCTGGTTATGACAGGATATTATGGAAAATACCGTAATACATTGAAATGGGAAAGAGAATTTTAGGGTAAAAACTGTTAAGTATCAAATTTGAATTTAGCCCTAATAGCTATGTTTAAAAATCCTCTTTCCCCATTCCCCCACGTGAATGCTCTGGGGGGGTAAAGTCATTGCAAGGACTTTAATAACTGCATGTGGTCAGGCAGTCTGTTCCAGATTGCATCTAAAAGCCTTATATGTAATAAGATAAACCCCAGCTCTGAGAGTATGTTCTCAAGTGGAAAATCAAGCAGTAACTTTAAAAGTTAGTCTGTTGTTCTTTGTGGATCTTATTGCATTATAGAACTACATGAAAAGAGTAAGAAGAAACCCACGCAGCCTTGCCCTCTCTAAGCTGTTCCTTGCCTACAATTTATTACAGTACAAAAAAAAAAAAAGTACTGTGAGGTTGAGTTACCTCTGAAATGCATTGACCTTTAAATAAGAACAATATCTAAAATTTCACTTTTGCTGGCTAGAAACAGATTCTCTTAAATTGACTTAGAACAATGTTTGCAAAAGATCAGGTCCGATTTCAGTGACAAGCAACACAATTTCAGTAATGAAAGCATCTACAGAGTATGTTTATACTCATCACAGGAATGTGTGTGTATAAATACAAGTATGTATGTATACTTGGTATTGTTTATTTATATACATGAGGTTATGTTTAAAACCAAACAACTTTCTCCTTTGTGAGGTCAGAATTTATGCCTAGTATTGATAAAATCCATCTGCATGGTTATTGTTTTCAGGAACTTCAAACAAATGGTGCAACATTAGAACTCTTCCACTCCTGCCCCCATCTTCTACACAGGCATCCTCCTGGGAAGCTCTTTTGCCTATGATGTATACATACCTAACAATTCAGTGTTGTACATAGTGTTAGATTTTTATTCCGTACAAAGGATTTTTTTTTTCCTTAAAAGGTGAATTTTTTACATACTTATTATTAGATAGAAGAGCATCATATTTTAAAATGAGGAAGTAAGTGTAGTTTCATCTTTATAAAGCATTTGTCAGTTATAGAAATGCCACTTCAAAGATAGTGTGTAGATATTCACCTTTTTTGCTTGTACACAAAATTTGACAACATTCTGGCTTTGGGAGTATTTGGGGTATTTTGGGGGGGCGGGGGGAGATTTGCCGGTTTTTCCTTGACGCTGCTGAAATTTTTTGTGGCAGTTAATATAGATACAGAAAATACAGATATTCCTTTCCCGTATCTAACCCGCCAGCGTGTTTGATAGTGTTCTGCACATTATGAAATCATATCAGTATGTCCTGTGAGGCTCAGCCAAAGATGAACTTTATGTTCCTTTAATGGCAGGAAGCAGAAGAAAAAGGAAAAGGGCATTCATGTACAAACACTTCCCACTTCGAGCTGACTCTTCCCCCCCCCCCCCGATGATTTAGTGGTGTAGCTACTTAATGACTTCAAATAGCACTAAAATAAACAGCTGCTCCCAGTACTTCCTAGCTAATATAGCCTATCAGCTCAACGATTCATGGCAGAGTGATTAGATTCAGTATGTTACTGATGGAGTAACTGGGAGACTGTAGACAAAGGTGTTTCCAAGAATAGCAGGCAGCTAACATCAGTCTGTCTTGTGAATCGTGGATACTTTTCAGCGGATTTGTTTTGGGAATCAGAGGGAAGAAGATTCCAGAGTATTCATAGCTTCTGAGAAGCACAGGCAATAAATATGTGATGCTGCTCTGAGTTTTTACAGTACTCTTTAGATCTTGGTCATCTTCAGAAGCTGCTTTCTAGAGGGACCAAGTGAAGAGGACACAACTGAGGAAGTGTCCTCATGAATAGGGCTAGCAATTAAAGGGGAGGCTTTAAGATTTTCCCTCTTCCTGATCTGCGTTGCCTGGGAAACAAGATAGCTCAAGGTTTGGGAGAAAAATGGTAAACAAATCTTTAGTAAATGCACGTGCATTTGTTCTCAGTGTTCGTGAATGTTGGAGCCAGTGCTTCACTGGTGAAATATGGATCCTGGAAGCCTAAGTTTTGGCCTTTAGGTGATTGCTGTTGGATACTAAATGAACAAAACATGCAGGTTAATAAACTGGTTGTTTTCTCTCCAGTCCCACAAGGCCTTGCTCTTGCGGAGATCCAGCAGGAGCTGTCCCTCGTGGTGCTGCCTTTCAGCTCCCCTCTGTCGGTGTCCCCAGCTGCCTGGGATGGTGGCCCTGGGCCAGCTGCATATCTTGAACCTTCTTCCCCTTACTCTTAATTTTTTGCTGGGAACATCAGTGCAGCTGAACCATCATCACTGGTGGCCATGGGGTGCTCAGCTCAGCTCTTCTCCTGCAGTGTGTGTGATCATAAATTTCATTTAAATTGCTTTCTTGCCATTGCTGAAACTTACTGTCAAGCAACTACCTACTTGTGCGGCCCTTGTGGATGTACTTGTGTTTTCAGGCTTTCCCTGCTGAAGCACCTTGTATGTGCCAAGCAGTGAAAGGAGCATTCGCCCACAAAGGACAGTTTACACAGCTGGTGGAGCACTACTGGAGGCAGTATTGACAGCCGGTTGGTTTACACCTTTTTACCTTGTAGTGAGATAACCCTTGCTGATGCCATTAACCAGATAAAGCTATGGTTTGAGTTGCTCAGTGTTTCAATGCTGTGGTATTAATTGGGAGTAAAAAGCAGAGTTACTGTAGGTGCCAAGCTGTTGACATTTGCTGTTGACATGGCTTACAACTATAGTTCTCCATCGTCAGCAGGCGAGGAGGCTTGGAGGCTCTCCAGCTCTCCTTAGCTGACTTGTGCTGGCCAAACATTGCTGCCTTGTGATGCTGAGTGGCCCTCCTGCAGCTGTATTGGGAGCACATGTCCCATTTCAGATCACACAAGCTCACAGGAAGCAAAAACCAACTGTGTTTCTCCTTCAGGAGCAGATGTTTGCTCGACTGAAGTAGTGTTGGCCAGATAAATTTAAGAAAAATTTTGTTTTCACTTGCAAGTTGCTCTCCCCTCTGTGTTTTTGTCTCCTCCTTCTCCATATGGTGATACTCTTCCAAGTGCTTGGACCATGTCATTGCTTTCTTGTTGGTGGTGTAAAGTGTGTGATGGTTGTGGTGAATTCATCGCTTTATTTCTGGGAGTGAGAATGTAGCCTACAGATCTAGCATGGGAGAATGTATTTGTGTTCAGTGCCACATAAGCATTAACTTCATCCCACCTAAGACAGATGTTTCTTGACAAATGAAAAGTAGTAATGCTCTAGTACAGGAGGTTTTCCTGAGGAAGTTTAGGTTTATGAGAAGATTTTTAATTTATAGAAAAGACAGTCTGTATCTGTAAACTGTGGTGCCAGATGGACACTTGTATTTCCCCAAAACTGACATTTTTGGAGACTGTTTGAAGGTTTTACATTAATTCAGAAAGTAAATAAAAGAGAAATTGAACTAGCATCACTAGCAGGAACATTAATTCCTTATAAGCTCTATTGTCTGATGACTGAGCCAAGCTGCATTCATGGGATATTTGCACTCATAACTGTGATATCTCGTTGATATACCTACAGATAGTAGTTTCATGATACAGTCAGAAACTTGGATGTCTGTGTGACTGCTCTTGCAGGCACACAAGCAGCACAAGCATCCTGTGGCTTAGTCCTTCAGTTTTTCATTGATAAAGTAACAGCACAGTAGTAAAGAGCTTTTAAACGGGATAGATAATCCCAGTTTATGCTGCATTATTAAGACAATGGGTGAAGTGAATAGGTTTTATAATTTGATTTAATAATACATTTTTTAAGAACTAAAAATTCTGAGGGATTTTATCATACTATGTTTATTAATTCTATTAAATAAAAAATTCAAATTTGTGTTATAAGGAAAATAAGGCACACGCCTTGCAGCTGCCTTTCTGTAACAGTCTGGAATCGTTCCTTGAGGCCATTAAGATTTGCATGTGAATGTGTGTCCAGTTTTAGAGATTATTTTGTAGAGTATTATGCACGGCATGATTTTTTTTATCGAAAACACTGACATACCTGTTAGAACCACATGGTATTTGTCACACATGAAGGAACAGGCAGACCCAGTATGTGTGATTGTGAGTTCCCAGTGTAGCTTTGGCAGGGAGATTGCTCTGTGCCCATCTTTGGAGAAAGGAGCTGTGCCTTCTCTGTTAGTGCTTAAAAACTCAGTCCTATTAAACATGAAGGTCATTGGGTGTCACCAGACCGAGGCAGGGATAAATTGGTAAATAAAAGCACTTTTTCTGGCTGTGAGTCATAGCTATTAGCTGTCTTATAGCAGTGGTATATGCAGTGCCCAGCTAAGCCTGTTGTAAGCCTGGAATTAAGTGATCTGGTCCATAAGTATTTTCCCCCCCACTCCTGGCACGCATGCAGCAAGCCCTTCCTTTCTGAAACAATGCTTTCCTTCAGCGTAGCTGCATGTTAAGCGTAAACTGTGCCCTAAGATAATAGGATGTGAGCACTATATGGAAGTCCTTAAGATTTGTGTGTGTGGTGCCATACATAGTGAAGCCCAGTTAGGGCATTAGGTACCCTGAACAATAAAGGATTTGCCATAAGGTGTGGAAGAGAGGAAATCATGATATTAGCTGGGATTTTCCAGTCTGCTGAGCCTTGTACTTCCAGACTTACTCACTAAGAGATTTATTATAAAAGAGCTAAAAAGATTTATTGAAGGTTTATTAAAGATTTATTAAAAGAGAGAGAAATACCCTTTGGAGACTTTTTTGTACTGCCTCTTCCCCTTCCCTGTGCTGACTTTAATGCACTGTTGTAAATAGTCGAGGTACGATCAAGCAGTGGTTTGAAGAAGCTCCACACTGGGCCCAAAACTGTCTGGGCAGGCAACTTTAAGGCTGGGATTATGAAATGTAGCAGGTTTCTGCAAAGAACCAGAAGGTTTGGACTCTAGGTGCAACACGGCCTTTCATTTCCACCCCAGGTGGGCCTTGCCGCACACAGGGTGCGATGGAGCCTAATGTGCCTGACTGGTAGTTGAGCAGGATTTGGTTATTAAGCCTTAGGAGGGAAGCATTATAAATCACACTTCTCCTGGAAAATAACTTCGATATGCTCACTTTTGTCTTTGGGTAGGTGCCAGCATGCAGAAAGTAAGAGAGAGATTATTGCTTGTTGAGAAAAATGAATGGCTTTACGTATAAAACACGGGAACCCTCCAAAACTGTATGCATGTTTGCACTGGGAAACTACACACTCATGAATCCTACCCTGGCATCCCTGGCCCTTCTCAAAGCACTTCTTTGTGGTAACCGGTTACGCTCCTTCTTTAAATGGCAATTCTGTGTGGTAGACACTATATATTTTTTTAATCCATCCAGCTAAATTCTAGATGTTAAACTAATTATATTCCTGGGGAGCTTCAGACTGGCTGAGGCTTAGTGCTAGATGGGAAGAAGGGAGTGAACTTTATTGATTGTCTAGTTTGGGGATGGGAGCAGGGATCTTGGGAACAAGAATAGTCCCACATCCCTCTCTTTTCACCCACTACTGCTTTTTTTCAAAATTCTGTGTTAAATGAGTGGAAATCTGAAAAAGTGTTGACGACTACTATAACATTAGTCACAAAAGATACGGTGAGCATGTGCGCTTGTCCCTTAATGCCATTTTAAACTGATAAGACAGCTTAGATGTTGTTAGACTGCATACAGCACAGGAGGCTAAAATTGTTGTCCCAGCAGTGTGTCCCAGGGCAAGGTGTGTTCCTGGGAGTATTTCAGGGTAATGATCTTTATACTGAGGTTTTTATGGGTTTGTGTTACAAGATATGTGGATGTGGTGTTTGTGTGGGTAAGTCTTTGATACATTCGAAACATACGTGCTCTTAGACCAGATTGTGTGCTGGTTACTCCTGCAGAAACCCTTAAATACATGTCCCTGAGCAGACATGCACTCCAGGCACCAGATGGAGACTGAAAGACAGCTAGAATAGAGTTAATAAATCTGGTGGAAAAATCTGTTTGAGGAGGGTCAGCATGGAACGGGCACTTCTTCCCAGAAGTAGCTAGGAAATTGTGAAAGCCAGAAAAAGCCCACTCTTATAATTGGAGCCCTGGGACCTAAAACCTGGGAGGTAATGTAATTCGTAGCTCGCTAGAGAGCTTGGAGTCAACATAGAGCAAGCCAAGATGGGAGACTGAATTATCTATAAAACTGCCTGTGCAAAATGATTTGCTTTCTCTTTCCAAAAATGTAATAAACATATGTTAAAAATACAATTTTTCTTTTATTCTTGAAACATTAGTGACTGAAACAAATCTCTTAAAAGTTCTCAGTAATGGGGAGACAGTATTGTCATAGGTCTGCTGTTTCGATTAGTTGAACTTGTTCTGTTCAAGAAAACAGTGAAGCCAGGAAGCTTGGGAAATAAATGTTAAGCCAGAATCCTCTTAGTTCCTGTTTAGAGAAATGCTTGCTCTTTTAGGCTATTAAAAAAAGTGTCCAGAGAATCAGCTATGCATTTACCATCTGAAGAGATTGGCAGTAACAACTTGTGAGCTTGAACTTAGAAGAGGTGAAGAAATAAAATTGTCCATCTGTGTTGATGGTGTTACGTCTTCTGATTTGTGTTCACAGCTGTAGGGTATGAGGACAGAAGAAGTTCATGTGCATTTCTAAAGAAATCAAAATATGCATGCACTGGAATGTAAAAGATGATTAAAATATCACGATTTGCTACTTACTATAACTAATCAGTCCAGTCCACTGCATATTTCTGAATCCCTCACTGACATTTATGGATTCCTTCTAATAAGATTTTTAGTGAAAATGCTGACATTGAGCGTAAATATTACTGAAATATTTAATGTACATGTTTTAAAGTCAAGTCATAATCAGAAAAAGAATGATGTATTGTATTTCTGTAAAAGACTGATAGCTTCTTTAAAAATATTTTTGTAATGCCAGATACCCTTGTTCTGCTAGTGCTCTCAGTGAAGAAGGCCAAGAATTTGAAACTGTTCCTCTGTCTATCTGTCCTCTGTTACTTTGCCCACTGAAACCCAAGAGGTACTGTTGGTCTGCGTTTCCTGGATGAACAATTAAGAAAAATAGCATCCATCTGTTGTTTATGAAAAATTTGGATGGGAAAATGCTGATTTACACATGGTCAGAGAATGGATAAACTTTGTTTTGCAAGGGATATCAAAGAGCAGCGCACTCTTGGGTCTGTAGCTGCCCAAGGAAGCTTTACACCCCAGCTAGTACTAGGCAGCAGCCTGTTGATGGTTTGCTACTTGGCTGTTGCAATCCCTGCCATCCAGTGGACAGCAGCACAAGTCAGTAGCGGGCCTGTGCAGGTGGGTGGGTTGCTGAGATTGTGCATGAAAATATTAGTTTTGCATGTGGGACCTCTTTGAGGTACTGGCAAGGGACAGTGATTCTGTCTGAAAGGGCACACGGTATAGCCTCAGTCTCTGGTAGAGGAAGTTTGCTGAAGAATTAGCTATAACCTATGGTGCCTCCAGATTTGAGGTGTCTCCATTTTTTGCAGCACTTTGCTTCCATGCCATTCAATAAAGTGCAGTTATTTCTGATATTTTTAATACTTCACATGCACAGTCCGGGAGCACGCTACCAAGGAGTCTCAAACTCTTGACATGACGCTAGAGCTTCATGCCATGACTTGAACAGCAAAAAGTGATTCTTGGTGCCTGTGCTGAGATACTATTGAAGTTAAATGTGATGGTACTTTTGCGTTTTCAAATTACAGACTACTTTTAATTGTCATTTGTCATTAATGTCTTTTTTTCCAGTTTTTTGACCATTCTCTCCTTTGCTATTCATACTAGCAACCTGGGGCTGTCTAACAGCTGGAAGATGCCAGTGCTCTGAGACTTAATCATCTCCCCTCTATTTGGACTGTTTGTGAAGGCCATGGAAAAGGCTTGGAAGCAATGCTGACATTCATTGACATTGATTTTGAAAACTTAAAGTTATTCTGAGTGTATAGCGTACTCGTTATGCCTGGCTTGCTCCAGGTGGCATGAAGACATGCAATTCAATGAGCCTGTTCTGTGAAAAGATCACAAAATCAGAATGCACTTTTACTGCATGCTAAAGAAGCAGGAAAACCTGAAGCACTGCCAAGCTGCCTGCCTGCACCCTTGGTACGTGGTGGTATTGGTGCTGCTCGTATTCGTTAGATATATTTCCCACTGGCATTTCTGCGAGTTTTGTACCCTAAGGTATCTGTCCAAGGTTACAGTTTCCCCAGGACCTGTTCTTTGTTTCTCTGAGCATTTGGAAATCTGATATAGCGTAAGTTTGACAATCCTTTTGCTCAAGCAGTTAACTTTGAAGGCGCTACCAGTTGTCTCTTCTTTTATGGGGATTGCATTTATGCTTAAAGAAAATACAATTTGGATTTATTTGTAGCTTGATTTGAAGTATTTCAAATGCACTATGGCATTCTCTGCTTGTACATGTATTTGAAGGTGAAAAGCTGAAGAGACGATAGTAATAAATTATAAAAATGTATAGCATTTTTAGGAATTGGGAAATAACAGGGCATTATACAGCAAGAAGCAGCACTTTGAAATCTTTTACATTAATTCCTCAGTGAGCAGTACACGTGAGTGTTTCCCACTGCTTTTTGAAAGTGGATTGATATCGCTTAAGACAGTGCTGTTGCCTACTCAGGCTGCTCAAATTAATTGTACGCCAAAGTTTAGATGGAAATTCTTGCCTTTCCTCTGGTGCCAAGGGTTTTCAACTAGTCATTTTAGCTTTTAAAGTATTTATTCAATATTACACAACACAAAACCTCCTGAAGACTTGTGCTTCCTAATGTGAATGTCCAACCAGCCTAGCTGGTGCTGGCTGGATGAGCGCAGTTTGGAGTGTGCGCAGGTATCACTTGTTCTGCTGGAGTTTCTGTGGAGCTCTGCATTTCTCCCTTGAGTTGGCAACTGTTGTCTGCATGAACAAATACCTCTCTCCTTTCCCAGACCATGTCTTACTGGCATCCTGACAACAGAAAGCTAGCAAAATGAAACATTATACAGACTACCTTTTCTGTGTGCTTTGAGAGTTAGGGATTTTACACAAACTCCAAAATTATTTCTTGAGTTGTTCTTGCAGTAGAGAAACTTAAGGCCAGATTTATGTTGAGGAATTCTGATCCCCTGGAAGGAGACCTGGGGGACAAGGAGCTGAGCAGGCATCAGCTGGACATTCTGGGGTAAGGGAGGCCAACTGCAGCCCAGGCTGTGTTAGCAGCCAGGTGAGAGAAGGGTGCCTGGTCCAGTCTGGGCTCCCCAGCCCAAGGAAGACCCTGATGTGCTAAGTTGTTAGGAAGATGGCTGGAGCAGTGACAGAAGAGAAGCTGAGGGAGGTGGCTCTTTTCAGCCTTGAGGTGAAGGGGAGTCAATGTTGCTGTCTGTAGTTGCATGATGGAGGAGGGTACAGAGAAGGGAAGAGAGATATAGAAATGCCTCCCCCCTGCAAAGCAAGCATCAATATATTGTTGACAGCTTTTACAGCAGGCTTTTGATACCATGGGTAGTAGAATAAAAGTCTTGCCTCACAGGGATAAGGCAAAGGAGATGCACTCACTATTTTTTGCACCAATATAATTGCTAGAGGTTTATTTTGCTCCCTTCAAAGTAAGGCAGCCTAAATCCCACAGCATCACAGCAGCTCGGTACCTTCCTCCCTTCTTGTACTCTAACTTTCCCTTCCTGTGTAAGAGAGATAATTTCTACTTGCATTCAGGGGGACAGCCTGCTGGGCTTCAGTGCCTCCAGGGATCCTTCTGGGTATGTGCTGTGTCCAGGCTGGGGCTTGCTAGCAACAGGCATCCATATGGCAGGAATTTATATTGTCTGAGAGGCCTGAACACTGAAGTACTGTAAATGGGGTTTTCACACACTGCAGTTAATTCCCACAGTTTCCATTGCTTTAGGCTGTTGCTTCTGATGAAAAACAAACAGAATGGTCTGGGAGCTGAGGAATGTAGTCTGAAGCACAGTCAGCACACAGCCTCCACTGGAGTGTACAATTGGAGTCAGAAAGGGAACTGTGTAATGCCTGTAAAAAAGAGGGGTATCCAAGCATGGCGCTCAGCTCCTCAGTGTCAAGGCTACAATTCTCGGAGGCTTTTGGAGCTTTAAGGACCCAGTGGGGTAATCCACTTCAGTGGCTGGATGCTTTACCCTGTCAGCAAATTGAAGTGATTCCTTGAAGACATACTCAGAGCAAGTTTCCACACTGAACCTGTAGAGTCAGTAAAGCAATTTTCTAGTCATGAGTGAGTAAATGGAAATATTCACTATTGGGGAGTGTTTCCCAAATTTCTTAGTGGAAAAGAAAATAACTCTGGTAGGAAACAGTGACTTTTTGGAAGTACCCTGAGCAAACACAGTGGGTGTTATGTGGCTTTGTATTCTGTTAGGATGACCATGTATGTAATAATGCTGCAGCTTCTCCTTCATACTGCTGCCTGCCTTTTGCTCAGGCCCTCATGTTCCTGTCTCTACACCTGGTCTTTCCTATGGTCTGTTGCTTGACTCTTCCTTGCATTTTGTATGCTGCATTTTCTCAGGAAGTGAAATGTATGCAAAAAAAAAAAAAAAATTGATTTGGACACTACTAAATAATTCTTCCATTGTGCATGACGTGTGGTTCCAAACGCTGATACTGATGATTAGCACATGGTTATCACACTCACAGATAATTCTCTGATTCTCACACTGGACAAACTCAGCCTTTTTTGAGGCTGCTCTTGCACAGCAAAGTATGTTGCCACGTGCAGTATCTAGAAATCTTTCCTTGGCTAATTCTATCGAACCTGTGGAACAGGCACATCTGCCTTTGGTTATTTGAGTGCTGGGAAATATAGGAAAACCTGCCTTGTTACATAAAATATCACAGAAGGATCAGATTTTGTTGGGAAGTGAGTCATCAAGGTTCAGTTGAGTTTTCATGATCAGGGTTGGCTGGTACCTGATCATCAGTGGCAACAGCTTTTTGAGACCCACAGATCCCCAAACACCTGTAGAATCTTCCTGATAGATATTATTAATGTGCCTGCACAGTCTTGCAGAATGCCACTTGTAGGCGGATGCCACAGACTTCATACATCTTGAGCTGAGATGCGTGAGTCAGCCCTGGGCCCAGGAAGGAAACTATTTTCTGGGTAATAATGTGATGAATGTTTCTGAGCTATCTGGGAATGCCGCAGCCAGCACTCTCCCTTCACTCCCTCCGGGAAATGCCGTAGCTGTGTGCATGCATGTCTGCCATAGAGGTCAGGAGAAAGGAGTGCGTGCAGTTTTGACTGCTTTTCCTCCTCTTGACTGCATTTTGGGAAAAGAAGGGGGGATATTTTGGTCATATTAACCAGATGAGATGTTACCGCGTAGTATTACCACCAACACATAGGCTCTGACTTTGTGAATGCGACGTGAGCTCCCAGCAGGACGGCAGGGGCTTATATGACAAGGAATCCCTGGGGACAGAGTGTTCACTGCTCAATATGTTTAGGCGTATTTCCCTTGTGACCTGTAGCACTTCTCATTTTGGTCATGGTATTTGGAAACTTCATTTGAGGTCACAGAGGTTCCCAAGTGTTGTCTGCTTGGGACAGTTGAATTGTTCCAGGGTGCAATTGCCACGCCAATGAGCAATCTCCGTGTAGGGCTGGCCTTCTGCCCTTTTGTAGGGAAAAACAGCAGAACCAAAAATATGTTGCTATGAGCTGGGGAGAGTCTGTGCTTTATACTATACTGTCTCTGTACATGCACCTATAAAATTCCATTTTAATTAGGATATGAGTGTAAAAGGGAATTCTGAAGACGAGTAATGCCTTGCATGTGTCTGGGAGGTTTTATTATTACGCTTATGAAGTTGTTAATTTTTTTAGTTGGTAAGTTCCCCCTCAGGAAAAGATGATCCTTGTTTCCAAGCCCTTTGTCAGTGTTTTCCCCACCCCCTTGCAGCAGCCGGCTGACTATCCTCAACACACCTGGCTGCAAACTTAGTCTGTATACAAGGAAATTGGGGTGAGATGGGGGGGTGTCCAGTCTGGAAATCTCTGCTGAGAAAGTAGCTGGCTGCACCAGTGTAGTTGCAAAGTGCATGAACCTCTGTTTGTGATGGCATTATAGAGCATGGACTGAAAGTCAGTCACCAAAAACCTGAGTACATCATCTTGTATGTGCGTGAAATAAATTTTGTAGTTTCCCAAAGTTAATGAAAACACAGAGCAGATCAGGGACAGTGGCATGCTTTCCCCTCTGGCATGTCTGTTCCCAGAACTGCTTCAACTCTGGAATTGTCATGGATGCAGCCATGGCAGGTCATACTAAACTAGTCCAAAAAAAGGGGAAGCTATCCACTTGGAGACACATTTTTCCCATAAGTCTTTAATCATAATAACTGTAAACAAACTCTGACCTGGAAAAATCTTTTCATTTTCTTTTTTTTCCCTTCGAGTGTGGGAAGAGAAGTCCCACTCCTTAACCTTTGTGCAACCACATATTAATCTAATTTCCTACTCATCATGACCTAGTGATTTGGAAATTGCAACTACGCTTAATTTGATTTCTCTTCCTATGTTTTTGTTGTTTCCCCTATTCTTGTTTTTGGTTCAGTGCTGGTTCATTAAACTTCAGTCACAAATACCAGCTGGAGGGCACACAGCTTGTTGTCATTTCAGCTAATCAGATGTTTGTAAATCAGAAGGGGTTATTGCATGCACACATGAAAATTAGGGCTATCTCCTATTGTTCCTTCCCCTTTTTGGGAGACTTTGGCCAATCACTGTTTTCTCGTTATGTTGTCCCACCAGGATACTTACTCTTTAGAGAGCTTAGCATAATAATACTCTTTTTTTTTTTTTTTTCCCCTAGCTGATTTAAAAAGCTGTGCCATCCTCTATTCCCTGCTGCTGCTGCTGTCCTTGTGCAGTATTCTGAAAGTTAGCACAGGCATACTAGCATGTTAGAAGGCACCTTATGTTTTGCTGTGATTTCAGACAGCAGGTATAATCCAACTATTGCATCTAAGATATGAGAGAGCCAGTAGATCCATGCTTAGTCATATATTTATTTTTTGTATTTTATCCCTTAATTGAAAAAATAAGATAAAAATAAATTGGTGTGAGAAGAAAATGTTTTGTATTCCTTCCTGTAAGAAATGCTGTAAATTGCAGTTAAGCTGTCAGGTAAAATGGCAGTAGTTTGAGTGATCAGCAGCTGCCACTAGCTTTGTTTTAAACCATTAAGAGCAAATGTTCAGATCTCAAGAGATGTTTTAACTTTCCCTTAGCAGAAATGTTCTGGGAAAATCAGAAACTTTTGCTGGTTTAAATTAAAAAATAAGAAACAAATTGAGTTATGGGTTATGATAGGCAGTTGACACAAATGTTTTTTTAGGGACAAAACCCCAGAGGTGCACACCTCTTGAAGAGGGAGGACTTTTTTTCCCTCAAATGTCTTCCATGTGCTAGAGGCTCCACAAAAAATGTTCATTTTAAGCATAATATTAGCAAGACTTTGATTAGCACAATACCTTGAACTCCCTATCACCGCCTAGCATAACATCTTTACCCATGCCTATGTTTAATTGCTGCAAATCCAGCAGTTCCCACGGCTTCTTATGAATTCTTTCCACTAAATTTGCTGAATCTTGGAATTCAAGCTATCAAAAACTGCATTTGTGAAAGTAATGAATCTTACATCACAATAAATCCTGAGTGATTTAAGGTTGCTTCCTTAACTGTTTTCCATCTTCTACCTTCCCTTGCAAGTTTTCAAGTTTTCTGATTGGGTTTTTTTTTTTCTTTGACCTTTTTTTTTGGTAGAACTCTGCTATCCCATCTGCAAGGAATATTATTTTTTCTGAAGACTTTATCGCTTAGATTGAAGGACAACATCATCTCAACCACGCTGGTTTGTTCCTTTGCAATAGAAGGGGGCTTTCTTCCTCAAAACTTTGCATGAGTAAAAATGTTTCTATAGGCCTTTCAAAAGTCATAGTGGAGAAATTTACAATTACGGAATTCTTGTGACCAGGGTGTACATCCTGAGTATGCTGACACGTGATTGATGATAATTTAGATTATCTCTTCACATTCACATTGCTGTATATATATATACGCACTGAAAATTCAGTGGCCTAGTGGCTCCCAAAGGATTTGACTGCATAATCAGGTTCACTGTACAGCTCAGCAGTCTCTAAACCCCAAAGTTCAATAGGTGTCTTGTTCCTCCAGAGTATAAGTACCAAAGAAAGTAAAAACTTAGGAAAATTGGCCTGACTTCTTTCAGAGAAATACAGTGGTGTGGAGACATGCTTGTTCTTTCTGTGAAGTAAAACAAGATGTCTCTGAGAGGTTACTCTGTCCTGTATCGATTTTTTTTTCTTTTTTTTCCTTCTTCCTTAAAATAAATAAGAACAACTTGAGCTTTCTAAAACTCTTACTGGAAATATTTTCCCCAGAGATCAAGGCAGTGTTTGAATGAGTTTCAAATTAACAAAAAAGCCCCTTGCTAATATCAATTAGCTAAATACCCATTGTAGTGAAAAAAACCCAAATGAGTGTTGAGCCTGTGAATGTATTGTATTTCCTTACCTTGTCCAGCACAAAGCAGGTAGTAGTTTAGATGTCTTGATAACTGCAGGCCTGGGAGGGATCTCCAGCAGCAGGTCAGTTAACTGCATCGCGAAGCAGAACCAGCTCTGTGGGTCACCCTAGAAGTAATGAGTTGCACAGGATAACAGTGGAGAAGTAGCAAGGGAGTATCGGCTGCGTGGGGATGGGCAGTGTTGAGGTACGTGGACTGCCGCTGGAGTACCCCATTGCCCATTTTCCGCTTGACAAGATGCTTTTCCTCTCCCACCTTTTGGGAGCAGAGCCTGCGGTCTCTCCATGCGCGTGTGTTTGGGGCACCTGCCCCTGCCTGGCTCCTTTGTGAGGCTCAGCCTTCCTTGAACTGACAGTGGCGTGTGCATCCTCTGCACCTGGGAAGTTTTGGGGGAAGATACAGATGGTTTTTAGACCTGTAGGGGTGTGTTAGAACCCTTTCATGAGGCATTTGCTTATCCCATACAAGATCAAAACAAGGCAATGATGATCCAAGTTCACTTTACTTACAGCTACATTTGAGGAGTGCACTGCAGCATATGCTTCCCTACACTCATGTCTTCCTTTATTACTCCCAGTTATGTACTCTATACAGTATCCAAAGAAATTACTGCTCAGTTATTTCCCAGCAAGGGTAATTCTTCTGTTAACAGACATTGATTCAGATGGTTATCCCTACATCAAAGCTAGGACAACTGGATGCACATCTACTTAGAGGAATTATCTTTAACTCTGTTATTAAATTAGTGAAACAGACTATACAGGGAGCAAAACTGGGTACCATGCCACTTACTGCAGATGCATAATGTTTCAAGTCATCCATCTGCCCTTAGTGCAAACAGATATCACATTAAAATGGAGGAAGATTACATTTTTAATTGCTCAACATTCATCTTTTTCTTGAAACATTTATGGTTCATGGAACATTTATACCCATTTATGCTAAGAAGCAATTATAAAATAAGTGATTGCACAAGTTCTTAGTTTTCTGAGACAGAAGTACACAGTTGTGTTCAGTAAACTTGAAACTAAAGGGATAACTTACCAGCTGTCTTAGAGACACGTGGGCATCTCAGCATTACCTCCTATTAAGCAAAAAGGCACTCCATCTTCTCTAAGAGCTGAGTACAGTTGGATTTTGTTATAAAATAGCTAAGAATAAGTGCTTACTAAGGAAGGAATTACTGCTGGTGAAATTATGCATAGACAATAACCAGTCCCTAATTCATCAGGGAACTTACTCCATGTTCATTTCCTTTATATTGGCCCTTAGTGCATTAGCTTTGAGCAGAAAAAAATTACTGTGCATACAGGGCACAATTAGGGGATCTGTGATAGCAGAATAATTAGCAGTCTGTGAATCCTCAGTCTGGAGCACGGACTTGCTCCCTTACAGCAATAGATCTGGGCTGGACCAGCCTTTTAGTCCTGCCTTTTTAGGTTTTAATCCATCTGCCTTTGAACTGCTCATCTCCAGGCTCCCTCAAAATGAAACTCTTTCCTGGGCTGAAAAAAATCTTTTCTAGCTCCTAAAAATATCCAGTCTGTGTTTCCTTGTATAAACTAATAGTTCATTTCCTCTTTCATTGTGTTGTGGGCATGGCAAACCCCACCTGCTGAAGTGAGGGGAGGCTAGGGCCAAGCCAAGGCAGCTCTGATGATAAGCAGTATCTTAAAACCCAAGTGTGAGAACGTTCAGAAGGAAGCTGCTCATTTGGCGGTCTTGTGTAAGCGCATGCTTAGATAATGTCAAATGACATGGCATTTGCTGGTTTCCAGCTAAGTATGAGCAATGAGACGTTCCAAGGTGGGTGTAAAAGGAAAAAGAGGTTATACAGTAATTGTATAAATGGGTTTTCCAGGATCAATGATGTTAAAAGATGCTGAAGATCCATTCAGATCCTTTTAAGGTTTTGTTTGTCTTCTTTTTGCACCTTCCCTAGTGCTATAAAATATAACTTTACATTTGCAGCTTGTGAATCACCTTAGCATGGACCAGGTTGTTTTTCAGCCTCTTCTTATGTTTTAATATTCACTTGAAATCAGGTGAACTACTTACTGCCTAATTGCTTTAATTTGCATACTGATAAACTGAAGTGATGGTAACTGAGTTTGAAATGCTTTCTGAGCAATTCTTATGGAAGACAGGTAATATCTCTGTTAACATTGCTTTCATAAACTATGGTTGTCTTTGAGCATCTCAGATTCAAAGAGCTTTTGCATAGAATCACAAAAATGAGAAAATTTATTTACTCAGCCTGAAATGGTCTTTGTTCAAACAGGCAGGTCTCTGGTAAGAGAGGATTGAACTTCTGCGTGGTGCCTTCTTTAGAACTTGACAGCCCTGATTGTTTCTTTTGAAAGCTCCTTACCCTTCTTCATTGTGTGGCTGACCCTCCAACATTCCTGTGTGCCTCTGGCTTTTTGAACAGTATTTTGAGATAAAACTGTTCACTGTGATACATTGCATATTTTAGTCATTGGAAGTGTCACTTCCCTAGCTAAAAAATAAAATGTTACCCCATCAAAATGTAGTATTTTCTTACACCAATTCAGATGACCTGTTCCATAAACAGAGTAGAGTCACATTTGCTTTAAACAGTTGTGTTGACCCTTTGACATTGCTGGCAATTACTTTGCCCTCATTGGTAACCGGATTGCTTTTTGTAATGCATATGTTTCAAAAGCATTTCATTAATATTTTTCAGTCCCCGGGGCAAAAGCTAACTGGCACCTCTGCCCTCCCTTGTCCAGATCTGCTCTGCACATAACAGGTTGATCATGCACGCGTTGTGCCTCTGGTTTGGATGCTCGGGTGCATTGTGAGACTCTTCTGTGCACCTGCATATTTCACTTTATCATGGACGCTCTTGTTGCCACCAAAATGTGGATTATGATACAGGCCTTCCCTTGTCTTAGCCAAGATGATCTCCAAGTTCTTTTTTCCCCGTGTTAACTTGTGACTGCAGTCTTTCATGGGAATCCTGAACAGATAAGATGAAAGAAAATGTAGAGAAAGGCCTATTTAAAATTAAGGTATGCTTTTAATCATTAAATTTTTTTCTCCTCAAATCCTAAAAAAGGCTGCCTATAATCATCTGACGTTTTCTCAAAGCAAATGACTTTCACCAAGAAACTTGGCTTACACTGCCCTGCAGAGCAGTCAAAGGAGAGGTAATATTTACCAGATTTGACATGAGATATCAGTAGGAATGTAAATAGTGTAGTCCTTCAAAAGACATCGTAATCAGAGCAATCATCCTGCAACTTTGATAAATATACTAACATCTGTTCTGGTGCCATTTCTGCTGTACAGACCTGCCATTAGGCATGGACAGGAAAGGGTTTTAATTAAATGAGCAGATTGACATGTTAAACTTTGATAAGATTGTGCCATCTGGGTGGGTTATATTTGCAATTCTCTCTACAGCTTCTTAGATTTAGGGTATACTTCAGCGATGCCCTGGTTATTCTCAGGAAGATGCACTGACCCTAGAGCAATGGGGTTACTAAACCAAAATGTCAGGCTATTAAGTATTTGCAACGATGTATATTGCAGCATTCTTTTCTGAGCTGCATACTTTTTCTTTTGTGAGTTTGGTTTTGTTGTTAGGTGTTGTTTTACTAACGCATCGCTACCTAGTGCTAGCCACAACTGCTGCTGTAGATTGGAGGTAGTACAAGTGTCGTGGTTCAGCCCCAGCCGGCAGCTGAGCACCATGTGGCCACTCGCTCACTCCTCCCCGCCGTGGTCAGATGGGGAGGAGGGTGGGAAGACAAAGGTAAGACTCGTGGGTTGGAATAAGGACAGTTTACCAGGACAGCAAAGGAAGAGAAAAATAACAACAACAGTACTTAGAATATACAAAGTTGGTGATACACAATGCAATTTACTCACCCCTGGAGCCCGATGCCCAGCCTGTCCCTGAGCAGCAATACCTCCTCACCAGCCAGCTCCCCCCCTTATATACTGAGCATGACGTGGTATGGAACACCCCTTTGGCTAGTTTGGGTCACCTGTCCTGGCTGTGTCCCCTCCCAGCTTCCTCTGAAAATTAACTTTATCCCAACTGAAAACCAGGACAACAAGGTATATGAAAATTATTTATTTACTGTAACTAAACCTCAGTCAATATGGGCCACAGATTAAGAAACATTTAAGACGTGCCTATGGTGGGTTGACCCTGGCTGGAGGCCAGGTGCCAACCAAAGCTGCTTTATCACTCCCCCTCCTCAGCTGGACAGGGGAGAGAAAATATAACAAAAGGCTCATGGGTCAAGATAAGGATAGGGAAAGATCACTCACCAATTACCCTCACAGGCAAAACAGACTCAACTTAGAAAAAAATTCATCTTATTACCGAGAAAACAGAGTAGAGCAATAAGAAATAAAACCAAATCTTAAAACACCTCCCTCCCTTCTTCCCGGGCTCAGCTTTACTCCCAAATTCTACCTACTCCCCACCAGCAGCACAGGGGGACAGGGGATGGGGGTTGGGGTCAGTTCATCACATTATGTCTGCTGCTCCATCTTCCTCATGGGGAAGACTCCGCACACTCTTCCCCTGCTCCAGCATGGAGTCCCTCCCACAGGAGACAGTCCTCCACGAACTTCTCTAATGTGAGTCCTTCCCATGGGCTGCAGTACTTCACGAACTGCTCCAGCGTGAGCCCCTTCCACAGGGTGCAGACCTTCAGAAGCAGACTGCCCCAGCATGGGTCCCCCCATGGGGTCACAAGTCCTGCCACCAAACCTGGCGTGGGGTCCTCTCTCCATGGGTCCACAGGTCCTGCCAGGAGCCTGCTCCAGCATGGGCTTCCCACACAGCCTCCTTTAGGTGTCTCCACTTGCTCCAACGTGGAGTCCTCCGCAGGCTGCAGGGGAATCTCTGCTGCACCATCATCCTCCATGGGCTGCAGGGGGACAGCCTGCCTCACCGTGGTCTTCCACAGGCTGCAGGGGGGTCTCTGCTCCGGTGCCTGGAGCACCTCCTCCCCCTCCTTCTTCACTGAGCTTGGTGTCTGCAAAGTTGGTTCTCACATCTTCTCACTCCTCTCTCTGGCTGCAAAAGCTGCCTCTAGGTGGGTTTTCTTTTTCCTTCTTAACTATGTTATCACAGAGGTGCTACCACTGTCACTGATGGGCTCGGCCTTGGCCAGCAGTGGGTCTGTCTTGGAGCTGGCTGGCTTTGGCTCTGTCAGACATGGGGGAAGCTTCTAGCAGGTTCTCACAGAAGCCACCCCTGTAGCCTCCCCCGCTACCAAGACCTTGCCACACAAACCCAAGACAGTGCCTTAACCAAGGCCATGTTGCTGACACTGTCTTAGCCAGCTGCTCCTATTCCTCAGGGTGGAAGAATAGTGTGGCTGGTGGAGAAGGCAAAGTCTGATGCTGGGGAGCTACTGCCGATAAGAGACTGCATTTTTACTGGCAGTGTAGTATGGGAGGCTGTGCACGAGCTGCCTGTGCGGCTGTTGCTGTGCAGACAGATGACTGTCCACTGGTACAGCCACTATTGCTGAGAGTTTCAGATAGGCCAGAACAGCCATGAAACAGAGATTAATAAAAAGCCACATTGTTCATCTAGTTATTTTCTGCTAGCAAAGTGTCATTGGGTTTATACAAAATAGCTTGCGAAGATTGCTCTTAATTCAGATGGAAATTGATAAGTAAAATTTTGCAGTGCTTTAAATGCATAACGTGCTGAGTGTATTCAGCCTATGCTTTAGTATTTATCATCCCTTCAATTTGTAATAGATTAGAGCAGGGTGTTTAATATGATGAGACACAGCTATAAATAAAAGGCTTTTATAGGTTCAGAGAAAATCTTTATACAGTTTAATTGTGTAGACAGGTTCAATTTCTAGGAGGGTGAAGAGGGAAATCAATTGATAATTCTAATCCAGAATCAATTTTATTTAAGTTTTCAAAACATGCTGATCCAACTTTTTCATGCAACAGTCTGTTTCAGCTGAAGTAGCAAGTGCGTTGTGGCTGGTGTATTACTTGAATTGGGCTCCCCCTTACACAGAGCTGAAGTAACTGGTGAACAGATGAAGCCTTTTGGGACCTGGTACTGCTATACTGGTATTGACCTATTTAAGCTCAGGTAACTATCTATCTGTCTGCCAACATTCTTATCTCTGAGTGAGATCATCCTCTTTCTGCTGCAGTATACCAGCTGATGCTAAAAGGTGCTGTTGAAAAATGCTGCCTGCTTCCTGCCTTTTCAGCTGCAGGATGGTGTCTCAAATGTTGCAGGAACCTAAAGGAAAGGATTTGTCAGGACTTAAAGAGATTTAAATGTCTGAAAAGGTCTGAATGACTGCATGGGAGGCTATCGATAAAATCTGGTAGTCCGGATAGAGTGCAGGAAAATAGCTTCAGACTATCTCTTCCTTGATAATGGCAGTTGATAAAAATAGTAAATTTTACTTTAGTTTTTATGTATCCAGTTTCTTCAAAATACAAAAAGTAGGAACTAGGTTGTCTTTGACCAGCTAGGCCACCTATTATCCAAGAGGTAGCAAGCTTCCTGGCAAATGCCTGCAACTTGCACTGTTTTTCATCTCAGTTTTTGTGTAATTGCTGTAGGCGCAGGAATTTGTTGAGCTGTTTCAATTTGAAGGAAGGATGTCAACTAAGGTGTGTTTGTAAATCCTAATGATGCTGGACTGTAGCTGATCTAGTACATCCAAGGACATGAAGTTCTGTAAGTGCTGTTTGGCTGTAATACCATGCCTGTGCACAGATTTTGTCTGGATAGGCTTTAAAAAGAAAGCAATATGAGCATCAAATGAAGAAGTCATGTGCTACTAAATGTGGGTATAAAGCCAAGGAGGGGGATAGAGAAGGATACACAAAATAAGGGAAATTTATGCTTCTAATAGTGAATGCAGAACTGCAGTTTGCAACATGCTGCATTTGTAGTATTAATGAGAAATTCATGTATGCTTTTTAAGTACTCTCACTCTAGCTGAAATTATTGAAAGGATTTTTACAGGACAAATCCTGTGCATCATACTGTGTCTGAAGTTTGCCCCTTAGTGTATGACTGCACTGGTTGGAAAAGTTTTCATTATTTATCCTTCAGTAAATAGTACTGGCTCTTTCCAAATGTTATTAAACAGCTATGTCTCCTGGTGTGATAGCGTATAGGATATAGATAGGTGCAGAATACCTGAGCCACGGCTTTGTGGGTGCTTGTACTTGTGGATTGTGTGTGTGTGTGTTTTATATGGGGAGAATGATCCTCCTTAACACAGAGTTGTGTTTGATTTTGCTTAGTTCCTCGAAGTTCCCAACATGCTTGTAATAGACACAGATACACATAGGATATAGCAGCCTTCAAGGTGTTTTGGCTCCTTGGCGCTCCGTAAGGATTACGCTTTTGGGGTGAAAGAGAAAAGAAATTGTGCTTTATCTCCGTGGAAAAGTGTGCAGTTGAGGGAAGTACAGGGAAAAGTTATCCATACAGCGTAAGGCCATGCAGAGCTTGGAAGTATATTGGATTGGTTCAGGGGTGATTACAGTATAAAAAGTCACGTTCTTGTTTCCCAAAGGAGGAAGAGAAACTGCATCTTGTGTTCATGTCCACAGGTGTCAGGGTTGCAGTGAACCTCCTGCACAGGTCAGGGAAGCACAGCACAGTGGAAGGTTCTAACAAGCCCTGACAAAGTAAAAAGCCCATAAATACCATTAGAGCTGTGATTCCATGCCCAAGCCTCTGTTTGTGTGTAAAATACTTCCTTCATGGAGTGTTGGCAACAAGCCTAGATGCTTTCTGACAGGGCTCTGCTCTTAGCATGCTGTGATCCTGCCCTTTGGAAGATACTCATAACTTCTTTCTTCTCTAGCCTGGACTGACCAAGAAATTAGGGGTTTTTTGAGTAGCTGCTAAAAGTTGTGCAGCAAGTGTGACAGCTTAGCTCCAACAGTCAGCAAAAATGGCCTGTTCAGGTAGGAGGCTCTTTGGAGTGGTAAATTCTGGGATTCCTCAGGGATGCCCACTCCATACTGCAGCTGAGCAAGCCAAATTGGAAACAAGATCACGGCTATCCCCCATGTTCACTGCAGAACAGGAGTGTGTCTGCTGAGGGCATCTCTACCCTGGGCAAAGCAAATATGTAATTTATTATTTATAGCCTAGTTAGTGATGGAGCAGCGCTTGTGGAGTAAGTGGTGGCAATGGCTAGAGAATGAATGTATTACATTTCCATTCCTGGAACTGCCTCTCTCAGGTCTGTTTTAGATATTTCACTGTTGCCTCATTGCATTTGTTTTGTTATCTGTGGAAAGGGGATACAAATATTTATCTACTTACTGCAGCCTAGAGGAATAATCTGTTTATGTTTATGTAACTCAAACATTTTATTAGCATTAGCCATAGGAATAACTGTTCTTTTGTCTTAGTCCCTGGAAGACAGTAGTTAATACCCAGTAGACTCTTATTATTTTAGGGTTACCTATGAGGGATATGGAAAATGCGTATTCACTACTCTTGTCTCTGCTTATTAATGGCACAAAAGCACTTTTGTGGACAGAAGTGAGATTTCTGCCTTCTTCCTGTGTTTTCCCTTGCCCTTTCTCAAAGTTAGAGCAATGCAAAGTACAGAAATGTAGCTTTACCTTCCAGCTTGCTGTTGAGTCCATGTTTTTGGAATAACCTACTGATCCTAGCTGTCAAGTTGCATCTGATGTGTCTGTGTGTGAGTTGGGAAATGGTGATGAACAGCTAATTCTTGCCCCCTTCCTCTTCTGGAAGCTTTGGAATAAATATAAGCTTGTATTACTCCATGCTCTAATGGGAAAGGAACAGTGTTTTGATCTCCTGACGGAGGCCAAATTACAAAGGATAAGAAAGGTCTCTACTGGGATTGATGTTGTAATTTAGGAAAACTAACAGGGCCCATATGTGTGATTTGTGTATTATTAATATTTTATAAATTAGCTGTAAGTCACATTTTTCTGTAGGACCTTTGGAAGTCCCACAGATGATATAAAAAGACAAAGCACTTTTGAGGAAGCATGTTTTCACCTTCTCAGCAAAACAGTGGTTATCAGCATCTAATTTAGCAGAGCCCAGCAGAAATGATAGTATTGCCAAGTGTCTCTGAGAGTTGGCAGGTACCAGAAAGAATACCCAGAAGTTTTAAGAGAGTAGAGACTCAGTGTGTCTATTCTTCTGTAAGCCTTTCTGTTCAGAACAAGAAGAAATCACAGGACAGAGTCTATCCTCCACATGTGCCCTGCCCTTGGCCTCTTTTATTGAGCTGGGTATCAGAGGTGCTAGTGATTACAGTCATTTTTATGGTGATGCTTCTCCAGCAGCTACAGGAGTGAAAGCACCATTTTGTTTCATTTGAGCTACTTCGCAGGTGTCAGGCTATGGCAGGTTTCAATCATTTCAGACCAGGGTTGTGTTTGAACTGATGACCCAGGAGGAAACAGCTTTAAACAGCTGGATTCATAACTGTGGTATTGCAGATGAACCGTATCACCCTGGTGGCACATGTCACTGAGCTGTTGGAAAAATTGCTGGGAAACAAACCCTGTGACTTGCAGGATGTCTGTGTTTCCCAAAGGCAAAGAGTTTGAGAAGTTTCGTTTTCCATGTAAGAGCAAGTAATGTGCTTTTCTGGCTCACCTAGAGGGTTATTTTTCATGATCAAATCTCAAAACCATGTTAATCTTCAGAACCTCTGCTTATTTTCTGATTTCCTCCCTGGGTTTGAATCCAAGACTATGCTGTTACCAGCATTTCACTTTGATGTAGAGGGAGACACATGTGGAACAAGCATATGGCCACTTCTCAGCATATGTATGACAATTTTGCTTAAGCACATGAGATACCAAAATCCATACTTGGTTACATCAGACAAGACATTAATGGCTCATGTAAATAAAGTGCCAAGTTACTACTACAGAGAATATACTGGAGACTACTGCAGAGAATATACTGGAGTATCCGTCTTGTCTCTCATGCTCTCCTTGACTCAACGTTGATGTGATTGTGTAATAAGTCTTGAATCCACATCTAAGCTTTCTGAATTCCCCATTTAATTAATATTTTTTGTTTACTCATTTTTTTTAAACCAAGCAAATAACAGCCTGTGTTTGCTTATGTCAAGAAGACAGATGCATCACACAAACACCATACTTTCCCAGCATCAAAACTGAAAGTGAGCTAATGTCTGAAGTGCAATTTGCATATAGATTTGTGTTTATGAACCTGTGCATTTCAAATGAAAAAACATATAAGAGGAAGATAGAAAATATGTTGTCCTTATGGCTTACAACAGCACAGTAATTTTTTTTCTGATGTTTTCTTCCAGACCTGCTATAACATTTCTTGTGTTTCCTCTTCTCCTTAGGAGTAAGCTCTTTGAAAAGTAGCATATTTTGGCAATTCTTTCTTGTGACCTAACTCCTGGAGAGGGTTTCTCTAAGCTGCAAGGCAGAACAGCAGCCAAAAATGTAATTGGGCAAGTTAAATGGTTGTGCAGCTGAGAGCCCTTCACACAGTACAGCTGACAGAAGCTTCCATGAGAAGATGTCGGCATGCCATGTTCAGAGTTATTTGGGCATCCCTGCGGGCTGCATGAATATAACCAGTTCAAACCCCAAATGCACAAACATGCGGAGAAAGGCTCATTTCTTACATATCAACTGAATTGGATTTGGACTGCAGTGAAGTTGGAAGGAAATGGAGGAAAGCACTCGGGAAGATTTATTCCTGTTAAAATATGCAAAACCAGATGCTGCATCTCTATCTCATAGGAAATAATTTTTGTGCCTGATTCTCATTTTCTGTGATTGTAATCTTGTCTCCCTCTTGGTATGTCCTTTAGTTTGCAGTTATGGCTGTGCGTGTGACTGACTTTTTCACCTGCCCATGGAATGTGTATAGCACAGTTTTATGCAGCGTGGTAATCGAAAGAACAGTTCAGCTTCTCACAGGAATGTCCAGTACTGTCTATCATCGTAATGCTCCTTTTAGTAATTTTGAAGGCCAAGCTGATAGCTTTACTTTCAATAGAGATTATTTTATTGACAATGAGAGAATTGCTCATAATGTGGAAGGCAGACCCAAATCTGGATATCCCTATGTTTTCTAGGGGTTTTTAACAAAGAACCCAAAGTGTTCTTGTCACACTAAATTCAGTTGGGGATTGATGGATATTTTAAGCAGTTGGGGACTGATGGGTAATTTAAAGATTCCCCTCAGTAGTATTCTGTGAGTGCCTACACTGCTTAGCCGTCTTCCTTCATACCTCATTCTTTAATATATATGTGATCATATTATTAAACATATGTCATAAACCACTAGGGATATGCTGGACAGCTAAATTTACATTAGCATATGATCCTTACAATTCACATTTCTGGGTGTTGCTGCCTTTTTGCATGGGTGTAGCCCAGCTGGCACCTCTGAAACTGTTCCTGCCTTAAGCTACTAAAACTGAAGGAAGGAAGAGGCTGGGGTCCCATTTAAGCATGCACTGTGAAAAAAAAATTGCTTTCTGAAGGCACATGAGGTATTGAAAATAATCCCAGTGTGCTCAGTTAGTCTATTCAGTAATAACAAATGATCTTTTCATTGGGATGTTGGAAACAGGAAGCAAATACTTTAAGTGGCAGACCCCGGACCTTAGAGCAGAAATTACTAAGCAGTTTGTTTCATCAGGTAAGAAATGCTGAGATGGTCCTAGGGAAGAAAGCAAAATGTCCGGCAAAACAATCCCCCTCAGCCAGCCAGTAGGAGAGGAAAACTTGTTAAACAGTCTTGGACACAGGGAGCCGCAGTCAGGATCGTGACATTTGCAGGCAGCAAAGTTGTTAAGTTTTGCGTCTCCCTGTCCCTCCCCTTGTTCCCTGCCCACCTACACACACAGCTGCTCCCTGCCTGGGTGGCCCTGGTGTCAACCAATGTCCAAAAACTTCAGGAACGCAGCCCCAGAGTGCTGTGGCCAGTGCTGGGGCAGACACAGAAACATGTGCCTTTTACAAAAGATTGCTCTAAATATTCCCTGGTGCGACAGAGAGCAGAAGTGTGAGACAACAAAGGGAACACAGAGAGATTTCTTGCCTTTTCCATGAACTGCAGGAAAGGTAGAAGACTTTTTATAGTGTAATTTTTATTGAGGGAATGCAGAAGTTGAGAGTCTGATCTTTGATGTAGTGCACCTTGTGAGGCTATTGACTTGCTTAGACGAAATGTGTAATTCACCAGTAACAGACACAAATGGTGTTTATCATCATCTTGAATTGCTGTGCTTGATCAGGAGCCATGTAACTCCTGTGCTCTAGAAACTATTTTAAAAAAGCCCTTCTCTCAAAAAAGGCTAAGGTAGCCTAAGTGTAACTCATTCTTTTGCTTTTACACAGTGTGAAGACTCAAGGTTGTGGTTTGGACACAATAGGTTTTAAGCATTAGTTGTGCGCTTGTTGGGTTTTTTTTTTTAGTTTCTAGTCCTTCAGAATATGGAATTATGTTCTGTATTATGCTTTACACTTTTAATCAGTGATTAATCTTCGGGTTTTGGTGGCGTTATCTTCCACAAGTCATGTTCCCACAGTATCTACCCTATTTCCTATATGTAAGGTGTAAATACACACACCCAATTAGAAAACTGTTGGGGAACAAAAGCAGCATTGCAGAGCTACCCACAACAAATTGCAGAGTCCACTTACCTATGGATTCGAATATCACTTTGCAATGTTAATGATCCATTCTGTTGGTTTTGATAGTTTTTCAGGTCAGCAAATTGAACCATCATAGCAAATAGAAGTAATAACTTCTAAATTTGTACTGGGAGCAGCAATTTAAGTGGTGACCACTTGCATTCAGAGGCTTCGCCTTTGAGCACTGGACAGAGCAAGCGGCCAGGGAGCTCTGCAGGCTCATGGCATGGCTTTTCCCTGGGCTTCTTCATTGCTTTCCCAAGCCCAGCTGATTTGCTTAGGTGCGGTAGCAGAGGATTCAGGCTGACCCGACTTGTAAAGAGGAATCCTACAGCATGAAGCTTTAGAGGCTTTGTCTCAAACAGTTAAAAAGTGGCCACTGTTTTCCAGAGTATTCTTGGGCCTGGGAGGTGACTGTTCTTGCTCAAATGCTTTTGACTGAACTACACCGTAGACTTACAGGCTGGCTCCCAACCAAATTCATCTTGCAGTCTGTCCCACCACTATATGGGACCACTATACTCTAAGGGATTTAGGTGGATGTTCAGAAGGAATTTTCCTCAGAAGGACAGAGAGGTTTAACCTCAGCATTTCCAATGACAGATGCCACATACTTGCTGTGATGTGGTTCAGCTGTCTGCAGGGCAATCATGTGTTCAGTGGTGAACTTCTCTTAATCTTGGCAACTATTGTGCTGTATTTCCACTCTTCCTTCCCTGCGTAGTGTCAGCCAATGTCTGACTGCTTGGGCAGTGGCTGCCTGTTGAATATTTACATCACTGGCCCGCTGTTAAATAGGAGAGGTGAATTCGTTACAAACAATGCTGAAAAGGCAGAGGTTCTCAATGCTTTCTCCACCTCTGCTTTTATCAGCCCGGTTGGGCCCCAGGCCTTAGAACAAAAATCCAGGTTGATGCAAACACCGTCAGTGAAGGAAGAGTTGGTATGCAAACTGTTACAGGAGCTTGACCTTTACAAATTGATGGGCCCTGACAATATCGACCCAAGGGTGTTAAGAGAGCTGGCTGACGTCATTGCGAGGCTGCTCTCCATAATCTTTGAGAAGTCGTGGAGATTGTGGGACATCCCAGAAGACTGGAAGAAGGGTAATGTCACTCCCATCTACAAGAAGGGCTGAAAGGAGGATCCAGGAAATTACAGGCCCATCAGTTGTATTTCAGTCCCTGGGAAAGTTATGGGACGAATCCTCCTGGGGGCTATCACAAGGCAAATGAAGCACATGATCGGGAAAAGCCAGCATGGATTCACCAAGGGCAAATCGTGCTGGACAGGCCTGATCACCTTCTATGACAAAGTAACCTGCTTGGTTGATGTGGGGTGAGCGGTGGACATTGTCTACCTGGATTTCTCCCAAGGTTTTGCTAAGAGTTCCTCACAGCCTCCCCCTAGAGAAATGGATGTGTTACGGTCTAGACAAGTGGTCTGTGTGGTGGGTGGGGAACTGGCTGACAGGTGGTGGTAAATAGCTCCTTTTCAAACTGGCAATCTGTCAAAAGTGGGGTTCCACAGGGATGAATATTGGGCTCAATGCTGTTTAATATCTTCATAAGTGATCTGGATGATGGGATCAAGTGTAGCCTGATGAAGTTTGCTGATGATACCAAACTGAGTGGGGAAGCAGACACTTCGGAAGGGAGAGCCACCCTGCAGGAAGACCTGGATAGGCTGGAAGAGTGGGTTAACAAGAACCTTACGAAGTTCAACAAGGACAAGTGTAAGGTCTTGCACCTGGGAAAACATAATCCAGGAGTGCAGCACAGACTGGGATCTACCTGGCTAGGGAGCAGCTCTGTGGAAAGGGACCTGGGGGTCCTGGTGGACAAGCAGCTCAATATGAGTGAACAGGGTGCTGCAGCAGCAAAGAAAGCCAACAGGATGCTGGGTTGCATCAACAAAGGCGCCACCAGCAGAGATAAAGAAGTCATTATCCCACTCTACTCAGCACTTATCAGGCCACACCTGGAATACTGTGTTCAGTTTTGGTCCCCACTATACAAAAAAGATGTGGACAGGCAGGAGAGGGTCCAGAGAAGGGCCGCAAAGGTGATCAAAGGACTGGGAAGCCTGCCTATGAGGAAAGGCTGAGAGAACTGGGTTTGTTCAGCCTTGAGAAAAGAAGGCTTAGGGAAGACCTTATCACCATGTTTCAGTATTTAAAGGGTGGCTACAAAGAAGATGGAGACTCCCTTTGCACAAGGAGTCACATGGAAAAGACGAGGGGTAATGGCTACAAGTTAATCCTGGGGAGATTCCAACTGGACACAAAAGGAAAATTTTTCACAACAAGAACAATCAGCCATTGAAATAATCTCTCCAGGGAAGTGGTGGATTCCCCGACATTGGACACTTTCAAGATTCTGCTAGACAGGGTGCTGGGCCACCTTGTCTAGACCATGCTTTTGGCAAGAAAGGTTGGACCAAATGGTCCTTGAGGTCCCTGCCAACCTGGTATTCTATGATTCTGTGATCACCCCATCGATGAATACACTGCAGGAGAAGCAGCTGCAGAAAGCTGGCTGCTCAGGCCTGGGGGACAGGTAATGTTTGTAGTTCTCTTGTCACCCCTCTGACCAGGTAGAGAGTTGTGAATTATTGAGAAAAACAATATTGAGTGGGATACTTGCTCAACATGACTGCAAGAGGCTGTGACCTGGGCTGCGTTCATATTAATGGCAGCATTCCCCTTCATTTTGGTAAGGGAAGGAGCTGATGTGTAGCATTGGAGTATGATGTATTGGGAGGGGAATATTCCCTTTCTCTGACTTCACTGGGTGCAGCTGGCCCTCAAATGTGTTTTGAAGTAGTTTCTCATTAGGATCAACTCATGGGAAGTAACAGATGGTGAAGTGAGGCTAAATCAGTGAGAACTTTGTGCTCTATTAATGCTTTTTCTCTATATAAATAATAGCTGGGGAGTGGAGCAGGAATGAAGACACTGTTATGTTTTTGGCTACCTCTGCTGCTGTGTAGATGTTATATGCTGCCTTGCAGTATGTTTTGTCAGCAACAGAAAAGAGTAGGAGGAATTTGCCAGCCCTTTCACAATGGCAAAAATATTGCTGTTCTACTGCAAAACAAATAAAATCGAAGCAATGCTCAAAGACATATGAGGGGAAACAAAAATGTGGGAGACAATTTTACATTAACTGCCAAACCATCTTGGTCTTTTCGGTTTCAACTTCTTCCTATGAAAATCAGTGAAACAAACCAAAAACAGTGTCTCTCCTCTGATATTCCCAGTAACTCTCCAACTTTTTAGGGTTTACTTCCGTCCTAAAATCTTCCTTTAAAATATATGTATCTATAGATTTCTCTTTCTCTGTGTGTAGGGGTGTGTGTGTATATATGTAAATATGTATGTATGTACAGTACTACTCTAACCTGGAGAGCTATTTCTGGAAAGCTTCTCTGACAGTGGCAGTTTATTTGTTGAAGTGAAGAAATAATTTTCTCGTAAATTTATCCTGACTTACAAAGTCACTAAGTATAGTGTGTAGCACAGACTAAAGATATGGATGCCACCTTCTCACTGGTGTATATTATGTGATAGAGTCTGGATTTCTAGATGCTTTTACAGAGTAATGTCCACTGGCAATAGTAAGACTTAACTCTCTGTGGTTCAGATGTCCTGGCTTGCTGCCAGGTATTCTCTGGTGCCCGCTTCACAACTAAAGCAACTACCAGGAGAATGATTGTGGCTTTACCAGCCTTTTAAAATGCCACAAGTGGTTGTTCCCAGCCATCACCTGCCATCTCATTTCTTGGCTTATCCACCTGTGTGCCACAGTGTGAACATGTGTGAGTCTCGTGTGCGCTGACTGGAAGTTTTGCATCTAAATCTGCTTCTGGGATCCCAGCTTGGACCTTGGCAGCAGTGCTGGCTTCTGTGTCTTGAATGACATTTTTGCAACCTTTGTCTTCAGTAAATGTTTTCAGGCCACGTTAAAGAAAAGCTTTGTAAAAATAATTCCCTTTGACATTTTTTTTTCCTGGACTTGTCAACATATGCCATAAACTTTCATATGCAGCGTCCTTGTGGGCCACTTTGTACTCTTTTTCCACAGACCTTATTAACAGCCCTGCAGGCTTGAGGTGTTAGCCAGTTTCCCATGCTAGTACTAACACTGCAGTGGAAGCAAGTGTTTGAACAAGTAAAAACAAACAACACAAAACCAAAAAACCCAACAATGTGAAACTTTGTTTTCTTGGGGGCATATGGATCTCTGAACAGCTCAGAGACTACTAAGGAGATATACATCCTCCAGGGATCTTTTATCATAAAAGCAGCTCAAGTGACTCACTCTTTCCCTGAGGATATTCTTAAAACAACTTCCCTCATTTCGTCTTTTAGCAGTCAGAAACAGGATTTATTTTGTGTCATCTTAAAAAAAACCCAAAAACATTTTGAAGAAAGTCAATAGCCATATTTCCAGGAGGATCTGGGCTATAGTTATTATTAAAGGTCTGTACAGCTTGCTAACGCATGGGTTGACTGGCACTATGTTCACTCAAGCAAGTGCTTCAGCGAAAAATTCAGCACTATTTTTAGTTCTGTTACAACAAACCACTTGATTGTAAGGCCTGGGGAACTGCGACATTGCGATTGCAAGGGGTCTGCTGGAAAAGGCAGGAGGACAAGACATGGCAGCGTGCTAGCTACGCCAAGGACTCCCAGCTGATGCAGAGAAGCACACATCACAAGCAGGTATTTTAAATCATTTTGTAACCCTTGCTCTGCCCACGAAATGAATTTGCTGGTCAGAGACAGGGCATGAAAGCGTTAGCTGGCTTGCTCTATCTGCTCCTGCCCTTAAAGATTTCATTCCATAAATTCCTGTCCTGACCGTCAGCTTTTAAATCGTCTCTTCTCGTTTCCTAGCCTTTTCTGGGATTTTACAGGATCTTGGGCTAGTTAGCAAATGACAATAGCAAAACAGAAATAAGTTTCCCAAAGCGAAGGCATTCTGCTTTTAAAGAAATACAGCCGTTTCGCTGCCTGGGTGAGTAGCCTGTGACAAGTACTACAATCCATTCCTCTCTTCTAACTGTATTAACTTGTAAAAGAAAATAGCCTGCCTTTGACCAGCCAGCCGGCTGAGGATTTGATCAGACCCGACTGGGGGGTGGAGGGTTTGCTGGCAAACTCTGCGCGTGTGTGTCTGAGTGTGTGCGTATGTACACGCGGTGCCTGGCGCGACTCGGCTCTGCCCCAGTGTTGTGGTCTCCCTCTGGCAGCTCTCCTGACCTCCGTTTGTCCCCGCGGTGCTTTCTGCAGGTCGGTCCCACGCGAAGGAAGCTGGTCCTGGGAGGTTTAGCGTCTGCTCCTGGCGCGTCTTGGCCCCACGTTCGCGGCCCCCCAGCAGCACCGCGCCCTGAGGGGCAAGGAGATTGCCATTCTTGGGCGATGGAGTCACGGGAGACACTGCTGCCAGCAAGCAGATAGTGGGAGCGCGGGCAGGGCTGGCCGCTCCTGGCAGTCCCAGCGGCACTGGCTGTCGCGCCAGAGGTGCCCGCGCCGGCGCTGACTGCTGCCAGCGTGTGCTCGTGCCAGGTGAGAGCTCAAAGCTTCAGATTTATTTCGTTGACAGACACCAGTACGTGCTGTGTCACAGCCTGCTGTGATACTGCCAGGGAGATGAGCTGTTGGATTTCTGCAGCATCCTGCCTGCCTTCCTCGTCGGTTCACAAGAGTTGGTGCTGTGTAACAGCTTCTTAAAGTGTGCTTTGTTTTGAGAGAGGATTTCAGCCTGCTGGTCACACGGGAGCTCCCAGCTTTCACAGGGTGCTGGAGCAGCAGCTGGACTTAGGCAAGGAAACTTTTACATATGTAATATACCTTGGGTAGCTGGCCAGTACTTTGCTGTCTTGCATTTTCACCCTTTTGTTTTAACTCGGTTGTGCAATGTTTGCAAATTCCTTGTTTCAGAGTCAGCTTCAGACTTCAGGGTGAGCCTTGATGCAGTTTAGCTACGTTGCTGTGTTTTAAAATAACTACTTGTATTGTACCCTTAATGATACCATTATCTTAAAATAGCATGACTTGCCGCCTCTTTTGAGTGATTTGGTAGAGAATGCCAGGAAGGGGAACTGTTGAATTCCCATGAACTCTGTGTTTAAAGATCCTGCCTAGCTTTCAGCATGCTGAGCTGTTGCAGCCTCCTCTGTGTACCAGAAATGGGTGTTACCAAAATGCACTGTTCTTGCACTGCTCTCTGCGCTGCTGTGGTCATGTTCTCTGCCTTGGCTGCACTTTAGGTGCATTTGAAAAGGCAGGTGAAGTTTCATAATGGCGTTTTCAGTGTATTCCTGCTAGATGTGTGCATTTGTACGTAAACCGTGCAGATGGTACAAGCAGAGTAGCTATAGCATGTGTTGGCATGAACTGAGTTCAGATAATTAGCTAATCATCAGTCCAGCTCATATGAGATTAGATAATGTTTTGGGGCTTGTTTAAAAAATATTCAAATATTAAAATTTAAATACTCTGTTTTGTTATTATTGATTCTGGCCAATCCAGATTTTTATCCTCCAGAAATAGTCTTCAACGCTGATTGCTGAGTTGCCAGTCTCAACACTGATTACTAAAATGAAGGCAAGTGGAATGAAGAGTCAGTTACTCCATGATCTGAATTCTGAGTCTGCTTGGTCTAGAACTCATTATAATTTCTCAATAATTAAGATTAATTAGTTGGGTTTTCTTCTGGAAAAAGTAAAAGTGGATGAGATTTCATTAAAACTTCAATGACAAATGTTTTAGTGCTACGGCAAATAGCACTTACCTGGGAGATGCTGTACGTATCTGTCAAGATTAAAGCTTATGGTGATCAAATGCTTGAGCTTTACCAAACTGCTGGAAAGGTTGACTGGACGTTTCTTAATCAGCGTTGTATCTTCCTGTCTTCCTCCTCCTGTTATCCTGAGTGTTTCATGGGCAGATACCAAACAAACCGGTTCTGGAAATATTCACCAGTCTTAGTACCATATTTGCATTTGCACAAAGGATACTTGTGCACAATACAGTCCATAAAACTTTTTAGGTGAGCGATACAGTTCATAACTGGTATGTGCTAGAATCAGCCTGGCACAGGAGAGAGTCTATATGACTAACTACATCATCTAATCTTGATATTCTTGTACCTCTGTATTGGAAAGACATACGGCCCTCAAAGCAAAAGACAAAGTCCATTACCTCAGCGATACTACAGTTATTCTTAACTACCTACAGTTGTTGTCAACTACTCTGCTTGAAGACAGACCAAAATAGCAGCAGTTGAGTTGGCTTTTGGTAGTCCAGATTGTGCAATATGAGAGGTAAGAGGAAGGTAGTTGTAATGCTCCTGACAGCTGTTTTGAATTGAGCATGTGCTTACACAGTATTTGGATATAAAATCCCTTCTTTCTTTTCCCCCAGACCCTTTAAGCCTTTTAATTAGGTCAGTGAGTGAGATGCTGTGCTGCCGGTCACCTGTCATGCCCTGAGCACAGCCAGAGAAGGTAGTACTATGGAATGTGTTGTAGCACCTCCGCTCTGGAGCTTCTTGTGGATATTACAGAGCTCCCCTCCCCTGCTCTGCAGATGGCCTGCTGCTGCCTCTTGCCCTCTCTTTCCAAAATGGGGTTACGCTTGTACTTTAACATCTGTGCAGGCTCAGAGACAGGGCAGAAATGTTAGTTCAAGGAGATGCAGTATCTTTCTGGCTTTACCGTCCCAGTTGGGATGAAAAAAGTTATGGATTGCACATAAGCTCTGCACCTGGTATCTCTTGCAGGCTATAAATCGGAGTGATGCAGCTCAAAAGCAAACTGTGAAGTCTGGACTGAGTTTGTCATTTAAATGTGAATTCAAAGAAATATTGGTTTCTGAGCTATTGGTGAAGATGAGCAGTTGTCAAATTCATTCTTTTTTTATGTACTATAAATGCAGAGCTGTAAATCACAGTTACATAGGCTGGTTTAAAACTAGTTTCTATTTTTGGTTGGGTTTTTTGCCCTGAACTTAATTACCTAATTTTAACTATAAGTAGCTTATTAATTAAACTTCATTTTGTAATGAATCCAGTTCATCCTTCTTAAGCCAAGTCTGATACGAAACCAAACTCATTCTAATCCTTAAATCATTAAATGAAGTCATTGACTGTCTGTCTGTGAATGTCAGATGGTAGCAGAATACTGAGGTACTTAACCTGAACGTTATCCATAGACTGCAGGTCCCTCTTATTCCAAGACACAATTATGAAGTGCTTTAATACAGTGCATGTAAAAAGTTGCAAGTTCTCAGCATTCATTCCTGCTGGCAGAGGAGCAGTTATAACCTGCTCTTGGGAACAGATCTTCTGAAAAATATCTTTTTGATTTAACAATGAAAGTAAGTGGCAGACTTTCAAAACGACCAGGAACACATTGGGGTCATTCAGGTTGTGACAAGAGCTGCTCTATGGTGCTTCTGAGAACCTTCCCCTTTTCCAGGTAGGCAGATAGATTCTTAACTTCTTCTGAAAACCTGACCCCAGCTATGGGAATGGCACTCTTGAAAACATGGCCATGAATTTTACTGTCAATTAAAAAGTAATGTTGTTTTCAGGCTCTCAAGAGATTTCCCTGTCTGCTGGTTGGATGTCAGAGTGCTGAGGACTGAACTGTGGGTTTCCAGGCTGTGTGCAATGGGCATCTAAGCTCAGAAAAAAGAGAACTGCTGACTTGATGTGCGCTGCTCCTACCCTCTCCCAAGGGCCAGCACCGAGCACCAGCTGCTGCAGCGCTTGCCAGTGGGGTGCAGGTTTCCTAGTTCAAAGCTAGCCCTAGCCGTTGTGACAGCTCTCTGGCCAGGACCAGGCTTGTCTCTTCAGTAACATCCTAACAACCCCACAGGTCACCCACAAAGTACAGTCACTAGGAGGGGTGTCTGGCTGGGAGGGATTGCTTAAGGAGTTGGTGTGGCAGTTCTGAGAATGTGCAGATTGGATAAGACTGCAGATCAACGCTATTGGTAGCTTGTAAAGGTACCGAGCCAGACTTGGAGATATTTGTATTGTTGTTATCTGTTTCCTGGTGCTCTTCTTGGATAATACCATCTTTGCATGTAGCCGATTTGACCAGTGCACTTTTCAGTCCATCTGGCAGCAGAGTGAAAAGGTGGCCTCACTTGTACACAAAAATAAAAAGCCCAGCTTCTGTGGATGGGAAAGATGTCAGTCAATGAATGCCTGAATTGACATTTTACACTTAGCAATAAATAAAAGTGAGGGAGCTAGAAGCAGCAAAGAATGTTTGTTAAAAACAAGTATCATATGCTGGGGATAGGGTAGAATAGAACAGAACAGAATAGAATATTTCAGCTGGAAGGGACCTACAACAATCATCTAGTCCAACTGCCTGACCACTTCAGGGCTCACCAAAAGTTAAAGCGTGTTAAGGGCACTGTCCAAATGCCTCTTAAACACTTACAGGTATGGGGCATTGACCACCTCTCTAGGAAGCCAGTTCCAGTGTTTGACCACCCTATTGGTAAAGAAATGCTTCGTAATGTCCAATCTAAAGCTCCCCTAATGCAGCTTTGAACCATTCCCATGTGGGGTAAATACAGATAATACTTACCTATCTATGTACTTAAGAGTGTTTCCTAAAAATGTGTGGAAGAGCTAACAACATCCAGCAGTTGTTTCAGCTTCCTTGTTTATATTCTGCGTCAGGCTTCACTTGGTTCAATTTATTCTCCCCATGGGATATTTCCATTGCAAACGAGCTGGATTTGTAATGAGAAAGTACTAAGTTTCCAATATTAAGTGGACAAAACCCCCAAATGTTTCCTCTAACAGTAAAAACCCACCATGCTTGTCTGTGGAGTTTGAACATCTGCCACTTGGGGAGCTGACCAATGGTGGTGTGTTACCAGAGGAAAGAGATGGTGTGTTTTGGCACCAAATGTTTTTTTGTGTCCTGACATTGAGATCTTTGTTTCATATATTGGAGAGATGGCCATGCAGTGTGGAATATATTTATTTAGGCACTCAGAATCAGAAGAGCTGTGGCTGCTTTGAGAAATGTGTCTTCAGGAAATATTTTTTTCATTTAAACTTAATTTGAGGAAGTTTGAAAATAGGATTCATTTTTGTGGAATTGGATTGTTACATTTCCCTCTCCTACATTATCTTTTCTTTCTCAGATCCACAAATAGCGTTTTCATCATGGTAGCTACTGGCAAAAGCCTGTAAATCGGACTTTTGGACACATACAAGTGAATCAGAAATGCTGTGGTTGGAAGTTTTGCAGTCATTAGAAGGAGGCGCTGAAGCAGTACAAGGTCAATTGGCCAGATTTAAGCAAACTCAAAGTTTTTTTCAGAAACAGCATGGTGATGAGTTAGCGCCAGCAACCTCACTGCTGAATCACAGTATCATCTGCCTTTCTGCAGCCTATGTAAGCTGTACCGTGCACTGTCTTTCCGCAGAAAGTAGGTTGCACACTGTGCCCATATAACACATGTATTACCCAGTGACCATTGCTGGCAGGAATGAATCTTGAACCACAACCTAGTGCTTTTAAGTACTGGCATCCTGAGGGAACAAGCAAACATGGGCTTATCTTTGCCTTTTGTCTGCATCTCCAAAAGATGTGGTGATAGACTGGGAAATACACAGCTCACTTTGCCTTTCCCCCCGGGTACCCTAATACATGGCAGAGCCTGTGGCTTGTGGCTGGGGGAGGTGAGGGGGTGGCTGCTGCCCAAGAGCAGAGGAAGCTGTCGGTTGGAGCAATGGAAAGAAGATGCTGAGATCCTTCATCATAGAAGTTCTTACCTTAAGCAGTCACTGACTGGTCCTAAAAGAGTGTGAGGCCACTGCTGAGATCTGCTTTGTAAAAGGCTTTGGATACCCTGAATAGCGTGGTGTTCATCAGGCAAAATGGGAAAGGTGGCCACTTAAGTGCTTCATCCCTGCTCCTGTGCTCCTTCGAACCTGACGTAACACCCCGAGGTTCACATGTGGTATACGGAGGACTGTTAGGGGAAAGAAACAGTGCTGTGGGGATTTGTGGCAGAGAAGATGCAAATTACATAAACTTTTGGTGGCTTTAAGGACACCCAAATGAACTGTCAAAAACGTTCGCTGGGCCAGCTTTCCAGCAGGAGTACAGGTGCTCGCTGTGGCTGTTGTTTACCGATGGAAGCATAAGGTACCCAGGCTCTCCTGGGAGGGTCACCCTCACCTGCCAGCCCTCCCTCTCTGGCCAAGTTGTGGTCCCGACTGCGTTTGCATCCTCATGCTTAGGAAAAGGGTCCCAAGGCAGCAGTGAGTTCTCATGAAATGGTACAGTCACTGCTGTGTAATTATTACATTAAGGACTGTAAAGTATTTGCCCTGATCCGTGACTTGACTTGTGATGTTGTCTGGTCAGGCAAGTTTTTAAGCCAGTGCGTGGTATCTTGCTTTACAGTGGTACATGTGAAATGCCCTGGGGGCAAAACCTACCGCTAGCCTTGCGGATTGCTGCAGTAGAAGCAGCAGACTGTCCCCTGCCCTTACACACTCCTTCTCCTGTCCCTGCTGGCATGTTGTTCGCTCCCCTTGCAGCTCAGGAGATCCTGTCCTTCAGCCCTGTAAGAACCCAGTCACTGGTGGCTTTCAGGTTCTGAAGTACTGAAAGGAGCTGATTCCTTTTTTTAACACCAAACTTAAAGAGGCTTTTACTTAAAGGTAGTGATAAGTAGTAGTGGGAGGCATTTTTGCTTATGCTTGTGTGGGTCCTCACTCTGTCTTTTTGCTGCTTAAAGCAGATAACACATCAACATTTATAGTTAGTAGGTTCTGCCAGGTATCTCTGATTGCAAATTGCTTTTAAATACATTCTTTCTAGTTCACCAAGTAGCATCTGAAATTATTACCTCTCTGATTACTGTGTTGTAAAATCTCAGTTAAGGTACAGTGGGAAAGTATGTTGTAGTAATTTAAATTACAACCTTTTTCTTTAAATCTAATCGGGATCTTTATTTGACACACTTCACTTCCGATACGACCTTTGTGTCTCTGTTGGGTCATTTTCTGGGTTTATGACGCACTTCGCATTCCTATAAAGCCTTTCACTGGGTAATCTTAAAGTCTTTATAGGCTTTAATTAACTGAAGTGCTATGTCTCCCCTGTGAGGTCAGTAAATATTCTTAATTGCTTTTTGCAGAAAGAAGAGAATGTGGCAGAGAAATTTTAAAGGAATTCACCAAAGATGGGTGAAGAGCTACTGAGGAGGCAGGAGCAGAGGCTGTAATTCCTGAACCCTCTTTGATGTGCACTGTTTCTCTTTATTACATAAGTATGCACAGGAAAGATGTAACCTAGCGTAGTGAGGCAAGATGTAGGTCAAGTTTCCTTTGTCAGTACATCATCTGCTTTTTGACCTGTAAGTTGCTGAAAGCAACAAAAGCCTGTGGATGAGGGAGTCTTTTCAAAACTGGTTAAAAAAGAAACAAGCAAACACTGGAAGCCTCATTCCCCCTCTAAAGAGCTATTTTTAGGAAGCTAAATTAAAGAGGAGTACCTTGGGGGGTCTGTATGCAAAGTTTCTGTGTGGCTGCCTTTGGATAGCTTAAGTTTTAATGCATTTGTCAGGCTGTCGCCATTTGTGCCTGGTGAAAAGCAGGGACCAGACAGAGCAGACCTTGCTGATGGCACAACATAGCTGCTGCATGGTGCGCTGCCATGCAGGGAGGGGATGGATCCTTCTTTGAGGCTGCTGGTGCAAAGCCTATTAACTGGAGGTTTTGTGAAGATGCAACATGCAATGTTAAGATGGCTTTCCTTCCCATTTTGATCACAGGATATTGTTGACTCTGTCCTGAGCAAAATGGAAACAAGATTTCAACTGTGTGGTTGCTGACTACTTTATCAGAAAAATGGCAGTGTGTAGAGCATGAGTAGAAGGTACCATATTTATTGATAACAATATGTGATACCCAGTTTAAAGGACTATGAAGGAGAGAGGCTTAACAGGGCATCATTGTTGTCCTTCCACAGCTGTGCAAATCCTTTAGTTGGATCCGTCATTTCAACCATGCTCCATCCCACGTGGAAATTCTTTTTTATCCTTGGGTACTTGGTTGTTTACTTTTGCTAAAGGTAGAATGACTCTAATGACAATGTTGGAAGGACTTTGAGGCTTTATTCTGCATTTGAATGTCCTGAATACAGGATGTGGTCTCCCGATTCAAGGGCAAGAGAGGACAATACAAGCTGCTCTGTTGTTGAGAGAAGAGGAAAAAAAGTGCTCGCACTGGTGTAAGAGTCGCAGTGCAGCAGAATCCGTGGGAAGGCAGTCCTCGCTGCTGGTGCTCTGAAACATTTCACCAGCAGCTGAAGCACTGGCTTCAGCTCTTGATTGTGAAAGTTGCAAAGAGGTAGAGAGCAGCTGGGGCAAGGAAGGCAAAACCTTCATTTATGGAAGTCCTTGGCAGTGGTTGTACCATTTTCTTTTATCCAGCATATGATAAGTAGATATAATAGTAAGTGCAGTGGCACAACAACAAAATTGAATGAGCTGATTTAGGTGAAAAGAGAATCGATGAGGAGTTAACTCTAGATTATTATTGCTTTGACGTTTGCAGTTCACATATTTTCTTCCTCTCCCATTCTTTTTAGAAAATAACCCCCCCCTTTTTTTTTTCTACAGGGACACTAGAAGGAAGGCTTAGGCACAACTGATTTTTATTTCAGCTCGACAGATCAGTAATAAAAGCATGGCTCTCTCATGAGAGCAGAGCTGCTCTCCCCTCCCTGCCCCCCCAAGAAAGCCTCATTAAAGCAAGGAAGGCTGGAGACATTACAGCAACAGATTCCTGTGACCTTGAACTCTGCTGCCACAGGATAGTTGTTCAGTTTTGAAACAGCAGTTATCATTTTAAAATTGCTTTGAATTCTTGCCCTGAGACTTTAATTGGGGAGTTGATACAGAATTGGCTGATAGAGAACTGCGTTAGATCATGGGGGTGAGTTAAGACAATACAAACTAAAACAAGAGCAGGTGATGGTAATACTCATTTAAAACCAGACAAAAATAGCATCAAAATGAAGAGGGGCAGACCCACAATCTGGTATATAAATGCTGGGAACCACTTTATTAGCAAACAGATCAACCCCGCCAGCCATCCGAATTGAAGGGAAGCTTGAGGGGGAGTGTATTACTTAAGGCATGGGAAGATACTGGAATGTGAAGATTTCAGCCTCTCAATTCACGGGCACCAACACAGGCAGGTATTGTTCTGTACAGCAAATTGGAATTGTGATTTTGCATTAAGGACGCTTTGTCTTATGCCCTCTGGTTATTGCTGTTAAATTTGAAATGCGAGAGTGATTTAGTTGGTTAAATGAAACTTAAACTGATACAGCTGAAGTGACTTTTTGTCTGCTGTAAGATTGTGCATCCATAGTTATCTGATGATTTGTGAATCTAAAAGATCAGTCTGCAACATGGAACACATTGGTGTGTCAGTGTTGGATACTCAGTCCTTCTAGGTAAGTTCACAGCTGTGATTCAGTGTTTAAAACTTGTTAGCACCTCATAACAGATCCAGGCAGCAGTCCTGTATTAACGAATCCACATTTACCTTCGGTGCCCATTACAAAAACTCTGTCTGCTGACATGATGCTCTCTGAGGACACAGCTGCCTGACAGCAGCCTGGCATGGCAGTGTGGGTCTTGTCATTGTGCAGCAGGGAGCTGTGCGTGGCTGCCTGCCCTGCTGCTGCCTGCCCTCCAGGTCAAAGCCAACCCAAAAGGAGGCCCTGCTGCAACCAGGAAACGGAACAAAGCATTGCAAGCTGGGATCTCACACCTGGTGATGCCTTCGTTGGATGTTAAGCCTATAGGAAATAATTTGTTAGCAAGCTAAATGCCTGGGTGGTTTTCAGCCAATTCCAGGTACTGACTATTTTGAAAATACCAGAACGTTTGAAATTCCCTTAATTGTGACAGCAGGAAGTTATTAATACGGTCAGGGGACTTAAGTGTTAGAACTCTTCCAACTTGGTAAAGCTTGCTTGCTTTGGCGGGGGTGGGAGGAAGCCCCACAAACCCTTCTGCTTCTTATCTCTTCTTCCTGTTGTCTGCCTGTGTTGTGTCTGCTGTGTTGCAGATTGAACCAATGTTTCTCCTGCATCTGATTACAAACTAGGATAAGTCTGTTCCCTTAAACAGGAAGGAAGAAGGATCAGGAGGAGAGAGTGGACCTGACCTTTATTTTTGACAGCCTATCCTCAGAGTTCATGGTAGGATTCCCAGTAGTGGAGCACCTACACAGGGAAAAGAATCTTTCGCTCTTACATTTTTCTCTAAGGTGACTTAAGTCACTTAGCAGCCACAGTCTGGATCAGGAAGTGCTTTTTGGCTGTAAGCAGGCAAGATGCAGTACTGCATAGCTGATTACTTATGGGATCTGGAAGAGGAAATACTGAGATATCACTGCTTCAAATTTTCTTTGGTGCTCTGTTAGCTTCCAGTTTGGGGAGAACTGACAGACTTGAGGATAAAAATGTAGCTTTAGTCTAGAAAATGTAATGTACTGAATAACAGCCTGTTGGTGGTAGGTACTCGGAGCATTTTCAGTACTGAGATCGAAGCATCACAAAAACTGATGACAGACATGTTCTTTTTCTGTAATCTGTAGGATCGATGTCACTTGTCATCATTGCAAAATCACTGCTGTGCTATCCATCCCTTTTGTTACATGCTCCTTTTGGTTTATAGCTATTTTATCTACTTCAGTACCTCCCAGCTCATTGATGTATTGGATCAGTATTTTGGCTATTTCTGAGTGCATTGTATACATTCAGAGCATGCAAAATATTCTAGTGCAGCTGAAACCATGCTTTGATCTGAATTGCCTGACTAAACGGAAAGAATCCCCTTAGATTCATTTTTTTGCGCTTAATATCCAGAGAGCAAGGTTGTTGTGTACTCATATAGTAAAAAAGAAATAAGTGAGTGTATCTGGACCTGTATAACACTGTGGATTTAAGTAGCCCACTTTCTTCCTCTTCACCAGCCCCCTTTGCAGGCCACTTTTACATTTGACAAATCAAAACTGCATTTTGTAAAGTGCGTTTTTAAAAAGCCTTAAACATCAGCCCCAAAGGAAAGCTTGTTCGGTGGTGGTTGGCAGGCAGCTGACTGGAAGGCAGCCCCATCTTGCTCCCCTTGCCGACTTCAGGTCACAGGGTTGCGCAGAGCAGCTTCATGCTGCTACAGGCATGACAGGCATTAACAAGAAACGGCTCTTCCATGAGCAAACTGCTGTGGTGGCGTAATCTTTGTCCGGGGCCGTTTAGGCAGCAGACTGAGCTGTCCTAATGGGAATAAAACGTACATTGAACCAGTGGTGGAGAGCTGCGCAGATACGGCCTGTTAACAGCTGAAGGTGGGGCTGTGCTGGGACAAACAAGTGTTATCTTGCTATCCTGAAAACTGGAAAAGAGGTTGGGAGTGGAAGGGAGCAGCAGCAGTACGAGCAGAGGTACTCCAGGTGCTCTTCAGTTTTGTACTGAGTAAAAGGAGCAACAGGAGTTAGAGGGATGTTGTGTTTGTGGTGAAGTGGAAAAGTCCCTTTTTCAAAACATTATACTGAAAGCTACAAGTTGTCCCAGAGTAAATATCATCAGATGAAGTTTGTAGTATTTCTGATTGAATGTGTTTGCCAACACTGTGATCTGTAATCATATGAAGACATTGACATCAATGCAGCCTATACTGGAATCTGTTTGCAAAAGCCTGCATCTGCTGAAACTTTCTGTAACGTGAACATTTCAACTTATGTCAGTTCCTCAGAATGAACATGTAGGAGCTGTGGCTATAATACATCTCCAGCTGGAGGGCAGAGCAGTGCTTCCTGACACAACATTTCCATTGTGTCCATACTGGAAAAGCCTGTGTGTATGTCAGCTTGTGCGAAGAATAATTCCCAATGCTCCTGACAGAAAAGAAGTCTTGTTTAGGAGTTTCACAATTTTTAGACAGTAGAAATACAAATTGTTTTTCTTTCCTGGAGAGAGTAATTTCAGTAAGTCCTACAACAACAAAGCAGCATTATTTGTGGGTGGTTTTGTTTTTGTTTTTTTTTTTTCATCAAAAATGAATCATGGGACTAAGACAAAAAACTCTGGACTTCCCAAAATAAGATCAGAATTAGAACAAATAAAGAATGTGTTAAATCTGTGCTGCAGCCGTGCCAGCTGTATAATGGTGGCTGTTACTGCAGTGGCATAGAATTGTGGTAGTTTGGAAAGTTGTCAGCAAACAGCCACATCAACGTAACTCTCACACTTCATATATAATACCAGCTTCTTGTGTCAGAGACTTCATAAAAATCACTGCTTTTTTAACATAAGCCTGCTATGGGAGAGCTTTTAATGCAGGAGAAATAGAGATGCTCAGATTTAAAATGAATGAGGTGAAAAAGAATTACAGGGTAAAGTGTTCTTGTAAATATGCAGGAGAAATAACATACTAAAATATGTAAATACTCAAGGGTATTCTGAAATGCAGCTCTGAGACAAAAGCTAGCAATGTAATTTAAGAAAGAAATTTGGATTTATTGTGATTGTCTCTCAGAGGATGACCTGTGAAATATTGAAAGGTTTATTTGTGGCACCTCTTTCTCACAGTGCTATACTTCAGCTGTCAAAATTTTTATCTGAGTAGAGCAGCTGACAAGATGGGAGCTGTTAGAGAGGAAGCACAGGAGAATAACATGGAAGGAATGACTGCATCTGTATCATCTCTGTACCAAAGGCCAGGAGAGGTCAGTTGCCTCTGATGCAGGAGTTGCCCAAAAGCAGAACTCCTGAGGGGAGGCTGGGGATGAGCTGCAAGTGACAGGCTACTTTGCAGGGATTACAGATGTGGTATTTTGTATCATTTCAGCAAAAATTGCAAATTGCGGGCAGGATGAAGTTAGAGGTAGTACTCATTCAATGATCAGTGGTAACTTCTTAGAGAAAAGACTCCTTACTCTGATGGTCAAATTTCTTATTTTTTCCCCTCTTGATTTTCAGTCTTCCTTCTGCTGGCTTTGGTATTGTACTGCGTGTAAGTTTTTTTTTGATCCTCTTTGCTGCCACCCAGTTGGAAGGAACTGGCTCCTCCCATCTGTTCAGCCAACTGTGCTCATAAAGGACTTTGCTTCTAATCCAGATGCTGAGGAAAGCAGTTTTGCTCATGGGTCAGCTCCCTCGACACACTGTCCTACTGGGACTTGCCTGGGTAACTCCTTTGGTATCTCATGCTTGAGCTGTCTCTCATTTTCAGGGCTGGGCTCATATCAAGGCATTCAGAGAAAACGTGGTAGCATCTCACACCTGCCCTCTTCTTAGTACTGTTGCCGCAATCTGCATTGAGATTACACAGAGTGTGAACTCTAAAATGGGATCTGGGTTGGCTGAGGCCAGTCCCTCTGAAGAAAGCAGGATTCCAAGGTGTGTAAAAGCTGTGTAAGCACAGCTAACCCGACTGCTTGTCTTGCACAGGTTTCTGCTCTTTGTTATTAGTGTAGTGTAATTAATTTGCAAGGCTTAGCTCACCATTTCTGCTGGGAGCTAGAGGGATTGCCCGGTGATAATTGTGTCTTAGGCTACCTAAAGGATGTGGTCTAAAAGTATTTCATAACTATTGTGAGGCTCAGCTTAAATGCATGTGGTATAGGGGACAACAAATGTCCTGCTTTGCTCTAGTGTTGCTCACAAAAAAATGCGCTTCCCTTTCCATTTATTAGGCCTTTTGAGCCTTAGTATTATATAAGCCACGTGTCCACCAAATCTGTTGTTAAAGGCTTAGAAAAATTAATGGCTTATTTTTGTCATACCTTGATAGCACAATATGGGATGCCTGGGACAAATGAGGTCTTTATAGCACCTGCACATTGTACTTTCCTGCCCCTTTCCCAGCAGCTGGAGGTTTATATTCCTTAGCTCATGTTAATTTGACTGTGAGCAGAGGCTCATACTCAGAAACTTGCTGTTCAGCATGGCTTTCAAGGAGAAACGTGAACTTGATGAATGTCCCTGACCTTTCTGTCCTTGGCCATAAAAATCTTTCCATCATGTGCATCTGCATGTATGGCAGGTTGGCGTTTGCCTCCTCGAAACACATCAAGGATTAACCTTTTGCAAAAGCAAATTGCAGAAAGCGAAACCTGCCCACGGGTGGAGACTGCCTGCTGCCACCTCTCCTTACTTTTGCCCCTGGCCTGGGATTCCATTGGGTTTTCTGCAAATAAAAACATTTGTCTTGCCCAATGAAAGGAGCATTTTAATGAGGTTCTTGGAGACCTTTTGCATTTTCTCTTGAAATCTAAATTTACCCAGGGACGGAGATTATTTTGGAAGAGCAGGAGCAAGAAAATGATGCCTTTGTTGTGAACATTGAGAAAGCAGCCTGGTGGTTGTGTTAAAATGTCTGCGCCTTTAATTAATATTGACTGAGACTGCTCAGAAGAGAACGGTTATATTATGTGCTGTGGCTGAGGGGATGTTGAAATACAGGCAGGAGTTATCAGGCAGGTTTCACTCAGGGCTGTCGTCACTGTTGTGTTTCTCTTTGGCTTTTAAATCCTTTCCCTGTTTGTTAGAAGAGCGATTCACAGAACAGCTCTCCTTGTGGAAGCTTGTTTTATGGTCCTAGGATCTGGCTTTCTGTTCCCAGCTAAAGAACTTAGGGAAAATATAAGAAATGGAAGACTGCAAGAATAACAGTGTAAATGAGTTGGAAATAAACATTTTGCAGTATGTTAAATACCATCCGTGGGCTAGGACACAGTCTCCCTGTGGTGGAGAGTGGCAAACACATTCCAGAGAAAATCAGGATGAGGTTCCTATGGGGGAACGGGTGGGAGAGAGGGAGAGGAGAAACGAGGCCAGGAGAAGCTGCTATTGCCCAAAGGTGCCTTGGGCAGGCAAGCACAGATGATGAGGAAGAGCAGGGGAAAGGGGCTGCACTGTGAATTGCCCGTGTTACCTCTGGAGGTCAGTTCTGAAGGCCAGAATTGAGGGCCTGCGTGCTGCAGAGCTTTGGCTCCTAGGGTTGAAGGCAACCTCCAAGAAATGCCCCCCCCGACAAACAGCATGGTAATGCTGGCCCCTGGAGTTCAGCTAGCAAGAGGTGCCAAAGTAAAGGTTAGAATAAGGGAATGTTGTTGGTGTTTCTTAAGTTGGCAGATTGTCATTTTTATGCCTTTTCTCTATAACTTTTTAAGCAAGACTAACTCGGCACATGGAGTGTGAAAAGCAGACGTGCTTTGTATTTCCTCCAGCATAAAGAACCCAGGGATAATGGAGTTACTCAGGGCAACTCAGGACAAGCCAGGGAGTGCCAGGGGTTGGGATCAAAACACCTGGGGCAGGGTTGCCCCACAGAGTACAAAAAAAAGGAGAGGTGTTTGCACAGGGATGTTGCTCAGTGGCAGAAGCCAGCTGAAGGACTGACACTGCTGACTGGCAATACGTAAGGGAGCACATGCATTACAGTGTGGGTAACACCTCAGAACATGTATTGCTTGTTTTCTAAATGTTTTTCCTGAATGCAACGATGAAATGTCATGGTTGAAAGGTATCAATCATGGTACCAACTGTATACAACTATGGGAGAAGCACTACCTCAGAAGTATCCTTGTATAAGACTTCCAACCAAAAGTCACCAGTTTGGGATGTTAAACAGTAGTTTGTGATTATTAATTTTCCACCTCAGTGATTATGCATTTCTTTTCAGTTTGGTTATTGAGTATACATTGATATTGAAGCTGTGAGGGCAGAAACATTTGTTTGCATTATGAACAAAAAGATCTTAATTCATCATTTGGGAGCATTGAGAATTCAGATCAGCTTTTGTGCTGACAGTTAGCTGCTTGACCCAGGTCAAGAAACTGGGCTGCATTTTATGGGCTTCAACCCAGGCTGGACCTGCTGGCCCAGGGAGCCAGGTGCCATCCCTTTTCTTGCTGTTGGGGATCTTCTGTTAAACCAAACAACGCAAACACATCTGCCAGGATCTGTGCAGTGACACACCAAAGAAATTGCTCCTGCTCTTTGTGCCTTATATTTAATTGCCCATCTTAATGGTTTGTTACTAGAAATATGAAATGCTAGCTTGCTTGCAAAATGAGTAACATACTGTGGTTGGCAGCCAGATTCCAGGTAATGTGTTGCCATGGTATCAAACCGAGCACAGACAAGTTATCAGTGTGATAATGAATGTTTAAGTGTTTACACTCATTTTGCTGTAGTCAGTAAGACTGGTGTATGTGGAGGAGAGCAGAGAGGAACTGGACAGATGGTGGCTGGAGTCAGTGCTTGGTGCTGCGGGAGCTGTGCCCGGGCCCCGAGTGCTGCCTGTGGCCACGGAGAGGCTTGCCCATTACCTGTGACCACATAGACGCTGCAAGCAGTGCTTTATTTATTCAAGACCAAATTTCTGAGACTAGAAAGGGAGAAGAAGTGTTTTCTGTTAACTGATGCTTGGGTGCTATGGTAAAAGAGGGCTGGAAAACTTGGTTCATATTTTTGGTTGACTGAAACTATACATGAAGTTGACTTGAATTCACCAAATGGGTCAGGTAAAAAATATGAGTAGATTTTGCTTGATGTTTTCAACAAATAATGGGTTTGGAGGTGGTTTTTTTTTCCTTTTGAAAAAACCTTATCTTGCTTTTAAAATTATCAAGATTGCTATTAAAACACTGCATAAAATGAACAAAATATTTTCATGTTGGATTACCATATTTTTTTTGTTGCTCTGAAATAAGTATTTTCAGTTTTGTTTTACCAAGGAAGCCAAAAAGCTTGTCATTTTGAATCAGTGGAGTGACTGGTTTTCTTTGGCCAGCACTCCACAAACTCACATGTTCACATAGCTATAAATAAGGATATCTTAATATTTTCATATCTACGCATTTTGATTTATAGCAGCAGCAGCTAAAGAAAATAACTACTTTCCCAGTCTACAGCAAGCTGCTGAAAAATATGCTCACATATGTGTCTTTTTCTTCCTTAATTGAGTTATACACATGACAGAAAAATCCTGATGATACGAAAATGTGTGTTGCCTTTGGGCCACAGCCCATGATAGATATTCAAAAAAAAAAAAAAGATTTATGTGGGGATCAAAGGTATTTGTTGAGAGAGATTTTCCTAAGCAACAGTAACAAAAGGAGAGGTCCCTCAGACTCCCTGGTGACACAGAGCAGACTGAATCCCGAGTTGTGGAGTGAGTTAAGAAAATATTGACTTTCCCACCCTCAGTCTCTTCCCTGGCTAAACGCATGTTCAATTAGAAGCAGACCTGGTTGCTACAACTGTTAATTTTCCTGTCTGAACCACGTTTTCCTTCACCCTTCCTCTCCTTGCCAGGCAAGTGTGTGTGTATGTGTGTGAGGGACACAGAGCCTGAGACACTGGAGACCATGTCCTCTCCTAAAGGCTCCCTTTATATTGCTTTTCTGGGCGGGGTGTTGCAGGAATCTCGACGATTGTGTTTACCTCGCAGCCTCATCAAAGGAGCCTGTTGCTTTTTGCTGGCTGGACTGGAAATGCGTTTCAAAAAATAAAAACATAATAATCTTGTGCGTCACAGGTCACATCTTTCCTGCAGAGAGTTAATTCACAGAGCCTGAGGCAGGCTGTTGACACCAGGCTGGAGAGAGGAAGGGGAAAAAGGCATGGTTGTGCTGCGAAATGTAACCAATAGAGCGGAGGGCTTTGGTTGGGATGGAGCCATTTGTTTTCTTTCTGATTTTCTTTAGAGAAGCAGAGGTTTGTTTCTTGACTCTCTTTCTGAAGCAGCAGGTGATGTGATTTGATGAAAATGAAGTGGCAGTGTTTCAAGGACAACACAAATGTGATGTATTCTTTTAATCTTTGCAGGCCTAGAGGGAATGAACTGCCACGGGGGTGGGAGTAAGGCTGTCTGGGAAGCATTACTGCTGGCCAAAGGCTTCTGCCATTCAGAAATAGCTGTAGCTGCTTCTGGTGCATCCCCTCCTCTTGCTTTGAGAGAGCCAGCCCTGATGGCATTTGCTGAGGCTGCTCATTGGTCAAGCCCTGGCTCTGATTTCATCTTTGTGGGGTCATTAGCAACTTGGCATCTGTTAGCAGCTTGAGTCCTCACCTTCTCATAACTGGCTTTTATTATCCTTCCACAGTTATAATGGCCTCTTGTAAAGGGGAGCTCCACGTGTGCATTACAAAAAGTCGTAGCTGTGAGCCAAAGCTGTGCTGAGGTAGGAGTTGTCACCCTGAGAGCTAAGTCTCAGTTTCACATTCCCTTCTCCTCCATGATACTTGCAACACAAACCTTATACCAAGTGTTACATGAAAAATAGCATGGACCCAAGGCACAAAGCCCTGATTCAGATCTCAGCTCTACCAAAGTGTTTCTAGGGGAAGGGGCTCAGATGCTGCATTCTGGTCCAGGGCAATCGCTAATGAAAATGCTTCACTTGGGTAATTACTGCATTTCTGTCTCAGTGATTTCAACTGCCTCGATGCTCTGTTGTTGTCCATGTTGCTATGGCTGTGCCAGCATGAGGCTGGCTCCTCCGCAGGAAATCATGAAAAGAAGTGGCTGCCTTTCTGCTCTCTTATTAAAATATGCCAGGGGTGCTCACCAACCTGGAAGGCCTGTGTTTTTTAATAAATCCATGGCTGTAGTAGCCAGTTGTTTAGCAGCTCTCCACGCCTTTTCACTGTAGTAATTGTGGTGATTATTAATGCCTTTTGCAGGTGCTGAGAATAGAGCTGCTGTTGTTCAGCTGCTCGTCAGAAGTAATCCCTGTGTGAGGCAGCCTTGGCTATTTAACCTGCTTTAGGGGTCCTTATTTAGGAAGAATGTCTCCAGTGAAAGCCCATCAAGCTGCAGAGAACAGCACTGCTGATGGTAGCAGCAGCAGTAGCCTGCCTGCTTCACTTGTGACTGGATGTATTTCCTTGGGGTATCACCAAGCATACAAGGTGCCATTATAGCTGCTGGTTTTATGGAGGGATGAGAATGTCTGCTTCCTACAAATGCTGTTGCCATAGCAGCTATATGCTTTAAGAATGGCTTCTTAGTACAATCTAGGTATTTAATGTTTGCTGTAAGGTTTAAATGCAATACAAAACAATCGCTTTAAGAGCCAACGTAGTTGGGCCTTATGCTAAACCACAAACATAACTGGAACCAAGCCTTTGGGGCCAATTGTCCTTATCCACACTCATCACATCAGCAGTATGGAGGCATGTCGTGTTCAGAATTGCTTGTTGTAAGCTGACATCTACTTGTGTTAAAATAATACCGCAAGTTACTTTTACTGCAGCCTAGGAGAGTGTGCAAGTCTGCACATGTTTTCCATGACTAGGCAGATTTTAACCATAACAAGAACTTAAGTTTTAATGATGCAACTAGACCAAGTTTAAGAATGAGCCACCTGAGTCTATGGAAATGATGGTACCAGAAATGGGGCTGAGGAAGCCAAGACAGAGGCTAGTTTGCACATTTTTCCTCTACATGTATATGAAAAGACAGAAAGAAAGGAGGCTCGAGCTGCAAATGTCAGGCTGGAGCAGGGTTAACTTCCTGACTGACTTTTTTTTTAACACTATGTCATGTCTGATACCTAATTTCTACCTACTGGGAGAAGGAATTTCAGTGTAAACTGTGTTTTCATTCTCCTCTTGCCACATTAGCATGGAAAATGGTAAAATGTCATCTGTTTGTATAAATGTTTTACATTTTCATTCTTCATGCATATTGTCTAAACAAATAAAAATTCCTTAGGATCGTAGTAGCCTAATTTTACTGAGGTCCTTTTGTGAATCTGTAATGAGAGGTTAAATGAGCAGAGAAGGGAAACGAGAGCTTTGTCAGATGCTTGCAGCTCTTGGCATAAACCACAAAATACAAACTCAGGACTATAAATCCCACTGGTACCTCCATTGCATTTGGTGTCCAGGAGCTGAGTGCAGTGCAGGTTTACATTCTGAGTAAAATCCTTGTCGAAATAGAAATGTCATCTGTAGCTGAGTAATGGGGTAGAGTGCTTGTTTGTGTGCCTGGTCCCGCTTTGGGCTGGGGACTACACACACTGTCTCCTGTTAGCCTTAGTTGTCATGAACAAGACCAAACATCACCCCTCACATGCACACATTTCTAGACTGGTTGATTTTTTCCCCTGGTTTCTGTGCTGTAGTCAGTAGGTTTGGAGACTTTGTCTTCAGTAATCAAGCTTGACTGTGACCATTGAAGCATCACAGCTGAAACAGGACCAGGTCAGAAATGTGGCACAATCAGCTGTTTGTGGAGGTCCTCTGATGCCCGTATGGCAGGGCAGACAGGTGGCTGTCGCCCTGTTCAGAGCAGATGCTGTCCCACCGGAGCAGGTAATAAGCAAAGTATTCACTTAGCCTCCAGACAGGCTCCTGCCTGCTACCTGCACTGCCTGCTTCCCAACCACAGCTCCGCACTGTCTTCAGGGGACCCATCTGCAATAATTATGGCTGCACATATTTATCCATATAATTTAAACCACCTGGTAGAAATTGCAGCTGCCAGTTAATGTTTGTCTACAATATCTTGAATACAGAAATCTAGGGAAACACCCTTCTCCCTTAGTCTCCTTCCTCTCCCTACCATTAATTTTAGCTTTGCAGGTAAATACATCACATACAGCCCCTGTGAAAAGTGCCAGAGGAAGAGTTGGTGCATGTGGGCCTATGTGCTGTCCTACACTGGTCAGCAGTGAGTAAGCTGCTTTGCTACCATGGTCATTGGGTGACTTGGAGCCAGAGGAGCCACTGCATGTGTCTATAGCTTGACTGCTCCGGCTCAGTTTGCGCAGACCACTTGCAGGTTTGGATTGGAGCTGCAAGACAATGTACATTAGTACATTTCCAGCCCCAGGCTCACAATCTCTACTCCTTTCATCTCACAATTTACAAACTGTGGGTTTGGGGTTTTTTTCCAAATATGTCAATTAAATTTGTAATTCCATCTCATTTTTCTTTAGTAATTATATCACTGTATGCTCAAGGTTATGTGTTACTAAGCCCCACTCCTGAATTACAGACACAGTATGTCGAGTTGGAAGTATCATCCTCGATAGGTATTGCAGTCACTGTGCAATAATAATATACCTATCACATCAATATGTAGGGAAGCCTAACAGCATGGTTTAAAACCTTTTTAACTGTGTTCTTTCTACCAGAACTTAGTTTGGCAATTATATGAATCAAAACTAAGGTAAAAAGTCTATTAATGTAAAGCCTGGAAGACAACTGCACTCCAACTTGAAATGCCATCTTGGTGTGTTTTAACATGTGCTCTAGGTGGACTGAAGAACTGGACCTGTATCTGAAAGAAGGAGCTCTGAATTAGTGTAAGAGGTGAGCTCCTTTTTAAGAAATGATAGTCTAAATTCTGCTTTCTTCCCTTCAGAGCTATGGATGTTAGTGCTGTCTTCATAGCTGGATCCCTGCTGCCCCCTAGGAATTTTTATAATGAAATATTGTCAGCAATACCACTATACCTGTATCGCAAGCTGTGGATTACTTTATTAATGTTCAGTCATAGTGTTATTGAAAATATTTCAGATTTCTACAGGGACTGCTGAATTATCATATCCTATTTTTGTTAGACCCTCAGGAGTTCTGCAAAGCATCTCCGTTACTGCTGAGTCATTTAAGGCATTGGCAAAGAAAGCAGAAAGTTACTTGTAATTTAAATAAACTAAGAATTAAATCAGCTTTTCATTTCAGTTTACCCTTGCCTGTCAGCAGAATAGAGGTTGTAGCATTGAACGACACTCAGTTTCAGATTTCCGGTAGAGAGATGGTATGCAGCGAATCTAATAGAAACGTAATTTCTGTCATTAGTAAGGTTTTCTACTGTAAATAGCCCGTAGCAGGATATTTAGCAGGCGGTGGGCATACCAGCTCCACATGTTGTAATGAGAGGTAGTTTCAAAGCAAATCCCAAACCAGTAAGAAAAGTTTTGTTGCAAACTGACATTTTGTAACTGACAATTGGATCAATATTGATGCCTCATCATCCTTTCTTTTACATCTCCCCTCATAGGAAAGAATAAGTGCTATGACAACATTGTGTGGGATCTGACCCCTGTTATGAAAATAGTGGATTAACTAATTGTCTGTGGCTAATAAATGCAGCTTGATAAGCTAGGATTAGTCCAGAGATAAATGCAATGAAAATGCTTACCCCTGGACAACTGAGTATCCTGAAAGGTCCTTTTTCAAGGATTAGAAATTTCAGTTTAAATTAATAAATGTTTGAATATGTTTCAGGATAGATATTCAACTGGTTATTTAAGAAGATATTTTAATTAATATTTAGTAAGTGGGAGAAACCCCACCACACAAAGTTGATGTGTGGCATTTAAAAGCACACAGCATCAAGGCAAAACTGACTACCTGAATTCCCTACACAGAAATGGCATGTGGACAGCAGAGCAGAGCCTGGCTGTTGGCAAAGTGCATTGCGTTGGTATGTCCAGGCTTCTCAGGGCAGTGGGAGACAGTGGAGGGATCAGAAGGTTGAGTTTGTGCAGTGCAAAGCTGAGAGATGGATCAGTTGCCTGGTTTCCAGCCCAAGTTTTCCAGGGTTCTTGCACTGAAGTAAGCTCGATGATACGCAGGCGCTTCACAGCAGTAAGCGTTTTCTGGAGCACATCCCCGATTTGGTGTGCATGTGTGGCGTAACTGCAGGAGCTGGCTGCAGTGTCGCTTGTGACTGCTGGATTTGTTTTCACGGGCCTGTTCGGTAACATGGGCTTTGCAGAGAAAAAGAAAATAGAAACTTCTGAGTGCTGTGATTAAATAGTGTCCTTCTGCACTATCCTTAAACCATGTCACAGTGTTGAGTGGGCTGTTACTTTTTTTTCTGAATAGTTTCCCTGATAAAGTTTGTTTGAAGGCATAATTAGGTAGTAAAATTCATTTTTACAGCTGATAAAAAGAAAAAAAAATCAATCTTTTATGAAGGCCAAATGAGAGAGACTGCAGTGTCTTCTGTAAAAATGAAAATGAAAGATTTTTGGAGTAATGTTTTTGGCTCCAATATATTCAGTTGTGCATTCTTTCATTACATGATTAGCATTGATATCAACAGATGTTCGAGAAAGAGACAGGAGAGAGATTTACATTTTTATTGTTAGTTAAAAGATTAACTTGCAAAAGCCTGCTGCTAATATGTTTGGACCAGTTTAACCCTGTTGTTCTCAGTGGAAATGTTCTTAACTTGCACGTTGTGTTGGGGTTAGAATTGGCTGGTTGCTTGTTGTGTAGTACCATGGTATATCAGTCATCGTATGTGATACAAAAAAAGTGTTGATCCAGAAACGTGTTTCTATTTATATGTTGTAATCAATGAAACAGTGATGTCTGAGGTGAAATAGGCAACTTAAAATCAAGGTTAGTGGAAGCTAATACAAATCCCTATAGTGAAATTAGGGATTTAATTTGCTGTTTACACAAGGGAAAATATTATCACCTACCCAGAGCTGGTAAAACACATAATGAATATATGCTTATTGCTGTTAATGGCTGCCCCTGAAAGCTGTTTGTTTTGCATCTGACTTCTGTCAGCTGATGCAGTCTGGCACCTGAGGTTATTACAGAGAGGGAATTTGTTTGTTGAGGAGCAGATTGATCCCCAGCACCTTTTTGAGCAGCTGGGCCAAATTCTCAGCAAGTCTTGAAGGGAGAGCAGCCTAGGCAGCTCTGGGGGCAGAGGGTGGCATGGGGAATAGGTCACAGGGTTGCTACAGCTGCTGACCCTCCTGTGGTGGTAAGGTCCATGCCCCACTGGTTATGGGTTTTGTTTCTGTATAATACTTTGGGATTTCCATCCCTGACTCCCCTCATTGCAGTGTCGTATCACTGTAGTCTCTGGTTCCTGGCAGTGTGGATAGGTTTGGGTGCGTGCCTGCTACAACTGCAGTTCTGTCTGTCTCTTTTTTCTTAAATAAGCCCAGCACATGGCATTTCCCACAGCTCAGTGGTTTTCAGCTCAGAGAGGTTCTATGTGCCCAGCTTTCTGTTTCACAGACTTCACATGCTAACATCACTTGGGACCTGCCCTTTCTTTGTGTTTGAGGCTTGTGGATGGTGCTACCACATCTCACACATGATCAATTATTTTGAAAACCTCAGGTGCCTGCCTCCTTTGCCCTCCCACTGCTGTGTTTCAGTCATGTTTGTGCTTTCAAGGAGGGAGCAAGGACCATTTCCTAGCTGTGGTTAAGAGCAAAGAAGCAAGTCTGAGCCCATTGCTGCTAGGCAGGTACAGCCTGCTGGAGTCTTCAGGTGTGTCCTTCAGGAAGCGCTGGGGTCTCAATGCCATTTATTCCTGGTGCAGAAGGAGCCAGATGCTTATCTTCTTGTGGCCCGTACCTGAGGCTTTTATTCTCACAGAAGAAGTTAATGCTGCTTCTGATAACCCGTGTTCCCCTCCTGTTGTATGGCTCGTGCACAGAGGGTGCGGCGGCTTGGCCGCTGTTGATTCAGTAGCGTCAGCTTTCCTGTTGAAACTGGATCCTGAAGCTTGAAATGGGATGGAGGTTCCCAGCGGGCAACTGAGCTTGAAATGCCTCCACTGCAAACAGCAAGCATTCTGCAGGCTCAGGGAGACTTGGGAAACTGCTGAGTCGGTTCTTTGGGTGATTTGCCATGATTTTTATGATTCTCTAATTGCATTAATTTCTCTGGTGGCCAAGTTATGCTTTGGGTTTACTTGGGGTTTCTGGTGTTGATTGGGACTTTTTGTTTCTATTTTTATGAATCAAATATTTAATTTTTTACTTTTAATTTCAAGTACAGACTTTGTACTTTGTTTGCAGTATTTTCAGCAGAGGATTTAGGCTGAGAATAGCTCCATGACTGCATGCAAGATATGGTCCATTCAGAAGGCAGCTTTTGCATATCAATAACTATCATATATGCCTTGAAAGCTGGTGCGTCAGTAAAAGCTGGTGCTTACTTGATAGGGCTAAATTCTGTTTGTCTCTAACCTCACAGACCACTCATGGAGCTTACTTTGATCACGAGTCAAGGTAGCCCCTTATTTTCTAAGTCATCGCAAAGGCTGAAAAATTCACAGATACCTTTTAACTAAATATTTCTGATTATCTTTGTCCATTTGCAGATCACATGATAGAAAAAGCTATTGAAATTGTGTGCAACAATAGATAAAGGTCTTGCCATCAGCCTCTATTGCAGATCTGTATAGTAGCCTCCTTGTTTTTCCAGTACATTGAACTTTTGACGATGCCACAGGAGGAAACTGTACTGCATGCAGCGATGTGCTCAGCATGCAGGGTACAGAAATGAGAGCGTATTTCTTGGGTAGACATACCCAAATGTCATCACCTGGTGTACAGGACAGGGATATACTTGCTATTTATTAATTACTGTTTCCAAATACATTGTCATCTGAAATCTTATTAATCTAATTTTCTGTGTTTTGATGAGTCTCATAAATTTCTAATGCAGTGTAGCTTCCAGGTCCTAGCCTTCACAAATGAGCAAATACATTACTGGTTCCCAGAACCTGGCTGTGAGACTTAGTAATTTCTCTGGTATCTCTGCCAAAAGCAGCTTTCTGAATGTTATTTGCTTTATAGAGTCCATGGTCAGGATCAGCAACTCCTTTACCCTTAAAGGCTCAGGGACTAAATACAGAGGAAGTGGGTTAGGGTATAGGAAACATGTTTGGCTAATATGTTTGTTTATTTTTTAAGTAAAGCCTCTCTACACTTGCCCAGGTTAGAAAATGCAAGGTTTTCTTTCAGAACTTGAGCCAGTATATGTGTTTTTCCTCCCTTCCCTGAACGCAGCCTGGGAACAATTTCAGCATGGTTTGTCCTCAGAGAGGATTTGCTTTTTTAAAATTGTTGGCTTCTGCAAATCTCACAGTCTCCCTCAACTCACTCCTTTTTACAGCAAGGTTTTTGGCTTCAGAGGAAGTTTGTTATGTACCTGATACTGTACTGATAACTTACATGGATAGCATTTCACTCCTTTAAAAATACAAATACACATACAAACAAAATACCCAGCAAAGATGTTTTAGATGACAGTTATGCTTCAATTCCCAGACCTACATCTTAACCCCAAAATTAAATTTCTAATTTCACTCAGCTAGCTGAACTGCTTCACCTTACCCTCGTACTATAAAGAAACTGTCTGACCTGTATAGTTTGTGATGCAAATAACACAAACCTCCCAATTTCTTTTCTAACCCTATATATTGGATAGGATTAGCAGTTTATCCCAAGTGTAGTCTACCAGTGTAACTCTTCTCTAATGGAATTGCATACTGGTAGCCTGGCACTGGAATCTGTCTCCCCCCTTTACCTTTCAGCATTGTTCATGCATCTCTATGCACTCACCGGAAGCCTTCTTTCACCCTTGATAAATCCTTTCAACCACTCCATTCTTCCTCATCCTTGTCCAAGAAATAATTATGTTTTCAAGGCTAACAATACATTTAAAAATAATTTATACATAAGGACACTGATTTCTAAGGCTGGAATGGCAAGTGACCTAATCTCTAGTGATAGGATGGCATCCAGGCAGCTGACTTTGAGGACCCAGCCACTTCCTTCCATAAAGTAATTTATGTTTGGTTTGGTTTGGTGTATGCAGGCAAGATTTTCCTGTGTGTAGTGAGGGTACTTCTTTCTTGCCATGTTAAGTGTCCTTCCAGCTAATCAGATACGCATGCTGGGAATGAGATAAGATGTAATTTTGTTTTGACTGCTTCCAAGGTCAGAGCTGTTGTTTGCATGGCTTTGAGCAGATTTGGTAGGCTACTGATATCCTTGTCTGTCTTCTTTTGATCATAAGCCTCCTTCACCACTTGCAGGGGGGGGAGACGGAGAGGCAGACTGCAAAGAAACATGTGTTTTGCAAGAAACTACTGGTGAATTCCATGGATATCAGAGCAAAAAGCTGTAGAGCTGGCTGGAAGGTTGCTTATGATATGAGCTACAGGGAGCATACAGTATTAGTGCATTTTGAGCAGCATTTCCCTGTTCCTACTTGTCAAATAATCAGGGTCTCTGAGAACCACACAACTAGATTTGACAAGAGCTGGGGCCAAGGTATGCAAAGCTTCTAGTGGTGGTCTGGGGTTTCGGTAAGCCGTGCTGTGATGGTGATAGGAAGCGGTCGGAGCAGTCCATCTTCTGGACAAAGACCCATAGCCACAACTCCTGGCAAGTGACAACAGGGAGTCTGTTCCATTGCTGAAGCTAACACAGGTGACCCATATCTCTAGCCTCTACAATAGCGTGGGAAGCAGTAAAAGCAGTAAAAGGGTTCTCTTGGTTCATAGGACTATATTAACTGAGGTGGGTGAGTGAGCTCTAGGATGGCTCTGAAGTGCAGTGCACTGCAGAAATGTTGGGCAATAACTTCCTTTTCAGTGCCTTTAGAGAGCCTACCTGCATGAAGGTCAGCTGAGAATTACCATCTGCTGAAGGTGCAAGCCTTCCTACAGCAGTCTCTGAGGGAAGTCTCGCAGCCACCAGCCTCTGACACAACAAACAGGCTTGGTGCCTGACTGTGGTTTTTCCTCAGTTGTGTGCTTAAACACTAATAGATCCATTTTCTGTCAGTTCAGTTTTGTTTAGTAGTGTCCTAGAGAAACATAGTTTGTTTTAAAACAAACTGTTGTTCATAGGTCTTACTGAGGCAGCTTGCAGCTGCTTTAATAGGCATGAAGCCTTATATCAAAACTTAACAAAAGAAAATAAACGGATGCATTTGTCAGACATGTCAGTGTCACAGCTGTCTCCTACCAGCAGACAGTGAAATGGAAGATTTCATGCAGCATACATAAAAGCCTGGCCTTTGGATAACCATTTTGGTACCTGTGGCCCATGCAAGATGGGTTAGGAGGGGCAGTGGGATCGTGTCGCAGTGGGGCCCCCTGGATTAAGGATTGAAGTTGACACTGTTTGTCCAAAATGTGGAGAAAAGAGCAGTTGGAATAGGGTGTCTTAAATAATTATTATACCCACTGCTTTCCATCTGCACTTCATCAGAATATAACCATTTTGTGTTGCACTATTTACCAAATTCATCCAACACCTCATTACTTCAGGAGGGGATTACTGTAATGAGCTCTGCATGGCGCTACATCTTAAGACCACTCATAAAATGAAACTGGTGCAAGAGGCCATGATTCACTTATTAAGTGGAGTTGGATGAGACTAACTTGACCGTAGTACTTTGGGATGTGCAGTGACAGCGTGCTGGTATGTAGGTGATAGCATTATACCTTTTACAGTTAGGGTGGCAGTTAAGTGATGAGCAGATCTCTTCCTGTGCCGGTCTGTTTTGTGGAGCTGTAAGGGAGGTCTTATGTGCTGCTGTGAGGAGGGGACTGCTGGGAGAAGATGCTCCTCTCCAGTTGTAGTACAGTGCCTCTCTCCTGATGCAGCATGACTGGACTGTGTGGATCTGTTGGTCATTGTGCGAGATGTGTTTTTTCAACCTGTGATGGGAGGATGAGTGAAGCTATTCCTTGTGTGCTGCAGTTGGTTATTAGATTTCAACATGCTTGCTTTAGCCTGGGAAAAGTAATAAAATAGCAAAGTTAAATGAAGTGAATATTGAAAATTATTTGGTTTATGTGGTACTTGAGTTAAAGCAAGTAACGGAGCAAAGCCAGTTCAGTGTTGGTTGGCTGTTCACATGAGCACATACATGGATGTGGAATGTTGATCCAGAGTCATCCTGAGGGCCAGGTTTACTGGATGGGGAATCCCAGGTGCTTTAGATGTCTGTAACCTAAACACAGACCAGGCACCACTGTCACCCTCCCTTCCCTTGGCTTTTCCAGGATATGTGTGTCCTTGTCTAGTGACTCCTCCCTGGAGCTGAAATTTGCACCCATTATCCCGTCCCCAGAGGTCACTCTTGAGATCCTATCTTAGCACAAACATAGCCTTTTGTGGGCTCTCTCCACAGGTGATGATAGCCTTGTGATTTATGGGTTACTTCTTCAGACCCATGAGGTCAGGAGCGTTGTAATCACACTTTAAAAAAAAAAAAAAAAGGTGGCTCAACCTTGTGTGGTGTTACTAAGCACACAATTGTGTTTACTTCAGGATAAAGCACAAGAGATTAGAAATCATCTGAAATCAGTAGCATTCCTAAATGTATTGGGTTTTGTTTGGTCTGTTCTTCACGTACAAACTTTCTGCACATCAGAGTCTGGGATGGCAGGTGGGTAGGCGGCTCAGGATGAACCTTCTCTGCCTCTGGCAGATGTGAGAGCTGCTCATTGCTGTCTGAGACCACGTGCCCTGCAGGCACCACTTTCCCTCTTGCCTGAAGGTTTGTTCCTACATATCTCTCTGACAACTCCTGAAAACCTTCCTTTGTCACTCATCTTTGTCGTGTGGATGTAGCTTTTCCTTCCTCTTTATTTTTGCATGTTCCCCCTTCGCAAGGGTGGGAAATACTTTCTTCTTGCTTGAGCAAACATATAGTCCAAGAAATTTCCAAAGAAGCAGCAGCTGCTGAGTGTAATGACTCCTGTAACGAATGTAATGGCTCGTGATCATTTCTGGTCTGTCATGGATGGGTCCGAATCCTGGCAATCTCAGGTGGATACACAAATGGAAACTATGAGAAAACAGCTTTCAGACTAGCTATTCATGTTCCCAGACAGATTTCAGAAAATCCAACAACAAATTACACAGATCATCACTGTGAGTGTATATGGTGTGGACCTACTCCTGAGAAGTAAAACTAGGCAGGATGATGGATAAAAGAAAAACAGGAATGAAGGATCAGGGCTATATGGCGTGGGACACTGAAGCACACAGAAAAAGTAGGGAGAAAATAGTTAAATGGGAGGTGAAATGAGAGTTTGTTTATGTTTATCTGCCACTAGATTAACATTGTTTGATAAGTCCTAGCTGTTTTCTTAGCTTCTTATTGAAGTTAAGTGTTAATTGGTCAGTCTTTTTTTAAACTATTTGTAAACTGAACTGTAGCAAGTTAGTTGGCATTTCATGAATATTTTGTCTTCTACTCTATCATTGTATATGTAAATGCTGAATCAAAACAAGTTTGAGTACCTGTGCTTTATTTTCTCAACGTCTAGCATTCCTTGGCAGAAGCTTAGCACTCTCTTTGTGCTGTAAACTGAGTCAGCCCTTTGCTTGCAGCAGAGGATTGCAAACAAGGACAGAGCCATGTGCTAGCTAACATGAAAGCCGAGACCACCAAACTGTGCTGGAGTAGACTTGATAGTTCCAAGGGAGACCCCCAAGCTAACCGTTCTTCCAAGCTGTGTGTCAGGATGCCTTGTAGCTGTATCACCAAAGGAACCTTCTCATGCCTGGTCACTTGATGTCTATGGAAAATAAGTGTGGGGTGGGAAATTACCCTTGAGAATGCGTCTTCTCCAACAGGTTGTTCGGATTCAGAGAAATAATTATTTTGTGTTGTGGCTAAAAATCTCTTCTAAACATGGCAATATTGTCACCCACTTTAGCTAAGAGTGTGATTTTTTTCATGAGGACTTAGGCTTCAAGAGCACCATGTGGTAGGAGACTTCTTTTTTCTGGGAATCTTTCCTTTTTCTTTCAAGTTTTGATGCTTAGATAGGTCTGTTGGGATTTCACCCCATAAATGGGGTTCCATTCCTATCCACCCATTCATGTGTAAACAAGCACCTTCATTTTATCACTGCACACTGGAACAGAGCTGTTGGACATCATAGCTAAATCTTGATGAGAAGCAGAAGTAACCTTTCAGTGGCCCAACCTCTGCAGCGACAAATCTGTCTCCCAGACCTAGGAGCATGGTGTATGTTTTAGTACAGTCATGGAAGTTGCCCTAGAAGGTTGAGAGCAGAGATCTGTGAGCTTAGTTACATGGCTAAGCAAAATACATTTTAGGGAGAAAAGCTGTTAAACTGCAGAAATCTTATTAGCAGTCCTGACTTTGCTATTAGTTTTTTAAATTGCAATCTTCTTGTGTTTGAGTTCATCAGAGTTAAAGCATTCTTGTGAGAATTATGCCTACATGGTAAGAATGCATAGTGACATTTATTTTAATATAGTGATTCATTACCTCTAGATTTGTTTACCACTCTAATTGTATCATTATATTTCCACCATCGTCTTGAATTAACCTATACTCTTCCCTCAGATCCTGCTGCCTTTTTCATTTTCTTTTCCACGGGATGTTGTCTCATTTGTAATTATTTTATCAGCATTTAAACAGAGTGTTTCATCTCAAAATAATGAGCAGAATAAGGCATACGGCATTTGTCCCCATTTTGCTAACAGAGTATCTGAAGCTCAGGAAAATGGCACAACTTCTCTGAGATTCCTGGGTAAGTCAGTAGCAAAGAGCTATGTGACTGGAAAACGAGAGGTAGTTATCTCTCCTGTGCCCGACTACTGGACAACTTGTGTGGCAATTTTGGCATACACAGCATACCTACTGCAGTAACTGGCTAGTGGAGAAAAGAACCAACTTGATCACTGAGGTGCAGGGCTTGACCTGTGGGCCTTTGGGACTGTGTTAATCCATTTGTTGATCTGTCAGCATACTGTTGGCTGGAACAGAAGTTATTTCTGTAATAGCCCAGCCCCCTGAGAAGGAAGGCTTGCAGATTACTGCTGCCAGATGCCTTTCAAGGCATGGATAGTTAATCCTTCATTAGAGGAGAAATCATCAAGTTCTTTTGCGTAAATTAAGTTTATTTACTCTGTGTGTACCAGTTATAGAACAGATGAATCTGAATATCGAACATGCCATTTTTCTCTCTCGGAAGTCTCTATGCAAGGGCTAAAACCCAATTCTCTGGGAGTGATTCTGCATGAAGTGAGCTTAGTCAGAGACTGCAAACTCCCCTGCCACAGCTGACTCGGGCAGAAGCTCCATCCTACAACAGAGCAGTGCAGCATTTCTCAAAAGCTGACTAGCATGTGTACATGAAAGACTTTTTCTTAAGTGTTGTCTCTGAAGTGTCGCATAGGTTTACCCACGTGAGATTTGACCTGGCTCACTCAGGTGTGGCTAGCAGCCTGGCCACAGCCAGCACAGATCTCAGTACAGCCTGGTTCTTGTATTATGTACCCTGCTTCTTAGGTGGGGATTTTTAGCCTGGTTTGTGTTGCTTCCTCCCATTGCCAGGTCACTTCTTTCTCCATCTGTGGGTACTGTAGCAGCTCTGGACGGATAAGCTGTGGAGTAATGTGGCTTCTTGGTTTTTTAGCAGGGTGTCCTTTGGTCATTCAGCTCACTTCTTGTGCCATTCATTTTGAACAAGTCTTTTCTGCTCAAAAAACCCCCAGCTATCAGGCAGTCAAGTATTATTCTCTCCACTTCAGTGCTGTGTAGTCACAGAGTAATTTGTAATGCTGGGCATCAGCTGACTTTGTATTTAATATATAAGGAACATGGTGAGATTAACAGGATATTGACCATCTGTTCATGGCAAGAAGATCTCTTATACAGATTTGCAAAAATTAAGTAAGTTTTAGTCTCCTTCCCTGTTTAATTAACCATAATCAACTTGGGTTTTTTGTTTCTTTGTGAGATTTTGTTATGGAATAGAGTTACTGTGTAGTTCTTCCAGGATTACTTGTGCATACAACTTCAAAATGTAGCATGTGTGGAAACTGTATTCCTGTTCACCTTGTTATCAATAAATGTTTTTACAGTAGAATACTCACAGAAAGAAACACAACACAGTTCCACAGAATTTGCTTAAAAACCTGAACATTCGAAGTGACTTTGTATCCAATTTATTTTCTTGACAGTTCAGAAAGTGACAGGGGAAGTGTGTTTGCAAAGGAAGCATAGCACTAGAGATAAGATTATGCTGCTTTTTCCATAGCTGTACAATAGATTTTTTTTTTCTGTAAAGCTTTGAACAAATTATTTACCTTTTAAGTGCTTTTATTATTTTATTCACAATTTAAAGATGCTATATCTCTGACCATAGAGATGTTTTGAAGATTACTTCTTTGAAAGAAGTTAAAATTGCGCTGCAAGTGCAATTCAGGGTTGGATCTCATCGAAACATCAGCTTTTAAGTATTTTCATTTGCTCTTTTTTGTTTTTCATTTTGAAAACCTAAGCAGACACTGGTATGTAGGAAGGCACTTCTGCATCTCCCCACACTGGCCGAGCAGCCCTTCACGGAAGGGTTTGATGAGACTGGTTGCACTCGATCTCCATGTAGGAGCAGGGGGACCCCCAAACTGCAGTCATTCCCACAGGCTGCTAAGGCTGTTGTACCGCCTGCTGTTGTTGGCTTTGGACTAGGTAGCAAACTTACAATTTAGCTCTGCGTGAGTGCATAAGCCAATGCTAAACTGAATGTTTCATTTTGGAGAGAAAACTGCAAGGGAGGAAATTATTTCAAACTGAGGGCTAATTGTGTTGTGTCTGATAGATTGACCACAGCATCCAGTAAAGTCTGAGGCTGTTCTGTGGTACATGGGAGAAGCGACTTGGCTTTCATTATGATAGGGAACTTCTCTTTGTCTGGCAGCTGCTGGCTATACCATAAAATACTTGGAGAAATCATTTGAAAGCTCTGTGTCAGGCTTACCTGGGATTTCTGCTCATCTCTTGGGAGCGCAGCTGTGCCCTGCATTGGGTGTGTTACTTAAAATCCCCCTGCTCTTGAGGGCAGCCTCCCTCTCTCCTCATGGTGAGTGCCTCTGCACACTTCATTAGGGCTCAGCAGTTCAGCTTGGATAAGCATCAGAGAGTTTGTGTCCCTATCAGAAAACTTAATGTTTAGAAAGTACATGGGAAACCGTACAAAAGCCAGCACTCTCACAAGCTTTCTGATACTTGCCAGTTCAAGCTGTGCCACTGATACTGAAAGAGTCTTTCTAAGATACCAGAGTCACCTTTCCAAAAAATTGATCAGGTTTTGGCAGCTTCTATGCATAGCACAATATGGGGTCCTGCAATTCCCACTATATTTGGAATAGGAGGTCTTGGTGATGACTTTAGTCTTCTTACTAGTAAATATTTATCTCTTGCTGACTTCTATCTTATCATATAATTTTTATTCCTGTTCTTATAAAAATATCTTCTGCCATATAAGCTGCATGGTTTAGGGATTTAGCCAGTGAGTGCATGGCTTTGTTGGTTACTACGTTGCTGGTGTCCAGGTTGTCATTGATGGATTTCTGTCGCCTTTCCCATTGTCAGAGTTTGAATCCTTCCACTGATGTACAGAAATTTGCCAAAAATCATGTGCCAAAATCAGAAATGCCTACTTGTTACCTCTCATGTTTGTCGTGCACTGTCATGACTTTATTATATGAAGTTTTTCTTTCTTTCCTAGTAAGAAAAGCAAATATCCTGATTAACTTTTTCTGCTTAATTACAGACTACTTACTTTGTATGTTTACTGATATTTCTTAAGTAAATAGTTCGTAGCTACTTCAGGGGTATGTTTTCAACTACCAGCCATTTAAGAAATGCTCATACTTCTTTGAGTCCTCAAAGTCATATACCTGTGCATGTCTAAAAGTTGACATGCAGTCCAGAACAGCCTGGGAAACAAGGTGCTAACATTCACATGTAGAAATGGACCCTTAAAGCATGTGTGTGCACACGCAGACACACGTGCACATCCACAAACTCACAAAGAAAGCCAATGTGAGTGTGCCTGCATGAACAGCTCAGAAGAGAAGTACTATCTCCACAGCGTGATTCATCTCATTCTAGAAGAGGCTCCAAAGATAGCTCAGCTGAATCACCCTCTGGCAGTTCTTCCTTGCCATAAAAAGAGGGTATGGTGACTAGTTCAGATGTAACTATCTGACTGCTTTCTTAAACCGTATCATTGGAGCACATTTGCAAGTTGTTCTCGGATGGAATGAGGATCTGAGGGCAAAACCAATGGTGTGAAGAGGTGAAGCTCCATTGGTTTGCAGTGGCCCTGAAACCACTTAAGCCAAGCCTAAAATCTTTGATAGGCTCTCTCTGACTAGCGCAGTGATGTTCTTGTGAGTGAGAAGACAGAAGAAACAATAAAAAAATGTGCTTTAAGCTAAACAGCTACTGTTGGAATTATGCGTAATATTATCCCTGCTTGCTACATCTGCCTGATGGAGGGCATTGATGCCTGCTGTTTCCTTGCTCATACAGATGACATCAGTCCTCAAGTGTTTAATTTCTTGGGACTGAAGAATTCCTGGTACTTCTAAGAAGGAGTGGACCCACGATGAGCATTTCCCAAGTTATGCATGGTGCTGCCAAACAGTTTTTGAGTTCGTTACGTGTGTCAGGGTTTCTGTGGATTTCTTCTGTATGGGAAGTTGACGGAGTGTAAGTGTAGAGGGAAGGAGGGGCCACCTTCACCTGTCAGAGACAGGTCTGTGGCTGGTGGGAGTCTCACCTCATTGGTGATCCTCTTCCAGTGTTTTAGAGAAATGGCAAGTAGGCACAATATTTTCTTTGGATAAGATCTATCTGTGAAAAAGTATGTATATTATCCATTTTACATTTTTTCTGTACTGTGGACCATGTTAGTATTTCATCCCATATAATATCCTTTAAAAAGCAGTAATTCAAAATATACTGGATTTTTTTTCCTTGTAAGTACTTTTTGTTAGCATACACTGCCAGAAATGAGACCCAAGTGACCTTGTCTGAAAAAGACCTCCTGTGGTATATAGGCTCCAGCTGTCAAGGCCAAAGTATAGACCTACCCAAATTAGAAGTAAACGCACTCTGGGATCATTCTGTGCTCATGAAAGAGAAGGGGAAGTGTGGACCATATTATCAACATGTGTCTGTCTGTGGCATATATATAACAAAACAAAGCTGAAATGAGGTTTCTGCTCATTCTTAGCTTGATCTGCTCTATTGCAAGGTGTGGAGATCTACAGACCACTAAGCACTGTTTATGCTCTGCAAATAGCTGGTGTTTGGTGGCTCTTTCTTGAGGAACGCTGCACTTGAATTAGACATTTCAGAGACATTTAAAGGACAGGAGAGTTGAGCTGATAATTCGTTAAGTGGCACACTTCTGTCTGAGTTAATATTGAACTGATATCCCAAAATGGTGCTAAGAGGCACAATGTTCCTGGAGATGGCTGATTTCAGATGAGCTGTGTAGCAAATGTCCTGAACTGATGACTGCAATCTCCTACTACTCTAAATAAGCAACATCATCTTAGGCTGAGACTGTATTAGGTAATTGTCTTCTGCAAATGTCAATTAGCCCACATGTTTTCTTGAATAACTTACTTATTCATTTTCTAAACTGCTAAAACATGATGTTACATTATTAAACAAGAGATGTTACAATGAAATGATGTGTGTGCATAATATATACTTGCTCAGTTAGGATACGTGCATCCTTTTGGCTTTGTGTCTATGCCATGAAGAGCTATTATTTTTATTTCTGAACAGATTTGAAGTCAGATATGAGCTGAAATAACTGGTTGCTCTTTGGAGAAATGAAGTATTTCTATGTTTGCACATAATTCAGTGCAGACTGGAAAGCACCATGTCCAGAAGTTGTGAGAATATGGTCAGCTCCTGTTAAAGAAGGGAAACTGCTTTTCTTGGTAGCTGTTTGAAACACAGTATCTTTTATGTCTGTTTACAAAATAATTGTAAAATTAGAATACAAAATTTTCTGTGTTTGGCAGATCAGTTTTGTTACCTGAGAATTAAGAAACAATAGCATTGTCTGCTTGTCTGTATGCAGGAATGGCCATAGGCCACTGTATGAGATGATAGAATTTCAAAAACTAGCTGAAGTTATGGCTTAGCCACTATTCACTGTCCTGGGATACCAGCTGGTTACTTCCTGATCAAAGCTCCTCTTTTTGGCTGAACTCCTTCTAAAGAAATTTAGCTGTTTGTTTTTTGTACTGAGTTAATTCCTACCCCCCCCCCCCAACACACACACACACACTTGTGTTGTGCACACAAGACCATGTTTAGACTGATAAAAGAGCAGCTCAATTTGTACCTGCTGAAGGCTCAGGATATTCCATATTCATGAGGAACAGAGAGCTGAATGAGTAGATGCCGAGAGCTGAACTGAGTGCGTGCTTTGAATGTTGTTCGTGTTAGACTCTGAGGACAACCTAGGTCTGGCATGTTGGCATGCTGGCTTTGCAGCCTAAAGTTCACATACCAATGTGTATAGGTAAGTCCTCCCGGTCCCTGGGTGAATTTACACTTGAGGAATGCTCTTCAGGTATCGATCCTTCCTTACTTAAAATCATCAGAAGTTTTAATTTCCTGCTAGGTCAAATGCCATGCAAATATGTGCTGTGGAACTGACCTTTCAAAATAATCCATTTCAAGTTGAGTCTGTACTTCAGTGCAATTCATGATGTGAGGCTGAAAAGCAAAGAAAGCATTTTGGTAGCACAGGGCAGCCATCTCTCCAGTAGCAACAGCTGCAAGATCTTGCTTTTTGGCAAAGCAGAGTCCTTGCACTCAACTGGTAAAGCATCTTTCTACGTTGTTGACTATGTCTAGACCAGCAAATGCATGGGGCTTTTCCCCCTCTCTACTTATAAGTAGAGATGGATATACGTTTGCAGAGACTTTCTCTAAAATAGAGATCAGCCTAATTTCAAGTAACATGACGCTCATTTTGGGTGTCCAACTTGAGACACTTCAAAGAAGGTTCCTATTGTCAAATGACAGGAGTGCAGTAATTTAAGGTGTGTCACATAGGACAGAGCAAATAAGTTTGTTACAGTAATTTGTATTTATGCTTTTCTCTTAGAATAAATCAGTTACAACAGATAACAGTGAAGTCATCCACTAAGTCTTGTACCACCACTAATGTTTGATATTGTGACCCTCTCACTCCTTCGCAACTACATAAGTATATTGATTCCCTCTTGCCAAGTCATATGACAAGCCATATTTTTCCACAGATTTTAACTGTTATTGGAAGGAGCAAGTAAAATAGTAGTTTCAGGTGGTGAGAACTGTTAAATTTGAGAAATTGTCTGTAGACACTGCAGCAATATTCCAACAATCAGATGGCAACCAGTGGGCAGATGAAGCAGTTAAATGTGGAGCCATTTCTGTAGTTCTGCCCTCCCCCATTTCTAACAAATACACATAACACTATTTGAAAAAGGTTTCAATTGTGTAGTGAAGCCTTTCTATTAAAGCCAATAGGTCTTCCTGGTGGAACTCCTCAGTGCTGAGGACATTTGACATCCTCTGATCAATCATCTGATTAATTAATGTCTGTTTGTCTGGAGGTCTTCTGCATTCCTCCTTAAAATCACCTACCCTGTAGGCATAGCATCAAATACAACCCTGAGTAGTCAGTGGCTGGGTAAAATGCTGTGCCACAGAGCTGAGACCTGGCTGCAGCAATCCACTCCTCTCTTGGTTATTGCAATTCAGATGTAGAAGTGACATAGTCTGATGTGAAGGTAGTAGAAATAAAGCAGGAAAATATTTGAACATCACAGGTCATTGAAAAACCCATGTTCTTCTCTCTGTGTTATTTCTTCTGGGAGGTCACAAGCAAGTTATGCTGTCTGTAGGAATCCAAGCTGTAGTTCAGAAAGCAAATCTCTCTTGCCTCTATCTCCAGGAAACTATTGACCAATGTCAGAAGAATGGGGGAAGAAAACTCACAAAGATGGACTTAGTCTACTGTCTTTGTCCAAAAAACAAAAAAAAAGGCCTTGACAATTTGATTTTGTATCTTCTGTGTGTACAAGTTTTAACTAAAAAAGCCACAGTATGTTTTTAATAGTTTATGGCATTAGGCAAGACTCTCTGCTTTATTTTTACTTTCTTGAACTCATAATTTCAGAGGAAACTTCTTTGTGGTTCAGGTTTTGAAAGTAGGGCACTGTGATGGCACTGTACGTGTTCATAGATGAGTGTGACCAGCAACGTTTTTTTCTATGACTGGATCAATATTGTGTATGTCTCAAATCCTAGTCGTAATGAAGGACATAGAGGAGTGGATTCCTTATAGCCAATCTGTGGGGTTTTTTGGTTATTTATATTTTCCACATCTTCCTACCAAAAAAGCCTATGTGAGATTCCATTGCAAGAGACAAGAAGTGAGAGAAGCCTTCTTGAGAAGTGATACTGAATGTGTCTATTGTGGATCCACCAAATTATTTCTCTGCTTCCCTGCACTAAGTGTAATAGTTTGTCAAGACCAAGTAAAATTATAATACATGCTTTGTCAGAATATTTGCTAAGTTTCATGTTAGTGCCAGAGTGTATGTTAAGGATATTTGCAGTCAACTGCATGGAAGCAATTTCTTTTCTATAAAGGTATAACTTGCATACTGTAAATCTGACCTTTTTTCCCCTGATCCACCTGCTTCTGTGAGTTCATTGCCAGTCTTCACTATACAGGCAGAACAATGATTTCATCTCAGTCAGTATGGCTGAAAAAAATGTAGAAAATTTTTTTTTTTGCTTTTGTGTGGTTTCACAGAACTTCAACATAAATAAAAAAGTGAAAACATTAATAGATGCAGAAAATGTTACCAGCAACTCTGAAAACAGCTGAAAGTCACAACAACAGAACAGCAAACATGACAGTTCAGACCGCATTTTATATGACAACAATGCTGACAACATTGAAAAATTCTGGAAAGCTGAAAACTATCAACAGCAGTGCAAAACAAGCATGCCTCTGACTTCCGCGTGGTACTGATTAACTGGGAAGGCAGTGAAGTGTGCTGCTGCTTAGGGGCTGGTGAAGTGTAGAGCTGTGATGGGGTTCACACAACTTGATGGCCTTTTAATGCAAGCAGTAAACAAAATATTCTGGGCGGTGTGCCTCGAGCAAGAAGATGAGGTTGTTTTCAAGCGGGAAGGGCAAAATACAAAAGTTAACTCTGCTGGCACCACCATCTTAGTGCCAGGGAAGGGCAGGAGGAACAGACTCTATGAAATAGGTACCACTGTAGGGAACTCTGTCTGAGGATGAGGTTGATAATTGCGAAGTATGTTTTAAGTGTAGCGGAAGTTCAAACTAGGAATAAAAGAAGGGCAGCAAAAGTAGGGGAGAGGAAGAATGAGACATGCCTGAAAAGATTAAGTGCTCTCAAAAAATCAGAGCTCTTATATTGTAGAAAGGATGATTTGAATTCACATCTCTTTTACTCATTAATGACATCTTTCTAACACAATTATAACTGCTGATGAGCAAGCATCACAGTTTTTTGCTCAGGTATTTTAAGCAAGAATTGTTATGTTAGGAGAAAGCCTTGGTAGCTGTGCAATACACAAAATGCTTAAATGTGGCACTGATTTTATGCTTTTATTGTGCAAGACACTAAACTTACCCTTATAGACAGATGTGCTGCAGTTGTAGTTCTGCAGCACAGAAGAAAGCTACCTATACAGAGTATTCATCATGTTACACATGATGAATACATTTCCTGAGCCTGATTTCAGGTATCCAACAGCAGCTGATTCAGAGCTTCATGAAAACAACTCTTTTATTGAAAAATCCCTGCTGTCTTCCAGGCATTCTGCAAGTGGGGAAATTGTGATAGAGCACAATGCCCACCAAGGAATGTACTTGTGTTAGCAGTCTTTTGCCATTTAGCACTTAAATTAGGCTGCAGCCTTTATGTTGAAAAGCTAATATGCCCAAAAACCAATACACCTTTAGCACAGAAAACTGCTATTCAAGATTATTAATCCAAAAGATTGGCTTGGATATTAGCAGCAGAAAATGATAGTTGTACCGAAGTATTTTAAAAGCAGTATCATTCGTTATTGACTTGATTGCAGTTACTTAATTCCTCTTTTTAGGAAAATGTGTTAGGTCTTTGTGAAGAGAGAAATTAAATAGTGCACCTGATATGGTTTGGCAGTAAAACAATGGTGAGTTTGATAACTCTGTATTTCAAAGCTGGGGTTTCTCAGTGGTGGTGGAATTACCAATTTAAAACACATAGGTATCTTCCAGCCATCTTTGTCTCCTTTCAGAAGACAGAGCAGCATTGAGCCATACAAGAACAGAGGACATAATAGGACAATCCTGGGTAAAAGAATTGAAATTGTAATTTCTGTGTCTTCCTCAACCAAGTCTATTACCTATCAAGGCTTTGGAGGTAATGCAACTATGTAGTGGAACTCAAAATAATGAACTGGGTCTGCTACCTGCTCTGGTTTTAACAGAACAACAGAGGTTATATTTCAAGTTTTGTGGAACACCTTTTGAAAATGCATAGGAGTTAAATTCTAACGGTAGCTACTCATGTGTTGTAATATCCAGCAATCTAGATGGGTTTATCTGCCTGAACACCTGTGGAAAACTAGCCAACATATTATTTCACCTAATATTGTTCAGACTTTTAAAGTAAAGGAGTTTCCTCTTAATATCTTTATGATCTTTGGAATCTGGTTTGCCATATATTACATAATAGGGCCAGTGAGAAGTTCCTTGTTTCAGTTACTGGTTTGTCTCAATTTTTTTTTATTTTCACGTGTAAGTGAAGTGTTTCAGCTTGTTTTTCACCAACTCTTATGATGAGATACTAAGAAGTGCTACAGTGGTGACAATATGCTGATTTATTAGCCTAAGTTTTTTTTCTAGAAACAAGTTTCTGCACTCAGTTTTGTCATGAAGGTCTTCAAAACATGGATCCTAAAATCTCAGGAATCATCAAATAATAAGCCAAGATATATGATTGCCCAAATCTCTGATTTTAAGCTGGACAGTGTTTTTTGTGGATCTGAATGAAATGCTAAGAGGTGACAGGTTGTAGGTTCAATTTAGTATCTGGGGAGCTCGGTGCAAGATAAAACAACTGGGCATTTTAGGATTTGATTGTTTAGCATGCAAGGAGCCTATAACTTCCTCAGTGCAGCCTAGCTTAGTGCTAATTTTCTATTTCCCTTGGAGTTCCCATCACTGATGGCTCTGATAATGTCTCTTAAATGGAGACCTTTCAAGGGTGCTCTCTTTTATACTGCAAGGTCAAGCTTTCCCTCCACCCCCCCACCTGCCTTCATTTTAGCCTCCCTGATTGATTTTCAGCTTCATCAAGTACAGCATCTTCAGTTCATGCACATCTTTCCTCCTTCGTGATGTAGACATGTTTTAGACAAGCTGGGCCGTGAAAGATGTAAGTTGAGTGTTGTCTGAAAATACAACGTTCTATGTAGGTCCTATGGAGCAGGTCTCTTCCGATGAGAAGATACAGCGTATATTCTGTAACAGTCACTCCAGAAGTAGTGCTGAAGCTCCTGTAAATACAGAGTATTTATCCCTGATAATCCTACAGGGTGGGTTGTTATTTTTGGCAAAGAGTTTTTGCATGATCATTAAGAACTTGATTCTCCAGATTCCTTAATTTTGTGGTAAAAGAAAAAGGCAGCAGTGACTTGAACTTAGGCTACGTACTCCTTTTTTCATCCTAGTTGAACTAAGAGGGTGCTGTAAATTCTTCGTAAAGTTTTACACAGTCAGGAAGAGCAGGAGCAATACCAGCCACTTGCAGAATATAGAAGCTTTTAAGAATTACAAACAAAACAACAGAAAAACCAAAACCCACTCCCCCGCAGCTTGTCTGCAAGCTCCATGTTACACCTGCATCAGAAATAAGTCTCCAGCTGATATGCAGAAATGCATTGCCCCTACTTCCTCTCCACCGGCACATCTTTAAGAACATATGCTTCACTGCTTAGCAAGCAGTATGCACATTTCAAAAAATATTGAAGGTTTCAAGTAGCTATGTCTCTGTTCCTTAAATTGGTCATGTGAGATGCAGCAGTTGCTAAGAAGATGCTCGCTTGCTCTGAAGAAAAGTTTCTCAATGAATCCCAGAGCCAATAAGACATTAAAATCTCATTAAAACACAGTTGCATCCCAGAGCTTAGCTCCTTCATCTTTGCAAATTTCAACCTGTGCTCTGACCAAGCTTTTTGCACTTAGGTGTTTCCACTGGCCCAGTTGGAATGAACATAAAATGTTTTAGTGCTCAAACTGGTCTAACAGTTTGAGGGCAGTTGGAATGGCAAATTGTCCCATATCACCTCAACACAGGAACCCAGATCATCTTTGAAAGACACCTACGTGTGGTTTTCATCAGGCTCAGGATGCAGAGAGTTCTTACGTTACATTGAAGTTGGGCGTGAGTATAAGATTTAATATCTATGATAGAGTTTCTTGACTCACTTGAGGATGGATGGATCTTGTAGTTGCCAGTGTCGTTATATGGACGACAGACATGTATGGATTTGAACCATCCTTTAGTGGCTCATCAGTATGTCAGACTTCTATGCTTAAAGCAGCAGTGTTAGTGTTGAGTTAATATCAAAGTTGGTTAATCATAATTTCTGTTTTGTTCTTAAACAGGAAGTTTCATTAGGAAAAGAAAAGGAGAGTAAGGTTGTTCATCTTGGTCTCTGATATTCTAGTATCCTCTACAACTTGCAGAGATGATTTCTGCTTAGGATTAAAAAGCCTGACTACAAATGCTGTAAAATGAAAGTTGATCGAGGAAATGCAGATGGGATTTTCCAGAGAAATAGATTAAATACGCCACTTAATGTGCAGTTCATTTGCAGCATAGCGGAAAATTTAAGAACACAAAATGTAGTGGAAGAGTCATGAATTCTGTTGTAATTATTGGTGGTTTGCTTGTGAAGAAATACTAATTGGAGTCCTGATCAGGAACTATAAATTGTATAATCTTACCATATATCCGAATGGAGAAGATCATGCTTGCTTCATTGCATATGGGGATGGTGCTTACTTCTACATTGGGCTACACTTGGAAGATTTATGCAAAACACAGATGCATACGTTTCTGAGTTGCAAGCAATTTGTATGGAATATCAGTTGTACAAAGATCAGCTCTTCTACCTTAAAGGCTGGTACAACTATGAGACTTCGGGTGATGCAGGGATGCCTGGGAGAAAAGAGTGGCATTGTTCAGTGCACGTATGCAGAACTGTGGTGATGGACAGTAGTAGCTGGAAGAGAATTCCAGACCATATAGCAGCAAGAACTATTTGAAAGACAAGCTAAAAAAATAAAGAAAATAAAGTGAAAACAGGGTGCAGTAGAAAGAAAACAAAGGACTCCTTAGGCAAGATTTTCAGAAATTAATGTCTGAATATCAGCTCCTAAATCTTTTTGTAAGTATATGGCGTGATTTTCTTTTTGTGAGGTGATGAGTAGCCAGGAGTTTCTATTTGAATACTGTATAGAGGTGCATTTAGTGTATTCATCTGAAACATTAGCAGGCTAAAATTTTACTATTTAGCATTTTCCTGAGAAATTAAACATTTAGGAAACAGACGTGAAGCATCCAAGCAGGAGAATGTTTCTAAAGAAAACCCAGTGGGTTCTGTTGTAACACCAGTCTGCCTTTCACCATCTTTCAGTTCCCAAGCTGAGAGCAAGGTTCAGAAACTGTGGCTATGAGAAATGCACAAGGGAGTAGGGAACTGTTTCACTTAGAAATTGGCCCTCAATTTTTTGTTGTCGGAATGTGAATATTCTTTTGAGGTTGGCCATGACATTCTCAGCTCAGAAAAATCAGATTAATCCTAGTTTTTGATGTTCCTCCTGGGAGAAAATTCTCATTTAAACAGTTGGTATGAATATAATCCCTTTGCATTCCATTCTCAAGAATGCTGGAACTACTGGTCACAAGAAATCCAAGATGCTTTTAAAAGGACAAGCAAATTTTTCAGTCGGAGTTCGGCCTGGGTACATTCAGGTAAGACGAAGGTGTTGGGTTAGATAGGAAAAGATTAAAAGAAAAAACACCTTGCACAACTCCCCCCTCCCCCTTGCAGCTGAATACAAAAATGTCTGTGCATTCACATTTAATTGATGGACAATAAAAAGCAGGAGAGCTGTTGAGCCTGGTATTTCAGGAAATAATCACCCTTAAATTCAGTCACTGCCTCTTCATGTTTTTCCAAGTGCTGCATGAGCAAGCGCAGGCTGTTCCCTTTTTTTTTCCCCTGCAGAGTGAATCCCTGCAGGAATTGGCCTCTCCGAATTTTAATTGTTTTTTCCGGTTGCTGGCAAGAGTTCTTAAAATACTTCACTGCGCTCGTATTGGAGTGGCGCTGGCTCAGTTGCACAGAGCTGCACCCAGCATGGGGCTGAGTGGTCACAGGCTGTCCCGATCAGGGAGCACAGCAGCAGTCTGTCTTCACTGGTTACTAAGCCCCCGAAGGAGGCAGGAAGGACTTGGGAACCTGTAAGTCATTGCTAGTGCCAAAGGGGAGCAGGAGGAGAAATCTAAGCTGTTCAAAGTGGAAGATTCATCATGGTATTGTGCCGTTTCACTGTTTCCACTCCAAATGGATGTTATGGATAGATTTCTTCAATAAATAAGAATTCCTTTCTGATGCTGCCAAGAAAATAAAACAGATTAGGGATTGGTTAGGGCTGCAGAAATAAAAATAGGTGATATACATTGCAGTTTTGAGAAAAAGTATAGATCCAATTATTTTTGGCTGTTACCAAAGGCTAACAAAGAAACAGGATATACACATCAATTGTGTAAACAGCAGTTTTTCATCTTGAATATGCCAGAGTCAACTTCTTTGGTCAGGGAGACTGGGTTCTGCTCCTTCCTGTGACACATGCTAAGTAACAAGGGGGAAAAGATGGAGAGAAAGGTAAAAAAAAAAAAAAAGGCAGAGTTCATATTCCAGCCCCTCGAGTTGGCTATTCACAAGCAGGCCCCATCACACAGGATTAGGCATTTCCTGTACTTGAACTGAAAATGCAGGAAAAGAAATATGAGAAGGCATAATCTGGAGCTATACAACAATACAGATAAAATACACTATGATTTGCACACCCACAGGAAAAGAATAAGGATGCATTCACATCTGTAATGGACTTCATGCTGAGCAGCACTTTCAAGTTGACATACTTAGTTCCGGTATCTATGGTATGAATAGATGTCTGATTTCTGGAGATTGTGATCTACTCATGCTTCCTTATAATCATAACAATAATATTATAAGGGGGGTGGAGAAGTGGAGATTCTAAAAAGCATCTTTCAGAAGTTTCCTGCAGACCTACTGAAGATTCAGAAAGGTTCTTCTAATTCTGTTTCTGTTTATCTGATATTACTTATCTGAGATCCTGAATCACGGTCATTTCTTCTCATCTGTCCCCCTGATCTTGTTAATTTTGTATTTAAAATATAGTCCCACAAAAATTAACATTTGCAGTAAAACACAAATCCAACATGTGCTATTATATCCCCAAAAATGTTTTAGTGAGGCTTCAGTTCTTGAAAAATAACTTAATTAATGCACAAATAGAAAAACCCTGCAAGATCTGATATTGTGGTGTGAGAGAAAGGAGTTGAATTACAAAGCAGACACATCTGCAATCACTGTAAAATGGTGAAAGTCCTTTTGTTAGGAAAGCTTCGCTTTCTCATACCTAAAGATAATGTAACCAAACATTATATTTTTACTTCTCTGCAAAATTAAACACAGATTAATTGTTGAGTATGTGTTTACCTGAGTTAGCTATTTAGAGTACTGCTCTAGAATCCATGCTGTAAATCATAGAAAGGTTTTAGTTGGAAGGGACCTCAAAGATCATTTAGTTCTAACCCCCCAGCCATGGGTGGAGACACCCTCCATCCAACCTGGCCTTGAACACTTCCACAGAGGGGACATCCACAACCTCTCTGGGCAACCTGTTCCAGTGCCTCACCACCCTCACAGTAAAGAATTTCTTCCTAACATCTAATCTAAATCTCCCCTTCTTAAGCTTAAAGTCATTATCACCTGTCCTATCACTCCATGCCCTCATGAACAGTCCCTCTCTAGCTTTCTTGGAGGCCCCCTTTAAGTACTGGAAGGCTGCTATAAGGCCTCCCTGAGGCCATCTCTTCTCCAGGCTGAACAACCCCAACTCTCTCAGCCTGTCCTCACAGGAGAGGTGCTCCAGCCCTCTGATCAGCTTCATGGTCCTCCTCTGGACTCACTCCAACACAGCCGTGTGTTTCCTGTACTGGGGACCCCAGAGCTGGATGCAGTACTCCAAGTGGAGTCTCATGAGAGTGGAGTAAAGGGGCAGAATCACCTCCCTTGACCTTCTGGTCACGCTTCTTTTGATGCAGCCCAGGATGTAGTTGGCTTTCTGGGCTGCAAGTGCACACTGCCAGCTCATGTTGAGCTTTTCATCCACCAACACCCCCAAGTCCTTCTCCTCGGGGCTGCTCTCAATTCATTCTCCGCCTAGCATGTAGTTGTGCTTTTGATTGTGCCAACCCATGTGCAGGACCTTGCACTTGGCCTTGCTGAACTTCATGCAGTTTGCATCAGCCCACCTCTCCAGCCTGTCATGGTCCCTCTGGATGGCATCCCTTCCCTCCAGTGTGTCGACCACACTACACAGGTTGACATTGTTGGCAAACTTGCTGAGGGTGCACTTGATCCCACTGTCCATCTGTTGCACTTGTCCCACTGTTGCCAACAAAGATGTTAAACAGTGCTGGTCCCTATACAGACCCCTGAGGAACATCACTTGTCATTGGTCTCCGCTTGGACATGGAACCGTTGACTGCAACTCTTTCAGTGTGACCATCCAGTCACTTCCTTGTCCACCAAGTGGTCCATCTGTCAAATCCATGTCTCTCCAATTTAGACACAAGGATATCATGTGGGACAGTGTCAAATGCTTTGCACAAGTCCAGGTAGATGATGTCGGTTGCTCTTCCCGTATCCACCAAGACTGTAACCCCGTCATAGAAGGCCACCAAATTTGTCAGGCACAAGTCGCCCTTAGTGAAGCCGTGTTGACTGTCACCAATCACCTCCTTATTTTCCATGTGCCAGGAGGATCTGCTCCATGATCTTTCCAGGCACAGATGTGAGACTGACCAGCTTGCAGTTCTCCAGGTCTTCCTTTTTTCCCTTTTTGAAAATGGGGGTTATGTTTCCTCTTTTCCAGTCGGTGGGAACTTCATGTCAGTGGACTGCCACAACTTCTCAAATATGACGGAGAGTGGCATAGCCACTTTGTCCTCCAGTTCCTTCAGGACCCATGGATGCATCTCATCAGGTCCCATGGATTTGTGCACCTTCAGGTTCCTTAGATGGTCTCAAACCTGATCTTCTCCTTCATTCTTCCAGTCCCTGCCTTTGCCTTCTGTGACTTGGGTAGTGTGGCTAGAGCACTTGCCAGCGAAGATTGAGGCAACAAAGTCATTGAGTATCTCAGCCTTCTCCATATCCTGGGTAACCAGGTCTCCCATTTTATTCTGGAGGGGGCCTGCATTTTCCCTTGTCTCGTTTTATCACTGACCTGCCTATAGAAGCTTTTCGTGTTGCCCTTGGTGTCCCTGGCCAGATTTACTTCTGTCAGGGCTTTGGTTTTCCTAACCTGATCCCTGGCTGCTCAGACAATTTCTCTGTATTTCTCCCAGGCTACCTGCCCTTGCTTCCACCCTCTGTAGGCTTCCTTTTTCTGTTTGTTTGTCCAGGAGCTCCTTGTTCATCCATGCAGGCCTCCTGGTGTTTTTGCCTGAGTTTATTTTTGCTGGGACGCATTGCTCCTGTCTATAGAGTTCCTCATCTGCTTGGTCTTCCTGGTTGGGTGGCCTGTAGCAGATCCACACTACATCGTCCCCTGTCTCTGTGCTCCCTCTAATCCTGACCCATAAGCTCTAGGTTGGCTCCTCATCCATCCCCAGGTGGAGCTCCCTGCACTCCAGGTGGAGCTCCCTGCACTCCAGGTGGTCATTGACATAGAGAGTCACACTCCCTCCTCATCTCCCCTGCCTGTCCTTCCTGAAGAGCCTGTATCCTTCCATCCCAACACTCCAGTCATAGGAGCCATCCCACCACATCTCTGTGATGCTAATGAGATCATAGCCCCGCAGGCGTGCGCACGTCTCCAGCTCCTCTTGTTTATTCCCCATGCTATGTACGTTTGCATAGAGGCATTTCAGTTGGGCTCCTGATGAAGCTGACTGACTGGCTGGAGTGGCTGGAATTCCTTTCAGGTATTTCACCAGTGTTTCCCTGTTGGCTCCTTTTACCTCAGAAGCCCCTGGCTCATCTCTGTCAGACTTCAAGTGTGCTGCAGTGTATCCAGCATGTCTCTGAGCAACAGGCTGAGAGCTCTTACTAGCACCCTGTCCCTCTGACCTTGGCATCTCATCCCACAGCTTGTCACAGGCAAGCCTGATATTATCCCCCTCCCCCTTCAAGCCTAGTTTAAAGCTCTCCTGAGCAAAGACTCTCTTCTCCCTTTGAGAAAGGTGAATCCCATCAGAGGCCATCAAGCCTGGTGCTGTGTAGGCCGTCCTGTTATCGAAAAACCCCAGAATGTTACGGTGAACTATCTAGACGTGTGGGATTAATCCAGTTTATCATCTGGAGAACACCCTTTAATTTGTCATAACATGATAACTGAGTAAATCTCACATAATCAGCTGAATTTAAATATGCAGGCTATTAAAAGAATATGGAGCGATCTGACGGACACCCAAGAGAAGGACCATCACTTGGCTATGGCTGTTATCTTTTTTGTTGTTTCTTTAGTAAGAAAATCAGGTCACCTCTAGTTATATTCCTGAATCTGATACGCATTTTGTGTGAACACATCTTTTTGTTCTTTTTGTGTATGGTACCTTACAGGATTCTGGTCCATTGAAAAAAAAAAAAGAAGCTGCTACTGTACAATATGATAGTATAAATATTTAATTTTTACAGCCACAAAAAGGGTGCAACTGTGTTGCATGCTTTTTCTCTGTACTGTATTTGTTACTATTATATTTAATAGCTGTGACAATATATTGAGGCTTTCTGATTGTATCTTTATTTTGGCGTCTTTTCAGGATGAGAACTCCAGATGATATGTAAAATATGCCAGTTCAAGTAGACAGTATCATGCTTGAGTGAGACAGATCTGTTCTCTGGTTAGGTCAAGGTGGCTATGTAAAAGGTAGAGATGGAGAGTAAATTACCAGGGCCTGACTGTGCACTTTCTGCCTGGTAGGGTTGATGTGGAACGCTACTATTTGGGATACTAATGCTTCCCACTCCCCATACCCTCATCTTCCACTTCTTGAAAGGTAAAAATGATGGAACATAGCATAGAAGTAAGACCTATGTTTTGTACCAATTGTTATGCCAGTCACTGAAAAGATTCCAAAAAAATACAATGCAGTTTAGCTTATGCTGATAATTCTCTAGTATTGGTGCTTAAAATAAGTTCATCCCTACCTTTCAACTATGTCTTAGAAAAAAAGTAGTGTTCTTCAGCCTTTTAAACTGTGGTATAGTACAATTGTATTGTACTTCAAGTTGTTGCATTACTTCTTTGAATGCCTTTTTGGGAACATATGGTATATGAATGACTGTATTTTGACTGTAGAAAACCAGAGTCTCTCTTTATCTCCAAGTTCAAGTTTAAGTTTTGAGTAATGATGTAAACCTTATGAATAAGTCTTCAGTAGAATCTGCCCGTGTCTGAGAAAATCTGGCTTTTGTGTTTGCCAAGTTTCAATTAAGTCCCTTTCACAGTTGTGTGTCCTAATTCTGTAAAGTGTGGACTATACAACTAGGTTCATTCAGAACTTTTGAGCCAGGAAGTTGTGGTTGGGTTTTCTAGCCCTTAAGAAATTTCTCTTTAGAAACCGAGCTGCTCCAATGTCCAGCACTGAGCATGGCACTCTTCAGAAGACCTTCCAGGAGCAGTATTGCTGCTGTAATGAACAGAGATATTTACTTTAGATATGACTAGAATCAAGAAGTAAGGATGGAAGAAGCTGGAAAGAGATGAACACAGAACTCACAGGATTTCTAGGTGCATCGCGTTTGTGCATGAAGTGTATATGCGTGCCCTTGGCTCAGTGAAAGGGCTTCAAAATGTCTGGTGCTGTCTTTCTGGAAGGGTTTGGTCCTTCTGCAGTGCTGGGAAGGTGGTTTGAATCTGCATGTGCTCTTGCACTAATACAGTACCCATGAGGATGGAGGTGAAGCAGTACCACAAGTGTGAAAACTCGAAGCTGTGGCAAGCCAAGTTCTGGTTTTGACCTTCTTAGTTTTGGCCCATCCTTTAAACAAAGGATAATAAGGCAGTGTGTTCTCTCTTAATCTAATCATCATCAGACCCGTCCAAGGCAGTGGGTTGTACCATGTCAGCTGCTAGCATCGGCTGCCTTCTCCTTAGAGATTCACAGCAACACTTGGGTGTATCAAATGTCATTGCCATGAATGTGATACATTGTGTCCCTGAAAATAAAAATGGAGTCATCCCCACTTGTTCAAAGCACGATTATCTCTCTCTGCATTTATTCTCTCTGTCATGGTACAGTAACTGCTGCAAAATTTCCAGTGCGTATATCAAGTTACAGATTAGTGCAGGCCCCTGTGGTTCTTGGAACGGCATGGGGCTGGTTTTGTTTACTGATGACATTTATCCTCTCATTTCCTTTTGGAAGCGTGTCAGCTTCTCACTGTCTGATGGGGAATGTACTTACAGGACCTTCTTTTCATGCCATGTCTGACAATAACCACTCCACCGCATAGTATCCATGTCTGCGTGCTATGGAGCCACTGTTTCTGCTTTCAGCAGTCTGGCAGGAACTTGGCTGGGCCGGAAAGCAAAAGGATTTCTAAGTGCAATTATCTTCTCTTGCAGGAGGAGACCGAGAGCGGATGACAGCTAATCATGAGACGTACCTTCTTATGGCGAGCACGCAGAATGACATGGAGGATTGGGTGAAATCCATTCGCAGGGTTATATGGGCGCCATTTGGAGGAGGTGAGTCAGTGAGGGAACATGCAAGGCTCCCAGATACACAAAGGCACATAAGGGTTCTTCTGTCATCTCAGCCACAGCCAGAGTTTTGAAGTGAAGAGGAAGAGAATGGTCTAGATCTTTAAAAAAAAGTGGAGTAAACCCTTTGTTTTCACTTGCAATGCAGCTACCAGGCATGTTCCATGCAGAGGGCTCAATTAAAAGACTTTAAACTGTCTGGAACCACTTCCTTGATGAGGATAGCACATGACAGCACATTACCAAGGCAAGGGGAAGTTTTCACAGAAGTTTGGTCTTCTAGGAAATCAGCTTTCCTGCAGGGAGAAGCAGGGTAATTCCTTTGGTCACCATCTAAAAGACAGTTCATGTGTTTCATAAATGCCTGTTGCAAGAAGTTGTCAGTGATTCTTCTGCAAGTGACAGCTAGGTCCAGTAACAGTATTACATAAAGCTACGCATTCCGATATAAGCCTCAGAATATTAGCACTAGAGTATAGGATAGATTCTTTTTCTTTTGATTGGCATACCCAATAATTTGAGTAGTACTGGATGAAAATTTACCATCGGATGTCTAGTTGTCTTTTTAAAAAGCTCTCATGTTGAATGGGCTGCAAATTATTGTCATCATTTTCATCATTATTATTCTGGTGATAATGTCTATGATAGTGTAATACAAGTATGATTGATATACTTGTACAAAATGTCAGTACGTTAATCATTCTGTTCCTTGGAGCTCTCAAATCTCCAAGTTCAGGGACAGAAATATTTTTCCACAGTGAAAGAGCACCTGTATTGCATCAGTCACTTTTTGGTCTTGTCAGGAAAAGTAAGTCAGGCAGGATTGTCTGTGCTGTTTCATGACAGAGAAACACAGTTATCACTGAAAACTGTGATTGCTGTCTGCAAATGTCTTTTTCTCAACTGCCAGGTAGACCACATGAAAGAGGATCAGAGGGACTGAAGGAAACTACCATTTTAAACAAAACTTTTCTTGTAAGCCACCCATCTTCCTTTGTGCTTTATTCAGGTCACACAGCTCTTAGGAGAAGGCTTTGGCCTCGCTGGTGGGCTGCGCTGAGGGACTTGGTCAGCTAGAGCCTGCCCGGTGACTCTTCAGACATGACTGTCTTCTCTTTGGCTCCTCCTGGGGAAACGTGCTCTGGGAAGATGGTCCTGAGCAGTCATTTCACTGGGATCTGGCCCTACACATTAATAAGTTGGCGCAGTCCTGGACCTGAGCATGTAGGTCTTATAGCAGGATGCTTAAAAACAAACTCCAAAACCCACAAAGTGAAAGGTTTGTCTTAAAAGGCGTGATCAATAGAGGCGTATTGAGTTGGTATGGGAGAGGGGAGGTGGGAGGAGCAGAGTCTTCTACAATTAGACTGGGTAAGAAATCTGCTTGTTTATATAGCACAAAGATTACCCATCCCCAACTTCCTCTTTGTAAAGGAGGCCTCATGTTGGGCTCTTTGGTGTTCTCTTACTCCAGTCCAGTAGCAGCATAAGCTACTGTGTCAATAATAAATTTGGGGGCATAACAGAACTGGGTTTTTCGAAGAGTATCTTTGTAGTTTTTTGCACTTGGCTTCCAGCACCACAAAGTCTTTCTGTGGCAAATAATGTGGAAAGGCAACCTTGCAGTTCTTCTGCAAGTGGAGATGTGTTGACATTTTACAGGCAGGGAGCTGAGATTAGGTGAAACCCCATTTCTAGCCCAAGTCCATGCACAGAGCTATGAATAGAAACCAAATCTCCTGAGTCCTGACCTTATACTTTCTTCACCAGCCCCTCATTTGCTTTTATAGGGCAGAGCTATTTCTGGTTTACAGCTGGGAATCCTTCCAACCACCATGAAAATTCTCAGGACACCACCATTATTTAGTGTTGTAGGAATGTTTAATGCCAATTACTGAGGGAAGCACCTCACTGAAGACTTCACATGCTGATTTGCATAAAATAAGAGATGGGTGCAATCCTTGAATTACTGTTTAAATTCATTTGTAGTTAAAACACTTCTAAGCATGTTCTTTTTGTTCTTCTTACTGGATTTCTTGAGCAAATACACTGACTCAGGGTTATTTGTATTGGGAAGCAAACAGTTAACTCCCTGGAAAACTTGAGAATAGATGGAACATGATTTTGAGTTTAGTGTTCACTGAGAAGGTTTGACCATGATAACAAGGCAAAAGCAGTATCGTGGGATGTGTCACCGTTAAGAATCATGCTTCTAGCATGTCCCCCATTTTATTAACTACTTGTAACTTAAGATGATAGTCTGAGCTATCTTAACAAGTCTTAATAAGCCCTATTAACTGTTCTGTAATTATGTGTGGCCGGACACACTCGTATTTTTATTATCCCTTGCTACATGGATGTTGCTACAGCTGCTTCAACAGTCTGACCCTTCTAAAGAAGGGCACTTTTGTCTTAAGTTGTCTAAGAGCCTGCCTTTATGAGCTGTAGCCACTGAAGTTAAAAGCCTCTTTATCTTTTACATTAGCTATAAACAAGATATAGAAAAGTTGCAGTCACATAATAATGACTAGCCAAACCCAAGTAATTACTTGCAACACATAATTATTTCAGACAGCTAATTGATCAAAACACTAGTTTTATATCAGCTTCCTAAATTTCAGTACTAGATGGTAAACCACAATAGTCTGGTGTCATACAAGTCAAGTGCCACTTTGGGTAACATATTTGAATTTTCTGGTTCTTTTAAGCATTGTAAGCAAGGTCTGTGTGTGTTGCGTGCACATGCAATGGATGTGTCTGACCCTTGGTGAGCCACTAATATTTGAAGTTTGTCTGGCAGTGGGAAAGGACTCCTGGTACCAGAGCAAGGAGTTCTGTAAATGATTAACCATATCATTAAATTGTTATTTGTTAACCTGTGCTAGAAAGAGAAGGCAGGAGGGCGGCAGGTGGGAATCTGCTACGGTGATCAGAAACAGCTTGGGTTTTGCACTGAAAGAGTAAGGTGACTGTGGAAAAATTTCTGAAAGGGAAAAGAAATGTAAATGAGCCAGGGCATGTAATGCCTGTTTGCACATGAAATTCCTTTCCTGATTAGATTAAAATGGCAATTTTTTACAGGAGGGAAAGAACTGAGCTTTAATTGCAGAGCTTGCAACTAAGGGGGAGGGAGGGGGCGAGAAGAAGGAGCATGAGCATTTTAGCAGGGGTAGTAGTGCAAGGTCTGGCACCTCCTGCAGGAGCCAGGCACAGCCTGCTTGGTTTTCAAGCTGCCGCACACGACAGCCGCCTGAAGTCAACTCAAAGTCACCCGGAGGAGCAGTCAAATCTGCGTTGCGGCGGCTCCCTCCTCTGCGTTGTTTCCCTGCACCTGCTGCTCGTGAGGGGCTGGCGCAGGCGGCAGTAGCAGCCGTGGCTGCCATTGCCAGGCGTGGGACCAGGAGGGAGCAAGCACACAGAGCATCCCCGTGTGGAGGCACGTATTCCTCAGCAGCTCCCCAGGATCCTGCCGGCAAAGATGCGCTGCTGCCGCATCTGACGCACCTCTCCCATGAGAGCTTCTGGTAGTTTGAAGGCAATAAAACAAGCGAGAAGCCCATGAGAACATCAGACGGGGAGCTGGGTATATAAAAGGCCTTTTGAAAGGAATCTCTTATGGACAGAGAGCCTTTTGGGTGAAGGGGCTGTTGTTTTTGCTTCTCGGTTGCAGAGATAAAAGGAGCCAGCGAGGAGTATCGTATCCTGGAGGATTCTTCAGTGGCCTTTTTGGTATTGTTCTTCCCTTTCCCCTTGTGCACTGCGAAGCGCTGACCTTTTCCTGTGGAATTGGAGTCTCTGCCACTCAACGCCCTGTTCCAGCTGGGAGGAAGAGGTCTTTCTCCCCCTCCGTCTGTGCAGGCACTTCTGTTTGAATGGAAGATACAGCTTTTTGCTGAAATTCTTTTGTTGTGACATTGCATAATAGACAGTTGTCTCGCCGCAGGAAATAAAAGAAACGAAAGGAAATAGACGGAAGGAAATTGTTCCCCAAAGCAAAATTGAAGCAGGGAAGAGAACATTAAAATCACTTCAAGCCCTACCCAAGATTTAGAAGACCACAAATCTCCCAGCTCCCGAGGAAAATACACTATTATAAAAACTCCTCAGCAGTCAGTAATGAGCAGTCGTGGTGTTTCGTCTGCATGCAGCTGGTAAAGGAAAGCATTGGAGGGACGTGGGGGCTCTGGCCTGTATGATGCCTGAAGACAGAAATGCTGGAGTCCGCAGCCCAGGTGCCTTAGCAGCAGCTCCTTTCATTCCTAAAACTACTTATAGGAGAATTAAGCGGTGTTTTAGTTTCCGTAAAGGTAGGTCCATTCTGTCGCTGTGTTCTGCTTAGCTAGTGAAGCCATGGTTTCTGAGAAGTCAAGGGGGCTGTGTGTGCAGGGGCAGATGAAGCTACTGAAACAAAAGGTATTAAACAATGCAGATGCCGGCATTCCATGAATGATTTATTTACTTCTTTGTTCATTTGTTTATAGCTGGCCAGCTGATACTGTCTCCTCTAAATAATAGCCCATGAAAGGGCTGCCTGAATGAGGTGGCTTGAGACAAGATTATTGTAGAGCCTCTGAGCAAAAATCAGTGAGAGCAGTGGAGTATCATACCTGTGATACTCTGAGTGAGTCGCCTATTTGTTCTGGCAAAACATCAGGGAAAAGAGTTTGGGTTTGCATTTTGTCTGTGTGGGAGGAGGGGGGAGACAAAAAGGAGCTAGGCAACATGATAAATGTGCATCTGTGCAGAAGACTTAAGTCCTTGGATGCAGAGATTTCTGATGGATTGAAATGTAGCCCTACAATGCAGCGTCCTATTGCAAGTGCTGCATTGCCACTTCATCCTGCTGCCCTGCAGCATACGTTTACCTTTCCACCTGCTGCATAGAGATGTTTAAAGCCAGTTTTCTTCTGCATTGCACGTACTCCTGTTGAAGCAGAGCATGGCAGTACTGAGGGGAGGAGGGCGAAGAGGAGGCTGGCTTTCAGAATATGTCAGCTGGAAGCGCTGGAAGGGAAACACATGTCTGAGAAAGAGATATGACAAGTGATGATAAGGTGCCATGGTGCTTGGGATAGGTGGGGAGAAACTACTTCTATGCCACAGACAAAAACTTTGTGTGGGGGAAGAGGAGAATATTGGTGCTGCCTTAAAAACTGTGCTGGACAGAGAAATCCAAGTAAGAGCGCTAAATTGTCATGTTGTTCTGAAGTGTGAAAAATTATATTGCACAGGGCTTATACAAATACCATCATCTTCATCTCCTGCTCCTCCCTAAACTGTTTGTCCATGCCGCCATTTGTCCTTTTGCAAGACCATGCATGCACTCAGTGGGATGTAGTGGTGTCATTGCTTTTGAGGGTTGTGTGCGCAGGCAGTCAGGGACGATGCCTTGAAATGAGGGATTGCAGCCAGTGAGACACTCACCGCAGAACTACAGCAGAGATCGGCTATCACCTGCAGCTGAGATAGCATTGAAAACTGTTTGCCCCCTGTGTCCCCCCTCCCCAAGGCCATCATTTCCCTTGGTTGCTGGGAGTTCAGTCCTTCTGGAGACTGGCCGGGAGGATGTGGATGTGTCTGTATGAAGTGTGCTAGTGCATTTCAAGGTGTCGGTGTGAATCAGAGCTGTCTGTGCCCTGTTTATACACTTAACTATTTAAGAAATGTTTGGAAGTTGAATAAATGATTAACTGATAATTTTGCAGACAGCTGCATTTGTGCCCAGGGTGCAGCCTTAGCTGCTCCAAGAAGAGCTTCAGCTGTTGATTCTTTCCCCATATGTTCTGACACAGAAACTTTTCATTTGTAAAACTCCCAAGTGAAGGTGCAGCACTTGGGCCAGAGGACAGAACGATGAAGGCCACGCTGCTAATTTTCTTTCCTCTACATATCATTTGTTTCAATTGCATATACACATTTTCTGTCAAGAAAGTTGTCACAAGGCTCCTAGATCCGAGCTGCAGAATGCTGGGTGCACATGTTTGGCTAGGTTTGTGTCCCACTGAAGTCAACAGAAAGATGAACATTAACTGGATTTTCAGTCAAGCCTTTACTATGGTTGCACAGGCAAATTAGGCTAACTACACTTGTCTTATTAATCAGCATACCAAATTCTTATAACTTCATTTGCAGATTGTATAGCTAAGTATAAAAAAAGGCAAAACTAGCCTTCTGCAAATCTACCCCATACTTGCATAAAGCAGATCAGTTAGTTCTAAGCTGTGCAACTCGATACAGAAAATAAAATTAGCAGGAAAAAACATTGGATAGTCATTGGAAGAACTACAAGGGAATCATGACATTGTATGTTTAGGTAGAGATACATCGTCATCTTCACTGATAATACAAGGTGTAGAACGCTTCCTGGAAATCCAGATCAAAGCTGCATTGTGATAGGCACCAAAACATTAAATGTCAGACCTCTTTGGAGGTCATGTCATAGGAGTAGTGCTCAGAGGGCAGCATCTGAACAGAGACAGAGCCAAGCATCTTTGAAATCCAAATTCGAGAAGATGCTCTCTGTTTAAGTACCACCACAGGAACCTCCTGAGAGCACATGCAGAGTAAGTGGAGAAAGCAATAACTGAGGGTAACTTTGCTGGCATGCAGTGGTGAGAACATTCAATAGCATGGTGAATTGGGGTGAGCAGTTTTGGAGGAGGAGGTGGCATGGGGCACAGAGAAATGACGCAGGCCCTGACGTGATTGACTATGGTAAGTTCCCAGTGATGTATATAAAATTGCCTCCCTTCCTTTCGATCCTGTAACTAGTTCTGCTCTTATTTCAGACTTGTTTTTTCTAAGCAATAACCTCTGGTGTTCAGCTGTGCTGAACTCCAGGGCAGGAGTTTATCCTACCATATCTACTGACTGTGGGGTAGGAGAAGGCTTGAAGAAAAAAGAAAGAAAATGAGTCAACAAAACTCCACCACTGCTGTTTTTTATGGGATTTTTTTCTCTCCTGTACATTACAAAATTTTGTAGAGAAGAAGAAAATACTCCCCTGCCTTTGATCCACTCAAAACAGCACTTAGTGTTGGGGAACAGCAAAACAGAAAGCTGATAAGAAATAATAATTTAAAGCTTCATATTAAGTGTTACGTTATCATGACAGCCACTTCTTTGTGTTATTCCAAGACCTTTGTTCCCAGCCCTGCTCTTGAAAGCCATTCACCTGATCTGTTATTTTCAGTCAATGAATTACTGATGTAGAATTGAGAGCTGCTTAAAATTCTTGTCCAGATCCTAAGATGAGATTCCTTTGACCTTAACTGATCCTTTCTGATCAGTATAGCCCATAAACTCAGAACTTGTTTTGGAAGGACAGAGATCCTCTGCTGCACATTGAGAGAACACACATACAGGAGTGGGCCCTCTATTGAAAACATCAGCCCTCTGTGCTTTACGCTGTCTGAAAATTATGCTATCATCATCTGAATTCCTGAGAGGTGGCTTGGGAAAGGCAGAAACCTTCTGGCTCGCTGAGTGTGCATGCTGTGGTTGAGCTAGAGCGGCAGGTGGGCTTTCTCAAGCTATTCCTTACAGAGTAAGGAGACAGAACTGCTGCCTAGATCTTTCTCCTTTTTTCTTACTGAATCAGAAGCTTGGAGTCAATAGACTTGAGATGTGACCTCTGCCTGTGTTCAATAGCTAAGGAAATGATTGACTAATAGCATTCTAAGATTTTAAAAACATACTCTAAGTGTGAATATGTACCGTGGAAAATACCACAGTGCTTTCATAACTCTTGAGTAGACATACACAGAATTTGGATATAGCACTGTAGTGTCTTTCATAAGCTTTATGGGTATCTGTTAGGCTTGGAAATCCAGTTTCTCAAAATGTTTACAAAACTTCTGCCACGGGAATGTTCTAGTTAATGAATAACCACTCGGTATGCCCTTTACTAGCATGTGATTTTCCTCTTTGATGTTATGCGTGATCTTGGCTTAATTGGATATAGCTTTAAAGACCTACAAGGGCCTCTCCGAAAAAGCAGTTCTGCTGATTAAATCTAATGACTGGTCAGAACTGGAATCCTGTACATTTCCCTTCCTACCGCCAGCTGTGGGGAAGCCAAGCTGCTGCCATTCTGAATCTCAAGGTTTCTTGTTGGTTTTGTTTGTTTCCCCTCTGGCACCCTATCCCAAGGATAAACCAAACTATAGGTCAGCACTTGTGCATCTGTGCGTTTCTGGGTTTTGGAGACATTGAGATTTTGGAGGAGATCTTGGATTTGGATTACAACATGAGTTATGAGGGCTTACCTTTATTTCCTTCTCCACAGAGGTGTTCTTACTTAGGTCCTGTTTACGTTTAAAAAAACAGCATGAGAAATTATCTCTGTGGCTTTGGTTATGTTGTAGTCTCCATAACTTGGACTGTCTCTTCCTTGCTTCTCTGTGAAGGAAATGCTAGTAGTTACCAGGTACAGGTGTAGTGTTCACTGTTGTTTGCTTCTGCCAACCACTAAGGTAACTGTATGTTTGCAACCACAATTCTTCACAGCATTGCCTTTGCTTCATCATAGTCAACATCTTAGGCTTTATAAACTATTAATCCGCAATATCTCTGTAGTAGTTAGTTGCGATGTAAGAGGGGATAAAAGCATTAGAAAGGGACAGTGGAATAAGGTGCACATTACAGGGCAGTGATCATGGCTTTTATTCCAAAAGAGTGAAAAACCTAACAGATACCAGAAAGATGATGAACAAGGTAGAAGTTATGACAACATGATGTGGAAGCAGAGTTGTCAAGTTTCTGCCACTTTTGCCCCTAGCAACAGAGTACTTTTTTCTATAAGGCATCAGCAAGTCTGTAACTTCAAGACAGTACTTATACAGGCTTAGCATAACCAATTCCTTTCATTCACTGCCTGGTGCAGTGTTCTGCATTTGTTAGGTGGAGGAAATACTTCCTTTGGAGAAGTTCAGCCTAGACTTTGAAACCAAACCAAGCCTGCCTGAGATGAATTCCAAAGCCAAACAAATTGGAGAATGCAGAGCACAGTAAATTGTGACTTCAAAAGCACTTCAAGGTTTGATGTGGTGATTTTCCATGAGACCTAGGTCTTAACTTTAGGTTATTACAAGGTATTGTCAGGCTCACCATGCTAACTATGAGCTTTCCAAAACTGAGTGTGAAGATCCTTGTGCCCGCGAGGTAGATACGGTATTATCGCCATTCATATAGATGGGGAGCCAAGTCCTTGAGGCTTTATCTGACATTCAAGGATGGTGGGGCATACACCTACCCCTCTGGCCATGAAGTATATATGTGGCCAGACTCACTGCAACTGTGTTCTGAGGATTGTGTAAGATCCAATCTGTCAGATCCGAAACAATTGCTGTAGTTATTCTGTCTCTCCTTCAGGCATTCCTAGCTATGTGTATTTTAAGAGTCTCAGTAAAAGTACCTTAATTTACAGTGTACGTTATTGCAGTCAGTAGTAGAAACAATTCAGTGTTTACACTCAAGGGACCAGAACTGGGAAATTTTAGGCTCTGATTTGGATTTTTTTTTTTCTTGATGCTGGTTACCTCTCCATCATATCAGGTTTTATTTTTCCTCAGATATAGGTATTTTTAAGGTTTTCTTCATTCACTACCTGAATACAGAACCAAGTTTGTCATATCCATTTAATATATGTCACCTTTTATATGTGAATCACTTCTTACTTTCTATGTGTCTTAAAAATTACTGTTTGACACTAGTTACAGACATCTTAATGCTTTATGGTTGCCACCTGTTTTCAATACATTCTGTGTTGTGGTGCATCAGCAATTTATAATATAGGAATGGGGTTTGTGCCCCAAAAAACCTCTCTTATTCTGATTTTATTTATTATCTATTTGACATGCTTTGAAAGCCAATTGTAAAATGAAGAAAAAAAAACCACCCAGTAACATCCCAAAAAATGTATTAATAGAAAGTGGTGTGTTTTGACTGTAGTGTCATTACTAATAGGACCTTCAGAGCAGTCTGGTAGGTTTGAGAACTTACTCTTTCCTCTCCAAATGCAAGCTGCAATATGCATATTACTGATTGAAGAATGTGAACATGGAGGGAAGTATAGCCAAAAGGATAAAGCTTATTCATACTCTCAGTAGGCATGAGTTGTAATCGTACATCATGTAATTGGAATATCCTATCTTTACTGATTAATTTTGTTTGAAAAGAGGCATAAACTCTTGTGTTTAAAACCAAGAGATCTCTTGAGGTCTTGAAGGGGAGCTCAGACTGTATGTTCACAGGATAAACTGGAGTAGGATAGCCAAGTCCTACACCTAAGAAGGAGTAACTCTGGGGAAGGAGCTCTGCGGGAAGGGCCTGGGGGACAGTAAGCTGGACACCAGCCAGCAGTAGACCTGGCAGAAAAGAAGGTTTGACAGCAGTCTGGGCAGTATCAGCAGGAGCAGAGCCAGCAGAGGGAGGGAAGTGATTAACCCCTTCTACTCAGCATTTTTTGACCATATTGCAAATATAGTGTCCATTAAAAAAAAAAAAAAAAGACGGGGAGGGAGGGAGAGGTAAAACTGGAGGGAGTTGAGCAAAGGGCCACCAAGATGCTTGCAAGCTAGAACACACGCCCTTTGAGGAGAGACAGAGGAAGTGGGGCTTGTTCAGGCAGAAGAAGTGACAATTTTGGGGGCACTGAACAGCAGCTGCCTTATATATTAAGAAGGACTTTGAAATCCCCAAAATCCCATAATCACACAGATTCCTTAACTGACTTTCAGTGGACTTTCCTCCTTAATTCCACTACTTTCAGGAGGGTCTAGAAAATGGAGGGACTTGAGGATTTTCCTCCATGTTGACCAGCAGCAACCCTTAACTCAGACAAATACAAGAAACTCGAATTCATTTAATACTCCTGTCATCCCCATAGGCAGTTTGCAGGAGGTTAGGAAGAGTATGTAAGAATTAAGAAAACATACTTTAACTCCTCTCCCAACATGAAGAGGCTGAACTTTGCAGACACCAAATAGTCAACATCAGTCAGTATTCTTCTAAGCTTGACTCACTCCGAAATTTCAAAAATGTCTTCTTTAATTGCTAATTGTTGGGTTTTGGGTTTTGTACAGCATGAAAAATAGTGAGCTAATAAAGAGTGACCGTGTGATGTTCAGTCCCCTTTCCTACTGCTGGTTTTGGCATCCACAAGTGCGGGTACCATGGTAATCACAAAATATGTTGCTCTGCATCTCAGAATACTTTGTGGATGTCTTAGCTGGACATCAGTTACTGTCTCCAGTTATTTCCTGTGCTGCAATAAAAATAATTGCACTTAAATACAAACCCCAGATCTTCAGTATGGGTGACTGACAGCTTGCCATAACATCCTGGAGCATATGCAAAGCAACTTTCCCCCCTATAACTGAGGCATGAATTATCTTTCTTTTGTTGAAGGAAAAATGTATACATTGAAGGTTACCCTGAAGGATGTTTCAATCTGAATGCTGCCTTAGCTTGTGGTTAATTTCAGGTAATTGTAATTTATGGGTGAATGAAGTGTTTGGGCCAAAACCAAAAGCTGACTAGCTCAACTTCGGGCTTTCTTTAGAGAAAGCAAACCAAAACATACGGTTCTTGTTGAATATTTTAAAACCAGTAGGAACTGTGTGCTCAGTGAAGAGCACAGTTTGACTTACTGCTTTTTCTTTTCACTTTATAGTGTACGTAATTGGAAAAGGAGACTTCCAAGCATAGGTAGTTATTTGGTCTTTAGTTTCTGATCATGGCTGCCTTAGAACTTATTTATTGTCTTGCTATATAAAGAAACTGAAGTGCCTCGCTTCAGCCCCAATAGTATTCAAATGGTGGTCTCAAGAGATGGCTATGATGGCTGGCTCTGCGGTTTGAAAGGGAGAGGCAAAATAAGTTATGAAGAGTAGCTGTCTTTCCAGTGGTAGTGATTATATCCTCAGACCAGGGTTGAAGTTAATTCTGTCAAAAAAACCCTCCATGTTCTTCTGAGGTTAAGTCCAAATACAGGTTTCCTGCAGTTGATCTGACATATTTCACCTTTCGTGTCAGGATCTTTTTTCACACACAAAATTTATTCTTGCTAAAGCAGACAGTGATAATGCAATTGGTAATACGTTATAGGAATGTTTTTTGTTTATGTGTGAAAACTTAATTAATAATTTGGTTTAGTAGAAACAAAATTCTGAGTTATATTTATAAATTTTTTGCCCTCCGTGTGTAAAGGTAGTGTTTATATGCCATTGAAACTGATACAGGAACTATTTATTTTTTATAGATAATTAGGCATGAACCAAAGAAGGTGGAGATATGTATCTCTTTTGAATCAGAAGTTTTGTGACAGAAAATCCTATTTGTAGTATCTCTGTTTTCTCTGCTTATGGTCTGAAAAATCATTTACAGTATTTTATTTTCAGTAATGTTTTTGAGCATTGTTGTGAAATATGTCAGCATTGTATTTCCATGAAAGTATCAAAGGTGAAATTGAGCATTTTATTCTTAAGAGTAGGTTAATTGTCCATGCATTTAAATCACCTGTAAATTACATGGGTTGCAATAGAAGACATGGGCTCCTCAAATGTTTTTGTGAATCTCAACCACGTCACATGTCTCTTTTTCATGCAGGTATATTTGGCCAGAAGCTGGAAGATACTGTCCGATACGAAAAACGATATGGGAACCGCCTGGCTCCTATGTTGGTTGAACAGTGTGTGGATTTTATCCGACAGCGGGGGCTAAAGGAAGAAGGCCTTTTTCGACTACCTGGGCAGGCTAATCTTGTCAAGGAGTTGCAGGATGCATTTGACTGTGGAGAGAAGCCTTCTTTTGACAGGTAAAATCCTCCAGCTGTCCCCCACTCCCTGATGCCTAGACAGGACATGATCTGCTGTAAAACACGTGGCAGCAACAGATAGAATGAGATGGTTTTGTAGGTTTTTCTGTATGTTTCCTATTATCACTTTAAAATGTCTTCTCTTTTTTTTTTCTGACTTTGATGTCTGATTTCAAAGAGTTTCTGGAGAATTTCCATTTGTGAAAAGCTGGTTAGGAAAAGTATTGCTAATGGTTTGGCTTAATCAAAAATATCTGGATTGCCTTGATCTTAGTATCATTTGAAATACAGTGGTGATGCTGGCATTTAGTCAGTTCCAGAGAGGAAGAATTTCTCTTATCACCAATTTCAGTATGTTCTGTTACCTATAAAACTGACTGGAAGGGAAGTCTACTTTTATGTATTCCTTTATAATTTTGGGCCTTTGGTCTTAAAATAAAAGTTGCAATGACCATAATAACAAACCTATGTGGTTTTGAGGGTCCAGGTCCAATTTGTATTCCAATATTTATATGTATTTGTAAAACTAATGAGAATTTTCTGGGCCAAGGAAGAACCTAGTCCTGTTCACACAGCTGTGTATGATTTCAGTCCTTTGTAAGATTAATTTTTTCTGCGAGTTCAGCTCTCCTCCTATAAGCATTGATAGCAGTTGTCCATGTATTCAGAGTGTGCAATGAGAGAAACAGAACCAGTGGATTAGGAATGCCACGTAGCCTTTTTAACTCCAATCAGAATTAATATGATAGTAATGAAATTCCAATTCAAGAGACTGTTAAACAGTAGTTGTCCTCAGTGTGTGCCTTAAGTGACATCCGAAACACACCTCCAAAATGGAATCGGGACACTTCAGTTGAGGGTGTAATGTGAATTAGGAGGAAGAGGCAGGTTACATTTATTTTGTGGGACCTTTGACTGATAGCAATGCAAGCAACAGGAAGGAAAGCATAGATTGATCTTTTAGTGCAAAAACATGCCATGATATGAACCCGATTGCTGGAAATCATTTACCTCCCTTCCTCCCTTCCCTATTCCTATGAAGTGAGCAAATTTGTTATGCATGAACGTATGTGTATCACAGACGCACAAAGGCAGACATCTGTAATGCTGTTTTATCTCCAACGGCTTTCTCAGTCCTGACCCTTACTTCAAGAAATGTCGAGAATTTATAATGCTCTGGAAAAGTCAATTGTCTTCCTATGTGGTTTATTAGTTTCTCACCAGAAGGTGAGAGTTAGGATAATTGACCAGAAAATAGCTTTAAGGAGCCAGAGGACTGCGGGAAGTGACAGTGTTAGCTGATAAACGTTTGTAGTACACTCATTGATTGGGTAACTTCTTTAAAAATGGTGAAGTAGCATCCATTGGGTATGTTTTCCTTACTTGGACATCAAGATAAATATTACAGGTCATGTCTCTGGCACAGCCTCTACCAGAGATACAAGTAGGCGCATGGCAGAAACGAAAGGTTCTTTTTTCCGTGCCTGTAAGCCAAATAATTGTGGAGGAAATGCTTAAGAAAACAACCCACCCTCAAACTCCAGGAAGACTATGTACTGAGCACCCCACTGAGAGGTACAGCTTGAAAGAGGTGTACAAGTTCTATCTGTTTAAAACAAATGAGACCAAGGCTCAGCTGCTTTTTTTTTTTTTTTTTTTTTTTTTTCAAGGCTATCTAGCAACATCTGTAGCACGCACTAATGAGCCCCAGGAACAGGCATGCTAGCTGAGCTTTAGCAGAAGAAATGGAGAAGAGATTTTACATGCTACTGCTGTGAAGAAGGCACATAATCTCTACTGTAGCAATTAGAAACATCAGCAGGAGTTGCCTATAAATTGCTGGTCCTGCAGTTCTGCTTCTGAAGCTTGGAATTTATAGAACACTGACCTTGTATATCCATGTGTCTTGTTGTGAAGGGTACTTTTTCACATTTGAGTTTGGAGAGTTGTGATTTTGGTATAGCAATGGTCCAGAAGTCAGACAGACATAAATTCTGTTCTGATACCTGCCATTGTTTCCATTGGGCATCTACTTTTTTCCTCCAACCTTTTATTCCATTTGCAAAATTTTGAGGCGACGTTCATTTCACAGTGTTTATAGAGTGCCTATGTGATTTTGGGGTAACTTTTTTTTTCATTGTGCTGAACAGCAGCACAGTCTCCAGGTTTGATGCAACCTGTTTGACAAGTTGAGCTCTTGGAAAGTGGCCACAATATGAAAAGTTGCTGTAGAGAAAAGAAAAAAATATATACGTTAGGGGTCTGTGCTTACTTTCTCTCATGAGCCTTCAGGTCAAGTGTTTAATCTCTAATTATGTTATTGCTAGTCGAAAGTCCACTGGTGCAAAATCTAGCTCGGTTCTGTTTATTCATTTACATTTTGCCCATTCTCATACATCAATAATAATAAAGATGTGTGCAGTTAGAGCTGAGCTGGTGTTTTTGTTGATGGGACACGAAACACAATGGAATCCAGGTCACGCTTCTGTAGTGATGCTGGGTCACCGGCTCTGACTGGGAGAAAGACTAGCTGCTGTTATCAGTGTTGGAACTAATACAAAGAGCTGATGTTTGAGGAGTTTGGCATTTTTCATACTGGCATTTTTTCTCTGTATCAGTGCACATAAGTCAAACAAAGACTTTAGAACAAGTGAAAGTGTTTTGAAATGTATGCGTAGGTTTGTGTATATGTTTGTGTGAGAAATTATTATTAAATAATCCTATTTATGCTTTCTTAGCTAATTCAGTAAAATACGTAACTTGTAGAATTAAATGCAAAAACAAAGGTAAGATCATACAGCCATGATTAAGTACTCCTTTAAAACATCATCTTTGTTTTAAGATGGTTGTACCATCTTAAAACACCTTACAGCTGCTGGGAGATGGAGTTCAAAGGCACAGATCTGCTCTTTTGCCCAGAGTTCAGCTGCTGTCCACGGTTCTGTGGAGACCCTCCTCTCTTGCATTCCTATCCGCGTCCCTTTGGCAAAGACCACAGAACGAATGCAAGCAGAACAAATGTGGCACATTTGAAAGAAGAAGTAAAATAGCTTTGCTCAAAAGAAAATGCAGCCATGTTTTGAAACATAAAACTGGTTTTATAAATGGTAGCTCTCACATGAGTTAGCAGCTGGATGTTCCAATACTTAAGTCAGTTATAAAAACGCAGAGTGCATCCAGGACAAGTCGGAGAGTGGCAAAAACCTTCATGTATTAATTTGACCTTGATCTTGTAGTTGGATAAGATGTTGCTGGAGAATCGTGAGCTTTGTGTATGACAGTGGAACCAGTATTTGAAATTTCTCAAACTCACAGAATGAGAAACCCCAGTATCTGATCTGAAACATCAAATACCCCACCCCACCTAGTATGAAAACTGGAACATCAGCATTTCTCACAGTCTTGGAAAGGGGAGGTACAGCTGCTGCAACTGAAAACTGCTGAGGCCTTTTGTGTGAAGAAAGAAAAACACAATTGAAAATTGTATGTCAGTTTAAAAACAAAAATCAATAAAACCCTCGCTCCCTCTGTATGTATCTGCACATATTATGAAATCTACTTTAAGGAACTAACAGTGCAATTAGGCAATCACTCATACTTGCTACTGTTTGAAATATCCTTGGTATTTCCAGTACAGCTCCACCTCTGTGTAAAATTGTCCCCTCCAGGGAATCCATTTTGCTTGCCCTTGGGGTATTTGCTTCTCTCTGCTTGTATGGCTTCTATTTTAAATGTAAAGTCCCTCAGCTCCTTTGCAAATCACACATTTGTAATGACACAAAGTGGATTATGACTATTTGTTCTGTAAAATTAGCATAGCAAATATGGCACTTCATAAGGAAAATAACATAAGGGTTTGTTATACAATTTTTACCTAGAAGGGGTACAAAATTGGATTTCTCTTTTTGTGTTACCCCTTTCCGTCTACTGTTCATCACAATTGCTACCAGATGACACGAGAGTTAAGACTGCTCAGGGAGAATAAAATATTTGAAATGTCACTGAAACAAATATTAATACTTACGTGATTGATTGATTGATTGATTGATGTATATGGCTTGGATTTTCATATCTACTATCACAGATGTATATAGTCCAGTAGTTCAGAAGAGTTTAAAGTTACATAGCTCACCTGCCTGTGTTTGTGTGTATGCAAAAAAGAGAAGGAAAGCACATAAATGCATATTTAGCAAAACAAAATCCCTGTTACTTTCTCTCATGGGTCTGAATTCCTCTAAAGAAATATCACTTACTGCTATAGGCACCATTGCAATCAGCTGAGGAAAGGGTATGTAAGTGGCAAATGCTAATGGTTATTTACCAGAGCCAAATAACCCAGAATGTAGGACTTGTATGTTCCTGTGCATTTAATCACTGGGATTGTTGAAGCAAAATAAGACAATGACGACAATGGTACTAAGATAATATCCTCAAGGTGAGAAGGACCACATGTACAATCCTTACTGTCCTCCAGAGACAAAGAATGTTTTAAAACTTTGGTGAATACAAGAAACTGGACCTGTCTCAGTGGGGCTGTGGTCTGCATTGGCACTGTATAGACTGCAAATAGACATTGACTTGGAAATCGCTGGTTATGAAAGTTGTTCTTTTATTTTACAAATACAAGCCTGTACATAAGAATTTCTTTGTTTAGAAGCAGATAGTTCCCCACAAGGAAGGGGCTTTATTCCCTTCTGAGTGGGAAAGTACGGTAATCCCTAAACAAAACATTTTTATGTGAAATGATGTCTTCACTAGAAAGTTGGTTCCTGCCAAACACAAATGGCCTTAGGTCTGTGAAAATTCCTGTTTGTTTCTGCATGTTCCAGGCTTCCTTCCCTGACCCTTACAATCTGCTCATCAGTTATGTCTCTGGAGCCACTTCCACATCCCTTCTAATTCCAGCCCTCTTTCTAACCAGCTAGCAGAAATAACCTCTGCATATGTCACAACTTAAAGACCTAGCCTAGCAATTAAATACACGTTAGGAGACACATTTCTAGCATGTTGTAAGGGTCATTAAATCGGTTTAATTGGTATCCTGCTGTAAGAGAGTGTGTTTTTAGTTATTGGCAGTGAATGAACATTTGTAGTTGATTCGCATGAATTTCAGTTTCAGAAATGGAGTTGGTATGTCAGCTGTGATTAAAAAAAAAAAGGCAGTCATGTAACTTGCCGATGACAAATGACTTCTTAGATGGCCATGGTCACCTTCAAGAAAGGATGACATTTTGTTACTATGCGGAAGGTCTGAGAGTGTGGTTTTTAAAGCATCTTTACTTAGGGTTACAAGATTTGTGGCTTTCTTTTCCAGTAAACAGTAACAGGTAGGTTATTTGTGGTGGTTTTCCATGTTTTATATATACTTGCAATCCTTGCAGAATCTTACAGGAACTTAACAGCCTTTCTGAAAACCTGTCAAATGATGAAATAATTTAGCAGTGTATTCACTGGAGCTGGTTGATTTTTTTTCTTGATGGGAACCCATCTGTTTCTTAGGCCTCTGCCCACCTTACCTGAAAGCATTTGCGTCTCTCTTTAAGGATCTATATTTTTCTAAGTAATTTTTAATGTCCTTCCATTGAGTTTGTCTTTTAATTTGTCTGTCCTAAATTGCTGTCTTCATTGCTGCTTTTAAAGCATCACTCTGTAGCCTGGATGAATTGGCTGCTGTTATAGTAACTGAAGTGGATGTCTAACTTGGAAATAGAGTCTGTCAATCTTCAGTATTCCTTGCGGTGCTTACTCCCCTGAATGGGTCCCTGGAAGGCAGCATGGATTGTAAAAATCATGAGCACAAGGACAAAGGAGTAGAATACTGTTTGGTTTTTTTTCTCTGTCTAAGCAGAAAAATAAGAATTGAGATCAGTGTTAACTTAAAGTAGAGCCAGGCTCTTGTTGCAGCAAGGAGAGGAGGACAGACAGCTCAGGGCTTAAAATGGTAAATGCTTTCATATATGTTTCACAAGTTGTAGGCAAAATTTCAGCTGGTACTTCGATTAGGCAGGGTACCACTTGCACTAGATATGCATTATGTAGGAAAATGATACAGAGAGTAATGCTTTGAAGATACCTACACAGAGGAACAAAAATCACAGAGGACATTCAACCAGTAATGTTATGCATTTGACCTGACCTTTGAATTTCTGGACCGATGCCTGACTACCAAAAACAGTTGAATCACTGTTGATTCATCATGACATTACTGACCAGGCTTTGCCCTCCTAGCCTCTGGGTACTGGCTTCTCAGCAGTAACAGTGCTCTGATTCTCTCTATATATACTTATGGACATTTGTAATATTCCCTTGATGTTGCTTACTCAGTGTTTCATCGCTAGTTTATCATGCACTTAAGCTGCCTGCAGACTGGCAGCAAAGGTACACACTGGGCAGCCAGTTAGGAGCTCATCCTCCCATGTCCGGAAAACATGTACTGGCCTGAGAGCTGCTCTAAAGACCTGAATGCTGCTAATCAGGAGCACAGTCATCAAATGTTGTGGTGGATACAGGCTATGTTGGTGAGGGAGACTCTCTGTTTCCAGATTGTGATCTGTGACACATCTGAAATGATGGAGCTGTAATTCTAGTAGTTCCAGGAGGTACTGATACACAAACTGAACTGTATTGTTCTCCTTTGATTTAGTACCAGAACTCCTAAAGGCATAGAATCATAGAATGGTTTGAGTTAAAGATCATCTACTGCCATGGGCAGGGACGCCCGCCACTAGACCAGGTTGCCCAAAGCCCCTTCCAGCCTGGCCTTGAACACTTCCAGGGAGGGGGCATCCACAGCTTCTCTGGACAGCCTGTTCCACTGCCTCACCACCCTCACAGTGAAGAATTTCTTCCTAATATCTAATCTAAATCTACCCTCCTTCAGTTTAAAGCCATTACCCCTCATCCTATCGCTCCATGCCCTTGTAAACAGTCCCTCTCCAGATTCCCTGTAGGCCCCTTTAGGTACTGGAAAGCTACTGAGTCTCCCCAGAGCCTTCTCTTCTCCAGGCTGAACAACCCCAACTCTCTCAGCCTGTCTTCATAGGAGAGGTGCTCCGGCCCTCTGATCATCTTTGCGGCCCTCCTCTGGACTCGCTCCAACAGCTCCATGTCCTTCTTATGTTGGGGGCTCCAGAGCTGGATGCAGTACTCCAAGTGGAGTCTCATGAGAGTGGAGTAAAGAGGCAGAATCACCTCCCTTGACCTTCTGGTCACGCTTCTTTTGATGCAGCCCAGGATGTAGTTGGCTTTCTGGGCTGCAAGTGCACACTGCCAGCTCATGTTGAGCTTTTCATCCACCAACACCCCCAAGTCCTTCTCCTCAGGGCTGCTCTCAATCCATTCTCTGCCCAGCCTCTAGTTGTGTTTGGGATTGCCCTGACCCACATGCAGGACCTTGCACTTGGCCTTGCTGAACTTCATGCAGTTTGCACCAGCCCACCTCTCCAGCCTGTCAAGGTCCCTCTGGATGTCATCCCTTCCCTCCAGCGTGTCGACTACACCACACAGCTTGGTGTCGCCAGCAAACTTGCTGAGGGTGCACTTGATCCCACTGTCCATGTCGCTGACAAAGATGTTAAACAGTGCCGGTCCCAATACTGACCCCAGAGGAACACCACTCGTCACTGGTCTCTGCTTGGACATCGAGCTGTTGACCGCAGCTCTGTGAGTGCGACCATCCAGCCACTTCCTTGTCCACTGAGTGGGCCATCAGTCAAATCCATGTCCCTTGCCCACCAATGCTGTAACCCCGTCACAGAAGGCCACCAAATTTATTAGGTATGATTTGCCATTAGTGAAGCCATGTTGGCTGTCACCAATCACCTCCTTATTTTCCATGTGCCTGAGCATAGTTTCCAGGAGGATCTGCTCCATGACCTTGCCAGGCACAGAGGTGAGATTGTAGTTCCCCAGGTCTTCGGTTTTTCCCTTTTTGAAAATGGAGTTATGTTCCCCCTCTACCAGTCAGTGGAAACTTCACCGGACTGCCATGACTTCTCAAATATGATGGAGAGTGGCTTAGCAACTTCATCTGCCAGTTCCCTCAGATCCTGCAGATGTGTCTCATCAGGTCCCATGGACTTGTGCTCGCTGCCCTAAGGATCTTGAACTCCACCATTTCATGGTCACTGCAGCCAAGGCTGCCCTTGAGCTTCACATTCCCCACCAGCCCCTCCTTGTTAGTGAGAAAAAGGTGCAGCATGGCACCTCTCCTTCTTGGTTTCTCTATCACTTGGAGAAGGAAGTTATTATCAACACATTCCAGGAACCTCCTGGATTGCTTATGCCCTGCTGTGTTGTTCCTTCAACAGATATTGGGGTGATTGAAGTCCCCAGTGAGGACCAGGGCTTGTGAATGTAAGACCACTCCTACTTGTCTGTGGAGTTCCTCATCTGCTTGGTCTTCCTGGCTGGGTGGCCTGTAGCAGACCCCCACTACAGTGTCCCCTGTTCCTGCCCTCCCTCTAATCCTGAGCCATAAGCTCTCGGTGGGTTCCTCATGCATGCCCAGGTGGAACTGCATGCACTCCAGCTGGTCATTGACATGCAGGGCAACACCCTCTCCTCGCCTCTCCTATAAATGGAATTATAGCTTCACAGCTTGTTGTTCCCTACTGTTTGTTCTTTATGCAAACTGTTTATGTGTCATCATGATCTAGAGCTATTTTTGGCACAGCATTAATCTTTTCGTAATGTGACATACCCTGTTAATATTTCCTCTCTGAGAGTTTATGAGGAGCTTGTTGGCTTAGTGCTCTGGAGCACTGACTCCAGCTCTCTGAACACACTGTCTGCTTGTCCGAGTGTGAGCGTTATGTGTGGATTTCTGGTGACCTGCTGGCTTCAGTAATTTTTGTTTATGGTAGAGAGGATGAAAAACTCCAAGCGGTGTAATCGGTCTGACAGCCACTTCCACAGTGTCTCTGTGGTATCACAAAGGAAAGTGCTGTCAAAACAGCAATGCCATGAGGGATATTAATGACAAAGTTCAGATGAATGGGGCTTTGAATATGTGTAGTCTGATGACTAAGGAGAGGCTGTGGTGCATTTGCATTTGTAATGCTTTTGCATGGACAGTGGGGCTGTGGGGGATGCTCCTTTGTAAACGTATTAACAGTAATGCAGTATTAATGTTTTAGTGAGGTAAGTAATCTTTTTCAGACTTTCCAGCACGACATGCCAATATTGACTGTATCTTAGCTCGCTAATGCTTTTTGTGTTGCATTCAATTTTCTGCTTCGTGCTTTGTCATTCCCATTTCAAGCTTGTAATTATTCATTGTGCACTTGGAGAAAGTCTGCCTCAAGTAATGAGGGTTGTTCCAATTTAGATAACAGAGGAGTTTCTGCTGGTATTGACGTTCTCTATTTTAATACTTGTTAATGAATCCTTTTACTCATGTTAATTATGAACGTGTAATCATGGAACACTGTCAGATAGCAAAAGAAATACCAAGATAGGTCTAATCATTAAGTTTCTGTAGCTGTAATGGTCCTAGAACGTAAGCAAGGCCAGGTTTGAAGGGAGAAATACTGCCTTGTCTTAAACTAATCAGTTGTAGCTGGAAAAAGTCCAGCAGGAAAAGATCCTCTACAGGCCCTGGAAAGATCCATGTCTTACAAACTACACAAATGCCCTCAAGGCAGATATATAAATGCTGTTGGTTGACTTAGACTGTGGACAGAACACTGCAGACCAGAAAGGGAAATAAATGCTCCCAATCCTCAAGAGAGCTTGAAGTTCAGCACTCTTTTGAAACTCACAGCTGTCCTCTGTGGCTAAAATGCACTTAATAGTATATGTGGATTGAAACACCTAAAATACAGATGAATTAAAACTGGATTCTGCCATTCTTAAGTTTTCCTCTGTATTTATACCAAAAGGTGTGAAAAACCAAACTAGACTGCAAGGTCTAAACAGGTCTCAGGCTATATGAAACACTTTTAGTTACATTATTATAAAAAAATGGACATATTTTTATACCAATATTTACATTGAAATAAGAAAGTTTCTAGCTTTTGTCTAAGTGCTGTTAAATAGAATTTAAAAATCCAGTTCTTAAAGAACTTTGTAAACAGTATGTGTGTGTATTTATCTATGTTTATTTATGCTGCCAAAATCTGTATGGTAATTTCTGTATAGATAGATTAAGTCCTAAGCAGTTTTTCAGTACAGTTTAGGAAAATAAAGGTAACAAAAATTTTCCAAAACCTATTTGCAGTCCCACCATCTTGTGGCAGTCTGTGGTATTGCCTTAGCATTCGGTCAGCAGAAGGAAAAAAAAAAATTAAAAAATTAAAAATTGCAACTATGTCACTGTCTACTAATTGGGACCTGGATTTCTAACCCCAGATCAGAAAGCACCTTTCTGTAGACTTGTACGCAGCATGTACTTTAGAAGCTTAGTTTGAGAACACAAGTCTTTTTATTGTTTCCTTGCTCCTCAGCATCCTGCCTTCCCACTTCTCTCTCAGTTCTTCCTTAGTAGAGCTACAGTTCAACTAATCCTTCATAGTGATAGTCTATCAGTAGTTCACACTGAAAGGAGAAAGTTTATAAATTGCATTAGTTTTCAGGACTTTTGTCCCCTTCTTCAGCCTTTTTATCCTTCATTTGCTGTGCCCTCAAGGAGCAAGTATTCTACTTCACACTCGGGACTGGTGTAAAATTAATCTTATTTACTACACAAAGCATGATCCTGGCAGTAAAAAGAAGAGAAGATATTGCTTGATCCCCTCACTGGGAGACCTGTGTGCTAACTTTTAATTATTCTTCAGTAACTTCTCTCACTCAGCGTGCTTGAATCTTGTATTTTGGAAAGGCCTCTCTAGTTTTATGCAAATGGTCTGGTCTCTGGAAAGATGTGGTTCAGTTCTTCAGCAAGGCCTGAGGAGTTTCTTTGTTCAAATAATAAAAATCGTAATAATACAATCTTCAGAAAGACCATCAATGCTGACCAAAGTTACATTCTCTGCAGAGTGATGGCCTGTGCTCCCTTTGACGCCGCAATGTAGGGCACTGTCCAACAGCTGCCAGCTCACATCTGCTCTCTGTGGCTGCTGCTCTCCTTCAGAGTCTGCAAAAGTCTTTCCTTCTGTATTTGCTATTTGCTTTCCTGATGCACCAACAACTTAGGAAACTGAAGATCTCTCTGTAAAATTTGCTTCTTGTATAAGGCTGAATAGTGGCAACTGCCTGGGCATGCATGCCATAGTTCTAAAAACTAGCACCAATGACAACAAGATGTGTAAGCAACTACCTGAGAGATTACTGGGGTCTTGGTTTTAAACCCTTAGGTTGTGCAGTCTGTAAAGAGTTTTGTTAGCCAGGATGACAAGAAGAGCTTAAATTCACTTAGTTGAATCTGGATTGGGTGTGGGTAGAAGGCAAAGGTTAGAGGTCAAATCTGACCTAGCATTTAAATTTCTCATGAAATAATACAACTGTGTCTAGTTTCATGTATAGTACTGTTCCTTACATATCTTATATATGCATCTGAGCAATGGGGCAGATTCCATTTTGGATCCAAGTCAATCTACAAGTAGAGGATTGCAATCAAGGGATTAAAATTTGAACCTTCCTTAAAAATGCAGACTTTTGTTACTGCTTTGTTTATAGAGTTTCTCTAGAAAATGCTTTTTGGAATTTTGGCTGGGAATTATTAATGACTGAAATAGAAATGTTTTCTGGGAATTTATTTCAAGGGGTGGTGGTTAACATTTAAATAGATACAGTGCTTTATTATTTCTCTTCTGTTTTGACTTCGATTGCTCATACCATACCACATTAATCTAAGGTTGTTCCCATCATTCTTGTTAAGATTTAACTTAGTAAAAGCCATTATTGTTTTAACAGATCATTCCAAAATAATGATTAACATACCTCTAGCAAAGCTTAAGTGTGTCAAATACCAGTGGTTCCCTTTGAGAGACTGTGAGTTTAAAAAATGTTCCAAGTGTGAAGTCTCCAAAGAAAAAGAAAATACACAATAATGCACGTTGTAGAAACGTCTGTGCATTTTCTGTTTCTTATGAATGAAATTACCATAATTTAGTATCTGGTTTTTTGATTTTTCAGAAGTTGGAGGGAAAGATATCAGCTTGCAGTGCAACTCTTTATGTGAACCAGGGAAAGCATGTAGAACATTCCAGTAAGGATTTGAATAAATGCCTGAGTAGCTAAATCCAGAGATGGGTCAGAAGTAGTGCAAGAGAGGTTTCTTCATGCTAACTTGTAGTTTTTATCTATTTCTATTTATTTCTTTTCAGAGAAGCACTCCTAAGTTACCAGAATGTCACTTTACACACCACAGAAACATTTAAGCAGGTTTTATTGCAAACTCTGAACTTGTGATTTTGATCTTTCTCCCATCTTACTTTCAGTACACCTGATAAACAGCCTAGGCTCCTACTAGCTGTATCCAAAAACCCATTAAGTTTCTGATATGTCATACCAGGTCTTTGACTGTCAGCCCTATAACATTACCTGTTGTGCTAGCACTCAGACATTTTCTAAGTTCGGTTGCAATGCCTTAGCTTACTTAGTACAGGATAGAGCTAAAACTCATTTCCCATGGAATTATGTTCCTGTGTGTAAAGTATATCGAGGTTTTCGGTGTAACGGTACAGCTAAAAGGCACAGTAGTCATCTCGTGGGAGCCCATAGGAAAAAGATGCATGCCAGGGAAAGAACTGCAGTTCAGATGGGGAAGTTTCAACTAAACACCTGTGGTATATATGGTCTCCTTTAAAACTTGCTTAATACTGATACCAGAGTGTCATGATTTAACCCGGCAGGTAGCTAAAACCACCACAGCCATTCACTCATTCCGCCCCCCCCCCCCCCCCCCCCCCACTGTGGGATGGAGGAGAAAATCGAAAAGGAAAAAAAAGTAAGACTTGTGGGTTGAAATAAAGAGAGTTTAATGGGACAGAAAAGGAAGATTAATAATAATAATACAAAAAAAGTTATGAACAGCAAAATTTCTCATCACCTAACGCTGATGCTCAGCAAGTTCCTGAGCTGCCCCACCTCCTGGCCCACCCTCCAGTTATATACGGAGCATGACATCATATAGTATGGAATATCCCTTTGGCCAGTTTGGGTCAGCTGTCCTGGCTGTGTCCCCTCCCAGCTTCTTGGTGCTCCCCTGCCTCCTCGTTGGCAGGGCAGTGTGAGAAGCTGAAAAGTCCTTGACTGCTTGGCAACAACTAAAAACATGTGTGTTATCAACATTATTCTCATGCTAAATCCAATGCACAGCACTATACCAGCTGCTAGGAAGAAAATAAACTCTATCCCTCCCTAAACTAGGACACAGAGGAGATGGTGATATAGTGGAGTGGAGACATGTTGGGCATGTTTTGGGAGCTGGAGCCATCTCTGGTAGGAGAATAATCCCCACTGTGTAAATATAATACCTGGTTTCTTGCTCAGGTGAAAATGAAAAACATCTGTTGAGATGGATTTTGCATGCCTGATGTGAGATGCCTATGTAAGAGAGCCAAGATCTTCTCAATACCTGTGCCTGCAAATAGGACCTTATGTTTAATTATATATGGTAATAAATCAGCAGAGTTGACAGACTCTTGCTTGCAGGTATTCTTTATAGGACAAACACACATGCCCCCCCGCCCAAAAGATTACAGATACAATCTATAAATGTATATACTGGTGCTGAGTAAAATCTGAGGTGACAATAGAAACATTAAGGGGCAGTTTTTAGCCTGTCAATCTCACAGTATTATCCTGATTCACAGTAACGACTTCTTATACTTCAACCCAACAGCAATACAGATGTGCACACAGTGGCATCACTGCTTAAGCTGTACCTAAGGGAACTCCCAGAACCAGTGATACCGTACGCAAAATACGAAGATTTTCTTTCCTGTGCCAAAATGCTCAGCAAGGATGAAGAAACGGTGAGTTGGGAACTTGACAAAGATGAAATAAAAGGCTGGCATGTTAGAACCTGCTCCAATTTTGAGCAGGAGAGAGGCTGGTGATTACCTATCCTAATTTAAGATGTGCATCTATTAGTTGAGGCTGGTTTTATATGAAAATTGTTGCGACCTAGGTCATTTGGAAGTCTAAATAAAGGCACATAGCATAACCTTAGCTGTATTTATCGCATGTAACTGTATCCAGTTCAGGTAGACATCACTGTGGTCAATAGCTTCCATTTGGCATGGAAGAGACTTATATTTTCATGGATTATCATTCTGAACTGTAAAAGGAAGGGTCTTAGTAGCTGCTGTCCAACTCTTCCCATTGAATCAGGGGTCATTTTCTTCTAAGCATCAGGATGCCAACTTTTACTGATTTCTGACTGAAAGCCAACAGACTGTCATTGCCTGTCATTGAATCAGAAGGCCTCAAAAAGATGGAGGCAGGCCAGTGGAAGCAGGCCACCTTCCAGACTCTTTTAAAACAGCATAACACAGATGAACAAAATAAGGATTCTGACTGATAATATGTGCCCTGCAGTGACACAGGCCTACGATATATTAGTCTGAAGACATAAGAAACTGATTGCTTGTTTTCACATTGTTCTGTGTGCTTATGGGTAATGAGGGCAACCCTGATATTTTCTTTTCAAAGTAAATACAAATAGGCTCATTCTGTTGATTTCAGTCTACTCCCCTAACTTTCTAAGGTGGTTTTTTTTCTGTTTAATTCCTTTTTTTATATTTCAAATCCTGCTAGAACCGGAACCTCTTCTATCTAATCTTCTAATCAATTGAATAGGAGCCCCTCTTTTCTAACTAGGAGACCATCTCCTTTCTGAGCCTTCAGTTGATGACTGCCAACAGCAGAGGTGGTAGTTGTTCTCATCTGATGGAATGGTGGGGGGGGAAGAAAGGTCTGTGGCAAACTGTCTACTATGGTCATAATCTCTTACACACGCTGAAATCAGACTGGTTTCTTTGCTGTCCTTTACAGCTTGCTACAAGGTGCAGATTTTTGTCAGCTGCTTGCAAAAGGTGTGAGCGGGCTGTTCAGCTGGTTTAATTCGAGCTGCTCTTTGCACAAGTTATGGCAGGAGATCCTCAGAGCTAAAGTTGTTAGTGCATGTTGCATTATGTCTCTAACCATTGATAGTTCCAGCGTAAAGCCACCTGACACCTCTGCAGTTAGTCATCATGCAGTTTATACTTGCAGTGATATTCATTTTCAGATTAAATTTTTAGCCATTTTATATTGGCTTAGTCCAGAGCATATTTATGTAGTTCCTCTGCAACTATGTCACAAAGCACTTTATTAAATTAATTTTGAAAGCATGATTCAAATTACAGTGGTCTTTTGGTGCTGGAGTTGGTGCTGGCAGTTTGTGAAAAATCAGTACTATAGGTGATGAGCCACATCAGTCCTCTTTAGGCTGGCTTAGTGGTCTAGCTATAAGGCTGTCTGACCAGAATTTCAGTTGATCTTTCTCCATGCAGCAGTTAAAAGTGCAGTCACTGTTAAGGGAGAGTGCTGTGCATCTTGTTTCCTTTCTTAGGCCACAACCAGCAAACTTGTGCACTATGATGGTCCACCCATCTTGATTTGCATTTGTTTCAAAACCCCACTGATGCTGGCAAAGTACCAAAACTCTATACTGAAAGAGTCTAAAGGCACTGGTTGATAACGAGCGTAGCCAGAGTCTGTTTCCACTGGGCACAGAAATTAGTGTGTGATGTTCTGCTTGTCCCATTCCAGGATGGGCACAAACTGAAATAACTGTTTATTGGTCTGAATCTAGTATGGACCAGAACTTGGTAAAATACCTAAATAGTTTCTCATACGAAAGTGCCAACTAGTTCAGACCAGAGCTGTTCCTGGAAGCTTCAGCCTTGTTATCAGCAGGAGGAGGAATGGAGCCCCTGGTCAAAAAAAGAAAGAGTGAAAGAGAAGGGAAAGACAGGATGAAACCAAGTTATGTATTTACTTGTTTATTTTTATGCAGAGCTAATCCTTGTTAACCAAATACAGCTTTCCGCATCCAAAATGGGTTCTACAAGCTTTTCCTGATGGTAACTGTTATATAGCATTTAAAGCTGCAGTTTCAGTGATGTGTTTATTCTCTTGTAATTTGAATTGCTGACATTTTTTTGAATCTCTGGTAAAATACTAAGAAACTGTGCCTCCCCACTCTTTTTTTTTTTCTTAAACCACTTAAAGGGCCTGAAAGAACTAGTGAAGCAAGTGAAGAGCCTGCCAGCTGTGAATTATAATCTGCTGAAATATATCTGTAGGTAAGTGCTCCTGCAAGAGTATCACAATGATATCATTATAACTGCGAGCTGACAGACAAACCTGTCTGTGTATGTGCCCTGAAGGAAAAGCATTACTCACAGTTGGAGGATTGGTGAACTTAAGTGAATGCACTAAAAATATAGGTTTACTGCATGACTAATTACTAATTTGTTCTATCAAGGTGCACGGTTATGACTTTCCTTTCATAAGCAGGCTGCACTCAACAAGAAATGCAAGAAGGTAGAAGTGAATATATTCTATCCTCTTTATAGGACCCTGTTTTCCCCATTTCTAACTGCAGTTATTGGCCTTGGCTGTGCGCTCCTGAAGCATGGTATCCTTGAAAACTATGTGTGTCTTGTAGTATATACAGTAGTTTTGTGGATACATCTAAGATCTTAAAAAACATGTCTCACACAGTTGCAATTTGTGAACTATAGAAAGTTCCCAGCATAAAAAAAAATATTTAAAAGAATATAAACTTTTTTTTTAATTGACAGTTTGCATTTTGAGGATGTTTAATGAGCCAAGTAGTTGATTAATTATGCTGGAGAAAGTTACCATCTTCAACAGAGTTATCTTGTAGTCAGTCCAGATTCAGATTTAAATTTTGTTTCCATGTATAATTTTGAAGAAAATCTGAAGAAGTTGAGGAGAATAGCCTTGAGCTTTCAAGATGTTCCATGAGGATTTGGAATGGAATACTTGAACTATGTTAAAAAACCATCACACTCTTTGAAGTTTGTTTGTTTTGTGGGTTTTTTTATTTCCTTTTCACATGTTCTTTAAAGGCCTCTTTCTTCCCCACAGATTCCTTGATGAAGTCCAGTCTTATTCAGGTGTAAACAAAATGAGTGTGCAAAATCTGGCTACCGTTTTTGGGCCCAACATCCTTCGCCCCAAAGTGGAAGATCCTCTGACTATCATGGAGGGTGAGCTTACTGTACATAACTTACAATAGAAAGAAGTAATGTACATACCAGTCCATGTGGTATGTGCAGTAAGTTCTATATATCTGTTTTATAGACAGAGAATTCTTCAACTTGAATGAACTTATGGGTTAAATCTTGCAGGTTATTATAAGTGACTTAAATGTGCAGCATTGCAAACAGACTTTGTATGAGATTGTGCTGCCCTGGAAACTTCTCTAAAAATGTACTTTTTCTCTCAAAACTTGCTGCAAATATGGCATGTTCTTATTCAGCATGTGTGGTTGGAGTGCGGTTAATATTCTACCTGCAGTTCTTAAGGATGAGAAGAAGTTAGTACAGGTTCATGCTGCAGTGACCCATGTAGAATCCCCCTACAAGGCAGTGGTATATTACATGCCTTCTTGCACAACAGTGATCGAATTGTCAGCTGCCTTCTGTTGTTTACAGCAATGTCCAGATGTAGCATTTTGCTGTGATTAAGACAGAAATACAGCCATGACAAATCTCCTGTAATTTCCTCCTAGGCTTAATCTTTGTGACTTTAATTCTCCATAAAATACATGACGCCTTTTCTCCCTCCAAACGCTTTTTTCTTAATATGTAGGATTTACTTAACTTTCTCAGAAATTAGGGCTGTACACAGACCCTGCACTGAAAACTTTGCCAAAATTCAAAAATGCAGTGTTCATAGTGTATTTGAGAGTGTGGGGATTTATTCTTTTTCCGAGAGTTTGATGCTTATTCTCTTCCCCAGATACAACAATTCCCCATATACTTTGTTCCTTTACTTGTTTTACTGAAGTCTCATGTTTCCTCCTCCTTCAATTCTTAACACACAACTATGTTGTTGTGAACAGAAGCATGGCGTTTCCAGATCATATATGAAAGCAGTGAATGCCCAGGGTTAGCTGTCTGAACAGTAGCTCAGACAAACCAGAAAACCTTCTAACGTGGAAAGGGTTTTTAATCATCATCTTCACTTTAATGTCTGGATTCTCATTGTCACAAAGAATGATTTGATCATGCATTTGTCGCAAAAGGGTTTGCAAGAGCAGGTGTCCAATTTATGTGCCTGTTTATTATGACTCTGCATGAGTATCGTCAAACCTGTGCAGCTTGAAATACCCTTAAATCTGCATTTGTGGCTTCCCCCTGATTTCTGTACATACTTGTCTCGAGTGCGCTGTGACTATCTCATATGGGGGTGCAGGGACGAGCTTCGCTGTGTTATTGAAGTCCTAGTTTACACGTTATATCATCTCCCCATGGTATTTTAAGAGAGAAACACAAGAATCTTTCCTGCTTTGTTTCCTTCCTCTTCAACTGTCTTGTCTCTCGCGGGAGTTACATTTTGTGTGTGTGTGCACGTGCATGCTGCCTATCACTTCACTTTGAACTTGTCTCTTTGTTTGTACCTACAGAACTGTCAGACTGACTGGAATAGTAGCTTCTCTTACCCTGACACTTCTGTAGAGCTTAGCATCCTGGTAGATAACTGCTGTGAATGTTTCTCTTGGTCAGGCAGCAAACTGTCCCTTTTTTTCCATGTTTTTGCATTAAATAGTACAAAAAGTACTTCACATTATTCGATAGATTGGAATTGGAAAGACATGTCACAGAGCTGATTTATACCACTGAAGTCAATGAGAATGGTATCACAGGATGACATTTACTGATGGCATACCATGTATCTTCAGCTCACCTGGGGCAGGGGAGATGAATGGAGATTTGGGATGGGGAGAGACAAGTTAGCCATTCCTAAATAAAATACTAACTTCTAGGTTTTTATTTTTCCAGAACTGGCTACTGCCTAAAGTTTTTGGGCTGGTTTAGGGGTGGGGGGTTTGTTTGGGGGTTTTTTTTAAAGTTTGAGCAAGAAAGTTTTTGGTTTGTTTTTTTTTTTTTTTTTAAACCAGGTGGAAAGGGAAAATAATACGTTTTTCCAGTTCTTGAAAGCAACTCTCTAGCTTGCTTATCAACAGCCCTAGCACTAAAATGATGGTGGCTGGTGTAGGAAATGGCATGTATACTACACTCATTGAAGGGAAATGCATACATTTTTTAACTAATGAGAAACAGGTTTGAATTAACAGATTTATGACTTCTCTTTAAGCATAACTTTAAGCTTTGACATGAGACAATGCTGATTTGCAATTAGGCTATGCATAATTAAATGCATAAGAACTTTTAACAAAGACTGTACATCAGTTGATGCTCATGGCCACCCTTCTTCATTGCTCTTTGCTTTTTGGAAAATACAGAGTACTTTTCTTGCACAGTCATTCAAAGTCAAACATGCAGCTATGGATAGCCATACCTGTATAATGGGGATGAGGAGATGGTTTTGTTTGGTTCAAGAGAGACTTTCCAGAATTCCAATCATGGGGCAATTTTTTCCTGTCAAATGCAGTGGTAAAATACCAGAGTACAGTGCAATGTTTGTAGTAAAATTCTGCACATAACAGTTAGTGTTCTTGGAAGGAATACAGCTAAACATGCCATGGGAATAACTAAGTGAATTGTCCTGCTGCATAGTTCTAATTTATGATTTTGCCTTAGCAAACAAACAAAAAAGAACACTAAAAAGAAGATGTTGTCCAGTACCCACATTGAATTGGCTCTTAGTAGTTGTATGTTAAAAGAGTCAGGTATAAAGATCTAGAATATTACAAAGGAGTTGATGTGAAACAATATTACGCAGTGGGAAATTATTGATCAGAAGAGCACAGCATGCCTCTGAAAGCTCTCTAGGAGCTTAAAAATGGGGTAGTTGTTATAACTACCTTGACCTTGTTCCTGTAATATTCCTAATAATCCTTAATGGGGGTCTGCTTAACAAAATAGAGTTGCACATTACCCCAAGTCCAGTTATAAATGCTAGAGTGTAAATTACAGTGCAGTCAAGTGGTGTGCACACCAAGGAGTTGTTCTTTAAGAGGAAAGGTAGACATCTATTACAGCAAGTAGCAAGCTGTGGTCCTGCATTACTTTCGTACTGTACTCTAACATGGCATAGTTTCCTGGTTCTATATAGTATCACTGTGGAGTGGTTAAAGGCATTCACATTAAATTAATTCTGTCATATTACTTCCCTGTTTTGCTCCAAAAGACTAAAATATCTGTGCTTCAGCTATGCAAATCCCTTGCCTGCCTGTTTTCTTTAAAACTACTAAATACAAGTACTGTGCCAGAATAAGACTGTGGTTTTACAAACAATTGCCACATTGAGTTGAAACACATCACTTACAATGATGTTATCCTTTGCTACTCATTATCTCCTCCTGTGGTCTTCCTGGGATGCAGTTACTGTCACTGTAACAGCTTCTTTGCAAAAGTTCCTGTTCTTGGGGGGTCTGTGAGGCCTGCTGGCTTGGTTTGATGGAAGGAAGAGGTGGTGCTGGTCTGGCCTGGTAGCCAGAGGCACTTCAGGCGTGTTAAAAGTTCACAGTGTTACACAGATGGATGCATTGCGTAAATGTTTGTATAAACTGAATGTTTACTAAGTATTTGTGGAATCTGATGGATAAAGTATACTTATGCCCTAGACGAAACAGGCCATTAATGACCACATGCTTGCTGTCTCCTTTCAGGTACAGTAGTAGTCCAGCAGCTAATGTCAGTGATGATTAGCAAACATGAAGAGCTGTTTCCCAAGGATGCAGACCCTCAGTTGGGACCTGAAGTATGCAACAACAACAATGAAATGCCAAAGAAAGCGATTGCAGGGCAGCTACAGAACAAAGAGAACAACAACACCAAGGAGACAGCAGTGAGGCGCTGCTCTTGGGACAAACCTGAGTCTCCCCAAAAGGGAAGCATGGACAATGAGTCTCCAACTGCTCTGCCAGGCAGCAAGACAAATAGCCCCAGGAACAGCATCCAGAAACTGGATGTCACCAGAAGCCCACCACTCATGGTGAAAAAAAATCCTGCTTTTAATAAAGGCAGTGGCATAGTCACCAACGGGTCCTTCAGCAGCTCTGTGGAGGGCCCTGAGAAGAGCCAGACCTTACCAAACTGTAACCTGCAAAGCAGGAGAACGTCATCCCTGAAAGGACCGGTGACTAAGATGGGCACACACAGCGTACAGAATGGAGGTGTGCGAATGGGTGTTTCTAGCACAGATGGGCACAGCAACACCCTCAACAGCCGGACCCCGGGCTGGGTGCCCAATGGCTACGTCACACTGAGGGACAACAAGCAGAAGGAATCGGTGAGTGAGTCAGGCCAGCACAACAGGCTTTCCACCTATGACAATGTCCACCAGCAGTTCTCTATGGTGAGCTCGGATGACAAACAGAGTGTGGACAGTGCCACCTGGTCAACATCCTCTTGTGAAATATCCCTCCCTGAGCACTCCAACTCCTGTCGTTCATCCACCACCACCTGCCCTGAGCAGGACTTTTATGTGGGTAACTTTGAAGACTCTGTGCTGGATGGACCACCACATGAAGACCTCTCTAACCCAGGTGACTATGAGAACAAAAGTGACAGAAGGAGTGTGGGGGGCCACAGCAGCCGAGCTACCAGCAGCAGCGATAACAGTGAAACGTTTGTGGCCAACAGTACTAACAATCACAGTGCTTTGCACAGCCTGGTGTCCAGCTTGAAGCAGGAGATGGCCAAGCAAAAACTAGAGTATGAGACAAGGATAAAAAGGTAAGATGATTTGGCTCTACCATCTGACTGCCTTTTGCAGAGTAAATCCAAGAAGATTTCCCTCTCATGACTTACTAGCAATCTGCACTAGCTGCAGTCACTTTTTGAGCATAGTATGCAGCGTAGTAGAGCACTTCTTATAATGTTTAATATGCATGACGACTATGTGTTTAGTACCACTGGGATTTCTGGTGCTTTCTATTGGAAAGCTAGATCCGAAATAGAGTCAATTTTTTAGACAAAACCCATGATGATAGCATTTTTTTTAAAATTGTTGATCCATATTTGCAACAACAGATAAACCATCTGAAGAAAGGAGATTAGCAGTGAAACAAAAGCATTCAGGACATTATCCTGACCTTGTAAGTGACACAAGTGCAACTACAGCAGGAGCTGAGTATCTACACTTCCAGAAGTAAAAGGAATATGTAGCCTGTTCCTGGACAATTAGATGGAGCTATTTGCTACTGTGCACCTTGGCAGTGGCTGTTATTAGGCATTTTCTAAATGAGCTACCGAAGCGATTGCCCTGTGAGAATGGTTCATTGATGAAGCCATGGTTTGTAGATACACCTCTCAAAAATTGAGTCTAAGCTTTTTAAGTGAACAGACACGTGTATGGATTTGTTGGTGGTGTGCATTTCTGCTCGAGTGAGTGAGGAGTGCTACTCAGGAGGTGTCTGCTTTTATTTCATTTTTGCAGCTTGGAGCAGAGAAATCTCACCCTGGAGACAGAAATGATGGCCCTGCATGAAGAACTGGATCAAGAGCGGAAGAAGTTCACAATGGTAGAAATCAAAATGCGTAATGCAGAACGGGCCAAGGAAGATGCAGAGAAGAGGAATGATATGTTGCAGAAGGAAATGGAGCAATTTTTCTCCACTTTTGGAGAACTGACAGTGGAGTCTCGCAGACCAGAAAGAGGCAACACCATCTGGATCCAGTGAGCATTGGAAGTGTAGACTGTGGGACTTTGGGGAAGGGCTTAGGGGTATTGTACTGTATCAGGTGGCTGGTCACCTGTCTGAGGCTAGTACTCAACATAATGTTATAAACCCTTGAAGGAAGAAATCATACAGACATTAACCACTCATATCTACAGTGTGTACTTATCAAATTATACTCTTTTTGAATGCTTCATGAGACTACTGTCAAGTGTTACAACTGGATATGTGTATATAAATTTTAAAAAAATCACCTTAGAGAGCAAGAGATGTATCTCAAGAAATATTTTAATGCAAGTCTTGTATTTAAACTGGTAAATTGAAATGTTGTTGCAATCAAGCTTTATATCAAGGCTTTTCTCCCTTGCACTTAACATAATAAGCTATTTTTGGCATTGTGTTACCATCAGCTTATTTTGTATATCAAATGTTTTTTGTTTTTTTTTTTTGTTTGTTACCCCTCTTGCTGGGGAGTGAAGATAAACAGATATGTTAAGCTATATGTGCCCGTGGTTAACCCTGATTTGCGTCGCTTCTAAAAAGACAGCAGGATGAGAAACAGCAGCACACTACAGGCAAAGTAAAGCAGTACTAATTTAACAGAATTGATGGCCAGGGTAGAAAGTACCATGGCACTCGTGTTGTAAAAACCAAATGAGGCTATCAAGTCTGCAAAATTGGAGACAATGGCAAAAGCTGCTTGTTTGGGAGCATACATGAGTGACAGAGTAAGAAGTTGGGAGAGGGGAAAAGGGAACTTAAGGGGAAGTCAATCACATGACCAGAGCTTTTTGGGGTACCCTAGAGAAGCCCTGTGCCTGATCACTGCAGCTCAGAGCAGAAATATAAACCAGTTGTTCTGACCATATTTGCATCTGACTCTCCTCTGGGTGAAAGTGAATCCTTTTTGTAATGCTGGTGAAGGGACACACAGAGGGGGTGAACCAGACGTCCTGAGAGCCTTGTCAGTGTGATGAGTGCTGAAAAAAATAACAAAAAAAATTATGTCCAGACTAGAAATTACCGGAGCAACTGTGTAACAAACAGGAAATAAGGAAGAAAACACACTAACATATTCACCACCCATATTTACAGTGTATATTAGCAAGTTATCATGCTGTCTGAATGCTCCATGAGATTACTGTCAAGTGTTACAACTGTGAAAGTTCCCAGGCTCTCAGCATCACCAAGGGAACAGCCTGGAGCCTACCAGCATGCAGAGTGCCAATGAAAAAGAAACAGCAAAGCCATGCTGTAAATTAATAATTTGTTTGGCATCTTTAAATATAGTAAGTATAAATGGTATTTTCTACACCACGTTAAGGGTTTTTTTTGTTTTTAACTTTGTGTTTAGGACTGTATTATTAGAGAGTGTTGTTGAGACATCTTGGCTTCCCTCTAGTGTCTGTTAAATATATTGCAATTATTTTTTAATTCCAATTGAGAAAGAATGATGAAGGTAGCCTCAAAGAACATTCTTGGTTATAGCATGTATATTAGAGAAGTATTAATTAGATGTGGGAATTATACTGGGAAGCAAACATGAGGTTTACATTTCAGAGAAATACTAACTTACAATGGAGAATTACGCATGGTGTTTGTGGATGCATTATTTGTGTCTGGTGAGGTTCAGAATCCCCTGTCAGGGCACCTGTTGTACTAATTACTGTGAACATGTCTAATGCACATCCAGTCTGTATGTAAATCAGAAAAAGACAGGGAAAGATCAGGATAATAGGAAGGTGCATGTTTTATATCAGTTAGCAGCAATCACAAGATGTCCCCCAATGGTGAGAGAAGAAAACAGATTACTATGTTAATTCGATTTTTAAATTGAATGAGAGAGACCTTGATATGTGATGTAGTAGGCCTCAAGTCGACTGTATCTGACATCTGTTGACATGACAGCAAAGTCTCTGAGATAAGTATTTTCTTAACTGGAATTCATATTTTTACAGTAGCTGTATACAGTAATCCCTGCAGCAGTATCCTGAGGTGGAGACAGTGCTGCATTCTCATTCAGGGTAAGCCAATTTTCTCATTTTGATTTCCTCTAGCAGTCCCCATGTCGCTCAAGCTCTGTTCTTCTCTTAAAATTTAAAGGAATACACAACTCCTAAGACTAGTTCAAGGACCTGTGTAAATGAGGACATAAAGTTCAGTCACCAGGCACAGCAGTGCCACTCCAAAGTTACCAGTTGATATGATAGCAAAAATAACAGCTACTTGATAAAATTTTATTTCTGATACTTGTTCAAAATTGACAAGGAATAGGAATTTCATTTCACATCCACATCTGCCTCCAATGCCCTAGGCTATGCAATATGAATGGAAGAAGGGAAGGTATTTATAGTCATGTACTCAGCATTCTGTGTTCAATTTCGATTATCCTTGGTCTTCACAGGAACTCACTGGAGGCTTCCAGTGATTTGTATGTGCTGCATGTTTTCCTTATTTGTTTGAACAGGCTTCTTTATACACATCTGTTTCTGAACTCAGATTATTTGGTTGCTTTCTGAGGGTTAGTTCTTGGTCTACCCTGAAGTCTACCGACAAACTACAAGAATGCAGTTCAGAACGGGTTTTTGCTTATCTTCAGGTTTTTGCATTCACCGTGCCCAAGATGGTTTATAAGACAACCTATTTCAGTAAAAAAATCTTCATTTTTTGTGTATATAGATCGTCCTTATTTTTATATTGTTCTTTTTGAGGATTGTCATTAAACACTCTTAACTCAGACTGAATAATCCTACTGCAGTGATTTCTTTAGGGCATGATCCTTGAAAAAAAAAAAATTCTTCTGTTTTTGCAGGGACTCTGTGAAGGTGGTTCTCCATGTGAATTTTATGTAGGGGTTAGGCTGCAGTAGACCTGGCTCCTTCTGACTGATGCCAGGCTAAGAAATCAGAATTTCTGTTTTGTTTATGTATCAGACCTGCTTTGAAATTAGGACTCAGTCTTGGAGGAAATTATAAACCATCCACAAAATTGTAGTTGTTAAAACTAGCTAGCATTTTTTAGTCTTCTGGACACAGAAGCAAAATTCTTTAGTTAGAATGTCTTCTAGGAAAGTCTTTGTTACTCTAGGAGCAGAGGCAGCTCAGATTTCTGTCCGTTTGGCCCAGCTCATTTTGGCTCTGATTCCTTGATGAGTTTATGACCATTCTTGGTGCTGCTGTCACCTTCCAGCCATCTATTCCTGTACCCTACTTCTTAATGCTCTTGTCACTCAGCTCATCCCACAGCGGTCCATTTCCTGGAGCTGAACCTGGACAAAGCTGTTAATTTGGGTTAGCTTTCTGGTGGTTGAGGTCTTGGCGCTAGCTCAATAATATATCAGGCAAGTTCACTGTAGCTATGCCATTTGGAGTCAGCTTAAACAGTCATGGGATCACACTGTTAGTATCTTTGAAAGCTTTTTTGGAAGCACGTGTTAGGCAGGATTTGTCTGTCTGTTTGAAACTTGTATTTGTCTAGATTTGAAGCTTGTCTTCTGTTGTGATTTAACCTAGCCAGCAGCTAAAACCACCACACAGCTGTTCACTCACTTCCCCCATCCCAGTGGGATGGGGAGAGAATCAAAAAGGGAACAAAAAGTAAGACTCCTGGGTTGAGATAAAGACAGCTTAATAGGACAGAAAAGGAAGATTAATAAATAGTAATAATATTAATATTAACAATAATAATAATAATATATAAAACAAGTGATGAACAGCACAATTTCTTACCACCCAAAGCCAATGCTCAGCTAATTCACAAGCTTCCCTGTGTCCTGGTCAACCTCCAGTTATATATGGAGCGTGATGTCATATGGTATGGAATATCCCTTTGGCCAGTTTGGGTCAGCTGTCCTGGCTGTGTCCCCTCCCAGCTTCTTGGGCTCCCCTGCCTCCTCATTGGCAGGGCAGTATGAGAAACTGAAAAGTCTTTGACTGCTTGGCAACAACTAAAACATCAGTGTGTTATCAACATTATTTTCATACTAAATCCAAAACACAGCACTATACCAGCTGCTAGGAAGAAAATTAACTCTATCCCTGCTAAAACCAGGACAATATCCACCCCTTATTCTATACTATCTACATCATGCCTAGGTCCCACACTTTTTAATACATTGCAATTAATCACCACCACTTTTTCTGTCTATTAATGTGTACACACAGATACCATTCCCTTAGTCAGCGGACCACCCCTGTGAAATGTCTGTAAAATATTCATAAATGTCTACAAAATATCCGTTGAGTTCATTTAGTCCATGACTTTTGGACTCCATCTGTCATAACAGTCTCTCAGGGCAGGAGAGATGGTGCGTGGTTTTGGATCATTGCATGCTGCATCCAGAGCTTGCGGCTGGTGTATCTGGCATGGTCCATGCTCACAGTCTCCAGGTAGAAGATGTCAATCTTGAGGAAGTTGGTGGGCGCTCATTGCTGAAGCCAGTTCTGGTTTCATCATGTCCGCACCTTGCTCGGTTTCATCAAAGTTCATTCTTTATTAGTCTGGGTGATTCTTACTGTAATACTGTTACTATGGCATATAGCAATCATAGTAGTGATGACATGCATTATTATGTAGCAATTAACATCATACAATTTAAATCATTGGCTATTCTCACCCAAAATCAAATCCCCTTGAGGTACACATCAGACTTCCCCATCCTTCTGCATCACCCAGTAAGTGCACCCAGGTCCTTGAGCAAAAGCAGTCCCATGCATGGGTTTGTCTTTGTCTGAAGCAAGGCTAACCCAGACTGTCTTCCCTTAACATGTTCTTCATGCGCACTACGGGGACTTTATCCCCTTCTACAGTACATGGAAGTTTTAATTGGGCAGGGCCAGCTCGATTGGTAGACCCCCTAGTGTTAACTAACCAGGTGGCCTTTGCTAAATGTGTATCCCAATGTTTGAAGGTCCCACCACCCATTGCTCTCAGTGTAGTCTTCAGCAGTCCATTGTATCGTTTAGTTTTCCTGGAGGCTGGTGCATGACAGGGGATGTGATACACCCACTCAGTGCCATGCTCTTTGGCCCAGGCGTCTATGAGGTTGCTTTGGAAATGAGTCCCAATGTCTCAATTCTCTCTGGAGTGTCATGTCACCACAGGACTTGCTTTTCAAGGCCCAGGGTAGTGTTCCAGGCAGTGGCATGGGGCACGGGTTATGTTTCTAGCCATCCAGTGGTTGCTCCCACCATTGTAAGCACATAGCGCTTGCCTTGGTGGGTTTGTGGGAGCATGATAGAATCAATCTGCCAGGATCATCCATATTTGTATTTCAGCCACCGCTATCCATACCAGAGAGGCTTTACCCGCTTGGCTTGCTTGATTGCAGTGCATGTTTCACATTCATGGATAACCTGTGAGATAGCATCCATGATTAAGTCCACCCTTTGATCATGAGCCCACCTCTATGTTGCATCTCTTTCTTGATGGCCTGAGGTGTCATGGGCCCACCAAACTATAAACAATTCACCCTTATGTTGCCAGTCCAGATCCACCTGAGCCACTTCAGTCTTAGCAACCTGATCCACCTGCTGCTTGTTTTGATGTTCCTCAGTGGCCTGACTCTTGGGTACATGGGCACCTTCCCCTCAAAGGGAAGTCTGCTGCCTCCCTAGGGCCCAGGTTAAGGACATTACTAGGAAACTTCCTAGCCGGCTACGGCCCTCAGACTATTACTCACTACTGCTCTTCCCTGTGGGTGGCAATGGAGCCGCCATGCATAGTCCAAGGACAATCAAAAGAGATTTCAGGGCCTTGGCATGGTTGGTGAGGGAATCTGGTACACAGGTTGTTTTTTCCTCTCTCCTGCCAGTTGCAGGCAGCAACACTGTGAGAAACAGATGGACCCAGTCTATCAATACATGGCTCTGTGGCCACCACAATTTTGTGTTTTTTGATAACGGGATGGCCTACACAGCACCAGGCTTGCTGGTGGCAGATGGGATTCTCCTTTCTCAAAGCGGGGGAGAGGGTCTTTGCTCAGGAGCTAACAGGGCTCATTGACGGAGCTTTAAATTAGGCTTGAAGGGGGAGGGGGATAATATCAGGCTTGCCTGTGACAAGCTGTGGGATGAGATGCCAAGGTCAGAGGGACAGGGTGCTAGTAAGAGCTCTCAGCCTGTTGCTCAGAGACATGCTGGATACACTGCAGCACACTTGAAGTCTGACAGAGATGAGCCAGGGACTTCTGAGGTAAATGGAGCCAACAGGGAAACACTGGTGAAATACCTGAAAGGAATTCCAGCCACTCCAGCCAGTCAGTCAGCTTCATCAGGAGCCCAACTGAAATGCCTCTATGCAAACGTACATAGCATGGGGAATAAACAAGAGGAGCTGGAGACGTGCGCACGCCTGCAGGGCTATGATCTCATTAGCATCACAGAGATGTGGTGGGATGGCTCCTATGACTGGAGTGTTGGGATGGAAGGATACAGGCTCTTCAGGAAGGACAGGCAGGGGAGATGAGGAGGGAGTGTGACTCTCTATGTCAATGACCACCTGGAGTGCAGGGAGCTCCACCTGGGGATGGATGAGGAGCCAACCTAGAGCTTATGGGTCAGGATTAAAGGGAGGGCAGGGACAGGGGACAATGTACTGGGGGTCGGCTAGGAAGTTTCCTAGTAATGTCCTTAACCCAGGCCCCAGGGAGGCAGCAGACTTTTCTAAAGAGGAGGGTCTGTCTGGCATACCAGGCCTTCTGTACCCCTCAGAAGGGAGTCGCCTACAACTATAATAAACCATCTCCTGCACAGCTAATTCCCTCAGGTACCGGATACCTCCCTCCATGGCAGTCCACTTGCCTGAACAACATAAAACATCTTCTTTGAAGGGATACCTTTCCCTTATGCCTGACAGAAGTTGCCTCCAGAGGCTGAGGGCTTGTGGGTTTTTTCCCAATCGCCTTGTTGATGTCCCCTTCCCTAGACAAGGATCGCAGCTGCTTGGCCTCCCTACCCTCTAATTCTAGGCTACTGGCCCCATTATCCCAGCATCAGAGCAGCCAGGTAACAATGTGCTTGTCTGGATGGTGGCAGAAATCCTTTCACATATCTCGCAACTTACTCAGGGACAGGGATCGGGTGATTACCTCTGCTTCTGCCTCTTCCTCCTGTTCTCTTGATGGTCCTGGTTCATCATCATCCCTTACTAAGCAAACTGATCTTTTTGTGTATTTCTTCTTGTGTCTAGAGGTGACTGATAGTGGCATGGGTTGTTTTTTCTGGTTCAGCCACACTGCCTGCCACCAGGGTTGGAGTGGCTGCAGTCCCTGTCACGGGGGTTCGAGTAATGACAGTGCCTGTCATTTTGCTGTCTGATGCAGAGATCTTCTCTTGCCCTTGAGGGTATTGAATAGTGTTGAACAGAGCTCAATAGGCATAGGCCAGGCCCCAGCACATTGCAATGATTTGCATCTCTCTGGAATTGCCAGGGTGACAGCATATTTTTTTCCAAAAAAACTATTCTACTAGTTTTTCATGCCCACGCACCCTGCCACTCATAACTGTCCAGGCTCAGGAGAGATCTCTGCATGATATTTTTAAATAGTTGTTTAACCCTAAACAAGACCTGAAACACATTCAGGAGATATAGCAATAGGAGCATGCTGGTCTGAAATATTCAAAATTCTCAAGAGCTGTTGTAACTAGCCTGAAGGAGAAAGAAGGGAAGGTAAAGGTGAAGGTATTCCCCTGTCTTACCTGTAGATTGGTTCTCCACGGAAAAAAGGTAGAGAGTATGATTATTAATAATTACCGGGAGATAGTGCCCAAGGTACAGAAGTGACAGCAATGCTGAACACACAGACCAAATCATTCTCATGGCCAATAATGTTATCTTATCATAAGCGAGTGGTAGACAGTGCAGCAAAAGGAACATTCTCATCTAGGTCCCGGTGATAAGTATCACTATAGGGAATACATAGTACAAGTAAGGACTTACATGTCACAACCATGCAAACAAATAATACAACATTGTGTCCAGCAACTGTTAAACTAATACAGTGAATGCTGACATCTAATTTAACACACTCTGGTCAGATCTGTCATTATCTCAACCCTTTGAGGCCCACATTGGGCACCAAAAGAACTGTCATGGTCTAACCTGGCCGGCAGCTGAAACAATCACACAGCCGTTCACTTAGTCCCCGCACACACACACACACACCCCCTCCCCCCCGCTCTCAGTGGGATGGGGGAGAGAATCGAAAAGGAAAAAAAAAAAAAAAGACAGACTCATGGGTTGAGATAAAGACAGTTTTATAGGACAGAAAAGGAAGACTAATAATGATAATCAACAACAACAACAAGTGATGAACAGCACAATTTCTCACCACCTGAAGCTGATGCTCAGCTACTTCCCAAGCTGCCCCATCTCCTGGCCCACCCCCCAGTGATATATGGAGCATGACGTCATATGGTATGGAATATCCATTTGGCTGGTTTGGGTCAGCTGTCCTGGCTGTGTCCCCTCCCAGCTTCTTGGTGCTCCCCACCTTCTCCTTTGCAGGGCAGCATGAGAAGCTGAAAAGTCCTTGACCGACAACAACTAAAAACATCAGTGTGTTATCAACATTATTCTCACGCTAAATCCAAAGCGCAGCACTATACCAGCTGCTAGGAAGAAAATAAACTCTATCCCTGCCAAAACCAGGACATCTTCACATTTGAAAAGGTATTCCAGTCAGTTCCTCAAAGAATGTTCAAATTCCAGTTATTCCAAGTAATCCCAAGTACTGATATCCCAAATTCCTTGCTATGCAATCCAGGACAATACTTCATTGTCTCTGCAGAAATCATCTAGACAGACCAGGAAACTTGAGCAGACACAGTGAACTTAGAAAATACTGCCAACAACATATGTCCACTCCCATCACGATCCATCCAAAGTATCCCTCTCCTCTCCTCCTGTGAGGTTTCATCAGCATTTAGGCTGTGGTGATAAAGTTTATTTATGGCCTTAATGGTTGTCTTCATATTTCCTATTATTGTCCTACTTCTTTAAATTAAAAGCGTAACATTCTCAATGTTTCTTTAATTCAGAAGGAAATAACAAAATGCTATTCTTCTAACATTTGTAACTTCTCAATTACATGATACTGTTTCCATGTGGTCCAGAACTGATTTGCTGCTTTGTTCTCTTTTGCATGTCCAGCCTGTGTGTGAATTGACCTGGTTGGCAGAAGCAATGTTGTGGGGGCATGCTGATGGGTCTAAGTGGCCAAAGGATAAAACTATGCTCCCTCTCATGTAGTGGAGTTCAAAGGGGCAAGACTTACTGATGAGATTAAGGTCAAAGCAGACTGAGCCCAACAGCTCTGAAAAACAAAAATAAGGATTTCGTGCAGCGTATTTATTGATCATTGAAGGTAGTTTTTTTCAGGAATCTTACTATTAAGGTATTGAATGAAGCTAACACTTTAGCCAAGATAACTGGTTTTTATCACTAGTCTGTGTAATGGAACAAATCATGTTCTAATGCCAAGTTGACAGTGCTGCCTACTGAGAGGACACTAAGCAAGTTTCAAGTACCAATTAAAAAAGGTGTAGTAATAAATATGCTTTCACCTCATTCTCACAGGTGTTTGAACTCCCCACATTAATAATCTCTTGTGGGAGTTCACTGGCCAGCTTCAAACTGAGAACAGCAGTTAAGAGCTCAGCCCTTCTAGCATTGTCACTCTTTGCCTTGTGCACAGCGCTCAAGAGACAATGCTTTTAAAATTCATTAATACAGATAGTGGGAAAAAATCCTCTCAGCTAATAACCTTCTGGTCCAATCACAGTGTTAAAGGAGTAGCTGCTGCCCCTGCAATCTCACACCATTCATGGTGTTGCATGCGTGCACGCACACACGGACACACACACACACACTTATTCTCGGGCGTGCTTCCTCCTTCTTCAGGCTCAACCCTAGGTTTCCCACAGCAGAGTCTCAGGCGTCGGATTTTATAAAATCATTAATTTAATTGAAAGGTGCTGCAGCAGGATCAGCCCGGGCTGGGTGCCTCCACCCGAAACAAAGAAATCCCAAGGCAATTATACCCTTGGGACCCACACACCCGCCCCTCACGCGCCGTCCATGCATCCTTTAGTCCAATGGTGATTTTTGGTCTGGGCTCTTCTAACATCTAATTGGATTCTTCTTCTGTGTCCAGGCAGGCAGGCTCTTATCTTGTTGACTTGCAGTTTCCACAGTTTTCCCCGAAGGCTGGAGCCTCCTTATCTTCTGGTTTACACTCCTTGTGCATCTGCCCTTGCTGACGGAACATGGAGAACTGAAGAGTCCCAGATTGGGAAAAACACTGCCGAGATATCAGTGTGATACCAAATACTTTCCCATACTAGAAGACTAAACACAGCACTGTACTAGCTGTTAGGAAAACTACTAGGAAAAATATCTCTATTGCAGCCTAAAGGCTTCAGCAAATCTAGCCACTCTATTATATTCCTAAGTAATTTATTCTAATTAAAACCTACTTATTTAGGTTAAACAACTCATATCCCTCAACAGCTCCTCTCTTTGTTTTTACTGAGCATCCCTGCTATTATGCTAAGTAAAGTTTGTGAATTCTTTCAAGTCGCCTGATCATTTTTCCCACTTTTATGTATACTATAGGATGTAGCATACAGTTGTAAATTCCTGTTGTCATGGCTGATCATCCAAAAAGGGTTTCCCACCATCTGTGCTCTCCGTACCTTTTTACTCTTTCAAGAACGTGGTGAATTTCTTCTGCATCGTGGTGTACAGTGACTAGAATCCTTTGTCTATCATCTCTTACACGTTTTAATACTCATTGTAACTCATCGTGCTGTAGTAGTTTTTGTACTAGTGTTAAATTCATACCTATAAGAGTGGGCAACAAATTTTGGTATAATGTATAGTTAGACTGGAGCAATTGGTGGGATGTGATAGGAGCTGAATAATTAAAGTCACACCCCATAATTTTGGTAAAGTTACAAATACAAATATTTGAGTGACTACTTGTGTTTACTATGACATTATCTACAAATGTAGTGCTACAAAGTGTTCTCATGCAGGCACAACCCTCACCAGTATATACAACTACAATTTTGGGGTTTTCATCGGGACTTATCTCAAAATGGCAGATTTTTTGTTCCGTGTCAAGGCAAATGTCTTGGGCTTTTATGTTGTTACTTTCACAAACAAATCTTCATTGGGCTTGTGCAACATATGCATCTATGTCAACAGTTTGCCATTTATTCCCAACTTGTTGAGCCCATTCTCTGTGTTCTAATGGGTACAGTACAGTTCCATCGCGATTTAATTCCAATGCAATAATTGGGTATATGGTGTACAGTGAAGCATTGCATATTGTTAAGACAAAAGCAGTGGCCCTGTTGTTAAGAGAGTCATGAGTAAAGTTGACCAAATGCCACCAGGCTTGGAACTCCTTTTCAAATTTAGTTGCATTATTCCAAATTATTTTTTGAATCTCTGTAGCTAAAATGCCCTCTTCACTTTCCCTTATAATTGCTGCTATTGTAGGCTGCATCCACAGTTGATCTTGGATACAGCTAAGAGCTCATGAAACATTGCCCTGGACTGCTTTAACAGCTTTTACAATCAACTGGTGATCTTTTTCATTACTTTTTCCCCACTGAGGTAGTATATCAGACGTAAGTTGTTGGTTGCCCAAGTCATTTCCAGTTGCACTTAGTTTGTTAACAAGCATTTCAGCATTTGTGCTATTCAAGACTCCCAGTCCTGTCCCTATGATACCAGTTGCATCTCTTTTTGTTCACCTTGGAATGATAAAGGTTCATTCATGTAACCATGCTGAGCAACCTGCATAGGATGTGCCTAGGAATGGTGAGCAGGTTGGTTCAATTGCTCTGCAGTATCAGTTCTACTTGTTTCAGTGACCATGAGGGATTAAATATCACTTCTTGTTGCCCTTTATGTTTAATAGCATAAGGTCCAACTTCAGATATTTGTAGGATCAACTCCTTTCTTATTAGTGGAGTTGACATGGGGTACCAGGACTGTTGTTGGTTTAGAATAAATTCTTTCACAGGATACATTCATTTCTACATGGCCCATTTCACCATCAACCACCACACAGCACCAATAATGAAGGGTTAAACAGCAACTGGTGTCATTGGGGCACTGAGATTTAATTCTTTTGAATATCTCTGTTACTGGTAGATCTTTTGCCTTATCTGGTTCACAACAAAAAGCAAAAGTCTCTTCTTTAAAGTTTTTGCGAATTGGGAATCCAGGTCCTTTGTACTTTAAGCAGATTTTTTTCTTTTTCTGTTATCACCATTCCACCACTCTGGTTCATCCATTCTTTTTAATTTTATACTTAGCTGTGTTGTAACAGTCATCAGAGCCAGTAGTACCAGAAGTAGCACAATATTCCACATCATACTTTGTTGACTTTCAAGTAGCTGTCGTCTGTCAACTGGCCTGGCTTTCCAATACTTGTATCATGTGAGACTGGTGTATCCAATTTTCTTTCCCTAGAACTTTAACAGCAATATAAGAACACAATAAAACAATGCATGGTCCCTCTCATTTGGGTTCCAATTTTGATTTTTGGGAAAACACTTTAATTAAGACCTCACCTCATCTCCTGGCTGTATATCATGTACCTGTATTTCAGGAGGTGTGGGCTGGTAACATTGGGCACATTTCCTTTTGTCTTCAAATACCTTTTGCATATATAATATGTACTGGGTCAACCGTTCATCTCCGTCCAATAGGCTGGTCTTAGCTGGAAGTTCCTGGTATAGCTAAATGTCTCCCAAAAAGAATCTCTGCTGGTGTTAGTCCTATGAGTTGTCATGCAGTGTTTCGAACATCCCATAGGACTAAGTTTAATGCTTCTGGCCATTTTAAGCCAGTGTGTGCACATACTTTCACTATTCTTTCTTTCAGTGTTCGATTCATCCTTTCTACTTGTCCTGAAGACTGTGGGTGATAAGGGGTGTGTAGGTTTCTTTCTATTCCTGGTGATTTGTACAGTTGATTGATTATACTTGCTGTAAAATGACCACGCCTATCTGACTCGATTCTGGAACTCTGTATCTTGGTATAATTTATTTCAACAATGCTTTTATTACTCCCCTGGTGTCAGCTTTTCTTGTTGGAAAGGCTTCCACCCAGCCCAACAGTTGATCTACTATTACAAGTAAATGTTTGTATCCGTAAGTGGGGGCATATCTGCGTAATCCACTTGTAATTGCTGAAAAGGGAATTAGGCCCACGGTTGGCCCCCCCCGTCTCTGAGCTCGATCTGGTGCGCGAGAACTTTTGGCAAGTTGGGCAGCTACTGGTGATTCTTTTCGCAGCAGCATAAATTCCTGGTGCTGTCCATGCTTTCTGTACTTGCTCCCTCGTGGGCTTTATCATGAAACCACCTAGCCACAGTAATTACATATTTCTTTGGTAGTATTGGTATTCCTCCAATTGTCCATATTCTGTCATCATCTTGGCTCACTTCCTATTTTGTCCATTGTTCCTTTTCTTCTACCAGTCTTTTTCATACATAGTTTTGGGGTCTGTTAAATTAGGCCATCCACCTTGGCCTGATGCTGGAATTACAACCAGGCATTCTCTCAGGGGTTGTGGGGCTGCAGCTTTCACAGCCGCATCAGCTACGTCATTCCCCTTACTAATTTCTGTGGCGCTCTTGGTATGGGCTGGGCAGCATATAATAGCAATTTCTGTAGGTAGCTGGATCGATTTCAGCAAGTCATATATGTCTTCTCCATTAGCTACTTTTTTCCCTGATGATGTAATAAATCCTCATTCTTTCCACAACATCCTGGTGGCATGACATACCCCAATGGCATATTGAGACTCTGTATAAATATTAATTCATTTACCTTTTCCCAGACATGCTGGTTAAAGCTACCAGCTCTGCTCCTTGTGCACTCGTTGCTGGGAGGGGTTCAGCTTCTATTACCTGCCCTTGGCTGATCACAGCATATCCAGTCCAACATTGTCCATGCAGGTAATAGGATGAGCCATCTACAAACAGAGTTAGGTCTGGATTCTGCAAAGGAACATCAGTTAAATCCGCTCATGGTGTGCTTGAAACATTCATCACCTGCTCACACTGGTGATGTTTTTCCCCATCGTCAAGCTGGGGTAGTAGGGTTGCTGGATTCAAAGTATTACATCTTTTCAAAATTACATTATCTGCCATTAGAAGGATCAATTCGTATCTGTGTGCTCATTGTGGTGATAAAGCTTGGGTCACATACTGTTTCAACAGTATTTCCACTTCGTGTGGGACATAAACTGTCACAGGATGTCCCGCTATGAGGGGGCGACTTCTTTCTAATATTGCGTCTGCTGCTGCCACTAATTTAATGCAGGCTGGTGCTCTTGCTGCAACTGGATCTAGTTGCATGAAGTAGTATGCAACTGGTCTCTGGTGGGGTCCTAATTTCTGTGTTATTACTCCACTGGCTATTCCTTTCTGTTCATGCACGTATAAATTGAAAGGCTTTGCATAATCTGGGAGCCCTAGAGCAGGAGCTGATGCCAAGGCTCCTTTTATTGCTTTAAAAGTTTGCTCTCTTTCCAAACCCCACACAATAGGTTCTCCCTCTTCATTTCTTGTTGCTTCTGTCAGAGGCTTTGTTAATTCTCTTAATCCAGAAATCCACAGCTGACAAAATCCCACAGCCCCAAGAAATCCTCGCAACTGTTTCTTTGTGACCGGACACAGAAGCTTTATTATTGCCTCTACCCTTTCTGGATCTGTTACTCGCTGCCCTTCCCTTAGGATGAACCCTAGATATCTGACTTCTTTCTGACACAGCTGAAGTTTGGACAGAGGTGCACGATGCCCTTTCTCTGCTAAGACGATACATAGATGTATAGTGTCTTTTATACAAGTGTCTTTATCTTTGCTTACTATCAGCAAATCATCTACATATTGTATAAGAGCTGATTCACCCAATAGTTCTACATCTTTCAAATCATATCTCAGTCTTTGAGAAAAAAAAATGCAGGTGATTCTGCAAATCCTTGCAGGAGACGTGGCCAGGTTAATTGTTGTCCTTTCCACGTGAAGGCAAATAAAAGCTGGCTGTCTTCATCTAGAGGGATACTAAAGAAGGCGGCAGTTAAATGAATCACAGTGAAATATTTTGCCCAATGTGTTATTTGCAAAAGTATAGTAGAGGGATCAGGCGCTACTGGGTGAGGAGTCACTACATGCTAATTAGTTACCTATAGATCTTGTACAAAACAATATTCTGGGTCCCCATCCTCATCCAATCGATTCTTTTTTTACAGGCATTATACGAGTATTATATGGTGACACACATACTTTTAAAATTCCTTGAGCTAAATACCAGCCTATTTGCTTTTGAATGCTTTTTCAAGCCTCTTGGGGAATAGGATGCTGTTTCACAGCTGGAGGAAGACTTCTTCCCTTTGTTTTTATGTTTACAGGTTGAGTCAAAACTAGCAGTCTTATATCCATGCTAGTTTTGCTCCACAGCTTTGTTGGTACAGATTTTAATATTTCCAGTATTTTTAGCTCATTATTTGGGCTCCCAGTGACCACAGCCACACCCATGATTATTAAATCCATTCCTTCAGGTGACAAGTGTAATTCTATGTCCAGAGCCTGCAAAAGATCTCTCCCCAACAGACATGCTGGGGAGTCCTCTGCTAATACAAATCGCCTCCATGCACTCTTGTTCCTTATAGTTACTAGTAGGGGTTTACTTAAATGCTGCTCTTTCTGTCCTGTGACTCCATGTATTAAAATTTTGTCTGTAGTCCTAGATCCTTTTGGGGTAAAATTCAGAATAATGTAACTCCTGTGTCTACCAAGAATTCAACTGCACAACCTTCAACTTTACCTATAATACGTCCCTGCTGGTCCAATTGGGTTACCCACATATTGAAAATTTCCAATTCTTCTAATTTTTCTAGCCTCCCCTCCAGTTCCACAGGGTCCCGTTCCTCTAGTCATTGTGTCTGCGAAACTTCCCGGGGAAACTCCCCCCATGTAAATCTTTTCCTGGTGTCCTGTCCTGCGGCTGGTATGGGCATTCTCACCATAAGTGTCCTCCCACAATAGCAGCACTCCCTTCCAGCATTCTTTCCCTGTTCTCTTTCCGTTCCTCCTGGTCTTAACTCAGACCATGAATCTGATCTTCTCCCCCTCCAACCCCTATCTGTAATTTGCAGATTCCTTCCTAAAGCCACAGCCAGTAAATTTGTCTCCTGTTCTTTTGGTTTTTCCTTCTCTGTAATCTGCTCAATTTTTTTTTCCCTTTCCTCACGTCCATCATATACAAACACGGCAACACTCAAAATCTTCTGCAAATTTTCTCCCTGCCACCCCAGATATGTTCTTTAAAGTATTTCCATATATCAGGGGCTGCCTGACCCACAAAGATGCTAATTGTGAGGATTTCATTGAAATTCCTCCATATTTCAACAAGGCTTGTTGGAGTCGCATCCAAAAATCACTAGGGTGTTTATCTGGCCTTTGTCTGCACTCCAGTACCTTAGCCAAATTTACCCGTTTCTTTGCATGCCCTAATTGCTTCCACTAAATTTCGGAGTGCAGTTTGGCAGGTTGTTTTATCCCCTGCATTATTATAATCTCAATTTGGATTATTTGCCGGCCAGGGGTTTCTTCCTTCTCCAGCCTGTTGTGCTAATTCTGCATCCTTATTAATTATCTTTTCATGTTCATCTGGCCGAAACAACTCTTAGAAGTATTTGAGTGTATTCCCAATTTGGGTTATACTCAGTGGATATATTAGAAAACAACTGAGCACATTTGTCAGCATCCTCTCTCAGTCTTGGTATTTTACTCCCCCATGTAGCTAAATCACCAGAATTCCAAGGCTGATTAGTAAATACGTGCAGCACAGGGGGAGCCCCTCCACCTCCCAGTTGCATAGCAGCAGGATTAGGTAAGATGTTAGAAATCATAGGATAGAGTCCAGCAGCTGGCAGAGCAGAATCAGAAAGCAGAGGAGGAGCATTAGGCATAAAGTGGAGCAGACACAATTGGAGCATTATCTGAGACTTTATTTGGGGCAGTAGCCTCCGTCACTGCAAGCGTTACCTTTGGTGAGGCCTCTTTCATCCTGCTCCTCTCCCGCACCCCATCATCCCAAACATACCAGTAATCCAATTGTCCCGAGAACCTATCCTCTAGGTGATGTTGCAGAAAGGTAAGTTTGTGCTGGTCCAAGGTCCCCTGCGGTGGCCATTGTTCTGCCAGGTTTCCATCCCTAGTTATAGCTGGACAGCCTTCTCGACATAAAAATGTCGCTTTTTTTGATAGAGTCACTGTAGCAAAAATGCTATTCCAATTTTGCATGACTTTGGCCAAGGGCGTCCCCTTCTGTGAGCCGGGTAAGTTTCCCATTGCTTTCTCAATCTCTGTGCCTCTCTGCGATTTTCGCTGGTCAGGCCATGCAGCCCTCCCTTCCTTTCTGTGCAATTTATGCTGATCAGGCCACGCACTACCAACAGCTGCAGCAAAAAAATAAACCTCTTCTTTCTCTCACTCCCCTCAAAGTCTGCTCCAGGAATTTTACTGCTCGCCCTTCGGCGCCTCCCGCTCCAAAGGTCCCAGGTGAACTCACCCATTGCCAGCAGTTGGAAGTTTGGAGCCACGAGGATCTGAAGGTGGTAGCCTAGGGTCCCATCTGGGTCGCTAAACTATTAAAGGAGTAGCTGCTGCCCATGCAATCACACACCATTCATGGTGTTGTGCATGCACACACACACACACTTATTCTCGGGCGTGCTTCCTCCTTCTTCAGGCTCGACCCTAGGTTTCCCACAGCAGAGTCTCAGGCGTCGGATTTTATAAAAATCATTAATTTAATTGAAAGGTGCTGCAGCAGGATCAGCCCGGGCTGGGTGCCTCCACCCGAAACAAAGAAATCCCAAGGCAATTATACCCTTGGGACCCACACACCCGCCCCTCACGCGCCGTCCATGCATCCTTTAGTCCAATGGTGATTTTTGGTCTGGGCTCTTCTAACATCTAATTGGATTCTTCTTCTGTGTCCGGGCAGGCAGGCTCTTATCTTGTTGACTTGCAGTTTCCACAGTTTTCCCCGAAGGCTGGAGCCTCCTTATCTTCTGGTTTACACTCCTTGTGCATCTGCCCTTGCTGACGGAACATGGAGAACTGAAGAGTCCCAGATTGGGAAAAACACTGCCGAGACATCAGTGTGATACCAAATACTTTCCCATACTAGAAGACTAAACACAGCACTGTACTAGCTGTTAGGAAAACTACTAGGAAAAATATCTCTGTTGCAGCCTAAAGGCTTCAGCAAATCTAGCCACTCTTGCTAAGTAAAGCTAAGCAAACAGTACAAATCACACTCTATTATATTCCTAAGTAATTTATTCTAATTAAAACCTACTTATTTAGGTTAAACAACTAACATCCCTCAACACACAGGGTATGACTACATTACATTCAGAAGTGTAAGTTCAGGACAGCACACACACTTAAAAGCAGGCTGTTTTTCTTTCAGCATCTCATAGGGCAAGTTTTCCAAATATAAACATTAATAAATAAAATGTTATGTTAAATGATATGCAAAATGTATGTTAGGTTTTCATGAGAATGAGGAGGAAAGGGGCTTACTAAGATTACCAGTCTAAGATCTGTAGCAGTACTTGATCCAATAGTTAAAGTGATGGTCCATATTTTTTTGAGAAAGATCCAATTCTCTGAAAAGAATGAATATTTAACAAATATTTATTGTATAGCATCCCCGGAAGGATGGAACAGAGGTGGGGTAAGGAGACAGTGAATAAACAGGTACACTGATTTACATGTTTTGACAACCCAGTCAAACCAGCGAGTTGCCTCCAGCTGTTATACACTTGAACCCTTCTTGGCTGAGTGAAACTCCTAATTAATTTTCTTTCTTATTCCGAATTCCCTCTGGAGTCTGTCCATTGAAGAGGAGAGTGTCTGCAGACTCTCTGTGCCCCTGGCAAATCTGCAAGGAAGTCAGGGTGGGGGGGGAGGGAAAGGGGAGATGAGAGAAAGAAATTAGCATGTACTTGTGATGTGAGCATGCAAAAATAGAGGAAGCAGATGGGAGAGATGAGAAGAACCAGGAAGTGAATATACCTGAAACTGCCATGTGTAGGTGGTGGTAATTTGCCCTCAGTTAGGAGCATTCTTTCTGAAAGCTTATCTCTACAAAAGGGTTACTATAGTTAATGTTGCGCTATTCTTTCAGAGCTTCTTCAGCTCTAAATTACTTTCTGGCCGACACCAGTAGCTAGGTCAACTGTTTCACTGACTACATTCCTTGCTTTTATCAGTCCTGTGTGCTAACAGTGAGAATTCATGTAGAGAAATACCTAACAAAGCTGTTGCTGTAAGAGCTGAATGCAAGGCACGGAGCCCCAGAAGGTCAAACGTTCTCCATGGCTTACCAGCACTCACTGTGGGAATTGCTAATGGCCCTCGGACTGTCGTTCAGCATCTCTAGAGCAGTGTTTCTCAGGAAATAAAATTATATACGGCAGATGCCCTGCTGACATAAATTGCCATAAGTCTACAGAGGTTTAGGAAGCAGTGAGAGAAGCTGAAGAGCTTTCCCTACCTTGCCATTAGAAGCTGTCATAATGTGTGTATTTACAATTAGCGTTGGTGGTCTAGTTTTGCTGGAGAAATGCTTGTCAGCAATAAAACAAGTTTCTTCAGTATGCCAATAATAATGGAGAGTGTAAAAAATTTTTGAGGCCAGAAAAATGAGCGTGATGCAAATATATTCCTCCCTTTTTCCCTAAGGGATCAAGGATAATGAGTTTTATATGCAATACAATTCCGCTTCTGAATCTCCTAAATTCAACAATGGAAAATCTTTTCTCCCTGTGTGTGTATTACTCTCGTCATGCAAAAGAGGTTTAAAACAATTCATGTTCAGTAGGACTTTATTGTGATGTTTAAAATACTATTATGAGCATGGCTGTAATTTTTAAACTGTATAGATATAGTATTTTGGGGGTGACTTGGCTCGAGACCAAACCAGGTAGTTTTAAGGACCAGTATTTTCTCTGTTGTTCAAGTCACAAAGGCATGCTCCTTATTTTCCAACCTTAACAGTTAACCCTAACAATTGGACAAAAGGGTGTTTCTTAGTTTGGGGGGTTTTTTTAGGTTTAGATTGCTGAAATGTAGTCTACAGTTCAATCAAAATGATAGCAATTGTTGCATGTAGCACTACTTGCAAATCAGTTCCCCACACTTCGTAACAGAAAGTGCTCTCCAAGTCTTCATCACTGCTAAACTATGCCAGTAACTGGTACTTTTAACCGCACATTCTTTATATCAGGCTGAACTACAGCACCTGGATTTTGGCAGAGCAGGATGACTAATGTCATGCTAGCTCTTTCTGTAGCCACTTTTAACCTAGACTGAGCATTCTGGTGAGGTTTTGCTTAATTCACTGTTTCAGATGTGCACTTTGTATAATAGTGAGATCTTATTCAGGGAGTTGTGTGAAAAAGTTACAAATTCACACCTACCTAATTGCATAATAGTTCCCATGTGTAGACATGCCCTAATACTAATAGTGCATGTGGATAATGGAGATATTTGTATAATTTAGTATTAATAGTGAGTGTATTATAATTGACTTAATTGATATTCTTCTGTCTGACTGAAGGGACCTACATCAAAGGAGGCTGTAATGGAAAGTAAGCAGGGTATGAACTGCGACAGAAATGAAGCATCTCTGGGGGCAATTCCAAAGGCCATTAAGAGAACAGTTCATGAACTATTAATCTGTTTCTGTGCTGCCAGCCAGGTCTGTTTTTCCCAAGGCCAGAACCTAAGATCAAAAGCAAACTGAGCTATTAAAAACCTTGCCTAACAAGGAAAGAGGTGGAGAGCTGCTAGTATCAACTCGGGAGGACATGCTGGGTAAAGATGGACAGTTTTTGATGCACTGAAGCCAGCAGGGGCTGGGTAAATTTGCAGCGATTTGCAGGACCAGGCACACTTACCAACTTAGGTTCTCAGTCTGTTGGGTGTTCCTGTAGTGCTGCAGTCCAGCCAATATGCCACTTGGCAAAGCAAGCTTTATTTGCTTGGGCACACAGCAGTGTACAGATATTGCTATGCTAAATCTGGAGGTGGGTCGGTCCATGCAGAACCAGCTCCAGGCATTGTCAAGCTCCTCAGCATTTCAAGCTGGGGTGTCTTTCATTCACATTCTCCAAACTGTACAGCTACAGCCCGAGTGCTTCTCCTCCTCTACATCTCTCTCCTTAGCTCTATGGCTACAGAAGAAAGGTGGAGGCAGCTGGGCTTGAGTGTCCTTTGAAAGAGGTGGTAGGTGGAGTAGGAGCAATCCACCTGCTCACTTTATACCTACAGGTAAATGAAGTTTGGAAGACACAGGTTTATGTAGCTGTTATCAGTAGTTTGCCACAGGCACTGAGAAATGAGTCCTTAGCAGTTCCCAAACATAGTAGGGCCTGCTATGTCCATGGATTTGGAAAGGACTGCTAACTCCCAATGGATCCATGCTAACCTACAGCTTCAGGTTTCACTCAGACAATAATGGCTAAGAAGAATGCTTTCCCTATGACTGTGGCTGGCAGGTGAGAACAGGTTCATGGTAGATCGACAGCCTCATTTATTTCTGTGCTGGGAAACATTCAGTGAGAGCTGGTCCTTTGGGAAGTGTGTCCACAAGGGAGAGTGGGAGAGAGAGAGGTCACAGCTGAGGTTTACTTCTGAGCTATAATGACACTATGGCCTGCAATTGAGGTTGGAGGGGAAGTAATCGTGGAAGTCAACTACAAGGTGTATATGTGTGTATAGACTGGTAGAAACAGGGAACAAACTCCAAAGGAATTTAATATTGAGAATAGTGCTTTTGCTGTTGAAGTCTGTATTGTGAGTCTGAATCTTATGTTGATGAAAGGAGCTGGGTTGGCAGATCTAAAGATGTGTCTTCTGTTTGTTCAGGCAATGAGTACATGGCATGTGGTAGTCATAAAACTACTCCCTGTGCAGCACAACAGTGCATTTCAATCTTTTCTGGAACCTCTGCAGATAAAAGTGACCTATGTTTGCCTATAGTGACTGCACTCTTTCTGTTCATTCTGCCCACACAGCCGTAATTTAAGTCAATTGAGTGGATGTCCTCAATCACACAGCTATGTCTGATTACCAGGTCAGGACTGTGCGGTACCTGGGGGATCACTTTCAGATTTGCTTTTAGGTGATGTTGAATTTGAGCCTGTGCTCTGCAAGTAAACAGTAAAAGGGATTGGTCAAGATTACCAAGGTACTTGTTCTTGACCTAACAGTTTTAAAATGTGGGGCTTAATCATCTTAATACTGAAGTTGAAGCAATTTTCGCCATCACAGCAGGGATAAGGACTAGGCTAGGTCAAAATAATTTATGTGAGAATTCTAACTATATTGCTACCATGGGTCAGAAATTATTGTCATTGCAACAGGGGAACTGAGGAGAAATCCTTCACGATTTTTTTACTATGTATTTTAGGAATAGTTTAGAAGAACTTTAATCTTGATTACATACACATTAGAGGTAAGTGGTGTGTGGTGCTGTGGATTTATGATGTGACAGGTTTTTGTTTCCTGACAAATAGGGTAATTTTTAAGAAAATTTAAACAAATTTCTTGTGTTCTACTTCTCTGTTACTCAAGTTCTACTGTCAAGGCAAGCAGGACAAAAGGGGCATATGGCAGGAGCACACCGCACCATCCCCCCCCGCCCCCCCAGGTCTAACAGCAGAGCACGGGAGTCATGGTGGGTGGTTTGGCGGGAAGCACATGTGCTGCCAGGCACGTACGCAGAGAACCCCCAGCAACGTTCCCCAGGTACCTGAGCCCACCAGGAACCACCTCAACCAATAAGTCCACCTAGGAGACCCCTCCACCAGTGGGAGCCATATGCGACCACGACCAACAGATGACCACAGTTCAGATCCAGCCCAGGGTATAAATGGGGCCCCCGCCGGAGACCCGCTTTGAGTGGTTCTCCTTGGAGCAGCGGGTCTGTGAGCAAAGCCCTCCCTTTGGATCGGGACACTGTCCAAAGTAACTTCCTGGGGCTGGGTGTCCTCACCTTATAGGTGAGTGTTTTGTGTCATCATTCTAAGCTTACATTCAGTCACATACCATGTACTAACAGTTCCCAGCCAACATCCTGGATCTGTGAGTTATGTCTGCTGAAGGGTTTGTAATGTAAGATCCCTACTCAGTTTGACCGTTCTACCTTTTTCCTGACCCTAGGAAATTGTTTTAGAACATTTTGTCGGTCTTACACTTCCTCGACATTAAATTGGCGTAGCCGGCAGGACGCCGATCGAGGAGCTGTTACGGAGCACGGCTGTGCGGCTTCTCCGCCGGGACTTGCCAGCAGCGGTCGTGGAAAGGGGAGCAACGCCGCCGTAACTTAGGGATGGTGAGAGAAAAGGGGCGGTGTGCGCCATCCTGGGTGCCTGCCTAACTCAGGCACAGGAGCATCGCAAGTCTTCCGGAACATTAGAAGAAGGTAATTTACAGGAACAACTAGAGGTAGGCAGCCAAAAAAATGAATTAAAGAGAGAGCGAAAGCGTACGCTCCTGGTAGAAAACTGAACTCACGTAGTACAAGCGAACCGCCCCCCCGCCCCCCGACTGTTGCCCAGATCTAAAGCTAATTGCGGGAGTAGATCCCCAGGACTGGGACGGGGATATCTGGGGAGAAACAGAACCTGAGGAAAAGGCCCCGGGTAGGGGGAGAATTTGGAGGAGTTAGAGGAGAAGGAGGAGTTAAAGAAGGAAAATGTACGTCCACTTATTAAACCCGACAGGCACAGGGGCCCCGCGCTGGTATCCCCCGCACCACCATGCACAACTCCCTGGGCGGGTCCTCAGCTTGCCGAGCTCCAGGCCAAGTTTTCGCGCAAGCCGGGCGAGACGGACACTGAGTATTTGCAGCGCGTCTCTTCAACGGGGTGTGTGTGTGGGGGGGTGGGGTGTTATTTGTTATATCACACATATTGTTAAGTGATGCTGAAGCGGGAGGATTCTGGGGCCCGGCAGTGTTCCTGAGTGACGGACCGGCGGCTGATCATTCCGTAACTTCCCGGAGGGCATACTGGGCGGGGGCCGGTCACTGGTAAAGAGGCCTGTCAGAGCTGCCGGCGCGAGTGCAAAAGCCTGCCTGTATTCAGGCGATGTCAGGACAACGGGACGTGCCGATGGACCCCAGCCACCTTAGACCCCTCATCCGGGGATTGCCTGATGCTTTAAAATACACGTGCAGTCCCTCAGGGAACAAATTAAAAGGGCCATAGAACATACCCGGCGGCACCGCCAGAGTCCAGCGCACGCACTACCTTGGGCGGAAAGGCTACACACGATAGTTACGTACGGGCGTGAGACGGCGTGGACCGGTCCGGGCGGGAGCAGGCGGGTTCAGCACACGAGCGGCAGCCCTCTGTCCGAGCGGGCCCCCCGGCAAAACTGAGCTGTCTGAGGGAGGTCCGGTAAAGCCCGGACCCAGATAGGAACAGCCTCTGGCGAACGGCGTTAGCTCTAGGGGTCCCTGGGGCAATGCTGCGCGGGCAGCCTACCGACCGCCTCCGGCAGACAGTGCGATCGCTGGAAGGGAAGGCCCGGGGCTCGGGAAGCGCAGAGGCGGCGCCCCGCTGTACCGCCGACCCTTTTGCGCCCCAGCGGGGGTACCGAAAGGGTCAAAAAACTAGAGGCCGCGGTTTGGGGTTCGGCCTGCCCAATCCTACGAGTGCTCCGCCGAAAAGAACCATCCAGGCGGCGGATAAGTTTAGAATTTTTAATTGTCACAGGGTGTTACCGGAAAGCGGCAAAATAATTCACTCTCTAAGACTTATTTTGAAGTTTTAGAAAGCAGGCATTCTTTATTGCAGCGCTGGGTGCACGGGGGATAACTCCACCTAATGTGTACACGCAAAAGACAAAACTAGCAAGTATTTATACTATGTTAATATACATATTCAGTATATTTCCCAGTAGTGCTTATCACATTCATGGATTTTTCCGGGAACTCGTTAGCTTATGCTAATGTCTTTCACGCGTGTTTGTTGGCACCTCCGGGTGGTCGTTGGGGGTCTTCAGACTCAGTCCTGGTATCACCTATACCTTATCCCTCAAGGCTGGTTTTGTGATCACCTTGTAACTTTCTTATCTTTGCGCATCTGTTCTTCTAAGGCCGAGCTGTTTAAAATGAGATCATTCCAGAGCTTCTTATCTTACAACTAATTATTTTCTAAGTTACAATGGTTTCCCTTTTGTTTGGTTACATCTATTGAGCAATGGCTCTAATTGCTTGAATTGATCTTAATATTTCAATATTCAGAGGTATCAAGGGGCCCACATTAGTATTTTGAATAAGTGGCAAACTGATGAGTTGGGGAAAAAGCCATAAACATAGTGAGGATGTAGCCTTCTGTTCAAAAGTGGTATGCATACATGGAGGCAATTAGCCAGCTACTATGGCTAAAAGAGGGCCCAGCCAAATCCTCCAAACTGCAGCAGCCCATAAACCCAGATCCAGCCATGCTATGCCACACAATGTCAGACTGGTTGCCCACAATGTTAGACAAGACTTAAAGCCAACCACCCAAACCAAGCACCTCCCCAACATACCATGCAGGGGAAAACCCTCTGGGGTTTTGCATCTGGCAAATTGACTATATTGGCCCTTAAGACCATTCCACGAGAAAAGATACATCTTGGTAGGAGCAGAGGTGCTGTCAGGATTGTCTATGGCCACCGCAGTCAGTGCCGCCACAAGTGACCAAACGGTCACGGCTCTGCAGGAATGGTTCGGCATTCTGCCCATGCCTGAGTGCATCCAAAGCGACAACAGTTCGCATTTTACAGCTACAATCATACAGGACTGGGCATGGGCAGAAGGCATCAAGTGGGTGTTTCACAAACCATACTACCCCTATGCCAATGGCATAGTAGAATGGGCTAATGGTCTAATTAAAAGGCATGGCAATGTCTCACATCACGATTGGGACTTATGATTGGCCCAAGCAATACTAATCATAAACAATTGCTGGGGAGACTATGGGAGCCCAAAGATTCAGGCATTATGCCCTACTGGACCACCAACAAGCAACATCTCCTTACTTGACGATCAAAGGGGTCAGCTCCCATCAAAAACATATGTGGGATAGCCTGTCACAGTAAAGCTGCCTTCTGTTGGCATTGTGCCTATGACTCTGATAAAGCCCAGAGGCTAGCATGCCTGGAAGGCCCTAGATGGGAATGGGAATGCTCATTGCATCAGCACTCAGTAGATAATCCCTGACTTTTAAGACCCAGTCCCAAGGCCTGAGGTGTGCACTTCATGTTCTTTTGCAGGACCATGAGAAAGCAGATCTTTCCAACACCCCACTGATAACAGTAACAACAGCAGACATGAACACCCAAGGTCTAGACAACAGCATAGTAGTCAGGTTGATAGTTGGATTTGCGTGTATGGTAAACTTAACTTCAATAACAGCCTGCTTGCCTACCCCTAAGTCGGTGGAGGACTCCCTACCAAGCTTTGTGCAAAACATGAGCACTGGTCTTTGAACTTACATGGAGACAATGCAGTAATTACAGCTGGGCATGGGGAACAGATGGGAAAAGTGGGGACCACACCCATACCACTTTAGTTGACCATGTAGCTGGTCTCCAGACGCAGTAAATGCTAGTTCAGTATGGGAACCCAAGTGCAACTATCTTTTCCAACCCCTTGACAAGGCCACAGGGTGAGGTTCTAACAGCACAATGTCCTGTTTTAACATCTACTTATCTAGGAAATGAGTTAGTTGTGAAAAAAATAAAGATAATGCCAGCTTGTGCTTTGTAACCCCCTGGATAATTGAAACCTCTCTCTCAACCTCATTTTTTTTTTTTTTTGTGGAGGTGGGGGCAGAAATTGAAAGGCGATAAAGTAAAAGAAAGATTAAAAAATTAACCGTATTAAAACTCGAGTGTCTGAGATGATACAGTATTGGGAAATTTCTGTGTATGGCATTGTATTGTCTGGTAAAACAGGCTGTTTAAATGTGACTTGCAAGATAGCTATTCCAGTCATAGGTGCATACAGGCTTGTGCCACAAAAACAAAACTCAGGCAATTGCTTGGTAGCGCCCAGAAATGCAGAGGGGAAAAGAATCGGTTGACTGTTTCTCTTTGTCCAGAAGTAGTGCAGAGACATGGAGCAACTGAATGTCAGGGAAGCTTTCTTCCTACCTTGGGACTGTATGTTGTACTTGATCATACAGCAGAACTTTCTTCCTCCTGATGAAAAATGTTTGGCAAGAACAAATTCCATCTCCAAGGTAGACTCCAAACCTGCTAATTGTTGTGGCTCCAGAAAAGGAAGGGCATCTTGGAGGTCGTCTTTGGAGCTTAACTTCACTCTTGATGGTGACCCTTTTACCCTTAAGAAATTTTTCTCTTGGGCAATTGTAAATATCTTTCCCCACAGAGTCTTGATAGCCATTGCTAAAATCTTCCTGGGCTTCTTTTCACCTACGAACTCAGTTGGTTTCTCAGGTTTTCCACAGAGTACTAACAACTCTGACCAAGTATCTGCACTGATGAAACCATATGGCAGAAAATGACTAATGCTAAAATGGGTTAACGCTAATGGGTTTAAGCTAAAAGAGGGTAGATTTAGATCAGATGTTAGAAAGAAATTCTTTACTGTTGGAGTGGTGAGGCACTGGAACAGGTTGCCCAGAGAGGTTGTGGATGCGCCCTCCCTGGAAGTGTTTAAGGCCAGGTTGGATGGGGCTTTGGGCAACATGGTCTAGTGGAGGGTGTCCCTGCCCATGGCGGGGGGGGTGGAACTAGATGATCTTTGAGGTCCCTTCCAACCCAAACCATTCTATGATTCTATGATTAAAAGAAAAGCAGCTGCAGAATAAACCTTGCAAATATAAATAGCTGTGATCCAAATCCAGGAAATGTGTGTTTCAGTAAAACCTGAAGCCCTGAGCTCTTCGTATGTATATAAATTTTAGCAAGACTTGACCTACCATATTGAAATTATGTGAGTATATTATCAGGCCAAGAATAACTTAAAAAAAACCCCAACCTGCAAACAAAACACAAAACCAAAACCCACATCTATCTTTAAATGTTTTCTCACGTGCAATTCAGTTGTTTGATACTAACACTGAACGCCATTACTTGGCAAATAAAACTTGTTAAATGTATGAATTAACTAGTTTTTAAACTGACGTAGTAGAAGGAAAGGCTAGTCTCACCATTTTCAATCTCATTGAGAATCATGCTTTCAAAACAACCATGAAGGACAGAAATGGTTTAAAGCTTCAAAGATTTTTTTTTTTAGAAGAGTGATAAATACACAATGATATGAAAACAGAGAGTACTCCAACTGTGTCTGCAATGATAAATGAGACTTCCTGAGAGCTGTATAACAAGACACTGTATTCTTTCTTATTTGCCTCCAGTAACCACAGTATTTCTTCACTGGAACTATCTGTTCTTACTAAGTAGAAAAGATGAGCTGTAGCAGCCACAGTAACGTAAATGATACTATTGATGACGCAGTTCATCTGAATACTGATAGAATAGAAAGAAGAACTAAACCGTCACAGCCTGTAATGTACATTAGGAAGTCATTTCAGGTAGTAAATGGGAGAATGTAATGTCGTATCTCATAAATACAGACAAGAGTAATCATATTGTACTATTTATACAGAGATTTTTCAGGATGGAATTTAGTTGTGCAGACTCAATGCAAAATTAGAAGGGTTAGCGTGACTAACAAAGTCCCTTTGCTCACTGACCAATTCATTCATTTGCTCTGATCACGGAGATTTCTTTTCTCACCGGAGCTGCTCAGGTGCCCAGCTTAGATGTGTAGTATCTTCTGTGGGCTGTGCAACACAATCCAGTAAAAGGGAAGATACAGTAAGTAAATTCAAAGCTGTCCAAAAGTGTGAAAATTATTTTTGAAGGGGGAGCTAAGGAAACATGAAGAAAAATTTCTATAAGCAACCAATTCTTCCTTGCTATGGTAAATTCCAAACAGTTTCTTAAGCATGCTTTATGCCTGCAGATTCGTTCTGCAGATTACTTCTATCTTTCCTTTAGTTCCCAGCATAACCTGCAAGGCTTGTCGGTTTTCCAGGGCAAAACCCAACTACTTAGCAAACTAGCTTACGTGAGAAAGAATGAGGTTCAAGGGAAGGCATAGGTCTTACCATGGGCTGTGCGCCTCTTACTCCAAGTCCTGAATCAGTGCTTACACACCTGTTCTGAGTGCTTTGTTGGTCCTTTAGACTAGTACTTTGTAAATATAGAATGTTACATTTATCTGCAGCTACTGCAATCTGTAAATATTCAAGTGTCTGCTACCAGTTTTATGAATGCAAGAACCATGTTGCACTAATGGCAATTATATTCAATCACAAATGAGGAGGACTTTCAAGAGACGCTTAAGAGCAGTGAAGTATTAGATATCTAACAAGAAAGAAGTCCTAATAAATAAAGAAAATAACTATGGCTTTTCAGTGGAACTTCACAGATAGCTAGCTCTGCAGATATCCTTTCTCTGCACCAGAATCTCAGCAAGCCTGATAATTCTCCAAAAAAAAAAAGCAAAAATACTTCATTCTATAACGTTTCATGAAACGCGGTTATTTATTTCTGCCACCATGTACATACCACTGTGTGTTCAGAGAAAGGGGTGTTGCTTACATGATTCCTTCAGTCTCCTCGAAAAGCAAGGCAGCTCTCCTCTGTGTGCTTCTAGTCAGACAAAAAATGTTGTGGAGCCCTGTGTAAGAGTTTGCTGCCTGAGGCCTCATCCATGCCTTAGCATTCTCTCCTGAGAAATCCAGTCTCACATTCTCAATCAATCTTATCCAGTTTTTAATTGTGGATTACCATATTCTTAACATTCTTAGGTCTCCTTGTGCATTCCAGCGATTAGGAGAGATGGGATTCAGTCATATTCCTGCGTTATCATCTGTGAGAAGAGGTTTTCTGTGCCAGTGGATATGCTTTTGTAAGGGGTGTGGAATTTCTTTCTGCTAGCTATCGAGTGTCGCATTAGATGTTGGTAATACAATGCATTGCATAAGAGTATGATTTGTTCATCCTCCCACAACTTGCCTGAAAACCTCTCAAATACTTTTCTGTACCATCCTCACCTTTATTCTACAAAGACTGCAAATAAATGTTGAGGGTTGGGTTATATTTATTTAAATAATTAATTGGATCATTATCAGAAAAGCAAGAAAATTCTCTTTTCTGCATGTGCAGAATAATAGTTGTAATACAGCAGTTATTCCTAGAAAAATCTAGATATAGAAACTGATAGACTGGCATAATGATCCTGATTGGAAGACCTTGTACATTGAGGAGCTAGTCATCCAAAAAACAGTGAACATGAGTAAGTGTAGGCTTTTGCTGAGCTGTGCTGCACATACAGCTTAGCTTTCAAGCCTGCATTGTGCTGGGCATATCCCAAGGCCGCAGAATAGATGGAGATCACAGAATCACAGAATGATGGGGGCTGGAAGGGACCTCTGGAGATCATCTAGTCCAGCCCCCCTGCTAAAGCAGGTTCACCTGCAGCAGGTTGCACAGGATCGCATCCAGGTGGGTTTTGAGTATCTTCAGAGAAGGAGACTCCACAACCTCTCCTGGCAGCCTGTTCCAGTGCTCTGTCACTCTCAGAGTAAAGACATTTTTCCTCATGTTCAGATGGAACTTCCTGTGTTCCAGTTTGTGCCTGTTGCCCCTTGTCCTGACCCTGGGCACCACTGAAAAGAGTCTGGCCCTGTTCTCTTGACATACCGCCCTTTAGATATCTATAAACATTGATAAGATCCCCTCTCAGTCTTCCCTTCTCCAGGCTAAACAGACCCAGCTCTCTCAGCCTTTCCTCACAGGAGAGATGCTCCAGTCCCCTAATCATCCTCATAGCCCTCCGCTGGACTCTCCAGTAGTTCCTTGTCTTTTTATCAAACTGGGGAGCCCAGAACTGGACACAGTACTCCACATGTGGCCTCACCAGGGCAGAGTAGAGGGGGACCTGCTGGCCACACTCTTCTTAATGCACCCCAGGATACCACTGGCCTTCTTGGCCATGAGGGAACATTGCTGGCTCATGGAGAGCTTGTTGTCCACCAGGACTCCCAGGTCCTTCTCCGCAGAGCTGCTTCCCAGCAGGTCAACCCCTAACCTGTACTGGTGCGTGGGGTTATTCCTCCCTAGGTGCAGGACCCTACTCTTGCCCTTGTTGAATTGCATTAGGTTCCTCTCTGCCCAACTCTCTAGCCTGTCCAGGTCTCGCTGAATGGCAGCACAGCCTTCTGGTGTGTCGGCCACCCCTCCCAGTTTTGTATCATCAGCAAACTTGCTGAGGGTACACTCTGTCCCTTCATCCAGGTCATTGATGAATATGTTGAATAAGACTGGACCCAGTATGGACCCCTGGGGCACACTGCTAGCTACAGGCCTCCAACTAGACTCTGCGCTGCTTATCACAACCCTCTGAGCTCTGCCATTCAGCCAGTTCTCAATCCACCTCACTGTGCACTCATCTAACCCACACTTCCTAAACTTGCTTATGAGGATGTTGTGGGAGACAGTGTCCAAAGCCTTGCTGAAGTCAAGGTAGATAACATCCATGGCTCTGTCCTCATCCACCCAGCCAGTCATGCCATCACAGAAGTCTATCATCAGATGAGTCAGGCATGATTTCCCCTTGGTGAATCCATGTTGACCACTCCCGATAAGATGGTCTTTTGCTCTGTCTGAATTTCAAGCCAACATACTTTCACCAGTGAATTAACCTTAGGACATAAAGAAATACAGGGTTGCAGGAGACAAGGAAGGAAGGAAGGCAGGCTGTATCAGATCAAGACCACTTACCTGTTTTACTACTTCTCTAACCCCTTTTGTTGACTTCCTTATTTTCCTTTATCCTGTAAATTAGTAGCCACTCCCCAAACCATTAAGACTCCGGGAAGAAGAGTTTGGGAAATGCCACAGATGAAGTAAATTCAAGTGAATTCAATAATTGCAAGCATGGGCCAACACCCTTCATTTTGAAGAGAGGATAGAGTAAGTGGAATCTGTATGCTACGCATGTATGCATACATGCAAGACTAACTTTAATGAATCATATAGCTTAATGAACTGGCTCCCCATCCCACAGTGACGAAACCTGATTTTACTAGGTTTTGCTTGGTTGGTTTAAGCCTTCTGATTTGGAACCCAATGTGATCATTCAGGGATAGAGGAGCTGAATCATAACATCTGATCTCTGCAGCTTAGTGACTCCAGACAACTTGTGCCTAGACTTCTTTTATAATATTGGTTACTAACAGACTTGAACCCACCGGACCTGCTTCATAATTCACCCTCTGATTTACTTTAATTTAATTACACTCCTTTTGTTTGTTTGAACTCTGATGGTAGCTGATTGTTCTGATACATATATAAAAAAAAAGATTTATGTCTTTGCTTTCATGATCATGCTGTCTTACTGCTCTTTGCCCAAGCTTCCATGCATGCTTTACAGATCTTCCATCTCCTCTATTAATTACTATTTCTTAATCTTGAACAGGAAGACTAAAGCCATTCATGATTCAAAAAACATTATATATCTGCCTGCAACTTCAGCACTAGTTTTCTTTCTTAATCTTCTTGCCTTTGGCAAAATGAAAATATTATAAGAAAAGGCTGAGTTGTGGAATTTTTACTGTAATCCATATTTCTTTTGTATTTTTTCAGCTTCACCTGCACTTACCAGAAATTGCTGTATCCCAGGTGAAAATACTAATATCTTAATTACTCTGTAAACAAAGTTGAACCCGTATTCTAGTGTTGTCCGAAATTCCTACAGTCTACTTCCAGGAAGCTAAGACTCTAGTTACATGGCTACTATGCCAGTTCTTTACTAACATCCTAGTTTTGAAGCATACAACTTTATTTGGTGAATGTATACTTAACTACCAGAAATTGGTAGTTAAGCCAAGGTTCTTTTGTTTGGTTCCTTCACTCATATACTTCTGACACTCATCTGCTTCAAGTTGCTTTCTTTGTCTTTCTCAGAATCATGAATCCCATGGGGCCACCCTCTGGCTCTTCTCCCTGTTACTTCCTTTTTTCTTCAGTGCAGACGATGTGAAAAGAGTTAGTGGCATGGTATATAGAAAAGGATTTCAGGAATTCGAACTCCTTTGGAACTTGTAGCTCAGTGTATCCATTCTCACCTTCCCCTGTTATGACGCTATCACTTATGACTGATTTTTTATTTTTCCCTTGGAAATGGTTTAATACTCATATAGGGTTGATATCTTCTCTAGAAGAAAAATTACAAAGTTATTAGGGCCATAAAAAGAGGCAGTCAGTAAAAACACTCATTTGGACCGCTGCCTCTGGAAATGTCAAACTTTTCTCATGACTTGACTTTCCAGGTGGAAACCTGGGAGTTTACAATGTGGCATGCTTTTAAAATGTGAAATGCTAACATGCGCTTGGTGATTATCAATGAATTTGATAATTGTGACTATTGTTGAGCAGTACACTCTGAAATGTGTCATGTGAGCAACACACTTTATGGCTTCGAGTATAAATCAGAAGTTATTGTTCACGTTTTTAATAACGAAAAGACTCTTTTTTTTTTTACAAAAGGATTACATGTATTTGAAAATACAGAATTTTCCCAGTGCCTGGCCCTCATTAAAAAACCCCAACAGATTAAACTGGAGAATCTTCAACATGTAAGAACAATAATCCCTCTCTGGGTGTCCAGCAGATCCCAAATGCTGCCCAGGATATATTGCAATTATTTCTAAATAACAATATCCTTCCTAAACTCCTATGTCAGCATGGCAATCTTTAAGTGTCAATGATTACCACTCATCAAGTCAAGAAGATTAGATATAGTCCTTATCAGATGTACTTACATGTACTCATATAAGCCTTCACTCAGCAGCACTCTTAAGTATGTACTTAACAACTGTTAACTTTATTGGCACATAATCTATGCTGTGCTAAACCAGACCTGTGTTGAATATTGTAGCCTCAGGAAGCTATGCATTGTGGAAGCTGTTGTTTCCCTTCACTGATACTGGTACCCAGATTTAAGAAGCTATATTACAACGCACTTAGCCAAGGTTAACCAGTTGTTTTGCACCAGGTGGCAGTTCCTTAGGATCCCAGCAAGAAAGGCACTCCCAGTAAGAAAGGCACTCGCACTCTGTCAAGTATCGCTTAAAATACGATAGAGTTAGTGGAGCTAACTATAAAGAGGAGGAGAATTGTACAAGTAAGTCCCTTCAGAAGCTGGAAATGAAGAGTTGTGCAGTATCAAATGGGCCCCTGATCCAGGCAAAGCACATGCCGATCCCGTCCTTTGCAAGGTTACATTGGGTCGTGGTTTAACACCAGCCGGCAGCTAGGCACCACCAGCTGCTCGCTCACTTCTTCCCCCTCCCACTCTGCCAGCAGGATAGGGGAGCGAATTGGACGAGTGAAAGTGAGAAAACTCATGGGTTGAGATAAAGACAGTTTAATAGGCAAAGCAAAAGCTGCACACGCAAGCAAAGCAAGACAAGGAATTCATTCACCACTTCCCATGGGCAGGCAGGTGTTCAGCCATCTCCAGGAAAGCAGGGCTCCGCCACATGTAACAGTTACTTGGGAAGACAAACGCCATCACCTTGAACATCCCCTCCCTTCCTCTCCCCCAGCCCCTTATATGCTGAGCATGATGTCATATGGTGTGGAATATCCCTTTGGTCACTTGGGGTCAGCTGTCCTGGCTGTGTCCCCTCCCAACTCCTTGTGCACCCCCAGCCATCCCACTGGTGGGGTGGGGTGAGAAGCATAAAAGGCCTTGGCTCTGTGTAAGAACTGCTCCACAATAACAAACACATCTCTAGATAACAAAAACATCTCTACATCAGCAACGCTGCTTTCAGCACAAATCCAAAACATAGCCCCATACTAGCTACTGTGAAGAAAATTAACTCTCTCCCAGCTGAAACCAAGATGCATTGTTTTGGTCACTGAAGCTACTGTATGTTTTTCTTAAAAGTAAACAAATACCTTCATTCTTTCCACTGTCAAATTAAAAAGATGTTCACATGAGAACTTGCTGCAGTATAGATAGAGGTAATGCTGTGCAGGTGGCATAGTGGCTGATATCAAGTGGAAGCTGCCTGCAGGCTCCTCTGTTACCATCAACCATGTCCTGGTGAAAAGGTAAGTACCTGCACAAGGTGTGCACAGGTTGATGATCTGTTACATCAGATGGCAGAGTCACAGGAAACAGTTAAAAGGCTGTGCAGTATTAGAGGAGCCGAGATGGAGACAGATGGTTTCATGACCAAGTTCCTGTAGCAGACACCACTGAGAATGAGACACCTTGGACCCTGGTGACCCACAAAAGCAGGACTCTGCTTCTGTCTCCACCCTCCAGCTTCACAACAAAAAACAGATATGAAGCTCTAACAGCTATAGACACCCATGAGCAAGGTCTGCCAGGAGAAACTGTACTGGCAGCACACAGTGGATACTGTATAAAGAAATGACGAGTGCTTATAGTGGGTGACCCTCTGTTAAGGGGCACTGAGGCACCCATCTGCCGACCCGACAGGGAGTCACAAGCGGTATGCTGCCTTCCAGGAGCCAAGATCCGAGATGTTGCTGCAAGGGTGCCACAACTTGTCAAGAGCACAGACTACTATCCACTGTTATTCTTTCCTGTAGTCATGAATGACCCCACAAACCGGAACCTGGGCAGAATCAAGGAAGACTATAAAGCCCTGGAGATTCAAGTGAAAAACACTGGTGCCCGAGTCATCTTTTCCTCCACTCTACCAGTTGGAGGAAAGGGGGCAGCCAGAAATAGACTTACAATGCATATCAACTCCTGGCTACATGGCTGGTGCCATCACAAGGGTTTTGGCTTTTATGACAACAGGACATTCTTTGATGCCTATAACCTGTTAGGGAGGGATGGGATCCAGCTGTCTAGAAGAGGCAAGGGAATCTTTGGGAGGAGGCCAACCAACTTGATGAAGCTGGCTTTAAACTGAAGGACTCAGAGGGTGGGGTCCAACATGGCAATGCTCATGCCATTGCATCCAACTGGGGAATAAGCCAGGCCAACCAGAGCAACAACAAATGTTCCGTAGCTGCCTCCCAAGAGGAGAACCAGAAGGCCAACCACCTCAAGGGTGTGTATGGCTCTGGTAGATCCTCTTGCACCCCCTCCAGGGAAACCTGCATGCTCAATTACCTCTCCAAAATGCCTGTACACCAATGCATGCAGCATGGGAAATAAACAAGAAGAACTAGAGGTCTGTGTGTGGTCACAGGGCCATGATCTCATTGCAGCTACAGAGACATAGTGGGATAGCTCGTATGACTGGAATGTTGTCATGGATGGCTATGTACTTTTTAGGAAAGAGAGACCAGAAACACGAGGTGGTGAAGTTGCTTTTTACATGAGAGAGCAACTGGAATGTATCAAGCTCTGCCTAGGGGTGGATGAAGAATGAGTTGAGAGCTTATGAGTGAGAATTAAAGGGCAAGCTAATATGGGTGACACTGTTGTGGGTGTTTATTACAGGCCACCTGATCAGGATGAGGAAGTCGATGAGGCCATCTACAGACAGCTGGAAGTAGCCTCACAATCACAGGCCCTGGTTCTCATGGGGGACTTCAATCACCCTGATATTTGCTGGAAAGGCAACACAGCTAGGCATGCACAGTCCAGGAGGTTCCTGCAAAGCATTGATGATAACTTTTTCACACAGAGGGTGGAGGAGCCCATGAGGAGAGGTGTGCTGCTGGACTCTGTACTAACAAAAAAGGACTGGTTGGAGATGTGAAGGTTGGGGGCAGCCTTGGCTGCAGTGACCATGAGATGATGGAGTTCAGGATCCTGTGTGGAAGAAGCACAGTGATAAGTAGGATTACAACCCTGGACTTCAGAAGAGCTAACTTTGGCCTCTTCAAAGACCTGCTTGGGAGAATCCCATGGGTTAACGCTCTAGAAGGTAGGGGGGTCCAAGAGAGCTGGTCAATATTCAAGCACCACTTCCTCCAAGCTCAAGATTAGTGCATCCCTATGAGTAAGAAATCAAGCAAAGGAGGCAGGAGACCTGCATGGATGAGCAAGGAGATTCTGAGAAAACTCAAAAGGAAGAAGAAAGTTTACACCGTGTGGAAAAAGGGACTGGCCACTTGTGAGGAATATAGGAATGTAGTCAGTGTATGTAGGGATGCAACAAGGAAGGCTAAGGCCCGCATGGAATTAAATCTGGCAAGAGATGTCAAGGACAACAAAAAAGGCTTCTTCTATTTCATCAGCAGCAAAAGGAAGACTAGGGAAAATGTGGGCCTGCTGCTGAATGAGGTGGATACCCTGGTGACGGAGGATACAGAGAAGGTGGAGTTACTGAATGCCTTCTCTGCTTCAGTCTTTACTGGCCCTCAGGAATCCCAGACCCTGGAGGTAAGAGAGAAAGTCTGGAGAAAGACAAACCTTCCCTTGGTTGAGGAGGATTGGGCTAGAGATCATTTAAGCAAACTCAACACCCACAAATCCATGGGCCCCAATGGGATGCACCCATGAGTGCTCAGGGAGCTGGCAGATGTTATTGATGTGCCGCTCTCCGTCATCTTTGAAAGGTCATGGAGAACAGGACAGGTGCCCGAGGACTGGAGGAAAGCCAGCGTCACTCCAGTCTTCAAAAAGGGCAAGAAAGAGGACCCAGAAACTACAGGCCAGTCAGCCTCAGCTCCATCTGTGGCAAGGTGATGCAACAGCTCATTTAGGATGTCATCTCTAAGCATGTAGAGGAAAATAAGGTTATCGGGAGTGGTCAACATGGATTCACCAAGGGGAAATCATGCCTGACTCATCTGATGATAGACTTCTGTGATGGCATGACTGGCTGGGTGGATGAGGACAGAGCCATGGATGTTATCTACCTTGACTTCAGCAAGGCTTTGGACACTGTCTCCCACAACATCCTCATAAGCAAGTTTAGGAAGTGTGGGTTAGATGAGTGCACAGTGAGGTGGATTGAGAACTGGCTGAATGGCAGAGCTCAGAGGGTTGTGATAAGCAGCGCAGAGTCTAGTTGGAGGCCTGTAGCTAGCGGTGTGCCCCAGGGGTCCATACTGGGTCCAGTCTTATTCAATATATTCATCAATGACCTGGATGAAGGGACAGAGTGTACCCTCAGCAAGTTTGCTGATGATACAAAACTGGGAGGAGTGGCCGACACACCAGAAGGCTGTGCTGCCATTCAGCGAGACCTGGACAGGCTAGAGAGTTGGGCAGAGAGGAACCTAATGCAATTCAACAAGGGCAAGAGTAGGGTCCTGCACCTAGGGAGGAATAACCCCACGCACCAGTACAGGTTAGGGGTTGACCTGCTGGGAAGCAGCTCTGCGGAGAAGGACCTGGGAGTCCTGGTGGACAACAAGCTCTCCATGAGCCAGCAATGTTCCCTCATGGCCAAGAAGGCCAGTGGTATCCTGGGGTGCATTAAGAAGAGTGTGGCCAGCAGGTCCCCCTCTACTCTGCCCTGGTGAGGCCACATGTGGAGTACTGTGTCCAGTTCTGGGCTCCCCAGTTTGATAAAAAGACAAGGAACTACTGGAGAGTCCAGCGGAGGGCTATGAGGATGATTAGGGGACTGGAGCATCTCTCCTGTGAGGAAAGGCTGAGAGAGCTGGGTCTGTTTAGCCTGGAGAAGGGAAGACTGAGAGGGGATCTTATCAATGTTTATAGATATCTAAAGGGCGGTATGTCAAGAGAACAGGGCCAGACTCTTTTCAGTGGTGCCCAGGGTCAGGACAAGGGGCAACAGGCACAAACTGGAACACAGGAAGTTCCATCTGAACATGAGGAAAAATGTCTTTACTCTGAGAGTGACAGAGCACTGGAACAGGCTGCCAGGAGAGGTTGTGGAGTCTCCTTCTCTGAAGATACTCAAAACCCACCTGGATGCGATCCTGTGCAACCTGCTGCAGGTGAACCTGCTTTAGCAGGGGGGCTGGACTAGATGATCTCCAGAGGTCCCTTCCAACCCCTACCATTCTGTGATTATCTCCTTGCAAGAGTGCTTCCTGCAAGGTTAGAAATGCTGTGTGTCACGAACCTTACAGAGCTGAATCCCTCAAGGAAGGATTAAACAGAAAGAAGATCTGGAGTGTTTCCTGGTGTAATGAAAAGATTTAGTAAATATTTGGCTAGAATTCTGAGACCACTGGAATTAGAGTTTAGGGTGTTGGACTTTTTTTATGACAAGACTTAATTTCCCACTTGGAGTGAAGGGTTCAGCAACTAGAAAAATTCAAAAAATAATGAATACTAAATGGTTTGAGAATAGTTCCTAAAGAAGATTGCGTCAGCCATGATGTGAGAAGAGGCTTCTTGCTGAGGAAGAGCCAGCATTAATTAATGGCCCAACAGCACTACATACACAGGCATGTGTACATTGGTAGTTCTGCAGGGGTCCTCCTGCACACTATTAAAGGTGGTTGATGCTTCAAGGGATACTATAGGAGAGAATTGTTGTTAGTTGTTAAAAGCTTTGAGAGTACACTGTTTCAAGGATATCATAGCTTGGGGGTGGGTCAAAAGAATAGAAAGATAGTACTGAGAAATACATCTCCAGTGAAGTAATACTACCTGAAAGCAGATACTAAATGGAAAAGCCAGACCAGGTTGAAGAAACCAAGACCAGAGCTGCAGATGAGCTACTTTATCCTTGCAGATAATGGAGTATGGACATACGAAAACTGAACTGGGATCTTTTTTAAGTATATCTTATATGTGAAGCTTATATATCTTCTGAGGTCAATATATAAGCCTCACTCAAGTAACTGAGAATATGTATTTCAAGGAACTGAAGTTTAAACTTCATACATATTTGTAAGAGGTGTGTGTTACATCTTTATCACTTCTATACTAATACTCTATACTAATAGAGAAAAATTTGTCGGGTACCCATTTTTTCCTAGCCTTTTTAACAAAGGTTCTCTGAAGAGTGCAAGTGTGGTTTTGCTATGGAATGATATTTTACAGTAGTTGCAAGCTCATCTTAATTTAGGATTTGTAGGGGAAATAAAATATGAAGGACTTGTTTCTAACTCATATGCACAGCTTACTGACAACACACTAATGATATTGCAAGCAACATTAATTTTGTCTACCTGTCCTATAATGAAAAAAATTTTGTTTTGTTAGAAGAAATATGTACTTCTTGGTACTAATGCATAATGTGCTATGAACAGCAAATGAAAACCAGCAAGAACTGAGGTTAAAGCAGTTAATCAGGTTGAGGGTCAAATCCTGAAGTCCTTGTTCTGAAGTCCTTGTCCCATTGCTTTACCTGGAAACTTGCATTACTTACTCAAGGAGTGAGCTTTATAAGATTGTTTACCATAGTCTTTCAAACTAAGTAATAAATAGATTAAGAAAGTAAAGTGCTCCTGAGAAGTGCTTCCTGAGATGCAGTACAGCAAATTCAGCAGCTGCATTTGCAATTTATGGCTGAATATGGCAGCAATACTACAGAATGAATATGAAGTTTAATACATTTTAAAGTTATGTTCACTGGTTCTTTCGACAGAAATAAAAAAATCTTTAACTGAGCCCCATCTTATAAGCTGCACTGTAATACGGTTGACTCATAAAAGAGGTCAGAACCTCTTCTTGAAACTACTTAAAAAAAACAAAGAGGAAGTATTTATTTTATCTACATATAAGGTGTCTTGGACACATGTTTTCCACTCCAGTGTAGAAACCATTAACTCGGGGCAATGAGCTACTACAGCATCCCTAAAGTGCCACAGGATGGCAGCCTTTTAGAGTAGTGCATTGTTCTGTGGAAAATCCTGTAGTTCATTTTCCGCCTGAGAACTGAAGAGCATGCTATCTTTGTGGCTTATTTCTTTGCTGTAGAAATCATTGCCCGGTTATATCATATTGTATTGTGTCTGGATGGTTATGAAGCTTAAAAGGCTGTGGTGCAGTCTACATTTAAAGCCTGAAGATGGGATTATAAAACAAGGGCAATCAAATATGGTTGTGGAGAGCTAGTTCTGGCTTTCTGCTCTAACCTACACTATGCTTACTGGAGTCTGTAGGGTTAACCTCTTTTTCCTCTTGCATGTAGTTGATTGGTTTTGTCACGTGTCGTCATGTCCGTCCATCCCGTCCATCCCATCCCCCCTGATCCTTCAAGTACTTTGAATGACGTTTTAAGTAGGGATTACAACTTTAAGAAGTACTTCGAATATGGAAAGCCATTATTACTGTTGGTATATGAAAAGCAATTATTACTGTTGGTTGTTGTAAAAGGATCTATATACATGTAAAAGTCTCTGAGTTTCAGAGACTTCTCTCCACAGCAGAGAAGGAATTGTGTTGTGGAGCCAACTGCTACAGTGCAAAGGACTGTGTGACCTCAAAATTAATACAACCTTAATACCCATAGAAAGAATTAATTTAGTCCATTCCACACAAGTTTGCAACTGTGTTCAAAGGATAAAAATTGCAAACAAACCATTTTAGTAAGATCAGGATCAAAAAAGATTCCTTAATACATGATTGTGAGGTAAAACAACAGCTTTGAGACGACATTGGAGTTGATGATTGTGTTAATTGTGAAAACTCAGTCGTTACAAAATGAAAAACAATAAATACTTCCACATAAATCGACAGATGTTACTTGATTGCTTCCTGTATATTCTTGCTTCCTCTGGAAAATCTCTGCTGGCATACAGTACTTGTTCTCAGAAAGTATGCTGGTTTACAACTAGCAGAGTTTTGTTAAAGGCACATAATTATCAAGCTCCCAAGACAAGCCCTGCACCCAAGCAGGCATGTGCAGGTGGCTTCAGTCTCAGGCTGACCAGCAGGTGACAGCTTCTTCCAAATTTGTTTTCTAAATTATCCTGAGGAACACCAGAAACAGACCTGTAATGCACAGTGTTGGAAATACTATATTCAGATGCTATGGTGATTATTTAAGCTAAAAGAAGTCTCCTTAAAGTGAAAGGTTAACTTAAGGGACAGTGCCATGACTATAGTATTTTTAAGGATCTTTCAGTCTTATTCACTGTAGCCTACTCGCTTATGGGGAGTGAGAGTAAAGTGAATGCTAAGGAAAGCCAAAGCCATCAGCAGGGGAAGACATCCCAAATCCTAAGAAGTTTTCAGTTAACTAAGACTGTAACAATACAACAGATGAGAAGTAAAGGGGGGAAAAAAAAAAAAAAAGAGTACCAGGACCTGGATTCTCTTCTCCTTAAGCTCCAGTTAAGTCCTTCGCTCACCCTGGCTTCATGAGAACATAGTGCACAATACAACTGGTGATTTTGAAATGCAGAAGACTGCATTATTTATTTCTAACATTATGATGCCTGAAGCTTTGTCAAAGAGCAGGACTGCACTGAATGAGGCTATGGAGAGACACGCAATTAAGGTGCAAATTAAACTCAGAGAGTATGATAGTTTATGCCAATTGATTTTGCAGATTTGTCTACAGTTATGTATTAGATGTTGGAGCTGCGTAAAGTGAAATTAATCTTAGAGAAGATTGGTAATATGTTAGTAGTCAATGACAGATGCAGACAAAATCTCCACTGTGTATTGAAGTGTGGTGGGTTATTTTTTCTTGAGCACAAATCTGAACAGAAAAAAAAAATCACACACTCTTTGCTAGTTTCATTACTTGAAACCAAGTAATGTAGTGCATGCTGAACAGACCAATAAAGCCAAAGCATGCATTTCCATGCAGCTCTAAGAATGTAAATTCACTCTTATACATAAAACTGCGAATATTGTTTTTTAAATTGACATTGTTATTTTTGAAGGCTAGATGGGAACATGGGTTGTAACATGAGTGAAATGAGAGAGAAGAGCAGAGGCTGGAATGGTGAACAGAAGGTGAGCAAGTCAGGAAACAGAGGCTGTGCCACATGTGAAGCAGTACTGTCACTGCCAGTGCAGCTGTTGACCACCTAAGGTCATGCCCAAGAACAGAGCTGGTACTCATTTGTTTATACACATGGCTAAAAGCCAACTTAGGAAAAGCAAACTATCTGCATGACTATTAAGAATTTTTGAAGGTGATATTCTTGTGCAGAGTATTATTCATTAACTTAAACTTTGATTAAATGCATCAATGTATATTTGCATGTATTTGTCCTCCAAAATTATTTTGATAGGCTAATTATATTCCAGATACAATACGCTTGTAATGCAGGGGATAGCCTCTCCAGAACTTAAAGGCTGCATTTGGGGTGCCTTTTTTCTCCACCAAGGTACAAATCTCACGGGAAGTAACTTAGGTTCTCCAATTCATGCCCACCAGGTAGCACTATGTTACTTAAGAATTATAGCAGTCTAATGTCAACAACTCAATCCTAAATCAGACAGTGGCATCTCCTTGCAATTCCAGGCTCTCAGAAGAGAAACAGAAACAGGGAACTGCTGGCCTGTAATGAATTTATTTAAGCTTTGAGCAGAATGCTCTGAAAATGAAGACATAAAATCCACTAATAAAAAAAGACAGAACTATTTACCAATCTACTTATACGAGCCTTTTTAAAGTAAATAAGAAATGTGTGATTGTCTTTTTTTTTTTTTAATAAACCTAAAGTAGATTAATATCAATATCCATTTATCTCACCTCTTGGACCACTCAATCTCCACTTTATTCAGGTCTTAGAATACACCTACCAGGATACCTGTCAAAGTAATCAAATGTCCACTTACTGTGCTTTTCTTCAGAGACCGGGAAGGAATGTACTAAGGTATTATATAATCAGTCATTGGGGGAAAAAAACCCAACTCAGTATTACCTTGTAGGATAGACTGCGTCACCCATCATTACATGGAAATTCTTTAGAAACAGGAAAAGAAAAGCAATGATTCTGAAAGCATCTTTCTGGCTTTTCTTGTATGCTCTCTTCAAACTCCCTCACATTATGAAACAATCCTGACCAATGAATTCTTCTATCCCTCCTCTTTTCTTTTGCCTATTCACAGAGCATACTATCTATACTACCGTTAGGACAGCAGAAAGTCTTTTATTTTCTCCTTCTCTTGATCATGTAAGCCAAGGGCAGAACTAGTCCTTTACAATCTGTTTAAACTACTTGGAAAGAACCAATTCAGTAAGGTTAAGAATGATGCTATTCCTATCATTTAATCAGTGCTCAAAGGGACTGCACTATCTGGGTTTATGGGGCAGTACTTGGGGGATGTGGGGGCCAGAAACACCAGTCTCTCTCAGAGAGAATATTCCTCATCTGAGAGAAACCAGTACTTTTCTTAGGAAGTTAGGAAGCTAGGAGGTAGGAAATCCTGCCTTTATAGTTAGCTCTCAGCTGACCCATGAGTGTGTTCAGAAAGCAGTCAATGCACATTTGGCACATGTTTCAGCATATGCAGAAACCAGGGCACACAGGAGAGACTACTGCAACCATTCAATAGGAGCGTGCCTAAGACATGCACTGGGCCTTGCAAGCTGAGAAAGGCTTGTGGTTTGTTGGTAATTGAGGTCTAACACCTAAATTGTGAACCACCTTCCTACATGGGTGGTAGGTATGCTGGGGAGCTTGAAAATCAGCAGGATGGAGGAGGCAGGGCAGCTGCCTCACACTTTTGAAAGGTCCTGTTTTTCTGTGCGGCAGAAGCTATAAGATCAGAGAACTGTGCTGAAGCATTGGCTTAATCTTATTCCAGTTAAGTGCTGAGACTTCTTAGAGTCGTCTTAGTCTTAGAGACTTCTGGGTGGAGCACCTTCTGCCCAACTGTAGTGATAGCGTCTTCTCAAAACTCAAGAACAAACCTCAGACCAAAAAATCAAATGCTGGTATAGCACGTTGCTGCATGCTGCTCCACTTCAAATGCCTCCTATGAATGTTTCACTGCATTTTCTCTTCAAATTGCAGATCTCTTGAAAATAAACCACAGAGTAATGTATGGGAAGAAACACATCCTAATTAATACAAATAGCAGTCATAACAATAAAATTACTTCTAAAATTAGCATAACTGAGTTGGCAGAGAATAAAAGCAGTCGTCTCATTTTGAGAGAGAGTTTCTTCACAGAAAATGTTAATAATGGAAGGAATTCTGAGATCATTTAATGTTTTATGCCCTTATTTTAATAAAACCTTGGTTGTTTGCTGTGAACCTAGAAATTTATTTTATGACTGCAAGTTTATGCTTGCAGATTGTGCTTGTTATAAGCATAATTTGCATCCTTTGGTGCACCAAAGCAAAATGACACTTTGGCTCATAAATTGTGGTTAGAGGAGCTCAAGCAAAATAATCCTATGAAGCCCATGAAAACTTTCTATATTACAGTGGTGCATTTGGTGCAATTTCTCCTTTGATCCTTATTAACAAACAATTGCCTTATTTTAGAATCCACAGCAAGCAGGTTCCACCACAGAGGAGCTGGCTGTGGGCAACAAGTTCCTTTTGAATATACACATTAATTATGTTATCCTATATACTTATGTTGAAGTGTTCAAGATGGGCTTCTGAAGAAGGCTAGATTAAATAGCATGATGTCCTTCTGGAATGAATGTAAGCAGCTGGTAATATTCTGCCATGGCATATAATAGGGGAAAAAAATCTGGGTTCATTTCTAAGATCATAGAATCATTGAATGGTTTGGGTTGGAAGGGACCTTCAAGATCATCTAGTTCCAACCCCCCTGCCGTGGGCAGGGACACCCTCCACTAGACCAGGTTGCCCAAAGCCCCATCCAGCCTGGCCTTGAACACTTCCATGGAGGAGGCCTCTACAACCTCTCTGGGCAACCTGTTCCAGTGCCTCACCACTCTAACAGTAAAGAATTGCTTCCTAACATCTAATCTAAATCGACTCTCCTTTAGTTTAAAGCCATTACCCTTGCCCTGTCACTACTTTTTACCTTGTAAACAGTCCCCCTCCAGCTTTCAAGATGACCCTCTGTTATGTATTAAGTAGATCCAATATATATGAGAAGACTTTGAGAAAGAAAGACAAGATTGATATGTCTTGCTACCCTGAAGCGAGATGGCCTTGACTTGGGTCCAACATGAATAACCAAGCCAGTTCTGCAGAAATATTCCAGAGGTGTTTGGCAGCCAGTGTAAGTCACAGGGATACTTGGATAGTGTCACTGGATAGTGTCACCGAAATTCGGGAATAAAAGAAAACTCCTTAACACCAATTTAGCATTAAGCAGCAGGCATTCCCTTTTATTGCAGCGCTGGGTGTCAGGAGGATAGTTCCTCAAATCAGGCACCTCTAACGTTGGTTCTCTTGTCATATTTATACACAAATGTTACAAAGATTACAAAGTGGTACACTCCCCATTACAATAATTGGTTCATATTTCTTTGCCTAGTATGCAAACTAGAACGCATGCTCAGTTCCTTTCTCTGCCTCTATCTTTTGAGTAGGTGGTATAATTTGGGTAGGGGGCTTGTGTAGCAGGTGCTCATTCTAAGAATCGTTAGCCTTCTACCTAAAGTAATAATGAATAGTTGCTTAACACATATAAGTAGGCCTCTGTTACAGGCCTATCTTTTTTGCTACAATAGGAAACAAGGATTTTTCCCTGTTGAAGCTCTTTTTCATTTGTTTTGCATTTTGCTTATGTCTTCTGCTGCTGCTTTGGTCAACTTCTTGCTGCTGTACAAGGTTATACACCATCAAGCATCAGTAGGGGCATGCATGTTCTGGATTTTTTCATACTGGGGAAAAGAGAATGTATGGATTAATGTTTTGTCATCTTTGGTTTTCCAAGTAGCTGTGCCAGACAAATTTTGTGGTGTTTGGGGCAGAGTCCCCATGGATGCTACTTATTTTGTAAGCAGGCAGCCTGGATTAATGTTACAATTTCTGAAAGCATCTGGTTCACATTCAGCCATTTAATTTGCTTTTGCTACTGGTATTTACTAGTAACATGTATAACCTGCTTTGTGCTTAGGTCTGGACTTGCTGAGTCATGTAAAGAAACGTGACTGTATCTTTTAATGCTCATGAACAGAGCTGTTCATTTCTACTGCCATCATTTAGGCAATCGCTTTCTGGGAACAATCATCTGGTTTAGGGTGCTAGGCAAATGTGCAATAGGAGAAGGATAACTTAAAATGCAAACTCGACAAGAAACATGGTACAAAGACAGCATACAAAAGATCATGTGTCTAACTTATCCAACATAAAAACTGCACAACTCATTTGCTACTCACAACCTTTTTGCTTCTTGTAACTTGCTGGTATAGATTTACTATTTCTAAATCCACAAATTGAAGGAGCAGAAAGTGGCTCTTACAATTTTGAATTCCTTAACATTGGGTAGTTTTCAGTAAGTTGGTTATAAAGCACATTGAATTTAAATTGTCATTTATTATTCCAACTCTGTACAGTGACTGCAGGTATTTTTTATATTTGTCCAGAGCTGTTTTAGGATAACAGTATTTTCCAGGGAGCTGAGGGCATTTACAAACAACTTTTTTTTTTTTTTGATACTGTGGCCAGCAAATATTTTTCTTCATCTTTAAATACTCCTTAAATACCCAGTATGTCTGATGAAGTTGCTGCTAACACAAACTGAGAAACAACATTTGAGTAACTGGATTTAGTTTGGAGCATCTAACCAACCACTGAAGATGGCATATATAGGGAGGTCTACTTTGGCTCTCTTTTTCTCTTTAGATCCACCAACACCCCTTGTATTATAACTGCCTTCTTTACAGTCGTAATCTCCCTTTAAGAGATGTTCTAGTTTATCCTTTAAGTATATTTTTAAGTAACACAACTGCTTGGTTACAGTTAGAGCTAGCTTGCTGAGTTGGCATCATGGGATGACAGTAGTAGCTTCAATTATTAAAAGTACAGGTATTAACTTGCAATGACTTAGTTTCAGTCCACTAAAATAAGTCACCTAAGATGGAAATTACTTTCATTCACTTACTTTCCTAAAGATATTTTATGTAACAAATTCATTACCAAGGAAAATTTAAAAATGACAGAGCCACACAAAGTTATGGTACTCATGCAGGGAATTTTCAGCTATGTTAGGACAGATGAATTATAAGGAAGTTGAATTATTATTTCCAGTTTGAAAACTTATTTATCTATCTATGTTTGATATGTAGTAGCTAAATTTTGGCTTGTTTAAAGTATAATCTGGAAATTTGAGGGTGAGGGTTGTTATCAGTGACAACAAATTTAAAAAGAAAAGAGTACTCTCCACAATTGTCACTTCAGCTTTCAAAATGAATGTACAAACTTAGTTTAAAAAAAAGTTGCAAGCTTTTTTTCAAGCTCCTGTTGAAATATGAAGTTAGAGCACTATAAGTGGTTTCCCAAGTTAAAAACTAACAAAGGTATTGATATTTGCATTGTTCTTTCTTGCACTGAAGTATATAACGTTGTAAACAAAGGATTCTAGCAAAACTGCATCCTTACAATGATTTGTACAAGCATAAATACACCAGTAAGGAAAAAAAATCATATTTTCAAACTACTACAAACATACACGTCCCAGCCTACTTCTTACACATCTGTGATATTTGGAGTCCAGTATAACGTGTTCTGTAAAACTGAAGATCAACTATAGAACTGCCGGTGGCAATTCCACCTGAAGCACATCCAGGATTTGAACTATGTAAATCAGTGGACGGTAAAGAAACACATACTAGAAACCCATAGGTATGACCCAGACTTGCAGACTCTTAGGAGACCACTTTTTACATCTAGTTAAGTCTGTAAGAATTCATTGTGCTTCATCTAGATTAACTGTAAGAGAAACAGGCTACTAACAGCACCTTATAACATTACATGTATTATGTAATTCAAATAGTAAATCTAACTCACAAGTTCCTTGTTTCTGGCTTCTTACTCTTTCACAAAGCCAGTAATTACAATTTCTGCATCTGGAAGAAGGCAGCAAAACAATGTATGTTTTCAGTGATTGCTTTCTTCACTTTCTCAGCTCTTGTAGGTGCTTCTTGCCAGTAGCTTACTTCTCAGCTTGCTGTAGCAGGTAGGAGCTTATATGCACATCTTGTATGATCGTACATTGCCAAGTTATGCAGACCTTTGAGTCGAGTCCAAAAATGTTTTACTGGCTTCATGCACTGTGAGTAGAAAATGGAATTTTAACGATTTGTTATTACTAGTTTGTTATTACCATTTTTTAGATTTCAGGTCTATGTGAAAGTCAAAAGAGCAAGCAGGCTGAAAATCACCTCCTCAAGCGTTTGTGTAGAGGTACAGCATGGGCAAAGCCTAGACAATATACATATTTTGAAGAAAAAAAAATTGTAAGTATTCATGGTACTGAAGTCACCATAGCCATACTGCCATTGCATGAAAAGGTATTTCCTTGTATTATTCCCTATGGTGAGAGCACATAATGAACTGCCCAGGCATTTTGCACTCAGACATGCATTACTTTTTTTTTATTTGCAGACAGAAACATGGGTGTGCATACACAACATTTTCCAATTTTTCCACCGAGGGAGGGACGCCACCGCTGCCCTGCCCCATCACCACCACCCCCCCCCCCCCCCGGCAGCTCCAGCTCTGTACCTCCCTTTAGGCAACAGCAGCTAAAGAGGTTCCACTATTTTAGGAAGGAAAAAGGCTGAAAAGGGCCCAGTCTCTAATGTCTTTTTGAAGATTTGCAGGGTGTGATGTTTCCGTCCGAGTCCAGCAACAGCACAGGCGCAATGGGTGCCAGGGGGAAAGGAGGTGGTTCTGAGCTTTAACCTCCAAACTATTTTTTTTTTTTTTTAGCTTGCTAACCACCCCTTATAGAAAGCAACTTGAAGAAGCACATGTGTTATTTTGACTTTTAGCGTTTTGGCACCTGGCATTAAAATCCAAGCCTGTCACAAAAGGCCCTGAGGCGACCGGCAGGCAATGGCTGCCCGGCTGCCATTATGGGGAGCTCGGCGCCACCCGCGAGGAGAGGGTCCTTAGGACCCGCAGATCCGCTGGAGGACGCCAAGGAGGAAGGCGTCGAAGAGCCGGCTCCAGCCACGCAATGGCGGGGAGGCAGGGCGGTGCCTGGCGCGGCCGCAGAAGTTTCTGATAGGTGACCCAACGGCCGCGGAACTCCTTCATCCTCAGCTCCAGGAGCCTGTCCTGAGGGAGCCTCGACAGCAGGTAGGTAAAGGGTGCCCAGTAACCGCTCCAGGCCTCACGGTTTTACTTCTCTAGGTCTAAAATGCTGCTTTTTCTCTGCATCCTTTTCTGGGCTGTGCCTCCCTTAGGCTGCTGGCAGCAAGCGGAGATCCTGATTTTCGGTTTGGAAAGAGCTGGTGGGTTTTTCAGGTTGTTTCTGTCAGTGTCAGGCAGGTTTCTTCCATTTCCTCGACTTTTTTTTTGGTCAGATTGTTTCAAAAAGCAAATTTGTGTGTTTGTATCACATAGTAAAATAGATTGTTTTGATGTATTCCATGGTGCTCCTCTGGCATACTAATTTTTGTGGTAACATGCCTCACCGTTATAATAAATACACATTTTGTCTTTTTTTTAATGTTAGGTTCTCTATTACAAGCAGGTTATGATGCTATAAAAATATGCGTGTTTGGTTTTGCAAATGTGGTGTACACAGTTGAGACCATGGCATCCCATAGCACGACTTAGATGGGAGTCTTTGAGAACAAGCATACTTTTTTTTTCCCCCTTCTGTATTATGTCAGATACTTCTGAGAGTTTTCACTAATTTTCTCTATTCAGATTGTCATGTTAAACTATACAGCTGTGGTTGAAAAAACATTTGCATTCCAGAGGACATGTCAGTTAATATTGGATATACAACAGATTTGTAGTTGTCTTGTTATGACCAGTTTCTTAGGAAAAAAAAAATTACTTTCTTTAGGCACTGACTGCATTGTGAATGATGACTGGTTTTACTAAGTGTTACAAAGACATGTAGAATCATAAAATCATTTTGGTTGGAAAAGACCTTTAAGATCATCGAGTCCAACCGTTAACCTAGCATTGCCAAGTACAACCACTGAACTATGTCCCTAAGCACTACATCTACACGTCTTTTAAATACCTCCAGGGATGGTGACTCACATGCTTCCCTGGGCAGCCTGTTCCAATGCTTGACAACCCCTTCAGTGAAGAAATTTTTCCTAATATCCAATCTAAACCTCCCCTGGCACAACTTGAGGCCATTTCCTCTTGTCCTATCACTTGTTACTTGGGAGAAGAGATTGACACCCACCTGGCTACAACCTCCTTTCAGGTAGTTGTAGAGAGTGATAAGGTCTCCCCTCAGGCTCCTTTTCTCCAGACTAAACAACCCCAGTTCCCTCAGCTGCTCCTCATAAGACCTGTTTTCTAGACCCTTCACCAGCTTTGTTGCTCTTCTTTGGACATGCTCCAGCACCTCAATGTCTTTCTTGTAGTGAGGGGCCCAAAACTGAACCCAGTATTTGAGGTGCATTCTCACCAGTGCCAAGTACAGGGGAATGATCCCTTCCCTAATCCTGCTGGCCACACGGTTTCTGATACAAGCCAGGATGCTGTTGGCCTTCTGGGCCACCTGGGCACACTGATGGCTCTCCATCAACACCCCCAGGTCCTTTTCTGCCAGGCAGCTTTCCAGCCATTTGTTCCCAAGCCTGTAGTGTTGCCTGGGGTTGTTGTGACCCAAGTGCAGGACCCAATACTTACTCTTGTTGAATCTCATACGGTTGGCCTCTGCCCATGGATCCAGCCTGTCCAGATCCCTTTGTAGAGCCTTCCTACCCTCAGGCAGATCAACACTCCTGCACAACTTGGGGTTGTCTGCAAACTTAATGAGGATTCCCTCATCCAGATCATTGATAAAGATATTAAACAGAACTGGCCCCAGTACTGAGCCCTGGGGAGCACACCTTGTGACCAGCCGCCAACTGGATTTAACTCCATTCACCACAACTCTTTGGGCCCAGCCATCCAGCCAATTTTTAACCCAGCAAAGCGTACGCCCCTCCAAGCCATGAGCAGCCAGTTTCTCCAGGAGAATGCTGTCGGAAACGATGTCAAAGGCTTTACTAAAGTCCAGGTAGACAACATCCACAGTCTTTCCCTCATCCACTGTGTTGGGTTTTGTGTGGCAAGGTTTTGGTAGCGGGAGGGGCTACAGGGGTGGCTTCTGTGAGAAGCTGCTAGAAGCTTCCCCTGTGTCTGACAGAGCCAATGCCAGCCGGCTCCAAGATGGATCCGCCCCTGGCCAAGGCCAAGCCAATCAGCGCCTCTGTGATAACATATTTAAGAAGGAAAACAAAGGAGTTAAAGAAAGTTTTTGCAACCAGAGAGAGGAGCGAGAAGATGTAAGAAACTCTGCAGACACTAAGGTCAGTGAGGAAGGAGGGGGAGGAGGTGCTCCAGACACCAGAGCAAAGATCCCCCTGCAGCCCGTGGTGAAAACCATGGTGAGGCAGGCTGTCCCCTGCAGCCCATGGAGGAAGGATGAGGGGGTGTAGAGATTCTACCTGCAGCCCGTGGAGGACCCCACGCTGGAGCAGGTGGAGGCACCTGAAGGAGGCTGTGGCCCGTGGGAAGCCCACGCTGGAGCAAGTCCGGGCCGGGGAGCCCACGCCAGGGCAGGTTTGCTGGCAGGACTTGTGACCCTGTGGGAGGGACCCCACGCTGGAGCAGTCTGCTCCTGAAGGTCTGCACCCTGTGGGAGAGACTACGCTGGAGCGGTTCGTGAAGGACTGTAGCCCGTGGGAGAGACTCCATGTTGGAGCAGGGGAATGTTGAGAGGAGTCCTCCCTCTGAGGACAAAGAAGCGGCAGAGACAATGTGTGCTGAACTGACCGCAACCCCCATTCCCTGCCCCCTTGTGCCGCTGAGGGGGGAGGAGGTTGAAGCCGGGAGTGAAGTTGAGCCCGAGAAGATGGGAGGGGTGGGGGGAGGTGTTTTAAGACTTGATTGTATTTTCTCATTGCTCTACTCTGTTTTGCCTAGTAATAAATTAGATGAATCTCCTCTCTACATTCAGTCTGTTTTGCTCCTGACGGTAATTAGTGAGTGATCTCCCCCTGTCCTTATCTCGACCCAAGCCTTTTGTTATACTTCTCCTCTCCCATCCCGCTGGGGGAGGGGTGAGTGAGCGGCCGCGTGGCACCCAGCTACCGGCTGGGCCTAAACCACGACATCCACCGAGTCGGTCACCTTGTCATAGAAGGAGATCAGGTTAGTCAAGCAGGATCTGCCTTTCATGAACCCATGCTGACTGGGCCTGATCACCTGGTTGTCCTGTACCTGCTGCGTGATGGCACTCACTGCGTGATCTGCTCCATAACCTTCCCTGGCACCGAGGTCAGACTGACAGGCCAGGAGTTCCCTGGATCCTCCTTCTGGCCCTTCTTGTGGATGGGTGTCACATTGGCTAATCTCCAGGTCAACTGGGACCTCCCTGGTTAGCCAGGACTGCTGATAAATGATGGGAAGTGGCTTGGTGAGCACTTCTGCCAGCTCCCTCAGCACCCTTGGGTGGATCCCATCTGGCCGCATACACTTGTGTGTGTGTAAGTGGTGTAGCACATCACTAATCGTTTCCCCTTGGATTATGGGGGCTTCATTCTGCTCCCCATCCCTGTCTTCCATCTTAGGGGGCTGGGTGCCCAGAGAACAATTGGTCTTACCATTGAAGACTGAGGCAAAGAAGGCATTAAGTACCTCAGCCTTTTCCTCATCCTTTGTCACTATGTTTCCCCCCACACCCAATAAAGAATGGAGATTCTCCTTAGCTCTCCTTTTGTTGTTAATGTATTGATAGAAACATTTTTTTATTGTCTTTAACTGCAGTAGCCAGGTTAAGTTCTAGCTGGGTTTTGGCCCTTCTAATTTTCTCCCTGCATAGCCTAATGACATCTTTGTAGTCCCCCTGAGTTGCCTGCCCCTTCTTCCAAAGGCCATAAACTCTCCTTTTTTCCCTGAGTTCCAGCCAGAGCTCTCTGTTCAGCCAGGCTGGTGGTCTTCCCTGATGGCTCATCTTTCAGCACATGGGAACGGCCTGCTCCTGTGCCTTTAAGATTTCCTTCTTGAAGAATGTCCAGCCTTCCTGGACTCCTTTGCCCTTGAGGACTGCCTCCCAAGGGACTCTGTCATCCTGTCTCCTAAACAGGCTAAAGTCTGCCCTCTGGAAGTCCAAGGTTATCAGTTCTGCTGACTCCCCTGCCTTACTTCTCCAAGAATCAAAACCTCTTATCTTTTCATGATCGCTATGCCCAAGATGGCCTCCAACCGTCACATCACCCACAAGTCTTTCTCTGTTCACAAACAACAGGTCCAGCGGGGCACCTTTGTTAGTTGACTCATTCACCAGCTGTGTCAGGAAGTTGTCTTCCACATACTCCAGGAACCTCCTGGACTGTTTCCTCTCTGCTGTATTGTATTTCCAGCAGACATCTGGTAAGTTGAAATCCCCCATGAGAACAAGGGCTAGCTATCATGAGACTTTTCCCAGCTGCTTACAGAGTATTTAATCTGCCTCTTCACCCTGGTTGGGTGGTGTGTAACAGACTCCCACCATGGTATCTGCCTTGTTGGCCTCCCTCCTGATTATTACCCATAGACACTCAACCTTATCGTCACCATCATTAAGCTCTAAACAATCAAAACACTCCCTAACATGCAGGGCCACCCCACCACCTCTCCTTCCTTGCCTATCCCTTCTGAAGAGTTTGTAGCCATCCACTGCCGTTGCAGCGCTCCAGTTGTGCGAGTCATTCCACCATGTTTCTGTGATGGCAAGTATATTATAGTTTTCCAGCTGCATAATGGCTTCCAGCTCCTCCTGTTTGTTGCCCATGCTGCATGCATTGGTGTAGATGCACTTTAGTTGGGCTGCTGATCCCTCCATCCTTCTGATGGGAGAAGCCCTAATTTCTACCTGGCCTTCCGTGGTTTCTAACCCATCAATAACCCTTGTGTCTTTGCTGTCGCATGGCTTTCCATCTCCTGCCTCCACTGACATGGCAGACCGAAGGACCTTGCTAGCCCACTGTCCCACAAACATTGGAGTGCCACCCCTAAGTTTATCTCTAGCGAGCCCTTTCCCCCTTCAAATATAGTTTAAAACTCTTTCAGTGAGCCCTGCTAACTCCTATGCAAAGATCATTCTTCCCCTTTGAGACAGGTGTACTCTGTTGCCAGCAGTAGAGACAGGATTAACTGTTAACTTTGTTTCTGCAGTAATACTTTCTAATGGCATTCTTTGAGGTCCTGTGCTCTTCATGTGCTGGATACATGCAAACAGAAATTTCCTAAGTGTCTTCATGAATTTCTTGCTGCATGCTCTTTTATACAATGTTGCAAAGGTAATACAAACTTCACAGCATGCTTCAGCATCCCTTTGTAGTGTCCTTCATTCTGTATAGTTTTAGAGGGTAGCATATTTGTAAATGGCTGCAGTCTATTGATACACCATTTTCAGGTGATCAGTTTAATAGGCTACATTCTCAATTTGCCTGAACTGAAAGCCTGCTCTTCTAGCGCTCTGGGAACTTGGTGCAGCCTTTCATAAAGTTCCTTTGTAACTATGGCCCTATTAAGTTGTCATCACTGCGTAATATACTTTCAGCTCCATCAGCCTTTTTTTTAAATTATTTTTTGCATTCAAGTGATCTTAAGAAAGGAAGAAGAACATTAAGTGTTACTGACCTTCGAACTTCAGATAAAGGCTTAATGGAAAAGACACTGGGGGGGGCTGTTAAACTAAAGGTTATGAACAGAGAAGACATTAAGGATAACTTGAGGACTACTACACCAGAGTGAGATGGTTTCCGAAGTCATTTAAGGAAATAAAATGTCAGGGGGAGTGTGCTTCTGAGCTCCTGTTCTGTCAATTTGTTCTCCAAGTCTGTTTGCATCATGTTGCAGTTCTGTGTCATACTGCCTGTTCAGGGGACCACCAAGTTGCTTTTTCTGGGGCATTTGTGAGTTCAGGCCAGCCATAAAGCATTTCCTTTTGACTTCCCTTGCAGATACTTTTTTGTACTCTTTGTCCATGTGCCTTCCACAATGAAATCACATTCCTGATTATATATGTCCTGGTTTTAGCTGAGAGGGTTGATTTTCTTCATAGTAGCTAGTGTGGGGCTATGTTTTGGATTTGTGCTGGAGACAATGTTGATAATATAGAGATGTTTTTGTTCTATGGACTTATTGTTGATCAGTGCTTACACGGGGCCAAGGCCTTTTCTGCTTCTTGCACTGCCCTGCCAGCGGGATGGCTGGGGGTGCACAAGAAGTTGGGAGGAGACACAGACAGGACAGGTGACCCAAACTGACCAAAGGGATATTCCATACCATACGGCATCATGCTCAGTTTATAAGGAGCTTGGGGGAAGGGTGGGGGGGCAGCGGCGTTTGGAGAGATGACATTTGTCTTCCCAAGTAACCGTTATGCGTGACAGAGCCCTGCTGTCCTGGAGATGGCTGAACACCTGCCTGCCCATGGGAAGTGGTGAATGAATTCCTTGCTTTGCTTTGCTTGTGCACGCGGCTTTTGCTTTACCTATTAAAACGTCTTTATCTCAACCCACGAGTTTTCTCACTTTAACTTTTCCAATTCTCTCCCCCATCCCGATGGGGGGGGCGGGGGGAGTGAGCGAGCGGCTGCATAGTGCTCAGCTGCCGGCTGGGGTAAAACCATGACAAAGATAAATTATTTATTTCCTGGTTTTGAAGTTTTTAGGCATAGCTCTTTCTTCCTTTGGCAAATTGTTATGTTTTCTGTTTGTGGAATTTTTTTGTTTCTTGAATCCATAGTTCCAATGCATTCTAATAAAGATAGGTATCCACTGCTGTCTATTTTATATGGAGAAGGCTGTTACAACATAAACTTTTTTAAGAGTCTTATTTCAGCTGTTTGAGTCCTGGACTTCTGCAAAGCTGTTAAAAATTCTCTCATGAAGGATTTCTACTCGGAGTTAGTAAGATTTATTGTTGTTTAATCTTCCCTCAAAAATGTTTTCTTACATCTTGGGTGTTTATTCTAAACAATTTTAAAATTAATTTGTTTTACTGAAGTAACACTTACAATGTGTTTTTAGGTACTTGACACCAAAACCCACTAAAATATATGTCTGACAGCCCACGGCAATTTTTTAAAAAAAACCTATACTCAGTATATATATGAAAATCCTTTTCCCTTAAAGGTTTCTGAATTATTGGAGGGACTTCTAATGGTAACATCAGTACCATTTTGAAAATAATTCTTTCTGTTTCTTCTTTGTTGGAGGTAATTTAAATGATAGTTTAAGCGAAGACCAGACTAAAACCTTTTTTTTCCCTCCTTCTCTTTAACTTTTCTCCATATGAAATGAGTTACATGGTTCTAATTGAAGCCAGAATACTCGTATATATGTAAGTATACAGTTTTTCAAACAGATATTCTTGTTCTTATTTCAAAATAAGTCCCATGAGGGTAATAAAAAACTGAAGGGAACAGCCAGCAGTATCTCATTCCTGTTGAACAAAATTTGTGTAATTTTCAAAGGCTTAGTTTATGTTCTTATTTTCAAACTATTAAAGTCAGTAGCAGAATTTCATGCATATGTCTCTGAAAGTGAAAGCTTAGGATTGCATAAACCCCCAGATTCAGAGTTATGGGTTTGCATTTTAAACAAGCTGAACCTGTGGTTTCCCTGTGAAGTTGTCAGACATGAACTTTATTCAGTCTCATCATTTGTTTTTACAGTAGTCATTGTAGATTCACTTTAGCCCATGATCAGGTTTTTCCAGACTGGCTTTAATGGTTCATTTTTGAAACAAATGGTTTTTTTCAAAGTAGCTGTCAGTTATATATAAGGAAAGCAACTATCTGCAGATGTTTTGCCCTCAACTAGCTTTTTGAGAGCTCTCACAGGGCAAGCTAGTATGTGATGGGATGCTTTTAAGATGTAGTCCATACACTGAAGGGAGGCTATGCTAAATAGATATTTTTGACAGTGACTGACCAGTGATGAAATGCAGGTGCATCTTGAATGCAAGTGAGTTATCTTCTGACACAAAAGTAGACTTATTTCAGGAGATTTAGTTAAGCTGTGTCATTTAGGGGGAAATTCAGGTGCCAGCGATGGAAGGGATTTCTTATTCAGAATTTTAAGGGACAGTCCGGTTTTACTGAGAGGCAGATGTTCACAAAACAGTACTTTCTGTAAAATGTTTCTGTTTGTGTGTTGTGACTTTTTAAATTAAATTGTTTTCTTCTTTTAGAGGCAGTTCAGCAGTTAATTTAGGCAGCCCAGTGTTTTGTTATGCCTGTGTAATACTGCGATGTTGACATGCTATAGCATTACTATTATTCTGAGATGCGTTTATTCTTAAATCCTTTTACTATTATCCTCAAATTTTCAGGTTTCTAGCCCACTTACCAGTTTCCTTACAATAGTTTTGGGAGTCTCCAGGTTTTGAAAACTGTCTCATAATCTGCCTTTTTATCCTGCTCAGTAGCAATTCAAACACATTAAAAGGAGATGCTTACAGCAAGTTACCACAAATATATTTTAGTAGATAATATGGACAGAAATAAGCTGTTAATCTCAGAAAACTATGAAAGAAGCATCCTGAAAATATGACGGGGATATTCTGAAGTTTTGCTGCTTTATAGTTGGGATAGAAATTTAACCAAGTATAGTGATTCTTTGCAATCTAGAAATAGAGACCCTTAAAGGGTTACACTGTGAAACAGTGTCTGTTCTCTCTTTTGTGACTGGTCCTGGTCTTTGTGAGCCTGTGTTCTGTTTTTATTTTAAAAAAATAAATAAAAAAATTGCTTCCTTGAGGAGTACCTTGGCTTTTATATCAAAGAGCAGAAAAAGAACTAGATAATCATGTACAAGTAAAATCGACCAAGAATCTTGCATCCCTGCTATTTGGGTAGGTCTGTAAACCCTACTCTCATTTTGGTTGTTAGGCTTTTCAGGATGAAGTTGGATCAGAGAGATTATTCTTTCAATGATATGTATTTGCCTTTTATCTACATTAGAAAAGAAATGTGACTACTTAGCATCCTATCAGTAGTTACTTGTTTTCACTTATGTTAGGCACGCTTCTCAGACAAAAATACAACCTTCTGTGGTGTCCATAACACCCGGATACTTCAGTCTTGAGGCTAACCTCTCTGAAATGGGGTGCTTATGAATGTAGGGTTGGATACTCATTTTCAATGATTTCATGCTTGGCACATTGAAGACAAGTTGGTCCAGGCTTCCCCTAGAGGCTGTCAAATTCTGCAGATATGTAGTAGGGTTAAATGCAGTGATTCCCATGTCATCCATATGTGTTGAGATTTGACAGTGCTACGCCTTCGCCCACCACAGACTGTTGTGTGAGGCATTCTGCTGCTCCTGCGAGAATGCTGATTCATATATAGGTAGCTGTAAATCCTTTTGGCAAAAATGAATTTAAGCAGAGTTGAAGAATTGGCCTCTTGTTGATCATGCTTTTATTAAAAGTTTATCGTAACAGTTCATTCAAATAATAGTGTTGAACATGAAGAGTAAGCCAAGGAAAAAAATGTTTGCTGTTCACTCATGAAACAATGAATTTTAATTAAAAGTTCTCGGTAGATCTGGTTCTATTGGCTGTACTCCCTGTTCCCTGTACAAGGCTTTTGCACTCAAAAAATGGAAATGGCAATGTGCCATATACCACATATTAAAATTGCACTGTTATAAAAGCAAGGGAAAAAGCACTTTGCAGTGCTTTCACTTATCATTCAGTGCCAGCTGGCAGTGTGGGATTGGAAAGGCTATTGGTTAGTCTTTTATATTTGGTCTTGGTTGCTGAGTAATAAATAATGGGTCTATCTTCCCTGGCACCTTTTATCCTGAGATCTTGAACTGTTTCAACTCTGCCTGTGGAGGGGAATGGCTTAATTAAATAAGCCCATTTCAGGTGTTGTGAAGCAGGCTTGTATTATACTGTTTCTTTATGTGACTGTGCTGATACACAGGTGTTAATGCCAGTGAATCTGTGGAACACTGCTTGCAGCCTGTACCCCGTTCTGTTGATCATAATGGAAATGAACTGAAAAGATAAAGCCTCACTTGCTCTAGAAATGCAGACCCCCGTCTATGCAAAGGGAAGGATTTTTAAAAATAGCTCAAATTCTTTAAAACAGATGCCTTGATGTTTTCATCACATTCAAGAACTGCCTACGCATCATCTTTCTGTCTTAATTCTTCATGCTATTGTAGCTGTAGGCTGTGATCATAATTGGGATTCTGTTGTACTTAGACAAACATAAGTGAGTGTTATTTCTTCTGCGAATGCCCAGTCTAAGACCACCATTAACTTGGGTCAGAAAGAGAGAGGCAATTTAAAAACATTTATTTGTTAAAATCTTGTCTTTGTTTTAACTACTGATTTTGCTATGTTTTTGGTGTAGTTACTGAGTTTTGTTAACTCTCCTCCATCCTGTTTTTGTCTGATTAACTTCTGTAGCTATTGTTTCTCTTGTGTTTCTTCTTCTCTCATAGAAAGACAGCAGTCTTTTAAGATGTGGTAGTAGTGAAGATCAATTTTATTTCATGAGGCACAGATTTGCATAACACTTGACAAATGGTCTGCCTAAGGGCTTGAAGTGTTACTGCTGAATTCAGTGGGATGCTTTTCATTACTTTCAGTGTGTTCCAGAGCATACCCAAGTGCCTGGTACAGAGAGCAAGTGAGCTATGAAGGCATGCATGGGCTCAAAGATGTTACATAGCAAGAAGCAAGAGGTATGTGGGAGTACAGAGGTTATGACAGCAGTAGTTCAAAGTCCTCTAATTTATCTAGGTGACTTCAGAATGGTGATGCAGATTAATACCAGCTTGCTTCTGACATTTACAGTTACCGCTGAAGCATATGCATGTTTCCAGTTCGCAGTCGTAACACGTATATTGATTTAAGTACCAAACACTGTTGGCTATGGTAAGTCTAAGAGCTGTAATGGTGGTTTTCCTGATCCACATGAGTGATAGGATTTTCCTGGCATGCCACCAGGGAAGACTGTGCTTGTTGAAAGGCCATGTGGAAAAAACCTGCCTGATAGGGAGCAAATGCATCTCTTTGTCCATTTTTCTACAAGCATAGGCAAATTTGGAATAAACTTTTTTCTAAGAGGCCACTAGGCTGCCAGGCTGTGTGCTTACAGTTTCGAGCCACGCAGTACTAGTATTTTCTGGCTTTTCTCTTTCATTATGTAATATGTTTGTGTATGTATATATATGTATATACTTATTCATATAGTGTGTGCGCGTGCGTGTGTGTGTACAGGAAGAGAACAGAGAAGTTTGAGAGTTTCTGATGAAACTGCACTATGTTCCATACTGCACTGGGATAAAAGGAAAAGGTTAGTGATGCAGGCCAGCTTAGACCCAAGGGAGAACTCCTTTTAATACTGAATGTGGTGGTGCTTGTAACGTGCTGTGTAGGAACAAAACCATCAGGGAGTATCTTGGAGATCTTTCAGTGCTGCCAGGTGATTGTGGGCATCCAGCCCAAAGTTGATGTACAGTCATGGCCATTCTGAAATACTTGGGGAAAAATGGAAAGTTGAAGTAGTGTCTTCCTCTCTTCCCACAACTGGAAGCCAAATTATACTGTGTTCAGCTGCGAAGAAGCTTATTTCTGAACTGTGTAGGGATCAGAAAAGTTCTAAAGCATGTGTATGATAAGATTATGGGAATATAAATATGGCTTAATAATAACAGTCAATTCTTTGAAGTCCTACTAGGGGATATCAATAATTTGGAAGCTAAAATAGGCATGATCTTATCTTCAGTCTACTTCACTATAATCTTTGTTGACTTGAGCACAATTTTTCCATGTTGAGACTTGTGCAATGTAGGGAAAAAGACTTGCTCATAAAGAGTAGCAATAAATACTAACGTTGCCTCTGTTTACCTGTCTGGAAAATGCATGCCTGCAAAATTTGAAAATAGAAAAATTAAATTCTAAGCATGGGTTTCCATAGTTCTGTGGAAATTGATCATAAAACTTGTATGATGTGAAATAAAAACTGGGGTGTTTTTTGCTGGCTTTTCCATATTATTAGTGTCTATGTAAAAGAGGCTGCTATATATATGTATGGATATGTATGTCTATGTGATAAAAATAGATTATATAAAAAACCAGCCATGTTTCTCCATGCATTTTCTGGGAAAGATGAAGAAAACCCAAGATGATTATTACTTATTTTTGTTTAGGTGTAACTGTCTTTTCAAGAAGAGATACAATTACATAAAGAAGATTTGGTGGCTGTATTTCACTGTGGTGTTGTATTTTCTGTGAAGATGTAAAAATGGACCAGCTAGTCCTGTGGTAAGTTATTACTGGCAAAAAGCAAACAAGAACAGTAAGCATTACTGAATAAAAATAGCTTCTCTGGTTAGAGAAATGTTAAATGTTGCAGAAAGTGACTTCTGGAATCTGCATTCCCAGCATTTTTTTTTTAGGCACTAAGATTTCAGTCTTGCTAGGTTTTGTACTTCTGTGGCCTGGAAAGGACTGGAGAGTTATACAAGGTTTTTGTTTACAAGAAATCTCTCAAGTCACCAGGATAACTACTCTAGAATGGCATTCATTGATCTGATCATGTCAGAACAGATCTATTTTGATGAACTTTCAAAATACTTTCAAGGAATGTAAATCAGGATGTTAACAGTTTAAATAAGCTGAATGCACAAGTATTAGGGTAGATATAGAAAGCAAAATTAGTCTTTTGTTAATAGTAAATAAAGCTAATGATTGGAGTGAAAACTTGCCTTTATTTGCTGGTTCTGCTATCCAAGGGTCTCACTGTTATTCTTTTACATCCAGAAACACTTGAATCATCCTCTTAGCTTGTCTAAGGCAAACCACTTCAGTATGGCAGTTAGTGGGCTGATGGAAGCAGTCCTGTAGCTGTTGCTGGTTTATTTGCAATAAACATTTCACTTAAAGGTCTTCCTTTCATAATATTTTTAAAAAAAAAAAAACAAGCCCAATTTGCAAGAATAATTAAATTTAAAAGGTTTGCTTTGTTCAGAATTAATGAAGTTGCTAAATGAAGGAAGCAAGCAAGAAGCAGAAGAGACAAAAAAGTAAAAACACTGCAGAAAGGGGGCCTGTTGATGATTTTTTTATTGCACTCAGACATAGCACAAGACCATGTCTTCTAGGGCAGGAAGTAAATTATTTGGTAATATTGCTAGCTGGTATAGTTCATAAAAACATAATAAAACTAGGAAAATGATATCCAGTCTGCAGCAATTAGAAACAATCAGATGACTGGCACCCAGCCTGCAAATAGGTTATACTTGTCTGAATAGGCTGGAGTAGGGTGGCACCCAGGAGGTAACACCTGTGAATAAGGCAGGATAAGCCAATTTTCAGCAATGGGTAGTAGCAATAAGCTTTTGGACCAGACTAATCTTGACCTGTGGAAAGCTGTATCTAAACACTAGTGATGGTCTTGGGGAAGAGAGAAGCAGCCTATTTTGATTGCAACTTCCTCTTGTTGAAGAGCTCCTCAGCCTTACTTAATCTACCTTGAAGACTAAAAATCATAAAATAACTGAGAGCCACCCTTATAGCACCACACTTATGATACCGTGTATCTAATATTTGACTAATATGTTTGATAAATGATTCATCTTCAGCTGTTAGGAGTTGAGCATAAAAAAACCTGATTGTTTGAAATTTTGAGACTTGTCTGTGTCTTATCCCTCATCAGGTTGATCTCCTCTTCAATGTTATGAGCAGTTGTGACAGGGGCAAGTGTTCATGAGCTATATTTCTTGATAATATATAAAGCTGTAAAGTCTTATAATTTCCTTGTCTTGGCACCTGTAATTCTATGCCCTTACATATCTGATGAGATAATCACCTACATCCCTGTTAAGTGTAGGGATTGAGAAATAGGGCAAAGCTGTAACTAACTCTTGTGAAGCTGAAAACATCCATGTCAGTTAAATTGGGCTCTTCATAAATGCAGTTGTGACTAATTTGTTTAGAAAATGCAGCCAGAGGGAAAAGATGTGAAGGGTAGTACCTGCCATCTTAGTGGCTTTGCAGTTTCAGCACAGGCTTGGGTTATTTTTGGTGCTTTGAAAACTGTGAGTTATTTCTCCCTTGCTTTCTGTTTCTGACTTTGGATTTTGCATTCACTTCTGCACAGTAAATCCAAGCCTGTCACTGCCTGGAACAGTGGTTATGCCACTGAGCTATTATCTAAAAGTGCTACTACTTTTTCCACCTGTGCTACAAAAATAAACAGCAGTCCTTCTCTGGCCGTTCATAGAACAACTGTAGGCACCCAGGATTGTGAGATGAGACCTGGACTGTCCATGTTTCAGAGCAAGAAATTCAGCTATAGTGCGGTGGCAACTGCTTCATCTAAAGTAACTAGCTGGTTGTCATCCTTCATGCCTGCCGCTTTGGATAAGCTTTACTTGAATGCCTGTTTCTTCCCAGACATTGTATGGGAAGCATTGGTGCACAACTTTGAGGTTTGGCTTCTATCCAGGGAACCACAGGCTTGAAAGACTGATGTGTCAATCCGCCATTCCTAGGTATCTTGGTTTCTTACTGAACCCAACGTTGTCAAAATAAGATCTATAGTAAAGTCTGGTTTTGGTGAAATGATCTGGAGTGGCTTTCAAGTGGCTATTTAAGGCAGATACTCTGTTGAGTACAGTCCTCAGTGAAGGTTGTGTTGCATAGCATTTTGTCCATCTGTTCTGTGACTCTTACTTTTTTTTTGTATATGATAGGAAATAATCTAAAATTACTTTGGAATTTGTACCTATTCCTGATGCTTGTCTAAGGAGGAAAATGAAGTGAAACTTCATTATTTTAATAGGAATTTCATGGATTGTCATGCTTTCTTTTTCAGTTAACATCTGAAGAGTTGGGTTTTTTCCTCATGTCGTCTTCTCCAATCCTTTCAATGCCAATTGAAAACATAGATTTATTATAAACATTTGCTGGTTAACCACAAAATTTAAATGCATTGGTTGTATTTGGCAGCAATTTCCACATGATGTTGCTGGCAGTAATGGTAACGCTTTCACCTTGCCTTTATTTTTCATGGGTTTTTAGGATAAAACCTTTAAACTTCTCATCTCATTTCCAAGAGTGTTCTGTGTAAATGAGAGCATTTCCTCAGCAAGCAATGTAACCATGCAGATTATGAGATTGTCTTTGAGATCTGTTAGTTTAAAAATACGGACAAAAGATATTTCTATCTTAAAAAAAAAAAAAGCTGCGCAGATGCAAAAGTGGAGCAGCTTTGAACTTTTTATAACAAATGTTAAGATTGTACCTATATAAACACTGAAAAGACAGCATAGCTTTTTCTGTGGTCCAGTTAATAAATATGCTTGCTATCTGAAATTCCTAAAATGGATTTTTATGTAAGAAAATGAATTTTACAAAAGAAGATATGCAAGCACTCTATAATTTCTGTTTGCATAAGTTTGATTTATTGAATTTATGCAGTGACCACTGAGGTCCAGGTTACATGGCTTTGCTGCTGTCATTTATGCCTTTGTTTCCTTCAGAAGGCTTTCTCACTAATTTCTTATTATTTGGTAGGAATTTCAAATACTTTGGTTGATTGCAGGAAGCAATTTTTAAAAGGCATTCCTTTCCTGTAAACCTTACAATTTGAGGAAAAAGGTGAATGTGGTATTCTTCATGTGAAGGTAGTGCCTGTTCGGAAGTGATGATATTAACAATTATAATATTACAGTATTTAAATTAATATTTTTAATACATATAATGTCTTTCATCCCAAAGCTGCTTTACAAAATGTGTGTGTCAGCTGTCATCAACTAGATGGTTTAATGCTTTCGTGGTATCTCTAAATGACATACTGCATGCAAACGAAAGAGCTCCAAAAAGCCGTTTTGCTGTGTATCTTGTCTGCTGTGGGTATTTCTGGTTTACTTATCTTGATAGCAATTTCTGCGTTAAATATGTAGTGTGCTATGTAGCATATCAGGGAAAGCTGCTGTAGTTATCTTGGGGAGAGGTCTCATTCTGTTAAACGCAAATGTAATCACTTGTAAGATGAAGACTTATACAGGACTTTATTTTGCAAGTGCAAACTTTTATGTTTATATTTCTCAGAGGCAAAGGTAACAGGATGGGATAGAACAACATAGAACCATCCCTCTTTTTTCCCCAGGATTGGAGTGATGTTTCAGTGTATTGGTAGAGATTGACATGGTTTGGTTGGGGCAGCTGGTGCTTTGTGTTGGGAGGAAAAGCACTGTGCTTGAAAGGAATCCATTGGAAGATTTCACCTAGAATTTGTGATCAAAAGAAGAAGCACTAGATGTTTCATGGGCATCTTCTGAGTCATAGCTGCATGTTGTCTTATCTGTTTTGTTGCATTGTGCCTTATCTGTCTGTGATAGCAATGAAAGATAAATTGGAGTGTATCATAAATTGCAACTTGACTTGGAGAGGACAACAGGCAGCTGGCTAGTGTAGAGTTGATGTCCAATGACATTAGGGGCACGATTCAGTTGCATAAACATAGATGCCAGTCTAATATGAAATGCCACAGAGAATATTGTCTGTTTTCTAGCTGCTGATTCAAGAGGGGCATGGTTCTCCTGAATGACCAGTGACATACTTCCCAAGTCTGTGTAGATTATCATGGACTTCATAGGGTATTTCAAATAGCACCAGGTGCTTATGATGAGATGACCACATAGTGCCTCATAAGATGCTTGCAAGAAGTATGGCTCACCCAAGAGTGTTTCGATAAAAACTGTACGATTTCCATCCTGTGTTTCTTTCTCTTGAGTCCAGAGCAAATAGGACAAATCACTGAGGGCAAAATGTAGGAGACAGACCTGCCAGATAGACAGGTGTCAATAAGTAGTGTTCCCTGGTTTTTGTCCTGGAATTCAGCTCGAATAAACACAGGGTATGGTGGAAGTTTGGCCCTCCACAAAAATCACTGTAGATAAATCAATCCTCACATTTTTTTTTATTCTTAGGATAAAAATATAGAGATCCAGAGCTATTTTTCTCTCTAAAATAGCCAGTTGCTAAACTACGTTTTAGAGCGTCTCTTTCTCTCTTGAAGGCAGATCACAGAATTTTCTTCAGATCCTGACTTTGGCTTTAGTTTTTCTTTCCATCAGTCAGTTATCTATTTTAGTAGTTATTAATCCTTAACTTTTGAACTGTTTTTTTGACTTAATAAGCAGGAGTAACACTTTTTCCTTGAAAACATAATATGATGCTGCAGTACCTCTTCAGAGAAGTAATTAGATCAATTATAAGAATAATCCTTGAAATTGGCCTCTGCAAACCATTCTCAGTCAAGAGAAGTGGTTCTCTAAGCCTTTATTTCCATTCAGGCAGGTTATAGTCTTGACTTTCCTGTCAGCAGAAATAATGCAATATTAAATTGATGTGTGTCATGTGCTTTTGGCATAACTTGCAGAACTTGTTTTTCTTCTTGAATTTTCTGGATTTACCTAGATTCATATTCCAATTGCTGGCTGTAGATTTGTCCTAATTTACTAGATTACATGAGTGTCTAGATCAGATACTTTTTTCCAGTATAGGTACTTGCAGACACTGATCACACCATCTCTCAATTTATTTTTTCAGTGAGGTAAACAGATTGGGATCCTTATGTTTCTCTAGCTTAGGCAGGATTTTCATGAGTGTGTCAGTTTATTGTGTTGGGGTTTTTTTCTTCTTTTTTTTTCTTCTTGCTGTTTCTATGACATCCTTTGCACTATGGCTGGATGAAATGAAAGAGAAGTATGCTGAGGCAGTGGAGAGGGGGAAGGGCTAGAAGCACAAACAGTGTCTAAATTAGTGGAATGAAAATGCCTGGAGAACATGATCTCTGTTGTATCTGAGCTATTACTCCAATTCTGAAATTAAATTATGTTGGCTTGGAATTACACTCTTTTCACATCACCGTTCTGCACCTTTGCGGGATTTACGGACCTGTCGAGCTTGGCCAGTTTGCACATTGTCCTCACCTAGCTGTTGTTTCATTCCAGAATCAATATTAAAATATGGTGCTTAAAAATGTTGTTCTTCCAGATGTGCATAATGCTGTATGATAGATGCAGCTCAGTACATCATGGAAGTAAGAACTCCAAGGGTGTTATTCTGTTTATCTTAGATTATATCTGCTGCTTGTCATAAGAAGCTCTATTTGAGTGTGACATTAAATTACGGTTGTGTCCATTCTGCCTCGTAGTGCTCACTAATGGAGACCTTGGATTGTGTTTGGAGTTGTGGAAGGAAGAGGAAATGTGTTTTCAGATGCTTCTCACATTTCTCTGGCCCCGTGCCAGCCAGTACAACATGAGCAACAAAGTTGGTGAAGGGTCTAGAGAGCGAGTCTTACAAGGAGTGGCTGAGGGAACTGGGGTTGTTTAGTCTGGAGAAAAGGAAGCTGAGGGGAGACTTTATCATGCTGTACAACTACCTGAAAGGAGGTTGCAGCCAGGTGGGTGTCAGTCTCTTCTCCCAAGTAACAAGTTATAGGACGAGAAGAAATGGCCTCAAGTTGGATCAGGGGAGATTTAGATTGGATATTAGGAAAAATTTCTTCACCGAAAGGGTTGTCAAGCATTGGAACAGGCTGCCCAGGGAAGCGGTTGAGTCACTATCCCTGGAGGTATCTAAAAGACACGTAGATGTGGCACTTAGGGGCACGGTTCTGTGGTTGTGCTTGGCAGTGCTAGGTTAATGGTTGGACTTGATGATCTCAAAGGTCTTTTCCAACCTAAGCGATTCTATGATTCTAAGCAAGAGATACAGCCTGAGCTGCTCCTGCTAAGACAAAGCAGCCAGAGCTCCCTTTGGTAGCGGTATCTCAGATAAGAAGGTCCTTACTGATGTCAGTACAGCGTCACGTGTAACATACGCTCTCCTGCCCTCACCCAGCATTTGAGAGCATTGCAACCATTCCTTAGGCATCAAGTGCAGAAAGCAGGTATGGTGAAGAGAATTCTTACGTACTTTGAGAACATGCGTCCCATATATAGTGCACTGGGTAGCTGACATTCCTATCTTGCTGTGTTTTGCAGTGAATGAGTTTTCTACAAAGCAAATGAAGAACAGCAGCTAAATTTTCATTTTAGCTTGCAGGCAGTGCCAGAGTCCTCAATGCTAGTTTCTGTCTTTGAGCTGCAGTCTTTGCAACTCTAGTTTAAGTGAAACCTTTTTGACCTCTTTCTTGGGTCAGGGCTGAGATAAAATAAAACATTCAAAAATGCTTTTTCATTATGTGATTGTTCTGCTCCCAAAGTGGAACAAGCACACCTTTGAAATCATGTAATTGAAAGAAATACCTGGGAGAACCAAATGCATGGAGATAGTCAACCCAATTGCATTAAAATAAAGGGATCATGTACTACTAATTCTGATATTCTGTAATCCCAGTTTTAGTTGGAACTGTTGCACTTCCTCATGGAAGCGGAGACTTGCTCATGTGTAAGAAATGTGGAATCAGGACTGAGTAAGTGCAAAACATCACCTGATGAGCTTGAGAAAAAGTGGATGAGTTGCCCAAGCTGTTACGCAAGAATTTAATTTAAGAAAAGAAACAATTCCCAAGCAAGTAATCTACCAACAAAGACTTTCTAACAAAGACTTTTTAAGAAACAGCAATATATGGAAAACTTGAAATTACCCAGGAACCAGAGTTTTCAGTAGCAGAGGACGTTTAGCTACCTGTCAACAGGCTGCTGAAATCCTTGTAGTTCACCAAATCTAGACATTCATTCTTCTTCCATTTCAGTAAGTCTGTGCAACTTTGAATACAGCAGTGTTTAGCCAAGAGAATTATTTGGCCCAACTCTTTTAAATCCTACCTTAGGGAACATATTATTGCCATGGTAACATGGTCAAAGCTTTTTGTGTTAAGCTCAAGATAGGAAACTATATTCTTTCAAGATGTATATTTGGAGCACAACTTAATAAAATAATCAATATTTGTAAAGCAGATAATATGTTCAGACAGGCTGGACACCATCTGTCACAGTCTGATTTAATTTTATGATTGTAGTAAAGTGAACTGACAATGTAGAAATTTTCACAGAAGTCACCTGGAAGTATGTCATGGTTTCCAGATAAACTTGTAAAATGTTGTAAATGATGGTTGTGTATTCATGTTACGTAAATAGGGAAAGTGCTCGTTTGGGGAAGGGGTTGATTTCTGGTTTTTTTTGCATCCTGAAACAAGTTTAAATTCTGTTTAGTGCTCTATTGTACTGGAATAATTTATAATTGAATCCTTGATACATGTGTTATGTATCTCTGCAGGGAAAATTGAGCATGAAATCATTCTCTCTGGAAGAATTATTGAATACAGGAAATGGCAATTTTTAAAATTAAATAAGACTTGAGCAGTTTTTGTTTTTACCTTCAGATGGTATTTAAAATTATGATTGTTTTATTTTCCATAGTAAGCATTCAGTTTATGGCACCTTTAGCATTTTATGTAATGTTTTATGTCATTAGGATAATAAACCACCCATGATACATTTATTCAAAATTGTGTTAGTGCATTTTAGGGTGTATTCATTTGCTAGAGTTTTAGAGGACATACAGCCCTTGACAGTAGAGAGACCAGCGAGGGTGAGGTTTCAAAAATGGCAGTAGTATTGTGTGCTGAAATTGTTTTCTTAATATGTATGTCATTGAATAAGTACTAAAATATTTTTCACTAAAGATGCAGTAATTGAAGTTACAGATGAAACACGCAGTAAGAAGGTCCTGTTTCTCCAACACTTATATGCTTTAATTTATTCATTAAATTCATTCTCTTTGTTGAAGTAAGTACTTAGCAGTCCAATTTTTTTTCCATCTAATTCACTGCCTAGTGAGGTGCATGTGCATCCTTCTGTTTGATATTTATGGGCTTTGGATCAGGACTTCTTTTTTCTTAATTATGAGTGTAAAGACTTGAACCTTTCTAATTTGTGTATTCATATGCATGCATGTGCACATTTCTCCTGTGTTAGTGCCTGTCTTATTGCTGCTTAATGTAAATCTGCAAAGATTTGGTTTATCCCATATAAGATCTTGATTTAGAAATGTACAGGTAATGAATAGAGCTCTTGACTTGAAGAACCATTTTTTCAGAAACTACTCCTTTCCTTTACCACATATAAACCAGGTTTTCAATTTCTAAAATAATACATTTCTGTAAAATACCGGAGTAGTTGCCTGATTTTGCAGTTGTTTGTATGATGCACAAGCAGGTAATCAGTGTAAGTCCTTAGGTCAGTTACTATTAATCAGTCTCTGTCTTTTACGAATTCCTCTGATGTATCTATATGCTGATTCACTGTCACTTTCACTTACAACCTTCCTTGTGAAAAAATTAATCAAGTCCAACAGCCCTGCCCTGCCCTGTGATATTCTTGCCTGTTCTCAGTTACCAGACTTTGTCACCAGTTCCACTTTATAATTGCAGCAGCTCTGTATCAGTCAGGCCACATGAAGTTACTGTTTAGATTGTGTTTTTCAACAGCAGAGTTAAGCAGAAAGCAGACATGATGCCAGTCATACTTATTTCTCCACCTCAGTTTACTTCTGTAACATTTGTCCATCTGTAACATGAAGTTAAAGAACTCTTGAGATTAAAATGTACTCTTCTTCATGACGGTGAAGAGGTAGTAGAAAGAAGGGGGTTGAAAGAAGGGTGATAGGAGTATGTGCAGCTTTCTTCACATTTCCAAGAACCTCTCTCGGCCATTAGTGTAATAATCGGGGAAAATGCAATAGCTTTAAAGGCCTTCTGATGGAGATGAGCACAAAATCCAAGATCATTCTTTCTTTTACCTGAGATAAAATCCAGGTCAACCTTCATCAGTAATTATTCTTGAGAATAAATTGAGTAAAATCAATGAAGGCATTGCAAATTTTGGGATTTTTATTAAAAATAGCTGAGAAGTTAAGTATAATGGAGAGTTGGACTGCCAACAAATGACAGCTGCAAAACCAGTTCATATATTTAGTCCTCAAGCTCGAAAAATAACTTTGGAACAAAGGAACTCTTGGATTTGATGTACAGTGGGCATATACCTGGGGAAAATAGCAGTGGTGCAGTGAGTCTGTGTTCCAGCATCTGTAGATAGCCTATCACATCTCTTTACTATTCCACTTGAGAGTGCAACATCAGACTGGAATCATAGAAGATTATGGCTGAAAGTGATGTTGAGAAATCACTTCATTCTAGCTTTAGCACTGAGTTGGGTGGAAAAATTTGTTCAGAGATGTTGCTTTATGCCTTGAAACATGATGATGCTTGCTCACTAGGATTTTATTTTAGTGGCCTTAATTTACTGTGATCCATTTAGCCATTGAGAAGAATATGACCTCTGTAAGGCAGATAGAGCTGAATGGCGTGTGTAGCAGTTCCTAAACCCACCACAGTTTGCAACTCAGTGCATTAAGCCCATGCTAATTTCAGATTAATATGCTGGATTGTGAACTGTGGCAATTCAGGTGTTGCTACATTCAGCCATCCATGCAGCAGGATCTGGGAGGAATGTCATAAACTGGTTGAGCAATTCCAGTTTAGTCTTGGACCTCACGTGGATTAACAGTGACTCACTGAGTACTTCCACGGCAGACAGAGCTAGTACTTCTGTAGTTACTAGTCCCCTGGTACGACCATTTCCAAAGATTCATATAAAAACCATTAATAGTGAGCACGGAGTCACAGCTGCTTTCCTCCATCTGTTAAAAGCAGTGCTTAATTATTTTAGAGTGCCTCATTTACCTACATCTATTTCTAATCTTTTTTTTTTTCTTTAACTAAACAGCATCAGCAAACAAGGAATTGGACCTCGATTTGACATTGTTATTTTTTGTTTTAAGAGTGATCTCTCTTTGTTTGTGTAAGTACAGGACTGAATGTGAGCAACTTCTGACATAATTGTTCTCCAAACCTCAGTGCTCTCAGTCAGTCTCTTGAAAATTGATGATAGAGGTACAGTCTAGTGTTCATCTCCTGGGCTATAAATTGTATGTACTTTTTTTGGAATTCACATTTAAAGTAAAACCAGATGAAGTTTTGTACTAAAAAAAGACCAACACTAATGAGTGCTTTAGAAGTTCAAAGGGGAGTACAAGAGCTTAGATGAAATGAATTTTAATTGGCTCGTGGTGACCTTTGTAGCTGTTTTCATGATGTAAACATCTGCTTCAGTCCAGTTGATCTTAAATTTAGACCATACCTACTTCCAGTCTTGCCTATCATGGAGAGCATATCTGCCTGTTAAGATGGGGGCAGCTATTCTGGGAAACAGGTGCCTGAAATGATTTGTTTAAACTGTTTGACTCAAATTTTCTGCACTGTGTCAGGACATTAAAGTGTTTCTGAGGCCCAGTTCCAGGCTGGAATGCATTTTATGGCACCTTGGTATATCTTGGCTCAGACAGTAAGCCATCTCAGCAGGACGCTTAAAGAGCAAGCTGTAATTGCTCAAGACTGAGTGTGGAGTGAAATGCTGGTTTAGCTGTTGAGCTCAAGAAAGCAGCATCCCTTCATTAGAAGCAGCAGCACTGGAAAAGATGCTGTTTTCCATTAGATCTGTTGTTCCAAGGACAAATACCCTAATTACTCTCCAAAGCCTCTATCACCTCTGCAAGAGCTTAGGCTCTTCTGTTTCTTCTCCCTTCCCCCAACTCCAGTCTCTTAATTGTGTCAAAAGCAACCACCCCCCTACCCCTTCTGCACCAATGAATGGTCAGTTAATGCTATTTTCAAAGGTATTCTCCATTCTACTAACTCACACAATAGATTTTTTTTCCCCAGGAAACCTATTTTTGAATGTATTCTGAATATTTTAGGTAATATAGGTAAAATATGTGTATGGACATATTTTTAAGGGGAAAAAAATCCCCCTTTGCTCCAGATTAGTAATAAACTTATACATATATGTGTATATATGTTTGTATATGGTTGCTGTAGTGGAGTCTTTTGCCAAATGAGCATAAGTCTTTAACAGGTTTTTGCAATAAACAGGTACCCCCAAAAAAGAGGCTAATATGTAGGATTTATTCAAAGACGTAATTTCATTCTGGTATTTTACCTAACAGTGTATTTCTACAATCTTGTTGAAGACTGTAAGCACACAAACCAAGTAGTGTTTCAGGGTATTCTCTTGTGGTATTCTGTAGGATCTGGAGGGACAAAACCTTTTTCTGAGTGTTTTATCGTCCTTCTTTGCTAGAAGCAGAAGTAGTACTTCTTGTGCAAACATGACAGCTAGATGGTGGCAGCAAATAATGTCTTAGACACCTTAAGAGAGTAGATGTGATATGGTATGGGAGAAAGAAGAATATACTTACAGAGACAAAAAGAGAATGAAGGTTTTGAAGTTTTCACATCGTCATTAAAAACATCCTGTTTAAATTTTTTTGTTTTGTTTTACCGATCTTGCAATGAGGGTTTGGGTTGGGGTTTTTTGTTTCAATATATTGTAGTTACTGCTAATTGTGGCTTCTGCTATGCATCCTGCAGCTCATTTAACTTGTCCCTCCTCCCCTCATCACTCAAAAAAACCCAAGTGTGGTAAACTGTAGATTTCTGAAGCTTACCCAGTCACATATGCTATGTTCACTGGGACCAGTTACTTGACACACTAAAACCATCTGGCTTATTGCTTATGTCTACTGTGCAGGTGTTTGCAAAGTCTGGTAGAGGTTGTGCCCTGCTGTGCTTCCTGCCTCCTCAGGACATTGGTGACACTTGCAGGACATCTCTGGTCACATAATGTACCTATGCATGCTTCTTCACCATGCCCCATCCAGTCTTCTCTTAGTATAAGGTAGAGCATGGGGAGAACTTTCTGTGGTGATTGTTAGCTTGTGATAGAGCTGTTAAGTAAATTAAAAAAAAAAACCAAAACAACAAAACAAAACAAAACCCAGTAGTGTAGGAAAGTTGGAACTACATTATTTTTTCTCACTGGAAATAAATGTGTCCAGGCCTTCATGTGTGTGTATATGTATGCAGGAATGATACACAGATCAAGATTAAAACCTTTTCCAAAAAATAAGTGCTAATAGCAGAACATGCGGGAGAAACAGGCTAATGAAGAAAACGGTGGAGGAACATGGTATAGTTAAGACAGGAATGGGTAATGTATAGCTTAGGGACCAGACACAGACAATGACTGCACTTCATCTGTAGTTACATTGAACATTTTAAGTGTTTATGGATCATGTCATATAGAATCATAGAATGGTTTGGGTTGGAAGGGACCTCAAAGATCATCTAGTTCCAACCCCCCCTCCACTAGACTAGGTTGCCCAAAGCCTCATCCAACCTGGCCTTAAACACTTCCAGGGATGGGGCCTCCATAACCTCTCTGGGCAACCTGTTCCAGTGCCTCACCACCCTCACAGTAAAGAATTTCTTTCTAACATCTAACCTCAGTCGACCCTCCTTCAGCTTAAACCCATTACCCCTTGTCCTGTCACTACACTCCCTGATAAACAGTCCCTCACCATCTTTCCTGCAGGCCCCCTTCAGGTACTGGTAAGCCGCAATTAGATCTCCCCAGAGCCTTCTTTTCTCCAGGCTGAACAATCCCAACTCTCTCAGCCTGTCCTCATAGGAGAGGTGCTCCAGCCTTCTGATCAACTTTGTGGCCCTCCTCTGGACTCTCTCCAACAGCTTTCTGGGCTGCAAGCGCACACTGCCGGCTCATGTTGAGCTTTTCATCAATCAGTACCCCCAAGTCCTTCTCCTCAGGGCTGCTTTCAATCCATTCCTCGCCCAGCCTATAGTTGTGCTTGGGATTGTGCCGACCCATGTGCAGGACCTTGCACTTGGCCTTGTTGAACTATGAACATATGTCAGTGTATGGCCTGCTAAAGGCGCTTGGATGGCCCTCAGAAAGGCATTAGTTACCCAACCTGAGTTAGATAGTGTCTGTGTTGGAGTTCCAGGTCATGCAGGACTGTGTTTGGCTCTGGCTGTGGTAAGGCCTGTGGAATATTCAGACCACTGGCAGGAAAGCTGCAATGAGTTCCTTGGAGCTCTTTTTGACCAATGTAATTGATATACTGAATGAAATGGTTTGTTTTTCAAAGATGATAGGTATTCCAGCAAGACTGAATTTCACCATAATATTTCTGGTTAGCTCTTATCCCAGCCTAAATCTCATGGAAGTCTAGTTTAGTGTAGTAGTCTCACCAGTGTACTTTCTTTGCTATTTAATGTCAGAAGAGAGGAGACATCCTGCAGTTTGACATATGCAGAAGAAATGTCATCTGCATAACTTTCCAACTTGAGGACATCAGAAGTGGTCACCAGCTCTGCTGGTTCTGTGAGCTCAAAATGCAGTAGTACCTCTGTGCAATGGGACCTTTTAGAAGTGGCAAGTTTTTAGTCTGGGGATTTGGGGCATTCTAGTAGTGGGCACAACATACGGCTAATGGGGAGATCTCTAGTGGTTCTTTGGGCTTCTAAGGGACTCTGTTCTCAGAGTTGCATTGCTTGTTCATGCAAGCAATAGCTGCATGAATAGCTGTGTTCAAAGCTATGAAGGAGATGCGACTTTTAAAAAATTATTATTTATTTTCTTCCCCCCCAAGCATGAAACTTAAATGAATTTCAATTTTTTTTATTTTTTTTTAGGGTGATGGGCATTTATGCCTTTATATCACAGCTAATGCAAACAAAAGAGCAGATCTACACTGCTGTTACTACCTCCTCTCTGTACCAACTAGCTCCCCGATGCTGCAGATGCCCGAGCTGCTGCTGCTGGTAAGTGCTACAGAAGACTATTCAGCTTCCCTTTGCAGTCTGCTCTGTCCCTTGATTCATGAGGAGATACCGTAGCTGTGGCTGCAGATTAGACTTTTCTCTCCCTCCCCCTGCGAGACCTCTGTGTGCTTTGACGTCATGTGTGCTCCTTTCAGTTGCCATAGCAGCCCCATTCCCCAAGCTCTCTGCCTGTCTCCTCTGGTAGGTTCCACAATGGTACAGCCAGCATCACGCTGCACAATGGTTTCCAGGCAGTGAAAGAGCGTGATTCAGCAAGCCACTCTTTTTTTCCTCTCTTTATTTCATTATTATCAGACATTTTGCCTCCCCTTTTTCTATTCTGCTCTACCTTCTCCCCCAGGCTTTTATTTAGTTCTTTAAAGGAAAACAGTGGTTTACCCTGAATCCAACTGCCCATCTTCTTATTTTTTATTATTGTAAACAGCCCATCTTTTCCTCGGCACTGGTTGGAATGTGATTTAAAAATACCACCTAAAGTCGCAGTTTTGGGGAAAGGTTTCTGGACGAGGAGAATAGCTCGCAAGCACGGAATGGTAGGTGGTTGATGCTAATATTCTATGACTAACTGCTTTTGCAGGGTGGGGTGATGAATATTGATTGCTGTTTAAAAAAAAATTGGGGAGAGGGGGAGAGAGACAGGTTAATGAAGTAAACTGCTAACCAAAGCAAGAAGGCTGCAGCTGTACATTTTGTGGCCAGAGAACCATCATTTTCCTGCGTTTGGGTGTGTATGAGCTTTTCTGTTTGGACGCTTTAGGTGACCGGTGGTTGTGAGAACAGTGCAGGGGCACATCAGGGACAGGAGTGTGATAGTGCTTTACCAGCTGGCTCATGTCAACAGTAGTGTTTTACTCAGCCTCATCACCTCTAACACTGCTTGGGGGCTATTGGGGGAAGGAAGTGTCTTGGCTTGCAATTCAGTAGAAATGAGTACATACATGGGTTATATAGTCCATACAGAGCCATATAAAAATTAAATTTGTGAAAATAAAAAGGAAGAGAGGGTGATGATAAGCAACTAGAAAATCTAGAGGACAGAAGTCTTGGCCTTCTGCAAAGTGGTTGAATGCCAAAAAAAAAAAAAGTGTGTTTGACAAACTGTGTTGGATGTGGGGATGGGGATTGTTTTTAAGAAAGTGGTCTTTTAAGGTAATCATCACTCTTCTGCATTACTCTCAGATGCAAGTGAACAACTCAGCCCATTGGGTCTTACAGAACCACCAAGAGCTTTTAGCAGAAGTGTTTACAGCATGCTACAGGCCAGTTATTTTGCAAAAGAGAATTAACAATCTGTAGATACTGCAGTGAAATCAATGTTGCTTTGCAGGGAAACCCTCTGGCAGAAAAGCTATTGCTACAGGAAGAAATGCTGGTTTTGTTTTTTACTGCAGAGAGGCCTTATTAGAAATAATACAAATTTGACTTGGATAATTAAGTATTATAGCATTGTTTAATAAGCAGGTGGTGCTTCCAGTGAACCACGATGGGCATGTTTCACACCATTCATGTACTGAGTGATTGTAAGCTTGTTTACATGGGTTCTTTTTGCTGCATAGCTTCATGATATCCTCAATGCAGCCTTCCCCTCTGATATGTTCACTGTGAGTTTTGCCAGACTTGTTTAAAGACAAACCAACACTATATGAAAATACAGATTTTGAAAAAAATGATGGCATAGACTAGAAATTTTTTAGGAGGAAAATGGAAATTAGTATATTGTAAATGATCAGGAGAAGCCTGAAATCAGCTTGCTGGAGGACACAGAGCTTGTCATGCAAGGCCAGCTTCAGAAAAAGAGAAAGGTTAAGATAGAATAGGATGGTGTTGGTACTGCACAGGGCTGTTTGTCTTTGCCCACACGTAAGCTATCTTTGGTTCCTGTGCCTTAGGGAAAGAGGAGTGCACCAAACCTCTCATATTTTAACCTAAATTTTAATATCAGAATATTGCTCTGTAGTCACTAGCAAGGAACACTCTGGAGTAGTATTTTCTTCTGTGGTGCTTCTGCTGTGTGCTCAATCTTCCTTGCTAGGAAAGGTGGCATAGAAATATCTTTTCAATTGGCTCAACTAATGACTTTCTTTTACAGGGGACGCAGATGTGAATGACAAAGGTGATTTGACCTCAGCCATTAAACAATATTCTTTCTCCCTGACCCTCAGTAAACTGCACTCTTGCGCATTGCTCTCTCCTGCTGTTTCAGAGTATGCATAATTTGTCAGGGTCCTGTTGTAATTATGATTTTGTTGAGGAGTATTAGGATTACAGGGATGTTCTTAAATAGGATAAGGGCAAATATCATTTAACATGAAAAATAAGTTGCCTTCAGCTGCCTGTCTGCCTGCTTGATATTAGAAAATGTCCCTTTCATTGTTGGAAATGTGTGTGCACTGAAGGGGCTTTTTATGAGCAGACCTTGGGGGTGAGTGTTTTCTTGTAGTTTGGCTTTGGTTTTTTTTTTTTCCCCACTATCAGTGGTTGGCATGTTTGCAGCCATTATTTAGAGATTTAATAGTACTGGATCAATAATTGTAAGACAAAATATCTTCCAGATCTGGCTTGTGAAAGCAAAGGGAGAGCTATCAAAATTTCCCTACCATGGTACTGGAGAATGTCATAAAGCTCCCTAGTAGTTTGCAGTCCATTGTAAAACTCATGCAATTTAACAGAGAGCTAAAGCAGGTCCAAAGAAGGAGGGTTTTAGCATTGCTTTTGCAGACAACATCATAGTTTTATTAAGATTTGGAAGGCAGAAAAGCTGAATTTAGAGAAAGGTCCCCAGCTTTAAAATTGGTTGTCTCTTAAACTGTTGTTCAGTAGAAGCTACCCAGTTCTTTGGACAATTCCTAAATAAAAAATAAAAAAAATCAGTAGCTTGTTGACAAATTTTCCAAACAAACTAAGTTTTTAATTATGGGTTTTTTTATGGCAAGCATTCTATATCCATAGCCCCTCTCATTCCACTGGTTACATTTTGAGTTTATAATAGTACTACTAGAAATTATGACCTAAAAGCATAGTGATTGCAGTATTACCACAGTTGCTGCTGTGTTATGTCATCAGGAGAAAAGAGAGAGACTTCTGTGGACCACAATACTGAATATAAATATAACTTGGCTTCCAACGCTCATATTCTGCTACCCTTTTCTGATTCTTGCATGCTTACTGTTTTGAAGGCCACTCGCAAGAAAAATTAACCCTCATAATAGGGCACCAATTAAAAGAAAAAATGCTGCATTTGCTGTGAGTTCTTTTTTCCTTTCTTTCTTGCAGCACCATCTGTGGAGGCAGACATAAGAAAAAGTCTTTCACAGAAACAAAAACCCTTTTGTACTCAAGTAACTATATAAAACTGATGGGCTAAAACTGAAAGCAATATACAACTTTAGCATGAAATATCAGATGTTAGGGCTATGTTTCCTTTCTCTTATGCTGTGATAGGGATGGGACAGAATCGAATGGTCCACCATTTGCAAAAGTTACATTGCTTTCCTTGAGTTGCTATACTGTGTTTTAGCCTGATAGCCATAGGTTTGTTAACAAGGTTTAGAAACAGTCTTGGCTAGTTGTTAGAAGGACAAGAAATTCAAGTCCTGATACTTTCCAGTCTTGTTTGTTTGCTACATAGTGAGATTTTAATAAAGAATTTGGCACATGAATTCACTATTGGTAGTGGAATGTTCTCCTCAGCCTCATTTGTACAGAAGGGATGTGAAGTCATGAGCTTTTGTGTATCTTAGGATATCCCTGACTATGCCTGAAGAATAGGACAGAGTCAGAGTCCGTGTTATAGCAAGAAAAAGAAAAAGCAACTGTTGTATTTTTAGGCTTCCAGGTTTTTCTCCTGGCCAAGGAAAAGAAGAGGTTGCTGCCCGCATGAGTTTAGACCCTTGCTCACATCACAACAGTGACATGGGAAATTTGGGGTGTTTTAGTTTCCCAGGACTGCTGTCAGCTTTTTATATTGTAAAAAACAGTAAAAGTTGGAGGTCCAGAAGAGCTTTCCAGTCAAGTCAATAGCTGCTTCACCAGGATTCTACACAAAGAGGTCAGATAACCCATAAATTAGGAACTGCTATTTGAAGTGGGATTTCAGGGAGCCTGAGTATGTGCAGCTCTTGTCCCAGCTCAGTGAAGTGTAGTGGCACCTCTCTGGTTAAGCAGTTGTTTTCTCATAAGGATTTTTAATCTTCTGTTCTTAGTACAAAGTTTCAGTTCTCTTCTGAGCTACTTGAAAACATGTTGTGAAACAGTTGTAAGTTCATAATGTCACAAATCAAATGTAATTTCAATCCCCAGGTATTAGTGGCAGATGACTGTGTACAAATCTCTTCCTTGTAATAGGAAAAGTTTCTGTTCTTCCTTACTCCAAAAAAAAATTTGAAGATCTGACCTGAGAAAGATAGGTTAGAAACAAAAATAATTATTTTAGAACAGTGTTATGGTTTTAGTGACATCTGTTGCAATTTGAACAGTCTTGAACATGATCTCCTGAGCCTTAGGGTCTGCCTGCCTCGATTTTTTTTTTTTCCCCCTGGGAAAATTCCCATGACACCTCTCGCCCATTTAAACAACACTTCATTCTGCATTATTTTCTATCTCTAGCCTTTCTTCTTTGCATGGAAGAAGGGAAATTTATGGTACAGATACTGCCTGTAACTAGATGCATTATGGTATTATCAGAGGAAAATCTTAAGTCTGTGGTATATGATGTACCAATACTGACTTTCAAGTTTAGCTAAGTTTTCTGAATTTTTTTGTGTCTATCAGACTTGAAAAATAAACCCCAAATATTTCTTTCTCTTTTTTGTGCATAGGGCTAGTACTAGAAACCTGTACGAGCAGCAGGCCAGACTCAAATATCAGCTATGGCAACCCATGCATGAAGTCGATGCCTTTGAACCACGTCCTATAGATGAGACATAGCACATGCTGTGGTAAGTCAACAATGCATTATTTTATTAAATCACACTCCCTGGAAAAAAAAAAGAAGGAAAAAAAAGAAAGGTGTTTAATGCCAAAGTGCATGCTGCTTTTTTTTTGGAGAGGGACATTAAAATTAAAATTTCTAGTAATTTTTAGTACACATGAGCATAATGCTATCCTATAAATGCCTTTTTCAAGTGTATAATTTCTGTACATGTAGTTATCAGATGGAGCACATTGGGAATATGGTTTTGGTGAAAGTGTGAAGATAGCAAAATTAAAAAAATCCTACATATGCAGTGTTCTGGGCGTGATATATCCACTATTTTACACCAATTTTTGTAATTAATGTTTTGCATCTCTTTGATTTGGGTGGGGGAGAGGAAAGGTTGTTTTGCTTTTCTTTGAGATGACTGAAGACAACTGTGAGGAATCCTGACAGATTTTTTTGATGTATATCTCTTTATCCTTGAACAGGAAAATAAATTGTGAGAATAGTGACGAAAAAATAGGGATGAGGCTTTGGGCAACGTGGTCTAGTGGAGGGTGTTCCTGCCCACAGCAGCGGGGCTGGAACTAGATGATCTTTAAGGCCCCTTCCAACCCAACCCATTCTATGATTCTATGAAAAGCAAATAGCCTTTTAAAAAATATTCTATGGCTTTAACTATCTGTACATCTGCTAATTATTTCAATGCATATTTCTTATGTAATAAGTCATTTTGATCCTGATAATTTCTTTAAGATGGCTTTGGTATACCTTTGGGAGATGAGGAATTGTTTTTAGATGTCCCATGTAATCACAATGGAATTATTGTGAAATCTTGTAACTCTTGAAGGTAACCAATTTTCTGTTCAAAACAAGCAATTCTTTCCCCCCCCCCCCAATACTAGCTAGGTGTTTGTCAGCCGCAGTCATCATAACCAGCATAAACTGAAAGCCAACAGCTTTAAGAAGAAGCTGCAGATCCAAGTTGATCTGTGGAGTTCAGGCAGATGTTGTGTGATTTGGCCTTTGCCAGTGTCCAGTGTCAAATCTTATTCCTGGCACCATTACACAAAGAAGGTGTAGATCCAAGTCACTAAAATGTTTCTACTTTTTTGTTATGAGATAGAACTCTCTTGTTATTTGTAGAACAGGAAGAGATCGAAACACATAGTACGTGCTGACTGGTGGGCAGTAGTGATACGTGGCTGATACAACAGTAATGAAATGAGAGGTCTGATGGCAGGTCATTTTCATCCTTTGTAGAGCTGCTGAAAAAAATTGAACATGTGTCGGTTAAATCAATTTCACTCTGCTCTGGAGTGAAATGAGTGAGAAAGTAGCAGAAAGCAGTGCCTACTAGTCCACTGAGAGAATCTGTGTTCTGTTGAAACCCAAGGGGTTGCCCAAGGAGAGAAACCGTACATTGGACAAGAATAGTGATTCGTGGCATGAAGAGTCCCAGTCTGGATGCTAACATCCTTGACTTGTGGACATCTAGTGGAAGCAAAACATTTTTGTAGAACTTAAAAACCTCCCTGTATTACTACTATGATATTTCTAACCTCTTATGGCTTTTAAGGCCTGTTGCATTTGTCCTAAGGCAATTCTTGTTAGTAAGACAGCCTTCATCTTGGTTTAATATGTGGACACTAAAACCTGTGAAACTCTACCTTTCTTAAATGAATGGATCTGGGTGAGTTTTGAATTCATGATGAAGCCCAAAACCGTATGACTCTGGTTTTGGGGGGTTTTGTTGGTTTTTTGTTTGGGTTTTTTGTGGTGGTTTTTTTTTTTTTAATTTAAATTTCTGTGTTTAGGAGCATATAGGCAACCTGATAGTTTTAGATAATGAGAGTTTTAAATAAACTGGCAATAGTAAAGTATATATGATTTATGGTAGTTGATGGTGTGTAAATAAAGGATTTTTATGTTAACAAGTCCATAATGAACAGTAGCTAAAGAGAAGTTGCATGGAGTTTTTATGGTGTTGTGTACACGTTAATACGATGAGCCCATAGTCATGGCAGTTCAGTTCCTCTCACCATTAACATTTTAAAAATTGCTGTATATGTAACAAAATCTTTTTGAAGAAACAGGGTGATGATAATCCCCACTCTCAGCAATTTTACATTTAGTAATATATGCAATGCTAATTTTAGAATACAATGATACTGCTGTCTACAAGCAGTATGACTTGATCATTTGTCCCTCAGGTGACCAAGATGTCTTTGTCTTAATGTTGTAGCTATTGATATTGCTGTGTGATATTTGAAGCATGCACCAATGGCTCTGTTTAGTGTACTTTCTCTCTGAGTTCAATGCACATTGAAGTTACCTCCTCCAGCTTTGTTCTTCCCAATTTAGATTTTAGGATGGGTAATCAGTACAAATAGACAGCAGGTTTTCAGAAATGGTATATGATACAAATCAAAAGAACTGAGAGATGTCATAGGTAGAGTGTTGCTTGAGAAATTTTCCTCCCAACTGACATAATTTTAACAGACAAAAATAGTTAAACATTTTTAACAGAAATTAAGGAATTCAAGGTCTTGTTCTGAAGCTACAGCTCCACAGAAAATGTCTGTAGGTGTCTTCAGGCATATAACACAATCCTTTAGCATGTATTTAAAGTTTTATGTGTGTAGGTATTAGGGATGCAGTCCTGTAAAGATGCGTGAAACAAATACAATTTGAAATCTGGGGCCTTGATGTGCAAATGCTTATGCTTTCTGTGCAGGTTCTCTCCAGTTATTATTGGTCATTAAGGCATACAAATCACTTTGAACATATAACTGTATTTTGCGTTCAGCCATTTCTGTTTATGAAAATGCAAGCTTTGTAACCGTGGAATTTGTACGTGGAACCAGAAACCCGGTCTAAAACTTAGCATATAACCATCAAAGTTAACGACTTTTAAAAATGCTCAGGAAAAGTAGCATTTGGAGAACAAAAATTCTTACCAATGTTCATCACGAAAAAGAGCAGGTAATGAAAAACATTAGGATATTTTAACATGAAAATAAGGTTAGTGCTATGGGTGATGGGACTTTTGTAAAGCCAAGTTAGTAATTTTGGTAGAAATCATGTGAGAGAGAGGCTTTGATATATCTATGCAGACGAACAAAGTACCAGGGGTAAAGTAATTTTTTTTTTTAAGCACTTACAGAAAGATTCTCAAATGTTTCTTCTTTAGAAAGTCTTGGCTTGGTACCTTGCAACTACAGTTGCATGTTTTTATGAAACATTGTGTTGGTTTCTCTTATGTTCACCCCTGTGTAAAGTGCTAAGTGCACAAAGAGAAATTCTGGGCTCCATCTAAATAGGTAAATGTAAGATAGCTCCAGTGAGTTCAGTACAGTTACACCAGACTTGTATCAGAGGAGCTCAGAGCACAATTTTCTCTGAGAAACCTCTGTTCTGCTCCTCTGCCTTCTTTAATAGAAAAAGCCTGTTTATATTAAATTTGCTGCATATGATAAATGTAAAAACCTACATATCTGTTATTGATGGTGGCGATGTAACGAACAACATTTTTCCCATTTGAGAATGCCTTAGCATATTTCCAAAAGCTATTTGTCATGTTATCAACTACATACAAACAAAGTTTTTCCACAAGTGACCTTTAATTGTCAACACTTTAACTGTTCACCTTCCCTACTTTTCAAGGAGGCTGGACTTTTTTCCAGAAAGTGCTGAGATCTTCACTTTGAATTACAGACTTTTCAGTGGAACCACTTAATGATCTTTTATTTTAATAAACTTCCCTGGAACTGCCCATAAAAGGGAATTTTCCTGCCTTTGCATTTTTTCTTGTTGTTTTTTTGGGGTTGGTTTTTTTTTTTGGGTCTTCTCAGGATATTGTTTTGAAGGATGTTTTCACTCCCTTTTAAACTCAGATAGCGTTCTTTTTTATGCTGTTACTTCTCATTCTGATTCATATCCTTTCTGCCTCCATCCTTGGTTTGTCTTTACTGATCCCTGCAGCCTGTGAGATTAGTATTTTAATTAAATGATATTGAAATGTATCATTGTCGACTCTTGCAGCATTTGGGTTTTTTAATGCCCTAGGCTCAGTGTCACATACATATGAGAAACTATGAGCTTTCTTTTAATCAAAAGTAGGTTTTTCGTCCTTATTCTTGAAAAAAATGAAGCTTGAGTACGTGAAAGCTTGAGGCTTCAAAAATGTGTAAGCCTCCCACCAAGATTATTCCTTAGCAGTATCTCAGAATTTTGGGGGCACATGACATGGTTCTTAGATGTTTGGGACTGATTTTTAGAATTGGTTGGAAAGTGAAGATTTGCTAGCCTTCTGAATGCTGTAAAGACAGGGATATACCTCTGTTCTGTATCTATGTCTGCATTCCTCCAGTAGCCTGGATTGGTCTAGGAAAAGTCAAGCTTTTTGTGCATTTAAAAAGTGAAAATGAAATTATTCTAAAAAATTCAAGTGCAGGTGTCTGTCTGTGGGGGATCTCCAGTTGTTTAATTTCACTTTTGAAATACCAATGGATCAAATGCTTTTATTCTGCTACATGTCAGTCTGTGCTTATTGAAAATGAGTGAACTTACTTTAAGAGCTTAATACTTCCCTGTGCCAGGTTGGACCTGTGAACATATCACATAAAATATTTGTGTGTCTGCTGTATTTTTTGAGCTACTGATGGAAAAAATATCTCAGTGCCACTTGGCAGGCTAGTTCAGTATTTGGCAGGCTCCCTTCCCAACCTTACGGAAAATATCTGGGACTGTAGAATACGGGAGTAGAATGTCAGACAAATATCATCTGAACCTTTGAGTAGTTTTTCAGTGGGATCCTTATGAGTTGTATTAAAAAAATTTGAATAGCCTACAGAATAATAAATGGAAATGCCAAATCAATAACAAAAAACACAGAGATGGTGCCAGCAGAAGGGTGGAAAAGAGACCAAGACAGTAGTAAATTCAGCTACGTTAATGGGTATGGCATATGAACCCATATTATATAAAGTGGTGGGAAGTATTTTGTAACCACATGGGGAAATATTTTGCCTGCTTCCTCTTCTAGACTTGTCAGTGTGGTGTGTTGACTCTGTGCCTATTTCTTTGTGTACTGTTCTTAGCAAAAGAGCCTTTTCTTATCACAGTCTGTCAACAGGAGCAGAAACCTGAACATACCATGTAATAACGTCGGCTTTTCCTCTGCTCACCTTCCCTCTGCCATTGTCTGTATCAGAAAGAATGGGGAACATTGACTGTGAGTGAGGAATATAGCTCTTGTAGAGAGAAGCATCCGCAGTACTGGCAGCATCAGCTATCACATTCATGCTCACTGCAGTAGGGTTTAAGTCAAACTGGCTCAAGGCAGCAGTATGCTAACTGCTGTACAGACATCAGGTTAGCTGCTTTAAGCTCTTGGGGCAGTCATTTCCCAACTATAAAAAAGGAGTAAAACAAGTGAAAGATTTGTACAAGGTTATCAATGCAATGCAGCAAGCATGATGTTAATAATGTCATGATCCTTCTCTCTTAACTATTGGGATGGAGCGTGGCAGACGAGTGAAAGGACAAAAGCAAATATGCATGATGGAGGACTATCCAGAAGGGTGAGGTTATCCAGAGGTTATTTAAACTCATCCACAGTCTCATCTACAGCACCTGAAGTATCCTTGTTGCGTTAGATGCAGACCTCTGTGCGGTAGCAGGTTGGCAAGAAGAGAGTGAACATTGCAGGCATGGTGCAGTACTTACACGGTTTTAATACACTCTAAATTCCTGGCACAATTAATAAGGCCAATTCACCTGTGTTGAGTTTGACAAGACATTATTAAATAGGCATTCTTGAGCTGCTGGATGTTGAATAGCTCTGGCTTTGTTTTATAAAAATCAGAATTGTTCAGGCTTACAGTTTTTAATCACTTTAAGAATATAAGAACAGCCAGTAGTCTTACAGGAAAAAAAATATCTAGCAAAGGCTTCTGTCCTCAGTGGCCATTAGCTAAATACTTGGTGAAGAAATGTGAGAACAAGATAATCAATCATTAATGTTTCTCTTGCTGTGGCCTCCCATATTCCAGAAGTCTGTCTCAAAAAAAAAAAAAAATCAGAAACTGTTTCTTTGTGTTAAAAATTCTGTTTCCTGATTCAACATTTTCTGCCCAGTTCATGTTTTATGACTTCTTTTCTAGGTGCTCAATATGAAGAACAAGTTCTAGATGCATTGCAAATGCTGGGTCTTTTGTTTGTTTGTTTGTTTTTTAAAGTGTCAGGTGTAGATATTAGTCCTATCCCGAAAAAAAATTTTCTTCTTGTGTGAACCCACTGTAAGACTGCAGGGGCTTTGAAAGTGCTATGAAGATATAATAGCATCCTGATAAGAAGTTCTGATTCATAGCAGATATGAAATCATTGCTAAAGGTAATGTTTATACAGCAGACTCTGTAGTAATTTATTGTGTATGTATCTTTGTGTTAACATGGCTACTATCCCAAGCTAGTTTGTGTACATCAATGCAGTGTATGATACAGAGACTCCTAATCTGCTTCCTTACTGCCTTCGTTTGGCAGTTACATTGGAAAAATGTAACTCCAGTTAGGCATCCAGCTAGTAGGGTTATTTTCCTTGGAGTAGTGTGTAGGGTGGACTGAGCAGGTGTCAGTACTCTCTGTTCTGGCCTGCCAACACTGCATGAGAGGAGAGAAGGATGGGAACAGTTTTATAAGCCATTAGGATCGAAATAGAGCACGTAAGAGGAAGCAGGGAGGAATTAATTACTCTGTGTTTCATAGAGTGGACATTAAGGTTTTTCTTGATTGCACATCAGAACCGGATGACATAATGACCTATAATGGTATCCAAACATTCCTGTCCTTGTACTCTCAAACCTCTGAACCTAAGTGGTTACAGTTGATGGGTTTTCACCATTTAATTTCACTATTTCATGCCTAGTCCAAATACTGTCTATATAATTTACCTCAGAAAATTCAGAGATGATAATATTTAAAGATTGGCTCATATCCTTAAATAGGAACATTAAAAAAAAAAAAAGCAAGCGAAAAAGAAAAATACATTTTAGTGCTGTTTTTCTTGTAACAAAAAACCCCACAAAAAATCCTCTCTGAGCGTTCCTGAAAAAGATCTGCATGGCTTAATTGTGAATCATAATGCTACTTAAATGCCTGCATTAATTTTGTTAGATTTCAGTCATCAGTGTGTAGACAGATGTTTTTATGGCATCATGAATGCTTGATTTGCTGTTGTACTTAAAATTAATTTTATTATCTGTCAAGCTGCATGAAGAGAATCTGGTGGATGTCTTCCATGACAGAAGAATGTCGAAAAAATATCTACATGTTTGTACAAATGGCAATGATCTATAAATCCTTTCATAAAAACAGTGATTTCAAGGTGGTGTATACTTCTCAATCTGGCAAACCCGTAGTGCAATTCTCTGCTTTTCTTTACAGGTTTTGAAAAAACAAAACCAAGGATATCTGCTTGGTTGTGGCTTTTTCAGGTAGCTGTGGCAATTGTTAGTTGAGCTTACATGTGTAGGCTCAAATCCTATATATAATTACATTGATTGCAGTAAGAATTAGATGGTTTACACCAGTTGAGACTTGCATTCTGTAGGTTTGATTTAATGTTGGTTTTAAGTGGGACTAGGTTTGTTGCAGAAAATTTCTTCTCTCATTTGATGGAGACTGAATTTCTGTACTACAGACTTTTCCTCTGCTTCTCCCAAGGTTCATTTCTGAGCTCTTATGTCTCCTTAATGTGAAAAAAATATCTCTAGCTGTCAACATTACATGCAGCTGAAACTGTCACATGTGAAGCACTATTGTAAAAACAGAAGTATTCAAAAATCTTGAGTGAAAGGCTGTTTGATTTTCATTTTGTGAGCTTGTAGGCTACCTTTGGGTCTCATTGTTAAGGTTTTCTCTGAAATCCAAAAGGGCATAAAAACCTCAGATATGCTCCAGGAAACAAATGAACTAATAGAAAAATTACAAGAAAACATTTTCAGTGTCAGCAGTGGTGGGATAAATTTTACAGCAAATTTTTTTGGAAAGAGTTATGCATGGATCAACTGCCCAGCATCCTTACCAGGTAGAATCTGACTTGTGAAGTACTTTTTAATTCTTTTTTTTAAAATATTTTTTAAAAAAAATTGTCAAGATCCCTCCCCAAATGGCTATGAAATGTTAAAATTATAAAATGAAATATAGTTCTTCATATATAAGGAAGCTTTCTGACACATTTTATCGTATCTTGAAGGTGGGCAGTTGGAACAAGAATTTGCTCTGAGTTGCATCTCCCACAATCAGCACATTGACCAAAATCTTTTTCCACCTGAAACTTAGTACAGGCTTGGCTAGTTGGCTCAAGAGTTTGTTCATCTGAATGGTCTGGACACCAGATAGTCCATACCAATTAACCACAAAGCAGAACTTGGTGGAGTCATGGAAACAGTACAGCTAAAGACAATCTAAATGTATCCCTTGTGCTGCGCAGTCTATTTTTATAGTTGCAAGGCTATCAGGCTACTGTCTCATTAGTTCTTTGTTCTTTTTGTCAATGAATGAAAGAAAAATTAAAACTCGGCTCAAATTTTGAATGGTATCAGGAACATAAGCTTTTCAACACTAGATTCTGGTGATGTTAATGAAAAGAAAATAAAGCCACACATTCCTCTCTTTCTCTTTTTCTTTCTCAAATCCCTTTTGCAGTAGTGAGGAACATCTCATACTGTCCCGTATAATTGTCAGTGATACTGTTATCTGAGCTAGTTACGCTGCAGCTTTTCTTAAGCATTTAGCTAGTGTTTAGATAGTGTACAGGACCAGATGCTCTTCTTCATGGCTGCAAAGTTTCAGTAACTGGAGAGAACTGCAAAGGAGGGAGCTATAATCAAGTTAGGCTTTAGTGGCCTTGAAAATTATAGCTGAGTCATGATATCCAAGATTTCAGAGTAAATGTGTATCAAGTGCACTTGTATTGCTGAGTGAGCTAATTTTAATCATCTGCAAGCATAAATTGGTTGAATTAGCAAGTCTACTCAGCTCTGATGAGACCCCACCTGGAGTACTGCATCCAGCTCTGGAGCCCTCAGCACAGGAAAGACATGGAGCTGTTGGACCAGGTCCAGAGGAGGGACACAAAAATGATCAGGGGGATGGAACACCTCTCCTGTGAAGACAGGCTGAGAGAGTTGGGGTTGTTCAGCCTGGAGAAGAGAAGGCTTTGGGAAGGCCTTATTGTGGCCTTCCAGTACTTTTGTTATAAGAAAGATGGGGACAGACTTTTTAGTAGGGTCTGTAGTGGTAGGACAAGAGGTAATGCTTTAAAACTAAAAAAGGGTAGATTCGGACTAGATATAAGGAAGAATTTTTTTACAATGAATCACTGGAACAGGTTGCCCAGAGAGGTGGGAGATGCCCCATCCTTGGAAACATTCAAGGTCAGGTTGGATGGGGCTCTGAGCAACCTAATCTAGTTGAAGATGTCCCTGCTCATTGCAGGGGGGTTGGACCTTCAAAGATTCCTTGCAGCCCAAACCATTCTATAATTCTGTGAAAAGAAAAACTTGGCTATGTAGATAAACAGGATACAAACCAATATCCCTGAAGTAGGACTAATGCTATTTCACAGTAGTTGTCTTCATTGAACAACCTGACCTAGCAGTTGCATGCTTATTCCCTTCTCCAGTAACGCCTCATACAGAGTTTGGTGTTGTTGAGCCTCAGGTTTTTGTTACCCATCCTGCTGCGTTACAAAGCCCAACTGAAGCTTCTTCTTATCTTGATGAGAGCTTCTTCTGTTCCACCACCTACTCCCTTTCTTACTGTTCTAGATAAACACTACTGCTTTGCCAACTTTGTCTGCAATTTAAGCACTTGTATTAAAATACATGTCATTTTCACAACTAATGCAGTTCTCTTGCATGCAACCATCTTCTGAAGGCATTCTTCTACTACATCATCACTTACAAGGACATTTAGTTTCATGTCCTTCATCTTTTTTCCAAGACATTTTGCATGCTAAAGGTGAAAGTTATTGTCTTAGATAATGGTGAAGCACAAATACTAGACATAGTTGTCTTAGCCTTCTGTACCTTATTGTAGCTATAAATTTTTCTCTGCTTATGTACGTACTTCTTTTTAACAGAAATGTCTTCCAAATATAGTTTGGAGATATGAAGAAAAAAAAAAAAAACACAAATCCAAAACAAAGAACATGTGGTCTTTCCACTAGTTCCCTTAATTCCTCTTCTCTGCTTTCTGTAGATGTCAGCAGAACTGTTTTCAATCCCATCCAGAGCTCTTTGGAGGGGTGAAGAGGAGAAAGCTTTCTTTTTATTTCAGCCATGAGGATTACCAGTATTTTACCTTACAGCTTACTTCTGAAATAAAACCAGATTCCAGAATCAAGTTACTCTTATTGCTATGCCTTACTGACAAAGCTGTTGTACCTCCTCTGCTGCTGTGTTGCATCCATCACCTCTGTTCCTTTTCTTCAGTGTCCGCGCTTTCCTCTCAGAATTAATTGCTTTTTAGTTTCATCCTTTGCTGATTCTGTGTTAGAAACTGTCCTTGAAAATGTTTGGTGGATATTTCCAAAAACAGATGCTCAAAGTAATACTGTGTGGAATGTCCAAAAGAGCAACAGCATGATTTTTTGTTAGATCCGCAGGCTCATTTTGTGTCTAGTGCAGCTCAAGGTGATAAGTAAGTGTGATGTTAAAAGCTTTAAAGAAAGTTAAATGATTTCTTCAACACAATACCATGAAAATTCACCTCTGTGAGAAAAAATCAGATTCAAGATGTAGAGTAAGTTCAGACTAGCAATTGTACCTTGAAAAGTTTGGTTGTAATAAGACTGTTTCATAGCCATGCTGGAAATGAAACAACTTCCTTGCCTAGGATGCTCCTTTATTCAATCAGTAAATCCTTAGTTCATTGCATAGCATAATCTGTGAAAGATTCTCAAAATTTTCTTGCCGCTGGCCAGTCCAGAAATCAGTAACTGTTTCAGTTCACTGGGCGCTATGTGTCTGGCTGCGGGAGAGATAGAACAAACAACAAAAAAGCAATGTATGTTTTGCAGGATTTCTTTTGCTGATTTTTTTTTTTCATATGAGGCTCTTGCTTTTGACACTTCAAATTTATATTGTTACTTATTTTCAATCCTTATGTTCTAATGCAAAGCTTCAACTCGGAGTTGAGAGTTATCTGAGGGAGAGAGTGTGATGAATGCCTTCTGTTTGTCTGTGAAAGGGAATGCTTCTGTTCTCCAATAATTTTGTGTTGTAGCACTGAGCTGTGGTTTGGAAAGACTCTGTATCACTGGTCCAAAGGACAAGCATACATAAAGACAACTAGCAGGCTTGGCAGCTATGTGGAGGCAGAATGGGGCTAGACATAGCAAGGTAGAGGCAGAATGAGTTTTAAACAACATAAGACTTATATTTAACTTGTGCCATTATGTTGTATTTATATCTGTTACATCATTGCATTTCATGGCACATGAAGGACTTTGTAATGTTGATTACACCTAAACCCATGGAGAGCTTTTTCATGTTGATTATACCTCTACCTGATATTGTTTACAGTAACTTTAATGAATATATAACTAGCCATAAACCCCAAAATTTTAATTTATATTCATGGTGAATAGTATTAGTGTATCTCCTGGTAGATTTCATGGTTGTACATTAATAAAACTTTCTGCTCTTTATTACCATGTATGAAAATAAAAAATGGTGTCAAGAGACATCTAAGCCATTATTCCATCTTCAATATTGAGTAATACTGCAGACGGATAACGTGAAAATCATGTCTAGAATCACTTCATTCCTATAGTAAAAAGAAATATTTGGGCTCAAAGCTTCTGCTAGGCTAGTAAGTCATCAGAATGAATAAGATTTTCATTACGGTTTTGGTATTATGAGTTCATGTTAAATATTGTTCTTTAGTAAGTGATGCAAGCATTTTCTTTCAGTTAGGGTGAGGCCCAAAATACATCTGCCTACTTATCAAAAAGAACAGATGCTGACATTAAATTGCTCAAAATTACCATCAGAAAATGGTATTGCTTTGGTATTACACTTCTTTTTTCACACTCAGTCCTTATACCCAGTTATTTGTTTCATGTTAAATGTCAGCCTTTTAATGATGGCTTCCTCATAATGCATATAATGGGGAGTTAAAAAAAAAACCCAAAACCAAAGGCAAGCTATGCTGGGATTTATTCTAATTTCCTTTTGTGAGATATGATATGCAGTAAATTTGTGGAATACAAAGCTATTTCCTCAGGACCCAGAAGCTGGCCTCTTTGTGCATGTGATATTTTGCACTATTTTTCATGCTATAGAGTTTTATGGTTTAATTCTTTAGCACAGTGCATCATCAGTATTGTTTATTTGTATTGACTCATCTCATTTTTTAAAATAAATAGAATATGTAGTAAATCATAGCTGGCTTTTGAGACTTAATTTTAAGTCAGTGAACGAATTGATTTGTCCTTGCATATGATAAATAAGTGTAAAGTACCATGTTTGGTATTGAAATATAATGTAACCCCAGGAGTAAAAACAAAAAGAGAAAGGGAAGATGGTGCAGAGTGAAGACAAATGACGGCAACTTTGACATGGCTGTTCTTGGAGTCCAGGACAAAGTAGTTTTGATGCTGTATGTGATATACTGCAATTTTTTTGCAGGAGACTTTCACATAGTCAGTGTTTGTTAAACATTCAGTAAGTCTAGCTGACAAGTGTGCTATGCTTGCAGAACCACCAGTTTAGAAACATGGGGGACAATGTAAAGGGTGTTTGCGTAAAAGGGCAGAAAAAGCTTTGTGCTAATATGATATTAAGCCTTTGTCATTGAACTTGTTTGGTAGGACAAGTCAGTGCCATGGGAAAATCTGCCAAGGGAGCAAGTACAATTAGTTACCAGCATTTGAAATACTCATTCAGTTTACGACTTTGATCTGTTAATAAGGTTTGGAGTAGGAAAGTAGAAGTAAACGTCTGTTGGTAGTTCAAAATCAGCATAAACCTTTACCTTCAACTAAGTTGTCTGGAAGACGGGGAAATTGCCAGAAGGACATCATAGTTGCATGCAGGAAGGAAGGGCAAGCAATGCAGTGGATAACCTTGTGGCTCTCTGAATTATTTGCTGTTGGAATATAACCAGGAGGAGGAGACAAGGTACAGCTGCAGAAGGAACCAATTCTGGTTCTTAACTGCAAGTTTTCCTGGTCGCTTCTGTAGCACCACTCACTATAACTGTAACATTGCATGCATTCAGTATGTTAGAGACCTCTAAGTACTAAGGCTCTACTGTTGCAACTGTCCTTACCTTCCCTTTATCTAGAAGGAAATCAAGGCAGTTCTGTCAAATCATTTTGGTGGATTTGCTCTCCCATCTTTCCATTTTCCCTTGTCCTATCTTGTGCTTGGGGAGGGGCATTGGGGGTGGCAGGTGAAATGATGCTCCAAGAGCACTGCAAAGGGGAGGGGATAGTGGTGACAATCTGCTGTGTGTTCCCTTGTTCCAGGGCAAGGTCCAACCACAACCGAGTGCCATTGCATCTCGTGACCATGATTGATAGAAATCTCTTGATGTTAGTAACGGTTTTCTTACACTGTTGTAAATCTAGAGAGCTGTGTTTCCCTTTAAGTCTTGATTTTTAAGCTTACAAAATTTAATTTAGATAAAATATTCCTGTTGGCATTCAGTGAAGAATGAATGTCTCCTTCAGTTCTGCTCAAATCCTATTTGCTGATACAGACATTTGATTTGGGTTAATATTGGACAACAACCGCTTATGCATCTCTTCATATCAAGACAGGGGTTTTGCTGGATATCAGTTTTGGTTTGGGTTTTTTGTTGTTGTTGTTTTGTTTTTCTTGCCTTCCCACACCCCTCTCTAGCATGAAGTGTTTATTTTCTCTTCATGTGACTCTTTCTGAAAACCATTGCCTTCTGCAAGAGATACCAGTTCTGGGCAGGGATTAGCATGAGCACACAACTGTAGAGAAGCCTTTTTAAAGATGCATTGTTTTAGTGTCAAATACTTATCCTCTTTTTAAAAGGTTTGTGAGCACTGCCTCATTTAAACAGATTTTATGATTATTTACCTCTTCTGATGAGCCTCTGAAGTACAAGTTAGTGGTAGGGTGGGGGGAGATGGAGTGAGATAGTTGGCTTTTCTTTCTGTTTATTGTCTGAAAATGAGCCTGGAGTTCTGTCTTTGTTTGCATGCATTGTCTAAGTAACAGAGCTTAAGATCATAGAACATATTTGCAGATTTGGGAATGAGGATTTGAAGCGATACTTGTTTTGACAAATATGCTATGTCAGGTAAAAGCAAGTTATTTTGCTTAATTTTTTCCTTACAAAAAATGATACTATCTTCAGTATCATATACTTTTGTAAGTCCTAAGTTGTCTTCTAAGCAAGCCACTTAAAGGATTTTTATATTGTTGTTTGATTAAAGGAAGAGTTGTGCTCTCTAGGATTTGTGTATAACATTGCAAGAGAATCTTATTACAAATTTTAAGTTATCGTGGTAACTTGGTAAGCTGATCTTGGCAATTAGCCTATTTGCCAGGTTAGTTGTGCCAGTGACAATCACATGCGTAGCTTAATTTAGTATATAATGAACAGAATAGTTTTGTACGGAGGCTATTTTTTTAATCAAGATTCCAGTGATGGCATGTCACGAAGTGAGGTGGTGGGTGTTGTTTCTTGATTGATTAGACACTAAATTTAATTTGCATGTTGCCTCTTCTTAGCTTTGATATGGAACACAAGTGTAGGATTTAGAAAACTGGACATTAGCGATAGCAAGATGCATATAAAATCATCTTGTACTCTTTTAAGAGCAAGTGAGCAATTGCTAGCTTGCGATTCAGAGTTCATTTTTCTAATATGCTTATGTTAACAGTTTTATAATTAAGCTTCACTTAAAATGATAATGATTTCCTTTTCCATTCAAGCATAACAAAGCACTTAAACAAGCATTAATAAGCCTTATATCAACTTTAAAAAATAAGTATTATTGCTCCTATTTTACAGTTGGATAAACATAATTGAAGGTAAGTGATTTACTCTGAAGTCACAAATACTGCAAAGGGCAGCTCGTGGACACCCCTCCAACTGTGTGGACCACTGTGTTAAAGTGCAGATAGTTGGGTAGATCCTTAAATATTAAGGTTTAATAATGACAACAAAAAAATAGCTCAACAATGCTTAATGCAGATTTAAAAAGTTTGTGTAAACAACATGCATTGTGGCAGAAAGTGCGGGTGTGAGATTTGGGGTGAAAAGACAAGGACTTTGTGTTTTTGTTGATCTGCCTTTTTTTGAGGTCTTCTGCTCAGCTTTTTCTATAAAAATAGTAGTTTCTCTTCTGAACAGGCTTTTGTGTCTTTCTGATACATAAATGTAGACCCTTGAAGTTTAGCCGTGTGAAGGCCTGAGATAGGCCTGCAGCTCTGCAGTGCATCGGCCTTTGTGAGGACAGAGGTCTGTCTGCCCCCTCTGCTCCTTTGGAGATTACGAGCCAGGGAGTATGTCCTTTAGTGGGTGACCAAGAAAGCAATCCATGAGCCTTTGCTGGGCAAAGTGTCATGACCAATCTATTATTTGACAGCTCACCTGTTCAGGCAGGAAGACCCTGAATCTTGGCTGGGATATAGCACTTTGATCCAGCCCTTGACAAAATGCCTAGCACAACGTGGATTTGAAGGACGTTGTGTTTCTCAGCTCCTCAAAGTATTTCCAGTTTCTCCTGAGCGAAGACTTTCTACGTAACCTCTCCACAATGTTTTTCTGTGCTCAAGGCATATGTCACTGAGAAGGGAGTAAACAGGAAAACAAAGCAGTCGAATATCAGTTGCATGTTAACATAGGGGAAACTTTCTATTGGGAAATAGATAGGCGGACCTCATCAAGATGCATTTAATGACTAAAAAACCTAATAAGCTAAAATTGCTGGACTGAATAAAAGCTGATGTGGCTTCTTTTTTCTTTAGTGTAAATTCATAGGAAACATAGATAACCAGCCACTTCCAGAAATATCTCCTAACCTGCACCACAGCAGGAAATGCAAAATAAATAATTACAGATGCCTTGATGGAAGGCATACCACAGCAGGCAAGGAATAGAAGACCTTCCTTCCTTTAGAAGAAAAAAATTAAATCACACACTAAGAAAGTAGAAGAAAAAAATAATGAAAAAACTGGAAGCAAACTATCATAAATAGTGATGAAGCCACCTGGAAATTAAAAGCCCACCTCTTGGGGAGAAGGAGAATTTTGGTGTGGCCAAGGCCTGCTGATATCTTTTGACTTAAATTACACTCCAATGTTGCTTATTGATATTTTTCAAAAGTGTCATCACAGTATTTATGTAGTATGTATAAACGTCACAAATACAGAAGTCAATGCCATTCACATTGATCAACAGCTTACATCTCTATGGCTGAAAAGGTACTTCCCCAAATAACAGCATATACATTGTTGTATAATCTGTCTATATGTATTGTAAATTCAAGACTACAAATTTATAGGCAAAACATTTTGACAGGATTGAGAAATCTGTTATTTCCTGAGAGGTAGTTTAGATGTGAAGACATAAGGCAATTTTTGACAGGTATTTAACTTTTGTGCAATTAGAACTTCAAGTACTTATCTAAGCAGTATTTGGCCCTAAATTATTATTAAATAGAATTTGCATTCAAACATATTAATATTTGACCCACAGATTAAAGGGGCAGTGAGAAAGTGTTTGGTACCTGACTACAACAGAAGTAGAAAGAAATTAAAATAGTCCTGTCTCTCAGTTCATTTTTAGGAGTGAACAATATGATAAGGAAGAATTTTTTCTGATAGGAAAGAATATAATCCTTTTGCTACATTGTTAGTGTTAGTAGTAGACTAGAAGTAACTCTAGTCTGTCTCTGGGAGGACTAATGAGACAACCTCAAAGTGAGGGAAGCAAGGTAAGCAGTGTAACCAGAGCACTGGAGTCGGAATGGAAGAAATTAAAAATTTGGGATACATTTTTTAACTTTGATTTGAAAAACAACAGATCCATCAACTATTAAATTCTTGTTATGGAAAAAAGTATTCAGCTGCATTCTATCCTTTCTGGCTGCTTTATTGTTACTGTCAGCAGCATTTCTGGATCCAGTACTACCCACAAGACTAAAAAAGAGAGAGCTCAATTTACCAGGATAATTGTTTGCATACTTAATTTTAAGCAACCGAATCATCCTGACAAATCTAACTTTAAGCATTTGAACAGTGCCTTAATCAGACTATTCAGGTACTTAAAATTAAGCACAGCATTAAGAACATTACTACATTAGGTTTGAATGCATAAAAACATAATTGCAACACAGCAAAAAAAAGTTTCCACAGGCAGAAATCATAGTTTTCTCTCCAGTGTATGTCTTTGACAACCTCCCACATGCACAGTTGTATTTACATCATAGTTTTCTTCAACCGTAGCAATATCGGCATGTTTGTTGGCTAAAGCTGCTGAACTTTCTAACTGTCATTGCTTCCCAATATTAGAGACCAAGAGTAAAATAAGAGGCATAAGTCTGAAACAGAGCTCTCATTATTAGATACCAGACAGCTATAATCCCATCTGTGTAGATCTACAGCCAGGATCTGGGTCATGTGAAATACTCCCTCCCTCCAATGGTTATTCATGATTGATCTTAAAGAGAGCACTGCAATATATTGCTAAGTGAATGTATTCTCATTTTTAGAATCCCTCCCACTGAACAGCATTTCAAGCAGCCGTTATTATAACGGTCCTGACAACTCCATGATTAATCCTCATCCATATGTGTCAGGTATTATTAACACTTAACTGGTCAGAGCTCAATCTTCACTACTCTTGAGTGTGTTTCTTCATGCAGTGCCTGAGTGAAGCTGTCATATGTGTCATACTGTCAAGCTAGAATGCATAACCCATTTCAATTTGTTAGTTAGTTTACTGACACTTCTAATGTAAAGTGCATCTCCAAAGATGGCGTGGTGGCAGTTCTAATTGCTGGTGCAAATGTCAGTTGTTGCTTCTTTAAGTATAAATAAGCGTGCTATGTGTATGTCACATAGTACAGTGTTAAGTGTTTCCCGTTCCTGTTGCCCTGATACTCTGCTGATGTCTGTTTGTTGTGACTGCAGTGCTGAGCACCAATGGTCATTATGTGTAAGCATTATGTGTATTTTTCCTGCTATTCCTGGTTGCTAAGCTGTTGTCATGTAGCGGTTGCTGCAGTAGTCAAAACAGGTTTCATCTGGTATATTCTGCAACTGGATCTTCTGAAACACTGTCTATAATTTCAGGTTTAGATGTGGCTTTGAATTCACTGGCTGGGTTCTGTCAGATAAGAATAGGTGTCCCATGCATTTGTCGTCTTTCATCACAAACTAGACTTTACCTGGACTGACCTTAACATTTTCTGCTTGGGCCTTTGCCATCTCTAGCTTCAGTCTCTGCCTGAACTCATGCTTTTATCATGTTATCAGCTATTATATGAATGCTGGCAACACTTTCAAGTTTTTCTGTGTTCATCAGCAAAAATACTTTGTCAACTGATTTGATTGCCAAAAATAAATAGATGGAAAAACATTTTTTTTTTCCTCCCCCCCCCACCCCTTCAAAGTACATGGTTGATTATCTGATCCGATTTGTTAGTATCTGGATGGATTAGTAAGTCTGTTTTTAGCAATTTGGCTGTACTGAATGACTGGTATGGGGACTGAGGAATGCTGTCTCGGGATATCTGTGTTAAGATGTCTGAAATTGAGGTGGATCCTGTTCTTGCTATGTCTCTCTTGAGTTTTTGCCAGGCTGTCATCCTGTAGAGTGGGCTTGTTTGCTTCAGCTGTGAGTCCCTCCTTTTACCAGCTCTGTGCATACAGCTCCCTACATCTGTCATTGCAGAGAATGTCTTTCTGCATCCACACATGATGATAGTGACTCAGCAATTGATGAGTTTGGCTTATTCAAGAACTCTTGTACTTCATCAACATTTCTGGATACTCTGTAATCAGCTCTCTTCTGGTGGTGTGCTGCTTTGTTTATAGTAAGCTTATAATGTATGCTAGCTTTAACTTTATACATTTATCCAGTTGGTATTAAAATATAAGTGAGGGAGAACTGAAGAGTGGCCTTGTTCTTGATTGTCATTTCTAATGGAGGATTTCACCAGCTAGTCTTCCTTGATCTCCATATATTACAAATGCAACATTCAGGTGATTTTTAAATACCTTTGATACCTTTTTCAATTGGAGAGTAGTAGATGAATTTTAGCTGCAGTACCAAACTCAAAATGCGTAGGTATATTGCTTTCATACTGAAAAAAGTACAGTGGAATTCCAGTCTTCCATTCCACTAGCATGTTTCCTTCCCCAGCTGTACCGGTAAGAAATGAGACCTGATACACAGGAGTGTACCCAAGGAGCCTGGCTAGTAGCTCGCATTGCCTAGGAGGACCATGTCTGCAGTTGGGGTATTTTCATGCAAAGATTTTCCATGTACTGAGAGTGGGCCTCTGTCCGTGTGAGGGTTAAGGCGTCTACAGATGGCTTGTGGTCTGTTTGCCCTCTTAAATTGTAGTTTGTAAACCACTGTACTATGTAATTACTCTGAATCTGTGATACCTTATACACAAGAACAGCTTGATCATATCTGAGTTCAGCAAACAATTTTAGATACTGTATGGCAAACATAGATCTTGTATGGTTAAATTTTTGGCTATTTGTGTGGGAGAACAGATGTTTCATTTTTTTCTGTTTTCGCTGCTACTTCAAATACTGAGCATGTTCTGGGTTGCTCTGTACAATTACAGAGTCTTTCAATTTGTGTGACCTGTTGTTCTACGTTTACTTTCATGGGTTCAGTTTCTCCTTCCCTTACCTTGAAACTGCTTTTGTGCATCTGGCTACACAGGCTTGTCAATATGAGATCTTTGGGTTCTTGTGACTTAAGGCAGGCTCTGCAATTTTACATTGCTTTTTGCACCTTAAAGCAGGGACTTTCAATACCGCTTCTTTTTATCTAGGTATCCATTGCTCCATAAATGTAATTCATCTTAATTCTGAAGATTTTTTTTATCTGTCTAAGCTATTCTTTTCTTACATGCAGACATACCCAGAACTAGTTAATAACAAGCATTAAGTACCGTTATTTCCTGAAGAAAAGAAATCTCTACTGGTGTGCCTTCCAGCATCAGGCTTCCTCTTGATAACTACAGATAATAGCAAAGACAAATACTGCAAAAGGGGTGAATATTTTTAGTAAATTTAAACATTTGGATATTTGTATGTTCTGTACATCTGGTAATGGTGGGCATCTTAGTTCAAGCAGTAATGTACTGTGATTGTTCTAGCTGTTGCTTGACCAGGACGGCAGTTTGCAGTCCATTCTTCCTGTATCTTTGTATTCAGCACAGAAGTCAGTCGTAAATATAAAGTTACAAAACATCTAGACTAGTTCATTGATAGAAAAGTTGATCGTATCTACTCCTGCCTACAAATGCATGTCCTTTCATGCAATAGAAACATCTCCTACATCTCTCTCTAATGGTCTAGAGAGCAAGTTTTATGAGGAGCCGCTGAGGGAACTGGGGTTGTTTAGTCTTGAGAAAAGGAAGCTGAGGGGAGACCTTATCACTCTCTACAACTACCTGAAAGGAGGTTGCAGCCAGGTGGGTGTCGGTCTCTTCTCCCAAGTAACAAGAGCTAGGACAAGAGGAAATGGCCTCAAGTTGTGCCGGGGAGATTTAGATTGGATATTAGGAAAAATTTCTTCACTGAAAGGGTTGTCAATCATTGAAACAGGCTGCCCAGGGAAGCGGTTGAATCACCATCCCTGGAGGTATTTAAAAGACATGTAGATGTGGTGCTTAGGGACGTGGTTTAGTGGTTGGACTTGGCAGTGCTAGGTTAACAATTGGACTTGATGATCTTAAAGGTCTTTTCCTACCAAAATGATTCTATGATTCTGTTCTTACCCCTACTACTCAGGAGTTGCACAGCAAACTGGATGAAATAATATAAACAAGCCATATTTAAGTATAAAGAGATGGTGCTTATTTCCTTGATTCTTAGATGCTCATACTGTCTATCTGTAGTGTAAGTCACTGAGCTGAAGCTACCATTCAGGTCTCATTTTTCAGATAGGTCCTTTCTTTTGGCTACTGGGTCTTCCTCACAGGGCTATGAGTTTTGTTCTGTCAGTCTGCAGTAAGAAACCTTTTCTTCCTACATTTGAAACTATTCTAGTTACCACCATCCATTTTGTTTTCATCCTTGCTGGCTTCATTCATTGTCTTTCATTGCAAGTGGTAAAGAAAACCTCACTTTCTGGCCTTGTAGTTTCAAGGGGTTGTCAAACAGAATGGAGATATTAAATTTTTGGCATCGCTTGATTTGCAAACACACATGCACAAAAGTAAGTGTATTATCCCCATTGTTTCTCTCTTTGTTGTAGCTGGGTCATTCAAAATATAAAAGTGTGTGGAAGGAGAGATGATTGATCAGCATGCAAATATCAGGGTAAAGCAGATAAAACAATGTGTTTAAGCTTGTGGAAGAGTGTTGATTCTAAAAACAAGTTTTAGGCACAAAGGCCAGTATGAAGAAAACTGCCAAAATCCTGCAGCACTAGACTGACTATGTCTTCATACAGCCTGTGCATTTGTAAATTCAAAACAATAGCAGCTGCTGGACCAGCTAGTCTCTTTCATTCTGTCCCTCTCCTTTTCTGTGAGAGGATAAGAGAAAGAAAATGGGAATTTCATTACATTTCCTGTTCCTGTTTATTTCAGATCTGGGAAGGGGTTCTGCTTTACTCTAGTAATTGGGTTATATACTGCAGGAGGCCAATATATTTGCATGATTAATAGTCTATTTTGATAAATGATGTATTTCTGAAGAGTACATGGAGCACGCTGCATTTTAATGTTGGAATAACCACATTTCGCTTTATTCATCTATAAATATGCTTCTCTGCTCTCATGTAGAATGTGAATAAATCACATTTCAAACATGAGATAACCATCAGCAGGCAGTAAAAAAGATATTTCCATGGCAACAGTTGCTAAATTAAACTGCATCAGTACCTCCTCCCTATTTTTGTCCAGAAACCTCCCTGACTTTAACTCAGATAACATGTACCTTACTGATTATTAACAAAAAAAAAATCATACCTGTTGCAAAATAATAAATTCAGCATTGCCTGTGTAAAGAGTTATTAGGGCAAAAATTAGCAATAATTAATTGCTGCTGACAGTACTGGGCATCAGCCTTTTACATCTGCACTCCTGTAACTCTCCATAGGCCCTATCAAACACTTAGTATGGTCTTTCCGCACACCCGGTGGAGTTGCCATAATTGTATTTTGAAAGCTCTGGAAAAATCTTCTGGCCTGGATGAAAATCTGACCAGTCGTCTTGGCTTCCACTTCAAAGAAAAAAAAATGTGGAAGTGATGGCACTTCCCATGGCTATATGGTCTTTCTTCCTTTTCTTTATATACATCCAGTTTTAAGGAATAAACTGACATTGTTCAGCAGATGTTTGGAGGGTATTACTCCTACATGTGGCAGGTAACATGAGAGTGAGCATGAGGATTACAGGATGATGAATACTGTATGATGGCATTCTGGGCTGATGTAAGGGCTACTCATTTGATACCATACTTGGTAGGAAATTGTAAGAGGGATGGAGGCAGGTCACAAGGGACCTTTACAGGAGCAGACAGGTGGCTCACCTGTGGTAGGTGGAAGATGATGTATATTAAAGCTGTTATACATAAAGCATCTATGGAGTTGTTACCTTGTGATGCTCCCAAATCAAAGACAGCTGCCAAGGAGAGTGATCCCAAGGAGGCTGCAGAGCGGGAGGGATTACTGGCCCTTTTTAGCATTGCAGCACGCTGTGGAGCTGGTTGTTAGGGGAGCAGCCCCTAGGGCCCTGAGCTGTTGGGGGAACATCCCAAGGCCTCATTCAGCTTGCACACTTGCCTGTGTCTGACAGTTGCAAGGAGGGATGGCACATTCTGCTGCACAGTTTCTTCTATGTCTTCTTTGGGTCATCCATTTCACCTTTCACACTAGTCATTATTATGTGAAAATTAAATTAGTTGTGCACAGTGTCTCAGTTGCTTTTTCACTGTCACCAGAACAATTCTGCTGGATTTCTTTAGATCATACGCCAGTTTAATTACAAAGAGAATGGGGAACTCAAGCAGAATCATAGCTGATACTTCTGTTTAACTCAGTTCCCTCCTTTCAAGCTAATAGAACTTCAAAGGAATGAGACCAGCACTGTACAAAAAGAGAGTAATTTTATGATACATCTGCAGGGGATGTTCACAGGACAGAGATAGAGCTTGCTTGAGAGTGTTATTTATGCTTTTATCATTGCTGTGTTATTGAATATAGCTGTTCCAGCAAATGTATAGGCGGATTTATAAACACTTTGGAAAATTATGTGTACAATAATGTCAGTTAGTAGTTCAGTTTGTGTCCCAGGTCTCTGTGATTTCAGTGTGTTCAGAAGTCACTTCCTCAGAACATATTTGAGTGGATTTTCACTGCAGAGGAAATCTTAGAGGTTGGCAGAAGGAAATGGAGTTTGTAGGTTCTTGTCCTAAATGTACAGTGACTTGGGGCGCATGGTGAATGTTTTCCTCTTTCTGGGTATGTTGTATTCCACAAATATTCTTATGAATATCAGGGCAGTTACTTATAAAATATTAGCTGGCGAAAGGAAAAGAGCTTCCAGAGTGCAGACAGATCAATAGTTCAACAGGTTATATTAGGATGCCATGAAACATGAACAAGAGATATTGGGATTTGGGGCACATATGCATTATTTTAATGATAACTTTGGTTTTAGTGGTGTGTATTAATGGGAAGGAGAAAATACCAAAGGACAGAAGTCATTAGACTTGTATGATAAAGTATTCTGAAAAAAGTTCTGCTTCAGTGGGATACTGGACACTGTAAGAAGGATCATGAGCAATGGAAGCTACTGAAGAGGGATTATATGAATCAACGTGTTTCATAACCAGGTACTGTATGAGGATAATGTCCCCTTCCTTTTGATTCCTTTTGCTTTATTTGAATTGTTGTCCTATCATCCTGAGGACTCCAGTTCTTTTCTGGTTTTCTTTCTCACTCAGGTCCTCTGCATTTCTTCTGGTTCTGAGGATAGTTGTCTTTTTCACTCCCTTAACCCTCTCAACGCAGTCTGCAGTGTATCTTCCTCACATCAAGAACCACCTGACATCTTGTCTTCTGGATGCAGGCAGTCTGTATGAGGCAGTTAGAGACCTCAACTCTCCTGGTTTTGGCCTGACTGTGAGCAGACATGAGACTTGGTCTGTATGTGTTGTATAGGATAGCAATGTTACCAGTAGGGTTGGTATTTTATAAAGTTCCTCAGTAAAGACTGTTTAGTAGTTTTGCAGAAAGATGTAGAAGATAAGTGGGAAGATTTGCTTTTTGGTTATATAAATTACAAAAATTTGAGATAAACCCCTCAACAGTTCTGTCTGACTATGCTCTTTATATTATGTGTGTGTTAATTAACACTTCTTTTATGCATTTTGGTATTCACGTTTTTGTTATGTGATTGGTTTTGGTTTTTTTCTTTGAAGTGCTTGTCAGTAGGAATTGCTCTCAGGAAGGAAGTTAAATAAGAAACTTGGGTTTTGTTTCCTGCAGTCAACAGCATCTTTCCGCTGTATAGCGTTAAGGGATTACAGTTCTCCAGGATATTTTCCTTTTAGCATATATTAACTGCTTTTGCCATAATGAACCAAAACCTCTGAAAAGGAAGAGGCAGTTTCTAACAATAGGAAATATTTTGCTTTTTACTCTACCTCATGACTAGCATGAACTGTTTTAAATTTTGAACCAAAGATTTCCAAAGAAGAGATCAGAAAGGCAGAGAATAAATTGTTACTTTTTCATTCCATTTTGTTCTTCAGGTATAAGCTACAGGGACATATTTTGACTGTCTCTGCCATTGAAAAAGGAAAATGCTGACTCTTTGCTATTAACTAAAATATTTCCTATCTACAATGCCTTTCCAAACTCTCAACCCCCTCAGTATCTCTTTTTTGGCTTGTAATGCATAACTTTGCATGGTCTCATTCCATCAGTATTCTATTCCATTTCATCTCCTTTATAGCTTTTCATGTGATCCAGTTCATCCTATGCCTCCCTTTGTTCTGTCATCCTTTCATCCTAAATGGGAAACTTGGGGACTGAAGAGTGAATGGCAGAGGCAGACCACATTATTCCTGCAGCATTAGTAGTCTGTCAGGAAGCTGAAAGTCTGCACCATTCTTTTCCTTGTCTCTTAGATCTCTCTTAGGCAACTGTTAGATAGGCAAAGGTGGAGAAGATAGACACTAAGGCATTCAGAAGTCTTTTGCTTCCCTTCAGGGGCAGGTGGAGATGTAGAATTGGAGTTCCTTATGGGAGGCAAGTGAGGAATGGATCAGTTGCTATAGAAGGATTTGGAAGAAAGAAAACTATCACATGTTGTGGGTTTTAAAATCCAGTTTGTTTAGCAGGTCTTAACTGATTTTACAGCTGGGTTTTTTGTTATTTTTTAGCCAAGAAATAATACTAAATTTAGTCACTGTTGCTCTTTATTAAGAAAATGGAATGAAAAATCTCAGCTGCTTTTAACTGCTTACTGCATCTCTAAACCATCTAATTTTCCAGCTCCATTTGACTCTGTATGTGATCAATTGTGCTTAATCTGCTGTGTATGAGGGGAGTTTAATGAAGTTTATCCTGGCAGGAGGAAAGTCTGTTAATATGGATATTCTGAATTCAGGGGGTTGTGCATTATGTCCTTAGACAGTTCCTCAGAAATCTGAGAAAGAACAACTGTGTAAGGCTGCTGGAGAGCACATTTTTCTTCTACATTGAGAGCCTGTCCATGTTTTCTGGCAGCTGGGTGCTCCATTGATTAAATTTTAAGAGGCTGTTTTTCATTATTAAGCTTGGAGAATCAGGGATACTGATGTTAGTTTAATCAGTATTATAGTTAAACAAACACAAACAGCCTGGTCTTAGGGTTCCTGAAAATAATTATGTGGAGCTATTTTGGGTTTAGATGCACGAATTGAGTTTGAGGTGACTTGACCATTGGTTGGTTAAACCAATGTATGAAAATTGACTGTTTTGGTGTGCTTTTTGTTTCATTTGCCTGCTGAGGCTGTTCCTCAACTTGTGTAGAGACATATTCACTGACATATTCAGCAGTATTAGGAGTTTCAGGTAGAGGTAACTTTGCACATCACTGGGAAATCAGTCAGTCACTTCCTACCATTTCTTTGCTCCCAGACTACTTCAGAGCAGGTCTTTAATTGCCCAACAGACTTTGTGCTGGTTGCCTGTCTACAGCTAGCATAGATATCCAAGGGTTGCATGAAGCAGATGAAAAAAAATGCCGTTCTGTCTGCTCTGTTACAAAATAGGGATTCTTCTCTTTCCCTTACTTTGGTGTGAATCATGTCCCCTTTTCAAAAATCTTGTTCAACTAGCCCCAGCTGAAGTGAGGACTCTTGAGGCAAAAGAGTGGGCAGGCAGAACAGCAGAAGGTATTGGTGTCTAGCAGTAAGGCTTAGTGATCTCCAGACTACAACAACTACAGATGCAGCATTGATATGATCAAAGTACTGTTCTTGACTATATTACTTTTGTTTATTATCTGTCCGTTTCACTTTCTTGCCAATAACCTGCCCTCCTGTTCTGATCGATGCTTGAAGATTATGCCAATGTTCACACTGGGCATTGGGGTTGGCTTCATTTCTGAAATGTCTTTCAGTCTGGAGACTCAAGACAGGAAAAGGAGTGAAGTAACTAAAGATACTGGAAAAGTCAAGAAGTGTCCTTGAGGGGAAAAAGAAAGAAAGAATGTGTAGAAGTGAGAAGCTCAGGAAGAGACATACTGAATGAAGAAATGAGAAGACGATGTTCTAGGCAGTAGAAAGAATAAAAATAAATAAATAAAAAAATGAAGTGTTGGCTATTGAAAAACAGCAGGGGAGAGAATAGAAAAGGAGGAGGCAGTATGGGTAGAAGAAGCAGAAAAGGAAGTTATAAAAGATATAGTGAAGAAACAAAATAAGAGAAAGGAGAGAAAATGAGGTGCAGAGGAAAAAAGATACTTGAAAGAAGGAATGCATTGAATTGTGAAGGCAGCAAGCAATTTTAGGAATGGAATTAAGGGGGAGTGAAATTGGTGAAGAAGGATACCATCCCCTGTCTGCATTGTGTGCTACCCCAGTAAGCCATTTTCTTCAAGCATTTTGGAAGGATGATCCCCTTTGTCTCCTCTGTCTTCCTGTGGCATCTTCAGTCAGCCTCAGTTTGTCTTCCATGCACTAATTCCTTACTGTGGTTGTTTACAGTCCCTCTCGAGCTCTAGAAGAATGGTAACAGCTGTCAAAGAGAGTGGGTGCTTTGTGTATTATGGCTGGTAATTTTAGGGTTTTCTCCTTCTGCCTTGCAAGAATTAAACCACTGTTGATTAGGGTAGAAGTGAGCTGCTGCTGAATACTTTTATAACTCCCAAGGCAGTCATGACTTGCTGTTGGAGTAACATAGTTTTAAGAGAACAGTCTGCAGCAGTGATTTTATCTTTGACTTTTGTAAAAGTAAACACACCGAAACCTGGCAGTCTAAAATCCTGCTTTATGTCCCTTTTTTTCTTTGCACTTTTTCACCCCCTTTTTGGTATTTGTCAAGAGACATGCTTCTTCAAAGCAGTAACAGCCAGCACAAGTGACAGAAATGTGTTTTGCCTGTCTCCCTGAAAGTGTGTGTTTGTTGCAAAGACCTCATTCATATTCTTGTCACTGGTGTGATGTTCAAATGTTGTGAAATACCTCTGAGTGAGACCTGACCTCTTGGCCTGATGCTGATATTATGCTTGGTACAGTGCATCTAAGTATTGTTTGCCTCTGCAAGGTTTAGTAATGAGCAGAAGTTGAGGTAGCTAGACATACACCTGTATTTTATGTAATTAACACCTGCTGTCATGTGTGTTTGTTTATTTCTTGGCTCCAGAGACAGGAGTCAATGAAAATAACTAGGCAAGTAATGGAAAAACTGTTATTGTATATGGTATATTTGTTTCTGAATTCAATGTCTCAAAACCAAAAAATAAAGATGTAAGAATAGCCTTAAGTTATTATAAAAGATAAAAAAGACCAAAAGATCTGAAGAATTTTGGATTTAGCTTCTGGGCATAAAATAGGTCTTTTCTTGCCATGGAGAAGACAAGACCTTCATTCCAGTGCCTTCTGTAGAATTTTTGCAAGATTTTGTGCCCTTTGTGCAACATGGCTGGTGATGACTCTTACTAAAGGCAGTTGGTAGACTGACTGCTAGTGTGATAGATAATAGAAGTTCTTTTAGTTTTTAACAGAGACTGCTATTTATTGTCCATATTACTACCATTGTTAATGGTGCTAGTGAGATGATGACTTCCAGACTGCGTCCTGTTACAAAGTCTGCACAGAGGTACTATTTTTGGTCATTAAATAGAGGGAACAGCAGTTTAAACTACTTCTTGCACATCTTTCAAAAGCACTGAGGCCTTCCATGTAACTTCCCAAGCATGACCTGTACTTTGAAGTAAAAAATGCAACTTGCATGTGATTCAGAGTGCTACATTTGTGTTGGGTATTCACCCAAATTGTAATAGTTTGTTAAATGAATTCTAATAATTTTCCTGATGAAGTAAATGGAGTTAGTTAGTTAGTTTGTAACTGACATATGCTGACATTCTCTAGTGGGTAAAGCAGAGGTTGTCTCCAGTTCTGGTCATTAGAAAACCTGGGACACGTTTCTGAAAAAGTCTTAGCAAGTGTTGGCATAGGCAACACCTTTTTGTGTTGCACACGCTGTTTTGCTCTCCAAGCCATTTCTGCAGCAACAATTATTTTTTCAGTATGAAAACTTTCCTTCTCATCAGTGATTCTACTGGTGATCTATAAGCTCAAAACTATTTCCTGCGTAGTTCTGTAAAGCAGAACTGAGTTAACAATGATATCATGAATTAATTGGTAAATGCTTGTTCAGCATCTTAAAAATTGCTGGCAGGATATTAGTTAAGCTTTTATCCAAAACTGGTTAGAGAGAGCCCAACTTCTTTCATATGAAATGCATATGGTGCAATTGGTAGTTTGAAGGCTCTGCATTTTACTGAGTGTGGGAAGGGTGCAAATGTAATTAGCCTGTTAGAAGACTAATTCATTTGGAGTCTGCAAATGGAGCTGAACCAGGGACATAGGTGACAATATAGTATTTAAGGCATTTGGGTATTTGACTTCTCTCTACTAGTCACTTCAATCAGCAGCAAAATTTTAGCATTTCAGCAGTATATGTACCTACTTTTGACTTAATTGTACTGTTCTGAGAACAAAATAGGCACGGTCCATATTAATAAGTTTTTGCAAAGGGTAATGCATGAAATGATTGGAGTCCTCAGAGTTAGAGTTCAGAGCATGCTGGGCTGTGTGTTCTGTTGTGGTTCGATGATAGATTCACATCTCAGATACTTATATTAGCAAGCGTAGGAGAACATTTTGATCAGCCAAAGGATTTTTTTGCTTGTTTGCTGAGCAGTACAACATTGGTGCAATACGAGATACTGAGGATCTCCACATGTCCTGAAGGAATGCTCACATATTCTGGGTGGGGAGAACTTTCGTAGTGTTTCAACATGTGATGTCATTGTGCATGAAAAACATCTGGTATGTGAAGCAGAACCGACCTTCCACTTCTGCTTGAAATAATTGCAGCATGTAAAATGGCCTGCTGAACTGAAACCTAATCACAGACTACTTAGTCCCTTGTCATAGATCAGAACCACAAGTTTAATCAGCAGTTTAGATAGTTCAGGGTCTAATCTGAAGAAAATCATCCATGTTATGTTGAGGATAATTGGTTATTGACATGGGAAGAGTTGCCAATACCATTAAAATGATCAGCAACAGTTGCACTGTCAGCAGTGGAAAATGTTCAGTTAATTTCAAATTGAAATCCCAGAGCTTTCATCTGAACACCTCCTGTTTAGAATTGGAATACAAAACATTAACTGTGATTACTTCCCCCCACACACACCCCAAAAGGCACCCAAAACCAAGCAGCTGTCACTCCTTAAATTAAGATTATGTTTTACATCATTTTAAAACCAGTAATACTAGGGACATGGCTAGATTGCATACAGAGCTCCTGGGGTTCACTCTTTATAACAAAGTAAAATTACAGTCTGCTGATAGATCAATGGGAAAATATAAGTAATTTCTTGTGAAACATACTCTGTGAGAAATGAGAACACTGGCCGTTTTGCTGTAAAGTTGAGCAATGTTCACTGTGAAGGACAAGAGAAGAGCCAAGAAATGTTGCTTTGGCTGCCAAATTAAAATGCTAGTTTTATGTAGACTTCCATGTTCAAAGCACCATAATGTTCAATGAGTATGACTAGGTAAATTTATGTGGTATACCTATAGTTGGTATATATGCTAGATATTGCAATGTAATGTGGGCTTTGGAAAGAAGTGCTCTTGATTTCAGAGAGGTAAATAACGTTAGTATGAACAGGGCTCTGTTTTTGCTGTTGCATGTGAGATCCTTCCTTTTTTTAACTTTTTAATGGGATTTAGGCATTTGTAGAAGGCTTTGAATTGGAGAGTGATAAAGTGTGATTTTTAATTTTTTTTTTTAATTTTGTACAAGGGACTGAGATGGTGTTTGTTTTGTTGCCCGAGTTATTTTGTACTTCAGGTTGTTTTCCCATATATTCAGTTTGTAAAATACAGGAGATGAGTAAGACTTCTATGAAGTACTTGGCAATAAATGGGCACAAAATGTTATGCTGTAATCTTTCATGTTGATCTTAGATACTTTTCTGTTTTCTGTAGAACTTTCTCGATAACATTGGCTACTTCACTGCGCAATTGTGATAGTGATGGGAAAAAGACATACAGTCCGTATTCTGCTTTCTTTTACACCTTTGTATATCTGGTCTTAATTATTGTGATGAAAGCTAAGACTTTATGGAGTTATTCTTTGAGGAAATGAGACAAGAATTAGCCCTGGATCTTTTAGGTTTTTTTATAGTCAACTTTTGTTTTCCATCAGCTTCAGGTCACTGGGTAATTTGGTGTTTGGGTGGGAAAAAAGGGGAAGAAGAAGAAGAAGGAGGAAGATCTTTATTTTCTACCTTTGTACATAATGGTTAAAGCACTTTTTTTTTTTTTAGGTCAAATAATTTTTATTTTTCCTATCTTTTGTAAAAGATGCTACTTGCATGCAGGTGTTTAGGAAGCCTCACCGCAATGCAATGAGAGACATATAAAACTACCTTTAGTTTAAAACAGAAATTAAAGCAAGATTCTGAAGGAGTCCACTGATTTAGAGTACTTCTCACTTTTGAGATCCTAATGAAAGAACACTTTGGAGCTGATTTTCTGAGGAGCTGACTAGTCCTAGATTTCTGCTCTCACAAACAGTTCACATAGTCAGAACTTGACATAGGATGTTTGAACAGTGTGCTGAAGAGAATTACTGAAATTAACTGCCCCCTGTGAATTGTAAGCGGTTATCCATTTTTATACCATCAGAAATGTGTTGGCAACAACACAAATGGTATTCTTGCCTGGAATTTAAGTTGTGAAACCTCTCAGCCTTGGAAGAGTTGAGCAGTTAGGCACTGGATGACATCAATCTCAGCAGATAGCTATCCTGTGCCATTTTCTCTGTGTGTTTCCTGTAGTAGAGTATGGATTATTGGATTTTAATTTGACTTACTTTATCTGACTGTTCCCAATATCCGTGTGGATATCATGATTTATGTTTGATATTTCCAGCCTCATTTACTGTGGGTAGAATAGTCTTGTTGAAAAATGCATGTATAACAGTAATTTACAACAATAATCTGGGTACTCCCAGATAACTAGAATTTTTACATTGCACGTGCAGGTAAAAGCAGCCTCACCTGGATTGTTGGATCATTTAATCTCTGAACATGTTGACTTCTGTTAAAAAAGGTACTGGTTGGGTCAATTATATTTCAAGCTGTTTGTTCTACTGCACTTTATTTCCACCAATATTTCATCTTTTCAAAATGCATCTGTTTGTAGAAGGTCTTTGTCATAGACTGTATTTCACACATAGGAAGTGATTGAAGGTGTAATTGCTTTTTGAAGTCCCATTTGTATTTTCCTTAATCTGGTACAGCACCCATATTGTACATGACAAGTCTACCTCATGTGACTTCTGTTTATTAATGTGTTCTTATTGTGAGAAATAATTTCTAACTTTCCTTTTTCAGTTCTGGATGCAGCTTGTTTGTACCTTAGCTAATGTTTTGGAGACAATATTTTGCAGGAGTGCCCATTGTCACACAGGAAGATGAAATGGAAAATGTCTTAGGGTCTGTATCAATTTTGGTTTATTTCAGTATCAGTGCTTCTTGTTTTCTTTAATACAGTGGAATTTGTGGGGCAGTTTACTAAGATAAATTGGGATTAATTTACTGTAGATTTTAATATGCCCATTCATCTATAAGCTGTCCTTTTATTTAGAGATTTTCCTATATTTGCAATGGCTTCATCTTTCATTGCCCAGATTAATGCTGTGCTCTGTGCACATTATGCCATCCTGGCAATACAAAGATACCATATACTAGTCAAATAAACACATTCACATCTACTTCTATTGTCAATGGCTTTGATTCAGAATTGGTTTGCTGTAGTGTGTAAAAACTTAAAATACCACTTAGAAGTGACCTGTGTACAATTCCAAAATTCCATGGATAATGGTTTTATATTTAGTACTGAGAATAGGCATTTTGTTATTGTCAACTGCAGGAAGGAGGAAGACTACAGCTATAGTAATAAAAACTTTTTGGCAGTTGACTGGTTAAATGTTTTCATATAGATAAGTTGGTTTATCCTGGATAACATTCAGATATGCAGTGTGCTGTTAGATATTAATATTATTCATATGCTTTTTTTTCCCATCGGAACAGCTGATGATATTTTAAAGACAGCCAGAACTGTGGTTGCCTACGGCCCTTCCAGATGAAGCTCTCTGTGTTGTACCAACAAAGTAATGCTATCTATTGTACAGAAAACAAACAGAAGAATAATGAAACATGACCAGCCTGGGATGTTTGTCCCCATTTGATTTTGCAAATGCTTGTTTTGATTCTAGGGCAAGAAGTATGGCCTGAAGCTAAAGGAGGAAGAAAGTTTTCACTGGATGTTAAGAAATCACTCCCAAAAGGAAGAGCAATTAGTAAAATAAAAAAGGTGGTCACGGAGGCATCATTACTGCAAGTAAACCATAGCTTTCCACATAAAGATTGACAAGGTGCCACACAAAGAATACTGGCTGGACTCCACTAGCTAGGGTATGCTATGCCTGTAATTTTAGCACACAGGTTAATTGTTTTCAGTGAAATTGCTCTAGATAGTCACGTGTGCAAAATGGCAGGTCCTCATTCTGAAATCACACTGCAGTCTGTCAAATTCAGTTACTTTTTCAGATTATCCAGTGAATCTCCTTTTCTATAATGTGCTTTCTGCTATTACATTTTAAGTAATTAATCATAAATTTAAACCTTCATACAAAGCGAGCAATTTCAGGTCAGGAATGCACTGTTGCTCTTTTTTTAGCGTACTGCTGTCCTTGATTAGTGCACACTAGCAGGTTCCTAAGCATGTAAGAAATGCCATGGAAACAAATGTAATGACTGTTATCTTTAAAGTCAGGCACATATTAAAACGTTTTGCTGAATCAGGACAATGCAGACAAATAAAAGTATCTTTGGAATAGGGAGTATGTTTTCTTTTGTGGGTATTACATTATAGGCATTAATAGCATTTGCCCCAGCTGGCAGCTAAGCACCACATGGTCACTTGCTCAGTCCTCCCCACCCCTCGCCCAGTGGGATAAGCAGGAGAATCAGAAGAAAAAGGTATAACATGTGAGTTGGAATAAGGACAATTTAACAGGACAGCAAAGTAAGAGGACAATAACAACAACAGTACTTACAACATACAAAGCGGGTGATACACAATGCAATTTGCTCACCCCCCAGAGCCCAATGCCCAGCCTAGAGCAGTGACCCCTCTTCCCCAGCCAGTTCCCTGGCTGAGCATGACATCATATGGTATGGAATACCCCTTTGGCTAATTTGGGTCAGCTGTCCTGGCTGTGTCCCCTCCCAGCTTCTGGTGAAAATTACCTCTATTTCAGCTGAAAACCAGGACAGCATACAACAGGTACCTTGGATAGTTTTCTATTAGGAAACAGAGAGAGGAGGGTAGAACTTCTTTTGGTAGTAGTAGTGTGAATTTTGACTATAGAAACAGAAATGGCTGGAATAGATATTGGTCTTTTTGTAAGGAGAAGGTAAATATAACTTGTGCTAGCATTGCCAAGTTGTTTGTTGCGTGCATTTCTACTTAACTTTAGGTATTCTGATGATACACCTAGTCTTTTACAAACCTTATCAAATATATTTTATGGTCTCATTGTTTTTAATACTTAAAGTACTCTGGTAATAATTACATTATCATGTCTCATAAGGATTCTATTACTGTAGGTATGTTCAGTCTTTTTGGAAAACAACAGAAAATTTTGCAGTGTATGATGAGATTTTGAAACAGTTTCATTCAAAACATTTCCCTTCATATTCTGTGAGGTAGTTGCCTTAAACTGTTAACACGTTTTTTTAGTGAGTGTAGAGTCTGAGCTTCAGAAAAGATACTACCAAAATAGCATTCAGACTTTATTAGAAAACTACAGGTACTAGCTTCAGTGAGGAACCACTTCACCCTGCAACAGTCTGCCTTGCCTCCATAGGACTCTGTATGAGAGGATGCAAGGCACATTCCTATGGTTGATACATTTGGAAGGAGATCTAATGAATGTCTCAAAGCTGAGTCACGAAAAATATTCAGTCAAAGGTAGCTGAAGGTGTGTTATCAGCATAAGTTTTGTCACCAGAAATATGAGGTATGGGACCTGGCTGATGGGACAGGGTCTCTGGAAAGCCAGGTTTGTGGTTCTTGCACCTGATGGAGTGCTGAGGAAGGGGAGCATAGAGAGCAGGGACTACAGAAATTGTTTCCATAGTACCCCAACTCCATATATGTTAACTTTTATCGAGTAGCAATGGGAAACCTGTCTCTCTAGGGCTCAGGCACAAATGTATTAGGCAGAGCAGTCAACGGGTGTATGCTGTGCCCAGAACCATGCTATTTTAAGTAGTTGCTTATTTTGCCTACACCAAAGTTCAGGCCTGAACTTAGCACCCCAAATTTCCTTTGGTCAGCTTTTGCTGAAATGGGAGATATGTAAGCTAGTCTTGTGTGAACTTAAGTTAGTCCTTAAAGTGATGACTACTGTTCAGTAAGATTCCATATTTTGGGATAGTGGAGGTTTCCTTGGGACAAAAAAAATGGTAACAAAAATTGGGAAATAGGAAAGGAAGAACAGCAGTAAAGTGGCAGAGAAATAGAAACAGAATTTTATTTTTTTTATGATGGTGGATAAAACGTCCTTGTATGAAGAACTTAATTTTTTTTAAGGCTAGAACTTGGCATCTTAGGACAACCACTGAAATAATGAAAGGGCCATTTTATTCTGAAAATAATTAGTATCCTTTGTATTCCTTCAATAACTTGAAAAACAGTAAATTTCTGTAATTTACTTTCTGATACATTGAAAACATCCTTGCATTTTAACCCTAGTGAAAAACCACTTTTATAACAGTATTATGACTCCCTCTTGTTTGAGCATGAAAGCTCATTTCTGGAATTCAATTAAAGAGAAAGAACCAGCAACTCCTGTAAACACATTACAACAAAGATGGAATCATTAAGGACATGATCAGATATCATAATGTGGGTCTAGGAGACAGGTTGACAAGCTTTCAATTTTTCTATGCAAGTAGAAATGCCATCAGGAAAGTATATCTGCCCGCATTTTTCATGCACTTAAGAGAATCTAGGGACAATATTAGGGAGGAGGAACTGTTGCATGAGGAGGGTCAGCTATAGGAATGTAGCTCTGTAGTAAAGTCAGACCAATTGATTCTTTAAAGCAACCACCAATGCCCAACCAAAGGTGATTACAAGATGGGCAGTAGTCTGAGAATAGGAAAATATATTGCCATTTCATTTTTAATACTTTAAACCCAAACTATATGTAAACACATTGAATAACAAGAAGAAAAAAAAAAAACTTTTTTGAAGGAAGACCCTCTTTGTGCATTTTCATTTTGGACATTTGACTTGTTTTTTGATGTATGCACATATCAGGATGATCAGACACAGTTTCAGTTGTAATATGCTGCAAGGTAATGGCCCTCTCCTTCCATCCCTACTCCGTTCTTGTTTTGGCTTTTCACAGATATTTTTTCTCAATGGATCAGACCGCTTTACTGGGGTGGAAAGTACTTTGTGTTGTCGTCTTATAGTTTTCTACAATTTGCTGTTGTCTATCCAATAATTGCACTACAGTAATATATCTGCCTGCCTGGTACGGAATGCTTATAAGCTCACGCTGGGCTTTTGTAGACCAGAGTATGATATACAAAAATAGCAAAATATATTTGTGTGTTGCATCTATGGCCTGGTTTCCGGTCCAAGAATATCTGTAGTTCACAGTCCATTCCCTGAACCGTGGCTTATTAAATGCTTTGACTGATGGGTCCTCATCTCAAAGAAGGAGGAAGCTGAAAAGTCCATGTTTAAGAATATGTCCCAAAGCTCAAAGTCATCATTTGTTCTGTGTCAAATGGAGCTCGATTTTAAGGGGTTAGTAAATTATGACCACTTCAGTAGGTTTGATGTGTTTTTAGACTGAGCTGCCATTTTTGAAGGTTACATTTGTTACGGGGCCTTCAGGCCACTTCCAATATTAACTAACAGATTATGACACCCAGTAGAGTTCATTTCATTTAAAGCAATATATCATGCAAAAAGTTGTCCAACTCTCTTACAAAACTGATAAATTGGTGTAAAACAGGGTCTTTGGCATTGTGTTTTGCAAAGGAATTATTCCCCTTTACTATCCTCACCTCCATTAAATTACAATCATAGTGTTAGGGGCTTTGTAGACAAAGATATTAAAACTTCTGCCTTCCTGATAACGTTTTTCATACCAACTGTTCTTTTTTCATCTTAGGGAACCTAAGAGATAAATCTCATGAATGCAGTCTGGGGTCCTACATTGTTTTGGCATGCTAACAAAACCTATTGATTGGAATGTATGAAATGTGGAGAAAGGTGTTTGCTTACTCTTTTTATTTTTCTCCTAATTAGATTGATTTCTAATAGCTGCACATAATATTGTAAAAGAGTGGAGAAACAAGTCGGCTAGCCTTGAACTGTCCTAACATTCCCAAGCATTGAGAAGAGGGCTAAGAAAAGGTTTGTCTATGCTAGATGTATTGTTTCCCTTAGACAAGAAGAGGAAGAGAAGTATTGTCCTAAGTTTCCTCCTGTGTAGTTTGGGTTAAAATGTAAAATTACTTGGATTGTAGCAAATTGTAGTTTGGAAAGTGAAATATCACACAGTATTATCCCTTTAATTTTTATTTTAGCATGCAGAAGGATTTTTATTGGTTTAAGACACCAAAAAAAATCCCAAGCACATGCATGTTATAGAAACAAAGTTTTAAGTTTATAAAGTCACTTCAATCAGCTGCTTAGTGCTGATGTTCTGCTGTAGTGCTGTATTTGCAGAATACTAGTGGCATTATCTTTGCTGCACAAGGCACAAATATAAGGGAATTTCTGCTCCAGTGAACTCCCATCCCAGAATGCACACACACAGAAGGGGTTGAGTTGCTGTGCATCCCAGAGAAAGGAGGTGATTGTAGATGCAATTCCATGTAATTAAATAATTTCTGGAAGGCTTCCCTTTGTGCTTTCAGTTTTTAGTGATTTTGCTTGGCAGATGCAATTTACAAAATATTTGGCAGTGTCTGGGGGTTTTTCAAAGTGGTTTTGATAACCTCAGGCAGGGAGCAGAAGAGTTCACTTTTTCTGGAACAAGTTATAGCTTTGTACTTTGATAGTTTCTTACTTCTAATAGTCATGTGGAAATCAGTGAGGATATCCTTCCCTGATGACTCAGGTTTGGTTTTTTTTTTTTTTTTTTACTATAATTTCTGCTCTTAAACTTCAGATTTTAAGGACATCTTTCAACTCAGTGCCCAAATTCTCTTAAAGTTGAAGGACAAACAGTTCACTGAAAGAAGTCAAGTTCCTTTTTTCTACTTGTACAGAATTGTGCTTTCACTGCTTTTGACAGATAATCCTATAGTGACAACTGCAGGCTTGTGACTACTGTATGTTTGCTGTAGGGTTTGTGGTAGGAACAATGGGAGATAAATATGTGTTCAAAGGACAAAGATGTGCAACACCCAATCTGAAATGGACATTGGTTATCTGTCTAGATTGCTGGTAAAAAATAATGCAGCTTCATAAAAATGAACTCTTAAAAAAAAGCCTGTGATATGGGTATACTGAGTCTCCCTGGAGAGGGATGGATCGGAAGAGTCAGTAGGGACAATTTTTTTCTCTAAGGCTTTTATTGTCTATGAAATTATTGAAACAGACTTAGTAAGTTAAAATCTACGTGATAAAGCTGACAATCTTTAAATTAGTCACAAAGTGGGATTGAGTGCACCCTCAGCAAATTTGCCTATAACACCAAGCTCTGTGGTGTGGTTGATGTGCTAGAGGGAGGGGATGCCATGCAAAGGGACCTTGACAGGCTTGAGAGGTGGGCCCATGTGAACCTCATGAAGTTCAAGGTCAAGTGCAAGATCCTGCACATGGGTCAGGGCAATCCCAAGCACAACTACAGGCTGGGCAGAGAATGGAATGAGAGCAGCCCTGAGGACCTGGGGGTGTTGATTGGTGTTGGCTCAACATGAACCAGCAATGTGCGCTTGCAGCCCAGAAAGCCAACCATGTCCTGGGCTGCATCAAAAGAAGCGTGATCAGCAGGTCGAGGGAGGTGATTCTCCCCTGCTACTCTCTTCTCATGGAGACCTCACCTGGAGTACTGTGTTCAGCTCTGGGGCCCCCAACATAAGAAGGACATGGAGCTGTTGGAACGAGTCCAGACAAGGGCCACGAAGATGATCAGAGGGCTGGAGCACCTCTCCTGTGAAGCAAGGCTGAGAGAGTTGGGGTTGTTCAGTCTGGAGAAGAGAAGGCTCTGGGGAGACTCAGTAGCTTTCCAGTACCTAAAGGGGCCTACAGGGAATCTGGAGAGGGACTGTTTACAAGGGCATGAAGGAGTGTAGATTTAGATTAGATATTAGGAAGAAATTCTTTTCTGTGAGGTGGTGAGGCACTGGCACAAGTTGCCCAGAGAAGTTGTGGATGCCCCCGCCCTATAAGTGTTCAAGGCCAGGTTGAACGGGGGTTTAGGCAACCCATCCCAGGGACCTGGGTGTCCCTGCCCATGGTGGGAGTGTTGGAACTAGATGATCTTTAAGGTCCCCTCCAACCCAAACCATTCTGTGAATCTATGATTCCATATGAAGGACTCAGGATCTTGATGGGGGTCACCAATGGGCAGAAAACTGTTAAAACTGAGTGAGCAAATCTATGCTTGTTGAATGTGATTGTTGCTGGAAGTTTCTAATCATAGAGGAGATGAGATAGAATCTAAAAAGAAAACCCACATGGGAAAGGTAGAGGTTTCCTTGTAATTTGAATGGATATTCCTCACTCTTCTGTACTGCAGCAAACTGAAATAATCAGAAATTAGGTGCTCTGAAAAGAGCTAACAGGCTAGGAAAAGCAGCAGCCCATGATGAAACAGAAAGTGATGTCTAAGCAGAATTAAGGAAAGAAAAACTTTTTACAGAAGGAAGGTTATAGGTTCAAGTACATATATCTAAAACACCAAAGCATGCAGTAGTTAGTAAAGGGATAGTACTTTTTCTTCCAAAGATTCTAGAGGCATTTTTCAGAAAGTTTTGTGGTGTATATGAATTTGTTGACACATCAGCATGCCCAAAACAGGTAATTTTGTACAGCTTCACACTATATGATGCCAAACGTTCCTATATAGTTCATAGAAACACAAACAAAAAGGTGGAAAAATGCTTCAAATACAAAATGCTATGTCGTTAGCTTTAATAGAAACACACAAAAAATATGTGAAAAGAAGCACGGCAGGAAATACTGTAAGAAAAGAAACGCATAATTTGGGAACCGGAGATGTAGACAACACAAAGGTGTCATTTCTGGAAAACATGCCTATACCATGAAGAAAGGTGCTGTTTAAAATAACACACCCAATGCTTGTGCTCTTTTTATGTGACCTTCAAAAGCAGGTAAGGCTATGACAATAAAGAAAAAAGTCTGGAGAGGAGGAGTGTTCTTGGGCAGCATGTCGAGAACAGGCAGTGGTCAGCTATATTGGGTGCAACAGCTTTGCAGCGATAGAAGCAAACTGGATATGGAGCTTGCTGTTCAGAGAGGATGTGTGCTGTTTCGACAGAGGGAAGGGGAAAGAAATGGAAACCACAGAAAGCCTTCAGTAGTCTGGCAGCTTATCCATTTATTGTGATGAGAAAATAGATACTGGTAGGTTAGTACATTCAGCAAATTTGAAAGGAATGGAGACAAATGTTTTCTCAGGATTTGGGAAATGACTGGGTTGAGACATGGGGAGAGGGACACAGGGAGCTTTTGTTTCCTTTATTTAATTTTGGAAGAGAGGTTGTCTTCATTGATGGTAGACATACAAGAGACATTCTCTTTGGAAAAAAAACCAAACTATTTACCCCTTCTGTTGTTTTGTAGAAGAAAGGATTTTATTATTTTTTTTAAACTTTTTTTTTTGTCTACCATTTCACTGAGAACTTGACACTTACCAGTATGAGAACACTAACAATTTGTTGACTTAATATTTCACTGTATTTGTGTTTTATGGCTGTGTTGTGGTGTTACAGGTATATAGCTTTGCCTGACAGGCAGCTCATATTAACCAAAGTGTCTGACTTGAAGGAAGCAGCTAGGGAAATCTTGCTTATGTGACCTTCAGCTTGTTAAACCATTTGGTTTAGTGAGTTGGGAACTCTGGCAGTGAACTCATACAGGCTCGTGGGCTGAGGAGAAATGGGAGTAAGCCATGCAGCCCCACAAAAACATCTGAAACGTGCCTCATTTTTTTTTCTCAACAAAGCATTGACCTGCCCTTTTGATCATTGTAGCAAAATTAGGAGTCTTAATATCATTAACAGGAATAATAATAATAATATAATAAAGCATTAAAAATAAAATACAGACATCCATACTTGATTGAAACAATATATATTTTCAGTTTTCCAGTTGCTATTGCCTTTGTCTGTTTCATGGTTTTTGTTCTTTATTGTTGTACTAATTGCCATTTTGGATAAACACCTCTGTGAGGCACAGATCCTGCCTTTTTGGATGTGATCGCTCTACAAAGAACTGCTCATATAGCAATTGCCATAAAAAGCTACGTCTGCCTCCAGCTACAATGAAGTAGTAACTGAGCTTTCCTGCTGCAGCATTTAGTACTTGATCTAAAAGCTGTGAAAGTGTGTGGTGCTGTGCCACGGCAATAGCTTATGTCTTGTTCAACTGTTACATTGTTTTGTATTCTTAATAATAAATTCAGTGGAAGATACAGCTAGTTATCCAGGTAAATAACAGATTTTATTGCTAAAAATGCATCAAGGTAAACTCCAAACTCCAGTTAACTCACAGGTAGCTTTAGATAGCAAGCTGAATATATTGTAGGTGATAGAGTGAAACATTATAATCAGTCATAGAAGTCACAACATCAGCAGTGTGGGTGATGAATGTGTTCTGCAATAGCTCATTTCTGGCTGTCTCTTCTTAAAATTAGTTAGGACCAGGCAGACCCTCAAAACTCCACTGGTGGTAGTGAGGTTAGAGCCTCAGCTGCTGGTCATAGTTTTATCCCTGAAGGTTACCTGCTGTACGTATCATAGGTAGATGACTACCATGGTTGTGACTGTTACTTCACCTGCTGTCTTTGATTTTTGCAAAAGGGTGGATGTATTTTCCCAAACAGCATTCTGCTCTGAGCAAGTCAGTGCTGTAGTGGTCTGCTCCTTGTAATCCAGACTGGCAACTGTGCCAAACATCTTGGCAGTACTTCAGAAAGACAGCGTTTATGTTTAAGGAAGGCGATGCATTGTGAAAGCTGTCATGTTATGTTGTACTGATGGAGGAGCCAACTGGAATTACTGAGACAGAACTCTCTTCAATCACTGTAACCTGTGATTTCTGAACTGAAAAGCATTTTTTTTAAAGCTAGTGAAAATGCATCTTTAGATACTTGGAGGCAAAACATGCTACAAATACTATAAATACTGGCCATTGAATGTTGCATAGGGATCTTTGTCTAAATATGTCAACTGCAAGAACATTTATGAATGAATTTTTGTACAGGAAGATAAACCCATGAAAAAAGGTGTAAAAAGTAACTGACTAATATTTAACTAAGATGCATGACATCTAGGTCAACCAGTTAAATGTCTGACTAACACACTTTTTGATACTGAATGCAATCTAAAATAAAATTCTTGACCGAAGAAAACAATTTGATTATAGCCTTGGAACTTCAGTGTTTGCTATTTATGACATTTCTCAGTAGCATTTGTTATTTAGGGCTGTAGTTTCTGTGCAGGAAATAATTGGCATATGAGAAGTCATGGAATGATATGCAGCAAGGAACTGTTTGGATTTGATCAAGCCATCATACTGTACATCACCTAGTCACCATTCCTGTAGGACTTGTTGCTAAAGTCAATTTAGAATTGCAAAATCACAAGTTGGCAGCCTTGTCCTTCAGGCCATTCCTTCATTTGTTCTGATCTAAATTATGTTGATATGTATCGAGAGGCTGTATTCAAGTGACACATTTGAATGTGGTGGGGTGGGCCTTTGGTAATGTTTAAAGTGAGGTAGGTAACTAAGACTAATTTAATTGTGTCTTGCCTGCCTGCAAGTCCCGGACTGATGAGAATTAGTTGAGGAAATGGGATCAGGGGCATGATAGGACTGTCCACAATAATGCTTCCTATGCAGTTTTAATGAGCTAATGTGCTATGCAGTTGCAGTTAGTAAGAGGTAACACCAGACATGGCTATCCCTTGGGAAGTATGCTCATGCAGTGAGTGCGTCAGGAGGTAAATCTTGTAGCTGAGTCACTGGTTTTACAGAACTCCAGTGCAGTGCTATCTCATTTGCTTGCTTTTTAAACTTTCTAGAAGATGTGATGTAGTAATTGGTATGATTTCCTTACTAATAATACATGCTTTAACCTTATGAGTCTTTTGAAAACCACTCCAGCTGTAGCAGATGAACAAGTAGCTTAGATGGTTTTTGGTGGGTGGGGTTTTTTTTCTCTTGAAAAAATACAGAGAAATTTCAAACATACTTTGATTATGAGTTGTTATTTCTCAGGCAGCTCATGTACTGACTTAGGCACTCAAACAAAGAGTAGCTACATGGAAATACAACCTTGCTCTGTAGTGCTTTGCTTCTGATTAGGCTTGAAGCCTCACGCATTGTTCCAAATAGTGAGAATCAAATCTTGTTTAGCATGTGCATGGTCATAATACACCTATAAAAGCAGCCCCCAAATCAGTCAGTATTCATGTGTTACCACAGATCACAAAGAGGTAAAGAGTAACTACATCAAGAGGAGATGAGAAACAGACAGTGAAATGCACTCAGAGGAGACCAGAATTATGACCCAGACTAAATGGAATACAAGCCAGTAATGTCACTTTGATATTTCAGCTTTTAGATATTCTGCTGCTTTTCTTATGCAAAATAACTTTTCAAAGGGTGGAAGAGGAGACAAAGCTTCAGGAGTACTATTGTTCATTCACATTTCTCTACCTAAGCTTCATGCAGACCTTGGCACCAAGAGGGTGAGCTAGTATTTAACTGTGTCTGATAGTGTGAGCCGTGCAACAGCTTTTATAGTTACATTATTATCCTCTCAAGTTACTAAAAAAAAAAACTTAGGAAGGATTCCTTTGAGATTGTGAAAGTGGCTTAGAAATGCAAGTTTGAAAATCATCAGTAGCAAACCTTTTTATCTGACTTGTATGTGGTTTGTTTGTGGTGGGGTTTTTTTTGGAGATGCTAGATGAGTGATGTGGAGTGGGCTTTGCTTCAGATGTGCAGCAGCAAAAAAACTTGCTTCGTGAATCTGTCTTAGTGTCTTGTCTTGGGGATGTCAAAGGCAGCTAGATATGATGCTGTTTCTTATAATCTCATCTACATAGCTGCTGTGCTTTTCCAAATTTGTTTGGTGCAGCACTTTAATTTTTTCAAACTTTTAACACCATTTCATTTTGTGTTTTAAACTCTAGAACCCTGGTGGCATAAAAGGTATGTATATATAAATAAAAAATAATTAGATATAGTTAAAGATATAACTCATAATAAATAAGTTTATATAATAAATTTCATTAAAGTATATGACTTTATTGTGTGTATATATTTTTAACAAAAGATGAGACTGTGGTCCTTTACGTGACTTGAGAGTTAAGGGCTTAAAAAAAAATGAAATTACCAAATAACAAACAGTTCACCATAAAAATGTGAGTATTAGCTACCTGCTTTTGGTGGCAGCGTACAGTCAGTGAAGGAGGACAGAGACTCGCCAGGTGGCTTTGTGATTGTTCTTGCTGCCCAGAGAAGTGTGCTGGCTGCTGTAGGACTCAGTCTCCGTCCATTCACTGTATCACAAAAGGAACTGTGAGTGCCAGGGTTGAATAACGTTGTCCATTCCTCTATGGCATTGCTGCTTTTCTCTGGTCACTAACTAGGACAATGCTGCAGCTCAGTCAGCAGTGTCACACTGATTTATGTTAAGATGTTAATAACTAGAAGTTTCTAATTTATTTTATTTTTGCTTTGTATTATACAGCTTTGACTAAAATGTGACTGATTGGTCTAGGATATTAGAGAATATTTAAGTCATGATAACTTCTCTTAAAATGACAAAATTTTCTTACATGCCTAACAGTGATCGGAAGGGAGGAGAGAGCTAGTGAAATAAGGATGCTTTAGCTTGAAACTCAGCTTATCAGTTAAGCAATTTTCAGTTTGATTTTTAGATTTGTTACGCAATGTCCTTAAGCATATCCATCAGGGAAGTAAAACTTTCTAGACTAATCACTTTGCAGAACCTGGACTGTAAAACATAACTGAAAGATATTAGGTTGGTGTTGTAAATACGAGGCCTTTATTGCAAACTAGAACACCATTTAATGACATGATCCAAAGCCCAGTGAAATCAGTAGAAAGATATCTATTGAATACACTAACTCAGTACCAGACAAAGTGTGACCTGAGTAATTTTTTTGAAATTGTGAATGTGTTGTATAATCAGAAATTAAATTACTGAAGTGGCACAAAAAATTATTCCTAAGGTTGAAATATCTATATCAATCATAGAAAGCTTCTCTGCTATGAGATTAAGAAATCTTGTATTTTATATAAATAATGTTATCCAAAACGAAGATGCCACTGATATTCAGGGAATGGGGATCAACAGTTGCTGTCAGTATCTGACTGTAGAGGAATATTTATATTGTCTTTGCCCAACTGCTAGCTTATTCTTGCTGAGTATGAATGCCTTTTGGGAGATACATGTATGTCTTCTCCAGGCTGAGACTACGAATGTTAATTATTTGCCCTTAATTTACTACCTTCTGGCTGTTTATTTGTTTGAAAATTTAGTTTCACAGTGGCACATTTTGTACTTTCTTCACTAAGTATGTTAAACTGTAGCCTCTATTAAAACCTGAAGTAATTCTACAACCTATTCCTTTTGGCTGTCTTGCTAGCCTTGTACTTCTACTGCTTCTCTTTGTATATGTGTAGTTGCAGTCTTTTCATTCTATTAAACTCAATTGTCTTGGTGTTTTTGTTTACAGTATCTTTTGTTTTGATAGAAAATAAATGTAGCCTTACAGATACATTTGTATCAATACAGATTCTATCGAGTGCTTTGATCATGCAAATGTTGTATCTCATTAGGTAATGTTTAATGTTATGTTGCAGCGTTACAGTCCATTTCTGTTGACTAGACAACATTTTTTGTATTATTGAGCGAAAAATATTACAACATTGATCTTTTCCCCCTATTTTCTTCTGTGTCTATTCGTTGCAGATATAACTTAATTTTCCAAATTTTGAGGTACATTGCTATTTGTAGATCTTACTTTGCCTATTTTATTTTTTCTTTTTATTTTTTTTGCTAGTTACTATCTTTATATTTTCTTTTTTTTAACACAACTACCAGTTACGTAAACTTATTTATCCATACATGAAGTGCAGGGAAACCCAAATTATTTTCAAGTATCTATATGCTTTAGGTAGGCTGTGTGATGTACAGAACTGGGTCTTTCCTTTATTTAATTTTCTTTAAATGTATGTCTATACTGTAGTCAGTGCAAGATGGTAGTGCCATGTGCAACTGGTTTTGAATTAGCTAATGTGAGTGCTGAGAAGAGTGGAGTCCCATCAGTGTGGAACTCGCTATGAACTGCAGCAAAAATGAGTTGATGCCCAACTGTTGCTGCCAGTCTGCATGGTACTGTGGCTGTTTTATTAGCAGTGCCCAAGACGGCTTGTTCAAAGCTTGTGTGCTCTATGTACTTAAGCCGAAGCCACAGCACTGTGAACTAACTGATGATTTAATGCAAAAATGCTAAACCTATGTTGGAACTCTGGCTTGTTTTCAATATTGCAACAGATAGTGTGAGACCTGATTTTAGACGTTGGATTCATAATACAAGTTTGCATTTGCCTGAAACCTGAAGGCATTTGGATTTAGTGTCCTGGTCCAGTACAAAACAGAGAAAAGATCCAAGCTATCAAACCCTTTCATTTTCAAAGGGAGTTGTCTCTCATGTCCTTATTCATATGTCCCTAAACTTCACAATGTCCTCCTGTGTGACACATACGATTGTAGCAACGGCAGTGTGCAGCCAGAATTTTAATGAAGGGAGTTTTTTGTTTTGTTTTGAAAATTTTGATGAGCTCAAATGCATCAAGAATGTGCATATGTGACAGTACAAAGAGGTAAAGGACGAAGACCCATACTTGCTCTCTGTCAGAGAGGTTTTTAAATATCTTGCCATTTGATGTGCTTCATTCCACTGCAGAGGTGGAAGAGCTGTGGATTCATTTCTAGCATGAGTGTGGTGGGTTGACCCTGGCTGGGGGCCAGGTGCCCACCAGAGCTGCTCTCTCACTCCCCTCATTCACTAAACAGGGGAGAAAAGGCATAACGAAATGCTTGTGGGTCGAGATAAGGACAGGGAGAGATCACTCACTAATTATCGTCATGAGCAAAACAGACCAAACTTAGAGAGGGAATTCATCTAATTTATTACTAGGCAAAACAGAGTAGAGGAATGAGAAAATAAAATCAACTCTTAAAACACCTCCCCCCACCCCTCCCATCTTCCCGGGCTCAACTTCACTCCCAGCTTCAACCTTCCCCCCCTCAGCGGCACAGGGGGACGGGGAGTGGGGGTTACGGTCAGTTCATCTCACGGTGTTTCTGCCGCTTCTTCATCCTCAGGGGGAGGACTCCTCTCATTGTTCCCCTGCTCCAGCATGGAGTCCCTCCCATGGGGTGCAGACCTTCAGGAGCAAACTGCTCCAGCGTGGGGTCCCCCACGAGGTCACAAGTCCTGCCAGCAAACCTGCCCTGGCGTGGGCTCCCCTCTTCACGGGTCCACCGGTCCGGCCTGGAACTTGCTCCAGCGTGGGCTTCCCAAAGGCCGCAGCCTCCTTCAGGTGCCTCCACCTGCTCCGGCGTGGGGTCCTCCATGGGCTGCAGGTGGAATCGCTACACCCCCTCATCCTTCCTCCATGGGCTGCAGGGGGACAGCCTGCTTCACCATGGCCTTCACCACGGGCTGCAGGGGGATCTCTGCTCCGGCGCCTGGAGCTCCTCCTCCCCCTCCATCTGCACTGACCTTGGTGTCTGCAGAGTTTCTTACATCTTCTCACTCCTCTCTCCGGCTGCAAAAGCTCTCTCTCTCTAAGTGTTTTTCTTCTTCTTAAATATGTTATCACAGAGGCGCTGATTGGCTTGGCCTTGGCCAGCGGCGGGCCCGTCTTAGAGCCGGCTGGCATTGGCTCTATCAGACACAGGGGGAGCTTCTAGCAGCTTCTCACAGAAGCCACCCCTGTAGCCCCTCCCACTACCAAAACCTTCCCACGCAAACCCAACACAATGAGTGATCTAGCAGTATGCAGAGAGAAGTAGATGTACTAAATCCAGGAAAGGTATTAAAATAGCTATCCCCTTTGTGTTTGAGAAAAATGTTAACTGAATTCTTCCCGTGTACCTTTATAAATTTGCAAAGAGTGCCTTTGTAATCCATTTATTTATGGAAAGGTCATTGAGCCAATTACGTTAGTTATTTTAGCCTGCCTACAGAACTCCTTATACTTGATTTTGCACAGTAGGTAAAGAAATAAGAATTTCTGATAAATATGGATACATTTTTCAACTTACTGTCTCCATGTTGCCAAGAGTGATGGTCCTTTCAGAGTTAATGGTGTCTCTGTACTTTGCTTCAGGTAACAGTTACATATGTGTCTAGTCTCTGAAGACAGTAATTTTTAACCCTCTTAGTCTGTAACTAGTGATAACTGAATATGGTCTTCCTTGCAAAGACATCAGTATCTCTCAGGTATTCATTCTGCAAGCTCCTTGAACATACATTGTCTGAAAACCAGTGCTGGACAGCACTTGACAAAAGGTCGATGAAATCAAACATTAGATTGTATACATTTACCATAATTACATAAACTTGAGTAACTATACAGAGACATATGCTTGCAAGGACTGCTGCATGTTAATATATTCATGGACACCTGCTAATCTGAGCTTATCTTTACCTGAGTTATGCTTAGAATTTGTGGTGCATATTGCATAGAATACAGTAGATAAGTTTACATTTGATGAAGAAGCAAGTTTGTTGTGGATTTTTTTACATGCAACTACTGTATCAGGTGTATCACAGTAAATTCACTTTCTAGAATTTATAGGATTGTCTTCTGTTTCTGTTGTACACTGCTATTTGTGTTCATGTTGATTGTGGACAGTTATTCAAGACAATGTAATTGTGATTATTTTTTACTTAATGATTTATTTCTTTGAAGGACAGGCAGTGCACACTCATTTTGCGGGCCTGGGGAATCCCAGATGTAACCCTACTGGCAAGTAGTGCTACTTCATTGTGTCTGTATGGATTTGAGGAATGACAAGTAATCAACGCATGGACCCATATGAGCTGAAACTTTTTCAGATGAAGGACATAAGGCGGCTCTGGGTGCTGTAAGTAGAGAGAATATGTATCTGGCAGTGAAACCTAATGGCCTGTGGGGTGGTGTTACTGAAAGCATTCCTCTGGTAATAAGTTTCATTTATATACATTTTAAATGTGTATAGTCTGAGCTTGCTATTTAGGCACTAGGCAGTGTGAATTAGATATTTATCTGTGGTTTCCACGGGATACGTAGGAACATATAGTAGAATGTGCTGATGCCAGAGTATGAACTTTGTTCCATCATAGTACATGGTTAGTAGTTTTATTCTCTTTGTGAGCAGAAGCTGGGCCAGTCAGTGAAGTCTGTCACAGTGGTTGTAGACATTGAGCTAGAATGGAGAAGAAATGAGAAACACAGGGTATTAGCATGGTATTTCTGTGATCTACAGCCACATTCACATTTGTGATTAAATACTGCTCGGCATCAGGTGGCCATCTTCCAATCAAGTCATGATCTTTCCTGAAGAAGTATTTTCACAGTGTTTTCCAACATAAGCCTGCACAGAGGAATAATTTATCTGTTCATGACTCATTTAGTGTGAACAGAAAGGAAGAAATCTCAGTACAGTGAAGGATACTTAAACTGATGTTTTCCTCCAAGATAAGACCAGCTTTAGATTTTTTCATCACTGATTTGGCTATGCATGTTGTAAGAGGAAAATCCTGAAGGAACTGGAGAGAATTGCAGCTTATCCTAGATTGTATACTTGCAACTTCTGACATGTATAGAGGCTGCATAAATATAAGGAGGGATGCTCCTGAAGTGCACAGATACAGCAGTCCATACTCAATTTGCTGTATCATTAGGACTATGAATACAGCTGCAGGCTCAAAAGGAGATGCTCATTAGTAAAGCTAGGTGAATGTTGGTACTCAGAAAGGAAACATGTTCTTTCTGCAGCAGGTAATTACATGCCTTGCAGATGTGGGAGTACAGGAAAGCTTATAAGCTTTTGTCACCTTCATGATTTATGCTATCACAATGACATATCCTGACCTATAGGACTTTAGGCAGCTTGATCACTTAAGCTATTTTACGTTTTTTAATTATGTATATTTAACCTTCTTTTCCTTCCTACCCTCTGAAGCAGATAAACAGTACCAATATAATTCTTTTTCCCCCCTCACTTTTGATGAGATCCTTCAGTCTGTCAGGCCCTTCTTTTCAAAAGGACATGTAGAAATCCAAGGTTTATACTGTTTGGTTAAAGTTTATAAACAAACCCCACCAAACAAACAAAAAACGTGACAAAATACATTCTTCAGAAGTTAAAATAAGGGAGCCTGGGGTGGAGAGGTTATCTCCTGGGTGAAGACCTACTAAGTAATCAAATTATTTTTAAAAGAAAGACTTGCCTGTCCAAAACCAGACCACATAGTCTCAGCCCAAAACAAGGGTGTATGATTGCCTCTTGGTGATCAAACCATATATAATCTTTTAATGAGCTTTTACAGCTCCATTTTTTACTGCATTCAAATCTTTCATTGGTTTATAAACATGACCTATTGATGTTGTAAAGGACGTCTCCTAAACATTTTGTCCAATCTTTATTCTTAATAGCTATTTTATAACCTGCACTACTAGGTGCTTCATGGTTTTTGTAGGTCAGGGTGATTCAGAATATTAACTGATGCTTACCTACTTTGCAGTAATTTTACCGGATTTAATATCCATGACAGAAAGAATTCTGGGTTCTGCTGTGAAACAGCCCTCTGCATAGTGATAGCAGCACCTAACTGCTTCATGGTGATGTGTTTCAAAATAGGCTGGTGTATATTAGAAAACAAAAAGAGTCAGTCTCCCTTTTGCCCATTCTCTCCCAGCTATAAGCTGCTTAAACTCTTCCAATCTTCATCTTAAGTAACTGCCATTCAATGTTTCCTTAGTGAGCATTCACTTGCAGTAACTGGGATTCATTAGAGGTAACCGCGTGCAGAGGGTTTACATTATTGTACAAGTGAGAGAGAATAGATTTAAGTATGGCAGCATGGATTCATACCTATAATGTAATGAGGAAAATAAATCGTAATTAAATGGTAAAACTGTAACAAAATTATTTCCCTCGATGGTGTTAATATGCATGTGGTTGGTCCTGCTGGTTTGTTTTCTACCCACGTTCTTTGTCTGATGAGAAATACGTTGGCTAGCAAGGGATTCTTCTGTCTCTCTTGGCATTCCAGTTTGAACTATAACTTATGTTCCTTTAGACACTGGGAATTTGCACTCAAGGAGTGATTGGATAGTATCTACTGTACAGAGAAAGCTGATAAAATGTCATCTTGGTGAAAGCTCCTGTGTAATCTCAGTAGAAGAGGACAGTGTAAAGATGAACTCAAGAAACCACTGAAACTACCTTTGTGAAAGGCAGTCTGCTCTCACATGTTCAATGTGAGTGGTTCAAATGAAGTGTATTAGACTGCTCTTGGATGGAGCTTTGAGCAACCCGGTCTAATAAAAGATGTCCTCGCCCACAGCAGGAGGGGCTGGACTAGATGATCTTTAGAGGTCCCTTCCAACTCAAACCATTCTAGGATTCTATGATTCATGCTTAAATATTTAGCATTCATTCTGATCACCAAGTTTCACATCATTAGCTACTTGGATACTTGACTTGGGTCAGCATTTGGGAGAAGAATTAGCCAGAGAATGTACAAGTTGTATTCCAGTCAGTTGTTGCAAGATCAAGTATCCCAGCAAGTAGTCAGGGCTTAGGCATGGCCATCGTGCAAGGTCCCTAACCCTGGCAACACTGTGATTCAGCAGAAATTTTTGTACAAGACTGCATGTGCAGGACAGTATTTCTGGCTATTCTTAAGGCATAAATTTGCTTGCTTACATTATTCAGGCAGAATTTGTTTATTAATACATTTCTTGTTCTTGTTGAATACTATTTATCTTTTATTTGTATTTTATTGCACTGGGTTTTGTTATTGTAATAGGAGTATTGTACAAAACACAGTATGATACTCTCGTAATAATGTTGTTATGACAATAGTGTGGTATACAAGATTTTGAAGTTCAATACTTTCTGTTACTATCAATCTTTGAAAAGTTGTCTAGAGAAACTGGGATGACAGTTCTTGTTACTGAAAATGTTTCACACTTTTCTTTGCACTTTTTCAGCATTCTGTGTCATTTTGTCACATTTACATAATAATTGCATTGAAATCTCTTGTTACAGATTTTCTCTAATACACTGGAGTAATTCCTGACACATAAAATGCTCTCCTATAAGACAGTGTCCTACGGTTCCTCCTTCTCATATGCAATTTTTTTCAGATTAAGCCAAAAAGATTTCAGTAGCACACTGACACACACACATGTGCTTTGCTTGTATGTATTCATAAGGGCTGCAGTAGACCTTCAAACTGACAAGGTTTTTAAAAACGTTTGCACTGCAGTGCTCGTGGTCGCAGTGTAGATGAGATTTTGCCTGTATTCTGGCTCTGCATTACTCTAAGCTAATCCTTAGTTAATGCTGCAGAATTTTACTTCGGTGGTAATTTTTCTCAGCAGATTAAGTGTCCATCCTGCTCGCATGGCTTTGTTTGGACTTTTCACTTACTCTGACCTTTATTTTAACAATCATGGTAATGAAACTTTCATATAGTGAAATATTTCATTTATCCTTCACTAGCAGTGATTGATACCAGTCACCAATCAACCTGCTTTTCCTCCCACTGAAATAACCAGTAGAGTTTCCTTTAAATACTGACATTAGAGGAAGGAATCTTTTCAAGACAGGAAACTGTCTTTAATTTATGGCTACAGATTGGTTAAATAAGCATATGCCAAGGTCTGTTTTCCATTTTCAAAGTGGATTTTTGTCTCCATGCACTCATAAATTGTGAGTTGAAGTCTCAAAAAGTTACTGGTTCATTTTGGTTTTAGATGGAGAATCTTTGTGTGTTCTTGTTTTTCATTTTTTGAGACTGTCAAATGTGTTCTCTGTTGTCTTTCTGCAACTGTGAGGGACAGAAACTTCTTTTAAATGGAAGTTAAAATTCCTAATCTGAAGGTTTGAGAAGAGCAACAAATACCATTGGACTTTGTGATACCATAGTAAGAGTTGTCAGCACTAGCAGTAATAGCGATAGGGAAAGAGAGCAAAGGCTGGTCATGTTGTGCAGTGGCTCACATCCTTTTGAGAAGAGCACACACATGAAGTTGGAAGGGCTACACTATGCTATGGATATATGCAAATGAGTAAAACATTTCTGTTGCTGAGGATTATTTATAATCACAACAAAATTCTGCTTCTGTACTGGTGGTTGTTAGTTTAAAATTGCCCTTCCATTGCAGCTTTGAAGTTTGTCCAGGAGAGACTTGTGGTAATTTTTGTGGACTTGCAGTGGTCACATTCCTTTTCTCCTTTTTTCCTTCTCCCCTTCCAACTCAAAGTAGACTTCTTGCAAATTCAGTCTCCATCCTGTCACAGCAACAGCTGCTTTGTGCTCTGCTGACTCTGCATGTTTTTGAGAAGTTCTGCTTCAGAAATTGTCCCTTCCATTCCCAGTCATGGAAGTGCTCCTACTGTGGAGCTGGTGTAGTGTACATGTCATTTTATTTTTATCTTCATTGGAATGCAGCCGGGACTAGGCATGAATCCTCTAAAATGTCTTGGAAATGGAAATGTCTTTCTGTGACTGGTTTAATGCTCCTTTCTGATTGAGAATTGGAGGCATCCATCTTGCTTTGATGAGCTTTTTAAACATCCAATTCATTATTGCTGATGCTGTGAATTTCATTTGTACATCATCTCTTGCAACATATGGACTGATCAACTGTATCCTGCTTAGCAGTAGGATAGAGTTTTCTTTTAACATCATGGTTGAATGTTCTTCAGGTGTGATTAACTATTGAACAGCACATGTTGGCTAGTCTAGAAAAGGATTTCACGATCTTTTCTAACCATTCAAGTATTGCAGGTTAAGTTCTGTCTACCAAAAAAACCCCCACCCCCTGAAAAATCCCAAACATCACACTATGTGCTTAGGGTTTCACCTTCAAATGTCAGTTTGACAGCAAATGCTGCCTGATTCTTTAAGTATGAAGCAATTGTATTAAATGAAATAGGCCTAATTTGTAAACTGCATTGAAATAATAAAATTAGTCCAGAACTAATGCCCTTTCTGCAATCCAGTAAAATTGTTCACTGGTAGTATATGGCAGATAATTTGGGGGAAATTATGTTCTACTGTAGGACAAATTAATGCATTTGTCATAGAAGAATGGTTGCTTGTCACTCACCCTTCTGTGACTGATCGACTGGGTTGTTCTGCAATCATGTGGGAATAGTATCCCACAAATGTGAATTTATTTTTCTTTCAGTGTATCTTTGAGGTAGGAGCTTCTGCTTAAAATAAAGCATCAGCATTCTCATTGAGCAGCTTTCAGACATTATTTGGATTATACAGAGAAAAAGGGAGCTACAATTGTAATAATAAACGCTTTACATGTGACAGAGGCAAGTGATAAAATAAAACTTCATGATTCAAAAGGCAGTGTCTGGTTTAGAAAGAGTAATCTCTCTTAAAGGAAAAAAATCCCCAAAGAAGGGAAGGGGAGAGTAATGATTCTGAAACATGCCTGTGAATTAATGAAATTTCTAAGTAGCGAAATACAGTGACACATTCTTAATGAAAGCATTCTGCCTCTGAAGGAGAAGGGTGTTGTAAGCTGTTGTTCATTGTGGCATGCTTCATTGCTACCTGCATGGCTTTCCTAAAGCCTACAAGATGTTAACAGACATGATGGTTTCTTTTGCATGCCTGCATCTGTTTAGTAAGAGTGATACCATGGTAAAGTGATTATACAAGTCATCAGTAGAAGTGCAAAGCCAGGAAGATTATCTCTGTGGCTGAGGTTTGCTTGGCTGTACCAAGGAAATGTGCTGCAGTAAGATGCTCTTTCAGCTGCCATGTGCTTTCATGTGTTTTCCAGAGATGCTCCGTGAACTTTCAGAGAAGGCACCCATCCCACGTTGAGCAGAAATTGATAGTTATTGTGGTTATTTTTGAAGTGACACTGATAATTTAAAAACACCTCCATTCCAAACAAACCAGCCATAAGCAGTTACTGGTTAATAGTCCATGTCTGGCAGGCTTTCAAAATCCAGGGGTAAATGGCCATGCAAAGGCATTCGCTCTCAGTGTTGTTAAACTTGATGTAAATGTGGTGGAAAAGTGTTTTGGAGCCAGAAGATCAAGTCTTGTTGGCTGTGGTTTCTCTGCTTGTTGTGAAGTGGATAAGAAAACTCCTTGACTTAAATGAAACATGGAGCTCTTCTGGTCAGGTTGATTAGACCTGTTCCATCAGATTACAGTAATTCAAATGCAGTGACTGTTTAAAATTATATTTGGCATGTATAAAGCAACTGATACAAGAGTATATTAGATCTACAGGCTCTTCATTAACAGATAATACTCCTCAAATTTTATAGAGGGCATATACTGGTTTATCATGGAGGTGGGCATAACCCTGATTAACCTTTCTATCAGCAGTTAATTTGGCCCAGAGTATATGAATTTTCTGTGAATTCTTTTATATCTTTGCAAGCCCAGCATTCTGTTGAGCACTGTTCTTCTGATGCTACAGATTTTAGTCTTTGTAAACTGGAACTTCTTCACTGGATGTAATATAAATTGCAAGGGCATGTTCCATTGTGAAAAACAAGTTATGAAAATATCTGTCAGAAATAATTACAGTTGATCCTGCTGTTGGGTGGGAATAGAGACTGGAAAATTTACTGGTGTCTCCTTCAGCAGTATTTTCTATAGCTCTGTTACCAGGAATATCAGAATTTAACTCAAAATGGTGAGAAAAGCATAAAATGACATGTAAGGAAAAAAAGGGAAAGGAGAGGTTATTAACCTTCTAGGCTTTGCACAGTGGTTTGTAACATGGACTTAGTTTTCCACGACTGTGTAGAAAGCAAAGTATGCTGTGGATACTGTTTTCGAAGATGTGGAGGCTCTTGAATGTACAAGTGCTTCCCTGTTTTTCACTGACACCTAAGGATGTCTTAAAGGCCTCAAATAGCTTTTTGTTCCTTTTAAAGTGTATACCTTAAATCAGATATGGCATACAGTACAACCCTTTGTAGAAGACTAAGGGCATATGGAGGTAAATACACTGTATGGTGGTCTGAAGTGCATATTTTGCCAAGCTGTCTGTCAGAGTGACTTTTAAGCAGCCTGTAGAATAAGTTAATGGGAGAAGTTGCAAAGCTATTGGTTGCCATTACCCTCCACTCCCCAGTTCTCTAGATTATAAGACTTGCTAGAATTGTTCAGGACAGCAAAGAGAAAGGCAAAAGAGAAAGAGGAAATGTATAATTGGCAGGATCAAAAGAAGGTAGATTGATAAACAGCTATTGTCATTTCATGAGTCTGGTAGAAATTGAAGTGTTGATATTATTCTTAAAGAGCGCACAACAGTACATCTTTCTAATGTACCCTTTTCTCAACGATATGCAGTTGATAAGATTTTATTGATTGCCTCTGTTAAATTTCTACTCAAGTATTTCAACACTGATGTTTGGGGGGGTTTAATTTACCTTTCCTCAGAAGGTTTCTTTATTTCTCCAAATAAGGAATTTTCCCTTTCCTGTAAGCCTTCAGTACCATGCAGAAATAAGATCCAGGATGTGGACTCCTTATCCTTGTATAATGGCACATTTAAGGAATAAAGTATTGCTTGTTTGGTTGCCTTTCAAACTATTCTCTATACCCAAAGGTCCACAGCTACAGAAATGTTCTCTACCTGGATTTGAATGGGATGTTGCACTCACTGACTATTGCAATGCATTGTAGTGACCTCCAGGCTTTTTTAATCCAACAGTACACCAGTGGGTGAAAGTACTGACCTTAGAAAGGCTGCAGAGGGTTTGAAAGAAAACAGCTAGTTTAATGGGAGAAAATGGACCACTCAACGTCCCTTGCTCATGTTATGTGTGCTGTTTTGAATTGGAGCATGGTAAAATGGAACAAACGGTCCCAAACCAAGCTAACTGTCCCAGCTCAGACCCAGGCTTCCTTAACCTTGCATGTCTTTAACTCCTTTGACAGCTGTCTTCCACTGGGACAGAGGTGAAACTTCGCCAGGCCGCAGCTGTTGAGCAGTGGTCCCCTGATTTGCAGCTCTCCCCAGGAAGACCTCAGAACAATTACAAGTGTATCACCTGGACAAAATGTAAACCTCCGCTGTCAGACTATCCTATCCCTGGTAAGGCATCTGGGGCCGCCTAATTACTGATGAAAACAAGCTTAATTAAAAGGAAAATCCCTGCAAAAGTGAACTACTACAGAGATGTTACATGTTTGTGAAATGTTCATATAGCATTGTGATGAATATACTGTAAAAATGCAGACAAAGTAATAAGAGGAGAAACAGTACAGGAAAAGAAACACTTTCTAAAAGTGTCCTGTAATTTGTTGTTTGTAGCTGTTGTTTGTAGTCTGCCTCCTGTGAGGGAGAACTGTTGTGACCGAAGACTTCATTTATGAAAAATGCCTGTGAGTGTTATGATAGAGCTGGTTTTGATTTGACCAGTCAATGAACCATTTAAAAAACACTGAATGAATATCACATTTTGCATGATAGCTCTAAGCCTGGACAGCGTGTGGGTGAGGTAGGCTGTATTCTGTAGAACTGACCTATTTAGCTGCATATCTTACTGTGAAGTTTCACCTCTAAATCTAATTCCAGTATTACTTCCCTTCTGTGAGCATGACTGTGCAGCTATGGATCCCATGCAAAGCCTTGTGCACATGTTTACCTCTGTGGTCTAGAGGACATTACATGTGCTGCTATTTCCTTTAGGCCCATATTTAAATTTTTGCAAAATCAAGATCTCAATACACTGTAATACTCTTCTCTGTGTAGCATGGATGTGTAGTATTATAATATAAATAGAATATAATAATAGTGTAAATGATAATATAAAAGATGAGTTGGCAGTACAATGTGACTGTTCTTAGTTCATCTTTAAGTGCCTGTACATTAATATGATAACAATGATTAATCATGATAATGTGATAAAAGACTAACAAGGACTGAAGATAGTTCTGAATGACATTCTGTGTTAAATTCATTTGCTAAGCAATGCTGAGAACAGCTGCAAAAAATCACATGGCATTCTAGTATCTTCTGTAGCCTACTTTTTTTTTTTCTTGACAAGTGGTTTTCTTGTTTTAACTTGGTTTGTTGGTTGATTTTTTTAATTTTTTTTTTTTTACTTTGATAAACATAGCCAATTAAGTTCATGATATAATGTGACCAGGTAAACTTAGCTTCCTAGGTACTTGCCCTACTGGAGCTATAACTGTTTGCTGCATGATAAGTGAATGCATGGGAAATTGGAATAAATGAGACATTTCTATTCTTGGAAGCAACATTTTATCTGCAGGTAGCATGTCTTTGTAATATACAGCTGAAACGACTATCTTTGCAAAAAAGAAGATTCAGGGAACAGTTACTTTCTAACTATGTAATTTTAGACCTCAAGAAACACTGAAAAATTATAAACTGAATGGAACAGGCTTGGAAGACTAGATACGTGACGTATATACATGTTTGCGAATGCCATGATTTCAGTATCCAACATAGCATATTACAGATGTTCCTGTGCTGAACTGTACTGTTTATCCTCAGATGTAAACCATAAGGAGTTTGCACACTTGTACAACTCACATAAGGGTTTGTTAGGTAAGAAAAAATGGCAGCTGAAGACAAAGTTTGGAACAAGAAAACAGCAGTAATGGTTTAGACAGATTTCAAGTGTCTTATGGTAACCAGTGTGGCCAGTTCTTACTTCTTGTTGCAAATATCATGAAATAGTATTATATTAAAGATCTTGTGATAATGCAGTTGGGCCCTAATAAAAGTGGAATCTTTCTTCAAAGTATGTGTTACCATTTTAAAAAGCTGTGGCATAGAGTTAGAACTCTGCTTTTAATCAGAATTGTTATTGGTGGTCAACTCAGGCCAAAAAAAGCAAAAAACCCTTTTACTATTAGCCCCAACCAAAACCAAACCAAAAGCCTCAGACATAAAACAAACAATCAAAAAAACAAAAACAAACAAAAAAAACCCCAATCAAAAAAACCACCAAAGGAAAACAAACAAAACAACTTGTGAAAGTAGCCACTGGTTTGGTAAATAATGCATTATGGAAAATTATTATTTAAGCTGATGGGCTATCTAGGTTAAAAGTAAAATTTTTAAAAATCCAGTATTGTGAAATACTTCTTGTGAGGTCAGGATATGGTGTAAGATTTTATCTTTTATCTTTTGTTTGTTTGTTTTTAAGGCTACAGCTTGTATATTGGTAGTTGTACGTACTTAAATAACACAAAATCTAAGCCCTCCTCTTTGCCATGCCCTGCAGAACAGAGCATTGAGAACAAATAGGATCAGGGGAGACACTGATAAAAGGTATTTGCACTGATGCAGAGAGGCAAGGCTACTTTTATAGCCATACTTACAAGTGCTTTAAAGGCTCATTGTGCTTCAGAAATGTCATGTTCCTTTTCCTATTTCCCACCGTCATTCACAAATTTCTACCCAGACCAACTTAAAACTCCCTGCCATTCAAAAGAATATGGAGTCTGTTATTATTCATGCATCCATTTGATTTCACACCAAACCCCAGAAACACGTCCTAGGAAAAAAAAATCATGTTAGAAAGTGTAAAAAAAAAAACCAACCAAACAAAAAACAACAAAACAAAATCCAAAACCAACTAGATGTTACAGAGAAATATATCAGTTTATTCAGCTGCTCATTTCTACACTGCAAAATGTTTGAACTTAAAAATGAAATAAAAAAAAAAAAAAGCACTGACTATGCAAGCAAAATTGGATTTTGTTCTTGGTTTCAGGGATAGCTGTCAGAAGGATGGATTTCAGTGAAACCTCATCTTCCTTAACTTTTGTTTTGTTTAGGAACTTCACCCATCCTATTTATATTAGCTTTCAGTGGTGCTATCAGTAGGTGGATTAAAGCCAGGCACGCAGGCCACTATTCCTGACTGAGTGGACATGTCATTTATTTTGCTGGTGCCTTGGTTTTATTATCTGTCAAATGTGTGTGGAAGAGCTCTTGAGGATTGTTGTAAACCTGTTTTTGTAAAACATTCAGCTCCTACTTTTGTAAAACATCTAGCACTGTACTTTTGGGGAGGAGGGGGAATTCTAAAAGGCGTTTTTTTAATCATCTGGTTTCCTCCCTGTGCAGTATCAATTCACTCTTCCTGATTTTGCTGAAAAAGCACTAAACAGTCAATTACCTAGGAAATACATGAACTATGCACATTATTGCAAAGGGTTTATGTAGCGTAAATTATGGAAAGTATGCTCTGATCTGTAGTCTACTGGAAGCTGGAAACCATGTGAAGCAAATTTGTCATCTGAATTCAGGTGGGTTTTGTGGACAGTGAGTCATTTTTGTGTGGAGCAGCTTCATGACATCTAGCAGTAGCTCATGCTACCACTTTGAAATGGAGGAGAGGAATCAATCAGCTGTCTCACAGTGGGATAATTCCTTGCAAGTGATGCCAGTTCAGTTTGATTTAAGTTGATTTGTCTTATATGCAGTTTCTATGGCAGCTGAAAATGATACCAGAAAATACTTAGGGACAGTCATATCTGATTGTCTGGGCATCTGCTCTTGTTTAGGGAGCAGGGCTCAAACTTATTTATGATACAGGAAATTAGCATCCTTCACTGCATTTTTTCAGCTTGGCATTGAAAAATAGCAGAGCTATCTGCTTACGCTTGTATTCTGGACATGTGGCCTTTGTGAGGTTCAAGAGAACAAGAAATTGTGGAATTTCCTAACCTGCTGGAAACAGGAACAGAGAAAGAGGCAGTCTGTCTTAAAATGCTCTGTCAAGGGAGTAAGGGCAATGGTTCATGTGCAGGCACAAAAGAATACCTCTTACCCACCTGTGTCCTCATGGCAGCAGCAGCCACTTGCCTCAGAGAAGGGCAGGTACTTCAATGTAAGCAGCCCGTGGGCAAGACTGGAGTCACAGACTGCCAGCTGGGCCGCCCCAGTAGATGATGTAGCAGACCACAGTAGGCAGTTGCTTCAGAGGAAACATACTTTAACTGACTTTAAACTATCTAGTTCAAATTCAATTGAAAATTAGGAACAACCAGGTATTTATACATGATATTTTTCCTGAATATTTACAAAAAGTATTAGTAAGTTGAGCTACTAGCCCATGGTATTTTCCAGGTAGATACTGGAAGGTTGTTATTGGCAATTGCTAGCTGGATTGTGGTGTAGAAATAACCCAATATGAGGGTGAATGACAAGATGAGGGCAAAATGAGGGAGGAAATGGCAAGAATATGATAAATATGAATGAATTAAGATTGGTGGATATTACTGGCAGGGTTGACAACATCTCAGCTGTCAGGTCTGTAATTAACAGCAATCAAAGCAGCTGTCAGTGATGGATGCTGTTATTACAGTTACCTGAAACTTTGAACTTCACTCACTGTTTCATGGATTCACAGCCATTATAAATTAGGAATAGTAATTTCTGGAAGTTCTCCTTACTTTGTTTCTTAATTCATGTTTCAGTATTTCTTTGATTAGTCTTCTCTTCAGATAGTTTCTTTTGGAAGTGATTATTGCATTTTATGAAGTGACCTAGAAACTGTACCTCTTCTGGCATATCATATGTCTTTTCTTATTTCTAATAGTTTCTGTCTTTGTCTCACTGGCTAGACACTTACCTAAAATTACCTGAAACATTAGTTTCTTTTTTCAGAAAAACAGCCATGATATTCATTGTCTTTCCAAGAAGAAAAATAATTATTTTATTCACAGAGTAGGGGAAAGAGTTTGAGGGAATTTATGAACTCACATCTTTTGTTCACCTTGGGACCGAAATAAATTATCTTGAAGTATTTATGTGGACTAGTGTTGTTCTGTGGATAAAAAGTTGATACAGATTTTCCCCTCCCCCTGCCCCAATTTGGTAAACTGTTTTTGTATAACTTGAGCAAAAATACTAGACTTGACCTTGGGAAGAGGAAGCACATTATAGCATTTACAAGACGGTGATCAAGCCTCAGCCTGTCAACTGGTCAGTTTTGTCCTGTCCATTTTGCCATGTTTACATGCTGGAAATGCTGTATTCTTTTCCTAATGTATTTCTAATTGTCTTGTAAATGGTTACATTGTTTCATTTTTTTTTGGTTTTGGGTTGTTTTTTTTAAGGGATATACACAAGAGTGTCTAAAATGTGTCTGGCAATGTTAATTTAATATTTTAGCTTGTGCGATCCTAAGCTCTTTCTGCCAGACAGCATAGCTTTGGAGTGAAAGGCTGTGACCAGACTGGCAACTCTCAGGTAGCACAAGCGCCTCACAGACCTCTCCAGCAGAGGATCGGGTTTTTTTCAAAGCAGGCTATACATGAGCATGTATTTGTTTGAACTTTGAGGATTTAGACTTGGAAGTACATTTAGGAGATATTAACTACAGCTGGTTGAAGAAAATGTTGCTAGAAGACTTTTCATTACAAAAAGTGCTTTTAACAGAACAGAAGCGTTTGCTTGGGGCAAGGGGGAGGGGAATTAAAGAAAATCAATCAAAGACTAAATATTTCAATTCATTTGTGTTTTCCTATACTCTAAGGAATATCTTTTTTAGGCTTTTTTGCTTGAACTTTTGACTGTTAAGGTTTTGGGGTTTTTCTAATCTAGGAATATTTTTAAAGGGTTGGATATACTGCAGATTAGAAAATGCAGTTCTAATGGCTCTGTTAGTAGTGTGGGAACTTGAGCATACTAGAAAGTCACAGTCCATCAAGTTTGAGACATTTGTCTGCTAATGTTTAAGAAAAATATTGATATATTTTTTATATATATGTATTTTTCATATGTTTTTCATAATATTCATACCTGTTGAGAAGTCTAGAGGATAGGAACTGAATAAAAGTAAAACTAGGCAAGGTGCTGCCTGGTTCAGGAAAGGTTTATATGTGTAGTTGAAGTGTAAAAGCACAAGAAAGTAAATCCAGAAACCCTTATTTTTGCTGGTCTGTTGCTCATTCAAATGGCAATTGCTTTCTTGTGGTGTATATTCCTTGCCTGCTGTAAGAAAAGAGCTAAGTGTAATTGTGATTTTACTGACCAACAGACATTTCAGAAACAGAAAAGAATCCCCTGTTGAGCCCTCGATAAAGGCTGTCGCCCGAAAACCACACTAAAACCCTGAAACCTTAATCTAAAACTCTAGAGCCCTGGCATGTGACAGAGTTCTATATTTTTCATTCATGTTTACATTTCTAGTTTAGAAGAGTAAATGCCAGTGTTCCAGTGGAATTGTGCGAGGGCTGTGTTATGCTTTATGGGCACAGGCCTCCACCAAGGCTAATGTGAAGCTGCACTGTCCCCATGGGAGCTCTAAGAAGCATTTATGCCTTGGGCATACACTAAATCGCTGAGATTTTCCTAGAACAAAAAGGGCATGTGGGTTTATATCTCCCTTAAGAGCTTTCTCTTCTTTAGGTGACCATGTGCATTATGCACACATTTAAGGTGTGTGATTGTTATTACTGCTATGTAATGCTGATCTGATGGCATGTGTGCATGAAGCTTTACAAAATGTGTAGTATTTATACTCTCCAAGCTTGTAGTCTAACTGGGATGAGTATTAGGCAAATGGGTTAATGATTTATAGGGAGTAGAATTAATCAAGTGTGAAGGGCTGGACAAAATAAAGAGTATTTGCATTGCTATTTTGTTGTGAGCCTAAAGAAAGCTTTGCACTATGGACATCAGAAGGTGTTCTAGCTCTGGGGAAACTCTAGTAATTGAGTCACAGCTGAAGAAGAAGTCAAAAACATTAGAAGAGCAAGCTATGGATCACAGCATTTTTGGAAAAATACATAAGAAGGTGCTAAATGGAAGAGCTTGAGAAGTACTCTTGCACTTACATTTAGGCAGTCAAAAGTAGAATAAGGTTGTGTACTTGTACTGCTTAAATTCTTTAGTAAAAGTAACTCGTGTAAAATACATGTTTACCCTGATCATGGCAATGTATCACTTTGTGGTACCCATCTCGGATCTTCCAGTCCTAACTCTTTCAAAGTAATACAAAGATTTGTTATTTAAGTTATTCTTTGGTCTTTCACTCTCTTCTGGTTCCTGGCATTAGTCACCGCAGAGTTGTTCTGGTGGGGTAATATTTGAAGTGAGCCAACATCCCAGGCTAATGGAGACTGGCCATGGGATTCAAGAAAGTCCACACTCCACCCCATTACCTCTTGTCCCTTTTCCTGTATTCAATCCATGACAACCTAATAAAAATGGAAGAACCTTGAAACAGAGGGATGTTCTAACTATATCTCCTGAAATGGCAGAGGCTTGAAAAGGCTGCTGTAGTACATACAACAGAGATGCAAAGTTTCCATTGCAGCAAAGCTAGAACATGGGAACACTCTGGCTATCCTGTTTGTATCTGCCTCTCATGGTCTCTCACAGAAGATTCACAAATAAGTATAAAAAATCCATAAAAAACAATATAGGACATTACCTGCAGAGTAGGCCTCAAATAGGAGGACCATAATTGAAGTCCTAAACCAGAACATATTATGTACTGTAACCATTAGCTATTATAAACCTGGATCGCCTTGCTGTTTATGTAGGGCTTAAATTCCTCTGTTAAATTCGTGGCCTCAGTGCACTTTCTGCAACAATAAATCAGTTCATTGGTCTAAAAAGAAATGTACATGAAGTGTTTCTACTTACCATCTCTGAAATTCCTACCCTCTGACTTTATCAAAGTCACTTTGTTCCAATGCTACAGACCAAAGAAAACAAAACAAAAAATTACTTAACGTGACAGTTAACCTTCACGTTTTAATGCACCATTCCTTGTTTTACTTGTGTATGACAACCTAACAGGAACATGACTTGTTTTTAATCACCCCTTACCTGTCCAGTCTAAGTTCAGAAAACTGTAAATTTTTTTCTAATGTACTAGTTTGTGGTCATCTGTATAACGGGTGACTAACAATAACCTTCACGATTCTGTGTCTTTGCATTAATCAGCTACCGTATTTCTGGTTTTGCTTATGGGAAAACAAATGACACTGTTGCAGCAACACCACTCAGCAGCAGTAGATATGCTTTCTTTAAATAGTTCTCTTCTCGTTGTTTTGTCAGACCCAAGAACTTTAATTGTATTCACTGGATATATAATTATTATTATTATTCCTTGTAGTAACGGATAGGTTTATTTCTTTTTGCTTTATTTTTGGTCTAGCTGCTAAATATAGTAAGCTAAGTTTTTTGCAAATCGTGTGTCAGGCATGAAGAAGTTGGGCATCAGTGAAAGCATAGGTGCTGCACATCAGCTTTTGTGTAGTTAAGGGCTTGATTAATGTAAGAAATTCATGGCCAAATCTGATGTAGCACTTAAGGAGAAGTACCTATTTGGAGAAGGGAAAACAAACCTACATGGGATTCATAGAACATAGTGATTGTAGTATCAGTGCACACATGCTATAACTAATGCATGCAGACAGCCAAGGAAGCTAAAGAAGAAAAGATGGTGTAGTTGTGTGCATCAGCCTCTACGCTGAAAATTGTTTTGTATTAGTATTTTATTTGGCACAAAGCCAATTATCCTTTGAAAAACTTTTACCCAGCATTAATTACAGCTAGATTGGAGCAAGGAGATGCCCACTTTTGCTGGGTTTATACCCAGCCTAACTGGAAGGGAGTCTTGGTTTCTTTAGCCTTTCTGCACTAGCATGAAATACGTTCTAAACAAGAGCAGTGTAGGTTAAATGGATATAGTCCATCAGCAGACAAGCTGTTCTTTCCAATCTCTCATGATATTAGATTTAATTATTGATCATTAGAAACATAAGGCCTCTTCTTACTCCATTAAGAATTTTTTCTCATATATTTAGAGTTTTAATCAATGCAACGTAGAAAGTACCAAAATATTTTTTCTTAAGGTGTAACTGCCACTTGATATTAACAGTTTGCAGTAATTTTGCAATAAATTCTGCTTACATCCCTGAGATGAGTAGTTCTAATAGTGTTTTTGTCATGGGAGTAATTAAAATTTACAAATGTTAAAGCTTAGGAGGGGGAAAAGCTTTTCTGAAGGGAAGGAATCTGGATTTTAATTGTTTGAGAAATAAGCTGTTTTGTAGCTGCAGAATTTACAGCGTAATCTGCTCATGGCCACGAGCTTGTATTCCAGAACTAAGCCTCTTACATTTTTTAGAGTAATAGTATTTTTACTTGTGTAGCTACTGCATTAATATGTAAATACACACCAAGGCAGGGATTGAGCATCCTGAATTTGCAAACAACTGAAGCAACTGTCCTGGCTTTGAGCAGAGAGGTTGGATGATAGATTTCCCAAGGTCCCTTCCAATGTGAGTGATTCTGTGATTCTATTCCTGAATAACTGTGAGGTGTAAATTGGCCGGTTCGGTTCAGTGGCCAATTATACAGTTCTTCTAAAGTTAATGGTGACAAATATAGACATTTCAGCTGAGCAAGTTATTCCATAGTCCTAAACAGCTTTTTGTATCTCCATCATACAAACTTTGATATAGGAAAGATGAGCATCGGTGGAGTGTAATATAATTTTTTATCAAATAAGCAAAAGCATGGCTAAATATTATTTTATTTACATATTTTTTTCACCTTAAGTCACCAAAACCATAATTTTTTCCTCTTAAATTGAATGAAACTGTCATAGAAATTGCTGTTTACCATAGTGCCACAAACTGAAGGTACCCTGAAACAGGATTTATATCCTGTGCCTTGGCCTTTCATACATTTATCCCAAAGTTAGAGTTTTGCTTTTGACTAGGATATTCATTCTTGTTACATACACTCTTCATTAATGGGATGGTTAACTTGCATAACAGAGCAGCATATTAAGAATGAGATCCAACAGCATACAGTTCAACGTATTAGAAATTAATTCCAAACTGTTAGATCTTAGAATATATAATTTAGTCAAATATATTAATTTTATTGATACTGCTTGATGCAGACAGTAATTGAGTATTTTTCTCTATGTATTCTATAAAATATATGTCATTTTCACTAGTCACACAGTGCCACAGCTATCTGTGTTGAAGGCAAATTTAACTGCATTTGAATTAGATTTGGAGGTTGTGCTCTGACTTGGGAGTGTATTAAAAATAGTTTTGATGTGATTCATTGCATACCTTCAGGCAGTTTTACCACTGACATTTGTCTAAAAAACAGCTTTTTATTGATTTTTATTTATTTTTTTTTAATAGAGGAAAACAATTTCTGAGAGGGCAGAATTTTTTATTCAACTGTGCTGAGATGGTTACCTCAATTTTTTGTCTTTTTTTTTTTTTTCCCAAGAAAGAGAAAGCTGATTAAAACCAAGTGCCAGAATAGAAAAAAAAGCAGGGGAAAAAAGAAAAATCTTGCTTTTACCGTTGTGGTAAAGGTTGCTATCTTATGGTAGGCAAGTAGTAAGTGTTTTACTGTGCTCAGCTCTTTCCAATTAGGTTTTCTTCAGTTTTTGGTGACAATAGTTGCCATGGTCTTGCAGACTTACCACTGGAGGTTCATCCTGTGCAAATTCAAAGCTGCTTCCAACATCAAAGTCTAATTTAATGCCTCTAAGAAGTGGCTAGATTTTACTTTCTTCTTGAATTTGCATCAGAGAATGAAGATACTCAGCTACAAATGAAATGTTGGTATGAGAGACTATGAGAAGATCATCATAAACTTTGACTACTTAATCTGCTGCAGCATCTCACAGAAGCAGCTTCTTTCTCTGATTGTACCTGGTTGTAAAAGTATTACTTAGGTATGTGATATCTTGGACTGTTATAACTTGGGTATTTACACCAGGAAAAGGACTGTTGTGGTTTAGCCCCAGCTGACAGCTGAGTACCATACGGCTGCTCACTCACTCCTCCCCCCTACTCCTATTGGGATCAGGAGGAGAATTGGAAGAAAAAGATAAAACTCGTGGATTGGGATAAGGACAGTTTACTGGAACAGTAAAGGGAGAAGGAAATAACAACAGTGCTTAGAATATAGAAAAAAGGCGATACACAGTGCAATTTCTCACGGCCCAGAACTCGATACCCAGCCCATCCCTGAGCAGTAACTCCTCCTCCCCTGGCGAGCACCCCCTTAGATACTGAGCATGATGTCATATGGTATGGAATACCCTTTGGCTAGTTTGGGTCACCTGTCCTGGCTGTGTCCCTTCCCAGCTTCCTGTGAAAATTAACTCTGTCCCAGCTGAAAGCCAGGACAGTAAAAGTATTAGTTAGGTATATGATATCTTGGACTGTTTTTACACAACGTATTGTTAAGTGTGTAAATCTGACTCATAATAATTGAAATGAGAATACACGGAAAGCTGGTAGCAAGGCCAGGCTTGGAGCTCATTTGTTCCTGTCTTCTGCATGTGAGCTGTGATCATTAGGAAAACCTGCTTATCAGTCCCCTATCTTTTCAGTTTTTTATGCTCTTTTTCCTTTCATATGCATTTCCTCTGAAAGCCTTTTCAGTGCTATGCATAATGTCTGTCTTTAGCACTTTGTTTTCTCTTCCCGCAGTTGAGTTTTAAAGCTGCTGGCATGATTCTTGTGAATTTTTACATGCCACGACTTGTCATCCCAGTGGAAGATGATCTGTTTCTGCTGGGATTTAACCTTAATAATTACCCTGTCCACACCATTGCTTTCCCCAGTTATTCCAAGAACAATTAAAATGAGGGCGTATACACAACAGAAAAACACTCTTTCTCAGTAGAAGCACTCTCCTTCTCTATTATTAATCCACTTGCAAATTTCAGTTCCTATTCATCCTCTCTCAGGTCTTGAAGCTTCTTGCCAAGCAGTAGGTCTCATTGAAGCTGATATTGAAAATGCCCTGTTGTTGCAGTGCTCTAAGTTAGATGTGGGGAAAAAAATTAAGTTCTATAAAAATTGCTGGTAAGCCTGAAGGTCTGGTCTTTGAAGACCAATTTGATAGGATATTTGGACATATATATTTCCCAATCATAACTGGCAGCAATTATATGAAAAATTCAGGCAAATTGCACCCTTCTTTCTTGATCCAACACGTTAAAGAAGACAGAGCCCACGTATGGAATTCTGTAGGCATCTGGGGATCAGAAATTACCATTGTCTCCTGGTACGCTTTCTCATGCTATGTGACTTTGGTCAGGTCTTCATTATTTGATACATTCAAGATACAAAGATGCTAAATGGAAAGATGCAGTATACTGATAATGTTCTGTAACTTCTTTAGTCTTCTCCTTGGTTTTTATACAGAGCAGAATAGCCAAATTTCAGTAAAGGAAGAATATAGTTACAGGAGTGAGAGCATTACTTAAAGCTTCAGAGAACTGATAAGCAACTGTGATGAGAGTATATATTTTCAGATGAAGGAGAGAGGAATTCCAGTACTGGAAATACATGAAATGATTCAAACACATTTTCAAAACAGGAAGCATTAATAATTCATAAATGTTAATCTTTGAACATTAGTGTTTTTCAAGAAGGTTTTTATGTGACAGCTGAATTGATAAATTGCCCCCTCTCACTGAAGTGGGACAGGCTTTTTTTTTTTTAAATAACTTTAAATGATAGTGCTATTTCATTAATTTTTTTCATGCTCTGAATCTTTCTGTTCATGAATGAAATATAATGAGGCAGCAATAAATACTTAATTAGCCTTTTGTAGCACAAGTATAGAAGTACATGCCTGTGAATATGGACAGCACATGCACTGTACCCATTGTGCACATGTGATGTATTTGGATGGTAATATCAAATAAACAGAAATTCTGGATTTGGCTCTTGCTATGAATATATATAGTTTCCCCTTATTATTGAGATTATCACACTAAATGGGACTGGGAACAGATTGTAGCATATTATTGGGGGATGTCCTGTGATTCTGTTAAAACACTCTGGTTTGCAGCCATACTGTGGCAGGTTTAAATCTAGTGATGTTTTAGATACAAGTAGTTCTGTCTATGATATCTTCAGCTGCCATTTGATTTCTGTCTAAATTGCAACTCATACTACTTTTTTTTTTTTTCCCCACACAGGGTTATTTTTTAAATTAGGATTTGAAGGATTTGTTTCCAATTCGTTTTGTTGTAGGATATGTAAATACCTCTCAGAGTACAGCCTCAGGAGTGTGGGAGGTGGTGAGAACAGTATCAGGGCTAGTTTGGGACTTGATTAATTTCAACTGCAGCAACACTGGTTTAAATACACGTCAAACAACTGCTACAGCTTTTCTCATCAAGAACCTTGTTTCAACCCTGGATCGGTGTATTTGACGTAGCTGATTTTGCTGTGGGGTGAGGTGAAGAGTCCTGCCTATCTAGGCTGTGATGAAGGAAGCAGTATTGCAGCAGGGCAGCTGGCTCCTTCGTCTCTCTGAATTGAAAAGTTATATGGAACTTTCCTGAGGCTGCACATTTGTCTTCCAAATTGTCACAAAAAAGCTTTAAATACGCTTTGACAGGGCAAGGCAATATCCATTGGTCATGAGGGATTTGCCTGTTGATTAGGAAACATTGGGATGAGAATCATGGAGATGTTGTCTGAAAAGAAAGTGACTGTGATGCTTTCTCTAGACAAGAGAGCTTGTTAAGTGTCAGCTAGAGAAGCAGCTTACAGGCAACATGGTGGGTGAAAGTGCTGAGACTGTCCTCGGACCAGTACAGCAGCAATTCAGGCCCCTCAGGCTCAAAGTTTGCATCTATTGGGCCTAAGGCAAACACCAGCTCTCCATTCAAGATCCAGAAGCCAGTTATGTGAAATAGTGCAGTCTGGGAAGGAAAACAAGGTACCCTAGGCCAAAAGACTGGTTGCCAAATTGCCCAAACGTTCACTGAGTACCAACATCATATAGCTTTGAGGGTGAGGAAGGAATTCAAGGACGAGCAGAAAGATTTACTGCAGGAGGCTATATTTGAGAGCTACAGTTGCTATTGGTTTTCTAGTCTGCTTTGTCTACTGTCATTGCGCGGTTTCCTCTCTGCTCTCAGTAATTATACTAATAGCATTGATTTAATCCTTTCAGTCTTCAAAGAGCTGTTTGAATAATAGTGAGATAATCCTCCTTACCCCTGGAGACAAAGATAAGTATTATTAAAAATAAACAGTCCTTCTCCAGAAAAGACAGATTTAGTAGCAGCACTGAGGGGAAGGGGAAGTTCATGCCTGAAATTAGGGCATGTCATTAGCCCACATTCTGTTTGGTAGAGTACCTGTCGATAAGGGAGGAGGAATGGAGTGAAGAAGAGGATGGCAAAACAGCAGGCCAGGTAGAGGCCAAGCCTCAGTGGTATCTTCACATTCCCAGGCAGCAGTTCACCTGGGGGCTGTGCCACTGTACTGTTCAGAGGATTTTCGGGATTTTCTTACTCTTGCCTTCATGTCTACTTTCCTCCTCCTATTTTAGTGCCTCCTCGTTTTGTCTTGCCTGAAAGTAGATCATGTATTTGCTGCTGAGACTTGTATGTTTTTTACAGGTTCTGGCATACCGATGCCTTGATCCTGATGGAAACTTGAGATCCAGTTGTGGTGTTGGTGTTTCACAGACAGGTTTTCTCCCTGTGATGCTACTGCGATCTTTGGCTTCCCAGCTGGATGACAGACTGGGTTATTACAAGGTGTTTTGTTGTATCACACTGTTCGGTTCTCCCAGTTCTTCCCACCCTGGGTGATTTTGCTCAAGGTTGAAAAGATAAAGCATCAGAAGTAGGGTAAAGAAATATTTGATGCTTATGCTCTCACCTAAAGCAGATCCCTAGTGAGTGATGCCATTTGCCAGTAGGTTCTTGTTTTAGAACTACTTTATGTTGTGACACAATTATCTCGGCATCAGGCCAGTTACTTATTCGCTTTACACCAACACTTCTTCAATGTCTCTAGTGATGCAGTGTCAGCTAGCACCAGAGGAGGTATGATCAACGGTATTTATGCAGTTGAGTGTGAATGTATTTTTTGCATGAAGAAATTAGAAGTTACATACTTGTATGATTACTTACAAGGCACTGAAAGGAATCTTATATGAATTCAATGTACGAAGACTCACACTATGTAAAACATGAACTCAAATCTGGTTTGCCCTGGATATACAGTCTTACAGACCTCTGTGTTTCATAAAGATATTCTCATTCCTGGTGTACAATTGGAGGATCTCAGCTCTCTAGTGATTCATTTTATGTATCTCATGTACAGGGAAATATGAATATTGATCTAGGCCATTAAAACATATCATACTTCTATTATTTTATAAGCAGTAACTGTGTACAAGGGCAACACAATAAATTGTAATCTATTCCAGTTCATAAAATTCACCAGTCTATTGCTCTGCCCAGGGTGACTATTAACTGTTACAGTCACTCCTGTGGAAAGCCAAGGAGCTGTGTATGACTAATAATGCATATATAATACAAAGTGTGTCTTCTCAGTAGACCCTCACAGCAAATTCACCGATGAACCAAATTTCCCCAATTGCCTTCCCTTCCCTTCTTCACTTTTACACTATTAGACTCGTCTTGAATGTGGTATGACTAATGACATTTCAGTCATTGATTATTACAGCAATATCATGCATCCAGCCAATAGGATTTCATAGTGTATATATCTGCAGTGTGAGAGTGTAATTATCTGCTGGCTTTCCAGAAATCACTGGCAATATGACTTATGTTAAAAGCTTTTTTTTGTATCTTTCTTTCTTCTTCTCGTTTTAATATAAACCCTCTGTGGAATGTGAGGCTCTGGTAATGACTCACTGGGCAATGAGGCAGCAATCTCAGACACTGTAACGTGATGCAGAAGAGGTCATGCAGTTGCTTTCATAACAGGATCATTCATTCATTCATTAAAAATTAAATACACGTGGGACCACATGATGCATTCAAGTTGGCAAGTGTTGGTGACTACTTTCTTGTAGTTTCTTAAGTCCTGATAAGTTTGTGTGAGATGAAGTTACTCCAAATTAAGTCTTGACTTATTTAGTGGCATTTACACTAGTTAGTTGATCGTACCTATTGAAGCCAAGTGCTATAAGGAGGCACATAGTGTTTCAGAATCATGGCTATATCTTAATGGAGTGATGCTTGCATTTTTTTGGTCTTTGCAATGAGCTTATATTTAAAAGAAAAACATAAAGTTCTATATTATTTATCTCTTTACCTAAAAGTTGCTGGTTTTTTAATTGTACTGTTAAAAGGTTGATTGTTTTTTTGAAGTGGAGTCATGCAGAAAAATCAATGTGCTCCGAAGTCTTGTTATATAGCTACCTGTTTCAGCCTGATAACATTACAGTGGGGTTTTTTCATTGGTGACCCATGATAGAATGCAGCTAGGAAAGGATTGGTTAGTCAGAGCTGAATGTGGTACTATGGAATTAATTTAAAACAGCTGTAATAGCGTACATAAGCAGGCCTGTCTAGTCTAGTGTATGGCTCCCTTGGCCAGGATCAGGTGCCTGTGAAAGAACCTAAAAATAGAGTGAGCGTATAGTGGTAGACTGTGACTCAGGGCTGTCTTGAAGCAGAGGTGATATTTTTGAGGTTAATAGCCTTCAGCAGATTCCTTCATATGTGAATTTGTCTAATCATACTACAACTTACGTTGACTTCTGACATCCACAGCAATGTGAGGCAGGGAATTTCACAGTCTGACGAAACAATGTATGAAGAATTCTCTCCTATTGCTGATTCTGAATCTGTTGTTTGATAACTGGATTTGATGCCACATATTTCTTTTATTAAAAAAAAAAAAACCAAAACAAAAAAACACAAACAAAAAACAAAACCAAAAAACAACCCAAACAAACAGGGGAGAGCATTTTCATTTTCACTTTTCAGTATGCCACTCATTTTATGGATCTCCAGCATATCTCCACTCAGCTCTTTTCTAGGCTAAAAAAACTTCTCAGTCTGTGCAGTTGTTTCATGTAAGGAATCTGTATGTGCTTTGGACTCTTCTTACTACCCTTTTCTGTAACTTTTCTAGTTGTAAGATGTTAAGATGAGAACCAGAACTACATGTAATATTCATAAAGTGGTTGTGCCATGAATTTATACAGTGACATAATTAGTCTTTCCATTTCTAAAGCTTGTATAGGTATGTCAGTGATAAGAGGAGGACAAGGGAAAATGTGGGTCCCCTCCGGAATGAAATGGGTGAACTGGTTACCCAGGATATGGAGAAGGCTGAGGTACTCAATGACTTCTTTGCCTCAGTCTTCACTGGCAAATGCTTGAGCCACACTGCCCAGGTCGCAGAAGGCAGGGACTGGGAGAATGCAGAACTGCCCACTGTAGGAGGAGATCAGGTTTGAGAATATCTAAGGAACCTGAAGGTGCACGAGTCCATGGGACCTGACGAGTTGCATCTGCGGGTCCTGAGAGAACTGGTGGATGAAGTGGCCATCGTATTTGAGAAGTCCTGGCAGTCTGGCGAAGTTCCCGCTGACTGGAAGAGGGGGAACATAACCCCCATTTTTAAGAAAGGTAAAAAGGAAGACCCAGGGAACTACAGGCTGGTCAGTCTCACCTCTGTGCCTGGCAAGATTATGGAGCAGACCCTCCTGGAGACTATGCTCAGGCACATGGAAAACAAGGAGGTGATTGGTGACAGCCAACACGGCTTCACTAGGGGCAAATTGTGCCTGACAAATTTGGTGGCCTTCTGTGATGGGGTTACAGTGTTGGTGGATAAGGGAAGGGCAACTGACGTCATCTACCTGGACTTGTGCAAGGCATTTGACACTGTCCCACATGACATCCTTGTGTCTAAATTGGAGAGACATGGATTCGATGGATGGACCACTCGGTGGATAAGGAATTGGCTGGATGGTTGCACTCAAAGAGTTGTGGTCAGTGGCTCAATGTCCAAGTGGAGAACAGTGACGACTGGTGTTCCTCAGGGGTCGGTACTGGGACCAGCACTGTTCAACATCTTTGTCAGCGACATGGACAGTGGGATCGAGTGCACCCTCAGCAAGTTTGCCGGTGACACCAAGCTGTGTGGTGTGGTCGACACGCTGGAGGGAAGGGATGCCATCCAGAGGGACCCTGACAGGCTGGAGAGGTGGTTCCGTGCGAACCACGTGAAGTTCAACAAGGCCAAGTGAAAGGTCCTGCATGTGGGTCAGGGCAATCCCAAGCACAACTACAGGCTGGGCAGAGAATGGATTGAAAGCAGCCCTCAGGAGAAGGACTTGGGGGTATTGATTGATGAGAAGCTCAACATGAGCTGGCAGTGTGTGCTTGCAACCCAGAAAGCCAACCATGTCCTGGGCTGCATCAAAAGAAGTGTGACCAGCAGGTCGAGGGAGGTGATCCTGCCCCTCTACTCTGCTCTTGTGAGACCCCACCTGGAGTACTGCATCCAGCTCTGGGGGCCCCAGTACAGGAGAGACATTGAGCTGTTGGAGCGAGTCCAGAGGAGGACCATGAAGCTGATCAGAGGGCTGGAGCACCTCTCCTGTGAGGACAGGCTGAGAGAACTGGGGATGTTCAGCCTGGAGAAAAGAAGGCTCTGGGGAGATCTAATTGCGGCTTACCAGTACCTGAAGGGGCCTACAGGAAAGATGGTGAGGGACTGTTTATCAGGGAGTGTAGTGACAGGACAAGGGGTAATGGGTTTAAGCTGAAGGAGGGTCGATTGAGATTAGATGTTAGGAAGAAATTCTTTACTGTTAAGAGTGGTGAGGTACTGGAACAGGTTGCCCATAGAGGTTGTGGAGGCCCCCTCCCTGGAAGTGTTTAAGGCCAGGTTGGATGAGGCTTTGGGCAACCTGGTCTAGTGGTGGGTGCTGCTGCCCATGGCAGGGGGGTTGGAACTAGATGATCTTTAAGGCCCCTTCCAACCCTAACCATTCTATTATTCTATGATTCTATAACTTTCCTAATAATTATCAACTTAGGACTTGTTTTTTTCCTCCCCATAATAATAACTATCTCCCATTTCCACATTGTTTAGAACATTACCGACCTGATTTTTATTGGTGAGGGAACATACAAGTGACATGATAAACTCTGAGGTAATGAATGGCACAGTTGCTGTAAAATTTTTCAGATGTAACCAAGTCATATTTGAAGCCATAACCTTGACAACATCAGAAAGAATTTACAGCCTATTTACAATTCCAACTGATTTCTGTTGTTCACAAGCTGGGTATCAACTCAGTTTGGTTTTATGATCCAAATGCAGATAGAGCTGCAGCAGACATACAAGATTTCTATGTTTACTTTTCTTTAATTGCAGGTATTTATGAGCCGCCATTTCTTGTATTATTGTGGTGAACCTACTCTGGATGTGAAGGTTGCCTTTTGTCAGGTGTGTGTTCCTTACAGGTAAAACAAGGTACAGTATATACTTCATTTTTGCAGTTCATGCCATGATAAAAGAAAAAATAGAAGTGAATTTCAGTAGCTTACTGCAAGTAACTAGTTATAAGAATGAGAAAATATATAAAAACCAGAAGAATGCATTGCAAAAATTTCTTTTTGTTTATTTTGTAGTTTACTCTTAATGATTTTTAATTTTGTTTTGCTAAAATGTCAATTAATGTTCTGAGAAATTTTTTTTTAGGTAAAAATAATAGCAGAGTTTGCAAACAGAAAAAATGTTGGCTGTACTTCCAGTAAACTTAATGATAAATCAAACAACATAACTGTATGTACACAGATGCTTTCACCGAAATATGCAAATTAAAACTATTTTATCTCAGCCTCTGTTTTTGTAGAGACATATCCTTTTACATTGTAGCCTGTGACTACAATTTTCTGTCCCTTAGTCTACCTTTACTAGAAGTGAAGGGAAGGTAATTAAAATTGTGGGGTTTGTCTTGTCTCCAGTTGAACACGTTCTGCTATGCAGGTTCTGGAGTCATGAGACTGTACTATAGCCAATTCTGTATTTCTGAATTACACTTGAAATTGTTTGGTCACAATGCTTGGAAGTCTACAAGGCTGAAACTAACTTTGTGATACGAAGAAAAAAGCATATTGATTTGTCCAGTTTTGGGTTCCCTTGGTTAGATTACATTACTTAACATATATATATGAGTCACAAATTTGTGTGCATGTTTTTCCATCGTGAATGAGAGATGACTTTTTTGCTCACTTCTGAGCAATGTTTTGTGTTTGAATTCTGTCTCGTCATAGTTTTGGTGAAATAGGACACTAGTAAACTAACTAGCTGAAGGGACATTAGGGATGTTCATTTTTTGAGGGGTAAGGACAGTGCTGCATTCTTAGAAATGGAATTATGGTAAACACTGTTTTTTTTCTCTTTATATTACTTATAGGCTCCAAGTAAGTGAAAGTACAATTCTAAAAGAGAAAGGGCTATTACTTGTATGTGAGCATTTAACGTAACAGTGACAGGTGTTGGGAGGTTTGTTTTGTGTTTTTTAACTCAGAAGTACTAAATATTTGTTCTCCTGAGAAGATTGGCTCTGCACCTAGTAAATCATCAGCTCTAGGATGGATCTTGGCTATTTGATTTGATAATCTGTTTAACTGTCTTCTCTGTCCTTTTTTATCTGCTGTTCTTCATGTGCGTATGTTTATCTAACTGGTTTAATTCTTCCACTGTTTTTGAGAGGAGAAAGGATGTTGTCAAACATAGTATTTTTGTAATTTTTTGACAGAGTTCACTTGCAAAAAAAATTGCGAAAATTGCAAAAAAGGTTTTTTCCTCAGATTGTATTAAAAAGTCATTATTGATGAAAAAGTTACTTTCACTGTGCAGAAAACAGTTTTTTGCATAGCTCTGCTTGCCAACTTTCCTCTCCCTTTTATTTGGACCAAAATAGATCTATGCAGAAACATTTCTATTTTACATGTGTAGAGGAAAGGTACTCTTAATTGCTTCCTTTTATGTTCAGTGCTTCTTTAGTCTTGCCATCAATCAGTGCGTGACCATGTATAGCCAATGCTTTCTGTGACTGTACTCTGGGTTCTTGATTTAGTGGAAACATGCTGCTGCAGTTATCCCTTTGGTGTTACCCTAACGTAATAAGAGGTGTTCAAAGGCACATACAGAACCAAATGTATTTACAATGTTTTTATTAAATATACCACATTTCATATATGATGAAATCAACAGCATTTTGGATGAATATTTATCACTGAAGGAAGCTGATTCATGTTTAATGCCTACAGCAGGTACCCAAAGAGGAGTCATCCAATAAATACATACAAGAAACTTTGCAGGAAACAGGATACTATCCTTCAAGCACTTATCGCACAAATACCTTTTCAAAGTCTTCAGATCTTCAGATTTATTCTCCTGAGGATAAAAGCATGTTCAGGCTTCATGTTAATTTATTCTCTCCATAAAGATAGGCCCTGATCCAAATAACAGTTAAGCACACAGTTAGCATTAAGTACAAGAACAGTCTCTAAATTAAGTGTTTTGTTGCATTAAGACCTTAGCTGTCATGGATGCTGTTCATTTGTATTGCACAGGATGGGATGTGGGTTATATCTGTATCCTGGTAGTAGTTTGTCCAAAAATCCAGATCTTTATTTAGAGACTATTCAACAGTTTCCAGGTAGTAATATTGTTTATTCTATGCTTATTCATGATGTTGATGTGGAAATCAAATGCCTTGTAATTTACTAGTAATTCTTCTGCTCTAAATATAAAGTTTGTTTGTACATTTGGGAAACTTCTGTCTGCTGAATCACTAAATCCAAGAGGTTCAGGAACTACTGTTAACAAAAGATGATGTGACTGCAGAATGGTTATCATCAGCAAGAGGGAGATACTGCCACTCAAATCTTGAGGTGTCTACAACTGACAAGGATCCCAGCAGTATCTAGACAAGAGACCACAAAGATGTAGTTTCCAGTGAACATAATTCAACTCAGTAATTTTTTTCATGTGGTTCAACAAATTCAGAAATTATTGCTACTATATAAGCATGCAACAGATATCAGAAAAAGTCATTGTGGTATAGTTTGATCTGGCCCTGTTGACCTGTTAAGAGCCTCTAGTGATGGTGTACTAGAATATACAGTTTATCCAATGGACTGTTGCACTTTTGTGAACTCGTGTTTACCACGTAGAATAGAAGTCCTGCTCCCATTTGGAATTTGTGCATCACTGTGGACTTTCTACAAAACATAGAGTTGTGCTGAAGTGTCTTTTATAAACGTACAATATTGAAGAGTACTTCAATGATTGTTAGAACTGTGGACATATTTTTCTTGTAATAAATACTTTGTGGTGATTTCTCTCGCGTGGCCTAAAAGGCATAGCTTTATGTGCTATGAATGAAGGTGACATATACCTAATTATAGGCTGTTCCTCTTGACACAGAGCTTATGTCATTGAGTATGTTTTATATGAGGAAATGCTAATTCAGCAGGAATAGAATCTTAAGGTTTTCCAACTTAAGGAAAAAAGAAAAGCCCTTACTGAGAAATACTCGGTAGCATAAGTGGGGTAAATATGCCTTCTCCCTAGCCTTATTTGCAGCATAAAAATACCTAAGTCTGGCATTACTGTACATTGCTAGACAAATCATGTTCTGGAACAGCCATCTTTTTTAAGGCTGAGGAAAAGGACATCTGCTTTTCGATCGTACCAGAAAGATAGGACAAGATTTCTTTTTTAGGCTCATGTAATTTCATTAGACTTTTGTAAGGCTGATATCACCAACGAGTTTTACCTGTAGGACCCTACACATTCTTATTGAAGTACAGCGTAATGCAGAGTAGTATATTCTGAGTAGAACAGAACATTAAAGTGTAAGCACTGAATAATAGCTAACAATGTCTAAAGGATACTGACTGCTTCATCCATGTTTTCATTCATTTAGTTTTTCAATATTTTTTTGTTAATCAACATCAAGATGTGTATAGCCTGTCAGAATTTTCAAGTTTTCTAAACTGTAGCTGCATAGGATACCTTTATTTAGAATACAGTTCTATGATTTTCTTTTTATTTGGACCAGTAGTCTTGAATTTTCTTGTCTTTGAAAAACACATCTTTGTTATTAGAATTTGCATGTCCCAGTATTTCCATCATGCTGCAACAATTAATTGTTTTAACAGAAAAACAGAACATGGGATTACTGAGATGGGATATTGGGGACCTGGCCATGCACGTTAAAAAAACCCTTTAATGTGAATAAGGAATATAAATTCACATGCTAATTCTTTGGTACAGCATCATCACTAGTCTTTATTGCCCAGTTTAAACAATTTCATGTCCCAGATAGAGTATGTTAGCGTTTTTGCATACCAAAATTGGAATTGGTGCTGTACTGATGCCACCGAAAGAAAACCTTAGAATGAAATTTTAGTTTGCATGTTGAGGGTATTTTTGCAATCTGCTACTCAATTCATGCTTTTAAAAAAACCCAAACCAAAAAGATTTTTAAAAGCTTTAATTTCTCTCCAGAAATCTTTTTTTCCCCTTGTATTCTGCTAACTTGCTTTATTTCCACATCATGCTTACCTGTCTTGAACAAAACATGTATAGACTTCCTAGATGCAATATTGCATCCGTGACTGTTAAAAAATCACATGATTTTAGAAAACTTTTCATTTTGCAGACAGAAAAGACCAGCTTTATTAATTGCATTGTTCTCCATTGATTGGTTGATTCATCTGGTCTGTTTTTTAATTTTATCCTAACTTTGATAAACCACTTTAATTACAACTATTCTTCTTTACCCTTCTTTAAAAGAAGCCATGATGTATATTGGGGCATAGCACTTCTTGTAGTAGGTCTTCTTGCTGCCCTGCTTGCATACTAGAAGACAGCTTCTTAAACAATACCTAGTATTTCAGTGTAATTCCAGTTTCCTGAGAAGTGTAAACCATTTGAAATATACTGTATTATCAACATATGCAATAAATAAAGAGGAGGTGTTAATCCCATCTTGTCTCTCCTATGCTCTTAACACACTGTGCTTCTATGTTCCCTTCACTACTGTTGATAAATTGAGTGTGTACTTTTCATTTCTTAGTGATGTGATGTTTTGGCCAACTTTTAGTGGTCCCATTTCTCTTTCCTAATCTTAATTGTATCTTGCTTCTTCCCATGTTATTGCTTCTTTTTTCAAATGTAGGGTTGCAGAACAAACTGATTAATACGAACTGCAGTGTTTCCTCTCTTCTCATTTCTCCTGGCTGCTGCCATTGTTTTCCTTTGCTTTGGACACAATTCCACCGTGTGTCTTTGCTAGCTTCCTATCTCTGGAGCTGTGCCTGAATGAGATGTTTCCAAACATCTTTACCATAGCTTTCTCACCTACTCTTAAATCTTTCTTTCCTGTATTTTTAGCTACATTTTCCATTTGGATCACTAAGTTCCTGTCCATAAAGAAACCTCACTTTCAAGGAATCTTTTCTCTCAGTGTTTCTTGATCAGTCTTCTCATCCTTACCTTCTTTGGTACAATGACCAGGCTTGGATGTTACCTGTAGGTCAGTGTTGAGTTCTTCAGGCATCGGGGGAATGAGGAATCATTTTCAACTAGTTGTCTTGTTGTGCAGATACTTGCATATTGCTCATCTCTTAGAAGTCTGGCCTAGAATGAAGCAGACACCTTTGGGTCACAGTGACTTCTGAGTAACACATCATACTACAGTTAAAAATGAACTACAAAAATGTTGTACCTGTAAGAAGAAGCAATTAAAAGTAGTTAAAGCTCTGTGAACATGTGGAGGATAAGTGAAGAATATGTAAATAGTGCTTTGCATTGTGTTTTGAGTAGATACCAAAAGGAAGCAGAAGGCTGTCCTGCTGGTTCTTGTGTAATCAGAACTAGGTAAGAGCCAGTTCTGAAGCTGCTGGGTTTTTGGTATCTCAGTCAGAAGAGGTTAAACAAGGACAGTGTGTTTAAACAAACAAACAAGAAACCAAAACCAACCAACACTTAGAATATTGTATATTCATATACTCCATCATATTATATACTATATATATACTCCATACATCATATATACTCCATCTAACAAGATGTTTTAATATGATGTTTTAAAATAGAGTGAACAAAGCAAATATAGTAAAAAGATCAATGATTAATCGATCAAGGTTGAGTTGTTTGCAAGGATCAGTTGGCTTTTTGGAAGGCTGACTTCATAAAGGAGGGTAGATTGTGTCTGGGAGCTGGGACAAGACTGCTGGAGAGATATTAAAAGAAGGCAGAGAATTAACCTGTTAAAAATCCCGCTCAAAACACACTAAAATCAGGAAGACTGGGTGATAATACAATCCTTACAGGATGGGAATAAGGTGGAAGAATGGGGAACTGTGGTGTGATGTGGCTGATAAAAATCTGTAATACTACACCCAAACACACACACATAAGATGAAAAAACTATTTTTTTAGGAGATTTGATCACTATGTATGGACCTTTGAGTTCAGGGAGAGCCAGAATAAGTGAGAAGTCTGGCTTTATGTTGAGAAAAATAGATAATATTTCTGCCATAAATATGGCATATACAGAATACACAATCAAAAATAATTTAGTAGACCTTTCTGTGCAAAGATACTTTGTACTTCTCAAGTGGTGGCTTCTGTGGCTATCCAAATTTACACAGCAAAACCTGTGACCATTAAATCCAAAGCAGAGGGTTTATCCCAGATTTCTGGCACTTGAATCTTCTGAGAAAATTACAGCTGTACAAGTGGGAGGATGACCATTAACTTAATAGCGTTGTTGACTTAGATGCACACAGGTGAGCAGGGCTTGCCTGTATGTACATTTTTGGAGCTGGCAAGAAGACTCTGAGGATTTTACCATGCTTCAAAATTTCAGTTTTTATAATCTCAGCATCTGACTTTTCAGGTTAAACTGTAGCTTTAAGAGACTATCCTTTCAGATCCTGAGGGAATCAAAGGCATCCACCTCTGAACCATGCTGTCCTCCATACCAGTCTCTTTGAGATAAGGTGGAGACATGGGGGCCCCTGGGGAGCCATTGTGATTGCTAGCTCAGAACATTTTCTCTTTGGCATCCTGCTCATCTTGGGGCACTGTGCCAACTGCAAATTAGGAGTCAGCCTTTCAGTCTTCCATCTAATTCTTTTCCTCACCTGCATTCACACATGTGGAGTCATTTAGTTGTTTTCAGTAGCCTTGAAACATAGCACCCTTAAAAGCTGATGTGTTCCTGTAGGTATTTCTGTGCGCAGACAGGGAAGGATACTAATATTGAGGTAAAGTTTCCCCTCGGCTGATGCCTGCTGATAGACTCTGTGACAGCACTCATCTTGGAAATGCAAAGGAGAGCAATTTAGCTTAAACTGCCATTAGCGTGGTTTGTATTTATAAAAGCTAAGATGTATCGGATACTGAGCTGTAAGAAATTGTGATATTTTAAGGCTCATCAATAATAGGAGGAATGGTATTCAGGAACAAAGGTGTGTCAGTGAAATATAATAAATATATTTCTTTCATGGGGTAGAAATGGAGAAATAAAATGGGGTATCAGGAAACAATTCACCTTATAATACAGAAAATATCATTTTGTTTCTGTTGTGCTATTTAACCCTCTGTTTTGCTATCTATGCTGTGAAACTGTACTGGGGCCAGTTCTCTTTAATATCTTTATCAATGATCTGGATGAGGGGATCAAGTGCACTCTCAGTAAGTTTACAGAAAACACCAAGTTGTGTGGGAGTGTTGATCTGCCCAAGGGTAGGAAGGCTCTACAAAGGGATCTGGACAGGCTGGATCCTTGGGCCGAGGCCAGTTGTATGAGGTTCAACAAGGCTCACTGCCAAGTCCTGCACTTGGGTCACAACAACCCCAGGCAACGCTACAGGCTTGGGGAAGAGAGGATGGAAAGCTGCCCGGCAAAAAAGGACCTGGGAGTGTTGGTCAACAGCCGGCTGAATATGAGCCATCAGAGTGCCCAGGTGGCCCAGAAGGCCAACAGCATCCTGGCTTGTATCAGAAACCGTGTGGCCAGCAGGATTAGGGAAGGGATCGTTCCCCTGTACGTGGCACTGGTGAGGCCGCCCCTTGAGTACTGTGTTCAGTTTTGGGCCCCTCACTATAAGAAAGACATTGAGGTGCTGGAGCATGTCCAAAGAAGAGCAACAAAGCTGGTGAAGGATCTAGAGCACAAGTCTTATGAGGAGTGGCTGAGGGAACTGGGGTTGTTTAGTCTGGAGAAAAGGAGCCTGAGGGGGGACCTTATCACTCTCTACAACTACCTGAAAGGAGGTTGTAGCCAGGTGGGCGTTGGTCTCTTCTCCCAAGTAACAAATGATAGGACAAGAGGAAATGGCCTCAAGTTGTGCCAGGGGAGGTTTAGACTGGATATTAGGAAAAATTTCTTCACTGAAAGGGTTATCAATCATTGAAACAGGCTGCCCAGGGAAGTGGTTGAGTCACCATCCCTGGAGGTATTTAAAAGACACGTAGATGTGGTGCTTAGGGACATGGTTCAGTGGTTGTACTTGGCAGTGCTAGGTTAACGGTTGGACTTGATGATCTTAACAGTCTTTTTCAACCAAAATGATTCTATGAAACAAAAAAAGGAAAAGAATACAACTTGTAGCTGTGAGGCAGTAAGTTGTTTGAGTTTCACCAGATTTTTAAGTAATTGTTCTTTGAAAACAAAATATATGTTCTCTAAGCGTTTAGTAAATGTGAGAATATCTTTTTCCTTCATCTCAAATGCTTGAGCCTTGACAGTTCATTTCCTTTCCTCCTCCCCAATTGTTGGGATAGTAAGCAAACATCACTGCAGATACAGCTATGCATTTAAGTGACCCAACGAGGATGAAAACTCAACAAGTTTTCAGGTCTGAAAAACTTTTACTTCTCTTACTCTTAAATTTCTTAGCATGGAGGAAAGAGAATGGCACTAGGTATGTGTTAGAAGTTTTCAATTAGATATAGGAAAGAGAAAATAATGGTGCGTGCATTTTTGTATATGTGAAATGAAAGTTAATTTCTGGTCAGTGTTGAAGCAATGTAATTCCATTGTCCAAATATTTATGGAAACCAAGAACAAATGGCACTCCAATGCATACTTTGTCTCTGAGTAATAATATTTGATGTTACACAGAGTTCTGAGAAAATAGATGTGTTTTGTTCAAAGTGAAAAGGATAGAGAAAATTGCTTTTGATTTACACCTGCAATGTTTACTATTACTTTGGGGCCACAGTATTGTAGCTTGCCCAAGTTTATTTGAAGTTCACCTGAAAATTTATTAACTCGGTGAAATTCACTTTTCTATATAAGACCTATGTGTCTTTAGTATGACATCCTACAAAGTAAACCTGATTGCCATGTGTATGTATACCCTCCCTTTCCCCAGCTAATTCTTAATTAAGTACTAATTCCTAGTGTCTTAAGATGTCAGTATCAATCAAATTTGAAAGAACTTTGGTTTAGGTGTGTATACAGAAGGGTGTACACTGGAAATTCCTAGCCCTGTGTTCCTTTCTGCTGTGAGATAATCAAAGCTTTAACTTAAGCTGCTAGTACAGAACTGGATTTGAAGACTTTAAGAACCTTTTAATCAGGGTTTGAAACTAAAACTAACATTGACATGCTCTATTAAGAGTATAAATTTCCTTGCTAATGGGAAGAGCTTCTTAGCTTAATTTTAGAGCGAAACAAAACTGCCATTTCCTTGTCCACATTTAGGAAGTGGCTGTTGTATCAACTTGGAGATGATTCATGATCTGATTACGTCATCTTGGTTTGGGGTCTGATCAAATGTGATTAATCCAATAATGCTGTTAATTCATTGATTTAGGGATTTGATTTAAATTACAAGGATAGTTATATCATTCATCTCTTGGTTCTTATAGAAGTAAGTAGTACTTTGGGCTTAAGCAGTAGGCTTACTGTGTTTTAATTTTGCTTATTTAGGCTTTTTTAAAAATCAGCAAAATACAGACAGTAGGGGTTTGGGTTTTTTTATTTTTTGGCAGTATGGTTTAGAGGGAGGAGGCGAATTAGTAGATGACCTGGAGACTGTTTGGCCTGTCCACAAAACTAGAAGTATTTGTCACTCAGAGGCAGCATTCTGCTTAGAGTGAACTTCAAACTAAATCAGCCCGTCTTGAATTTTTAAGTAATTATCCATGTTGATATTTTCTATTAAAGCTCCTTATGGCTCACAGATTAAGTAGATAGACTTTGAGAAAAATATTAATCTAAAAAGGAAAAAAAAATCAAAGAATCTTTACCTTTCCTACGCAGAGACATTTAGGAGCAGATTGTCATATGAACAGTCTGTGTTACGCAGAGGAGAGCTGCTCATCAGGACACTTGTGTGTTCTGACCAGGTCTTACTGGCTGTGGTGTTCAGTGTCCTGTTGATCAACATCACTTTAATTGCTGTTGAAATGACTGAAGCAATTGCATATGTTAATTATCCGTATAACTGAGGTACTACAGAGTGGTGGTTCTGAGCTGTTTTAATTGATTTTTAAGATGTTCCTGGGTTTCAAATAACCACCTGCTGGAACTGCAGTAGTTCAGAAATCCCACTGTCATGCCGCATGGGATTCCTGAGGCCAGCAGTTCACAGGGTCAGTCTAACTTAAAAGCAAGTAATTTTGATGTGCACAGGATTCTAAATGTAGAATGTCAAAATATCTTTTCCCATGAAGCTCCATACCACATGAGGAACTGCTGGGCGGCTGGGGAGTGAGGATACAAACAAGTTATGGCAGGCCCAGCTCATCCAAGCCTTAACACAGTCATCTGGCTTGTTTAAAAAAGTCGCTGTATCTGTACTTCCAGAGGAGCTGGCTACGAGTCAGGCTCAATAAGGAATGCAATTTTTATGCTGACACTTTATATAACATTGGTTTCAGAGTAACGGATGTTAATGCTGCATATCATCTGCATTGTTCTGATAATGACATCAGAAAAAAACACACTGCAAATGTGTGTGTCTAGCCAGAGGGAGCTGTGATTATTTTCTGTCTATCAGGAGCATATTATTAAAATAAAGCCTCTCAGTTCCAGGTCTAGTATGAATAGCTGAGCTAGCCAAATTTATGCATCTCCACATAATGGAAGGGGTTTTAAGACTACGGCTAAACAGTGTGAATCGAATGCAGTCTGTCTTTCTTCACATGAGAAAAATTCAAACCTCTTTCAGAGTCATTTCATTGTCTGTAAGCTTGAATTTAGCACTGTGTCAATGTCCATAAATCTCTCACTTTCTGTGTTTGAAAAAAAAAAAAAAAGTGCCTTGCCCTGTGTCTGGTTAACAAGTAAATGTAATGTTGCTAATTGCTCTTCTGAAATGAGATTTTCTGTTTGAATGAACAGCTGCATTTATTAAAATGTTTCAAAGTCTCTAAATGAGGTGGTCAGGATTAACCAATGCTGTCCAATGACAATGGGCCTTCCAGTGAGATAATGGCCAGAAACAGAATATTAATTGTTCCAAGGCAAATGTGAGAATCCAAATTCTCAGCAAGGTCAGGTATCTGTTTTTAATGACCAGCTTTGTGGAACAAAGAAATTATGTCCTTTTAATTTCAAAAAATAATATTCTCCAAATTTACTTTACATTTTTCCCTGCTCCATCAAAATTCAACTTAGTAGTCCTTAGTCACATAACACAGTTGATTATTCAAATTTTTTGCGGGGGAAACAATTTATAACAAAGCAAATAATAAAATATAGAAACTGCATTTGCGAGTACTGAAAATAAATCCACAGGCAGAGGGATGCAGGCACATTTGGTTTTTGCTTCTCGTTGTTGAAGGCATGTGGAAAAGTTTTGACTTCCATAAGTGAATTGTCAACTACTGGAGGACAGATCTGTTGTAATATGTTGAACTATGTTGAACTGTGCTTAGTATCACATAATATCAAATCCTAAATTACAAACACTAAATTCTGATTTTTATTTCCAATTATTATATACTTTGCTCCATAGTCTTCAGGGAACTGAGCTTACTAGCAGTCAAAAAATGGTTATAATGTAACTTTCTGCATAGTAATTCTACAAATTTGGGTGAGGTTACAGCTCTGCAGTGCTAGCTTCAGTGCCACCATAAAAATTTTACAATAACCTGTCTTCGTGTCATGAAAATTAGCCTTTGCTTAGGACATTTGTCAGGCCACGAGAGCAACTCTTGTATCCTTAGGAACCCAGAACTTTGGAAGATCGCCTGAGCTACTGAATACTTTCCATGGTACTGAGCCATGTCAGATCAAAGTTCATCTCATAAACTGCTCTGTTTCTTTTGCAACTCCTGTTAAGAGGTTTTCAAGGCCTTTATCATACGCTCAGGGAAAGTTTTAGCACTCGTGAATAGACTTACTTGCTCTATCTGACCAGTGATGAAGAGCCTAATTCCTATGTCTCTTGTCCCACTTCTACACTGATGTAAGTCTTCTCATTTTAAAATATTTATTGCAATACAAATGAGGGCAGAATCAGCATGAACGCATAAGCCAGTCGTCATAAAGCAGCAGTATTGGCAAGCAGATACCAGTAGCTGACAGTAACTGTGTCGCAAGCATCAGGTGGAGAATTTGCTAGCTTTCTTTAATCAGTGGCTTTTTCAGGTTACTTCCTGGGTGAAAGAGTGTTTGATACAGTCTTTGAGAGTATTTGTGAATTCATGTAGATCTATGACAGTGAGCCTAAAATGCCAAGAATTTATACTGGAAAATTAGGCTGACTGTGTTTTATCAGTATTGTGATGTTTTACAAGCCTTGGTCTCTGTGTTTTTTCCACTCCCTCCTCCCCTTCCCTTCTGTACAACAGGGATTTGGGAAACAAGTGGATGTGTCATATATTGCCAAACATTACAACATGAGCAAAAGCAAAGTTGACAACCAGTTCTACAGCGTGGAAGTAGGCGACTCGACCTTCACAGTTCTCAAACGCTACCAGAACTTGAAACCTATTGGCTCTGGGGCTCAGGGAATAGTTTGGTAAGTATCAGCAGTTTTGCTTATGCTTTTAAATAGGATTTGCCTTTTGCATTTCTTCACAGTTTGCTAGCCACAGACATTGTCTAAAATTGCAAAAATAACAGTCAGGCAACAAGACATCCTGAGGCAGAAGGAGCCTAGTGGTTTGCTAATAAATTCTCCTGCTGGTGAGAATGATAGTACTAGGTTTGTTTCTCCATATAGGAAAATGTAACTAGCAAGGAAGCGGGAGAAAGATCTTATCATAATTGACAACTCTGGTGCTATTTCCAGAGGCAGTGCAAATAATATCCCAAGTAAACCCTGTAATTTTAGTCTTTGTACACTAAAAGTCACTGAGAGCAATATAGAAACTTGTCACAACCCATAGCATTCTCAAGTATTCAGAATGGAAGCCTTTCGAATCGAGGTAACTGCTAATGTTTCCTTTATTTCTTAAAAGAGACGTTGCAATGATGTGAATAATGTGACCAAAAGACACAAATTCAGTAGCTTTCCGAAGTAATACAAAAGGCTTATGGAATTCAGAATTATTATGTTCAAAAGCTGTGATATCCTGGTTGGCTTTGCCTCTGCATTTTTAGAGATGGCTCTTAAATTTCAGTGGCTTGTATTTAAATGTCTCTGTGCAGGCATTTGTTACCTGTTTAATTACGAGGCATTAGGGTAACCAACATGATCTTTTATCTATAACTTGATCAGAGATGAAGTATAATTCCATCTGTCATCTTTATCAGTGCTCTTTTCTGACTTTGATATAGTGTGTGCTACCTTACAGTTGGAGGCAATGGTAAAGCAACAGGTTCCTTAAATCTAGGGGTAAGTGGGCTTCTGTAGATCATTGGCATTGGCACTATAATTGACAGTGTAACAACAATTAGCAACACATCTTTAGGTCTCACTCTGTCACTTCCTGTGTTTAGTATACTTTGAGGCCACACAAGTCCAAAAATTGATCTAAATTATCAAGTACTTGATTTCATATCTTAAAAGACAAAAGGACTAAAGGTTAGTTAAAAAATCAGCTTTGGGAAAGAAACATACTTTGTGTTGAGTACTATTAATGTTAATTTTGCACTTTTTGTCCACTTCCATATATAGCAACAGATGTTCTTCCTACTTACTATCCTCTATTTGTTTTAGAGGAAAATCAGATTTTGTTGAACCTCTGCAACTGAATTGCTGTAATGATCAATTATGAGCAGCGAAACACCATAGAAGTTAAGCTAAATAAAATCAGTAACATCCTGTGAATTTGGCTTTCAGACTAAGAGTTGACAGGCAAAAATTAAGAATGCCTTAGGAAAGAAAATCAAATGATAAAACAAGTAAGTTGAAGTGAAAGTTAACACAAATCCTCTGAAATGGCTGAGCAGCAGGGAGAGGTCATAAAAGGCCTTTTATGGGTTGATGATACAGAAGCAGAAGTATTACATGATAGATGGGGAAGATAATAAGCATTTTTGCTTAGTAGGTGTTACATTGTAATCTACCTATCATGAGCCATAATTTACCAGAAATACATTTACAAACTATAAGCAAAGCATGAAGAATCAATGGTGAAGTGATAAATTAATGAAAAAAATTGTGAGATAAATATATATAGTTTAGCTAGGGGAAGACAATACATGATTAAAAAACCCCTTCATTTGTGTGTCTACTTGCATAATAATAATAGTAATTATATATTAATATTAATAAGTTTACATACTAAACTTAAGTAATTTAAGTTTCTACTGTAGAAACTTACAGTATTTAAACTATAGATATTTTGATGGATATAGGGTTACATCTAGAAAAAGCAGATTAATTTAAGGGAAAAAATATACTGAAAAACTGCCTATTTGTGGAGTGCTGCCAACTCTGGTGGGGGAGATATTTTGCTCTGCTCATCTTGTTCTTTTGCAAAGAGTAGTCATGAGTAGTGCCTCTATGAAAACAGAGGGAAAAACCTAGGTTATAGTTTCTTTTAGATCCAGTGGCTCTGTTTATACTTAGTGACTTCTTGTTTGAGAAGCATAACAGATCTGGGATGAAATTTTGTCACTTAGTGCCAGAATTAGCAGGAGTGTAGGAGCTGAATAGGTGATTTCTCATTGTTCCCTCTACCAAGGGCAGACACAGGATAGTTCAGAGGGGTTTAGGCTTAGACTTCTCATGGCATGCACTATTTCTGGATTTTGCTTCCAGATAATTGTAGGTAAAAGAACACTATCTGCTGGCTGGCTGGCTACCCAGCTATTGGAGATAGGTTTAGTGCATAGTGACATCTGTTTTTATGGAGTGATAAAGGTAGAGTATTACTGGTAAATGCTAACTACCCTTTCAGGACTGAGCTGCTGCCAGCAGTTGCAGCCAGTGACCTGCTTATTGACTAGTCTAAATTTTTGCAGCTTGACAAGTGGAGTCCATGCTGTGTTCCCCATGCTGGAAGAGCTGAGCTCCTGATGACTTTTCTGCTTTGTCTAGTATACTTGGCCACACAACTGTAATTCCCACATCTTGAGAAAAAAGGGCCTATTTAATAATAGATTTTTCAATAATTTGACATCAAATCTCTCAGCACCGATCAGATGCAAGATATTCCATGCCAAGGACTGCCTCAGCACTAACTTCAGGAACAGAATCCACTTGCTAGCAACAGCTTCCTTCTTGGATGCGGGGCCCCACGTGCCCAGCACGCTTGCTGCCTTAGCACCTTGCCAGATATACTTGGACAGGCAAGCTGTCTGCAGCCCAAGAGTAGTAGATGCAGATTGTAGATGCAGAGGGAGATGGAGGAGAGAAATTATGCTTTTCAGGCTACTCTGGAAGCTGGTGTTGCAGGGTTCCTAGGCAAAGCCACAGAGTACTGAAATCTTTCTCATACAATTCTATAAATAGATGTCAACATAAGCAGGAGAATTTCAGTGGAAAATAATTCATGTCATGCAACAGAAGCAGGCATGGGAAGTGGGGAATGTGGTTATGAAAGAAGTTTGGACTTGATTTCACTTGATTATTCTGAAAATTACATCAAAACCAAAATAATTTTCTTGATATGGAAGCATTAAAGTTATTAATGTCTTCAGGGGAAGATAATTATTAAATTATGTGAAAAAGTGAAAGCCATATGGTGTGAGTGTTAGTTATAATTGTCATTGTGCTCATGTGAAATAATTATAAACTCGGTGAGAAAGTGGTATTGGCTGTAGACGTAGTCCATTCAGTACCTTTGGAAATTAATTGTGGGAGCTTTCAATGGGATTTGTGTTAATTATGTTCACAAAATTATTTTTGCCAGCAGGAACAAAGCAAGCTGCTTGGAATCTCTTGAGCAGGGAAGTTCCTCTTCACTCTGCAAAAACTACTCTTAATGGAAGTATGGTCTGTTTGCTCACTGTACATCACACTGACATCTGTGAGAAAGACTATATAGGGTGTGTTTGCATAAAATCTTCATGTTGTTATAGGCATGATGACAATGGGACATAGCTGAAGCAGGGCTTGTAGTTTATTAGACCAAGCTGTAGTTGTAAAAACTATGCAGGCTTTTAACTGCATGAGTTGATCTTCAAATCTGTGATAGAAACAGAAAACGTCAAAGGTAAAATGAGTTGAGAACAGTTTTCTGAGTTTAATTAGATACACACCATTTAAACCACTGAGAGAAGAGATAGTTAATACCCCTCTGCAATTTTGGAGGGGAGTTGACAACTACCTTGTTTTACAAGGGGGAGAGAGAGAGAGAGACAGGTCACTTTCAGCCTGTGGGTACGGATGGGTTAGATGAGGGTGGAGGGAGAGGAATTCTCATGTTCCATAAAATCAACAGAAATATGCTGAGATTGGAGTGGGTGTTTCTTTGTGTTTTAAATGAATGCTTTTTGCCTGGAAACAAGGCAATTGATCTGTAGGTTTTCTGCTGTGGTTTGCAAGCTATCATTTTTTATATTGCCTGTGATATTTTTGATACTGCCTACGATGTCTAGAAAAATGATGTTGTATAGGAATATTTCAAAAGCAATTTGAAGGGGCTGTGATACTTTTTGAATTTATGACAGAAGCAAGGGTGAAGTCATTTTCCATGGCAGGTAGTGAAGACAGCACTTAGAGGCTTGAGGATACAAGTAATTAAAATCTTAGAAGCAGCTTATGAAGACATTTGGCCTGGTTTACGACCACATTGGTGCCTATACCTCTGTGAATTATCAGGAGAAAGTGTTAGCTTTGAAGACAGAGTTGTCTGGGTGAGTATCAAATAGATAAGTCTGATGATGTCTTTCAGCTGAAAACCTGAATGTTTATCTTGCTCTTTTCTGAAGAGTGAAGACGGACTTTCATGCTGTATGATGTTGGGATGTGGTCTAATGACATCAGCTAGACCAGAGGAGTGTTAGCTGGGAAGTGCTTTATGCTATCTAGTTTATGCAAGAGGTTTTTGTGTTTTGGAGTAATGTTTGGGGGGAAGGGAATGGGAGCAGGAATGATGGTTTGAGGATAGTTTTGAAGAGTCTTGGTAGCTCTTCAGTGAATGCATTATAAATTTGGAATGATATCTCATCTGCAAATATAGAGGAGACTATAAATATATTCTTGAAGTAGTAAATTGGGCAATTTGTTGTGGGTTTTTTTTCTTGGAATTAGTAATTTGATTTGATGATATCTTTGAGCCTGAATATGAAGGAGATTGCAGACTCTTTTTGTGTTACCTGTAACAGGTAGAGTCAGCAAGTCAACTGATAGCTTGCTATGTTGCCTAAGGTTACCGTAGGTTCTCCTTTGCTGATTTAATTGTAATTTGGTGGTTGAATCTTAAGGAGTGCAGAGTTCTTTCAGATCGGCATGTTGTGATGGTGGTGCTTGTTCTGGCTTGTATAACTGCTGATTCTTTTTCCAAAGTAATCATAGAACCATAGAATCAATTAAGTTGGAAAAGACCCTGAAGATCATTGAGCCCAACCATTAACCTAACACTACCAAGTTCACCACTAAACTGTGTCCCTAAGTGCCACATCTATGCATGTTTTAAATACCTCCAGGGATGGTGACTCAACCACTTCCCATAGTGTTCAAAGGCCGGAGGAGGAGTGTGACAGATATTGTCCACTACAAGATGTCTGATATGAAGCTTTTTTGTTGCTGTTCTTGGAACTATCATAGGGAAGTGTCCTGTTGTGTCATGATACTGGTAATGGAAGTTTTTTTTAAGATGGACTTGGCTAAAACTTCCTCTGATTCTCTGTATATTCATGTATTATATATACTAAGACAATTATTATAGGGAAACCTCTTCCATCCTATAGAGCTCTGGTGAAGGTCTTTGAAGATATGAACATAGTCCATCAATAGAACCACTTAAAAATAGATTCTAATTTGACTACCTTCTGTGTGGAATGTGCCTGTAAATGATGAAGAGGATCGGATCTTTGAGTTTGCAAAATCACTTGAACTCTTTTGTATGATGGTTATCCTTCATTTCTGGTTTTGTGTAGCACAATTGACTCCTGATCTCAGTATAAGGTTCTAAAGTGATATTGCAATGGGAATAATGGTAAAAGCCATAGAAAAGAGGACCTGACACTTCTGAGCATAATCAATTCTGAGCCCACACTGATCAAAGAAGAAGAATAGTCTATGCTTTTGTTACAGTGCAATGGAAAAGGGACAGAGAATAGTGGACATCTCAGTATCTTACGGTTAATGCACAACCTTATTTGTATTGTTTAGTTGGACACTAGTTTATTAAAGTTCTTGAGAGATCAATATATTTCTCCATTGTGACCCTGCTGTCCTAGTAATATTGTTTTTGTTTCTTTATGCCACTGAATTGAAATACTATATTCCTTGATAGAGATCAGCATTTCCACTTGTATAAACTAGCATAGTTCCATTGAAGTTCAGAGGTGTTCTCATTGTGGGGTAGATCACTAATTTTCCTCAGAAGAGGAGAACAAAGAATACGTGTCATTCAGACAAAAAATGAAGTGAACCATGTACCCAGATATGCCTAGAATTTCAGTGGCCCTGAAGAGAGTGGAAATGTTAATTTTGTCAGTCCCAGTCTCTCCTGTGAATCAGTACCGAGCATATGTCGTGAGTTCAGTTACTTGCATTTCAGTTACACAGTCACATCTCGCAGACTTTTTGTGCTTAACATTCTGTCAGCTGGCACTCCAGATTTATCCCGTTCTGTTAAAGATTCTCCAAATTGTGTCCATTAGTTCAGCTTGCGTTCTCTTTCTCATGCTGTTGTGTGCTTTGCTGATGTGCTTTGACGCTCCGCTCCTGAGGAGGTTTTTGAAGACAACCTTCAGAGATTTTTACAAGTGTTTTGTGAGAGAGTAATGTAGAAAATAGCTGTCAGTGTGTACTGTGAACTATTACTGTACTGTTAGTGAAATAAGCATGTCAATTTAAACAAATTATTGGGTGTTTCCCAGTGCTAATATAATCTCTTACAATGGCAACATCTGATGAGATTTATTTTTTTTTCTCCTGAGAATAATTGGTTTAAACTATTGCCAGAATATTTTTTCTTCACTTTGGGAAGTTCTTAAATGTTGAAATACCCACAAACTCAAAGCGAGTTTCAAGCCTCACTCATTCATTCATTTGTACGTTGCAGGATTTTTCTCCAACTACCAATTTGCATTCGCATTGTAGTATTCTTTGGATTTTCTAGCATGCTGTTGCTCTGAAATGCCAAAAATTTAACTGCGTGTATTCGGCCATTGATCACCATCTGATGTACATCTAGAACAGTACATTCTGGTTTGTTCTCATATATCTATGCCTTGATTCTTCAGAAAGAGAACAATTTCCTAAATGTATTTGGAATCTGAATGACCAGCATGTGAATTTTAAGGTGCTGAGAATCTCCCAGTGGGAACAGCAAAGATTGAGTATCTCTGTGGATTTGAGCTCTAGAATATTGAGTGAAGGTGCGTATCTGAGTTGGTCAGATTTGTGTTTCTTAAGGTGATGTTATTAGAATTTGCATAGTAACACATATTCAGAGACAGTTTGCTTGGACAGGGGGTGAGAGGAGACAGCAATGTCTTGCAATGCTCTTGCTAATGACTCAGCAAAGAACTTAGCTTGAATGTGGAGAGACTGCCACTAGGATCATAGGGAACAGCTATCATATGTCAAACTGTACATAACACGTCTGAAAAATGAGACAATTGTTTTTAAGAATAAGCAGCTTCTATTCCATGTTTGCTTTGATTCTTACAACTTCTTCTATCTACTAGTATCTTTAAAAGAAGCAAAAAAAGGTATATATCCAGTAGCAGTGCATGAAGACACCTGAGGCAGGAAGAAGACCTGGTTTTATATGACAGGGGTACCTCAGATGTAATGTTTGAGCAAGAATTGTTGTATCTTTTTTTTTTTTAAAAGGTCTGATGTAATTACTTGCAAAAAATATTTCTCAAGTTTTTGTAATGTCCTTTTTCTATCTAACTGCAGAGATTCTTGGTAGGCAGGAAGTCACCACATATTTCATGTTTGTCTTCTCAGGTTTCCTTTCCCTTTGCTAGTACACAGAAATCTAAAATGTAATTTAGGTTCTGGTAATCACAAATGATATGTAATAAAACATGCCACAGTATGCTCTCCTAGCAAAAAGATCTGGGTCTCCGTCTCTAAAATATTCAGACTGCCTATATTTCTGACTGTGCTTTTTCTTCTTTTCTCCTTAAAGAACTTGTATAGTTTCCATGACTACAGTAGTTAAGCAGGCAAAATCTATTCCAAATTTTCTCTCTGCAAGTTTATGAAAACAAATGTAAATACGCTGGTGTAGAAACTATCTCTGCACAACCTGTTTTTGTGAACCCTGACAGCAATACTCACTTTATTTGGTCATAAACCACAGTACTGTAAAGGCACTGTCAGGCTCATTTGAGAGCGTTGACACCCAGGATTTTGGGTTGGATCAGTACAACTCTTAGGTATAGAGCAGGTTTGTTCATAGCCATGACTGGATAAGCATCTATGATCCTGTTAGAGCCATTAAAAAATTATCAGCTGTTTGTAAATGCTGTGGCTGCAGAGAAGTAACTGATGTTTGTGTAACTTAAGCTCTTTCTGTGTTGGCTAATTAAAAACTCAATTTAATTTACACTTTTTGCTATCAGGCAAAAAGTAACATTTTATACCTCCCTTTACAGATGTCAGGCACACCTCTGCTCCTACCCAGTCAAAAGCCTCCTTTTGGTCACTGCCAGATCTCCCTTTTCTCACACTTGTTCTATCTCACTCCTACGCTTCGACATAGATTTTTTTTGCAAGACTGTCCTTGCTTCTCCTGTTGTGTCAGATTGTCTGCCTGGAATTCATTTGCTGAATTTTGTTCAAAGAGGAAATCAGGGTTGGAATGAACTACTGTCAGTGCATTGCAGCCATTCCTTAGCTGAATTCAGATTTATCTTTTTATTTCATTCACTTGAAATCCTGTCACCACTAAAATGAAGACTGTTGCATCATTGTAACTGATTACCATGTGTTTAACATGAGAGCAACTGCACTAAACACTTCTGTTCCCTCTTAGGGACAAGAGATTTCTTCTGTGATAGAATAGCTATGACCATATGGAAGGAGAGAGGTAGGGCTGTAGGACAGAGCATCTAAATAAAAGGGCAGTTGTCAAACCAAAGAAGCAATGGAACCAGAAATAAAAAAAACTGGAACCAGTCAGCAAGGAAATGTAGCTCAGATAATTCAGTTTTCTCTGTTGATACTTATTCTCTGACATTAATGTGGTCTACAGATTTTCACAGTGCTTCACAGAAAGCAAAAAGTTGTCCCTTGTCCCAAAACCTGCTCTCCTTAGACAATCATAAAAACCAGTGACAGCCAAAAAAAATTGGAATATAATAGAAGTTGTGCAAAATAGACAATATGAAACAAGAGATTGTGTATGAAGCCTAGGTGAAATTTGTGAGCAATGTGAGACATACCTGGCATGACATGAGTGGGAAAACTCACCAGAATGGGCAAGACTTAGTGATAAAGAGAGACACAGTTAGGAAGGGAAGCAGAGAGGATAAAGGCTCAAAGGCAGGAGTGGAAAGCAAGTGGCAAACAGGCCATTGAGATTTTTTGTGTTTTGTGGGATTTTGTTGGGGAGGTTTGGTTGGTTTGCTTTGCTTTTGCTTTTTTTCTTTTCTGGATTTATGGTGTTACACTTTTCCATGCAAAACTGGTTGGTGCCCATTTACAAACTGAAAGTAAATTTTGTAGCTCTGGAGTTGCTAATTCACGATGAGCCACAGAAGGGGGTAGCATTTCTGATTCAAACAAAAATCTTGTTTTAAAATTGTGTCAGAGCATCTACATCTTGAAATTTCTGGTGTAAAAGGGAAACCCAAAAACCTAAGTAATTTTTAATTTTGTTCCTGTTGAACAAAGGCATTTTGGCTTGTTATACAGCAGGTAAGACATTTTGTATCCTTACAAACCCTCAGTTTTACCTGCTAGCATCTTACCTGTGTCAGAGATGTCCCTCAGTATGAGAGACTGTAGATACAGAATTACCCCAGTTGGACAAGAGAGTACCGAATGAGTTAGAGCAACCTGGGTTGGTTGAGTTAGTGTCAGCATAGGGGCAGGCTGTGGACTGACCCTTTGGCTGGGAGGGTAAAGGTGACATATGTGGCAGCATTGGCTTTCTTCTCTCCCTGAGCAGCACCAAGTGATGTTTTGGCATCTCTGATCTTCTGTTTCTGTCTGCTTAGAATAGCCTTGTGGAGATTGCAGGATTAGTTTTGGGAAACTAGAACCTGAGTAGCCTTTTAGGGTTAACCTTTTTACGTTGACTTTTTTTCCTTCAGTGATGATCACTTTGCAGATGATGACTTGCTGACAATACGATTTTAGTGTTTGGTTGAATTTTGATTTTTAATCAGTTGAGAAATGCAGCGAGAAAGGTTGTGAAATAGTGTTTCTTTTTCTCCAAACTGACAGCTTTGTTCTGTTTGTCAGGCAAGTCAGCAAGTCTTTTAAATTATAACTGTGAGGTGGCTATGGAAGATAGTAGATGTTTTCTATTTCAGTTTGTAGGTCCAAAAATAACAGATTTATCATGTGACTGACAGTTTGAATGTGCTAGGTACTCAACTTCTGCAGGTGCACAGACTCTGCCTCAATGTCTGCATTTCCCTCATCTTGTTAATTGCCATTAAATGAGGAAACTGGACTTTTTCTGGCTTTGCTGTTTTGATGCTTGACACAACTTGAAAACTGTCCAAAGTTTATATATCCTGCTGACAGTTCAGAGCACTGAATGTGAGATCACTTTGCCAGATTCAGTGTCTTATACCCATTCTTCAAATACTGGGCAAACATTTACTCAATATGGTTTAACTACAAATCATGCTTTAACTTCCTTTGCCCATATATTTTCTGCCACTGAATATTGATAGGGAGCCCCAGCTCTGATCCATTTTTCAGATTTTTACCTTGCTCTGACTTCAGTAAATCCTTGAGCATACAAAGAGTGAGTAGTGTAGCATACTTTGGAAACCACAAGATTGTCATCTCTTACCTGTCACGCACGTAAGGGAAAGCATTTTAGCCTAGAGCCCTTTTAAAGCAGAATGGAAAAAACACAAACCCTTGGCTTCTTTCACTGACCAGATTGAATTTTCTAGGCTGGCAGTTAACAAAAGTTATTGTCAGCTAGCAGACCATATAGTCAATTAGTGACAAGAGAAATGCAGAACCAGAAAGTACTGCCTGACCAATCTCATAGCCTTCTGTGATGGCATGACTGGCTGGGTGGATGAGGACAGAGCCATGGATGTTGTCTACCTCGACTTCAGCAAGGCTTTGGACACCGTCTCCCACAACATCCTCATAAGCAAGCCTAGGAAGTGTGAGTTAAATGAGTGCACAGTGAGGTGGATTGAGAACTAGCTGAATGGCAGAGCTCAGAGGGTTGTGATAAGCAGCGCAGAGTCTAGTTGGAGGCCTGTAGCTAGCGGTGTGCCCCAGGGGTCCATACTGGGTCCAGTCTTATTCAACATATTCATCAATGACCTGGATGAAGGGACAGAGTGTACCCTCAGCAAGTTTGCTGATGATACAAAACTGGGAGGAGTGGCCGACACACCAGAAGGCTGTGCTGCCACTCAGCGAGACCTGGACAGGCTAGAGAGCTGGGCAGAGAGGAACCTCATGAAGTTCATCAAAGGCAAGAGTAGGGTCCTGCACCTAGGGAGGAATAACCCCACGCACCAGTACAGGTTAGGGGTTGACCTGCTGGGAAACAGCTCTGCGGAGAAGGACCTGGGAGTCCTGGTGGACAAGCTCTCCATGAGCCAGCAGTGTTCCCTCATGGCCAAGAAGGCCAATGGTATCCTGGGGTGCATTAAGAAGAGTGTGGCCAGCAGGTCGAGGGAGGTTATCCTGCCCCTCTAGTCTGCCCTGGTGAGGTCACGTCTGGAGTGCTGTGTCCAGTCCTGGGCTCCCCAGTTCAAGAAAGACAGGGAACTACTGGAGAGAGTCCAGCGGAGGGCTATGAGGATGATTAGGGGACTGGAGCATCTCTCCTATGAGGAAAGGCTGTGAGAGAGCTGGGTCTGTTCAGCCTGGAGAAGAGAAGACTGAGAGGGGATCTCATCAATACTTACAAATATCTAAAGGGTACATGTCAAGAGGATGGGGCCAGACTCTTTTCAGTGGTGCCCAGGGTCAGGACAAGGGGCAATGGGCACAAACTGGAACACAGGAAGTTCCATCTGAACATGAGAAAAATCTTCTTTATTTTGAGGGTGACAGAGCAGTGGAACAGGCTGCCCAGAGAGGTTGTGGAGTCTCCTTCTCTGGAGATATTCAAAACGCAGCTGGACATAATCCTGTGCAACCTGCTCTAGGTGATCCTGCTCTAGCAGGGAGGTTGGACTAGATGATTTCCAGAGGCCCCTTCCAATCCCTACCCATCTGTGATTCTGTGAAAAGGATTCTACAACTGAGTCACTCTGAGAGCCAAGTATAAAGAAGTAGCAGAGTATATACAGATGAGAAGTATGTAAACATACTTCATATTCAGCATCCTCATGAATATTTTAGTCACCAGGCAAACTAAAAAGGCATCCATTACGAGAGGCATGCCAGGCGATATGTGAACAGTATAGCTGTTTCCACATTGCCTTTCCTACTGTATCCCTGCACCGTATTTGTGAGTGAGAATGGCTATGGGAAAAGAGTTTATCTTACATCAATATACAGAACTGATCAGTGGATTCCAAAATAGTTCTTGTTAGGGCATCACCAGCTCATGTAATTAGAAAGATTACAATGAGGTTCAAGCTGCAGATGAGAAAGTCACAGAGATATTTGTGTGTACAACTTCAGCCAAAAGAGCATAATCTTGCACATCTGAATTGTCAGCTCAGTCAAGAGATTTTGGTCTATGCAAGATGTGGAGCTTCTGTATACACAGGCTTGTGGTTTGTGGTGGTGATGGAGCTGGAGAGGATAGTCATCTTTAAAAACTGCTAGATGGAAAAGCACTTTGTTAACATGAACAAATTTGATACTTTTATGTCTGGAATTGTTTTAAAAGAAGATATCAGCAGAGCAGGTTCAGCCTAGTAGCAGAAAAATTTGTCAGTAAGGAGTTGAGGGCAAGTTTTACTGCAGATCCTCCTTTTTCTTAATAGATTCCAGCTTGTGGTTCCTCTTTTTCCAAGCAGTTTTCCAAGCACGTAGCTTCTTTTGCCACATAGTGAATTATTTTGTTATTTTACAGTTTTACCCAGTAATACAATTGGTGAAATTATAATATAGCACATTTGGAGCAATCAGTGACAGATGTTGAGTCAACTTTTAATGTAAATATGTTTACTAAAAATAAGCATTCCAGCCTTTTTTTTTCTGTGCAACTTCTTTTACATTGTCTTATGTATGATGGCTCGATCATCTTCCTTCAGACCACCCATCTGAAAATTTGGCAGATAAGAGCTGTCTCAGCATGACTGAATTGTAAAATAGATTTCACAGCAAAGTTTTCAAATCTAGTTGCCCTCAGAAATACAAATTCATTGTGCTTCCTGGTTTATTTTAGCTGGAAAGGGCTGCTTGGCTTTGACATTTCAGGCAATCACTGTGGTGCTTTAAACAGAATGAGTAATATGGATTCAAAATTGGACTGCAGATGTCAAAGATATGAAAATTATAATATTCTAATCCTTTATGGGTGACAGTAAAGGGACTGGATAAGTTGTGGGCTTGGACTTCGTGTTTGCCTTTTTAAGAACAAGCATGAGTGCATTTGGATCTCTGAACAACTTATTTAAGGTCATAAATATGTAGGCATACACGATCACAGATTTGTCTGGGGAAAGAGTCCTGTTGAAGTAGTTTCTTCTAGCTGTGGTGAAGGTTTGTCTGTTTGACTCCCGTTTCAATAAGCACGGTTATGACAGGACATGTGAGCAGTGGGGGTTTTTGGGTGATGGGGTTTTTTTTGTAATTTCCATACATTTTCAGACAGAAATGTGTGTAGAGCTCTTTAAATCACCTTTTCTTGTTTAATGTATGGATTATCAGAGAGATTTGGTCTGATTTCTGAAAAAATGTAGCTCAACTAAAACATATTTCCATTTAACCAGGGCCTTTACAGAGCTGTATTTTGCAAGGTGGGAAATAGAATAAGCATGTGGTAGTGAAGTGAGGAAACCTGTTTTAAAATGCTACAGTAATAATTTCAGTGACACTATAATGAAATAATATAGGAGACGTGGACATTTTTTAGTCAAAATGTGCCACATATGCTGTTCTCTGTTCTAAAATATTTAATATCTAAATGTAAAATCTATATTATCAATTGGACAATAAACTTCTTCATTTTCAGAGGACTTTATTTCAGTATCAGAACTGTAAGTCTTACAAGTGAAGTTTGAGAGCAAGCATTTTCTAGTGCAGTACACTAAGAGTGTCGAGCAGCAGAGAGCAAGACATATCTTTTCTGTTTTTAACTGGATTTTGTCTGCCATAAATTTATCAAATATATGAAAGCATGTGTACACTGAGCGGTGGGCCTGATACTCTAAGAGTTTTCTTTGAAAAGAAGACTGTCTTTCCTCATGAAACACTGAAATGTAAAATAGAGCCACACATTTTGAACTTTTGTCTTAAATCATGCAGTTTTAATGGTACGTCTTGGAAGTTTAAGTGCTCCAGAATTCACTGAATAATTTTGACAGCAATGTTGAATCCTCATTCAAGGACTAGGAAGATAATCCAAACCAATTCACGCTGTCCTCTCTCACGTTACTTCATTCCAATACAGGATAAGAGATCACATGTTGAATATTTGGCAGTGAGTTACCTTGCTTTGGCTGCAGAGAGGGGACCTGCTCCCATTTAAAATGTGCTGAGGTGACAGCTTAGTTGAACCTTTCTTTTTGTCTTTGCTACTTAGGTTTCATGTCATCTTGGCATGTGAAGGGGCTCCAAAGGGCACCAGCTGGAGCACCTTGCTGGCAAGGTGTTTGCTGCAGCAGGATGCCTGTGTTTGACTCCCCTGCTGCGCTTCATCACGTGCAGTCTTTGCTGCCCCATGTAGTGCAGGAAGGAACAGAATGTTTTGAGCTCAATCAGTAATCTCTGCTGTGATGAGGAAGCTCACGGAAGGTCTTGGAGGCTGATTTATTTATTCTGTGAAATGTCCATGGTGATAGTAAAAAAGTAAATGATGACTTGGGTTGCAGCTGGGGAGGCAGCTCAATTGTATTTCCTAATCCAACTGTTACCAGCTGATTGCAAGAAGCTGTGAGCTGATGGAAACTCAAAACAAATAGCTGGAACTGTACGGTAACAGCAGCCATCTATTATGAAACTATGTTGGTCTCCTTAAGCATCAGCTCTGGATATTGTCTCAGAGGCCACTGAATTTCTCTGCATTTTGAGAAGAAATAGACCTGATCCAAAGTGTAGAGTAGCCATTCCTGACAAGTCTGCAACTCATTAGGGTCATATTGGTTATTTTCTGGGTTTTCAGCACACAGGCTTGGTTCCAAACCTAGTAAGGACATTGAAAGGCTATTGTTCATTACAGTGGCCTTTGACTTGTACTGTTTGGGGGAAACTGCTTCTGCATGTTGGTGCACATATGGAATTCTTTTCTTTTACGTCGTTTTCCTGGAAAACATTCACTATTTTTAAAGATACTTTCTGAAGAGAAGTTTTCACTCTAAAAAAATTTATTTTTTTCTGTTTAAAAGTAGTTATTGAATAGAGGAATACGCACTGTTTGTAAATTGAAATGTATCAATGTCTGCCTTTAGAAACTCAAAATTACATATCAAAAGGAGAAAAAATGTAAGAATGAGGTCTAATTTCATTCTAATTTCATTCTAAAATTTTGACTGATAAGTGAGGTCAACATAAAAAGCAAAGAAAACCCACAAAAAAGTGTTACCAGAATACACTTTAAAATTTGCTTAAAGCAAAATAATTTTTTCACTCTTTTTGTTAGAGTACTTGTCTGAAATGGGACCTTAAGTAGAGAGAAGAAGAAGCACCTAAGATATTTTATGGTTAAAGTTTCATAAACCACTTTTACAGAAATTTTGCTTGATACAGGAAAAAGAGATTTGGCTCTTGTCATTCTTAAAAATGACTTCTTCAAAAAGTGCAGTAGTGATATTTATCTGAAACTAAGGCCAGGGAGTCTGAAGTCCAAGAAATTACTGTGAAAAGTATTTATATATACATCCACTTATGCTCTTCTTTTTATGTATATGTGTATATACATTTAGATGTGTATCTGTGTGTGTATATAGAATATGTTCTGCTCCATATATCAGTGGTGATTGTTGAGGATGAGCTATCATTAGCATTCTTGTTAAATGTGATTTTCAAGGTTACCAGTGCTATCTGCTGATGGAGATGTCAGCACTAAATAATCAGGGTATTTCAAATAGATCAGTGCTTTGTTTAACAAGATGAATTTGAGCTTTTTTTCCGGCTTGCTATGCTGGGATGAAGGAAATAAGGCAAAATGCTAATGTCAGTAACAAAACTACCTTTACTTAGAAAGATCAAGTAATGCAGATATAAATAGCAGTGATTCATAATAAACCAAGTTGCAGCTGGAGTCTTTCTGGAGGAAGACAGAGATGACCAAAGTTTGACACTTTAGAAAGTGGGTGTAATATTAAGTAGCTTTTCATATTTGTCACTATATATATATATATATATGTGGTGATAGGTAAGAGGAACAGTGTCCCTTGGATTTCTACAACATTCAGTGAAGAGGCTTTCTTCATATAGAGAGCTGCTTGCTGAGATTGCTGAGAGTCTCCATTTCACAGCCTGCCTCAGGAGGCTGGGAGCTTCCCTTCCTGTTTCAGGCTTCCATTCCATCATCTGAGAGCTAATAATAGTACTTTAATGAAGTAGTGGCTTGAGAAAGGGTAAGCATCTTGAAAAGGATGTGTGTGCCCCATCTGAAGAATCCTGAAACTAAAGACTATTGAAAATTTCCATTTGTTATCCTAGGAACCCATCTCTAAGAGTTGATTTAAACAATATGTGTTTTCTGTGGGTTTGGCAGTCTGTTCTGGGGTAGAATATCATGCAAATGATAAATGTTAAGTTTCATTGTTGCTTAAAAGAGCTATTCCTGTATGGGAAGAATAATTTTAAGTATTTACTTGGTAAGTGTCTATTGAAATAGAAACTTGGACATGAAACTAGAATGCTTTTCTTTGCTTTTTGAAATAGGTATAAAAATGAATCCCTGGTTCTTTAAGTGTATGATAACAGAGCATTGCTCACCGATCATTACAGTCTGAACTCACATACAGTATTAGTGGTAAATGATGATCTAGGTTTGTGTAAATCTAACTAGAATGAGTTTCATTTATTTCCTTTTTTTCTTTTCCCCTGCTGAAGTCAGCAAAGAGTCTTGTTAAATAGCTTTAATTACATATATCTCTTGGTAGTCATGAATTTATATTCTCATCTGGCTAAAATTTTTTATCTCTCCTAAATAGGTTCGTTTCAAATTATTTACAGTTTAAGAAGGCATTTTTAACACTAACATTTACCTTGCCAAACTAGCTGTAAACAGAATTTATAGGGAGTTTATTTACTACATTTTCTGTCTATACAGCTGCCAGAGATGTGGTAGTAAACTTGGAGGATTTTTCTGAACTCACGTTGCAGTAAAACTATCATTTTATTACAAGACCGGGGTGAATTATAGTCTCTGTTATAAAAAAGGGCAACTGTATAAATTAAAAAAATAAATTCATAGTTGAGCAAAAGCTGTTATGATAGAGTTTCCAGAGAAAGAATCACAGGCTTTTAGATGCAAGTCCAGTCTCTTATTGGAGATGTTGAAACTGACTTTCACGCTCAGCCTTTTCATAGCAGTTCACAGACACTCATTACTCTCTCTCTCTTATTCCTGCTCCCTTGAGTCACCTGTTTATACAGCCACTCTTCTGCCAGTGATTGAAGTTTGTCTTAAGAAGGCTGATATATCATCAATACTAACCTTGGTGTCCCAAGGTAAGGATTTTGTGTAGCAAGGACCAGAGAGAGGACCTACATGTGGTATCTGTAATTTCATTGTAGTAAAATGCGTAGTTGGCTGTCTGTAAACAAAAGCTTCTCTCTGGTGAATAGAAAAAAAACCCATCAGTGCTATTAATTTACTCAGTGCAATGAATTTACCTATTGACTTCTTGAAGTAGTTGGACACCTTCCATTTGATAGAAGACAATGATAGAACTGGAGTCAAGATCCTTGTATATCAAAGTAAATATCCCTGTACAAAGGATTACTTTAGTTGTTTTATTTTCCTCCACAGTATGTAAAGGACTGGGAATGGATCATAAAAGCCAAAGGCTTAAGAAGCCTTTGGGTTTTATGATTTTAGATGGATGCTTTTTTATCTCTTGCTTTGACGGTGAGAGAAAATTCAGAAAAGCAAATGGAGATCAGAAACTGGAGAAAATGGCTGCCCAGACAAACTTTCAGTGTTACTGTTTTCTAACTCCTAGTCAGTGATTTTATGATGTAACTAATGAGATTAAAAAATGAGAAAAGATTATTAAAAATATTCAAAGTACTCTTACATAGCTCAGATGAGTCTCATGTAGGCTTTTCTTCTTAGAAGAAGTTGGATGATCAAGGAATATGGATTAGTGGAGGGATCTGTCTGCTGAAGTATATTTGCAATATATGTCCATGAATGATAGAGACAAAACATTTAACTGTTGAAAGATGATGTCTTTTAAACCCTTTGGCTTTTCATGTTATTTATTCAATACTTTCTTAATGGAATTAAGGGGTATTTTAGTTGTGGCCTTTATGATGCCCTGTGGCTGAAGTAAGTGAGAATGAAAGACACAATTCTTACAGTTGCTACAGGAGGTTTGCTTTCTGCTATGTACTATTAGGCTGTAAATCACACATTTATTCCTCCTAATGTAAGGTTTAGTTGAGTGAAATTCTCTGGCCAGAATGAAGTCAAGTAAGATTGGATCTTTGATAGCCTTATTACCTCAGCTGCTTCATATATGCTTTAACTAGTGAGTGCAATACCTTTGTTTATGCATGATATTACCTGGGTCATAAAAGTTTTATGCCTTATTAATGAATAAGAGAAGAAAGAATTGTTACCAAATGACAGAATGGGATGATGTTGGAGAGCACCTAGTCCAGCCCACCTGTTCAAACCAGAGTCAACTAGAGCAGGTTGCTCAGGACCACTGGAAGAGTCTGGCTCCATCTTCTTTACTGCTCCCACCAGATACTTAAGAACAGTGGTTAAATCGGCACCCCCCCCCTCCCCCGAGCCTTCTCTTCTCCAGGCTAAACAACCCTAGCTCACTCAGCCTCTCCTTGTATGACAGATGTTGCAGTCCCTAATCATCTTCATGCTTCATCAGTGGAATTGCTCCAGTACAGCTCTATCTTTCTTGTACTGGGGAGCCCAGATCTGGACCCAACACTCCAGATGTGGCCTTAGTAGCACTGAGCAGAGCAGGAGAATCACTTCCCTTGACCTGCTAGCAACAGTCTTCCTAAATGCAGCCCAGGATGCTGTTGTCCTTTGCCATGAGGGGACATTGCAGGCTCATGTTCAGCTTGTCCACCAGGACCCCTGGGTCCTTCCCTGCAAAGCTGCTTTCCAGACTGTCGGCTCCCAAGCGTGTAATGATGCATGGAGTTATTCCTCCCCAGGTGCAGGACTTGGCATTTCACAGTGTTGATAATTTGGGAAGATTCAGTATGTTTACTTTTTTCTATAAATTAACATTTTGATCTGAAATAGTTTCACTATGAAAATGTTAAAATGGAACTTCCTGACAGTTTCAGACTACCCACAAGGACAGTCATGAGAACTTTTTTTTTTTTTCCTCTGAACATATTTTCAGGGAAAATCCCACCATCCTGCCCAAATGTCAACAGTGGACTAAAGCATTCTTCGCAAAACTCCTCATCACCTTTAGCAAACAATTATTCTTATTTATGGGATGCATTTAGTGTGTTATTTATGCAGGAGTAGTGTAATTGAAATATTTCTTATTCTTCTCCACCTATGTAATTTCCAAGACATATGTTGCCAACACTTTTTTACTTATTTAGAGCACTTGCACATTTTTGTTGGCTTTCTGACTAAGCCTCTGATGCTTGCATGCTTTCTGCTCTGTACTTCATCAGTAACTCTGTACATGAATGTCAGTGAATGTCTACAATAAGCAGAAATTAATAAGACAAAAAATTACAGGATTTTGAATATTTAATGCTTTAAAAAGTCATTATTTTTAGAACAACTAGTGGTTTGATTGATTTGTCTTTTGGGAAATACACTGTTGCTCTTCATGGAGTAGCAGAAAACGTGTCATGCCTTTCCTCTTTCTTGGTAAAAGGGAGGATCAGGAAGAGGGTCTGAGGACTGTCTTTTTGGGAATGTTTCAGTGTGTTTTGTGAAATGTAGAAGTCAAAATTTGTGTAGTCAGATTTGAACCACCAAAATAAGTGTTTCAAATTCATAGGTGGTGAAGATTATCAAAATAACTGAAGGTTGTACAAAACATTTAAAAGTTTAAGGAGAATTTTAGGAGCCCAGCTTTAAAAGCCCACTTTGCAAACCAGAGCCAGTATTTCTTCATGTTTTCAAAATTTTTAACTTAGTGTATGTAACAATTTTTTTCATTATCAGAAGGAAATGGTAAAGAAATTTTGTGAAATGGTTCTGTTTCTAGGTATGTTATTAGAATTGGATTATATGGTCTTGAAGAATGATTGAACAAATTGATTCCATGAGAAATATCGTAAGGAAAATACTAACTAGGTATTATCTAGATAAAAGTGGGCAATTGTTCATTGAGCCACTCAGTGGTGTCCTTAATCATGACAGAAGCAAAAGCCTCTCCACTGTACCCAATGCACAGAGAGTTGTTTTATAAAACAAATTTTTGTCTCATCCAGTTTTTATTGTATTTTTATTTGAAGTTACTTAATTTTTTTTCCCACCCCTTGAAAATAAGTGTTAATTTCCTATGGAACTGGAGTTCAGAAGTAGTGATGCATGCTGTCTTCTGCTGATGTGGTGGTACATGTTTCCTTTTGATGTCTTCTTTTTTCTCACTAGAAACTCTCTCCTTTTGCCCCAGTATTTTTCTCAGTGGAAAAAAAGGCAATAGTAGACTTGAGGCTCAGGAATTTGCCATAAGAAATGCAGGATATCCTCTAAGATGCATAACCCCTATGTTTGTAATTACTGCAGTGCTGCATATGATGCCATCCTTGACAGAAACGTGGCCATTAAGAAGCTCAGCAGACCATTTCAGAACCAAACTCATGCCAAGAGAGCTTACAGGGAGCTGGTCCTCATGAAGTGTGTGAATCATAAAAATGTAAGTTTTCAATAGGTAACTGGAGAAGTAGTGTGTATATTGGTTTGTTAGAAAGAAAACTGTTTTGTTGGATGCCTTTTTAAAACAGAAGAAATTAAAAGTAAATTATGCTCGAGGGCTACAGTCTTTCTGGTACTATATGCCCACATGAGAGAGTGAGGATCATCCATGCGCTTATTTAAAGGCTATGCCAAATGGAGGTGCTGGTAGTAGGGTAAGGGTGATAGAAGGGGAGAGAGCAGAATATGTTCTTGTCAACTCCTTATCCAGAAACGCATAAGTGGTTGTTGGAATCCTGGCTCCATCCTCTTGTCACTGGGATTTGCGACTCAAAAGCAGTGTCTTGAGTTGGAGTACAAATGCACAAGCATCACTCCTTGCTCTGGCCTTCATCTGAAATCTAGTGATATAAATGCATTGTATAGATTGTACAAGATGAGGAGTCATTATGGTGAAGGTTGCTGCAAAACTGCCGAAGAAAATTAGGAACCAAAAGCACTTTTCCATTCTCAGGTATTCGTGTGTAAGCTAATCTTGTGGAGCAAGGGACTCTGAAGCCTCAACACATCGTGCTGTTCCTTCTAACAACAGTGTTCTTGTTGAAATAAACAGCACTAGCAGGTTCTAGACTTTTCTGCTTCCTACACCCACTACCTATTGTATAACATCTAGCATCCATAACAAATGAAAATGTTCCTACACTGCAGTAAAAGAGTTATTCCATGGCTGTATGTTAACTGTAGCCATCTATCTATTAGTTAGAACTATCTGCCTGACACTGGATAAGCTTGCTTTTTTCTAGTGAGATATGTAGGATTTCCCCATTGCATTGTCAAGGGATCTCCCAAGGATTTAATTTTTGTACAATTCCTCAGTTTCTGCTGTGACTTGGTGCCATACTTGTGTGCCCTTTCCTTTTTATTAGGAGTGAATTTTTCAGTTTGCTACATGTTTACTCTTGCCTCATATCCTGCAATAATTCTTTCTCCTTATGCAAAGCATAAATGAGCTTGAAAAGCATGATGTAAGGTGAGAATTGACACTTGTTCTCAATTACAAATTCACATGGGAAAAAAAAGGACTGACCCTAAAATGGCAAACAGCAGGACTTGTCCCCTGTAGTGTCCTCTGTCCCACTTCTGGGCATTGGCGTATCCTTACAGTTCCACTGTGTTGATCAGGACTGTACCTCTCTCTTCCCTATTGACTTGGATGGAAACTGCCCTCAGTCAGACCCTGCATGGGGCTTTGAAAATGCAGGGATGAGTGAGTAGTTCTACCTGTAGGTGGGAGACTGATGCATTCTCATTTCATGTTTTTAATGGACTGGAAAGAGCAGAGGGTAGCAGGAGAGGTATTAATTTTAAATATATAATTTTTAAAATGCTGCGTAAGAGCTGATAACAGCACTATGTTGGTTGGGTCACAGTTTTAATCTGTCTGTACAGAGAAGTGCAAAGGAAAGAGAGGATTGTAAAGGTACCTGTGCAGTGGCAAGAATCAGTTGGAATATGTGGAGTAGACAGAAAGAATATTGAGCCATTCCTGTTAGAAAGCCTAGAGCAGTGATGGAGGTGGGGAGGAAGATATTCAGATGATGTCTTTGTGGTGGCTGTACCGGTATCTTCTGCCTCTCTCTGTTGTCCACACAGAAGGAAAGTATGGGAAATTCAGATCCCTGAGGTCACATTTTTCCTCTGTGCTGTTTCACACATTCTTATCAGTGTCCTTCAACAGCCAAGCTCATTTATAAAAAAAAAAAAAAAAGTAAAAAAGGAGTCGCAGTATGTAAGATGTCTTTGCCCACAATGTGTCTACTGTTATAAAGTGGTTCTACTAAAAAGTTGTACCTCTCGTGATGGAATTTGTGTCAGTGTGTGTGCATATGTGCCCTCAAAGGAATTGAGGCCATGTGGGAGAAGGAAGGCTGTAGCACAAGGACTGATATGCTAGATTGAGCTGAGGCTGGTCTTTGAACCTGTAACTTCAAAATTCAGAGGACTGTCTCACCCTTAGCATTTTGGTTTGTCACTGATCACTAATCCTTCTTTCAGAAAACATTTCAAGTGCACCTAGAAGAAATCTTAGAGATCTGTGGTATTTTATTTTGAATGTTGCCAACTTTTTACTGATCCTTAAAGTGAGAAGTGTTAGTATAAATTGAGCTGTGAAAAAAATAGTTTATCCTTTAACATACACTTCAAAATGGGTTCAGCTGCTTACATTTGTCACTTCTCTTTATCCTTTTGTCTTACTTTGCTTTTCAGATTATCAGTTTATTAAATGTCTTCACACCACAGAAATCTCTGGAGGAGTTCCAGGATGTGTAAGTAACACAGGCAGTAATTAAACTAAAGCTTTAGAGACCTGTGGAGCATTATAGTGTGCCCTGAAGGCAGTAACTCAGCAAAATACGAAAGTTATAAGCCCCTCTAGAAAAGATCGTGTATAGTCTGCACTGTGGGTAGACAGATATTCTGCATTCCCATATTGATAGCACTTTTGACACTAGAAGGTGCCAAGTACCACGTTTCCTAAGTGTTGTGATAGTTTTCAAAGCCTGCTGGTGGCTCTTCTTGAGAGGCTTAGAGTGTTTGCATTTGCCTTCACATGCAGAGGAAGGGGTATGAGTAGGTAAAAGGGCCTGCTTTTCTGTTAGTAGTTTGCTTGGGACATGATGGTTGTTACGTGACTACCTGACGTGTATGAGGTTTTGAAATGTGGCATTTCATTCTAAAATAACTTCCAATAAAAGATACTGATGTGAAACGTTTCCTCATTTCATATTTGTTTCGATACAGTCTTTGACTGCATAAAATTATTTGCCTAGGGAGCTGAGCTGAGTGTAGGGGATAACTAGCACAAGCACTACTGTGCGTAGTATGAGCCTGCCCTGAATGAAATTTTAAATATTCGATGTTTTATATAGTTGTACTCCTTTCATCTTTCAGACTTTCCCATATTCTGTATACATTGTATGGAAATGTATTCCCATTCTGTACTCTAATATCAGTAGTTTTAACAGACAGATAGCAATGGCTGAAGTCAGGTGACTACTCTTCAGGTTTTGGTATATGGAATTTCTGCATAATACTGTCACTGCAGACTTGTGCAGAGCAGGGGAGGTAACAAGTGCTGGAGAGAAGACAAAGCGCGCAGCTCACATTGAAACGGAGAGCTAGTGTTTTCCCTGAAGTTTGAGAGTGCTTTAATGTAATGTTACAGTTATGATTCAGCTGTGCCTGTGAGGTGTCTCATAAGCAATGAGCTGCTGTGTTTAACATATTAAATCACCCCTAAAGGGGATTGGGTTAACGTTCTGCTGAGGTTGTCAGTGAAGCTTATTTATCAGAAGCACAAGACCAGTTAGTTTTAATAAGAATTATGCAAAGTCATGCAATCGTAAGAGGATTTTTTGAGACATTTTGCATGGGGATGCATATTTTAGCCTGTCAGATATCTCTACTACTCTCCAATTCCTACATGTATTGTGGTAGCCATTCCTTATAATGGTCAAAGGTATGTCATTTGGTGCTTGTGGCTCTTCTGTTTTCTGCACATTTCAGAGTCATGCTGCCTGTTTGCCCATGTAGGGTACAGCCTCTGTCATGGGAAAGGCACCAAGAAAAGGCCAGCAATCCACCTGTTTTGCTGGGATGCTGAAAGAATGGTGTCTCTGCAGTGAGATGGTGCAGTGAGAAACAAACACCACAATAGTACCATTGTGAGTGGGCCCAGTCTCCAGCTGTGTTACTCCCAGTCATCAGAAATAAAGTGAATTTTGAAGCAACAAAAGGCATTGTTACTTGATGCTGTAGTTCCTCTTCAATACAGACAGTAACCCTATGACTTTGCTTTTTCATTCAGTTACCTGGTAATGGAGTTAATGGATGCCAATCTGTGCCAGGTCATTCAGATGGAGCTAGACCATGAGCGAATGTCTTATCTACTGTACCAAATGCTCTGTGGTATCAAGCATCTTCACTCTGCAGGAATTATTCACAGGGTAAGAGACCTTTGGTTTAAAACTGAGGACAGCATATGACATCATCATGAAGACTTTAGAAACCACTTGAGTTTTTTGTGTACTGTGGTTCAAAGCCCTATCTTACAGTAAAATGACTATAAACTTACGAGTTGTAGTCCCCTTAATAGAGTAGCTTCATGTTTGTGTTAGGAATGAGATTTGTGAACTTAATCAGACCAAACGGTAATGCAATTATTAAAAATAAATAATAACCAAATAATAAGCCCTGGAAATCATCAAAGTGCTTATGATCTCTGAAATGTGTAGATAAATGTTATTTCTCCTGAAAACGCATCTGGCTACATCTACTGCGCATGACATTCAGATACTTTGAATTGAGGTAGTGTGGTCCAGGTATGTTTGATCAGGATCTGCAGAGGTCAGGACATATGGAATTGGCATTTGCCATCATTTATGTGTGCTAAAACAAATGATAATACTGCTAAGTCTATATTAAATGCATCGTCTCATTTTGCTTTTCTACATCAGAGTGCTGTGTCTGATAAGGACACGGTACCTGGCTGTCAATGCCAGAGGTAGTGCTACATTTGATTGTTGACAACAGAGGGAACAGTTCACGTGACTGTGAGCAGGAGGCAATTCTGAATGGATTGAAAATATCCTGAGTTTACTGAAAAGTGCTTTTACTAATGTGGGATTTCCAGCTGAAAAAACAAATCCAAAAATATTTCCCTTCCGTTGTCAGAGGAAGAAAAGAAGGGCTACTAAAGTGGGTTACAAAGTGGATGTTGCTTTACAATATATCAAGGTCTCCTTTCTTGGCATGTTGTATGTTTGGCAAAGGATGATAGATTTGGTTTCCAGATAGTCATCCAGCAAAGGATGAGTTGAATTATTATAAATTAAGCATTAAGGTATGTCCACATGCACAGCTGGAATGTCTCTATTAGGCTTACAGCATTAAAAAAAAAAAATACTCAAAACGGTACTCTAACACTAATCCTAGTTTCTTGAACTGCTAAATGCAATAAATTTAACACCAGTAGGATCCTGCTATCCAGGTGAAGCCTCACAGTATGCCATGTTAGAACAACTTCCAGAAGAGTTTGCCAGAGAAACAGTAGCAAGGTTTTGCTGTGTATTTACAAGTATTTCTGATAGTAACTGTAAGAGTCGGAAGAGTAAAAGAATATTTGTAAGGTGACCTAAAATACCAGTCCATATCACAGCTATGCCTGGCTTTATGAAGGACAGCCATGTCTTTTCACTGTCTTTTGCAGGACTTGAAACCAAGTAATATTGTGGTAAAATCTGACTGCACATTGAAGATTTTGGATTTTGGACTGGCCAGGACAGCAGGCACTAGCTTCATGATGACTCCATATGTGGTGACACGTTACTACAGAGCACCAGAGGTCATCTTGGGAATGGGCTACAAGGAGAACGGTAGGCCTGCAATTTCACAGCAAGCACAGTGCAACCTGAAGTGTAAGGTCTGCCTCTACAATTGTAAGGGGCAGCAGAAGGAAAAAAAGAAAATGTAATGGGAAATGACATCTTGAATTTAAAAGGCAGGTCATTTGGAGCAGTTTCTCACTGTTGCGTACTGCAGCTACAGAATGTATTTGGAATGCAATGCTGGTGAATATATCAGTGTGGGATTGCAGAGTAATGAGAAACTTGTTCGCAGTTATGGTTGAACTTAACAAATATAATTAGCTCTTTCTGACCAGAATGTCTTTGGCTTCTGTGGCTGTGAAACAGTGTGGGAACCACTGGAATTGCTGAACGAGGGATGTGTTCTAAATTTAAGTCTAGGTCTCTGAATTGTTTGAGGGAAGAAGAAGAGTTACAAGCTGAAATAGGGAAACCTAGCCCTTCCAGAATTTCTCCAAATCCAGAGCTAGATCTGAATTTCAGGAATGGTTTCTATGTTTATAACAGGCTTAACTAAAGTCCCAAGTTTTGCTGACAGGTTTCATGTGGTCAAGATCTAGGTATAAATTTTGCAGTTTGAGACTTTTCTTTTAATGGAACGTAGAGTTGGAGAGACAAGGGAAAAACTGAAGCTAAAAACCCATGCATCTAATTTGTATGTAATCTCCCTAAATGTGAATAGGATTTTGCTCTAAACAGCCTCTGAGGGATCTAGATACCTTTTGGTCCCTGGAAAGACTGTGAAGAGCAGGCAGGGGATGCTGACTATAGAGAAGCAGGTAAGGAAGAATTCATATTTTGCAGAGAATGAAGGTAAAACTTCATAAGTGAGTCTCAAAACTGAGAATTGCATCTGAGTGCCAGGTAGACCAGGCAGGAAAGGAGAGGATGCAACACATAGTGGAGAAAAATCCGCTATGACTCAGATTCTGCTGTCAAAAGCTACCACTTGTCTGTTTGACAAGGAGACTTTTCAATGAGAAATACAGCAAATGTCAAAACCAGAAATTTATTAAAAAGTCTCCTACTTAATTTACATTAAAGAGGTTAGCTAACCTGTGGGAGAACTTTTACTAACAGCCAACTGCATCCTGTAAAGGGCAGTGAAACTGATTTTGGGAGCTGATTCCATGACTTAAGCAAGAGTAAAGGCATGCTCACATAACCTCTTCCAAAATTAGCAAGTCTCTGCATGAATCATTTGTAATGTTTATGAATTTACAGTACACATTTTAATATGAAAGTCTAAAAAGTAGAGAATTATTAACAGACTCTAAGCGTACAGAATAATTTCTGAGAAAAGGAATAATCTTCCTTAAAGTATTTTATAATTGATATTTTTTGTAAGTGCCATTAGAAATTTGAAGTAGGCTCAGAATGCTTTAGATAGCTCCTCAGTCAATATCCAGAGTTCCTTCTATTGTGAAATGAATTCTTTTGCGTTTATTTTTTTTCTCTCCAGACATTAAGTAGGTGATTACCATTGTTATTGTTATTGTTATTGTCCCTGAAAGGACAGAGAAAGCACTTGCTTTTCGCATGATTAAAATCGCACCAAGAAAAAGTTAGACACACTTTTGCGATGAAGTACACAGCTGGGAAGGTACTAAGAATGTTTGCCACATCCAAAGGTCCCTGATCAAATGCCCATTGCAGTTAACACAGAGACTTCCTTTGACTTCCCTGGGCAATGAATCTGGCTCAAGATGAATGATCTTGTCTTACTTGTACAAAGTGAAAATAAAGTAAACAAAGAAAACAAAATATTTGAAAATGAAAGTCAGCTGTCTGAGGAGCCAGTCTGCATAGAGGCTCTGATCCAGCTCCCAAGGAAGTCAACAGAAAGGGTTGTTCTTTGCTTCCCTACTCTGGCCTATGCAGCCACATTACTGAAGCTCCCCTACTTTTTTTTTTCCTCTTACTATGTACACTGCCTGTATAAGGACTGTTCACTGCTTTCATTTTCTTTCTGCACTTGGTTGGCTAAAGATGCATAATTATCACCAGTTTGCTGCACTTCCGTGGAAGGTCCCAAAACTGTCACTATGAAGAAAACTCTGCCACTGCCTCAGGCATGCTCTTGCTGTCCCATGCCCCAATACCTGTACCCTCCTTTTCCCAAATGGAACATTTCACCTTTATTTTGTTTTACCAAGAAATGAGTTGTTTGTTTGTTTCTTTGGTTTGTTTTGGATTGCTTTGGAAGGATGAAAAGAGGGAAGAAAAAAGAGGAGGAACTGGTTGTGTAGGTCAAACATGACCACAAAATGAGGATTCAAAGCTGAGAAACAACATAGTCTGTTAAAGCATTTGAAAGCAGATTTTTCCCCTTCACATGGAATACAGGTCTTTTCTTTCTGTGCATACTGTGTCATTATCTCTCTAGCCTTTTTTTCTTGTAAGACTTAAAGGGCAAAAAAACCCCCACCCAAGTCAAGCAGATAATGTAGCTATGCATATTGCATCTAAAAGCTGAAGGCAGGATCAGGAAGATAAGAAATGGTCTTAGTCTTGTTGGTACTTGTCCTGTGAAGCATTTGGTTTAGCATTTATTTTCAGTATCTACACAATAAAAAGCAGAGTCCACACTCTCCAGTTCTTTCCAGTTGGTATGTAGGTACAGACAGATACATATAGATAGGTACTTAAAGGTAGGACATAGGTACAGATCCTGAAGCAGGAGTTTTAAATAACCCTTAAGGGTGGTATTTATCCACATGGCCTTTACTTGTGTGAGCAGTTCCATTTGGAAACTCTTGTGTACTGCTGCAGAGAAAGACAGTCCTGCAGGACAAAGCCTAGAAACTGCCTGGCTGCAAGTAGGATTTATTCCAGATGATCGTTGTCTGGGTTTGTTTTTCTGCTTTTGTTTTTTCTTTAAAAAAAAAAAAAAAGTTCTTTTTTCACCATAAACTCAGTGTATACCACAGGTCTGTGCAGTTGTTACTTGATCTTTACTTGCTAGCTGTGGGCCTTTTCCCAAAAATGTTGATTTTAAACTTTTTCCACCATTGTTACTAACTACCATTGAGCTGACTGACACAGCCTTTACTTATTTATTTTAGCTTTTGGTGAGACATGAAAAAAAGCCAACAAAACTAAAAAACAAACTGTACTGTTCTGATCAACCTGCTCTTTTTCCCCTCCTTTAGGAGTGAAATGTTGTAGTTAACTCTGCTTTTTTTCCTCCTTCTTCACTTCCCTGTCTCTGCTGTTCTAGTGGATATATGGTCTGTGGGATGCATTATGGGAGAAATGGTTCGCCACAAAATCCTCTTTCCAGGAAGGGACTGTATCCTTGTGCCATTTGCTGCAGCTTCACCTATTATTTGTTCCTCTCCTCCACCCTATCCCTTTTACCATATAATGACTATACCAGGACTTTAAAGATAGAAGCAAAAAGTTGAATCCCAGAGGTATGAGTAAATGAAAATAGGGAACCACTGATATGAACAAAATTGGAAATGAAAAACAGATGCACAAAATTATTTCAGTCAAATAAGTTGCTTTATTTTAAAACCTGTAATCATTCCATGTTATGTAGTCTTTATGTCATACTAATAAGCAATATAGAAGCATTATGATTGCAAATTGGATAGCTTTACTTATTTTTCAAGGGAAAAAAGGAAGGAATCCTAACTTGGCCCACCTGCTTCCTGTAAATCTGTTGTTCTGGTTTTATGTTTTGGAAATAGTGACTTTATAACATTTGTGGTGACATCATAATCTTGCGCTTGCTAATGCATCATGGATTTGGATTCATCTCAATGCTGTATGGGCTCAGAGTTGAGTCAATACAACATTTTTTTCTTTAAAACAAAATGAAGAATTTGACTCGCCCAGTTTAAGGCAACTGTTTATCTGCTGTGGTGTCCAAATTGGCCTGAAATCAGATTCTCTTGATTTAAAAATGGACTTTCCTTTACTTGCATGAGGTCTGTGTCGTTAATTGAACTGTATTTCCCTCCCATCTTGTTCTTCTTGTCTTGGGTGATACTACTTTTACCACTTCCAAGGTGGTAAAAGCAATATTAGAAAATGAAAACAGAAGAGGAGGTGTCTACTTAGCCTTCGGTTTATCACAGGCTAAGCCAGACAACCTGCCTGTGATGGCTGGGAACTGTAAGTAGTGTGTATTTTGCCCATCAGAATAAAATGTAGCAACATAACATGTTTTCCACTTTCAGAAATAAAAAGGCATATTATTTTCAGCAGGGTGGCAGAAAGGCACCAAAAAAATCTGGCATCAGCAGATACTGGCAGTTGGTGTGGAGAAAACCCAGATTTTATAGACATGTAGTCATGGAAGTAAATTCCCCCTCCCCCCTCCCCGGCTTTTGAGTGATTCCTGTAGTGTTTGTCAGAGTTAGGTCCTGCCTGTCCTATTTTCACAGCTCTGTCAGCTTTCTCTGAAAACGGAGCTCTGCCCGGTAGCCAGGTTAAGATGCAGTTATGCATTGCTAACAGGTAAATGGGGAAACTGCAGGTACCTCCTGTTTGCTGAGGAGGAAAGAGCAACATTTTGTACTGGCTTCCAGTCATATAGGAATATGGACTGGAAAGTTATTGGATGCAAAACACAGCAATGAAGTAAGAATGGTGGGTTTTATTATTAGTGGATAGCTTTGAGGTTGTCACTTCGTAGGTGCTGAGCTTTTCCTGCAGCACGTGGAGCAGGCTGCGCACCCACCTTCTGCTGTAATCTGAATGTGCAGAGCAGCTCCCAGCATTCATGAGGCCAGTAATTCAGTGTGATAGTTATGCTGTGTTTCGGTGGTAACACCACCTCAGAAACACCATCATAACTCTTCTTCCAAATACTGTGCTTTTTTCCTCTTTTTTTAATGTACAAAGAAAAACTAAATGATCTATAATATACTTGAGATTCAGCTGTAAATACTGAGGATATTTCCATTTAATCTATTTGGAGAGAAGTCTGATTAAGTTTTTAGTTGATAAGCAACTAGAATACAGAAAAAAGCTATTTCAGTGTAAAAAACGTAGCACCATGGATAGTACATTGCTCTCCTTTTTCAACAACAAATTATATTTAAGAGTCGTGTTGTTCTGCCCATTTCCAGAAAAAATAAATGCTATATAATTTAAACAACATAGCTTTTAAAAAATCATTCAAATGTGAGAATTACTTTGTTTCTGTCTGGCTGTGACAACAATCTCTTGTGACAGTGTCTTATTCAGGGAAAGCAATAGAATATTTTTAAAATCCTTTTAAACATTTCAGTATCAGTTACAAATAACAACTGAATTTTTGAACAACGCAGAAAACATTGTGTAAATTGTGGGATAGTCCTAATTTTTAAATCATTGGAAGTCCCATCCCCTAAAATGCAGCGTATGTGGGCTGGGTTACAACTGCTACCCCATTTTAGTGGTGGGTTTATTCAGGTTCATTGGAAGTTCTTTTAAAAAAAAAAGGGGAGGGGGGTAAAGAAAAAAATGGAATCTGTACATTCATTTCCAAGTCAATAGTCATTTGTTAACCAGTTTGACCCCATGAATAAGAGTTCTCCAGTGTTAGAAAGACTGGTTTGTGTATGGGTCCATATTATTTCCCTTCCTTCCATGCCTGTTGATGAGCAGATGTAATTTGCCTCCTAGATACAGGAAGAGCTGGAGAAGCATTTACGCAGCTGCAGGTAAACTTCACAGAACAACATTACAATAAAGCTTCCCTTGGGCTGCTTAAGGCCTTCCAGCAGTGGGTTTTCTAGCTGAAAGAGGCAAGTCTGTACAGAAACTCAAATTTTCAGTTCTTTTTGATTATTCAGAAGAATGTCTACTGTGTGCGCTTGGTATCAATATAAGGAGCTTACTCGTTTCTAGCCTGGAGTAAGAACATTCATGTATGGCACAGTATACACCTAAGAAAGTTTTAGGGAAAGAAAAATTTTAAAAAGTTAATCTTAACTGAACCATCACACTGAGTCACCATTGCACTTAGGTGCTGCTGACTTTAAATTAAGTTTCATTTTTAAAGTCTTCATGGAAATTAAAACATGGAGAAGATTAATTTCAGATCATCTCATCTACATAAATAAGAAACTCTAAGTTACTATAAGAAAGCCTTGAAATCTGTGTAGACTACAGGTACCAGTATATGATAACTGTCCTGCTTAGTATAAATGTGAGTTATGCATTTTCAAAATTATGTGTATGTTTCTTACCTTTATTAAAATGCTCTCTGAACATGTGTTCAGCTAACTGCTATTTTCATTAGCAGAAAGCCAAACAGTACTTGAAAATGATTGCTCTGTGAATATTGCTGAGGTATTTAATCTAATTGACCTAGTAGGACATTTGAGAGGCAGCAGGGCTAGAGGCTTGGTCCATTCAAATGCTGTCAGTTTGGAACGAGCCTGCTGGTTTTCAGAAAAATAACACCACTCTCCAGCCTCCTGGAGGGTACTGGGTAGAAATTGCATAGCAGATACCTTTGTTCCTTGTTACTCACCTAAAGCAGACATTTCAAAACACTGTCAGGGACACTTCTTTGTCAGAAGTCAGACAGAAAAGAAATCCACCTTTTTATCAATTTCCAGATGGATTTACAGATCAAAATATTCCTGGCAAGTTCTGGTAAGCTTTTGTAGTCCACTTCCAAGCTTCTCGCTCAGTATTTCTTCGATGCTTATTCCACTCTTGTTTTAGTTAAATCAGAAAGAGTTTGAGCAGCTAAAACCTGCCCAAATTCTTGGATGCTATTGGAAATATACTGGAAAACTGCAGGACCTTCCCCAAAGCCGTGTTCAGCTCTAGCTAATAATGTCTTCAAAATCTCATAAGATTTCAATTTAAGGATTTGAAATATATTTCTGTGTGTTTTTTTTAAGAGAAAGGAAAACTTAAAATGATCTGAATGCTTTCGAGTGAGATAGATAGATTTATTAAGATCTGAGCTGCTGAGACCACAGTGATGTCCCAACACGACTTAGTGGGGAAATAAAGCAATCAAAAAGCATTTCTTTTCAGTACTGGGGAAGCGTGTAAAGGACAGTATTCTAGCAAATTTGTGTGTGAGTCCTTCAGCAGATCAAAGGGGAAACAGTGATTTAGTCATAGAAATATATTGTGACAATAGCCGAGTGTCTTCATTTTGGCTAGGCCTGGATTACAGTGATAAATATGGAAAACAAAACTCCTATTGCAAATAGCTTAGAGTCTAAGACAGTGAAAAGATAAAATACCATTAAGATAGCAAGAAAGAAAAAAAATCCAAACTTATTCTATGTAGCTATGAACATCCAAAATGGATTGTGAAGAGAAGTTAATGTTTTCTGTGGACAGATTTTCCTTTGTCTGCCAGCTGTCTTTGAGAATGGTGGGATTGAGAGATGCTCTCAACATCTGACAGAGATGTTCTATTGTATTTTCCCAGGAATTTATATGTTGAAAAAATTGCTTGCCTTAGGGGAAAAAAAAATTAAATCAAGAAAGTCTGTTAGGAAAAGATGTTGCCTTTCCACCACTCATTAGCAGAATTTGTCTTTGCATTTGAAATATGATCTGCATTTATTAGTGGATATAATCCTAGTGTTTTGAGTGCGCGTTGGGGGTTTTCCTAAGCTTTGGTATAATAAAACATCTGCACTTTTGTTTAGTGCAGTCCGTTGTTTTTCATGTTCCCACTAGTATTTTCTTAGGGCCAACAATTAGCATCAGGATTACTTAAAAGAGACTATTAAGAATGGCTGGCCTGGGTCTCCAAGTTGGATCAGCTGGTATGCATTAGCCTGCTGCTTAAGTGTCTGTTAGCTACAATGGCATTGATGTCTAAGTTTGGATTTTGTTCAACTGGATGATTCCTCCCTGGGTATTTGGTTTTGGACTCAGGATTTTTCTGAGAATACAGCAAGAGTTTGAATTATGATGATTTTTTTGGGGGAAGTTTGCTCATATGAGATGAGGTCTGTCTCAAAGAGACTTCAATGTAGCTGTGAAGGCGATTTGGCTGTTGCCATTCTCTTTCTTTTTTAATTCAGATATGTATACTCTAAGAGTTTATAGTGCAATTTGCACTTGGTATTAAGAGCCCCATGCTGTTTGTGATCTGCGTGGCGTTTGGAGTGGATCCCAGCTGCTACAATGAAGATGATCCATTGCTCATTTCCCAACACTCACCTTAAAGATTTTCAGCGTGGGTCTGAACATGCAGTTTCAGAAGTGGCCAAGTGTTGAGGTGTAGGCATGTGCTACACCTACTGCTGCCTCATATGAATTTCAGCCAAGGCAAGTTATTTGCCTTTTCAGGCACTTAGGAAGATTGGATGGTCTCAAATGTCTTTTTTTTTTTTTCTTTTCTTCCTTGCTATGCCATTAATCAGCTTTTGCTTGATGACAACTGTACTAATTTAAGCTGAGTTTCACTGGTACAGTTGAGCAGAGAATTTAGAACTTGTAGACAAAACAGCACTGAAGTGTCTTTTGTCAAAAGCATGTATGTATTTGGTTGGGATGAAAGTAGAGGACTGGAACACACTCAAAATCACGTATCACTTATCAGATATATAAGTATACATAAATGATATGCTTATCTGTTTGTATTGTAGCAGGAGAGACTACCTGTGGGATTCCTGCTGGAAGAGGTAAAACAAGTGTACTTGAATACTCTTTGAGACCTGGGAAGAGATACTTCAAAGTCAAAATTCAAATTAAGCTAAAAATAGGGTCTGAAGCTAGCAACTGCAGGATCTGCAAAACATTTTTTAAATGTTAGTCTGTTAGATGCAGTGTAGCGTGTTTCACATATCTATGGAGAATCTTGCCAAGGAATCTCTTACTGCAATGATTTTTTTATATTGTTATATTCAAAAGAAAATGGGAGACAGGGAAGGGTATGAGTCATTCCTCATGCCTCCACTCATTCTTGAGCTTGCATCTCAGTATTCTCATGGCCTTTTCTTAATATGTATGTGCCTCTTAATATCTGCTGACATCCCTTCTAGTCCCTCTGTAAGCTCTGCTGCTCTGAAAGGGACAGTGGAGCACAAGTTCCCAAGGAGAAACTATAGTTTTTCAGCACTTGTTTGGCACTGCAACCTAGGAACCAGCCTCCTAGGAAGAGCACAGATTTGAATGTGATTCGTACCTCCTTCTGCATTTTTCCAGGTGGGCCAGGCTCTGGCACCTGCCTGTCTACTGCAGATCAATTCTGTCTATGCCAGATCAAGGTGAGCATCTCCTAGTCTGAATCCCAGAGAGTGGCAGCTCAGCTGTGTCATAAGAAGGCATGATGCATATCAGTTTGGAACACACAGAAAGTTTTTTCTAAAAAAAAAAAAAAAAAAAAAGAAGAGAGAGAGAGAAATTCATATATTGGTTTGAATCATCACACTTATAAAATTGTGGCAACTCCCTTAGTTCCATCTAGAATCTGTCAGGACAGTAGCTGTACTCTACAGTGTTTTGCAGCTTCAATTAAAGGTAGTAAATTAGAAGTCAATAATGCAATATTCAAACACTTTGGAACCCTATTACTGTTACTGAGAAATATTAAGGTTTTAATAACATCATGTGGAAAGTGGTGTTTCAAATTAGAATGGAAAGACTTTCACAGGAAATCTGAATGGATTGAGCTGATACTGTGCTGAGCACTTATTAAAACGTTGAAATCTATGCATATAGTAAATACAAGCATGAAGGGAAGGTTTTTGGTATCTCAGTGAGGTCTTGAGATTGGAACGCCACAAAACTAGGAGTTTGCCATGATTTAGACAAAATTGAGGGAGGGAAGGATTTGGTGGGTTTGGGAGGCTTTTAATCTTTTTCAAGTATTTGAGCCATCTTTGCAATTGTCATTAGGAGTGCTGTGCATCGCAAACTTTCCTTGGCATTGGCAGTTGGAAGCCTTTGTACCTGTGCTACCTGAAGCTTGTGAAAAAAGCAGCTTCACCCATGTATTACCAAGAATTATCAAGTATTTTTATAAACCATGTCCTTTTTTTATTGCATAGAAATAACAGAAAAACCTGTAAAAACAAGGTACAGAGTCCAGTGCAGACTGCTGTATTTTTTTTCCTGAAAATTCAAGTAAGGGCCTATAAATGGTTCTTCAGAGCAGACCTCAGTGCAGATCTGCAGGATCACTCAACAATGGAGATGGTAGTAAAGAGAGGTCCTACCCAGCAGGGTGTCTTTCCATTTTAGGAGCATTTGGAGAGAGAAGCTCCCCGTCTTGTGACAGGCATACTCAATCACCTTGAAATTTTACTAGAGTTTGCACCTCAGCCATTGGGAAACAGCAATGTGTGCTAAATATTTTGGACTACAGTTACACAAATAAAATCAGGTATCATGATTTGCTTCATAAATATGTCTATCATAGTCTTCCCAAGTCAGTTTTGAGGACATGATCATCTCTTTCCAGCTTGCAGAGGGGCGATTTCTGCATCACTAAAACAGGAGTTAGTACAAATGTGAGTGTGTGGCATTCCTGTGCTCTGGGCAGAGAGAGAAAGTGTGAACTAGCCCATGAGGGTGGGAAAGATAGCAAAGCTCATGCAGCTGCGCCTGCACCTCTGGTCTCCAGAGTTTCACATGGCATGCATTTCATGGAATGCAAAGCGGAACTGACTGAGTGCAGGTCTAAAGAGCCACCTCAGCAGGAGTTTTAGCAAGGGCAGTTGCAGATTTTCCTAATGGTCTCCCTTTCATTGTGTTTTGCCAAGTTCCAGAGAACCTGCAGTTTGGCAGGAGGAGAATACAGGGCCAGTACGGAGGAATGAGGAAGGACCTATGGGGTCTTCCATATCAGAGTGACACGTATGCTTTTTCCAATTCATCCAGCATGGTAGGAGCAGCCTTCCGCAGACACAGAAAAGGAAATTGCATCCACAGCCACATTACAAGGGAGGTGTTCATGGAAGGTTAGCTTGGATCTTTTCCATATAGAAATATCTTTGGCTAGTTCTACAATTCCTGGTCTTTCTGCACCTTTGCTGAAGGGAATCTGAAACCTGAAAGGATGAACAAGCACTCATTTGGGTCAGGAAGTATGTGAGACTAAAGCACAAAGAGTAATAGAAGTCTTATTAATGTTCTTCCACCCCAACTCTCCTTTCTGTCCTCACCATCTCTTCCGGTCATCTTCCCTGTGAAGGGCCATGTCAGCAGCCAGACCAGACTGCTTCCCCAGGACACAGGAAGGTTTGGGGGGTGGCAGGCATGCATGTCTGGCAACAGGGCAACTTCTCTTCAGCCTCCCCAAACTCTGTTCAAGCCCCCAGGGAGATTTTGGAGGTTCCTGTGGAGGACAGATGAATTCCCCAAATGTTTTGCCAGACGGCCCTGACACAATCACTGTAGAGGGTATTTCTTAAATGTTTGGCATGGAATCAGAACCAGGAGGTGGCCCAGAGGTTAAGTTTTGCTGTATGAGTGAAATATTTCCTTTGTTGAGGAAAACACTTGCATGTGGTTTGTGGTAGGCATTCATTCAAGGTTGCTATGCCAGGGAGACATTTGGTGTCTTTGGAAAACTTACTCATATTTTGAAGTATATGTACACACTCAGGAACGCATTTCAGAGCAGCTCTGTTCAATAATCTGGTTTGTAGAGATTTTGAACAAATTAAAAATCCCCTACTATTAGTAATCCAGGACATGAGTATTCTAATGATGAGGGGGCTTCTCATGAAGGGCTACCCAAATTTCAGCAATTTCATTTCAGAGAGTAATGAAAAGTTGTAGGTTTAATTTGTTAACACTCAGATTCATGCGATGCTAAAACATCAAGGCAAATAGTTGCTAAACTGAAGTTTTACCTAGAGTCACACAGAGGTGTCTGTGACTATAAGTTAGCCTGCACTTGATTAAAGCTTAGACATATTCCATGTGTTGGTAGAGCATTGCCAGTCTTCGTGAATATCTTGCAGTTGGAAAAAATCTTCAACCGAATGTAAATTTTCAGTGCTTTAGAGTTGAGTGCAAAATGTTTGGAGATTGTGGTTCATTTGTTTTACTGATGCCTGTAAAATTGAAATTACTCCACATCTGGATTGATGTTAGACTAACTGAAATTGAGGATTGAGGTCTCTGTACTGCAGTCCTCTACGGAGCTTTGCACAAGTCTCAGTGCCTTAACTGGGGCTTCTGACAGCTGCTGCTGTATATGCTGAAACTTCTAACCTCCAACTAACTACTTTTCTTAAACATGCAGTGAAACTCTGGGTTCTAATTTGACTTATTTCTAATTGGCTCAGGAGAGGAAAAAGAGGCAGTGGTCAAGAAGGCACAGTTTTTTTCTCTTCGGACATTGGTTATATTCAGATGTTCATCTTTGCTTCTTCTCATTTGGAAATTTTCAAAGAGCTTCCTTCCCAAAACCTCAGGAGCAGAGGAGAATAATCATGTCTGCTTTACAGAGTTTACAGTTTAGTAAGTCACTAGTTCAACTTCTGTGTGTGTGCTCTTGAGCACAGCATAGAGCAGTAATGTCAGAAGGCAGCCTCTGAAAATAAAAAGGAATTAACAACAGATGAACAAACAACTGCTTGCTCTCTTTTCCTGATATTTTGCATGCCATTTAGCTTGTGATGAAAGCAGCAATAATTTGCATCTCTAGGTTTGCTTATTGCTTCCAAACAAGTAGCCTTTTATTTATCTCTGTTTATTGATTTATTTATTGTGTAGTGATGAAGCTTTTCATATGCTAAATAAAGCAACTGGGAACCTTAGACCCAGGCATGTAAAGATTTCCACAGATAGGATGTTTGCCTTCAAAGTCAAATCCACTTTAAACTGTTGCTCAATATGAAATTCTAAGAGTAAATTTAACCAAGCAGCATGACACTTACATTTTTTTTCCCCGCAGTTTCTGGCCCTGAGAGACCAGTCTGCCCCTTTTCTTGCTTCCCTGCCCTATGACTTAACATAGAGCAAGGACAGCAGAGGTAATGTGGTTTCATGGTATTGGTGTGGGGGGAAACGCTACCTTAATCCCGTACTGGATATAAGGAGTCTGATTTTCATCTTTTGTTCCAGTGTAATTTGTGGTTAGCTTGCTTTGACTCAGCTGAACTGCTCTTCTCTGTACGAGCTAAATAGTCCCGTTTTGCTCTGAATTTCAATGCAGCAAGTACAGCTTAGTGCTTCTGTGTCTCAACCATCCTATTTAGAAATCACCATTTCCTATCACAGCAAATGGAAATCTTATGAGATTCTCAAGACCCCTATTATGGACTGCTGGCTTCACTGAGATTCAATGGAAGTGAGCCAACAGGCTCTAAAGCATTATTGGAGTCGAATGATCTCAACAAATTCTATTCATACCCCTGAATAAGAGGTGGATATGTCTTCACAAGGACCCAAGTTCCTTTTGTGGCTTCTGGCAGTTCAGCTTGTGAAAATATGCATGGATCTCTGGTAACTGAAAGGATAAAGGAAAAGTAATTTGCATATCCTCATTGAATACAGAGACCAGCATTCATTTACAATACAAAGCAGTATAAGCCTAGGTAATGAATGCAAATGAAAACTTTAAAAAGACAAAATTAATTGGTAAATTTTAATTACAAAGTTGTATTATGACACAGTAGCCAGCCGTGGGTCTCACTTGGTTTTCTGTATTTAATAGTATTGTCTTTCATCCACACTGGGGTAAAAAAAACTGTTGGAGTCGATTTTTCTCAGACCTGTTACGTTGTCATGAAACTTGAACACTCAGGCAGAAAAGCATCTGCAAAGAGCAAAAGGCAGGTCTGTGCCTGCGGTGTGGGCTGCAGGCTCTGTGCTATGGCATGATTGGATAAGTCTTCTCATTTATTTGTTGTTCTGTTCCTGTTTTCTTGTTTACCTTCATTTCATTTTTGTTTTCAGTTGACATGTGGTCAGTAGGGTGCATCATGGGAGAAATGATTAAAGGTGCTGTGTTGTTTCCTGGCACTGATCGTATCCTTCCTAGCAGCTGTTTTGGCCTCAGTAGGTACCTCCAACCCTTTCCCCTCCAGCCCCTTCCCGCTAGGCTAGTGCTGACATACATTTGTATTGTATCTAAAGAGCTGGGTTAAGTCCCACTGCAAAATCCTTGCAAGCCAAAATGTCAATAAAACATTACTGCCTCTCAGCAAAAGTCTTAGGTGAAACCCACAGTGATTCTATATAAGGAGATGGAAAACAATGTCCTACATGATTCATCAGAATCTCTTTCTGCAGCCAGTGACCACTTGGTTTTAGTTTTGTTGTTATAAATGTCTCTCTATTAATTGATGTGGGGGGGAGTGTGTTTCATAAATGACAGATTTTAAGTTCAGGTTGTAGCATGGTAGGCACAAGTCACTGTTTACCTCAGGATGGTGTGTGAGAGATTCTGCATTTTGGGAAGAAGGTATGTTAACTTGGACATGACTTCTAGAAATGCTTATTTCTTTGCTTGTTTGCACTGCAAGTGGTATTGAAGTAGAAAAGTAGGAAATGGCTTCAATTTGGGAATGACTTCTGCTTCCCAAGACTGAAATTGTCACTTAACTTTGTAGCAATTTGATGACTCAAAAGGCTGGGAATTTTCTTGGAAACTGTTGTAGTTGGCTTCAGTCTGTCATCCTTTATTGAAGTACATGTAACTATTATGTGAAAGCAGAATGTATTTTAGACATCAACGAGAAGTGATTTATAGATAAATGCATTAAATCAGTGGACAGGCAGTCCAAGCAGACTAGGTATATGTACGTTTTCCTCAGAGACCATTTTGCATTCAGGACTGAGGCAGCCATAATTCTTGCTTTATTTGATGCTTTATTAAAGCTTTGATATATATCCTATTATTTATCAGATTGTGAAAGTGGTTTCTTCTTGTGCACAACAGCAGCTGAGCTCCATGCATGCTTGGTCTAACTCCAGTGATTCATGGTCTGTAGGATTACACAAATGAGAAATGGAGATGACATGTGTACAAGTTTTCCTTCTAATTTAAAACTGGTACTTAGATGACAGAGTTGTTTCCAGGCATTATTCATTTTTATGTAACTTTCTCTGAATGTGTGTGTACTCATATATATCCATACTTACTAATTCAGTTTAGCACTTCACTTTTGGCCTTATTCACACTTTAAAGGGTTTAATATTTTGATTAAAATGTGTAAAAAGTAATATCTGAAGAGCATTAAAGAAATGAAAGTAGGCAATGATACCATTAATATTTTCACAGTCTAGTAAGATTCTGATTAGTGTTTTGTCCAAAATATTGGACAATCGTATGCGAACACTAAAACTTCCATGAGTCTTCATATGATCTGGAGCACATTTCATCTGCATATGTGAAAGTAAACCTTTCCCTTCTACGTGTTAATGTCACTCATTAGCACCTATTTGTGCTCCATGAAGATCTGGCACACGCTGTGCTTGTGTTTTCTGTGAATTTGGAGTGAGAAATTTAAGTGTGGGGGTTAGCGTAGTTCAGTCTTCTAGTCGGAGCTGGTTTTATGTTAATAGACTCACGTTTCATAAGATATCATTTAAAGAAGTCCCCAAGTAAGTACAAAAAGAACTGAACATGTCCTATATAGCACTTCAAAAACTGATTTCTTTGACACAGCTGCATACTTGTTAAAAAGAAATCATGCAAAGCCTCTATAATTAAACCATTATGTGCTTTTATTATTGCAATAGCCCCACAGAAATTGGCATTACCAGCTGCTGATTTGTTTGGGATTGCTCTGTAATTGAGTTCACGTTCTTCGTTTCTATTTACAATACGTTGCTAAATTTGCACTGCGTTTTATGTACTGCTCTGCTTTTCTTCTGCTGTTCCATGAGTGAACAGAGAATGATGCCGTTGCTTTCTTTCAGGGCGCTGAGCACCTCTTCTCCAAACCCAGCCTCCCCACCTCTCCCCTGCTGCTGAGCAGCCCCTGGCAGGGGTTTGGCACTTCTACTTCCTGGGCCCGTCTGTGCAGCTGAAAACCAGTCAGAGAGTTGCAAGGGCAGACGCAGCCTGCTGAGATTGATGACCTCATGGCATCTTCTTCCTTAAATCTGCATAGAAAATGCTTAGTGTTTCTGTAAAAAAGATTATTTCTTCAGATGTGTGATGGAGTTGGGCAGCAGTATAATTCCATCAGCAAGGACTCGGAGCTCTAAAAGCTTGAGGGCAGCATACTTAAGGATGTATTTAAGTGTAGAAGGAGCAAAAGTAATTAGGAATCTGGTTCTTAAAAAAAACCCCAACAAAACAAAAGCACAACATAAAAAGCAAGCTTCCTCTGATATAAAATGAGTGTAAAATGGGTTAAGAATGGCAGTGTACCAGAATTTGTTATCAGCAATTTTTTCTTCACAGACAGCACTTCATTTCACAACCACACTGTGATTTAACGAGTATTTAATACCAATTTGTGTCCATTTTTATGCATAAATAACTGTGAAAAGCAGTTTTGAAACAGAAAGATTGAATATTCATGAGAAGTGCACTGTCAGTCATATGTTTGACTGCAAAATTTACTATTTGCCATTTTTCAGTGGTTAAGGAGTATAGGTCGTTGGATATTGTTTCTGTTTACAGAACTGAATGGTCCATTCAGCTAACTGAAACAACTTCTGTGGCAAAGTAGAGCCATCTTACACGGTCATGGAACGTTCACAAGCAGAAAAACAGGAAATGCCTTTGAGGAAGTGTGGAGTGGAGTGCTTACCTAGGCTGCAGCTCTGTTCCACTCCTGTACTCCATTTGAATTCACTGAAATCACTTGGGTGGAGCTGAGAACAAAATCCACTTCTATTCTTTTTTAAACTCCAATTGTGAGTGAATGCTTTGTGGTGTCCAAAATCCCCTGGGTCTTTACTCATCCTTGAAATTTTACTATTTCTCTACTATATTTGGTGTATGCACATGATGCAGTTAATTGTGAGCTAAAGCTTTTTTTTTTTTTTTTAAGTTATATGACACTTCTTTCCAAGGTTGACAGCAGTAGTTCTGCTTACAGAGAAACTCTTATCATGAAGTTTGGCTATACTTCTGCCTCAAGCAAGGAGAAAACAGCAACATGGTTTGTTGTGTTGCCTCAGAAGCAATTCAGAGAGCTGACTGCACCTGTGAGTTGACTCTTGTTCTATGTGTTGCTCTCAAAATTTTATGGGGAAGACTGTTCCTCTTTTCTCACCATACATACCACTTCTTCTCGTGCATACATGATCTGAAGGAGTTAAGAAGGTGCCTTAGTCCTCTGGTGAGCTGTGAAAGTGGTAGTTATACATGGATTTTTTTTTTTTTTTTTTTTAAACTGCTGAATGCATTTTGGGCAGACAAGGAAGAATGTGCCTTTAAATTCTGTATTTGGGAATGCTTACAGGGAGACGAGTGTATATTCTGTAGAAAGATGTAAGGTTAGGGTGATGTCAGTATAAATCACAGATGGGCATACAAGCTATCCCTTACAGAGCCTTATTCTACAACTGCAATCATGTTATGCATGTCACAGAGATCGGGGTATAGGGTTTTTACACACAGTTTAACAGTTCATTTAAAAGGTATTTAATAATGCTAATGTTTATAGGCCACATCCTAGGCTAGGTACGTGATCATCATGCATCTAGCTGTGCACATTACAAAGACAGAAATGTGCCACAATAGAAGGTTCTGGAAGTCTAGAAACAGCCTGCAGTAGTACAAGTAGATACTGCAACGGTGAGGAGACATCCATGAAGGAAATGGAAATACTTATCTGAGGACAAGATTGCAATCCTGTGCTACAATATCTGGACTATTTGCTAAGCACTGATTTGCTTGCTGCTGTGTAAACAAAGATGCTCAGCAACTGCATGAAGTACCAGCTAAAAAAAAAATAGCAGTTGAAAATTTTAATGGAGGTGTCATGATAGATATGCATCCAAAAGGTTAATGACAGCTACACAACCAACACTGCGATCTTTGGACTTCCAAATGATCAATGGTAATCTTTTAGAAGTAATTTTATTTATGTGCTACATGGTATTTTTATTATCACCACCTGTTCTATTATAGCATGTAAGTAGCATCTACTATTCTTAAAGTTGCAAAATATTTTCTGCTACAGTCAAATTTTTACAAATGCCACATTCTTCTCAAAGTGTTCACCTCGCAACAGGAAATGCTCTAAAATTGCTGTCTTCCCAGATGCTAGCATTTTGAATTTATTTTGTGTGGTTTTTGTAAACTGTGTTGGTATGTAAATTACAGGACTGTGTAAAAAATAAGTATCATCTGACACAGATATCTTCCACAGTGAAGTTGGTTAGCTTGGTTTTTATTAACATTTTTTTTTAAAGATCCAATTTAAAAAAATGAAAATTGGTTGAGCTATCAACTTTACAGTTGGTGCAACAATTCAGTGTTGCAGAGGGAAATACAGAGCTGCTTATAGTAATTATTCTAATTTTGACAAGTTAGAAGCATCAAAAATTTGTACCCAAACAAGGCAGTCAGTTTTCACTGGTGGAACATGCACATTTAAGGAGAAAACTTTCAGAAAGGTGGTTTCTTTAAGATTTTGAGATTGAAAAAGAGATGAACTAGGGAAGAGTGAATGGGCTTAACTACACATGCACCATAATACGTTATTTGTATTGCAGTAGAACTGAAACATGTTACAGCATACAGCATCTCCTCCTGCAAAACCTTGCTGTTGAACATAAGAAAGTACAATCCTTCACTCAGAAAAATGTATGATTAAGACATAACATAGGAAAGAAAAAGAAAAATTATTGCCATTTTAAGGCTAGTTAGCTTAAGTATAAAGATAATAATTTGTTGTCTAGATTTCATTTTTTTAATCACAAGCTATTCATTTGTGCAACTGTAGAAATGCTTTTAATATTTGCTGATTGACAGAGAAGAATTGCAAGTTTTCCCTTATAGCCAAGCTCCATTTCCTCAGTTGTTTGAATATTTGCAAAAAGGTAATTTAACTGAAGTCTGCAGGCCAACTGAAGGAACAAAATGGTGGTCCTCAATTCACACTTCTGAAATACTAAACACACATTGCATCAATGGAACAGAAACAAAAGTATTGGTAAACATTCAGCCTGTAAATAGATGACTTCACTGTGAAATCCGATTTTTCCAATAGAAATACTTTATTGTGCTTTCAAAATATTTTTTCCCATTGGAAATTTTGTGCATTTGCTTTAGAAAAATATATGTCTGAATCTGCAGTTCAGATTCTGATTATTTTTCAAGTAAATAACCCACTATTTAGAAAGCAAAGGAGAATAATTCTTAAGACGGTGTTAGAGTGCAAAGAGAAAAGGTGGTTGGGAAGCTTGAGGCAACCTGAGGCCTCACTCGAAGACAAATCTTCATTAAAATGATACACATTTTAGAACTATTTTCTTAAATAAGTTTCTTTGCTGTAACTTTGGCTGCCTTAGTGTTAGTAAAAAATGCCGCTGTGTTAGTGCCAAGGACAAACTAATAAATCCAGGTTAGATCCTTTCTTCCGTCTTAAGTTATACAGATGCTATTGGGTATAGCTGACACATTCTCCTTGATCCTGTTTGGGGGAAGGGACAGCTGAGGTGATTCAAACAGCTTTAAAGCAGACATTTCATCGTCTTCCAGAATTTTGGGTTGTAATTCTTTCCAACTTCCAGTCTGTCCACCTTTGCTTAATTTCAGAGGGAGAAACAGGGTTTTCTGTTAGCAGAAGTGCGTTTTTTAAGTTTTTTTCACTCAAATAAAGATTAATCTTTTTTTGACCTGGGAAATATCTGGCAGAGTTATGTGATCATTAACTGGTAGTACCATTTTTTCAGATAGTATGCAAATAACACCTATAATCACAATCACTCGTTGGTTAATGTAACCTGCAGTAGGTTTTGATTCACGTTAAGACTGTTCTATAGTTACATTTGTACTATTCTATAGTAACTTCTGCAGAATTGCTGAAGTTAATTCGGACTGCCAGCTAGAGAAAGCTTCTTCTCTTTGCTTCAATAAGTAGACCTCAGAATTTTTCCACAGAATGGTAGAGGTTGGAAGGGAGCTCTGGAGATCATCTAGTCCACCCCCCCACCTCGCTAAAGCAAGTTTAAAACTTTTCAAAACTTTTTCTTTAAATCTCGTACTGTGACAGGTACAATCTCTTATTGCCAGGTATACCACAGATGCACTACAAGCAGTGACTGTATAAAACATAAGAATGAAATGGAGCTGGACCAGTATTCAGCAAGAACATTATTACATTCTTGCATGTTTTCATGAATTGGACCTCAGAATATAATCCAGTTCTAGTAAGGCCTAGGTAAGTGGAGAAACAATACTAGAAAGAAAATGTGTGTATCCATCTGACTGAAAAATGGTCAGTCTCCACCTGCTCATGCTAGGAATGGTTTTGCTATTGCTGTTATTAGGACAAAAACAGGTCCTGAGTGCTTCATCATGTCAATTTGTGTGTCTGTATAGATATATATAAAGAGCAAATGAATATATTTTATTTAAGGGTTTTGGCAGTATTTGAGCAACATAAGTCAGATATAATACACTAAAGAAGCACAATTATCCATTGAGGTCATTCAAATTACTCAAAACCAGTCCCTGAAGTTGCTGACATGAAGTTGCTGTCAGGTAAAGCCTGACATTTTTGGCCCTTAGCGCCAGAGCTGCAAAAAATCCAGTGCTGTCCTCCTGCAAATCAAGGTTAGTCAAGGAGTAGAACATGGTGGCTCTGCCAGCTCCCTTGGCTTTGGCTGTCATCTTTGCACTGATGACTCATGAAGCTTCTTCCATCTCTTAAAATCTTCCAGTCGTGGGTGGTAGCCTGCTTGTCTGTTGTCTCTTAGTGAGAGCCTTTCCATCAGCTTAGAAGAAATGTGTGCAGCAGGCACTGGCCTGTTGTCTGAGGATTCTCCTCTCCTCTCTGTCACCGTTCACACTGGTTCCCACCATGTGGACCCTATTCTGGGATCTTTTTTTTTTTTACTCTTTTCCCTTATCATGCACATCCAGAGTGTCGTACTAGATCTTCCCTCTCAACATGTCCAAGTCCCACAACATTCTATAATCCCAAAGCTCGCTCTCTCTTTGGCCTTCATTAAATGGTTAAAGCTGCTCTGTACAAGCGTAAGCTTCTGACGTCTGCTTTGAAGCAAGTCCTGATTATCAAACAGCCTTCATTCAATCTGCACAGGTAATGATTTCAGTGATGCTTTTATAGCTTGGCTTTCTCACCCATTTAGCTTCTCTTGGCACAACTAACAGCACCTTCATTTCTGTATGCTCTGTTCTTCTCTGCAAAGCATTTACACACTCTATATTTTCAAGTTACTCAGAAAGATATAGTCCAGCCAGCAAACAATGAGGTGTGTTAACTTGAATACAAGTTTAAAATATCAAAATACTTTATTTTCTAATAAAATGTTTAATGAAATATTCAATATACTCTTTGAGCAGGTATAGTCTTGGATAACTTTGTTGTTGTTGCAATTCTTTAGTTTTCTGTTGAGAAAAAGATGTATTTCATGGACAACTCAAGATACATACAACCTATGGAGTGTGTGGGGGGGAGGGGTTGTTCTACATAAATCTTTGATTTAGTTTAAAAAATGAAAGTTACTGAGAAAAATCTTTGCAGACCACTGCTATTTCTAGCAACCTTTTTCAGTTGAAATTAAAACCATTCAAAACAGTGTTTTAGCATTCTTAAAGCATATGTTTAAACTGTTTTCATTACTTTAAACACTTTCTATTAGTAAAGCTGCAATTTTTAAATAAATTATTTGATTTTGTTCAAATAAGACAGTTCAGGTGAACACAAATCAAGTCTGTCTTGAATTTTCAGGGTATGTGAAAATACTAAGGTTGCATTTCCCTAAACTAAAACACTTATTTGGAAATCTGAAATTGCTGCTCCACCAAAGAGCTGCTTTTTGCCTGACTTTATTATTTTTTTTCCTTGTTATCTTCATTCTGTTGACCTGATTTCTCTCCTAGATTGTGAGGAACAGTCTTTAGTATTTGGGAAACTCCTCCACACTTATGACACTCATGACAATAATAACTTAGAAGAATTATTTTAAAAAAACCCACAACTGTGCTGAAATGCTTTGAATGTTTGTATTTTAAAAGCTTTTTTTTGGTATGTTTTTAATGAAACTCCATCACATTTCTTAGCATCAGTGTACCCATGGCTGCATGTACACTTCCTTTTTTTTTTTAATGTTGTCATCAGATTCTTATCACTGTGAATTAGACAGTGTGATGTAGAATGTAGAGATTGTACTGATTTTATAGACATTTGCTTCCCCCCCACACACACTAAGGCTTGTTCTGAACATGACTGGAAGAACTACAAAACACCTATCAGATGCCTGATTGGTATTTCCGGAAAACTAAAAAAATCAACACCCAAACAAAAAAAAAGCTCAGTACAAATTGCCAGTAATACAATTTCTTTTTAAGCATGAGGGCCTGTTTCTTATTAGTCAGTAACAGTTTAGCAATGATAGCTGTCACATTTGCAGTTAAAGAGAAATATCTGTCTTTACCTGAGGCATTATTTGTCTAAAGAAAACGAGTCCCAGTGCATTCTTATAAAATGAAACAAATTGCTTTTGAAGGATTGCTGGTTGGGTGGTTTTAGCAAAATTAGCACCAATAAAGTTATTGGAGAGAGTAAACATGAAGCACGAAGCAGAGGAGCTGAAGGTGACTTCTGTCCTGTGCAGAGCTCCTTTGAGCCAGCTGGGTCTCACCCCCCACAGACTGAACAGAGAGGGCAGGTGAACATGTTGTTCTTCCCTGCTGTGCCCGTGTAGACTAGGTGTCATAGAGGCAATCACCTGCATGTAAAAAAAGGGAGTGCAAGTCATTGGATTACAAGTTGAAAATGACAACGAGTGTTGACCCAAAGAGGGAGCTGTGTATCTTCCCGTGGTGGTGGTGGTTTTAGGATTGCACAATGTCTTCAAGTAAGTATAGTTGTGAGAGAGTTTTGCGCTTTGCGGGCAGGACCTGGAGGCATAACGATGAAAAAAGATAGTGACTGCAAAGATGTCATGAAGGCAGTTAAACACCTCTGAGGATTCTCAGAGAACACTCAAACAGAAATGTCAAGAGACTGCACTGGGGTTTGCTTTTTGTTTTCCTTAACTACTGATGTTCAGATATTGATCAGTGGAATAAAGTTATTGAGCAGCTGGGAACACCCTGTCCAGAATTCATGAAGAAGCTGCAGCCGACGGTACGGAACTACGTTGAGAACAGACCCAAGTATGCTGGCCTCACTTTCCCCAAACTTTTTCCAGACTCTCTCTTCCCAGCTGACTCGGAACACAACAAACTGAAAGGTATGTCTGACAAAGGGACATGGTTCACATGTCAACAGCTACAACGCAATGAAGATTTTTTTTTTTTTTTCAATTTTTCTTCACTCTAGTTGCACTCCCTTTTAATGCAGTTAGTTGCAGAGATGAATGACTGCATGGGTTTTGTTCAGCCGAGAGGCAGCTTTTGGAAATGATTTTTGGAGACCCAGGTGCTTGGGCAGCCAAGAGAACATACGTTATCACTGATGTCTTGAGCATAACCCAGTGGTTTTCTGTGTGATGTTTCTGTACCATCAGGAACTGAGGTGTTGCTTTACTCTCATTCTTAAACTTGGAACACAAAGTAACAGTAGAACTTCATCAGAAGATCTTGGCACTTGCACTGTTTTGTTTTAGGTGAAAAATACCAGTTCAGCCAGATGCCTGCCTCATAGTTCTACCTTTACTAGAAAATAGAAAGATACTAGAAATGTCAGCCAAAATGGTCTTGATGGAGCTGAGGTTTAATTTCTGCTATGGGAGGATTTCCTTTGGAAAACGTTGTGAGTCAGTTTGGATATGTGAAGTAGAGCACTAACTTAATTACAGTGTGACTAGATATACCTCTGTAAAATATAAATTGCAATGATTTTAATCATATATTGAAGTCTTGTTTTACTTGAACAGGGTATTGACCTGCAATTGGGAGGAGTGATTGATGTGTGTTTAGTATAGAAAGGATTTCTTGTCACAGCTCTGGAACCCCTGCAAACTTGTACTGTGTATCAGTTCTGCTCCACTTGAGTACTTGGGGCTACTTACTACGGTGGCATGTAATGGTTTTCAATTGCTTGCAATTTGCATGTCATTATATTACCCAGAATACTCTTCCAATTGTTTCATAGTGAGGCTGCTGTCTTGGCTCTGGGAGCAAAGTAAAAGGTCTGAGCAGATGCTTTTGGATGCACGGAATTTTATATTCCTACTACAATAAAATTGCATAATGGAATTTTCTTGGATGTGGAGCTAATGAACAGAAATGACTGTAAAACAGTGCTGTTCTCTTTTGGATACAGGAAGCACATGCATTTGAGCATACTGAATGGCAGTTTTTAAGATATAGTTACAGAACAAGAAACCATGCATTAAAATAATTCTACTTGTGCATCATTGTATGATCCCATGCACTGCCTAAATATTTCACCATAATGTAATATTAATGGTTTAAATAGATATCACTTTTACTTACCCATGTCTGATGAGATACCTAATGATATTTTTGCACTTATATCTCTTTCTCCTTTTATTTTCTTTTTCATTTACACAGTAAATAATTTTGATCATGGAACAGCTTAGAACACTACATTGATAGTAATACTAGAAACATATATTGTTAACATTTTTTACCTGGGTTTAGATGGTACTATATTTGTTACAAACTCTAAACAGTAAAAAACAATTTGGGTAATAGAAGGATGAGTTTGTGGCCTGATAGGCACAATGGGCTATATTATCAGGTAAAACAAATAAATGTTGCAACATAAAACTCAATGTACATATAAGGTTGTGCATTTTTGTAGTGGAGTATGATGTGTCCCACTGATCTAAACTTTGTTACATGGGACAAACAAGACTTGAGCAGTTCCAAGGCACTTCCATATCGTTATGTGTTGATCCCAGGCTACAGATTTGACATTATTGCTTCTAATGGGATGCCTTAAGATAAGCGTGATACTTGTGCCTCACTAAAATATTTGATGCTTCCCAGCAGCCTAGGTGAAAAACTTTAAAATGTACGGAGAAGTTTGCATGTTTCTGTGAGCCACTGTAAGAGTACCTGTAAGTTTCAGGCTTTGATTTAGTAGCACCATGGTTTTAGACTTCATTATGCGAACCTTTGTTTTCTGATCCTGGCAATAGTGCAGATACTTCAAGCACAATTTTCTTGGGTATATTATTCAGCCCTCTACATGGAATCTACATGCAACATGTAAAATCTCATTGAAGCTTGTTAGCGGATGGACTTATGGTATGCAGCCCTAATGCTGTCACCTGACTAATGAATCCAAGCTAAAAAGATTACTGAAGAACTCTTTCTATAACAAGGCATGGGGCTAAAGTACATACAAAGAATCTTTAAAGGGGTTGCGTCACTGTTACTTTCCTAATGCAATTAACCCTCCTCTGGAGGCAGTGATTGTTTTGTACTAATACTGTGTTTATCTGATTTCATTGTTCTAGCCAGCCAAGCCAGGGACCTTTTATCAAAGATGCTAGTCATTGATCCAGCCAAGCGAATATCAGTAGATGAAGCCTTACAGCATCCATACATTAATGTCTGGTATGACCCAGCAGAAGTGGAGGCGGTAAGTGAGGCGTGAGTCCTTACTTCAGACTGCTAAACACAGATATGATTTATAGATTCCTGCTGCTTTACAACAGCTTGATAATGAGCATGCTATAAACAATGTTGTTGTGACTGTGCTGGTCTTTAGAGTTATGTGAAATGAGATCTGTAGGGACAGGATATATCTCTTTGTTAGATTAACTGACAATAGATGGGAGAAGCAAAAACACTTTGAGCATATGAAGCCATTTTCTGCTTTCTTCTAGACAATGTGAAGAAAGGATTTTTAACCCAGTAGCTCACCTATTTTTTCTAGCTATGTAAGTCAGTCTGGTAAAAGATACTATCTTTCTCTTTAAACCTGTCCCTGTGGAAAACAGTGAACATCACTTCCTATGTTTGTGTCAAGGATATGTGTCGAGAGGAGGAGAATTAAACAAAACAATACAAAATCCTGAAGTAGGGATTTAGAAAAATCTTAGCAGGACATAAATTCTTCCTTAAAATGAAGTAGGGGCGTGTGTGTTTTCCTGGGCCATGGTTCAGTGTTCAGTATCATGTAAACTGTGTGCAAACAGAAATGGAATTTTTCTTAAAATCCTGTCATGCCCTAGACACCTGCCTGTATACCTTTATGGGGCTGGCGTTAACAGGAATAAATGCAATCTGTAGGCACTTCAGTGGCATGGTATAATATGTATAGGTATAAATTCAGAGATGTTCTCTGTAATACTAATCATGTATGAAAACAGAGTTCAGTATTTCAGCAGGTTTAACCACAAGACCCTGAACCTTGCAAAAATAAATCACTGCTGTTTAGCAATATGCTCCAATTCAATGTGTGTTCTTGAAAGTACAGTAAACTTAAAAAGTAAACAGAATGCAAAAATCCCCATGCGCATAGGATTCTTGTAGAGTACGTTACTTAGGAGTGCTTTATAGGGGATGGTTCTGCTATCTAGAGAGCCTTTACTTTTTGTGTCCTGTTTAGTTTTCTTCAAGAAAAAAGTTTATCAGTCTGAAGTGTAAACATTTGATATCTTGCTATATTTTACTCTCTGTGATGTACATTTTAGTTTCACGTCCCTGTTGAAGATCTCATTCCATTGTCAGATACTTTTGTTCTATTTCCATGCATTTCTTAACTCCGTTTTATGGAGCTTTTCTGATGTCAAAAGTCAGATTTGGGTCCCTCTTTAGACCATAGAACCGTAGAATCATTTTGGTTGGAAAAGACCTTTAAGATCATCAAGTCCAATTGTTAACCTAGCACTGCCAAGTACAACCACTGAACCATGTCCATGATGGTGACTCAACCACTTCCTTGGGCAGCCTGTTCCAATGATTGACAACCCCTTCGGTGAAGAAATTTTTCCTAATATCCAGTCTAAACCTCCCCTGCCACAACTTGAGGCCATTTCCTCTTGTCCTATCATTTGTTACTTGGGAGAAGAGACCAACACCCACCTGGCTACAACCTCCTTTCAGGTAGTTGTAGAGAGTGATAAGGTCTCCCCTCAGGCTCCTTTTCTCCAGACTAAACAACCCCAGTTCCCTCAGCCACTCCTCATAAGACTTGCGCTCTAGACCCTTCACCAGCTTTGTTGCTCTTCTTTGGACATGCTCCAGCACCTCAATGTCTTTCTTATAGTGAGGGGCCCAAAACTGAACACAGTACTCAAGGGGCAGCCTCACCAGTGCCAAGTACAGGGGAACGATCCCTTCCCTAATCCTGCTGGCCACACGGTTTCTGATACAAGCCAGGATGCTGTTGGCCTTCTGGGCCACCTGGGCACTCTGATGGCTCATATTCAGCCGGCTGTTGACCAACACTCCCAGGTCCTTTTTTGCCGGGCAGCTTTCCATCCTCTCTTCCCCAAGCCTGTAGCATTGCCTGGGGTTGTTGTGACCCAAGTGCAGGACTTGGCAGTGAGCCTTGTTGAACCTCATACAGTTGGTCTCAGCCCAAGGATCCAGCCTGTCCAGATCCCTTTGTAGAGCCTTCCTACCCTTGGGCAGATCAACACTCCCACACAACTTGGTGTTGTCTGCAAACTTACTGAGAGTGCACTTGATTCCCTCATCCAGATCATTGATAAAGATATTAATCAGAACTGGCCCCAGTACTGAGCCCTGGGGAGCACACCTTGTGACCAGCCGCCAACTGGATTTAGTTCCATTCACCACAACTCTTTGGGCCCAGCCATCCAGCCAGTTTTGTACCCAGCAAAGCGTACGCCCCTCCAAGCCATGAGCTGCCAGTTTCTCCAGGAGAATGCTGTGGGAAACGATGTCAAAGGCTTTACTAAAGTCCAGGTAGACAACATCCACAGTCTTTCCCTCATCCACCGAGTCGGTCACCTTGTCATAGAAAGAGATCAGGTTAGTCAAGCAGGATCTGCCTTTCATGAACCCACGCTGACTGGGCCTGATCACCTGGTTGTCCTGTACCTGCTGCGTGATGGCACTCACTGCGTGATCTGCTCCATAACCTTCCCTGGCACCGAGGTCAGACTGACAGGCCAGGAGTTCCCTGGATCCTCCTTCTGGCCCTTCTTGTGGATGGGCGTCACATGGGCTAACCTCCAGTCAACTGGGACCTCCCTGGTTAGCCAGGGCTGCTGATAAATGATGGGAAGTGGCTTGGTGAGCACTTCTGCCAGCTCCCTCAGCACCCTTGGGTGGATCCCATCTGGCCCCATAGGCTTACGTGTGTTTAAGTGGTGTAGCAGGTTGCTAACCATTTCCCCTTGGATTATGGGGGCTCTTGGATCATTCTGCTCCCCATCCCTGTCTTCCAGCTCAGCGGGCTGGGTGCCCAGACAACAACTGGTCTTAGTCTTAAAGACTGAGGCAAAGAAGGCATTAAGTACCTCAGCCTTTTCCTCATCCTTTGTCACTATGTTTCCCCCCACACCCAATAAAGAATGGAGATTCTCCTTAGCTCTCCTTTTGTTACTAATGTATTTATAGAAACATTTTTTATTGTCTATTACAGCAGTACCCAGGTTAAGTTCTAGTTGGGCTTTGGCCCTTCTAATTTTCTCCTTGCACACCCTCACAACATCCCTGTAGTCCCCCTGAGTTGCCTGCCCCTTCTTCCAAAGGCCATAAACTCTCCTTTTTTCCCTGAGTTCCAGCCAGAGCTCTCTGTTCAGCCAGGCCAGTGGTCTTCCCCGACGGCTCATCTTTCAGCACATGGGAACGGCCTGCTCTTGTGCCTTTAAGATTTCCTTCTTGAAGAATGTCCAGCCTTCCTGGACTCCTTTGCCCTTGAGGACTGCCTCCCAAGGGACTCTGTCATCCTGTCTCCTAAACAGGCCAAAGTCTGCCCTCTGGAAGTCCAAGGTTATCAGTTCTGCTGACTCCCCTGCCTTACTTCTCCAAGAATCAAAACCTATGCCCAAGACAGCCTCCAACCGTCACATCACCCACAAGTCCTCCTCTGTTCACTGTGTGTTTTCCCTATCAATGTAACCATGGAGACTCACTTCCTTCCAGAACAGGAAGGGAATTTGGTACAGTGGATATTTTGATGTAATGATTTGCCCAATTTCCAAATGTATGCTCTTAGTTGTATTTCAGATTGAAGCAGAGGTTGAATTTTTGTCATAATGAGGTTGCCCTTTTGGAAGGAAAAGCTTGCCACACATGTCTAGAATTACAGCTGATATTGAACCTCATATTACTGTTCTCTTATGCAGACAGAGATCAGGGGTACATCTATGGCTGAAGAGAGAATGGTTTAATTTCTGATTGTGCCATAGAGTCCTCAGGTGATCTAGAACAAACCACATCCTTTCTCTGGATCATGACTGTAAAACAGGAATAATAATTATTCTTTTTGCCTGCCAGGTGAATTGGCTGGAATCTAATAAGTCCACTCGCTCTCAAAAGCTTGCAGTAATTACATTGTAGTTCATTGAGGCATTCATCTCTCACATGCACCTCCTATCACCATAGATACCTGTACAAATGTGGTGCCACATGCGATCAAATCACATTCCTTGCGTTTTCACTGTTGGCTGCATTTCATTGCTTAGTAAATGACTACAGAAGGTGTAAAGCAGTGGAAAACCAAACAGTCTTTGCTCCCATAGCACCTCAAAGAACAGAGGACGTCCTGTGAGGAAGGAACAATGCCTTTAAATGTTCAATCTCAAATGCTCAATGTTGTCCCAGTTATTTGTAGTTTGCATCTTTGTCTGAATTGCATCTTTTTAGACAGCCCACTGTTCTCTTCACCCACCTTGTTCTTTGCACGGTTATTGGGTAGTTAACATGAGCTGAATATCAGCGTCCCCAGCTGCTTTCTCTGTCTCTCTTAGCTTCAATGTTTTCTCTTCCAAAACATGCTATATCTTGTCAATAACATACTATAGAATCATATTAATATTTTTGTCACGAGTACTTTGACAGTGAAGTGTTATTGAATTGCTTTGACACGAGTCACTCTGTGGTACAAAGACCCTTCTTCTCTTGGGATCACAGCAGGTTAAAACCCAGGAAGGTCCAGGTTATATGCAGTGTAACCCAAATAGAAGAACATGGGATTAATACATATTCATTGTATTTTGTCATAGTGCTAGGAATTCGAGAAAGACCATGGCTTCACTTAACACTCATTATTTTTCCAATCTCATTTTCGGAGGGAAAGTTCAACTGGAGGACTTTCTTTTCGTGTTTAACAGTTTATTAAATTCTGAATTTCCATCTGTTCATGCTGATACACCTTCAGTGGCTAGGTGTGAAACATTTACTAATTATTTTCTGGAGAAGACTTAACTCAGTTGGATTTTCTCAGCCTCTTGATTCAGCTATTGAAGTGCAGTCAGTCTGGTTTTTTTCATTGGCATTGTTTCAATGATGGAATAAGTTTCTCAAACAGATTCATGGGAGATTGGTGGCTTTCCGTTCTTTCTCAAAAGAGTGTCTTGCGGTTCTGGAACTGCCACTAATTGGCAGCCTCTACAAGGAGTAGTTGTTGCTACGGTGGAGAGAAAGTTGTTTTACTTGAGCATCTGTATTACAACTTGCCACTTCTGACTGAATGCTTGATGTCTGATTGGCTATTAGTTCTTTACAAGACAGCAAGATACCTGTATGTGATAAACTTGTTCGTTGGTAACACAAGTGATTTAGTGCTTCAAACATAAAGTAACTTGTTTCCTCATGGAAAAAGATGTGTTAGTGTGCACAACAGGCCGTGTCCATCTGTCACCTCAGATATGGACCAGGGGAACCTGGTCTAACACCCAGAATACCTTTTGGAGTATCTTGTGACACTGCACTGACATCTGATGTCTTCAAAACTTATTACAGTTTTCTATGCAGTAGCTTATACTGTGCCATAAACCCCAGGCTCTGCATTGTGCTAATTCCCTGGTTCTACTTCTGTGTTACTTGTTGTTGCAATTTTGTATTTTTAAGGGTATTGGATAAAGAACTGAATTACTATCACAAGAGCCTTTGCACCTTTCTCAAATAAATACTTCACTGAAATATCCACCACGTTACAGCTGCAGAAGAGTTAGGATCAAATTCAGTAAACATTTCCTAATGCCATGCATTAAGCATGTCATGGGTAATGGGGAAATGACTGTTGTCTTATGTATTTTTGTTAGATCTTGCCAACTTTGTAGCAGGGGTAGGAGTTGGTAGTCATCTAAAAACATCCAACAAACGAGCCCTTTGAGAGGTAGGTACTTTTGCTGATTCATTTAATAATCTGACTCTGTGAATTTGTCTATACTGAACTAAACCGCAGAAGTTATAATAGGGTACGATTGCACAGAGTAGTAGTATTTGAATGATGTGTAGAAACCTAAAAATCGTTTTCTGGCTCATTAATGTTAGATTTTGAAGAAAAAAAAACAAACCAAAAACCATCAGGGACATCAGTACAAAGAACAGATTGCATTCTGATTCTTCCAGGTTGTGTACATCCTAAGTTTCCTATTCCAATTTGAATGGGACAAATCATTTTTCCCTGTCTTGGTAAGCTATTTTATTAATGTGTGCTATGAAACAACTGCACCAGCACATTTCATCAGTGATTTTTCTAATGAATCTCTGGATCTAGCGCACTGAATTTTGGAAGGTGGAAATGGAATTTACATCTGCTACTGGACCTCAGTTCTGCAGCTGAACCTGTTTCTAGATGTAAACCAGAAGACAATTCTAGATCAAAGCCCTGTTCAAGTGTATTGAAATCCTCACGCTACTAATGTAGGTCCTTTTTGTTCACAAACCATGCCGTAGTTTGTGCAGCTTATAAAAATGTCTCATGGGAAAGGTAGAGAAATGTGTACTGATCATTAACTGTTTCACTTAATGCAGTTAAGAGTTTGTCCCAGTGTGGTCTCAGCTTTTTGTGCCTACCTATCTTAGCTATGTTTGGGAGCCAGCTTTTATAAATGAATGACAAAAGCAAATTAAAAACTACAGTCTAAATAGTTTATTCAAACCATTTAGCCCCATTTTTCCTGTGGTGGGTTCACCTTGGCTGGATGCCAGGTGCCCACCAAAGCCACTCTATCGCTCCCTCTCCTCAGCTGGACAGGGGAGAGAAAATATAACAAAAGGCTTGTGGGCCGAGATAAGGACAGGGAGAGATCACTCACCAATTACTATCATGGGCAAAACAGACTTGACTTGAGAAAATTAATTTAATTCATAAACAATCAAATCAGAGTAATGAGAAATAAACCCAAATCTTAAAACACTTCCATCCACCCCTCCCTTCTTCCCGGGCTTAACTTTACTCCTGATTTTCTCTACTAGTGACACAGGGGGATGGGGAATGGGAGTTGTGGTCAGTTCATCACATGTTGTCTCTGCCACTCCTTTCTCCTCAGGGGGAGGACTCCTCACACTCTTCCCCTGCTCCAGTGTGGGGTCCCTCCCATGGGAGACAGCCCTCCACCAGCTTCTCCAATGTGAGTCCTTCCCACGGGCTGTAGTTCTTCACGAACTGCTCCAGCGTGGGTCCCTTCCACAGGGTCACAAGTCCTGCCAGCAAACCTGCTCTGGTGTGGGCTCCTCTCTCCACAGGGCCGCAGGTCCTGCCAGGAGCTTACTCCAGTGTGGGCTTCCCATGGAGTCACAGCCTCCTTCACATTCCTCCACCTGCTCCAGCATGGGGTCTTCCACGAGCTGCAGGTCGATATCTGTTCCACCATTGTCCTCCAGGGGCTACAGTAGGACAGCTTGCCTCACCATGGTCTTCTCCACGGGCTGCAGAGAAATCTCTGCTCCGGCGCCTGGAGCACCTCCTCCCTCTCCTTCTGCAGTGACCTTGGTGTCTGCACAGTTGTTCCTCTCACATATTCTCACTCCTCTCTCTGGCTGCAAAACTGCTTCTAGGGTTTTTTTTCCTTCTTAACTATGTTATCACAGAGGTGCTACCACCATTGCTGATGTGGTCAGCCTTGGCCAGCGACAGGTCCATCTTGGAGCTGGCTGGCATTGGCTCTATCAGAGATATGAGAAGCTTCTCGCAGCTTCTCGCAGAAACCACCTCTGTAGCCCCTCCAGTACCAAAACCTTGCCATGCAAACCCAATGCATTTCCATATGATTATTCATGTACAGATTTAGGATCTGTGTTCATGACTGGAATAGGTTAACAAAAGGTTTACACAAAGGTATATCAGCCTAAGGCAAGTCTGCTACTATAAAGTTTCAGTTCTCAGTGTGTAATAACTTGCATGAAATTGTTTGTGTTCCCTATCTGGAAGATTTCCAACCCAAGGAAGAGGTGGTGATATTTTTCTCTTTCCATGGCAGTCTTACAAACTTACATAATAGTAAAGTGATGGAAAGAGACTGAGCTGATGTGGAGCACAGTAGCCATTCTTATTCAAACTAATGTCCTTTGCAACATTTGTTCAACTCTGTCTCTTAAAGGTATTGTCTCATATTTTGATTATCAGGAGACTGGGCTATTCTAACTCTTTGGTGCTTCAGTTTCCTGACAAACAAGTTAATGGATTTTGTATTTGCACGCTCTGAGTATTCAGTTTTACTCTTGTTTTCTATTCTCTTTGCTTATTTCATGTTGAAATTCAGAAATGCTATTTTTATTATGTTGGCCATTTTTTAAGCATCTGTACCCTGGTATCTTTACCCCAAGATGATCTTTTGTTAAAACAGGTTTTAGGTGGGCATTTGTGTTTTGCGTTTCACTAGAAATGCCACAGTTAGCATCAGGTTCAGTCTTTTCTTTCCCCTCTTTTTGTGGACTTTCCTTGAGGTAATCATGAGCCTTACTAGCTTGCAATTGCTTGCTCCTGCATTTGACAAACAGGCTGTTTTGGAGCCTATGAATTTTTTTTTTATTTTTTTTATTTTTTTTACAATTGCATTCAGTGAGTCTTCTCTCGTGTCAGAATCTGGCTTCTGCAACTGGTCTCATCCAAAGTACATAGATTTCTTTTTCCTGTCTGAGAACAAAGCTTTAGAGTCAGAAATTTAAGAAAAACCTGGTAGTCTTTGACTCAATAAAAGCTCAACACTTCAATTCTCTGTTGTCTGGGTTCTGACCCAGGCTAAATTACACCACTCTGGATGTGATGAAAAGGCAGATCAGAACTCCTCTGTCAGGCAGAGGAATCAGGAGCACTTTACAGAAGCTTACTAGGTACTGCGGTGTTCTTCATCTTTTCCTCTCTTCCTTTACACAAGGAAGTACATTGTATTTGGGGATGTACCTATTAGATTGCAAGTAATACCTCTGTTGATTCCTGGTGAAGGGAGAAGAAAAGCTGTAAGCCAGATTTTACATTCTGTCTTTCTGTAACACAGACAACAGGTACTAACCACAGTTTTTGCTTTGTCTTCCCCAAGTGGGCCTTGTCTCTTCCTGGATGAGCACTTTACCCCCACTGGCTCACAGCTTCAGAGATTTGGATCTATTTCATGGGCTAGGTGCCAGCGGGTACAATAGGAGCCTCAGCTATTGACTGCAAAGTGGGCAGGCAAGGATGGAGTGGAGGGAGGAGTGGAAGAAAGGATGGACTAGCAAAGATGAATATTCTGCCACTTCCATAGGGAAAATTTGCAGAGGACCAGCTGGCACCTTAATGAATTCTCCTTTAGGATTTGCAGTGTGACAAGGCTCTATAAAGCAACCCTGCTTTTTCGCAGGCTGCCCTGCAAATGTGCTGGCCAGGGAACCTGACAAGAGAGCAATAGGAAAATCAGTGATGGAGATGCTTTTGGTCATTTGCATTGTGCTTAACTTCCCACTGTTTTTCCTGATTGCCCCACCCGGGCTTAGAAGCCTGCACTGTGTTGCATCTGCCCATGTTCACTGTACTCTGTCTTTTGTGGCACTTGATAGGCAGGAGAGACGAGGAGAGGGTGTTGCCCTCTACGTCAGTGACCAGCTGGAGTGTGTGGAGCTCCACCTGGGGATGGGTGAGGAGCAAACCTAGAGCTTATGGGTCAGGATTAAAGGGAGTACTGGAGCAGGGGACATCATAGCAGGGGTCTGCTACAGGCCACCTGACCAGGATGGAAGACCAAGTAGGTGAGGCCCTCTATAGACAGATAGGATCAGCCTCATGTTCACAAGCCCTAGTCCTCATGGGGCACCTCAACCACAACACAGCAAGGCATAAGAAATCCAGGAGGTTCCTGGAATGTGTTGATGATAACTTCCTTCTCCAAGTGATAGAGGAGCCATGCTGGACCGTGTTCTCACCAACAAAGAGGGGCTGGTGGGGAATGTGAAGCTCAAGGGCAGCCTTGGCTGCAGTGACCATGAAATTGTGGAGTTCAAGATCCTCAGGGCAGTGACGATGGCGCACAGCTAGCTCAGTACCCTGGACTTCAGGAGAGCAGACTTTGGCCTCTTCAGGGACCTGCTTGGTCAAGTACCATGGGACAAAGCTGTGGAGGGAAGAGGGGCCCAAGAAAGCTGGTTAGTCTTCAAGGATCGCCTCCTCCAAGCTCAGGAGTGATGCATCCCAGCAAAGAGGAAGTCAGGCAAAAACACCCAGAGACCTGCATGGATGAACAAGGAGCTCCTGGGCAAAGTCAAACATAAAAAGGGAGCCTACAGAGGGTGGAGGCAAGGGCAGGTAGCCTGGGAGGAATACAGAGAAATTGTCTGAGCAGCCAGGGATCAGGTTAGGAAAACTAAAGCCCTGATAGAATTAAATCTGGCCGGGGATGTTAAGGACAACAAGAAAAGCTTCTGTAGGTACGTCAGTGATAAAACAAAGGTGAGAGAAAATGCAGGTTCCCTCCAGAATGAAACGGGCAACCTGGTTACTTGGGATATGGAGAAGGCTGAGGTGTTCAGTGACTGAAGGCTGAGGTGACTTTTTGCCTCAGTTTTCACCAGCAAGTGCTCTAGCCGCACCGCCCAAGCCTCAGAAGGCAAAGGCAGGGACTGGGAGAATGAAAAACCACCCACTGTAAGAGAAGATCAAGGTTCAAGATAATATAAGGAACCTGAAAGTGCACAAGTCCGTAGGACCTGATGAGATGCATGCGCGGGTCCTGAGGGAACTGGCAGATGAAGTGGCCAGGCCACTCTCCATCATATTTGAGAAGCTGTGGCAGTCTGGTGAAGTTCCCTCTGACTGGAAAAGGGGAAACATAACCCCCATTTTTAAAAAGGGAAAAAAGGAAGACCCAGGGAACTACAGGCTGGTCAGTCTCGCCTCTGTGCCCAGCAAGATCATGGAGCAGATCCTCCTGGAAACTGCGCTCAGTCGCATGGAAAATAAGGAGGTGATTGGTGACAGTCAACATGGCTTCACTAAGCGTAAATCATGCCTTACAAATTTGGTGGCCTTCTATGATGGGGTTAGAGCACTGGTGGATAAGCAAAGAGCAACTGATGTCAACTACCTGGGCTTGTGCAAAGCATTTGACAATGTCCTGCATGACATCGTTGTCTCTAAATTGGAGAGACATAGATTTGATGGATGGACCACTCAGTGCATAAGGAATTGGCTGGATGGTCGCACTCAAGGAGTTGCTGTCAACAGCTCAATGTTCCAAGTGGAGACCAGAGACAAGTGGTGTTCCTCAGGGGTCGGTACTGGGACTGGCACTGTTCAACATTGTTGGCGACATGGACAGTGGGATCGAGTGCACCCTCAGCAGGTTTGCTGACGGCACCAAGCTGTGTGGTGCAGTCAACACAGTGGAGGGAAGGGATGCCATCCAGAGGGACCTTGACAGGCTTGAGAGGTGGGCCCGTGTGAACAGCATGAAGTTCAACAAGGCCAAGTGCAAGGTCCTGCGCAATCGCAATCTGCACAATCCTGCACAATCGGCGTGATCCCAAGCACAACTACAGGTCAGGCAGAGAATGGATTGAGAGCAGCCCTGAGCAGAAGGACTTGGGGGCGCTGATGGTCGAGAAGCTCAACATGAGCCGGCAATGTGCGCTTGAAGCCCAGAAATCCAACTATATCCTGGGCTGCATCAAGAGAAGTGTGACCAGCAGGTCGAGAGAGGTGATCCTGCCCCTCTACTCCACTCTTGTGAGACCCCACCTGGAGTCCAGCTCTGGGGCCCCCAACATAAGAAGGCCATGGACCTGTTGGAGCGAGTCCAGAGGAGAGCCACGAAGTTGATCGGAGGGCTGGAGCACCCCTCCTGTGAAAACAGGCTGAGATAGTTGGGATTGTTCAGCCTGGAAAAGAGAAGGCTACAGGAAATCTGGAGAGGGACTGTTTACAAGGGCATGTAATGGTAGGATGAGGGGTAATGGTTTTAAACTGAAACAGGGTAGATTTAGGTTAGATATAAGGGGAAAAAAAAAATCTTCACTTACAAGGGTGATGAGGCACTGGAACAGGTTGCCCAGAGAAGCCGTGGATGCCCCCTGCCTGGAAGTGTTCAAGGCCAGGTTGGATGGGGCTTTGGGCAACCTGGTCTAGTGGAGGGTGTCTCTGTCCATGGCAGGGGAGTTGGAACTAGATGATTGTGGTGGGTTGACCCTGGCTGGAGGCCAGGTGCCCACCAGAGCCGCTCTCTCACTCCCCTCATTCACTAAACAGGGGAGAAAAGGCATAACGAAATGCTTGTAGGTCGAGATAAGGACAGGGAGAGATCACTCACTAATTATCGTCACGAGCAAAACAGACCAAACTTAGAGAGGGAATTCATCTAATTTATTACTAGGCAAAACAGAGTAGAGGAATGAGAAATAAAACCAAGTCTTAAAACACCTCCCCCCACCCCTCCCATCTTCCCGGGCTCGACTTCACTCCCGGCTTCAACCTTCCCCCCCTCAGCGGCACAGGGGGACGGGGAATGGGGGTTACGGTCAGTTCATCTCACGGTGTTTCTGCCGCTTCTTCCTCCTCAGGGGGAGGACTCCTCTCATCGTTCCCCTGCTCCAGCATGGAGTCCCTCCCATGGGGTGCAGACCTTCAGGAGCAAAGTGCTCCAGTGTGGGGTCCCCCACGGGGTCACAAGTCCTGCCAGCAAACCTGCCCTGGCGTGGGCTTCTCTCTCCACGGGTCCACCGGTCCGGCCAGGAACTTGCTCCAGCGTGGGCTTCCCAAAGGCCACAGCCTCCTTCAGGTGCCTCCACCTGCTCCGGCGTGGGGTCCTCCACGGGCTGCAGGTGGAATCTCTACACCCCCTCATCCTTCCTCCATGGGCTGCAGGGGGACAGCCTGCCTCACCATGGGCTGCAGGGGGATCTCTGCTCTGGCGCCTGGAGCACCTCCTCCCCCTCCATCTGCACTGACCTTGCTGTCTGCAGAGTTTCTTACATCTTCTCACTCCTCTCTCCGGCTGGAAAAGCTCTCTCTAACTTTTTTTTTTCTTCTTAAATATGTTATCACAGAGGCGCTGATTGGCTTGGCCTTGGCCAGCGGCGGGCCCGTCTTGGAGCCGGCTGGCATTGGCTCTGTCAGACACAGGGGGAGCTTCTAGCAGCTTCTCACAGAAGCCACCCCTGTAGCCCCCCCGCTACCAAAACCTTGCCACGCAAACCCAACACAATGATCTTTGAGGTCCCTTCCAACCCAAACCATTCTATGATTAAGCACTTCCATAGATTGAAGTCTCTCATCATGTGACTAAAGATTTGGTGAGGTGTGTTGCGTTTTTTTGAGTCCTCCTCCCATAGTGTGTAACATGAGGCAGGATTCATTCCACTAACAATAACCCTGTACAGGAGGGATAACACATAAATTAGGATACAGAAGTATTAAACAAGATGGCGTTTTCAACTAGCATAGCAGTAGGGGAGATTTAGTTAACTTAGCCATCTAGTTAGATTACTCCTTCTCCCTAGTACATGGCTTCATCAAAAGCAGCTAGGAATCTGTTGTACAGGATTCATTTGGTTCAGACGCCTAGGAGGACAGATAACTGAACGCATTTAATGTGACAGGAATTTTGAAGTGAGCTGTTGCAATATCATGAAGTGTCAGTGTGTGCTGGAGCAGACCATGAAGAGCACTGAAGACAGTTCAGGGAATAAGCAGAGAATTCGGTTTGAAAGCTTAACTTGGAGGTAACAAGCCTCTGCGTCTGCCCAGATTTACAGCTTTATCAGTGTGAGGGGAACAGATAAAATGGCCTTGTCCAGTTAAAAAGCAGACTAGTGAGACAGTTACAGTCCCTTTTTATAAGTCTATTAAAAGTTTATGGTCTTTCACAGACTGTATGGGGGCAATAAAACTATTATGTCTCATTCTAATGGGTAAAGACTGTAACTCAAATGGGAAATGGTAGGAATGCAATACCCTTTCCACCCTGATGTGTAACAGCATTAAACTCTTCTGGTCGGCCTTAAATGCCATGTTGTGATTCCCTGATACAGAGAGGAAGAGGATATGTTATTAGATGTGGTACTTGCTATTCACTAACAGCAGGAGGTTAAACAAACAGCACTGCGACTCTTCCACAGACTTCTACATAAAAACATACAATGTCCAAAGCCCTCAATAGCTCTGAAACAGTCATCATATTCACATTTAGAAACAGGCTTTGCACAGTTTCAAAGCTTACCTGTATAAGCTAGATTTTGGATTTAGAGGAAATTCTTATGTCGAACATACTAACCTAGTTAGCCAGCTTCTTCTGAGCCCGCTCAGCTTGCCGCAGTATCTTTGATAATAAAGTCACAGCGTTAGGTTCTCTAGAGCATACATCATTGCTCTGAAATCAATTTGAATAGTGTTGCTCACAGATAAGATAATTTCTATATTCAACCAATTATAACTAAAATAAATGTTTTTAAAAAATATGAAAACATATAGATAATGTATGTTTATGATTGTGTGGCATTCCCAATATTTTAGGAACTGTTGAAATCTGTTATCAATCATCACACCTAATTTATATGTAGGGAAATCAGAGTTCAAAGGGGAAAAGTATTATTTACTAATGTTGCACAGGAAATCTATTGTAAAATCAGAATAGGAACCTATAGACCTTACTTCTCTGTTTTATATTTCAGTTAAAGGTTCCTTCTTCCTGTATGTTATATGCAGAAACTGTCTTGGTTCCACTTTTATAGAATTATTATGTTTATTACTCTCATGTTATGATATTTACCTACATAACGGCATTTGGACTGTTATCATGAATAAATGAGACACACAATACCTTTTCTCTCTCAAAGCGCTCTTGTTCTTTTTTTTAGGAAAGATATTTCCAGCATCTCTTGTCTCCATATATAGACTATCCTCTTTATTGTAGACAATCTCAACATCTCCCTGATGACATATTAGCTTCTTTGTTTTCTTGTCTGAAATTTCTGTGCTTGAGACTTTGTTTTCTTTTACACAGCTGCCTTTTTTTGAAGTTGCTATACATTCTTATCCTTCATTGAGATAATCTGTGAATGAATCTCAAAGCTGATATTTAATTTTTCATATGTCCCCTAATGTTTGTGATGCTGCCTATATGCCTATATGCATGTCACTGTTTTTATCCTAAAATGTTTAAATTGTTTGTGAACAGAATGGATTCCTAGACATGTGCTTTAGAATAGCTTTAGCATTGCTACCTAGGTGGCTCTGAAATCAGATTTTAGAAAACCTGTGCTGGTTGTTCTCTAGGACTACATTGGCTTGAGCTGCCTGGTCACCAGTCTAATTCCTTCCATATTGTTGGCATTAGAAATAATTTTGAATGGGAGAGATACCTACTTATCAGTGTCAAAGTCACACTCTTATGCAAGACTGTGGCTGCTTTCTATTTCTTCCCTTAATTTTTCAATTATTATGTTATTTCATTATAAATTACTCAAGTATTTTTTCGCCAAAAAGATTTGCTTGCACATTTCTGGAAGATGCTGTCTTAGAAGAATTTTTGCTGTTTAGGTGTAATTGTTTAGGACTTAATCGTGCACATTTTTTTCTTCACCTATAAATGATTTAGGAATCACTCAATTTTGGAAACTTTTGAATATCCATATGATCTCATATTGGTGCCTACTTGGGAACAGTATTGTTCCATTCCATGGGAACAAATCTAGTAGCAAAATTTGCCAGAGATTATTATCTGATGTTTTCTGTTAACTGGTTTCAAAATTCATCTTAGATTTTACTGTACCTGTAGTTATTGCTTGTCATCTGACATATGCCATCTGTTAGAGATTTCTTAGAAAACTGAAAAATCAGTTGTTAAAAATGTTCCTTTTAAGCCTTTCTCTATGTTGAAAGAATTTTACAACAGTGATAGATTTTGTGGGGTTTTATTCACTGTAACTCACTGCTTTTGTTATTGGTTTTTTTTTCATAGGATTTATATTTCACTGGGGTATTCTGCATCTGGGACCACCCACAAGGGACTGAGTTGTGAATTATCATTCCTTTTTCTGTGTATGCCAACCTGTTACCTTTTATTAATGTGATACTGTTTCCTACAATGCTTATGAAAAGAGATAGGTTTGTGGTTCTCAGTCTGAGGTCCTGTCCAGGATAGAAACTGCTGCTGTATTGTCTTAGCCCTGTATAAACTATCTATGACGAGCTGCTAAATACAGTCCTTTCAAATGAATTTCAAGCTTCATAGTTTGTCGTAAGAAAAAAAAAAAATCATCACCCATCTCTTATTTTACCTGTGAGTGCTGAGCATCCATGATGATGGAAAAGTGCTTCTGGAGTGCTGTGTGACCTTGGCAAACAACACTCCAAAGAAGGTGTCACCTTCATTACATGCGACACTTCATGGCAAAATCAAGGCTGTCAGGTTGTGTGTCTTTTCCACTATTCTTTTCTTTTGCTCAGCCCTGTGTGTATAGATGTTATATCTAAACTCTTTGGTGATCTGCCACAGGGGTTTTTTTAGCAATCAGTTACAGGGTTTGGTTTTCTGCTTGGTCGATGGTGTACATCTGTTGTCTCACAAAAGAAGTTTGCAGCTCTGCTTTGTACACAGGCATGGATATTTCCTCTAGTCAGCGACATCTATCCATTTATAGCTGATTAATTATGGAAGCTGAACACAGCTTCTGCAGCAATCTTTGTTAATGTCAGTGAGAAGTAGTGGTTAGAGAAGAAAGAGGCATTTCTTTTCTTCTTATTCTTTTCCAAACCAGACTAAAGCTTTTTCCAGCTTGCTGTTCTATGTATCTGCAAGCTGTTCAGTCGTCTTTGTGTACCCAAGTAATCTTGACTCCTGCTGCATGGTATCCTTACAGTCCAGCTGTTCAGAAATGTCTCAGAGCACAGTTTCTTTGGTGCATACTACACATGGAGTTTTCCAAAAGGCTCTGCAAAGAGTCGAAGGCATGAATTGGCACAGAGGCATCTGTTCTTCCATATCCATAGTTGAGATCATGCCCAGTCCACTGTGGAGTCCCTGGGCAATGCAGGGTGAAATCCAAGGCCCTTGACACTTTCCTCTCTAGCTAAAGAGACTTCAGGCCTCTGGTGACAGCACACCCATGTGCTTTGGCTAGCACTGCAAAAATAAATAAAAATGCTATCAGTAACACAATCTAGGTTGTAGCAAAACACAAAGAAATTTTTATATTCACCTGTTATGAGGATCTAAGCCATTTAACAAGTTGTTTAACCTCACACCATTAATTTTTACAGCCTCCATTGCCTCTGGTATTTGTATATTGCTAATTCTATCATTGCCTTGTATGCCGCTCCACAGCTACTGCTCTGGGAACAGATGCAGAATCAAGCCTTGCTCCTGCCAAGCTTTCTAAAAACAGCTCATCCTAAGGTCTTCACTGTGCTGGCACTAGCTCTGCAGAGGCAGGGACAGACATGGCAGGATTTATTCAAGTATGAGCTGCAGCCCCTTCCCTTTGCTTTCTACCAATCCATGTTGCTTTGGGAAAGTGAGAATACGTCAGCCTCAACATATGTTTTGCTTTTTTCCCTACTGAAAAGCTTTTCCTCCTTGGATATTAGAAAGGTATTTAACAAATCCAGTAGTCTCCTGAGGTTTCTCTGGCCACGTGAAAAAAATTGTCTTTTGTGGGGTTTTTTTGACTTTGTGGGGTTTTTTGTTTGTTTGTTTTAAAGGTCCATGTGGATATTTTCTGGGAGTTTTTCTGGTAATTTTTATTATATTAAATGAATGTTAAATGTAATGCAAAACTATTTTAAAAATCCATTCATAAAAGCCAAGAACCACCGAAACAAAAAGGAATTATTTCAATATATACAAGAAAAATGTAATTCATTCCTCCTCTTACGCATCCAAAAATAGATTCTATTCTTTGTTATTGTTGCCAATGCAATTGCTTACAAATCAGATTTGGGGAGAAAATGGCTACCTTAAACTGAAGCTAGATGCTGCCACCCATAGGCTTGATCCACACTCTGCTTTGATATAACGCTAGTTAAACTGTACTTTTTCTGAAATATATACAAACTAAACCATGTAACTCTTGGTTGGGATGTGCTGTATGAAGTATTTATAAGAATGTCTATAATACTGCAGCTGCATCCACATAGAAAATTAATAATGATGAACTCAGTCATTTTCTAAGGCATTTGAGTTGGGCAGCAAAGTCATTTTTAGGCCAACTTTTGCACCAAGGCTGAAATCAAGTGCCCAGGAGGACCCAGGTATGGCAGCTACTCTGTCTGCTCCATTGCTGTGACAATACATGTGTTAAAAACCTTTCCTCCTCCCTCTATACTTTAGAAACTGGTAAAACAAAACAAAACACACACACACACACAAAAAAAACCCAAACCCAAAATTTAGCAGAAAATGGGCAGTCAGCCTGAAGGGGATTATCTAGGTTGATAACAATGTATTAAGCTTTGTGGTTCATTAAGATTAATGAGGATTGTGGGAAAATAAATTCATTCCTGAAGTGCTGTGGTATTCTCAGCTCAGCTCTGTGCCTTGAATTAATGAAAATATGTCATAAGGGCTCATTTCCTTATATCAGGGAATTTAGATGGGAAAGCTTCACTTCTTCCAGTGTGAGAGCACTGGCCTGGCCTCTCCATGGAGCGCCATTCACCTGTGTTCTGCACGTGTTTTAGAGGTTATAGATCCTGCCCATGTGAAGAGGAGGGATTTATTCATGTCATTATCACACTGAATATTTCTTATCCTTCGCTCTCGCGTTCCTGCCAAGAGCCATGTTTTATAGCTGTGGGTTCTGCTAGCTCACAAATAAAGGTCTGCATTATAAACTCTGGTACAGCAGTAGAACGCTGTGCAGGTACAGTTTCTGGCATCCTGCAGTGTGTAAAGTATGGAGATTGGTTGCTTTCCCTTGATTGTCTTCACAGCAAAATAGGAGCTTGGTAACAAATGAGATGATTCTGGTCTCACTCTCTGGAAAACGTCTTCATTTCCAGAATGTGTTGTGGTATTCTCAGCTCAGCTCTGTGCCCTGAGTCAATGAACATAGGTCATAAGGGTGCATTTCCTTATATCAGGGGATTTAGATGGGAAAGCTTCACTTCTCTAGGAAATACTGCTGCTTTTCTTGTTGCCTATTAGCCAATTATGCCTGCTTAAGACATAGCTGAAATAAATTAGAAGAGACATAAGCCAAAGATTTTGTGGTTGTGTGAACTGAGGATAGGAATGTGCATCTGATCACTTGTTCCTTTTGATTCTGTAATTTGTGTTTGGGAATTGAAGTAGTGAAGTGTTGTGGTTTAGCCCCAGCCGGCAGCTGAGCACCACACAGCCGCTTTCACGCTCCTTTCTCCCGCTCCTCCCCTGGTGGGATGGGGAGGAGAATCGGAAGAAAAAAGTAAAACTCCTGGGTTAGGATAAGGATAGTTTACTGGGACAGCAAAGGAAAAGGAAAATAACAACAACAACAGTACTTAGAATATACAAAATGGGTGATACACAATGTAATTTCTCACCCAATGACACGACCCAACCCAATGACGGCACACTCAGCCATCCTGTATCCCAATGTTTGAGGGTCCCACCACCCATTGCTCTCAGTGTAGTCTTTAACAGTCCATTGTATCGTTCAATTTTCCCAGAGGCTGGTGCATGACAGGGGATGTGATACACCCTCTCGGTGCCGTGCTCTTTGGGCCAGGTGTCTATGAGGTGGTTTCAGAAATGAGTCCCATTGTCTGATTCAATTCTTTCTGGGGTGCCATGTCACCACAAGACTTGCTTTTCAAGGCCCAGGATAGCATTCCAGGCAGTGGCATGGGACACGACATACGTTTCCAGCCATCCAGTGGTTGCTTCCACCATTGTAAGTACATAGTGCTTGCCTTGGCGGGTTTGTGGGAGTGTGATGTAATTAATCTGCCAGGTGAGATAGTGTCCATGGTCAAGTCCACCTCTCGATCATGAGTCCACCTCCATGTTGCACCTCTTCCTTGATGGCCTGAGGTGTCATTGGCCCACCAAGCTATAAATAATTCACCCTTATGTTGTCAGTCCAGATCCACCTGAGCTACTTCAATCTTAGCAGCCTGATCCACCTGCTGCTTGTTTTGATGTTCCTCAGTGGCCTGACTCTTGGGTACGTGTGCACCTATGTGATGTACTTTTACAACCAGCTTTTCTAGCCAGGCAGCAATATCTTGCCATTATGGGACTGCCCAGATGGGTTTGTCTCTGTGCTGCCAGTTGCTCTGCTTCCATTGCTGTAACCACCCCAGTTCCCCACCACAGCTTGGGGGCTTTGTGAGCGCCCTAAGCTGGTGTCTGTTGTGCTATACACTCTTGTAGATCTGACGTGCCAGGCCATCAGATCCACACAGTCCAATAAACCCGGTTGTCCCATTCCTCCACCTGGCTGGAGGCAGGGTCCCTCTAATCTTGCTCATCATATTTGCTACTCAATTTTTACAAAAATTACTTACAAGTCCCTTCAAGAGGATCATAAGTACGATCGTGCCTTCCATTTGGTTTGAGGGACTACCCACTGGAAACTGGAGTCGCATTTTTCCTGAAAGAATCCACTTTTGTGTTTGTTTTGCCTTGCAGCTTTCACCTTTCCAGTCCATTACTGCCAATGAGTTGGCATACTATGATGGTGCGCTCCATACAAACTTCCGCCACATGGGTCAGGTACATTGGACTTCACCAGGGTCTGTGGGTAACTGCCCATTGTTGAGGTATTAATAAACCATCTCCCGCACAGCTAATTCCCTCAGGTACTGGATACCTCACTCCATGGTGGTCCACTTGCCTGGATGACATACAATATCTTCACTGAAAGGACACCTTTCTCTCACACTTGAAAGAGGTCGCCTCCAGAGTCTGAGGGCTTGTGTCTTTTTGCCAATCACCTTGTAGATGTCCCCTTCCCTAGACAGGGATCTCAGCTGCTTGCCTTTGCTACCCTCTAATTCCAGGCTACTGGCCCCATTATCCCAGCATCAGAGTAGCTGGTAACGATGTGCTTGCCTGGATGGCAGCTGAAATCTTTTTGCATATCTCGCAGCTCACTCAGGGACAGGAATCAGGTGATTTCCTCTGGTTCTGCCTCTTCCTCTAGGTCTCATGATGGTCCTGGTTCATCGTCATTCCTTACTAAGTGAACTGATTTTTTGTGTGTATTTCTTCCTGTGTACAGGGGTGACTCATACTGGCATGGGCTAGATTTTTGGTTTGGCTGCAGTGCCTGTCACGGGGGTTTGAGTAGCCACCATGCCTGTCACTGGGGCTGGGTTAGCTACAGTGCCTGTCTGTAAGTTTTCCCTCTCTTCCCCCTGGGGGTGCTGCCTACTATCAAACAGGGTTTGTAGATACTGGTGAGCGCCCAGCACAGGGTGGTAAGTTGTGCCTCTTTGCAATAGCCACAGCATTTTCCTTTCAAATATTCTATCAATTCATCAGGGTCCTGTAGTTGTTCAGGAGTCAAGTTCCAAACCGTTGGAGGTGAGAAGTTCTCTAGATACCTGCCCATGTTCTCCCACAAGCCATGCCACCCATGACTATTCAGCCTCGGGGCAGATCTCTGGGTGTTATTCTTAAAACAAATTTTCATAACCCTGAACAAGACCTGGAACACATTCAGGAGACATAGCATTAGGAGCATGCTGGCTTGAATATCCCAAGGATATTCAAAGTTCTTGAAAGCTCCTGTAAGCAGCCTGAAGGGAAAAGGGGAGGTGAAAGAGTGGGAGAAAGTATTTCCCCCATCCTCCCCATAGATTGGGTGCAATTATTAGTCAATTCTCAGAGATGTCATGTGAGGTATGGGCATGACAGCAATGCCACTGACCCTGGCTGGAGCCGCTCTGTCACTCCCCTCATTCACTAGACAGGGCAGAAAAGGTGTAACAAAAAGCTTATGGGTCGAGATAAGGACAGGGAGAGATCACTCGCTAATTATCGTCACGAGCAAAACAGACTGAACTTAGAGAGGGAATTCATCTGATTTATTACTAGGCAAAACAGAGTAGAGGAATGAGAAAATAAAATCAACTCTTAAAACACCTCCCCCCACCCCTCCCATCTTCCCGGGCTCGACTTCACTCCCGGCTTCAACCTTCACCCACCTCAGCGGCACAGGGGGACGGGGAATGGGGGTTACGGTCAGTTCATCACACATTGTCTCTGCCGTTTCTTCCTCCTCAGGGGGAGGACTCCTCTCATCATTCCCCTGCTCCAGCATGGAGTCCCTCTCATGGGGTGCAGACCTTCAGGAGCAAAGTGCTCCAGCGTGGGTCCCCCACGGGGTCACAAGTCCTGCCAGCAAACCTGCCCTGGCGTGGGCTCCCCTCTCCACGGGTCCACCGGTCCGGCCAGGAACTTGCTCCAGCGTGGGCTTCCCAAAGGCCACAGCCTCCTTCAGGTGCCTCCACCTGCTCCAGCGTGGGGTCCTCCACGGGCTGCAGGTGGAATCTCTACACCCCCTCATCCTTCCTCCATGGGCTGCAGGGGAACAGCCTGCCTCACCATGGCCTTCACCATGGGCTGCAGGGGGATCTCTGCTCCGGCGCCTGGAGCACCTCCTCCCCCTCCATCTGCACTGACCTTGCTGTCTGCAGAGTTTCTTACATCTTCTCACTCCTCTCTCCGGCTGGAAAAGCTCTCTCTAACTTTTTTTTTTTCTTCTTAAATATGTTATCACAGAGGCGCTGATTGGCTTGGCCTTGGCCAGCGGCGGGCCCGTCTTGGAGCCGGCTGGCATTGGCTCTGTCAGACACAGGGGGAGCTTCTAGCAGCTTCTCACAGAAGCCACCCCTGTAGCCCCCCCGCTACCAAAACCTTGCCACGCAAACCCAACACAGCCACGTACAAATACCAGTTTAACCTCATGACCATTGATGTTATCACATCATAATTTGATATCACACAGTACAGCAAAATGAGAATGCTGATCCCTCTCCAGAGGTGACAAACAGCACCATAGGGAATACATACAGGAAGTAAGGGTTTACATACCACAGCCATGTGAACAAACAAAACACCATTGTGACCAGTGACTATTTACCTAATATAATAAATGCTTATAATAAATTTTGTTTTAACACACTCCGGTCAGATCTGTCATTATCTCAATCCTTTGTGCCCCACGTTTGGTGCTAAAAAGGACTGTTGTGGTTTAGCCCCAGCCAGCAGCTGAGCACCATGCAGCTGTTTGCTCACCCCACCCCCTCTCAGTAGGATGGGGAGGAGAATCGGAAGAAAAAGGTAAAACTCATGAGTTGCGATAAGGACAGTTTACTGGCATAGCAAAAGGAAGAGGAAAATACCAACAACAGTACTTAGAATATACAAAATGGGTGATACACAATGCAGTTTCTCACCCAACATGACCCAAACCAATGACCTCACATGATCACACACTCAGCTGTCCTGGAGCTGTGGTCTTCTCCAGCCAGCCCCCTTTTATGCTGAGCATAACGTCATATGGTATGGAATACCCCTTTGGCTGGTTTGGGTCCTGGCTGCGTCCTTTCCCAGCTTCTTGTGAAAATTAACTCTATCCTAGTCAAATACCAGGACATGAAGGAATCTATGTTTTTATTTCTGGCTGGGGGAGAAATACCCATTTTTCTGTGGAAGATGTAAAAAGATTGTTTACACTTGGTAGGAGCAATTTTACACACAGCCTGTGCTTTTTTTTAAGCCCCTCCCTGAAGCTTTTAGAAAGAAAGGTACTTGCAGGATATTCTTGTCCAACTTGGTTTACCTGCTTTCCTTCCATCTGACAGAGTGGCAGTGGATCTGTCGCTGTAATTCAGATGACAGCTTAGCCAAATGCCTCCCCTACTGCTACTAGAAAAGCCACGAGCCAGCTATGTAGTGGAGCTGACAGCCCTTGTAAGTGTCCTGTAAATTCTTAGACCCCCAGAGTTTCTTTGTCTTCGCCAGCTTTCTCTGCTTTCCCCCAGCAGGAAGTGCATGCTGCAGGGCTGGCTGAGTGGCTGAGCAGTAGTCCAGCAGGCTCAGCTGGAGCAGTGGAGCTCACGTACCACATCCCACTGGTCAATGGTGAGGCTCACCTGCACTCTCTTGTAGTATGCAGCTCCCTGATATCACAATCAGCAGAAACATGAAGTCTCCCCATGGAGACTGCATCGATTTTGGTTGAATCTATCTTAAGCGTCAGGACTGGCTGGAAGGGACAGAGAAGGGTTGTTATGCTGAATAAGAGAACAACTGCATTGGTTTTGGACTCAGACTTCTTATGTGGTTGCATCTTACCTTGCTGACATAGTGAATCCTGAGGTATCCCTGCTGAGGCCTGGAACTCACTTTAACTCATGGCACGTGTTTCAGGTTCTCTCTCAGCACCTTCTCGGGTTTGAGACTTGGAGATCCAGGACTTCACCTAATTCTCTTGTCTTTAACCCTGATACAAATGTCACTCTGCGGGAACGTCTCTTGTTCTCAGTGGACTTGTCCAGTTCAGCGATCATATAATTTTCCTGGTCCATATTACATCACTGAGCTATTACTTTCTCAGTTGTATCTGTAGCATGCAAATAGCTTAATGGACTGATGGTGTTAGAGTCCTGAGAGCAAATTCTCAACTTCTTAGTGAATCAGAAAACAGCTCGGTAAACATGCATTTAATGGTAGGATGTTTTGAAAGGGATGCACACAATGGCCAAGTGCCCAAGATGAGAGTTAGAGTAAATACTTATGAGCAAGAAAAGTGGTGTAGATCTTGTTTCCATCTCCATTAGATATTCTTACCTCAGATATTGAAGCTTCTTGGTAGAAGGGAGTCCCCTGCCTTCCTTGGCTGCTGTATTTGGCAGCTGACATCAGGAGAGACGATGAACACATGGCTTAGTTGCCCAATGAAAGCACATATTCAGGCCCTTGGAAACTATAGTTGCCTTTGTCTCTGTAAATTCCAGGATCTGCTACTTCTGTGACGTTCCCATCAACTAAAAAATACAGAAAGAAAAAAAAGAAACCTTTTTAGTCAAAGTAAAGTTACTTAAAAGTATGTATACTGGAAAGCTTGGGAATTTGGAACATGGATCAGAAATTCTGGCAGGGAGATTTACTTTAAAATTAGAGTTACTCTGAGAAGTTTGTATAGCTGTGAGTATGATATCTAAAGTGCAACTAAAAAACTAATGTAGTAATATTACTACTAATTAATCAAGATTGGTATTTGTCTGGTATGCTGACAGTACATTCTCTGCCAGTGCAAACAATCTGTGTGTGGAGTTTCTGGGCTCAGTATAGGCACAATTGCTGACCTGGGTTCTATTTCAACTACAACTATGCCTCTTGTTTAAAAGAGGAAGAGGGAGAAATGCATTGGTTTCTTCTACATAGAGAGTTGAATTCCAGAAGCATTAATCCCTTTAACATTCAAATGTGTTTCATGTATTTTTCCAAGTACGGGATGGATAGCAAAGAGGGAGAAGAGAATTTATCTTTAACTAATTACTCCTAATTACCTACAATATAATGGACAGTTGCTAAATAGCTTTGTTTCTCTCCTGCAGCCCCCTCCTCAGATATATGATAAACAGCTGGATGAAAGGGAACATACAATCGAGGAATGGAAAGGTAATCACAGTTTAGAATTATATGGGAAGGGGTATTTCAGTGGTAAAACAGCCATGTCCCACCACCAATTGCATCTGTGTAAAACCAGAAGAATTCCTTTGACATGAAGAAATGACACAAGCCCTATGAATTGGTGCTTTGGTAGTGAAAATATAAGAAATGTCCTGAGGACTATCATTATCTACACAGGTTAATGTTAGCACAGGAGGTGCAGATTCCAGTGTTTCATTGAAATCTAAGGATATCATCTGAAGAACAGGATACTGTTCAGCAGGATGATGCATCAGAATTTTACTCACAGTAAAAAGCACTGGATTACCATGCTGCTTCATTTCTAGATAGTACAGCATTAACAATTCGTGTGTTCTAGTTTAACCCTATTTGTCTCAATTCAGCTCCAAAACCAGATGATAGTAGAGGAGGGGAATGGAAGAGAGAGGTCTTAGGCAAGCAGAGCTGTCAGACTTATGAAAACAAGGTAGGGCAGAGAGAGGGAGCCCATGGGAGGGCTATGACACTGTGATTCATGATAGTTGTTTTGTTCCTGATCACAGGCAGTTGTTCCTGTTTGTAACTGTTGCAATTCTCTCTTCCAGAACTCATCTACAAAGAAGTAATGAATTCTGAAGAAAAGACTAAAAATGGTGTAGTAAAAGGACAGCCTTCTCCTTCAGGTACTCAGCCCCATTGAATAACTTTGATGTGTTTTCTGTACTGGCAAAAAGAAAACGGAGATAGCTGCACTTGGGCTACACATGCAGTTATGCAGACCAAGTTAAGAAGTTTTTTATGAAATCCAGTACTTCTGATGGGTTGGCCTTGATTAATTGCGCTCCAGTGTCATGTTAATACTTAAAAATTGGTCCACGTGCTATTTGAGATATAGTTGTCCTGGTATTTTCTATGGAAAGATCTGTGGTTACAGATTATATTCCTGTGGGTGGGGAGGTTTATCTCACACAATTATTATTATACTGTTTATGAATGGATGAACTAATTATGAACTAATACTCTGCTAGTTGATATAAGCAAAATTGGTGATGTTAGCACATATCCAGCTGTTGGACACCCAACACTGCACCACCATCACCACCACCCCCCCATAAGCATCTGGTACCTACTCTAGTTTATCCTTTCAGAAGTCTGATAACTTTAGAATAGCTTGCTGACAAGCTTGGTTGACACTTTGATGAGAAGGGAAAGTTGTCTTCAAACACAGATTCTTGAAGTCCTGTCACAAGAAAACCACAACTAAATTTTACCTGAGGAAAATTCACATCAGCAGTCTTTTCACAGAAATGCAAAGGGTGACTGCCAGTACACAGAAATACATATTTATGAAGGTACACTTTCACCAGCAGACTTGAAGTGCCCACATTTTGAGCACAGTGTTCCAGTAGCACTTATGGGTAAAACTAACTACCTTTTGCAGAACCTTTCCTCAAAGTAAAATCATTTAATTCAGTGTCCTCTGCATATTTTCAGAGAAATACTTTTTTTTGCATTCTCATTTTTCACTTGTTGCTGAGCTAACAACATTAGAACAAGACTGCATCATTAGTAACTGACAGGACAAGGAAAAACATGGCAACAGTGGATGAAGTTAATAGAGTGCTGCATAGTAATAATTAGAGCAGTAGCACTGCACCTGGATTTTGACATCGATGAAGTAAGATATTGAACGCAATCCATTGCATTCTTGCCAAATAGCAAACAAAGTATAGGAATTGCAGATTTAATTTACCAAACTACTGTACCACCACTGAAAAGAAATCTGGGGCCCTGAGAAGTATCTGATAAGTACTCATTCTTAAATCTCTCTCCCATATAGAATGGTGGTTGCAGTCTGATTTATGATCAAGAAACATTGTAGTTGCTTATTTCAGAAATTAACTACTCAGGGATTTCTTTATGTATTCCATGTTCTGTTTTTCTGATGTGGAAGGTTTTTATCGTTTATGTAAAATGTTTCCAAACACGCAAAATTGCCATTTCTTACCTGTCTTTTGCTGTTCCCCTTTGACTGTTTTTGGATTGTTAGGCACCAAGAGGTATAGCAAGTATTTAAAAATTGCTCTGAGACGAGACTGTTTTATGAAACAGTAGATTTCATGTTTTTCATCACTTTGTGTACCTGACTTAATTTCTTTCAAATGAATGAAATACTGAAAGAATGAGGTAAAACAAGTCACCAGTTCTGAGCATAAGGGAAATGAGAGAGACTCTGCACATACATTGCTCATTGGTCAGTGTCCCTGGCAAGAACTCAGAAGGCTAAGATTTGGTGCTCTATCAGTAATCCTAGCAAGCAAGCTGGAGATGAGTTTCTGTGATTACTTGATCAGAGCTTTTGAGGAGACAGCTGAAGTTCACAGCATCAAGAGTAACAGTTGCCCCTTGATAGTGCAGGCTGCTTAAAGTGCCTGTGTATCAGAGTGTCAGTCACTTAGTGCTTCCTCTTGTCCTGTGAAGAATTAGTTAATACGACAACATACAAGCTTGAAATGTGGGACTTGGGGGGGAACTCAAGTACCCCTCGTGCTCATGTCTAACGAATAAAATCAGCTGTGTCTAAAACTGTTCCAAACAGATAATTCTGTTGCCTGTTCTAAAAAAACTTCTGTAGGCTACCTTGTTTACTTTCAGAAAGCTTTTTGTATTGTCATGCCTAAATCTTTTTTTGCTGCAGTTTAACTCTGTTATTTCTTGTCCAGTCTCCAGAGGACATGGAGAACAGTTTCCTCCATTTTTCTTTCTGGTAGCTTTTAGCTACCATTCCATTATCGCATCCCTAATCAGTCTTCCTTCCTTTGAATTTCACTACCTGCATCCTTCAATCCTTCAAACTTACTGCTTTTCTCTACACATTATCTAGTTGACTTCTATCTTTCATCAATCACAGTGTCCAAACTTAACTGCTTAAGACACTGGTAGTGCTGAATAGAGTGGAAAGATTTGCGTGTAGGTGTGTATATGTGTTACATAAATATGTAAGCAACACATGCAAACAACATATGCATGTCTACATGCACACATCAACATGGAATTTAATCTTAGATGGTAGGGTTTTGTTTTCTATTCTATGTTACAAAATTTCTAAACAGTTCTGGTTTATTTACAAAATCAGATACTGTACCCCTTATTGACATGCTCTCTATTCAAAGGGTCTATGCCTTACCATTACTCAGCTGGGAGAATAATGTTTTCTCAATGGAACTCAGTCACAACAATACATGTGAGAAATAGCTACTAAATATAATCAACCTTCAGGATTGTTGACTAATTCACACCCTTATAACATGAAGATATATACTTTTTATACACCTATACCCTCTCCAAAATACACATATGCATGTGTGATAGCCATATATATATATGTGCATCTTCTGTTGAGGTCTCCTTCTGGGTTCCACAGAAGATATATTATTTATTTTAAATTACTCACTTTACCAAGAAGTGCAGCAGAACTTTTCACTGGCGGTCTCAGGACTCTTCTGCTCTGTAATTTCTGAAGCAGAGAAGCAAAGGATATAAACTGTTTTATTCAAAGATGTGGGAGGAGTTTAGCAATACCATTTTCTATTTGGTTAATACATTAAAAAAGTGTTTCTGACTGGTATTATAAAACAGCAGGTATTTCCATTACATAAAAGATTTAATTCAAGGTTGTAGGTTATTTAGAATTAATCTTAAGTTCTGTCCAAAGTAAATAACTTTGCTGCTACTTGCAGATTTCCTCTGCTTTGACGCTGCGTACTATCTAACCTCTTCTCACACTGTCCCCTAGTCTTCACTACCCAGCTATAATTTCACACCTATTTCTAACTGTCTTCTCATTTCTGGATAGTTGGATAGTGAATATAGTAAATAGCACTGATCTTAGTGCAGCTTATTCGTAGCAGTCCCCTTTCTTGCTGAAAATTGCTCTTTTATTCTTCCCTTCCTGTCTTTTAGTTGCTGTCTGATTTGGTCAGTTTTGTTGCTATCACCCCAGAACTACTGGATACCATTAGTAGCCCTCTTCTGTTGTGTGCAGAGCCTAAAATAAGCAGCTGATGGACTTGCTGTGACATTGCATATCAAGAGTTACTAATTACATGATTTATAAGAAGCTGAGCAAATCCCCAAGACAGACACAGGACTTTTTTTGGAAACAGCAAAAGCTGCAGTTCTCCTTTGCTTTTTCCCCCCACATCTGTACACTTCACAGCTGAAATCTTAAAGGCACTTCCATAGGTGCTAATTAAACAGGGCTTCACAGGAGCCCTCTGAGGAAGGAATCCCTGCTTTACAGCAGGGAAGTCGATGCATGGCTTAAAAGAATAGCTGTCAGGTCAATGGCAGAGCCAGGAACAGATCCCAGGAGCTGTTTCTCACCTGCTCTAAGCTTTTGCTCTTTTCCACAACCCCACAGCCAGTGAGAGGCTTCCTGCCAAACGCAAATTCATAAATGGGGCTCTTTTTCTCTTTTGAATGCACCTCTGTCATTTCTGCACTGTGTCACCTGGCACCCATCCCTTCAGGAACAAGCTGTTGTAGCACCAGGCAGGTGCTGAGCATAGCAAATGAAGCATTACTTATTGACTAGGACAGCTTTTCGTTGGGTTTCTGAGTGTTGCTGCATAAGCGCTGCTTTCTGCTGCTGAATTCTTTAATTCTGTCATATAGGTTCGGTGTGGTTTCATTTGGTTTCGTGAGCATTTTGTGAGTCTGGGTGCTTTGGGGCTGCAATAGTAACTATTAGGTCTGTGTGTCGCGTCACGTGGAATTGTGCTGAAAGCTAGGAATAAACATAAAGATGTACTTTCCAGAAACATAGGGGCTGAGTTGATACTTGCTGAAATGAACATAGCAGGGTTTATTGAATTCAGTGGTGCTGAATCAGACGTAGTGTAACGAAATCTTCACCTATACAATTTCTGCAGCTATTCAGTTATTTTGCCTAGCTAAGTTGATCACACATTCATCAAAGAAAGCTGCACAGTAACAATTTGATCAGAAGTTGATTGAACCTACTGGAATTCTTTCCATTTGATTCCGGGGACAGTATCCATGAATTAATGGCAGGCTTCTGTCCAGCACTGTAAACATTTAGAAAGGTTATATATTGTTCAGCCATTAATATCATTCAATTCAGTCATATTTTGACTATATCTAAATGCATTTGTTTTGACTCATTAACATGTAAACATGAAGTAACAGTATTGTACTGGGTGATTACTGATCAATATGAATGAGGTACCTGTAAATAACTCTCAGAAAAACAAATCTTCTGTCAGAAAAGATAGATGATTGCTGTCTGCAGTCACCAATGAGATGTCATTGAGATTGCTCTGTCTTTTTGCAGCCTTTACAAAATTAACTATTTTATTTTCCAAATGTATCAGGAGAGTAAACTAATTCAAGGGTGATTCTGATGCCAGAATATTTCTGTACTACTACAGTAGCAGAAAGCCGTTCTCATCTAGAGCTCTGAACATGAGCGTATCAGTCTCTGTTATGTGCTTTTTGTATAGTAGGTGTGTATAAAGGGAAGAAAAAGTTGAGGAAAATAGAAGAGTGGTTTGAGGTATAGTGGCTTGTTTTCTCAAAGTAATGTTTTTATTACAAACTGCAAAGTGACAGAAATCCTCTTCTTTTGACCATAGCATCATATATTTTGCCTAGGCTGTACAGATGGCTATTAACTTCTGTATTAATATGTGAGTTTTGTAATTTTACTAGGTGTGGGGTTTTTAGGTATGTTCTCTTGCTTTTCAATTTAATACATGTTATTTTCTGTCCATTTTGAGGAAATGAAAATCTGTAAAAGTTAGCTGAGGAAACTTTTTGGCCATAAGAATGAAACAACATCTATCTGCAGAACAAAGATCAGTGTGTTACGGTGACTAGCTATGATTTCCAGGTGTGCAATATCATGCAAAATATTTTATTGTAATGAATATGTAATGAAAATCAGTGTATCCCTCCCAAACTGTAGACACCATTCATTTTGGTGGAAAGAGGACAAAAAAATGTGCCTGAAAGTTCAGTGGAAAAAAATACCAATCAAACTGTTGTTTGCTACTCTGAGAACTTAAGTATGAGTTAAGGTTAATGGGCAGAGTAATGGTTGAGCAATCATAGGTGCACGCTAAATACATTCATCACACAGCTCTGTATTTATCAACAGTTACCTGCATTTATAGAACAAATAATGCCTGATAATACTGAGGGATGTGCTAAAAGTTCAGGCACATTGATGATAATCTCATGAAAGTACATTCTTCATTTCACAAAGTCAAGGTGATTGTTTGGATAATACCTGGTACTATCATCGTTTTACAGAGGACAGGTAAACTTGGATGCACAAAAATACTGTCACAACTGAAATCGTGGGCTTAGTCTACCTTGTCCTTAACTAAGTGGAAGAAACCAGCTTTGCCTCCCACACAGCCATCTTCTCTGCACTGCCACTAGGTGACTTGATGCCACCCATTCTGCTAAACTATCTACCAGAGAATTGGGATCTTATGAGAGAGTGTGGAGGACTGGGTTGGGTTTTTAATTATCTTGTCGGTGCCTGTGTGTTCCTAGCAGATATCGGATCATTGGGTGTTTTGTAACTTTAAGAAGGCTAGAAAGAAGTGGAGTGATAGACATAACATGAGCTCTATCTCTTCAAAATAGACTGTTGAGGGAGAAAATTTCCTGGTAAAATATTTAATATTATCCAATGCCTGAAGTTTGTATGGCCCATTTTCTTCTAATGTTTGCCATTGTTTAAAATGGTCTGTGTACTTACATTCCTGTTGCCACAGGGTAAGAATCCTTTGCTTTTTAAACTGTGACCGGTTTGGGGGTTTCAGGTTTAATCACGCTGGTGTTCGTTTTCGTAGCACAGGTGCAGCAGTGAACAGCAGTGAAAGCCTCCCTCCATCCTCATCTGTCAATGACATCTCATCCATGTCCACGGATCAAACACTGGCGTCTGACACAGACAGCAGCCTGGAAGCTTCTGCGGGACCCCTCGGTTGTTGCAGGTGACTAGCCGCCTGCCTGCGAAACCCAGCGTTCTTCAGAGGATGATGTAATTTAGGAGTAAAAATTAACAGGAGTTAAGAGATGAAAAGGAAGAGAAATAAAATACAAAGATTTAAACAAAACAAACAAACAAAAATCTTTTCAGCCTGCTTCTCCTACAGAGTTATGTAATGCAGCTAAGCTCAAGTGTATATTTAACTTATAGTTGCTCTGCTTTGGTCTTCTTCCAATGATGCTTACTGGGGAAAAAAACAAAAGGAACTCAAAAATCCTTTTTTTTTACCCCCTCCCCATAAGATGTAAAATTAATGGCTGCAAAACCAGCAACCTGCAACTGTCTTTTTCACACTGGCATGACAAGGTGTGCAGTAGCCACTCGCAAACATACAGGTGTGTATCTTCATTCACTCTCTGTTCTGTTGTCTTCTGCCCAGTGAGGCAAATAGGTATATACATGCATTTTTCTTCATATACGAATAGCACATACACACGCGTGCCAATAGAATTCTGGCTGTGTACCTATAGGAACACACACATCTGCATATGTACTTAGTGTGCGCTCCACAACTAAATGGCCCATTTCAGGTGAACTGCAAAACTACATATGTGATATTACCAGTATATATTCTATTTGTTTGCTTATTGATGAGGTTGCATATCTTGTATGAGGATTTGTGGAAGTGTAAATAACCACATTGACTGTGGCTCCCTCAGAGACTTGAAGATGTAGCACCAAAATTTCTGCTGAGATTTGTATATATATTTTGAAGTAATAACCAGTTTGTATTGAAAGAAGATGCCACAGAGCTTCATAGAAAAATGTTTGTGAATGTTAAGACTTGTTCTCATTTTTAGAGAAACTATGCCAAGCTAAGACCAGGTTAGAAGGAAGCACATATATCTTTGCAAGTTACAGGGAACAAGAATGAAGGGGTTTTATGCATGTCTAAACCCAGAAAGATTTATCTCAGTAAGCAACTTTTCCTGACTTCTCATTTTAGTTCATAGATAGGCTCGCTATTATGAATTACAGGTATGCTTGTATGTTAGGGAGTATGACAGGTTTGGGGAATGGGCAGATTATGGTCAAAAGGACATGCAGCAACTTGTTTTTATTTTACATCTAGATCTTTACTAGGTTAAACAGAGAAAGGATATTTGCAGCCCACTCCCTCTCAGTGTATGTTTGTGGCTTAGAGGTTGTTTTCCCTTAAAATCATTCCCTTGCAGGGATCTCCGCTACTAAGAGAACAGGCCTTCTTGAGGTGCTTTTGGCTGTTCATTTGCTCGTGACAAATCATCTGACTCCCCAGGAAGTTTTATCAGCTATGTTACATGGAAAAGAACCACAGAGTGCGTGGGTCTAGTATTCCTGTATTCTAAGTAATAGCAGAGGATACCAATCAGATAGTGCGCTGGGCTGAAAAGGTCGCAATCAGGGGTCTTAGGCAGTTTTGACAAGTTCTGAAGAACCCAATAGTGACTGAATATCAAATTGATTTTACCAGGTAATAATACATAGGATTCCCAGTGGTAAGTAACAGCAACTGTTTTTACCAGAGAATGGCAAAGCTCTACATGGAATTTCAGAACAACTGAATATTTTTCCAGCCAAAACAGCAACTAGCATTTTTCCACTGCGAAGTCATCATTACCTGAGGTGGAAATGAACTAAAATCTGAGTCATCTCTCCTCTTACCAAAGCGTGCCATGTGAACTGAAATGAGCTAAATCATACTCTAATGCTTTTCCAAATGTCAGAGAGAAACCATTTAGAATATATTACTGGATATTTTACATTCACTAATTCTTATGTATTCAAAATTCTACCAAAATAGGACTGTTCTATTAGGTGGCTTACAAGCCTGCCATTCTGTGGTAGGAAAAAAATTGAGTATCAAGTCAGATCTTGTTCAAAAGGAAGAAAGCAAAGAAAAAAACTTCTCTCCAGGGTGGGGAGGAGGGGAGATAAAAATTAAGTGGATATAAAATAATTTCAGACTTGGTAGGTCTGAGCTGTCACAAAATTGCTATAGGAATTTTTCCCCCCCCAGGTATATTTTTGGTAGATTTTTATGGAAATTTTTTTGAGAATAAAATTAGGTCGATAATTTTCTAAAAACTCAGAGTAGTAATTGTAAAAGCAATAATTTACGACTGCTAAAAATATTTAGCAATATTCTCTCTTAAGCCATGAAACAACAAGTCATTTTTGAGTGATGTAACTCTCACTTTAAAGCCAATGATCATAAAAGTATTGAAAGGTAAACAGCAATGCTCTGTAGGTACAAAGGCAATAACACCAAGGGTGACTTCTTAGCAATAATGAAATGTATCACCTCCAGATTTAATTCACCGTAGATATATATAGATAATATTCAGGTAACTAGTATCTGCTTTACATTCCTTAGTGTGCACCATTTGGGTGTGTTATTTAAACAAAAGTGTCTCAAAGAGGCAAAGCTGTATGCAAGAGAAACTGAAAAAACACCACAAATGTAGACTGTAGAAACTAGGAATAATCACAGTTCAATGCCAGTGATACTATGGAGATGTAGCGTAGGCAATAGCAGATAAACCATTTATCATAGACAGATGCTAACGGATCTCCCATGTTCATCTATCGAAGCCAAAAAACATGCTCTTAGTCCCATGGCATAATTCAGTCTTGTTTGGGTTCGTGAGTGCTGGGTGGAGAACCAGTCACCTTAGAAGATGGCCTAGTGATTGGCTCTAAATGAACCCACAACATAGAAGTTATATAGCTTTATTCCCAAAAGCCCTGATTCCACTAAGCACCAGTGCTTGTACAGACATTTAATGGAGACTATAGGGATGCATACATAATTTTAACTAGCATGTGCTTTTGTCCTTTGCTCAGCAGCGATTGGCATCAGCATGTGCTTAAGTGCCTTGCTGAAATGAGGCCTAAAAGAATTATCGCATCCCTTTTTGTCCTGAAATTAGTTAGTCTCCTTTATGAAAAGCTCTATCTGAGTGAGGAGACTTGCGGCTGTCCACATTGGACTCTAGAAAAAAGCCATCAATGAAGAAAAGCAATAGTTCTTTACAGTTCTGGTCCTTGTATGTCCAAGTGGAAGTAGCAACCATCGAACAAGAATAGTATCCTTTGTTTTGCTTTGTGTCAGGAAGTTGGTGCTGTCAGCTGATAGAAGAATGCATGGACTCTTGAATAAAAGATTGCAGTGATGACATTCTATATCTGTCTTAAGGTAAAGAAAATTTTTCTTTCAGATTCTAGAAGTTTTGATACCCTTCTCTTCAAGTCTGTTCCCCTTTATTCCAATATTCTATTCAGTTCAATAATGATAGATGCTTTTCTTATTTTTCTTGCCAGTGATCTTTTAAATCTACCTCTGTTTAAAAAGTGACTAAATAGTACTTGAGTAACAATTTGCACCTCATTCTTTGAGGTTTGCAATTGTAAGCATAATTGCCACCACTGCAGAGGTGTTCCAAGGTATTTAGGCACTAAAGGGGCAATCAGAGAGCCTATGCCAGAAGTGGCATATCTTCCATCAGCATGAATGGCAGCTGGACACCTTGGTTATTTTTTAAAATATGCCTAAGAGCCTATTGGTATCTTAAGTGCCTGGATACCCAAAGAAATTCTGTACCAAGTGGCTTATTTAAGTCATGTAGATAGCCATCATCAGGGTGAGGAAAAAGGCAGAAGCATCTTAACTATCAGTGGCTGTTCAGAGCACTAGCTGCAAAAAATAGCATTGAGAAGATAGAGAGGTAGAGGGGAAAGTTGCCACAAAACATTCCTGCTTTATTTTCAGGTGGAGTACTTCTGGATAGTATGAGAAACCAAAAAAGAAAAAAAGGAAATTAGAATAGCTCTTAAGAGACCCTTCCTCCATTTTCCTTCTCACTGATGAGTTTAAATGAGGATGAGGTATTAATTTACGTCAAGTTGATGTAAGGTTATGCATGTTTTCAATCCAAAATTTTCTGTAATTTTTGAAATCAGTCTTCAGATACTGTCTTGGTGGCAGGAGTAGAATCTTGTGAGTCTTGATTATATTCCATTAAAATACAATAGATCTTTAGAGAGGTCAGATATTTGAGTTGGTCACATACTGATTTATGCGAATCACATTGTTGTTGATAATCCTTCCATACTATCTAGAATTCCATGGCACAGATAGATTCAGGAAGCTTAGCAAGCTTGCATTATATAAAGTGGAACTTAAATTGGAGTACAAGTATGGTAATCTGTCAAGAAAACAAACAAACAAACAAACAAACAAACAAACCAACCCACTATAGAAAGTCTGATCAGGTATTTCCCTAATGCACTGGCGGTTTTCTTCTGGAAGTCACCAGTTCCTGCTCGATATTGGCCTCTAGAGATTACACAAGACAGATGATCATGTCACTGTATCACTCTTCTAAACTTATAACCAAGAATAGATTCATATATATGGCTTTATCTTCGTGTATATTGCTTTACCTTCAAGATTTGGGCTAACAATACTGAAGAAATTAGACTTGTTGCAGTGCCTTTAGGAAGTTTTCCAAAGTAGTACTACTTAAGTGGTTTGGATCATATTCTAATGTTTGTCAGTGAGCACTAGTGATTTCTTTTCCACCAACATATTTTCTCATGAAAAATATGCTAGTAGTCAATTTTAGAACTGCCTGAGAGAGTCAGTTTCAGCAAATCTCCTGAATTTTTTGTTTAAAAAAAAGGAAAAATGTGTTTTGAATATCCCGAAGTCATTGTACAATGTAATTGAAATATTTTAATTCAAAAATAACTTCTAATAGCCAATGTTAGCTTACTTATATTACAAGCTTTGCAGTATTTCAAAGGATCAAAATTTATTTTAGTTTCAGATCAATTTCTTTCTTCATGCTTATTGAGATTTTAAAATTTTGTGTGAATTCAAACATGAAAAAACAAAGCAAAAAAAAAAAAAAAGTATTTTGCAACAAACTGTGTGCTTTCAAGGAGAGCAATATGAAAGAAAACCTGCAGGGAACAATTAGACTTTTAATAACCTGGCAAAAAAGTCTGAGTTAGTGGTTCACTTTAGTTTTTCTTTGCTTCCATATGTGTGTGTAGGAAAGAGAGGGAGTGCATATGGATGTGATTTTTAGAGCCTGTGTTCTATTCATATTTGATCCAAGTTTTCAGTGTGGATAAAGAGCGTAACTGTAACAGAATCGTGCATCTTCAAGAATCTGATGGCTGTGCTTATTTGAACTTCCACTACTTTACAAAGGACACAGTTAACTAATTGCAAGCTCAAGGTGATCTTTTCACACACACACACAAAAGGAATATCATTGTGCAGTAGGTTTGAATATTCCACAAATATGTAATGTCTTAGTTAGTAAGATGCTTGTGGGAGGCGGGGGAATGGTGAATGTGTCATATTCATGGATGAGCTGAAAACCAGACCTGTCCAGTGGAATTTAGTGGAATCTTCTTAGTGTATTAGGAACTTGCCAATGTGGCCTGGTTTGGTTTTTTTTTAAAATTTTGCTTTTCTTTTTGTTTTTTTTTAAATTAACTGTTGATCGCAAGAGGTGAACTTTTTAACAATTTCTGTTCAGGCTTATTGACCCATGGCAAGTTTGAGTTTTAAAGAGCGTTTGATTCGACAAAAGAATGTTGAAAAACTTCAACTGAGGCTAACGGTGCCTTTTTACCTGAGAGTGAAAAGCTGAAAAGCACATATTGAAGGAAGACACAGTTAATTTGGGAAATAAATTTATCCCTACCATGCTTATAATTTCAGACAGGAAAGCCTGTCTCTTTTGCTAATTTTCACTGAACAGGGCCATTCTCGTCTTCTGGAAAGTAAGATATTTATAATGTAAATAGTTGTATTGATTTTTTTCCCTTCCTCTGTAACTAATATGTAATAATCCAACACTGTTTCTTTTAAGTCTTTTACAATAAGGCCACTGTATGTTTAAATATGGTTGACCTCTGATCTTTTCCTAAGTCAGTCACATGCTGAAAAGGAGGGTGCTGGAGGTTTCAATGTACATATAGAATCATGTATATTTAGTAAATTGAGTAAGTGGGACTTACGGCCAGTATACATTAAGCCACAACAGTAACAAAGCTCCAGAACTTAACTAGCAAAAACAACTGTTCACCTTGCCATGTCCATCCTGTAACAAGATCTAAGTTGCACCTGCCTGTAGTTCTGCATGATCAGACTTCAAAGTATAACTAACAAGATCTGTAATGTATCAGTGTTGATAAACATAGATGTAAAAAAAAAAAAAAAAAAGAAAAAAAAGAAAAAGAAAAAACTTGACCAACAAAAGAAAATCAACAACAGCAACAGTTCAGTATCAAGACTGGAAGATGAGACATGTCTGATTTTGTTGCACAGTTATAGCTGAAAAGAACAACTGGTGTCAGTCAGCATAAATGGACTGCAGTAGTGACATTTGTTAAGGAACCAACCTTATTTCCGTATGGTTTTGTTCTTACCCTGTTTTCCTTTGACCATCTGTTGTTCCCTGTGTGTAGTACAGGGGAGAACAGGGCCTCAGTCATCAGTGTTTTATGGGTCAATGTCGCATCAATGATTTCTGATTTCTGTTCATTTAGCAATTACTGAACTAGGATGGGAATCTTGTGTTCTCCCATGTGTCAAAAGGAATCCTGTCAGAGCTTCCTCATGAGGATACTCTTCTCACTGCTGTCTTGACTCCTGTCGGTTGAATGACTTTGCAGTGTTCCCAATAAACAGCACAACACAGGAAACCATATTGATTGAGGGCTTCATTACACATGTTGTGCATCTGTACTTTCATAAGGGGCTCAAAGTCGTGCAAGGACAGGACTCAATTGAAATATGGTATGTACTCTATGCATGACGCCTATATTACACCTTTATGACCTTATAGTGGTAAAACTGCTGATCTTTACAGATGTGGATTTGGACCATCTGTTTTTGGAGGAAAGTTGTAGTGAACCTCAGTCCTTATCCCACAAACCACTCGCTCCTATCCAGAGCAGCTAAGTGGAAGTTAAAGGGGTGCAGGGACCTTGGGGGGGCCATGCACAAGAGGTGAATTTCATGCTGTTTGAATGTGATCTTGCCAAAAAGCCTGTATGTCTAGCAGGGGAGACTGTGACTGTTCTATGAGGAGTGTTTGTGTTGTTTACTTTAAAACAAGCTTTGCTAATTAAAATAGTGTATTCCGGAGTCCTATTTGAATGGTGTGAAGGGTATCAATGAAGAAGATACAAAGTATGCTCATACAGCTCTCCTGGCTTCTTATTTCTTTTCCTTCAGCCCTCACTAGGGGACACAGATAAAGCTATAAATATGTGGAAGCTGCCAGGATTACAAAATCCAGTTAGTGCTCTATCTGATGTGCTTCATAGGCTCAATCCTGTATACCACCATTCATTTAAGAAGCATTTGCAGCGCTACAAAAATGTAAAGGGGTCTTAATGCATATGAGGCTCAGACTTTTTGTCTTTAAGTAGCTCAAGAGTTTATTCCTCTGGTTGACTGCCTAAACATATTGGGGGAAAAATGACCACGTGACTGGATGGAACGAAGAAAAACGGCCAAGTAAAAGCTAGTCTCCATCCTATCTCTTCCCCCATTAAAAATGTAAAACAAAATCAAGCCAACAATAACAACAACAAAACCCCAAGCAAAACAAAGAAAACGAAAACCACCATACCAACTGCAGTTACTATTTGAGGACTGATTTTTCACAAGGTTGAACACACTTCACTCTAAGTGAAAAAAGAACAAAAAGGAGATAGGTGCTGCCTTTTGGAAAACATTGCTGATTTTCTCAATTCTTGCACAAGCTATCTGTGCCCATTATATTTCTAAGCAAGTCAAACCATAATACACAAAGGACATTTTTATGTTTGGATTTATCATGTGTAGAGATGAAAAGAAAAATCACAAACAGCCTTCTGTCAAAACAATTTGAAGAGGGGGAGCTGTAGAAAAGAATGAATTAAAGCACCTTGTAAGCACTGTAAAGGAAGAAATTCTTACAGTTGTTGGTACTTAGATGCCATTTCAAACATACTGTGCAGAGCTGGTACTCTTGCTCTGACTTGCTAAAGCAGGTCTATTCTTCTCCCAGTTTGCATATGCAGAGATTGGCTAAGCTACAACATACAGTACAAACCTCTGATTTGCAGTGGCTAGGGAATTTTGGCTTTGTGATTCTTACTGCAAAATGGGAAGGATAGGGACCAGATTTTTTGTTTTACTAGGTACCTTTTGAGACAATTGAAGATTCATCTTTTTTTGAGAGGTTTGCCCTTTTCAGGACTCAGAATTTTTATGACCATATTTCAGTGATTTACACATCATTGAATCCAGATCTGAAGCTGTAACGGTGATTTAGCTTCAAATAACCCAGAGTCCTAAATTCCAGAAAATCTAAAGTCGTATTTGAGCAAGACAGGGCTATCTCCTATAATGTTCCTTGTATTCAATGGAAGTACCTTTTGTAGCAACAGACCAGCCTTGGATTTTTTCTTCAGTCAGCTTGCATGATGGCCTAAACATCTCATTTGGTAAGGGAGAGTATGTGTTGCACACTGATGAGCTGTACCAAATCAATGGAATCATCCGTGTTGAAGCAGAGTTGAAGGAAGGAGACCAGAGCGCCTCTGCAAAACTGCTCCTCCCTCTCCGCTTGAGGCAAACGAATGGGATGAAGGTCAGTGAACAACCTTTGTGCTCAAATTGATGAACAGTCACTGTGGTGTAGTGAGGCTCATTTAAATGTACTGGGACCAGTTCACAGTGCCCTTACAGTATGTGTGGCTGTTGTGATCTGCATGTGGGCGTCCACTTTCTAGTTTGATGGCAGAGTTGAAGTTTTGCTTCTCCTGTAGAACCCTCTGCTGGAGGCTGTTCAGTTTTGGCTCTATTTCTATGTGTGTGCTGATGCTTAGAAAGCAACAATTCTGCAGGCTCCATTCACGGCCCTGTGGCTGGGACTCACTTCAAGTACATACAGATAAAGATCAAGATTATCTTGCTTTTCCACGTGCTCTCCCAAACCCTCTGTTAATGGCATAGCTTGGAGCCCGAATTGCAAATCTGCTGTGCCTCCAAGAAAATATGATTATCGGTATAGCGTAAGGAGCCAGGGAGGAAGTTTAGCTGGTTAAATTAATACTGATTTCCTAATGTATTTGTTTTATTTTGAAATCGACTGCTGGGAAGGAGTAAGTGTTGTTTGTCTCCTGATGTTTCCGTTTGATGATCTGTCCACATTCCAGGAGCACTTATATATGGAATAGTAATTAGGGTGCTGGAGAAAATAGCTGTGTTTCTGAATATGTCTATTTAATGGATAGACTGGGGCTTTTGTTAAGTAAGTCCCATTATGAGGAGTGGCTGACTGTTGCTGTCTGGAAGATTCTAGCCTTTCTTCCATCACAAGCCTGAAACTAACAATGGGGGCATTTAACATTTCTCTAGGCTCAATTTGAAATATATTAAATTCTTCCCACCTCTACTTCACATCTAACATTGGAGAATAAGGGGAATTATCTTTGACTTTTACAAACTCATGAGGCAGAAATTACAAAGAAGTAGCTGCTGAAACAAAATACTTCTTCCATTTTCCAGAACAATTAATGGTTTAATGTGTGGATGAGGTAAAAAGCTGTATAGTATCCCCTTCCTGCTGTTAACCCTAGCTAGGTAACGACATGCCTGATGTTACAAGATTAAGCTGTGTTAGTGATTAAGAAATTGATGGCAGATACTATGAAAATGCTTTTAAGTATTTGTCATCAATTCAGAAAGGTTATCTCTGGAACTTTTTTGTCTTGAAAGATATGTTTATGCCCATGCTTTGCTGGATTTGTCCTCAGCATTGTCTAGGTGATATTCCTGCTCTTGGGGTAATCTTACCTTTTCAGACCAGTTGCATCATCTTACATGGGAAAGGATATGTTTTAAGTGTTCTCATCAGAATGCCGAATCACAGCTAAAAGAAATGTTCACTTTTTGGTTTTCTTCTGTCTCTCTCTTTTTTTTTTTTTTTTTTTTTGGTATGAATAATTATCCTAAGTGCTTTAATAACAAAAGTAAAAGTCCTAGAGGTATGTCACTACAGGGTGCTGTTAACCACACCTGTTTTCCAGAGAGGAGTCTGCCCTTCAGGGCAAGTTTTGTGGATGTAGGTGTTCAAGGGGAAATGGAGGCTCTTTCTTAATGTCAGACTCAATCCAGAATGAGTAGGGTTTGAACACAGGTAAATTCAGATTATGTACAAAAGCTCTCTTCAGTAAAACTGGAAGTACTCTAGGGCCCAGCATGTAACTGAGTGGACTGAAGGATGAAGCTCTGGTTTTAAAATCAGTGAATGTTATGAGATATAGTCCAGGAATCAAACTTCATGTCTGAATACCAATGAATTTCAGAATTCGAAGCAGCCAGAACATTGTCCAAATTCTTCTTCAAAAGCCTAATGCAATGTAACAGATCAGATTGTTAGCTGTGTTCTCAGAGCAGGAGTCCTCTGAGATTTTTAGTGCATGTCTTTCTGAATGTTAGTTAGTTGAAGGATTATTGTAATTCTCTGCATAAAGGAAAACAATAACTTTTGGCAATGTGCAGACCTCTCATCTTTTTTTTCACCAGAAAGGAGAAAAGTAACATCTTCTTGAACAACACTGCAACACAATACCATGCTGCTGACTGCAAGTGGGTCAGTGGGAGAATGCTGGCCAGGTTTCAGTACAGTTGTACCATCAATATTAGCTTTCTGACTGTTTTGTCACAAGCACAAGACAGGGTTAGTGGACATAGCAATAAAATTACAGCATGTAATGCTAAAATAATCCATTTTCCAACAGTGTTGTGTGATTTCTGAAATATATGAAGGAAGTTTTGATTTCCCTTTTTGACTTACTAAGCATGCACAAATTGACAGGATAACCAAGCTGTCCATCGGTTTTAGCATTGGGTTTTTAAGCAGTTAACACAGAGACAAAGGTAAACACTCACATGTACTGCAAAAAGTCACTGCCACTGTTATGTAACACTGAATCCACAGGGACTCTGATTTCATATCAAATTTGCACTGTGTTGCATTTAGTTCACAGGACCATACAGTAACTGGGGAGGAAAAAATAAAAAAAATCAGTATGTGCGGTGCAAAGAGTTTTTTAAAGCTGATAGAGGAAGGCAACCATGATTATTCTGGCTTCTGCTCTGTGTTAGATCAGATCCTTTATGTCAGGTTAATGTTGCACTCATCTTACTCCTCTGAACGTGGTATTAAAGAGCTATAGAGACACAGCTCCCTTTAGGAAGCAAGACGCACGATACAGGTGAAGAGTGCCACCTAAAGGCAAAAAAAATGTGCTGAAGGCTCCAGCAAGAGCAAAGTTGAGCAAACCCTTCTGCCTGTAAATCATCTGCTTGTTGCATTTCTTCTCCAGCCAGAGTAACCCTGGACAGTTCATGGTGTACTTGATGGTCTGGAGCGTTTCTTGGACAAAGCATAATTCAACATTTTCAGTAAGTTTTCATTATTTTTTCTTCATTTTCCAATAAATTTTGTGTATAAATATGTGTAAATCGCTCCCTGTAGCATGGAGGATTACAAGAAAGATGGTCAAATGAGCAGAATTGAGGGGTAGATGATGGTGGTGCTAAACCGATTGGGGTGGGTAGATTTGGCCACCATCAATCTCTTCAAAACTATTCAGAGTCCTGGAAGTAAAAGGCCACAAAGAATTTAGGCAATTACCTTTTATGAATTTCCCACTGTCTGTTCTGTGTCCAACTTGAAATTATATAGTGAAAACTTCTTCCAACAGAGCATACAAAGATATGTCCAAATAGACATGCTATATAACCAGATTGCTCTTCCCTTTAGATAGCTCAGCCATCAGACAGCAGTACAATTGGACAACACTATCATGCTGGGAAATTGCTTTGTGTTCTTTTTTCCACAGATCTCTGCTCTAGTTGTTTTCTTGTTTTCTTCTTATGTCCACTTTAACAGAAGGTATTCTCTGAACCGTACCTTAAATCTGCCTTCCTTCAATTTCTGGTGATATTAAAAACAAGATGGAGCTTTCTGACTTATCACAGTACCTTTTGGAATCTGCGCAGAACTTGTTTCTGGTTAAATTACTGTATTTAACACAAAGCAATTCCCAAGCAGGGAGATGTTGCCAATCGCTGTTTCCTGTTCTCTGAGGATTCCTCTTCAGTGGACTCTGCCCTGATGGTTTATGGACTCTCTCCAGCCATTCCACCCATATTTACTGAGGTAGTATAGATTAAAAAAAAGGCACATAGTGAAGCTGGAGAAAAAGTGATTACACATCTGTAATGGTATAATAGTAACTGTTTCCTTAAAAAAAAAGAAAAAAAAAAAAAAGATTGCCATGGTATCTGAATCTGTCATCTGTCATTGACTCTGTGTTTCCTGTGTTTCTTCCTTTGGAGATTGATGAGTCTTATGTCCACTGTGGTGTATAATGCAGTAACACCTGCCTTGATATCCAGGATAGAATCGTAGAATGGATTGGGTTGGAAGAGACCTTTAAAGGTCATCTAGTCCAGCCACCTCCTACAATGAGCAGGGACATCTTCAACTAGATCAGGTTGCTCAGAGCCCCATCCAGACTGACCTTGAATGTTTCCAGGGATGGGGCATCTACCACCTCTCTGGGCAACCTGTTCCAGTGTTTCACCACCCTCATTGTAAAAAATTTCTTCCTTATACCTAGTGTAAATCTACCCTCTTTCAGTTTAAAGCCGTTATCACCTGTCCTATCACTACACGCCCCTGTAAACAGTCCCTCTCCAGCTTCCTTGTAGGCCACCTTTATGTACTGGAAGGCTGCTATAAGGCCTCCTTGGAGCCTTCTCTTCTCCAGGCTGAACAACCCCAACTCTCTCAGCCTGTCTTCAAAGGAGAGGTGCTCCAGCCCTCTGATCAGTTTTGTGGCCCTACTCTGGACCTGCTCCAACAGGTCCATGTCTTTCCTGCACTGAGGACTCCAGAGCTGGACATAGTACTCCAGGTGGGATCTCATCAATACCACCAAACTAGAGAGAGATCAACCTTGTCATAATATTAATTAGTCCTTATCTCTCTGACAACTTCTTTAGCAGTGGAACCAGTCAGGAGTGGCAGACTGAAGTTGAAAGAAATCACACATGACTACTGTAATACTGCTTTAGGCTAAACTTTCCTTTTTTTTTTTTTTATAAAACAGAACCCGATGCTACCATACAGAGCAAACATTATAACATTTTAGAAAACATTCATCTTGCCAAGCGAGACAGTCTGTATCTTCTGTTTTTAAGCTCTAATGCATTTATTTATTAGGGGCTATTCCACCAGCTCAGGAAATGAACTCTTTTAAAGATAATAGCATTCAGTAATTATCACATCTCTCATTTCACCATATCAGAGAAGCCACTTAAAATTATTACATCCAAATTCCTGCTACATTGTCTGTAAGAAGTGTATTATAAGTAAAGAAAAAAATGTTACTGTGTCAACATTGCAATCTTGCTGTGAAGAGCTAATGACTTTGCACTACATGGTGAAGTGCATGCAGGGAATTAATATTTTCATTGATTTGATGGTGTAGGTGATGTACAGTTAATATGCAGGGAACAGCCACATAATATAGTAAGTGCACACAAGAACATCTTTTTTTCTTCACAAAAAAGCATTAAGTGGAAGAGCAGTCAGAGCAATAACAACATAGCAACTACTGAAAATTTGCAATTAATTCACCAAGCTAAATGGAAAATGTTTCCTTACCAACTTTTTTTGGAAAACAGAATCCAGTAAGGCCTCTCTCAGGCAATGAGTTTCTATCAGGTGTTTCTTCAAGTATGAATTACCTACTATGTGCATTATGTCTGTGTTAGTAAGTCAAATCACAATGCTTAATATGTTCAAAGGTTAGTTAGGAAAGTTAGGCAGCAGATGCTTTACATTAGTGTGGTGTTTTGGGGAAATAGCCCTGGAAACATTTTGGCACAATAACTTTTTTTTTTTTGTTACAACTGAAATATGGCCATAGACTTGCCCCCAGGTCACTGCAATGCAGCAGATATTTTATGTTCTCTTCCTTTTATTCTTTTAACTACTGAGGAGCACAGTTGTCTCAGTAGTAGTAACAAATTAATCTACTGTAGTGGCGCTTTTTTTTATGCATTGGATGTTTTTAGGAGTTTTTATGTTGAAAGAAAATAAAGCAGCTTGTTAAGAATGTGGGCAAATATTATAGCCAAGCTGTGTGAATAACCAACACAAGTTAACTGATACGCCACTGGACTGCTGAGCAGCTGGTTGAAACAGCTCCGACTCTATACGCAATTTGGTTGTTGATGCTGCATTCAGCATTTTGAACTGATGAATGAATGCCTGACAGCCATGCTGGTTACAGTCATCACTTTTTTAGGAAATACCAAGTTGAATGAGCACAATAGAATAAAGCAATACCTGCTAATTGGAAACAGTCTTCCTGCAGGCAAATGCTTGTAAATAATATCAATCAGAACTTTACCTTCAGCCCAGGTCAGAAGTCAGTTCAATACCACACGTGCTGCTGGAGCGTCAGGCTTTTGTAACCTTGTGTAAGATTACCCCTGAAATACCCCCCCACACACACACACATATCAGGGTAGGGAAGAATGGAGAGCTGGGGATGGGCAGCACATTGTCACACTGTGTGAATACAGGTGTGCTGGTTTTGCATTGCAGAGCAGCAGTGGACTCCCCGTCATTCCTCTCTGTGCCAGGAGGAATTCACTATTTCTGCATGGTGTTCTGAGAGCAATTGCTGGTTTGGGGGTGGTGGCCTTTGACGTCAAATAATTTGACTTGTAGGTTTTGCTTCATTTGGCACATGATGTTTTCCCTGAGGTTCAGTAATGCGAACTGGAATGTTTATTGTTGCGCAGGCTAAGAACTAGTCTTTGGTTTGCCCATAGGAGGCCTCTTCTAACTAACTCACATGGCTCTGACCTGCCCATTCAGATAGTTTCAAACTTTAAAGACTAATGTAGGCAGCTCCTAAGGCTGAAAGAAAATTACTGTTCTTCAACTGAGCAGAACAGAAAAATAGCAATTAAAAGAACTAACGTGATGGTGATAAAAGTATGGGTGGTGTACTTTTATCCTTTAAAGTACCCTTTAAAGTTTAACCCTTTTCCTCCACATTCTTGGCACACTAAAATCTCATCCTCCCCTTTCAGGACAAAAATGTAGGAGTAGAGTTTACTAGTGCGATGCATTACAGTCTCCTCCTCATCTCAGTCGTGGATGCCACAGCAGCATAGAGTTAAGACCTCAGTGAGAAAGGGAGACTCAGGTACTTGCTGCAGTCATTCCTGCACTGCTGACCCCATGCATACATTCTCCTTTACTAACAACACTCACACAAGTCCAAGGCTGTATCACTTGTTCAGGCAAAAACTCCTCCTTCACTGTCTAAGAGATTTGGCTGAACAAGAAGGTCAGAATCAAGGTCAAACCTTATATACGGATGGGGCAGAGAAAGAAACTGTTTAACTGCTGAGACTAAATGTAATTTTCTGTAAAATAAATAAATAAATAGCAGCTTAAGCGGTTTTGGTTCATTTTTCTTTTGTACTGACTGTGGCTGATTTTGTTCTGGTGTGAGGGGTTGTTAAAGGCACAGTTTTTCTACAGTGGTGCAGTGTAAGAGTCTGACAACTCCATCACCTCTGCTCCCTGAATTTCAACTCCAACCACCCCCAGACTTTTCAGAAAAGTACAATAATTTCAGGAAACAACTCACCTATGTCTCCTATCCTGAACTAATTATATTTTTTAGAAGGAAGAACCAAAAAGACACTCAAGATTTTAAAGTTCCTCTGTATGAATAACTACTATATGTATGTGATTGATTGAAAATAAAAGCAAGTGTTTGAAATCAGAACCATAGTTTGGACTGCTTCATACACTTTCACCTCTCAAACCTTGTTTTTCAAGAGTATTATTATTATCAAATGCAGTGCAGTCATGTTCAGCGATTGGCCTCTGGAGAACAGCAAAGCAAATAAAAAAATTTTGCTTTGCAGTTTAGAGATACTGGATGCAGTTCATGTCTGTATTGTGGTAACACTCTGGCTTGTGGTGGTAAACATTTGACATGATATAATATTTTCAGTCTCTTCCTTGACAAGAGAATTAAAGATTGAATAATATACTGAACTAAAAAGCAATTTACTGCCATGGTTAAGTCTGTTTTGGGTTTTTCTAATACTTTGGTATTCAGGAATAGTATAAAAATGTTAGCTATGTGTCTTTAGTGCTTTGATTACAACTGTTTCTCTAACAATTCAAATCTGTTTACATCCACAGTGCTGAGGAAAAACCTTGGTTTTCCCCCAGACATTGTTCATATACAGCTTTGTATAAAAAGTATTTCCTTTATTCAATGAGAGACTGAATTAGAATGGAAATAGGAAGGTACTCTGATTTGAAACCAAAAACAGTGAAGTGATTTTCATGTTGTATCTTGGCCATTCATTATCTTACAATTTTGGTTAGGAAACTAGACATAAATGAAATATCTAACATTTCCAACAGTGTTCTGAAGCTTCACCGCCATCAGGATATTTCTTCCAAGTGATAATAATTAAATCAGATTTTATGGAGGGAAATCCGAAACTCATTCTATTTTGACATTAGACTTTTATAAAATTATTTACATCTTTTTAGTTAAGGACAGATCTATTGGCACAAACAGCACAACCACAGTGTATCCCCTTGTATTAATAACTACAATTATATTTTTTTTTTTATTATTTTTTTTAGGCTGTCAGGATGTCCATTTTGTTATCATCAACAGTGTGCTCCTGTTTCATGTGTTCCTGTCTTATGAGTGCTGCCATACATTGAGGCTGGCCATTTGCATAAATGCTATGGCTCTTTTGTTATCCCCAGCATCCTGTGATTCTTCACTTGCCTTAGAAGAAGTGATACAAATCAGGACCGGCCATCTGTGAGCATACCTTAAACATGCTGCAAATTCAGTTTCCTATGTTCAGAGCTAAACTTCCCAGGATGGCTACATGTCCACTTAAAATCATGTGCAGAAACCCAATCACCTCTGTCTTCCCCACCTGTTTTTATCAGAAATAAGAGATTGTCAAAGGTGTTGCAAATAATGACACTAAGATGTCCATTAAGGAACTTCTGTTATGGTGATGATGCAAATTTTTTACTATCCCTCAGCAGTCTGAATTAAAATTTGCCTGGGCCTCCCTGTATTTAAGAATCTGTGAAGCCGGATATTAACCATTATAAATTTTAGAAAGATAGCTTGCATTCCTACAGAATGGAGAAACAGAGGTAAGAGATTTGTTATTGTTTAACTCATCTATGAATACTAAAGTGTGCAGGAGATACCAAAAGACTGAAGGTAAATTTAATTACAAAGAAAGTAAAAGATGGTACAGAGAAAATACATGTATAAAAATATTTTGAATATATAATCCCAGAGTTTCAACCATGCTCATGTGTTTATTTAAATAGCATTATGGGACCATACATTTTGGGGAGAAACATGCGATTTCAGAAAGCTGCCTGTTCTGGTGTTTTGAAGGAGACAGAGATTTTGGTCACAGTATCCATACTAATGGTGTGCGAGCTGTGCCAAGAAGATGTCACTCCACTGCAAGTACTTGAAGCATATTATATGAAATATAAAATAGGCTTAACACCCAAGCATGCAGATATTAGACCGAATGCTAATTTCAAGTGCATTTCTTAGAATGATTTAGTTCATTATTTGCTTTAACAGTGAAAGAAAATATGTCCACAGTGAAGAGAGCTGCTTTGTTTTTTCAGTGCAGAACAGATGTGCATCAGACCGCAGTCCCTTGTGTAAAGAATACATTTCAGTTCTGCAGCATTGCCAAGATAACATTAACAAAATCAGCTGAGTTTCAGATTTATTTTCTTGAACATTTAAGTCACTTGATTTAAATTGTCTGTGGAACAGTCTGTGTTTGCAGTAAAGTGTGTTTCTGAGACAGAAAAGAGTATCTACAGTGTTAAGCCAGTTACAAGTGGGCAGTACACTAAAATACCTGCTTTTGGATTATTGTTTTGCTAGTATTCTGTAATAAAAAGCACTCCAGCAGTGTCATAAAAAAATCTCCTCTGGGAACCCTTCTTGGGTAATAATTACACAACTAATGGTAACAAGGACTCTGAGCTTTTGCAGGCATAGTTAATCAGTGCAGCTCTACTGACTTCAGTGTATTTATGGCAGTATCAGTAAATGATCTTACTTGCAACATCTCCCTTCAGAGAGAAACCACATTGCATTCCATTTTCTAAAACAGAATAATTCTCGTTACACTTCCTATGCTTCATACCACATTTAAACATTGGAACTACTAGTTAGGAAGGCAGATGAATGACAGTGGCATTGGAGTAGACTAATGCACTTAAAACAAACAAAAATGCTTTAAAATGAAATTTTCTAGGTATAAAATAAAGTGGATGCTGCATTGTTGGTGAAATGAACTCCCGGCTAGAGCATGACAGAAAAGAGATAGAAAGAACCAGTGGGTGGAAACATGCAGGATGTTTCAAGTCAAAGGGTAAAACAAGTCTGTAGAGAATTACAACCACATGAGCAGAAAGTTTTAGTTGGGCATAGAAATGGTTAAGAAGGCACCCAAGAATGAAGTCATCTCACCAACACTCCTGCAGCAAGAGTGTGGTTGTGCCACTAAATTCTAACCTCCCTGAATCTGGAAATTCTTAGGAAAGTTGCAAGAAAGGGGGGTGTGTGTACGACTGTCAGGACAGAGTCTAAGTGCAGGAGACAGCATCAGACAGGCAAGACAGGAAACTACCAGGTGCCAGTGCAAGGGATAAGTTTGTTTTCTTAAGTAAGTGTTTCAAAGTTCCAAGTTCCAAAAGCAGATCACATTGTCACTGCATGTAGGACATGAATTGCAAGTCAGTTATCTCCAGTGGAGTCTCCTGTACCATGTCAATTTACACCAGGGAAGAAGACTGCAGGTGCAGTGATAGAAAACCCCTGCTCTGGCATGGAGTGGGTCAAGAGGAAGTTAATGTGTACAGCTCGAATGTCTACTGATTTGTTGATAGGTTGTGTATATGGTATTTTTAAAATTATTAAGACCTCTCTAATGTGTTTTGTTTGGGTTGGGGGGGGCAATGGGGGGTGGTGTTGGTTTTGAGGCAGGTTTTCTGCATTTTTTCTGCCCAAGAAACACAAGGACAACTCTAAAAGGATTTGAGAAGAAAAAATAGCCACCCACACAGTGGAATTTTGGAAGGAATTCCTCCTTTTTTGCCTTTTCCAAATTACATAATAAGACTGCTCTGGTCCTCCTTTATTTTCTTTTTGTAAGTGCTTTTCTTCTGAGTACCATTTTATTCATAGTGATACTCAGAGAACTCTGATTTAGGGCCCAACAAGCAAGAGAATCTTGGTTTTTTCTTAATTGCAAGGTACATTTGCTTTTAGCTCCCAAATTTGGGTTGTCTGCTCATGGAAAGGCAACCGCAGCATTTGACTTGGCTGTGCAGTCACTTAGTCTGCCTGAATAATTCCAAAGACTGAATAACCAAACTATACTTGTTTTGAACAAACATGAGCCATCCACAAGCTCATGTTTATTTACACACACTACTGATCAGATCACTTAAAAAATAAGTTCACAATTTACATGCAGAGAAGTCATAAATCAGAGGGCAGACTTCTCCAGCTAACTACTTCAGAAACTTTTGAGCTAATGTAGCTTGAATTCTCAGCCTTGTTCCACTCACCAGCTAAATTTCCTGCAAAGACTAGCCTACTGTCAAAAAGAAGATAGTTGATTCATATTAAAATCAAATAATGTCATCTCTGCTTTTCTTTAGAAAAAAGAAAAATGACAACATAATAATGGAACTTGTCAGGCTTACTTGTATAATACACTGTTAATATCGGTATAAGGCAGCCAGACTAGCAGTGAATACAAATCTTAAAAGCTATTTTTAAAAATACTAATATATTTCCCCAGAAACTGTGAAAAGATAAGTTCTTCAAATTTTCAGTGATCTCCAGATAAATTCATTTTCCCTAATTCATGTTTTTAGTCCCACTCTTACGCAGCCTAAAAAATGTCATTATATTTTCCTCTGGTGATTTAATATCTAATGTATTCCTACAGCTATCTAGCAATGCTAAGTTCATTCAGACAAAAATAAGAAATGAAAAATGTATTCTTTCGTATTTTGTTTCCTGCATGTGCATATCGTATGGTGAAGTTTCCTTGTTTAAATCTCTACCTGATAAGCCTTGGAGACAATAGTTCTATTTAAAAGTTGTAAAGGAAATAATTGACACCAAACAGTTTCCTGTAATAGAAAAGACACTTCTCCCCAAACGCATCCCGCTAAGGGTTTGGGCCAGCATCTGATCCAATGGTAGGTGCTGTCTCCTTATCTTAAGCTTCATTTTAAACTGTCATACAAACCAGGTAAGTTAGTGATAGACTTGGTCACACTGTATTTGGGTGCATTCCCCTGATTTTTTTTTTTTTTTTTTTTTTTCAAAACAGGAGATTAATAGAAGGTGCCAGACAGCGTCTATTAATTTTCTTCCACATTGTTTTTTTCTTCCTTTTTCTTCCTAATAGTTACATGAAAGCTGGCCAGCTTCTGCCTCTGTCAATGAGGCTTCCAAGTCAAGAATCTCTATGGGTTTTTAAATTATGATGACTCCCTCAAACCCTTAAAGTACTAGCATTTTCCAATGCCTGGCAAATACTGTTTAATCAGCAAGCCTCACAGAATTACAGGTATGTCTAGATTAGGCTTCTTCAATTTTCCGAGTTCATCCCTGGCTAAATACAGTACTGTCACACAGAAGGATGTGTCCATTCAGTCTCAGAGGGGGAGCTGTCAAAGTCATGAGAGCTCATACCTTGCTTTTACTGACTGCAAACCCTTTATCACTGGACAACTGCTGTCTACCACATAGGTATGGAGCTCTGGTTCTTCAAAATCCTTGGTGCTGGCTCTCTAGAGGACCATTCACTATTGATGGTCTGTAGAAAAGGCAGAGAGTGTCCCTACTAAGGAAGAACAATCTCTGAACACTTAAATGAAAAGTTTATAGCTGGGGAGAGAGAGATGAAGGAAAAAGTAGAGCATCCACTGACAGAAAAACAAAATACGGGAAGTCAGAAAAAACAAGGGTCATTACAAAAATGGGCTATCTCTATGCAAATCTATAGATGGAGAAGAGTCAGCTTTTCCTTAACAAGACACAAAAATTCAATAAAAAGAAAATATACTACTGCTCCATTCCCAAGCCCAGAAATAGTCTGCTGTTCCTTAAGTTGTCAAGGTACTTCTCTATGTAATGTTGGTACATGAGAGTCAGAAAATATTTTGTGGAAAAACATATGCCAATATTTTTCCTTGTAAATAATGGCAGTTTCCCAATTCTGACCTCAGGTAGATCTACTGTGATATGTATCACAGGGGACTAAAAGTTATTTGTAGCTGTGCAATGGTAATCCAAGTAATAAGAGCACTCTGTTAATGACGACCTCTATACATTTTTTTTTCTCCAGCTTTAACTGGTAATGTGGTTATGATTTGCTGTCATAGCATGCTGTACGATTTAAATATACCCCTTCAACATATTTTGCATTCATGGTAAGTGTGCCTTTCCTGGGGTACTATTATTTTCTATTTCCACGCAATGGGATAAATTACACAGAGATGTGGACAACAATCAAATCCTAGCACAAGAAACAGAAAAATTACACAGTTTTTTGCTTAAATGGGTATTAAACACTTTAAAAATCTTCTTTGAGGACTATCATTTTAGAATTAGATTATTCTTTGCACCAGTGGTAACAAAAGACCGATAACGTCTCACCAGTGGCTCTGTTTTCTCATCACTCAAATGTCATGACACAGATTGTGCTGTCCAGACACATAGCAGACACTTGAATTAGTACACTTTCTCATTCCCAACTCTATGTCTATCATGTATGACCCTACCTCCAGAGCTGCTGCGAATGTGGCAGACAAGCGCTGCCTTGAGCCTCATTACCAAATAAGAGTCTGTCTGACAGGTCCCCAACATGCGCCTCAGCCTGTCACACCAACCCACGTCCTGGCCCCAGTGACACAGCTCTGCTCTCCTGTCACCAGCTTTACACCCAGTCCTCCCATGCACATCTCTCTCCATAGGCCCCCAGCACACAACCAGCTCAGCCCCAGCAACTAAATTCCAGCTAAGCACTCTGACCTTTGCAATGTATATCCAGTTCATTAGCTATGTATCTAGCCCTAGCAGCTCTTGCTTCCAATCGACAATCTATATGTGGGGAGGAAATCAGGCAGAATGAGCAGCTAAGGCCTGAATTCTCTTTACCTGTTCAGGGTGTATGTGCTGTCTCAGATGCATGATACAGAAACGCTCAGTGGTTTTGCTGGTGTACAACCTCTGTCTCTGTTCACTGATGATATTGTGCCATGGACTGCCGTGACTCACTGGGGAAAGAGGATGTATAAAGTGTCTGCGAATTTAATGATACTATGAAAAGGAAGGTACCACCACACTGTTGCATCAGTCCACTCTGTATTGCTATTTCTCCTATTAATGGATTCAGCCATCATTGCATGGTTAATGATGATGGCTGATTGTAATTGACATAACAAGATGTATTCTTTGAGTGCAAAGTAGTTGGATTGTAATTAGTCATGTGATAAGTACGCGTGGTACATTTTATGCTTGAGTTCTTAAAAATACAAGCTGCCAAACAAAGAGAACGAGGTACAGTTTCTTTGATTTTTAGGTGGCACAGGTAAATTAGTTAAAGTAGTGTCAAGCCAAAGAGTTGCAACCTCAGAACAATGAAAGTTACTCAAAAGATCACAGCATTCTTAAACTCTGACTGCACTTGTACACACTAAATTCTGTTGCAAATGTAGCCTGAAATGCTCCTTGTGTGCAATGCCCTGTAATTTCTAAACATGCTGAGTAAAGATTTTATTTAAAAGCATAAACTAGTGGTTCCACCATAAGGAAGTATTTTACAAAGAAGCCCTTTGAAATTTAAATAAGATAGTCTACCTAACGATCTCCACAGTTGCAGGGAGAAAGGGGCATGTTTTAAATTCCAAATAGTGCAGGACATTATGAAAGGTAGTGAAATGAAAATAGATTAATAACTATTGCTATGTGTAGCAAGAATAAAACCTTCCAGAGACTAAGCAAGAGTCTGATTCCTTCTGGACTACCAGTTCTTCTGTAGGAAGAGTGTGGGACTGGAAGTCAAAACTTCCAGTACTTTGCACCAAGTTTCCTACGTAACCCTGAATATATCAGGTCATGCCTCAGTTTTTCCTTCTTTGAAATATGAATAATATTACCTTTTCATATATGTTGTGAGATTTAGCATATCAGTATAGCAACCTGCTTTGAAAGCTTCAAGAGGCAGGAGTTACAGATGTCAAAATATTTATCAGGCATAGAATGACACATGAAAATATATAATTGGGATTATAAAGCCAGAATTGAAAATGAAGCACTTCGTTAACACTTGACTCAAGTTGTCAAGTGTTCCCTTTATAGGGATTAGACAATGACCTGGCTTTTAGAAGTGAGAAGCTTTTCCAAGGGCGTGTTTCTATTGCAAACTGTTTTCCATGTGTGCTTGTTCTAAAAGTAATTTATGGCCAGAGGATACTAAAGAAATTTCTCTTTGGGGCTAATGACTGTTATAAATTCTGTTAAGATTTCCAGTTGTGGAAATATATAGTACAACAGCAACATAAAAAAGACCGTCCAACATACTGTTTCGTCTGCTTCATACTTCAAAGATAATCACCAGTTAACAAAGCAGTAAAACGTTATTAAGGGAAGCAATGTGACACAGTTAAACAGAAGTAGGAAAGAAGTGTCCAAAAATGGTTATATAATTATATTAATATAATTCTTTTAATTGCCAAAGTAAATGTGAAACTTCTACAGATGTTCACATGCAATTCTCGCAGAAGTCAGCTAGAGTGGCTGGCATATGTATTACTGAAGATAAAATTTATCAGAATAGAGCGATGACACTTACTCTGTGTGAGGAGTTCTCTTCAAAAGGAAGTGTCTGTCTTTTTTTTTAAAGACACTTGATTTAAAATCCATGAGAGCAAAACTAATTGGTAATGAATTACAAAAAAATAACATTACCATGAATTCTTGGTGATAGTAAACAATTAAGAAACCAAGGTAAAGTCCTAAAAAAATGCCTGCACAAATGCACACACATGTACAGTTATTCCAATAAAATTAAAAATAACTCACTTCGGTAGGCATAACTGTGTGAAATGGTTGTAACTTCTGGGGTGGAACTCAGTCACTTTAGTTTGACAAAATAAGTTTTATTTGATTAGAAAAACTATAATCAGATATCCCAGCATGTAGCTTTTTAGAAGCTCAGTTTTGTACAACTTAAAAAAGTATATTAAAGTAATCCTTATTCTTACATAAGAACAGAGAGGCATTTCTTAGGAACAAAGCTGCTTTTTGGTCAAACTTTTATGGCAAATGCAAGTAGAAAAATAAATTATAGTAGTTTATAGAGTAAGTAGGAGAAACAATAATTGTCCCCTATAGAGTCAGATTATGGTCACTGTAACATCAGTGTAAATCTGGAGTAATTCCACAGATTTCAATGTAATTACTCTGGATTTACTCTGGAGGAACTCTTGTAGAGAATGATACCCTTAAAAGATCTACAGACAGATAGAAGAGATTTTGGTGAGTATGGAAATAAATTAAAGGGAGTACAATATTTCTAAGGCATTAGATATATTTTCTTATTTTTGTTTTCTTTTGACTCTTTGATAGGTCTTTTAGTAGTTTTTACAGGGATTTTACTTCTTTAAATCTCTGATTCTCTCACTCTGTTTCGCTGGAGTCTATCTTCAGCCTTTGTTTGCTGGTTGTTTCAAAGCATTTGATGATTATCTCTTCATCCATGAATATTTTAATCTTTACCAAGATATTTCAGCACCTGTAATGTCAGCTTTGCTGCTACCAAAAAATGCAATGACCCAGGTTTTGTCCCTGAAAAGATGGCACTGGGAATATAAAAAGCAAAAGAAAATACTAAGCACAATTTCCAGAACCAGAGCAACCACTGTTGCTACAACCAGTGTCCCCAAGTGAATGTTATCAACGACAGAAACTGCGAAAAATTCGCTTACATGTCAACAAAGAGAATCAGTGGAAAAAAAGTTCTGGAAAAAAGTTGGGTTATGTCAACTTGGTTTGTATTTTTTTTTACTGTTTTTGCTACCTTCTAATTAAAAGTACTGCAATTAATATATTCAGTTCCCATCTCTTCCAATAAGGTTTAAGATCATGCATCTGAGTATGCACATATTCACTAGTCAAAAATAGCAGAACTGTACAATCCTTAAGGATTAGTATAAAAAACTTATTTTCCAGTCATTTCTATCATCTTAGAAAAGTGAGATTTGATTAAGCAGAAAAATTTGTGTGAGTAGCCTTAGGAATTTCAACAGCTCTGGAAGTGTAATAAAATAGTGCACAAGCTGTAAATGCTGGATCTACCTGTTGAACTGTTTGCCTGCAGACATTCACTTACTGAAACTGTTGTTGTGTAACTTTCATTGCATGACATTAAGAACAGAAATACAGGATGACCCCCAAATTATAGAATTTACCAATAGATAAGCAGAATTTCTCGTTGGCATGTGAGTCACTGAAGATCACTGCAAAATATAAAGCTGTGGTTTGTACAAGTCAGAGCTTTCTCTATTTAAGGGAACTATGAAGCTCTTACTGTGTTCAGCAAAAGTGGTACTAACACTTGCACACAGGATGATGCTAAGCTGCATTGCAGCAGTAGAGCAATGAATTCGTTGAAGATAAACACAATGCTTTTAGATGCTGGAGAGCAACAACAAAGGAATATTCAAAATCCAAATTGTCTGCCTAGCCTTTAAAATTTGGTGAGCTGAGAGTAATCAATTATGGAATTATAGAAACACTAAAATTTTGGAAAAAAAATCTCTGTTCTCCATGCCCCTCCTCCCCTGCAACTTGTCTAGACTTTGGTCTGTCCCTCCACACAATCTAGCTACTGTTGATGCAAGAGCCTTTTCTTCAAAACAGGCTGTAGTCTGGGACAGCCTTTGTGTATTTCTCAGCCTCGGTGACCCTTCATCTCATTTCAAATCTGAAATAAAAACAACTTCTTTTCTCCTACTCTCCCTATACTTTTTAATGTCTCTCTTCCGCTGCTCTGATTTAACTCTTGACTGTAATACTCCCAAACAAAACCTTCAATAAGATAGACTCCAAAGTTAAATGGAGAAAGGACCTGTTTGAACAAGTAGTTTCTGTCTGGGCAAGATTGTTCTCTACTGTATATTTACTACTATTTCAAGCAGTCTGGTTTTAAGAATCTAAAGCTAATTAGCTTCTGTAAATTAGATTTTCTTTAAGATTATCCTCAAGAGTTGTAAGTCTTAGTGTAGGAAATATATTTCTCTAATTTTTTTTATGTCTAATTTTTTTCTGTTTTACATGGCACTTATGTAACTATACTCCCAAATATGTTTCAGGCCTTTTTTTCTCCAACTGTACCAATACAGGGCCAACAAGCGCACTTTAAACCTCACTGGCATTAGCCTACCAGATGGATTTCATTGCAGATGGGGACCAAAAATACTTACTTCCTCTCACTGGCATTCAGCCTCATCAAATGTTTGTAGGCAGTGTTCTTCCTGTCCCTTGATTGTTATTTAGCCAAAGAACATAAAATGGCTAATAGTTCCAAAGGGATTTGTGAATCAAGCTGCCAAACTTCAGACACCACTTATTGCGTACTTTTTGAAAATAAGGTCCTTGTTTGGGCACCAAAACAGGGAGGCACCCAAAATTAATTGTCACTTTTGAAAAATCCCAGACAGTCACTGCACTAAGTCTTAATCTTTCTGAGAGATTTAATCTTTGTGGTAGCTATTTCTCTTTGCTGCTTCTTTCTGAGCAACTCATGTAATTTCCTTAGGATCTTTTAGATAATATAAGGACAACACCTAATACAATCTACCTCAAAAAGAAGGTTATTTGTGGGCCAAGAACTTTCGTGTGACTTGCCCTAAGATGCAGTTATGTTGGGCTTTTCTCATTTCTTTTATGGTTTTCCTTAGTCACAAAGTATAAATTGTGAGACTTAGTCTTCCTCTAAACTGACCTTTACATGTACACTGCAGCGTGCCACACAGGTTTTGACTCCTCAGTTAGTTACCCATAAGCATGACATTAAGGGAGGGTTCTAGTTTATGTACAGGTTTTGTCCTAATATGCAGTCAAGGTGTGGCCAGACATGCATCCCAAACCAGGAACTTGGAGGTGCTCTTGAATCCCCCAGTTTACACATAGATTGAGGCACACCTGTTTATTAAGGAAGTTTCAACAAGAACAGTAGATAATGTATTTTTTTTTCTTTGTAGTTGCACTACACTAAGCAAAAGCTATGAGTAAATGATGCAAGATTTTGATGGTGGAGTAACTGGAGTATATTTATTTGCCACTCTCTGCAGAGGAAAATTTAAAGTTTGTAAGTCTGGTTAGCATGGAAACTTTCTCTGAACAGCTAAGTAAAAAGTCACACTCAGGAATCTATTAAGTGCTGGCATGTTAGTCTTTGCAGTAAAGGTACGTTGTATTCACAACATGGCAGAAGTACCACACTGACAAAAGCTGTTTCATTTTTCCACAGTGGAGGCAGTCCAAGGCATCAGTCTTTGTGCACAATGTCTTATGCCTTTCTTTTAGTCAGTGATGTAAGAAGTTTCTAAAGTTATGACAATGTTTTCTATGTATTTGCATCCCTGTAAAATGCACAGTAGTTGAAGATGGAAATTATATTTTTCACTGATCCTATGCTCCGAGAGTCCTTGTTGAAGATGTTTAATTTAAAAAAAATAATCAAATAGTCTAATGAGATAATTGTTAAGGCATTCACATACATTTACAAGGCTAAGGAAAATGTCCCAAACAGATACTCACAAGTAGAACGAAGAACAAGGAACTAAATTTGCTTTAGAGGAAAGTAAATTGCAATCAAATTTGCAGTCTTCTAAGACAGGTGACTTTTTGGGGAGGAGACTTCTATATTCAGAGGCATATTCTAGTATAAGAAGAAAATATTGTCTTATTATGTAGGTTGGAATTTAACTCATCTGTAAGTCCCATTTTACTCATTCTGTTTACTCAAATTAATAATGTATCTTTGCAAAAAACCATATTCCTACAAAGGGTTCTTTCTATGCCTCATCTTCAAATACAGTTGTGCTGGTTTTGGCTGGGATAGAGTTAATTTTTTTCATAGTAGCTAGTATGGGGCTGTGCTTTGGATTTATGCTGAAAACAGTGTTGATAACACAGGGATGTTTTCATTGTTGACAGCAGTGCTTACACAGAGTCAAGGCCTTTTCTGCACACCACCCCACCAGCGGGATGGCTGGGGGTGCACAAGGAGTTGGGAGGGGACACAGCCAGGACAGCTGACCCCAACTGACCAAAGGGATATTCCATACCATATGACGTCATGCCCAGCATAGAAAGTTGGGGGAAGAAGAAGGAAGAGGGGGACATTTGGAGTGATGGTGTTTATTTTCCCAAGTAACCATTATGCATGGCGGAGCCCTGCTTTCCTGGAGACGGCTGAACATCTGCCTGCCAATGGAAAAAGTGAATGAATTCCTTATTTGCTTTGCTTGCATGCGCAGCTTTTGCTTTACCTTTTAAACTGTATTTATCTTAACCCACAAGTTTTCTCACTTTCACTCTTCTGATTCTCTCCCCCATCCCACTGGGCGGGGGGGGGGGGGGGAAATGAGCGAGTGGCTGTGATGCTTAGTTGCCACAACAGTAAAAAAGACAGAACATATAAGTAACGTACAATAGCAACTATAAATTGATCTGAAGCACAGAAGCAGAGTTTTAGGATAAAATCTACTACAGATCATCAATATCCATAAAAAAATTTTCTTATTTCAGTAAGACACTAACCTGTAGCAAGAGGATGTGGGCCTTTGCCGTGGATTGTACAAAAGTACAGAGTAAAAAATGAGCTTTTGTTGGAAATGTGGATACCAATATATTCAGTTCACCTTAAAATGTAAGTAGATAGTTATCAACTTAAGGAACTTGTATTACAAGAAAATAATATTTAAATTACATAACTAACAACAGCTCAGATTACTGTAGCCTCTTAAAATGTTAATTAGTTCTATTACTCATCTTTATTTTTGTTATGACTTACACAAAGTCACTGACACTATTATGGCAGACTCACTTTCACATTGAGTCCTTAACAGTCTAGTTAGTACAAAGGAATTGGTATTTAGTTATAAAACAGTTACAACCAAACATTTTTTATTTATTCTAAAGCAACTGTTTCCACAAAAATGTTGTTTGTTTGTTGTTTTTTTAAAATAGAAAAGATTCTTCCAGACTATCATTCTGAAAAAGTTCATTTTCACAAAGCCTATATTTGGGGCCACATCTGTGGTGACACTATTCTTTGCAACTAAAAGTACTTTTCGCACCCTGTGACTATTTCCTTTCACAGTCTGTCTCACAAAGGAAGGAGCTCGTGCAAAAACCCCAGAGGAACCCGCTGGAGAAGCTCCGACCCCATGGCACAAGTGGTCAGTGGATGTCACATTCAATGTGGAAGAAGAAGCCTTGTTTTTTTTCAAAAAACTTTTAACCTAGCCAAGTAGACATTTTCCTCGCCACAATTTGTCTGACTGGCTAAAAGCAATCAGCCATATTTGAAAACTTTGCCATTAAGGTTTGCAACTTTTTTTTCTTTTTTTTTGCCCCCTGAACAATGTAGCAACAGTTTGGCTAGTGATGGGAAATGAAACGTCTGTTCATAGGTGGCTCCCCTCCTGGCTTCAGCATCCTTGCAGGTACCCTCAGGGACGGGTGACTGTACGAAAGAACACGGGACTCGCGTAATAGAGAACCAAGACTGCCAGTTTAAGCGGCAAGGACTGGGAGCAGCCAGAAGTAAGATCATCCCCGAAAAAAAACCATCTTTGTGGCCAAGAACGGGTTGTCGTTATCAGCGCAGTAGTTTAATCCCAAGAGAGTAAATCCTCAAGCTACCTTGCCGCCCCGGCCGGACGCTGAGGGCGGGAAGGGGCCAGGGCTGGGGCCGGGCGGGGTGCAGAGGGAGAGGGCGGGGGCGGGGCTGGGCCTGTGTCAGCAGCTTCCCCGCCGCCTCGGGGGCGCGAGGGAGCGGCTGTCGGGGGCGGAGGGCGGCTGCGCGGCCGCCTCCCCGCGCTGCTGGCGGCGCGGTGTGGGACGGAGCGGGCAGCGGGAGGGCCGGGCCGGCGTGGCCGGGCGGCCGCGGTGGGTACCCGCGCCCGCTAGCCGGGTCTGAGGAGCAGCTGCTGGCGGCGGGCCGGCCGTGCACAGGGGGAGGGAGGAGGGAAGGAAGGAGGGAGCCGCGGGGCGGGGAGAGCTGCCGCTCCCGCCCTCTCCGCGCTGTGCGGGAGAGGGGCGCCGGGGCCGGCGACCAGCGCGGGAGGAGATGCTGCTCTGCTCTGACTCCCTCCCCGCGCTCTCTTACAGGCGCCGACCACAACCTTAGGCGAGCGCTGTTGCGGGGGAGGGCGAAGCTCCGGGCTCCTCGGCTCCATCATCGCCCTGCATGCGCGAACGGAGTCTCTAGACCGGCCGGTAGGTCCGCGGCTCCCCGGGCCGCTCGTCTCTGCGCCGGGGAGCGCTTCGCGGCCACTCTGGAGGTGCGTGGCCCTTGGGGGGCTGGGGAGAGAGTCTCGCAGCGTCTTCCCGCGACAGGGGGGTCTCGCGGAGGGGCGACCGTTGGTGGCCGTTTAATCGCGTGGCCCCTATGTCGCGGGGCGGCTTCGCTCTGGGCGGGGTGGCGGGGGTGCCGGCGGCGCCAGGTGAGCGACAGCTCCCGCGGCGAGGGAGCAGGCTGTAGAGAGTAGGGAGAGTGGTGGGCCGCCGCGGGTTTTGGGCCCCGGGGACGGTGTGCGGGCAGGGTTAAGTATCGGCCCCGCTCCTGTAGGGTGCTAGCGCAGGGTGGCAGCCCTGGCCGCGTAGTGTGGGAGTGTGGGAGGAGGGAAAGAAAGGCCGCACAAAGCGGGTGGTGATGGTGGTTCTCCCCCTGGACTTCCTGCCTGGGTCGCTTTTGGGGTTGAACTGTGCTTTCAGTAGCAGCAGCACACGCGTGGGGTTTTGCGCCTGCCGGCGGCGAAGGACTCATTTTTGCTTACGCAAACCAAACAAAGCAACCCCCCGAACTTCTTAACAGAGGGGAAACTTTTTGCCTTATTAACGTTTTTGGAGGAACAGAAATGAAATATAAATCTGTTGGCCTGTGATGAGAAATAGCGTAGGTTTCGTTGGCTTTTTATCTCCTAGCAATCGACACCTCCGCAGACCGCAGGATAATCTCTCTCATATTCTAGATTGTGTCATTCTCTTTAAATTGCATGTTTAAAACAACAAAGGCAGTGACTTCATAGGGAACTGCCAGGAGCTGCTCTGTACCCCTCCTGTTTATTGGGGAAACATTTGGGAACCGGTTTGGTTTTGTAGGTGGGATCAGAAGTAAATGTAGGACATGAAAACTGTAAGGTTGGTTGCAGGTAATCTCTGTCTAGCCATCTTATTAAGGTGTGAGTTTTGGAGAAGGGAATATGAAAGTCTTTGCATGTAGAACTAGCTGGGGCAGTAACCATGATCAGTTCATGAAGCCTTTTCAGTGGAAAGAGAACATGTTTTATGAAACTGTATGATAAAACTTGGTTAGAATACACTTTCTCCTGGGGGCTGAACCTCATGCGAGAAAGCTGTCATTGTTCCTAGGTGTCTTGACTTCCAGGTCATTCGTTTGGGCTCAGGCTAGTGAAGTGGTGATACTTAATACCTAAAGGAATGACTTGAGAGCAGGACTGCTTTCTGTGTTCAAATTATGCATCAAGCCTCTGACTGATACTCCACCTGTGCAAGTCTGTCTTTGAATGACCAGAAATACATTATAAAGACGTTTCTGCAAGAGTTAGAATCAACCAGAATACAGATACAAATAGGAAAACAACTTCGATAGTTTGGTTCTTGTGCAAGAAATACCGATGAGGAAAGAGTAAGTCTAGTCTTAGGATCTTTTGGTAGTGCAGTTACAACAGAATTTGCTACCACTCCTAGTGCTATCAGATGTACCTATCCTTTCAGCTTTCACATTGGGCATATGTATTTCATTTCGTCTTTTTTTATCTGCCAACAAACACATCTTTCCATAAACAGTTTTAAAATGTAAGCAGTAATTTAAGGAAAGAAAATAATGACAGCAAGAGACACAAAAACCTACAGTCTAACTTTAAAGATATTTTGTTAGGTTTTTTTGACCTAACAATCCTATCTGACTAGAAAAGTACATAACATATATTCCTTCCATAATGGGACTTTCTTTTTTCTTTTGCTGTTTCATGATAAAAAATTTGAACCTTCTGTAGATGAGGGGTTTTGTATTGATTTTTTTTTCTATTCAGAGTGTGATTATTTTTTTTAAGTTAAAGATGCAGTAAAAATAAATACTTCTGAATATACTAGATATAAAAGGAGACAGGCTGTATCACAGACTGTTGTTATAATGGCTTAATTAGAAAAAAAATCTTTTCATTCTGAGACTGTTGTTGAGTGGAGCTGGAGGCTGTGAGAGCCAGAGACTCAAGGACACTTGAGTGGATGGAAGAGCATGCATGAAACAAGGATGTATTTGTGGGAGAAGGATGGGGTGAATGTTAAGGGATAAGTGAGTGCATAGCATGTACTTTCACCAGGATAACAGAGTGTATGGAGAGAATGGGATCCAGTAGTCTATTCACAGCTTCACAGGCCGTTGAAAGTAAAAATGGGCTGTGACATGGTTGAGTGGTAAATAACCATTGTAACTGGTCATCTTGAGCCTGTGATAGCTTGTGTATAGCATTATCATTTTGGATGCCTTGAAGAGAAGTAGTGAAGAAGCCTAGGAAAGGGAGGAGACTGCGTTCCTGCAGGTGGGATGTTACCAAGGCAGAAATGTTGTGTTTGCCTGTTCCAGTGGGAAGGAAGGTATTGTGTTTCTTTGCTTTTTTTTTTTTCCTTTATGGTGGGATTTTTTCAGCCATGTGGCTCTTATAAATATACAGTAAGTATCACAGCAAAGGACTGCAAGTTAAAATGCAGTCTTTTATCTGCTTACTCTTTAAATTGCACAGCAAAGCAAATATTTCCGCTTTTACATGTGGAACAGAAATTATTTGCCACATAGTTATTTTCCTCCCAACCAAATGCAGGTATGAACAACAATAATTAGCAGTTGTATAGTACAATAAATCTTCAAAGTGCCTTCAAATCTTAATCAGCAAACCTTAATAGCATGCTATTCCTGCAAGAGAGGTAAGTAACTAGACAGAAAAAGTGAGACTGGGCAGACTCTTAAATGGAGTTTATTGTTGAAGTGCCAGTCAGTTGGACAAAGCTGCTCTTTATCACTGAAGTCTCTGAATACTGCTGTACATTAAATGGCTTAAAATATTTATATGGTGAAATACATGACAATATGGCCCAGAGGGCCTCGTTAATATAGACATCCTCTTGTTCCAAGTCCTTTGCAGTTAAGGAGACCTTACACTTAAGAGGCTCTCGAGTGGTTGTTCCAGAGCACCTGTCAAGACTTATTAACTTGAACAAGAGGAAGGTCAGCTTTGTAAGGGCAGTGATTTTCTTTTGAAGAGCTTTCCAGTTTACTTATGTGAAAGCCTAGAACCTTTAGTCCACTGATGATACTGGTAAAACTCAAAGTGATTCTGCCAGAAGTCTGTTAAACCTAAGGACATCTAAGTATTGATTTGGCTGCTGCATTTTGGACATTTGAGAGTGAGTATTGGTTAGCAGCCTGATTCTCTGTCAGTCACCCTTCTTTTTCTTTGCTTACAGAAAAATTGGCTGGAATTTTACAGTTTTAAAAGGAGCTAGTCAGAGAGACTAAAAAGCAAGTCTTGGGGTAGTGTGTCATGGTGCAGGAGATGTTTGTAAGCCATTGCCCTAAGCTGTTGCTTACCATGGGACAAGTGTGGATGGAAAGCTATGAATACAGAGTAAGTTAATGTTGTATGTCGCCAGTTAACTATTATTGAAATCTCTGCATCTGTAAAGAAGGGTGGAACTTCTAAAAGAAGTGTTTCCCAGCCCCACCTCCTCCTGAAGTGTAGAGAAGGAAGCTGGCGTTTACAGATGGGAAGGGCAGAAGAAGACTCTTTGGTGCCGTTTTTATTTTGTCCGGGCTTCTCTTTCTCCTATGCCAGTTAAATACCTGGTGAGCAACGAGGTATATTCTTTGTGCATCATTATCTATTAAAATGCTTTCATAAAAGGCAATGAATTGAGTAGGCTGCCTTGGGACAATGATATGCCTTGTGAATTTGAAAACCAATTGCCAGGATAGAGATCTGCTCCAGTTAGCTTATGAAACTTGTAGGAAGAATAACAGAGGTGAGAAGGCTTTGTTCTGTTTCATCTGTTGCTCTTTATCCTTTATGTGTAAATTTAATATGACACAGAAATGCCTGCAAGTAATATGTCAAGAATTAAAGGAGACGTAGTATTAAAACTTCTGATTTTTGATTGCTGGTATTAATAGGGAATACTGTAGTTTTGCAGGGCGTTGAATGTTATTAAGGATCTGTAGATGATAAAGTAACGTCAGATCTAGGACTAGGTGTTGTGTCAGCTCATTGTTCCTGCTTCGAACAGTCTGTCAGATTAGATGAGATGGGACACTTGGAGAAGAGAGGGAAGCTTTATCTCCAATTTTGTAGCTAGAAATAAAGCATGGGGAGAAGAATTGACTGACCTAAGAATGATGAAAAATTAAGTGCACAAGTTTGGAATTGAACACAAACCTCTTCATGAACTAATCTGATACTGTTGAAAAACACTGCTTTTTTCAGTAGACTCTGAGATCAAAAGACTTTCCATTTCTGCATGCTTCTACTTTGTCAGAGGAGGGACATGGTTTTCTGGGATGTTCTCCCAAATCTGGATAAAGAACTTTTGTTTCTTGAAAATTGTCTTAGTAAAGAACATTTGTCTGTGTCTGTAGCAGAGATATGGGAGGGAACATCCTATAGAGCTTGCTGAAATTTTTGAAAGTGAATCTGAAAATGGTTTTCGTATGGTGTTAACATCTTCTCTGAGTATTTGTATGTAGTGTAGGTACTTGGTTTCAGGCATATGTGCAGAGATATACCTTAGAAGTGGCATATCCGAAGTCTGTTTTATTTAGGAAAAAAAAAATCTTGAGCTGAAAAGCTACTTGGGTGATTTTTCTTGAATAATGCCATTGCAGGTGATTTATATTTGTGCTGTAAGCTTGAAATTAATGCTGAGTTTAATAGGAAGACTCCTGTTTAACTCTTTCTCAAGTAAGAGAACTTAAACAGAGGCTCTTTCCCATCAGACCTTTCCCTGAAATCCAATTTTGTTTGTTGAGGGGGGAAAGCTGTTAAAACATACAAATACCTCATGTTTTGAAGGTAGAATGTGCTTTTCGTCATAATCCATCTTACTGGATAAATCAGTGGAAATACCAGGTTCTCCTGTGTTTCATATTCAGTATCACAACAACTGTAAAAGCTGTTTTAACTACATCTATATATGTATGTAGGTGCAGCTGATGTTCTCCAGTAGCTAGATGACAGTAATCTTCCTAGCAGGTTCCAGGATGTCCTTGTTTGTTGGCATCTTACCACCACTGCTGTGTGCTGTATAAAACTAAGGATACTAGTTCATTGCTATAGCATTGTTATGCAAATGTATTAGAAATTGTTGCATTCTCTGTTGACTTCAATGCTATTTCAGAATCGACATTGAAAAGCATAAAGAGTTGTTAATGTAAATAATATTTACAGTAAAGTTACGTGCTTGGAAATGTAAGCCTCTCTGAGTCTCATGTTCATTCTGTAGTCTGTCTTTATTCATGTAATAGCAAGTGGTGTACTCAGGTAGTGGGCAGGCCCTCAAAACCTGTTACAGAAAAAACCCAAGGTACTGAGTACAAAGGCTTTCTAAGTTATTACTGAGTACAGACAGAACATGGCTTATCTCGTTATCTCAAGGGTTATAGACACTCTCATTTGCAGCTTCCTGTTTGTGCAGGGGAATTGGTTCCCAGTGATTAATTTTATGTTTCAGATGAGGATTTTTCCCTTTTTAATATTAATTTCTTTAGCATTTCAATAGATGTGTAGATTGGCTGCTGTATTTTCAGGTTTTCATATAGGCAAGAATGGCTACAAGGAGGGCATTAAAAAAACCAATAAACCTGTGACACTGGTGGTTGCAGGGCTTTCTTAGGGTCACCAGGGAAAGGTAATGGGACTTGACTTGTAAAGCCATGTCTGTCGCACAGCAAGTATTCAGAGACCCTCTAGGACATTGCTGTTGAAATATTAACAACAAAATTTCAAACTTGTAAGCAACTTTATTGAGTGTTGAATGTGTTCCATCTTTCTGAATGGAGCTGTTGACTTTTTCTGCTAACTGCTTTTATATATTGTAATTTTAAAAGATGAAATTGACTAAAGAGGGGGCTAAACTAGAGTTTGAAACTTAACCTGTTAGAAATAGTTGTGCTTCCTGGCAACATCATGCCTGGTTCAAATGAGGAAAGATTTGGGCTTGCATATTGTCTTAAGTAACAGAGTCATGAAAAAAAAAAGAATGTGTTTTTATCCATGTCATATGTAGATAGTTAAACTTTACGTGTGTTTTCTACTTAGTTTGCTTATCAGAGTGTCGGTACTGTAAAAAAATCTTGCTGATACTTCTTTTCTTGTCACAGTTCATCAAATGCAAGAGTGTATTATTACTGATTTTACCCATTTCTCTCTTTGCATAATCTAGTGTTTCAGCAAAGAGAAAAGTAAAGAGAAGGGAAAGGGGAACTAATGTTTTGCATTTTAGTATCTTTACTGTAAAATCAGTAAGTGGAAAATCCCTTCCTAGTGCTTAGGATTATGGTCAATGAAATAATAGTTCAATTTTCCCAAGTCAATGCAAAGCTGTATTTGCCTTCAGTGAATTAATTTGGGAGTTTGAATCCGAGGCAAGCAAACGGTCAATACAGTACTACAAGTGCTGCTTTTATTCTTTACTTTTTAATGTCAGTGAGTAACAGTACACGTGTTACTTTGAGAGACATCTCTGTAGTATATGTCGCTGACTGGACAATTGTGTGGTTAGGTTTATATAGAGTTATCCCTCCAGCAGCCTAATTAAAGACTATATGTAACTTCCTTAAATGGTATGTTTCAACAGGTGATAAATACTGTTTTCTCCTTCAGAGGTTTTGTTATGGTATTTCTTTCAAGTGCCTTAGTATGTTTTAACTATTTTTCAATGATTGAGGTGCATTTTTTGTTTGTTTGTTCTTCTGAAGCCAGTTTGCTTTCATCTTCTGTAAGTCTTAAAATTGGACTTCACATTAATTTGACTTACAGGAAATGAGGGAGTCCTGCCTGTATGCATGTATTAAGAAATTTGTCAGTAAACTCTCTCTGCAGTTTTTGGTGAAGGATATATCATCTCAGATAGTTTTTTAGGAAGAAAGAGATTCTGTCCAGCCTTCATAGACTCTGTCTTTTAGAGTTCTTGTGTATCTTCAGTCATCTTTTCTTTGTTCTTAGACTGGTAGCCTGCGCTTGAAAGTATTTCCTCTTAACCATTTGAAGGAGAGCTTCAGAAACACTTGCAGAAAAAGTCAGCTTATTGATTAGTGTTAGAAATCTGTACAAGGAGTAGCAGCAAAAAGCGATAGCACATCTAATGAATCCACTGAAATATTAAAAAAAAAAGTTGCATTCTAGGGAAAATTAAGATTTTAATGATATTTTTCCTAAAAGTAGCTTTGACATTTGTGCACGCTGGTGTTTGGCATCTGAACTGATACACCCTGAAAAGCACTGAGAATCTCCCTGCTAACTTCAAGGCCTTCAAGGGTTAATAGTTATCTGATGTGTGGTATGGTTTTTTCATTTGGTTGTTTTCTTGGGTCTTTTGTAGATTTTTTTAGAGCTGTTAGTTCCTCATCTCTTTTTATTTGTAAGGTTGTTCAAACTCCAAATATCAGAAATTTGCCTGGGAACTCCAATATAAGGATCCATTTAATAAGAATTGAAAGAAATAGACACTGTAAGTTTTTGAGGAAACCCCAAAACATTAGATTTTGGTTTCCTGAAAGAGGTTTCTTCTGATGCTATTTATCTGGCAAATGTACATGCTTAGCAAAACAAGCTAATTCCCAAGAACCTTAAATTTTGAACAGCTTAATTTTTCAGTGTGCCCTGTCACTGCAATCCCTTGAATGACCTTAATAAAGAATTTAAAGATTATCTGATTATAAAGATCTGCTAGCTGGCAGTGATGAAAGTTTATTTCATCAGCTATATAGACTCATTTATTGAGTGGCTTTGCAGTTAGGTTATTACGTGTGAAACAGCCAAATCAGCCTGGAGCTTTAAGTGCATGGACTAATGTGCAGAACTGAGTTACTGAAATAGATTTCCAGAGCTCCTTTATGTCGAATTGAAATGTGTGTGCTCACGGTGATTGTAAGAAGACTCTGGTGTTTCAGAAGACTATGATACACTGTAAAAATTAACAGGTTTTTTTTTTTTCTTGTGTGTTTTCAGTAGTCTTCAATATCATTGTATGATATTAGCACTAGTGTTTGCTTTAGTCTATTGGCAAATAATTCTAGCAAGAACAGTTTTCTCCGTTTTTCTTTGCTCCCTGGTACAATTCTATCCTCTCTGCTTTTGAGGAATACGGTATGTAAAGGAAAAAAAACCCTTAAGCCTACTTTTTGTTGTTTTGTCACAAATACTGAGGAAAACCCTAAAAAAGTTTTTATTAGAATTTTGTAGTTTTATTTGCAGGCATTATCTTCAGAATAGAAGATATTTTGTATGCTGGAAGATTGTTTGGATTTGTCAGTTACTGTGGTAGTAGTGTACACAGCAAAAGATGGCAGAAGAAAACATTTTCTGTTATTTTTCAGTAGCTGCAAACATTTACTGCTGAGTGGCTGGTAAAAGTCAGGTAACTGTGAGGCATTACGGGGTCCTTCAAGACCCTTAGTATGTTCTTCTCTAGTGAAATTTAAGATAGTAGCCTGTCTTCACCACAAACAAAAGAAGATACTCTTTGTGAACTGCCTAATTACAGCTGTGTTAATGGAACAGAATGTCACGTGAGTAAAAGTGTAAATGTGTACCAAAAGGGGTTAGAGAAATGAATAGAACAGAGACCACTAGTGACCATTAGATTTGACTGTGCAGCTCTAACCTTTAGCTCAGGAACTCAATAAACTGGTGATTGCTAGGGAAGGGTGATGGGAGAGGTGGTCTGATCCACTATAGTATTTCTTGTATTGAGCATTGCTTAGGCTTCTAAATACCAAAATAAATAGGAAGCTATTCCAAACTGAAGACTTCTTTAACCTTTTTTAAAAAAAAAAAAAAGCTTAATAAGAAATATTCTGTGATCCGCCTTTGAGGCTTGTGTGTGTCCACATGGCCTGGCTTGCTATTTGGAGCAGAACCCTGGGAACTGAAGGAACCCAAACACTGGGAGCTGCCGTGCTGTCCATGAAAGTCTGTGTTACAGCACTGTGCTGGTTGCAGTTAGGTCAGTGCTCTGGATTAGAGGCATCAGGAGTGGTCATGGCTGTACCTGAAAGATTGGAGAAGTTTCCACCTAGCTGAAGAAATGGAAACAGGATGCCAAGTTGTCTGGTTCAAGCTGCAGTCCTTGCTTGGTTTTTTATCCTTTCTGTCATGGAATCCTTGTTTCCTTTTTTTCAGACTCCTTAAGGAGGGATTAAATGATGGATAGTCAAGTAAGGGGAGTTAATTTTCATGCATACAGCTAGAATAAAAATAGTTGCTCAGGAAGAAAGGATAGACAGAAGCACCTTGGTGATATCACAAAGCTTCGGATGCAGCATTAGTTGTTGTTAGAGAGGAAAGTGAAAATATACTACTTAATGAAATAATAAAATAGATTATATAAGTAGTTGTGATTTTAAATGGTATCACATGAAAAGCACAACAAAAAGCAACTTCTGAAGACAAATAGTTTGATTTCTTTTACAGATGAGAAACATGTTACTTAAGAACTGAAGGGCATTCTGTAATGATAAAAAGCATTCTTTTTGTTCTGGCTTGCCTCAACATCAGATTCTTGTTCTCTGTTGGTACTAGTATGCGTGCTGTTTTGCTGTGTGTGTTCTTTGGCCTTGCATGCTGAAATAAGCATAGGATAGTAAAAAAGTATTTTTCGGTGCAAACCCTTTAGTTCTGTGATATTGTCAGACACCAATGGAATTTGTCTTTCAGTACTGAGTATTAAAGAGCAGAATAGAATCAGTAAATTGCATTTAACATGGTATGTGGACATTTCCCTGTTCTCACACAGTGTGGAATATATTTTGTAATATTGCAGAAAATATTTTCTGTGCTTCATGTTAACTGAACTCTTTGATATATGCATTAATTCTCACTGATTCTGTCCCACCCATTGCCTTTGCTTTGAGAATATTTAAGAACTGAAGATCATAGAATTTAACTTTTCACTGTAATATGAATTTCTGTTTGGGAAATTTGCTGATGATGCAAAATCTGTTTCTTCTGCTTCCCTCTTCAGTGGTTTTGGAGAAGTGGAAAAGAAACTATTGCCTGTCTAGACTTTAATAATTTATATATAAATTTACTTTTTATGTAGACAATGTTCACTTCAAGGCTTATGATGTATTTTCAGTGATAGGCTAGAAATGCCAGTTAAAAAAAAAAACAAAACCGAACCAAAACCAACAAACAACACAATGCAACTGTTGTGCCAAGAAGTAATATGCATGTAATAAGAGCAATTGCTTTTTATAATGGTTTTGGAACCCTGAGGTATACTGTCTTTAAACAGTTTTCAAAGAATTAGTAGAACTCAGATTTTTTTTTTTTTTTCTGTGTGACAAAAGCTCTAATTAGTGACCAGCAGGCTCTTTGATATAGAGCAGCTATAAATTGTTTGTGACTTCTGGGTGGGTGAAGTTTGGATTTCCTTCTCTCCCCCCCCCCATCTGTTAGTTAGAGAAACTGGTGGTGTGTTTATTGCCTGTTTTAGACTGTTGGTGCAAAATAAAGGGTGAAGTCTTACAGCCGCTTTTACAGAAGTCTGATTATTGTGGAAGATGATTACTAAAAAATTGGAAAGGTTGCTTATCAGTGTGATAAAAGGCTAAGGCTATGTTAGCGCCAGCTGTCTTCAGTTATTTTTTCTGCCAAAACTCAAAATTTTATTCTGTAAATCTGTACCTTTTAAAAATGAAGCCTGTGAATGGTTATATGCATTTATTTTGCCCTAAATGACTGGGGTAATATTCAGCTTCCAGGTAAGTGGATAAAAAATGGCCAGTAGTATAAACCAAATAATGAAAATACACAAAACGATCATTATAGGAAAAAGTATTTTTCTTCTGTTATTGATTAGTAATGGTCCACAGGATGCCTTAGGTTTGTTAGCAAAACTTGGCATCTATAATGATTGTTTAATTTTTTTTTAATGTGAAAGTTTGTGATGCCCCTAACCGCTACTTTTTAAGTTGGATAGTTCTTCCTTGGCTAAAACAGTATGTGTATGCTTTTGTGCAAGCACACTTTCTTTCTGTCCTCCTCTACTCTCTGATGAAGTTTTGGTTCTGATTTCTGTGCCTCTGCACAGTGAGAAATCTATGTATTACTCCTCCCGCTATAGACTGAGAAGATAATACATTCTCCTGTCTTTGAGATTTAAATCTCAAGATTGTAAAATTTTGTTCCTTCCCTCCCTGTGTTTTGTTTTTTTTTTCCCTCACCTCCTTTAATTTATAGAAATAGCCAGTTTGATATTAGTGGTGAACCTTTGATGCTTCTCACTGATTATCTAGTACTACTCTTTCTCAGATAAGTGTATGCAGCTTGAGATAAACCAATACAACTGGTCCAGTTTGATAAACTATCATTCAAATTAAGTATTTTATAAGCAAAGTTTATAGGAAATGCATGGTAGGGAGACAACATACATCAAAATTGAAAATGTTTTGAAATTATTGATAAAACATTCTCAAGTTTTGAAATCTGTTTCAGAACTACTGCCCAAGTGCTTTTTTTAAAGCCTTATATTTATGAATTTTCTATGTGCTGTATCAAAGTGTTTATTTAGCAGTGAAAGATGGAAATAAGAGCTGAAGAGTGTCAGCCCATCTTTTTTCTTGCACAGAATTTTGAATTTTTTCTTCTAAAAGCAGAACTTTCTATTAGGAGTTTATGCTGTCTATATACTGAAATGGCAAATAATATTTTTTATAACACCCATTTTGAGTTTGCAAGACTAAAATTGAAATGCTGTGTTCAGAACTGGAAGAAAATTTGGATTGTTGTAAAAGTTCTAGCCATGCATGGAAAAGGTCAAAGTTGGTATGTTCTATACAGACCACATTGTATAAGACTTGAGCTCTTAGGTTTTGGAGGGATTAAAATTTGTTGGCCTCGGTGTGGTGTTTCTGTTTATTTTAGGTGGTTCCAGTTAGTGTTTTCTTGAGCGTACATGAAATAAGTTACGCGGGGTTAAGCTGCTGTACGTGAATTGATTCAGAAGGCAGCCAAATTTGATGCATTCTTTAACTGGTCTAACTCCCTGTGGTCCAGCTGCATCAATAAAAAATTCAAGCGCTGTTATACTATCCTTCTATTCTCCTTTCACTTAATCCGTCACTAGGGCAGTGGGTTCAGAGGATAATACAACCTTCTGCTTGGTTCCATTGCAATACAGCAAGTGTAATTTGTACATGGGCATTATCTGTGTATGTCCTCAGTCTGACTAGCTCTCCATTATTGTTCATAGGAATGTTCTTTAAAGAAAAGAAAGATGATGCTGTGACTTGCTTTCCTCTCACAGTTTCTAGGCCTGCAGAGGAAAAGTTTCTGCTATTTTGTCCTTGTTATGCAGCCAAGGGTGTAATGCAGCTCTTTGTCCTGTAACTCTACTAATACGAATATATTTATCATCCAGACAAAGTAAAACTTATCTGAACTCTGTTTTTTGGCGACAGCAGGCTTGGTGTTATGTCATGGGAGGAGGTGCTTGTTTTTCCTGTTTTTTTGGCAATGCTATCTTCCGTAGCTTGTTCTGTCTTGTAATCTCTCCAAGTACCAAAATATTATGGAGCGCAGATAATGATCAGATGGAGTCTTTGTCCATTCTAGTGTGTGAAGCTAAATCAAATCTGTTACATCATGGACTATCGCTTTGTCTTTACTATAGATCAGGCAGTCTGTTGTGTGTAGAAGGTCTAGTTAAGAGTTCTATAAATTACCCTTGCAGATTTTTCATGTTGCTATCAAATAATACTGAAGCTTGGGCTCTTTGTGGTGAGGGTCCTTTTTACACTTGGAATCCCATTCACTTTCTTGGCTCAGAAACTATAAGCTTAGTAATAATTTGAAGCTGGGCAGCAATAACAGGTAGATGAAGCTGTTGTGAAAGAGAAATGACATGTTTTCTCATCTAAAGACTAATAATCACATCATCTTTGAGGGCATTTAAGACATGGAGAATATCGTGGCTGTAGGACTGAATAAATTATGCCTAGCCTCTGAATTTAAGATGAATCATAAATTGGGTGTGTGTTAGAAATTTGTTCAAGGGGCAGTATAGTCAATTTAACAATTGTTAAGTTGTAAACAGCATACTGAATCATGCAGTATATAATTACATATTTTTCTGAAGTGCAGTTAACAGTCACAGGCTGAGGGACTCTAGTTAACTGGTCAGGTTCCGATTCACTTATATAATTTTGGTACAAAGCCATATGTGCTGTGTCAACTCATGTTTTGGAGCAAGATAGTGACTTCCTAACTATAGCCATTCCAACTCTTCAGGTGGCTTTGTCTGCTAATTAATCTGGAGCTAAAACCTCCTAATTGCAGGATTTAAACTAGACTGTATAAGCTGCTCGAGAAGGTTTTGGCCTCCATAAAGAGCTCATTTAAAAAGCAAGCATCCATAACTAAAAAATTTCATGTTTTGTGTCAAATCTTTCAACTGATAGGTATGTCTAGACATGCTGCTAAATTAATTGGTGATAGTTGTCACATGGACTGTACTGTTCTCAATACTTGGTCTATACTGCATCTACAAAGTTGAGTGGAGCAGATGAGTGAACAGTAGGTAAACTTTGATATATGTTATCAGTTGCAGGAAATGGATCAACTATGGATGGTTGGATAAAGAAAATCTGCCTTTAAAAAACAGTATTTATTCAATACCTGGTGAGTAATGTGCTTAGAAACCCTGCTAAGGATAGATTTAACTGAGAATCTAGACAACTTGAGAGCTTGAGAAATACTGGTGTATGGAAACACCAGCAGCAGATGATTGAGAATTTTGGGAAATCTTATAATGAACCAGTAGGGAATAATATCCTTCCTATAAAGCCTGTCTTCCTTTTTCTGGGCAACAGGTCCATTTCACAGCATGAAAGAATACACTGCACATTTTCTCACCTCTCAGATTTTTGTGCCCTGCAAATTCATTACTGATTGGGAGTGTGTATGCAGAGAATACATACAACTTTAGTCTTAAATTAATTTCTGTGTGCATGAGTATGGAAGGAAGCGCGGAACGAAGGGATCTGCAATCTGAGAGGACAGATGATCACTTTAGTTGTCATGGATTCTGTGCTTGGGTCAAGCAGGTGTTAAGCAGAAGAAGGAATCTCCATGTTTGCACTGTGTGCATCTAACTCAGAGGTCAATTATTTTCTATATTACACTGACAGATTCTCAGCTGCTAGGTGGAAAAATGAGATGTATCCTGTTCAAGGACAATGTTAATGTATTTCCAACAGTCTGCACCTCAGCTCAGCATCACTTCGGGAAGGGGAAACATCTTTTACATCACTTGAACAGCAGCTAAGTACTTTCAAGAATTAGCAGTTAAACAGATTACTTTTTCTCTGGAAAGTTAGTTGCTTATGGAGAGAAGCACTTGCTTTGAAGCCTCTTATGAGAACAGTTGTATACACAGATGATGAATGCTGTTGAAATGCTTCTCAGGAAATGGGTCTACCCTTTAAGACTTGTTAGTGCTACACCTGGCAGTACCATGCATCTAAGAAAAAGAGCTGATTTCTGGACAGATGGAGGTCTGTTACTACAGTTGCAGCCCATCTGCTGGTATCAAATCTGTTTTTACAAATGCTTACAGAATCTTATTTTAAATCTCCCTTGGCCAAAACCTTTAATAGGCTTTAGAGACCCTCTAACAAGGCTTTCAGGTAGTTGATGTTGACTTCTTGAAATAGATCTGTGTTCTTGCCCTCCATTTGTCCTTCAGGGTTTTTCTCTTGTCCTGCAGCAGAAACTGAAATTGTTTGGTGTATATGAAGTATACACATGCAGACAAATGCATGTATATATTTTATATAGATAGACTGTAACATAATAATGCATATGTATATAATGCACATACGTTATGTGTGGGGACACACACTCTTTCTCACATGGGTGTGCACTGTAAAAAGCACATCCTTCCCTGAAGGCTGATGTAAAGTTCAGAGCGCCAGGTATGTAATCTTACTTTCCAGTGCTTCTCATTTCCTTAGAATCAGTCTTCCTTCATTTCAGGAGAATGTTATGAGGCAGCAGCTTATCGTTTGTTGTCTTTCTAATTGCTCTGTGTAGGAACAGTTGTTCTGTGGACAAGTTAAATCCAGCCAGCTGCCTGTTCGCATCTCTGCTATTCCCTTGGAGTGTACACGTTTCCTGATCAGATCTCAGTATGAGAGTGGGGTATCATCAGATATCTCTGTTTTGAAGAGGTAGTTCACTTGAAGTTGATTCTTGCTTGGAAATGTATGAAGTTCCTTTATAAAGTTAGTCACTGATTTCCCCCTGCTTCGAATTTCTTTAGCACAAATCTTTGTACAGATTTTCACACCTAACAGAAGGGCAATATATCATAGACTTCTTAAATTGCATTTTGGGGCATATAAAAACTATAAAACTCATGCCTTGTCTGAGTAGAGAAAGGCTCTCTGTCTGAAAGCAAAATTACTTTTTTTTTTCCTGCTGCAGAAGAGTGAAGAAAATGCGGTGAGTGCTCTTTGAATAAGAATTGATATTTGCTACTGTGCTTGAATTAGTGTTTTCTTCAACTCACAGATAAGTAGAACAAGGATCTCTCAGCTTATGCCTTGGTGCTAAAGAGGCAGCTCTTCTTGCATATACAGTTCTTGACAGCTGAAATGTAGGCCTATGTTCCATCTTGTCTGGTTTTCAGGGTAGAAATTCAGACTTTCACAATAAGAATTAGTCATCACTTGTGTGAGTAACAGCTTTACTCCCAGACAGGTGAGTTCATAGATAAGATATCTGTGGTGTCATATAGCTGCAGACCTCGAAACGTTCTGTTCCTTATGCCATATCTCCATTCTTTTTTCTGGTGTTTTGGGTTTGGGTTTTTTGTTGTTGTTAGGTTTTTTTGGGTTTGGTTTTTTTTTTTCTTTCCCCAGAAGTGAATCAAAAATCATAAATGTTTGGGCAGACAGCATGCTTTTCTTGTTCTGCAAGTTCTGGGATTCTGTGGTGTTTCCTGTGTGGTAGAGCATATGCAGTCAGTTACAAAGGGAGTTCAGAATATTACTGTGTTGAGCATCAAAGACTGAAGAAATGGTGCAAGATAGACTCTCCAGATGGATAGTGCACTCAGGCATGCTAAAGTTTGAGAACATGATGACTTCCTTCAGCTGTAGGGCTACTTCAGAATTGTTCCTGACAATTACTAGGAACTAAAACATCATTCAGGGTCATGACTGAGGAGAGTGTTGTTAATCAGGAGATGGTCCATCTTCATCATAATTGTTTGGACTCTCCTTAGCTGTTTTCACCAAGAGTCAGAAGCAGAAAAAATCTGAGGATGTAGATCGACTTAGGGCATCGGACTATTGGACTATTTGTAGCAACTGTTTAGCTGGAGAATGCTTGCTAAGTGGTAACTTTTAAATTGCCTGGGATTTTTTTTCATTTTCATAGGAAAAAAGACCATCAATGTACAAATGCAATTTAGTAGAAATATTGGTAGGTGGGGTGATCCACGTGGGAGTTTGTTAGCTCTCTTATTGAGCTAAATGTGTACTTAAACAAAAAATCCTTGTGTTGTAGTAGTGCAGCTTCTTTGCCTGTGTATGTCTAAGATAAAGCAGTGCTGGAGAAATCAGATGCAGATAGATGTCACTTTCAAACTTGGTCTGTTACTTGGCCAGTTTTTCTTCTGTTGTTGGATACTGTTTCCTTCCCAGGCAGGAAGTATGAACTGCCCTATGGATACTAGAGGTTTATTGTGGTTGAGTACACAAGTTATGCTCCCTGTTAGCAGATTGCTTTCTTGTCTTGAGAATGCAAGGGTGCTGCTTTCAAACTAAAAACACAACAGAATTGTTTCTGAAACTGGTACATTTCTCACGAGTACCATACATTAGACTGTTCTAACTATGGAGAAACTGGTTTGGTACTATAGTAAAGTATGTCTTCTGCTGATTTCTTTTTCCAAAATGTCAAGTAGTCAAACATATGAGACTGACAAAGATTTTTTTGCTCACATCCACCCTTCTCCCACAGGGGAAAGAAATCTAAAAAGCAAAGTCAACCCCTCAGTTCACCCACCATAATAACAACAGTAAGCCATTTGTTGAAGGATTGGACATGAATATATAGGATTAATATCTGGTTTTGAAATAATGTATGGTGGGGTCAGTCTTTATACTTGTTAACAGTAGTTGACTTTAACATGATTTATAAATATACTGCAATCCTAATGCTTTTTACTGAGGTAAAACTAATTTTTCCCAATATTTTAGCACATTAATGTCATGATATTTCTACGCTTATCTGAAAGTCAGCAATTTTCTGAGTTTAAAAAAAAAAATCAACAAAACAAAAAAACCAAACCTGTGAAGCTTCCTGAGGTTGACTTTCTCTTTTTAATGCCACATCTAAGAAATTTGAGGACTCTTACTCTCTTGGCATGTTGTGCTTAGTTTCTTGCTGATCCAGTTGTGCTGCCTTTGTTTACGCTAGTTATTATGTTGCTGCAAGGGGCTGTCATACTGAGAAGAGACATTTATAAAGCTAGGTACCATACTCTTGTTACTGAGACCGGAAGGATTAGTATCTAACAGACTCGGAACCCTTCAGTACTGTAGAATATATCTAATGTAGTAAAATACACATCACTTCATTACCACAGAAGAGACCTTAAGCTAAGTTTTTAAAAACCCACTCTAGTGTAAGTTTATCCATTAGGGAAGTTACCTGTTGAGCAATACTAGCTTAATTTGTGCCTGTTAAATCAGTGAAACTTCCATGTGGAGTCGTTGAGTTTCTAGTCTATAGCAATTTATGTCTTGGTGTTAAATATTTGATCATTACTCTTATCAAACATTGGGAACTTATTTTAAAGAAAATCATCTTTGTAATGATATGAAAAAACAGTTACACTGTACAATTGTCACTATTTACTTGACTTGTTGCTTATCACACCCTCATTGTCTTACTTGTAGATACCTTTAAAATGCCACAGATGTCGGGAAGTGGTACTTACTGACTTAGAACAATGCTTCCTAGTGACTCCATGATATTTAAGTCATGTGTATACTACTATTTCTGCTCCTCTGACAATAAGTTTCATTCCCTCTTCAGCTGCTAAGAGCTGCAAGTGAGTAAGGACAGACTTCAGTCATGACCTTTTTGTAGTATGTGAGGATTGTGTAGCTCTTGCATGCAACAATGGAATAACTGCTGGACTAAAGCTGGAGGTGCCATTCTTAGTTTCTCTCAGTGTAGTCTGTCCTTGCCATGGCGACAGTGCATGTCACCCACACGGACCTAGCAACAGTTGTGTATTCCAGTGTACTTCATGAATAGCGTTACTGTCAGCGTGCACTGGAAAAAAAGCAGTATGGAAGGATGCCAAGGAAGGCATCTTCATCAAAACTGCTGCACAGTCTGGAATTTGTCTGTCATATAAGTGAAGTTATATGATAGATAATACATCACTACATAATGAAGTTGTCAGTAGTAAGATGTGTTTTGTGTTATTTCATGTCATTGGAAGAGCTTCATCTACGAAGTGTGAATAAGGGTATGATTGGTTGATCTGCTATTTGAAAAGTGTTACTATTGCCAAACTGCTTTGCAGTCCTGAAATTTCTACTTTTCCATTTATAAAGCTTATCTTAGTCACAGGTCCTCTGTTCCTACTTAGCAATTAAAATGAAAGTTGCAAGTATGAGAAATGCACGAAGGAGACGTGCCTCTCCGAGGTGGAGCAGATCAACAGCAAAATAAGGGAGTTGCCCAAGGATCTTACACTGACAATTAAAGTAAGAGGGATACAAGAGTCATGCCCCGATTTACGTGGATTAAGCTTACTTTGTAGTGATAATTATATACTCTTCTGAATACAATTTTAATATCAGATGTGAAACTTCAGCTACCCTGATGTATAAAAGAACATTCTACAGTTGCCTAGAAAATATGACTTTCATGATTATTATATACATTTTGGACTGGATTTACTAGTTTGCCTTATATAAGCGTCGGATAAACAAGTTTATCTGGTTCTGGTGATAGAGAGACAGAAAAGCAAGGAAGAGAGTCAGCAATAACCCTTGCTTGTCTTCCATTGCAAGTTCAGTCCAATGCCAAAAGCTGATTTCTTTCTACCTTCCAGGAAAGAAAGCAAGCACTTCTCAAGTAAAATAAACACTGCTTGCCCTGGAGGTGCGAGCCAAGATTCTCAATATGTCATGTTCTTCTGTCTTCTGTCTTCCAGACATTGGACTGATTCAAGGCTTTGGAAGGAGAAATGCTAACATCTTATCTGCTACAGTGAATGTGAGAGCATTGTGTATGCTCAAATAAAAGGCCAACAGTGTCCTGTACTTCTGGGAGTGTCCTCCTCATGTTCTTTTTGTTTTATTACAAATTTGAGGTAGTTTCAGTTCCTTCACTTAAGAGGTTTGAGCTCAAGCAGCAAGCTATCAGTTTGAAGAGAAGATGCAATTTTAAAGAAATTTTTTGATATAGTTTGAGGATTGGCCCAGGAGCATGGGATGTTTGGCTGACATTCATCCCGTCTGCCTACAGAGGAGAAAAGAGGAGAACATGGAAAGAAAGTTGAGTGGAAGAGGCTAATTTCCACAACTAGGGGTAGGAAGTTCTTGGATGGCAATACTAATCTCTGCTGACCTCTCCAAAATGAAGGTGGAAGGAATAGTGCTTATACTAGGATAATATTGTTATCAGGTAGCTGATTGAATGAAAAGCATGGAAGACAAAAACTTAGATTCACGTGATTTTTGGCAGCTATTTTGAGACTTACAAAAAGAGAGGGGAGATATGATTTACATCTTGTGCAGCTTTTTGTCCCTTCTTCATATCTATAGGAGAAGTAAAAAAAAAGTGATCATGGCACAAGGGTTTGTTTACTTATCCTTCAAGACAATAAATGAGAATAATGTCCAGTAATTAACCTGAGAGCAGGATTCTAAAAAAAAAAAAAAAAAAAAAAAAAAAATCTTTAAACACAGTCAACTTATGTGTATATTCATTGCGTGCTTGACTTGAATATTTGTATATACTGCCTTATTTTGTGGACACTCTATGCAAATTGGACCTGCAGCTATAGGAAACCAAATTTTATGTGCACATATCTCAGTATATGCCTATTTGAAAGTAAGGTTTCAAAGACTATTGAAGTGCAAGTTCTCTAACTTGGTTCCAGGGTTCTGCACTTAAGCACAGTTTCAGCAACAGTATTGTTGGGGATAAACTAATTGATAGATGCATTCCAGCTTGTCTTCAGGGGTGTAAGATGTGGGTCAACGTAAATAAATAGTATAGATGCCAACATTCTGAAATTACAGGGCATGGTAATGATTCCAAATGCTTAGGTTCTGAAAAGGGAGAGGCCAGACTTTCAAAACTGTTCAGGTATAGTTCCAGTTTGGTTTCACTGGGTTTTGTGCATTATTGAATGCTTTTAGAAAGCACTTCACACTCAGTGAGTGCTGAATAAAAGTGTCAGTGTTTTAATTTTAGGGAGCTAATCATGGCTTTAGAAAGGTGAATTTTAAGAGGTTCTTTTAGACAAAATTGTTTTGTTAAATGTGCTTCTGCTTTCTCTTTTCTCTCTTTTAAATTTGTCAAAGGATAAAAACAAATACCAGAGTATTTTATATGATTATCTAGAAATTCTAACAATGTTTTTATATTCTAGATTTTTTCACTGCTGCTAGCACATCTAAAAAAACTTGCGGAGTGTGTGACTAGAGCAGCTGCTCTCCATGTTTCTTCGCAGTATATTCTGAGATATCAAATAAGCATGATGCATCTTAGCTGATGTTGTTAAAGCACAACTTTTGACTTAAAGTTTTGGTTCTGAAGTTACAACATGGGGAAAAGTGCTGATGCAGAAGGTAAGGAAAAAACCTAAGACGTGTATTACTAAAACCAAAACAAAAAGTTGTCAAGCAACAGTTAAGTTGAACCACTTTAGCCATTTGACTTTCAGTCTGTTCTTAGGAACTTTTTGACAAAATTACTTATAGTCTTTATTAAGCACAGTTGTAGCAATACCTTCTTAATATTTCAGCTAGCAAGAGTTCAATAAAAACTTTTCCTAATTCTTGGTTGCTGTTAGAGACCTTCAATTTCAAATTTAAAATGCATAAGGAAAAAAGTTGGTGGTTGGGGGAAATGAGAATTTTGAGCATTTAACTTCTGTGCTGCATACATAAATAATTAACAAGCAGGGTGTCTTGAAAACTTTGCAAGTTGTGGGGAAAAAAAGTATATACCTTGCAAATTGTCATATTGACAGTATTACTCGGTATGAGGGGCTGCTCCTGTTGTGTTTTCCCTCTTACCTTGGACTGAGAAAGTGTCAGGCTGCCACATGCACCATGTTGGCACTGCCTGGATGTTCTATAGGTGGTATGCTTTTAACATTGGTTGTTGGGACTGTAGAGTATAGGGGCGAGGAGGTGACTGAGCTTGCTGTACAGGGAAGATACAGAACTACCCACCTCACTCATCAGGGAGTGTATAAGTTGTCTGCCTTAGAGGGAGGAGCTGGCAGTTAGTCCTCATGAGGTAAACAGGCATTTTAAAGGAAGTGTTTGAGATATGGGAGAGGCCTTTGTCTTAAGCAGCATTCTTTCTTGGAACTGTGCTGCCTGTATGGCTTAGGGCTGAATGGCGTGGAGGGTGAGAAATTGCACTCAGGGCTTGTTGATACAAATGGTTTACACCTGAATTTACTCTCTTGTCCTGGAGCAAAAAAGAGATGCCTCCACATGATGCAACTCCTTTCCTGTGGAAATTGTACTCCTGTATGGTCTAGGAGTAAATTCTGTCCCAGACCAAGTAACCTGAAAGTAATGTTCATGTCTATGCTTCTCCAGTGTCAACTGTTTCAATTTGTCCACTGTCTTCCTACATTGTGTTGTGCTCTCTGCTGTGTGAATGTCCCTTTTGGATGTTGTGGCTATGATCTTGTGTGGGTTTTGGGTGTATGGGGAATCCGCACCTTCACAGTTCATGCCGAGTTCATACCACCTAGCCCTTTGACGTACCTCTTGATCATGACTGCACCTGGACTTCTCACCTTGTGAAGCAAGGTGCAGAAAGAAACAGGGTGCGCTTAGCCCCCCGAGGCATAAGCCTCCTGATTCCATCTCCAGCTGTGTCTCGGTGTGGCTTCGTATTAAGATGCCACCTTAATAATGTCCCAAGGAAAAAGGAAGTGAACTCATCCGTAGAATGTGCACCTTTCAATGTTCTTTAATCTGTCCGTTTTTATTTCAAGGAGTGAAGGGAACAGGGCACAGGATGCCAGCACAACAGATCTTGCTTACCTGAAATGAAGAGGAGATAGAGGACTCATTGCAAGAAAGTGGCCTGACAGGAACCTGACTAAGAGTCCATTGAGAACTCTGCCAGTGCATCTAGATTTCTTTGCTGGTCAACTTGATACCCTGAGAAACACAGGGACTGCCAGGAGCATCTTTGGAAGTTTGAAGCAGACTAGTTTGTACCATTAGTACAAGAGAAAAGTCTTCATTTTACTTGCAGTTTTGTGTTCTGTCATTTTAGGCCAATACTATTCACTTTCCTGAGGTTCACTCACCTTCTCTCCTTGGATTAGCCCCTCTTTGCTCAGTTGAAATCAGCTAAAAGTTTACCCTTGACAGAGATAACTGATCTTTGTCTTCTCTTTCGTGCATTTTAAGAGGTTGCTGTTCTTAGTCTGTTGTCCCCTGCTGCTATCACCCAGCTTCCTTTCTTTGAGTTCTAAGCCATAGGAGCTTAAATACACATTTTAAATGGCAACTCATTTTAATTGGAAAATGAACCTTATACAGCTATATAGTCATGGATGTAACTGCAATTAGAGGGCTAAGATATGAAGATAGGCAGTCTGTATAGTTTTGATACAGTAGTCTACAAAAGCTTTATATGTTTCTCTTGCATAAGTTACATGATACTGTCATTATGTTGCATTTTATCAAAATGTTCAGGCTTTACACAAAACCAAAAGCTTTTGTATGCATTGAGCACTTAGCACTTCAGCTTCTGTTTTCACGAAGGAGCAGACACTATTGAAGGCTTCCAGAATCTAAGACGACAGCAAATTTGGAAGAATTGTGCATTGCGAACATTATTCCTACAAATTTCTCCTTTCTCCTTGTGAAAAACATCTGTTGCAAACAAACTGGTGGGGAAGATGTATGCTTTGAGCCAGGCACTTTCACTGTCAGCTTCACTGTGTTATATTAATGGTGCCTGCTTGCTAACAGGTGGGCTGTACAGATGGAGAGCTCTGGCCATGTGTTTGTCTGTAAACACTTCACCCCAGCTTGCTTCAGTCAGTTCCTCGGTGACAGAGAACCATTTTGTGGAAGCTTCTTTAATCTTCATAACCAATGTGTTGGCCTGCTCTTTGTTGTGACAGGCAAGCACTGCAGCTTCAGGATAGTTTTAAGGAAGAAAAGTTAGAGGCAAAGTTACTAAAAAGTTTCTGAAACAGATACGCTTCAATGAGAGTCCCACACAAATCCCAACTCGTGCTGTTTTGCATGTGACTATGTAATGATTCGTGTTTCATTGTATTCTACTTGGGCTTTCACAATCCATTTAAAATGTTTTGGGTTTGGTGTGTTGTGATGTTTGGTTTTATTTGTCAAGCTACTGCTATCTGTAATATACCAGCAGATTTTCTTGCTTACACTGCTACAGGTGAGGCCTGTGTGGCTGGGTGGATATTCGTATACTTCTTACTGTGATGAAGAAATTGATTTCTGTAGGATTCTTTTATTGTTGATGAAAAATGTTTGGGAGTTTGAGCAGGCATGCTTATAGCCTCTATAGTGATGTTAAATAGGGAATTAGCTTATATCTGCTGCAGAACAGTCCATGTTATTTAATCACAGCTGAAAGGAATCAGAATTTTGCAGGATGGGGAAAGGGGTGGCATAGAAGGTTTTTTGGGAGGATTTTTGTTGGTGGTGATGTGTTCAGCATACTTCCTTTAGAATATTTAGCACAAAAAGTTTTAATTTGTGGATCATATATTTTTAGTCCCTAGGAGAAGATGAGATCTTTTAATCTGAATAATCCAGTTTGATTCTAGAGGTACATACTGGAATTTGACAGTGCCATGAAATCACAAAATTCCCTGGTGCATATGATAGACCAGACATTCTGTGCCAGGTGTATGTGAATCTCATACTGACTAGAAACATGTTTATCTCTGGCTTTTCATCTATTTATTGAAAGTTTTTATTGGTCCCTAGCTTTCCATTTTGAATAATGTATTTATTTTTCCCTTCAGGGATTCAGATTTTATCTTTCTTTTAAATGTGGTCTGGATCTCTTTTTCACTCCCATTATCTTTAGATAATAACTTCTGAACATTAATTGTCAAAAATATATCTGGCTTAGTAAATATGCAGAATAGAATAATTGAATACTAAAAAACCTGGCAAGCTGTGAAGTAAGGAAAAATAAGCTGTCTGAAATGCAGCCGGTAATATGTAATTTTTCAATACTATAGTATAGAATTCCAGCTGAAAAAGGTCTCTGGGTAGTACTTCAGCAAATATCTTCGAAGCCCATATTTTCAGCTAGAAACTGCAGGATATTCAGCCTTTTATATTGCCATTGTATGGGTATGACCCTGGTTATATGGAAGTAAAAAACCACGGAAGGCATGAAACTGCCTAGACAGTTGGGAAAGTAAATATAGCTAGTCAGCCTATACTCCTTGGAAATTGTTAGAATAATATCTGTGAGTGCACATCTGAGCCAGGATTGTAGCTCCAGCTAGTTGATTAGAAGGGAGGGGGAGGAACCTCCAGCAGTACCATTGGGTCATCTAAAGCTGTTGGTATCAGTTACTGATTTCAGGATAATATGCATTGCTTATGGAACTGTCTTTTCCATTTCTAGCAGCAACTTTGGAGCCTTTGAGACCTAACAAACTCATCACCAATGATTGATGATTATACCTTGGACTCTTACTGCAGCTCAATGCAGATTTTTTTTCTTTGGGCTTTGGAGAGAAGCAACTGCAGCTGCATCTCAATCAGAAATATAAACTGGTGTGTGTGCTCAATCTGAGAATATTTAGTGTCCATAGAAAGCTGAAGTAATTAAGCAGGCACATGATTTATTTGCTCCTGAGCTTACCAGAATGATGCTTTGACTTAGCAAGAATATTTAGGGATGCATTCTTCAGTTTTCAAAAAGGTTTTGCTTTTGGACAACTGAATATCATATTGTGGTATGGTGAAAATGGTTTACCTCTTTGAAAAAAAAAAAAAACAAAACCAAAACATTAAAACCTGACCTCTTTTAGCTGGGGAGGGAAGTGTTTATTTGTTTTCTGGGGATGTAATACGTAGAGCGCCGATAACGGTTTTACTTTTTCTTAAATGTATGAAGAAGCTGAACAAAGGAGATAACTATCAGTTCCACAACTAGCTTGCTCGCATGTTTGCGGGCAGTGCTTCTTACTATTTGGCCATGAGATAATAGAAACAGTCCTGTGAAAATATATAGGAAGAAGAGCTTCCTTTCCTAACAGCAGCTTGACTGACTTAAACCTGTCAAAACAATGCTGATAGCTGATTTACACTAACAAACCTGTAACTACTAATCATTCTGTCATTTTTTTTTAAACAGAGTAAACTCTTGCTCCATGGCATATGGACAATGCCAGCTTATTGATTTAGTAGCCTACAATATTAATACAAATCATTGTTGTCATAAGCCAAGTTTTTCTTCCTCATAATAGCAGGTGCTCAAAATTCTTTATCATCATGGTGAATGTTTTGTAGTATTTATATTTGATGGGTTCTATTAATGTTAGAGAATTTTTGTGATAGAGTTGAACATGGCTTATTACTACGTGAGAATTACATGCAAGGAGAAAATAAGTGTTACATATTCTTAACTAAATCTGTCTCATTTCTCAGGTAACATGCATGTGTCACTGGCAGAGGCTCTGGAGGTTCGGGGCGGTCCGCTGCAAGAAGAGGAAATATGGGCTATTTTGAATCAAAGTGCAGAGAGTCTTCAAGAACTATTCAGAAAAGGTAAGCACTTTTAAAGACTGATACATACAGAACTGGAAATATCTCGGTTATGTTTGTGTCATATAAGTAAACTCCCTTGTTCTTCCTAGGCTTTAAACCCAAATAACTTGATCCTAGGTTATCTTTGCGTAAAGTGCCTAGCTGCACCCCAGCCCAAAGGATGTTTTCAACCATCGCTTCCTATTTTATCAGGACCCATAGCACATTCCATTTCATGTGGTGACAACTTCACTTTGGTATAAAGTTTTAGACTCATTGAAATGAGATAGAAACATAGAAAAAAATGATAAGTCTGAGACCTTTGGAGCACTTTGGTCCTGAAGTGGACATAGAAATGGGTACAGTACAGTGCAGTCATGACCAGTCTACTCTGAAGAGATTTAGCCTCAAGTGAGGCAAAGGTGAGCCACTGAAAACTTGACCAGAGGGCTCGATATGATTCCCTAGAATGCAGTTAGCTACTGAGAGGAATGTGGTGGCTTGTACTTTAAAGGAGTAGAAGTATTTCTTCTCTCCATCCCCCCAACTTAGTAGGCTGTAAGTTAAGCATCTGCAATACTGCTATTAATTATGTTTTAGCACTAGGTCTAAGTATGGAACCCTTCCTCTTCCTAATGTTTTCTTTTCTTTAAAATCTGTGAATCCTTAATTCCCTTCTTCCCCCCCCCCCTTTTTTTTTTGTAGCAATAAAAGCTTAACTCAAACACTGAACTTTGGTGACATCTTCAACATGGCCTCGAGTATATGTTCTTATGATGCATCTTAGTATTTCAGCAAATTTATGGGGGTCATCTTATATCTAAGCATGCATATGCAAGCTCAGTCAGTTTTATTCAGGAAAAATCAAAAGCTCAGACTTTTTAAACTAGCTATTGTTTTGCCATATTACTATGCAAGGGGCACATCTTCATTATTGAGGGCAAAAAATGTATTTTTTTGCATGAGTTTGGCTTACAATTTCATCAAGATTCAACATTTCAGTTGTTTGGGGGTGTGTGTTAAGATATGGTTTAGACAGTCTTTCAGGTCAGACACTAGGTTTGTCTCGTACATTGCACAACTTCTGAAAGTGGTCTCTGTTGGGTACTTCACAAAGACTCCAAAGAAGGCAGATGTGGGCAGAAACTGCCATATGGCATTTGATTTCTGATCAAGCTTGACTTAGCGTTATAAATATGAAATTTTATCAACTTCTCCAAAGTATTTTTTGGTAGACAAACTATGGGTAGTTTTGATATCTCATACAAATTTCCTTATTCCCCTTTACCAGAGAGCTCAGAGCCCATGTGTGATAAGGTTTCCCTGTTAGGAATGCGGAGTTTATTGTTGCAATTGGACTGTCCCTCTGCTTCTGGTATTGCAAGAAAGGGAAAGCTGGCATCTTCTTTCCACTCTCTTTCTCTCTTTGTTCTGTCTCAGAGAGAATCAGAGGAATGATTCCTTTTTATTTAAAAGGGCAGGTTGTTGAGAATAAATGAGACCTTGACTTAAAGAGACATCTTCAGTGATTAGAGGTTTACTCTTGCACACTTTACAGAAATCAACACATTGAGATCCATCTTGAAATCCATCTGGAAGATCACAGTGGCATTAGTATATAGTAGTGAAACCACTTAAGGCGTTATCCTATGTCTAAATTCCTTTTCAAGAAGGAAGTCTCCACTGAAAATAAGAGCTCACCCTTTCTTGGCATGAGAGTAGTGCAGAAAAGAGTTATTCTAATTACTATGAAGGCTGCATGCAAGCATTGAGAATGAGAATGTAGTCAGCCCTCCTTCAGAGGGACGACTACTGAAAGACGAGAGCACAAAAAGGAAATCTGCCCCAGGACTTCTGGTATGTGCTTTTAAGGTAGGGGAATGTTTGCCAGCCAAGACTGGCTAAGGTGGCAGAAGCCACTGGTCTTACTTCCTATCACTGAAGATGAAAACACAAATTCAGATAAAATCAGTGCCAGAAGAATCTGTTTCTTCTTGGAGATTAAGCTGTTTTATTGAGTTGTTTTTCTGCTAGTTCAGCAAACTATTTTCAGTTGCATGCTATTAATTAACCTGGGATATAGCCCTGTGGTAAAATGCACTTCAAGAGACACCCAAATGAAAGAGCTTTACTATGTAGCTAAGGTTGACAAAGGCAATCTAATTCCTCCCAGCAAGATTAGGATAACAGATGGCCTTTAATGAAGATTTGCCTTTACTAAGGGAACAATCTAGAAACCTTTTTTGGTCATCTTGAATATCAGTTTCCGTGCTGACTTGTAAAGATGCATTGCAGAGATGCTGGAACAGAATGCAGAGGTGCCTCTAGGCTTGTCTGACCCAATTTTGTTATTTATTTGTGGAGGACTTGTAGCTAACAGAGGATCCTAGAAAAATACTGTGTTCCTTGGTCGAATTTCAGACCTATCATACAGCATGGAAGAGCTATTCTATGACAGAGGGTGAGGTTCCAAATTTTTTCAGAACTGACCTCTCTCTCCTGGGCAGAGGGCAATGAGGAGCTTCTGCAAGTTCATAGTACGCTCAGCTCTGACCAGTCTCAGAGATGCTCTTTTCTTCCTCCTTGTATAGCTATGGAGTACCTGAACATGTTGTTCTGTAACAAAATCTAAGCTTTGGTGAGCATTGTCTATATTAAATGTCTTTAAAAATTAAAATAAGGCATATTGTTCAACAGTCTATGTTCCAACTGTTTTGAAATGAGGGGGATAAAAAGGCCATGGAAATCATCAACTCTTAAACTGCCATCTGTTGGCAACCTCCCCGCACCAGCCCAGCAACCACACACACTTAAAGGAATTACCAGCCCAAGTAAGCATTTGTTTATTTATGTCATCCTGGTAGAATTATAGTAGTCTGAAGTTGAGAATCCTTGCTATTACTCCAACTGAGAACATGTTTTTCAATTAATTTGTTACATAAGCTAGTTTCAGGAAATTAAGGAAAAATGCCCAAAACAAGCTTCTGTTACAAATTTGATGACTTTGATTTATAGAAGTTCCGCATGTCTTTTAGTGAGTCTATCATCTTATCCATCAAAGCACTGAATAAAAGAAGCACAGAATGAAAATCCATGTCTTACATGGTTAATCACATATCATACCATGTGTAATTCAGTGACTGATACAGAAATTGCATATTTTTATTCCTATTTGTATTTACAATTCTAGCAGGTTTTGAATTCTTTAAAAATACTTTACAAATTTATTTCAATCGTTATAAGCAATGAAAGATTAGATTGAAATGCCCAGTTGTTAATCACTGATTTAGAAGATCAACTCTGGTAGCTGTCCTGTCAGCATATTATAAGCTGTTAAATGGAGGAGAAAGGCAATCTAGTACTGAGCTGCAGATCTGACATCAGTTGTACTAGTGACGTTGAGATTAATCTGGAGATTTGAAAAGGCCGATACCAGACCTGCCCTTCTCTTACATCTGTTTAATTATCTGCAATAACTGTTTTGTTGTTGAGAGGGTGTATCAGTTGTTTCAGACATGCTGTATCTTGTACTCAGTACTTCAGGAGGTCAAAGGAACAGGTCTTTGAAGTGAAGTATCTCAAATGTGAGCATTTAAGTGTAAGGAGCATCCTGTGCTCTCTGCTGCTGAGAATTATAAACCAGGTGTTCCTCTAATTTGGGAGGTTTAACTGGAAAAGATTTATCAAAACTTGAAAGTGGGAAAGATTTCATGTATCATTTAGGCCACTCCTATGCTAAAGCATGTATTGTGGATTCTGAAAATAGTTGGACCTTATATTTCAAGATGTGTTTAAAGGGAGGGGAAAGAGAAGGGGGGGAAAAAACGAGTCTGATAATAGAAAGGCAGGTTGAGCAAAGAAAGACGGACTTTAAAATGGTCTGTCTTGCAAATTTGTCTATGGGAAATTATTTATGTAAAGAAAAGTGATATCATCTGAAAGTGAATGCGAGGAAGGTCAGTTGTGGGTTTTGGGGACCTGTAAATCTTGTCAACAATCATACTATTGCATCTGCTTAGCTTGGGTAAGTATAATGAAAAAAAGGAAGGGGAAGTGTGAAATATGTTGATGGGAACTAGTGGTGGGTCCCAAGTAGTCATAGACCTAGTTGGGATTGAGGGGGAAATGGATTGTTTTGGTTGACAAGAGGGAAAATGCAATAGGAGAGGGGAAAAAAAAAAATCCTCATTTTACAGCCACTCCTTGCTGGCAGGTGTTAAATGATTTGTTTTTTCCCTTTAACCATAACTGCTGAGGAGTGATTTTTTTTTTTTTTTTTTTTCTTTTCACCTTCTGGTAACATTTGATCTTTTGGTTGCTGAGAAGGAAAGAGATCAGGCTTTTGTGGTTCTTGGTGATTTTTTTTAAATTGTTTATTTTTTTATCATTCCCCACGTCAAATGAGGCTCAGTTACTACTTCTGTTCTTTCCAGAACTCTCTGCTGAATGTGGTCAGAGTAACAAAAAAGTGTAGTGTGGTGTTATGCTGACTTGGGGAGCATCTCGGAAACAACATGGGTGATCTCAGAAACTATTTGTTCACCATGTTTCTTGCTCCAGTATTGTCAGGAATGAATAAATTTCAGTTAGCCTCTCAGTGTTGCTGCTGGCTTCCAAGTGGTTCAATATAACATTGGGGCACTCTGCTCAGTCCCATCCCTTTGTGTCCAAGGGAGAGGGAGCAGAAGCGCTGCAACGCTGTTTCCCCTGCACACCAGACATGCAGGGACATGCTGCACCAGCTCAAAGTAGTATAGAGCTTACGGTGTAACTGGTCCCTTGTGCTGGCCTGTCTAGAGATGCATCGGTGGTCTGCCAGCCTCCAACCTGGCCTAAGCATAAAAATCCTCAGGTTCCTTTGTGCCAGGAGAAATCTTAATTGTCACAGTGAGGGCTGTAGAGTAAAGCAAATAGAAAAATGAGACGAGTGTTGAAAAAGCTTGTGAATGTTTTTGGGTTGTTCTGTGCTTTTTTAAGGTATTTCTTTTGTATCCTGAAAGAGCTGAAATGTATGTCACTTCTGATCGTTTTTGCTAATGGCTGTGGTCTAAGAGAGAAGTAGGAAAAAAAAACCCACCTGAAGGAGCTTGAATTGTGTATGTAGTTTGGAAATTCAAAGTTACCTGCCATCGATACTGTAAAATGAATCCATTTTAAATTTCTACCTGAACTTACTGTCTTTTGTGATGGGTTTGGGTTTTTTGTCTTTGGCTACTTGTATTCTGTTAAACCATGTAAAGGACTGTTTTAAAAAAGTATTTCATTTGTTTGGCAGATGTTACGTAGCTGAAGATTATTTCAGTTTTTATTGCATTTAAAACCAGTTGACTCTCTCACTTTAAGACCACATTATTTATCTCTGTCTTGGTACTGCTTGATAAACTGTACTCTCACAAATGTTTTGTTACCAAGTTGCATAGTTCTGGAGTTAACTCAGAAGGCTGGCAGTTCTAGCACAGTTGGAAGCCTACTGGATAGAAAATTGACCCGGAGCCATACCCTGAATTCCAGTGCTTTTAGAAGGATGGGTTTGAATTTCTTTTTGTCATTTCCCCCTGTATTTTGGGAAATTTGTTTCCCTTACTGCTGTTGTAAATTCTTCTGAAAGCCTAAACAAAAGATGACATGAATATTATGACTGGAAGGTATTTTCTTTTTTCCTATGGTCCCCGACTATTTGATGCAGTGCATCTTTGTTGCTTTTTGTCTTCCCCCCCCCGCCCCAGTACAAACAGGATAAAAGTAGAGTTACTTAAAAATATTTTTTTTTTTAGGTTAAATCTGCGTACTAGGTGCTTTGAGACAGTTATTTTGGTTTGAGATGCATGCCTTAAGGAAGGAAATGAAGAATGAGTTTATTCTCATCCTTTGTAATGGTAGATTAGATTCCCAAAGTTGTGATGTAGGCAGCATGATCTGCTATATTAGTTAAAAGCTACTAAAAAAGGAGGCTAAGAAAATGTCAAGAAAAGGAGCTTGGCAAAATCAGCCCTTCTCCTAAACTTACAATTAATCACATTCCTTGTACATTGCTTCAGATTGTGAAGATTGTTGAGGGTGGATGGAAGAATTTTACGTGGATCAGTAAATTCAGCCCCTACAGCTGTAGGGGACAGATGCATGCTCTAAAGCTTGTTTAAATTAATATAGGGAAGACTTCAGGCTAAATGTGTGTGGGGTTTATTGTTCTTAAGTATTAATGAGGTGATGTAATTTTGTTTCTGTAGTATGTTTCAGAATATGAAGAGTTCATAGTATTTAAAGTTTTTGTCATACAAAATGTTAAGGATAAAGCCTCCACATGACTTAAGTTTCCTGATTTGAGACTTTTAAGCAGAAATCTTATAATACTGTAAAATTTATTTTTTTTTTATATTGGGGGTGTATACACACAGAACTAGTAAAAAAATCCAATAGTTACTTGCAGGCTTATTTTTGGAAGTTGATGGCCGACTAAGGTCATCTTTCTAAAAATGCTTTGCTATATATCATAATATGTATGTATAATGGGAAGGGTCTTTCTATCTTTACATTTCTTTTGTTTAGCATCTGAACTTACTGCCACAACAGTGAACAGCAATTCTGTTTTATTTCAGAGGAAGTGGGGTTAGAGGTGTGGTGCAAAGCGTCATCTCTTGGGGCTGGAAGGAACGGATAATGTTATTTTCATTCATATTTCATTCAGTTGATTGAAGTCAATTTCCACTACTTTCAACATACATGGTGTTTAAAGTTCTTGCTAGAGGAGTTTTCTTCAACTCATCTTATTTTTAAATGTACATATTTGATGACTTTTTCACACTATGAGATATTTCTACAGTCTGGTTTTGAAGTTGGCCATGCTAAGAGAAGGTGTCTGTAGAGGTAATGTCATTTGCTTCATGCCAAGTGTCTTGCCACACACTGCAGTGAAACCATGATCTTGGACATGATTGAATATTTTTACTACTATATCAAGGAGATATTTTGTTGTGGCCATTAAAGGGAGTGATTCCAGACTTAAATCTTTTTGTAGCTAGGGGTCGATTGGATTTCTGTGGGGAAGAGGGACATTGTGTACTGCAGTGTAAGGATTGGTAATTAACGTCTGCATGAAATTTAGAATGTCTTCTCTTGACCAAACTTATATGATGTTGTTCAAGTAGCTCAGCAAATGCATTTCTTTTGTTGTTGGTTGGATTTCATTTTTTTATAACACCTTGATAATTTCAGTATTTCGACATATTTGAAGTCACACTGGAGAAGGTCTAGAAACAGATACTTGTACAGCTTGTTAGTTGAGCCATATATTTTGTTTAGTTTCGCTTATATTGACATTGGTAGCTTCAAGTAGAATATATAGAATATATTGTTTTGTCTCTTGCAATCTTACTTACTGAAATACAATAGCAAAACTCCCTGAGATTTTGTCTTCCGTTTATAAGGAGATATCATCATGTATGGTTTTGTATTGGGGGTTTTGGGGCACTTTTTTGTATATGACAAAGACCTGGTTTCCATGGGGAGCACAGCAGTTCTGTATGAGAACTTAAATTGGTTTAGCCTACATGATCAGAGATACCATCCATCAATTACTTGTTTCTTTTGGATCCAAGGGAGAAAGCTGGAGCAATGAAATGCACTCCCCTGAGGCAAGAAGCCTGAGCCTGTCTTCTATGTCATAAAAAGCAGAGCGGGGGGGGAAAACCAGTTCTGCACTGTGAATCCTAAGCTTGTCATACTGGCTTTCCGCAAAACACACTGGTGTTTTGAAATTCATTAGGAAAACTATAACAAAATCTTTCAGTTCTCAGGTGATTAAACAACTTGAAATAGACTCTGTAGGATCTTTCCACTTCTAGAATGTTTGTTGCCTTCTGCTCTCTTTCCTTTTTAAAGCAAAATTCTGCATAGCGATTTAAGGTACGTTCAGAAAAATGTGTATGTTAGTCTTAGACTGGAAAATGGATTATTGGGTTCTCTACTGAACGATGTCTTTTGCGCACATTGGTAGGAGGGGAAACTTTCTGAGCTTCAGGATCTGAAAGTTGGGAACGTTTTTCTGGATAATTGTACTACCAAGTTATTAATACAGTTTTACTTTGGCATCACAGAATGTAGAAAGCCTAAAAGCAATTTCTTAGCTTCTTTTGGCGGAAGGGGAGTTGAAGAAATTGAAGGACTAACTTGGTAGATCCTTTTACATCTGATACCTGCAAGCAGTAATTTAATACATTTCCTAGGAGATTAGAAATAATCTAGATTACAAGATAATTGAACAGCCTAGGAACCAGCACTGTAGGAATATCTTGAGCTGATAGGAGAGTGGAAAATGTTGTTAGTGGTGGAGCTGAAGGAGGAAATTATTATTCTGCTGTTGTTGCTTACTATGTAGAAGGAAAAGAAAGATTTCTCCTTCAAATGCGTGTTTCCTCAGGTCTGTGGTATATCATGTAGCATAAAACAGAGCAACTACCTCTTTGCCTATGGAAAAATAACAGTTAACTTTTATTTTTACTTAGATAAAAGTTTATGCCTCCTTCAGTGAAACTGAACTGATTTACTGTTTGAGGTATTTTGACTCAAGGAAATGGGCTCTGTTTTCCTGCCATAGTTAACTTTACTTCCCCAATGCATGTGACCCCCCTCCTTTTTTTTTTTTTTTTTTGGTAGGTCTGTGCCAGAAGTTTGGCAACAGTATTATCGGACATCAAAAACCTAGCTGGCAAATTGCATATTCATGGTGTAGGTAGTTTTCTTTGTCACTTTTGGTTTTCTGATTTCAGTGCTTGTTTTGCTATTTTCAAGTATACTCCCAGGGTTTGAATGGGTTATCTAACTAAGGTTTCAGGTATATTCTTGGCCCACTTCTGCCTAGAATTATTTTTTTCTTTTTCACTTTTGAAATATTTTTCTTCTTTAGGCTAAAAAGGACTTCCGTGCCCTAAAACTTCACCGTTTTTGTCCAGTTCCATCAGCTACTGTGATAAGGAGTATTTCCTCTCTGTACTAACCTTGTCTTCTCTCTTCAGATCATTGCTGCTGCAGCAGCACTGTATTAGTATAGCATTTAACTCCATTCTTATGTAGGAATTAGCCTTAATGATATGTATGCTGCAAAATGTGATGGTTTTATGTGTCAACTGTAACATAAATGAAATAACCTGAGGATAGGAGAGCTTGTGAATATTTTAGCAGGCTCTTCCTGAGCTTGCTGGTATGAATAATAGCAAAAAATAGTCAGAAAAGATAGGTGTTAGACCTTAGTGTGATTCAAATTGGAGTGGTTGTTGTGGTTATGAAGCATCACAGGTAGAAAAGGAAGCATGAATCTATTCTATTAATAATACGTACCTGATATTAAACATGTCTTTGAGCAAATAAAATAACATCAAGCAAGGGCATCAAACAACATTGCTTTAATTTCAGGGTTGGTTTTTTTTTTTTTCCTTTTCAAATACAGCTGATCCTACTGCTCTGGGATTCATCATTTCTCCATGGTCGCTCCTGTTGCTTCCATCTGGCAGTGTATCATTTACTGATGAAAATGTCTCCCAACAAGACCTGCGAGCGTTCACAGCACCGGAGGTTCTACAGAACCATTCTCTATCATCTCTGTCAGATGTTGAAAAGGTACAGTACCTCTTCCTTGGCATACAGGTGTTGTCTTTTACTGTTGATCCTTTCGCAAAATAGCTTTAAATAGTCCTTTTTTTGTTTATGTGGTTCTTGATTTATATGTGTAATTGTTGATTTCCTTTTGTGAAAGGACGAGGGATCCTCTTACTTCTTGTCCGTAAGAGTGGAATAGTGAGTATGGTTGTACACACTTAAAAGCATCTGTGTGCAGATCCCTGTTACGTTTGTGCTGCTGACAGCCATACTTGGGCAATGGCTACACAAAACAACTGACCATTGAACTAGTAGTAAGCAACACTTCACCTTCTTTTTCTAAAATATTTCAGTGACATCAATTTTAATTTTTAAAATTTTCTTTGGCAAAATGCATCTGAGACAAAAGCAAAGGAATTACTCAAGCAGCCCAGGGCTTCAAAAAATGGGATATTCCTACACTCATCTGAAAAGAAAATGTTTGTTTTAATTAATATAAGTATTCCTCAGTTGTGTGTAAAATTGTTCTTTCCACCTTCCTTTTTTAACTCTTCCCCCAGGATTAGATGTTCAGGAAGGTAAGGTTTGTATGTGTGATCTCTTCCAGGTCATTGATACGCACAGTCAAAATGACTAGCTTCTTAAATGTTTTCTTAACAATAATTTCTTGCGAATGGTAATGCTTTCCCCAGAAAACCAATCCTTTGGCCTACTCAAAGATATTTAGAGGTGGGAGTAAGAGGGAAGCTGAGCGCTATTTCTATCTCCTTGGCTTCTCTGGATTGATAATCCTTAGAGAAGGAAGCTAGCCGCAGCCAGTGTTGTTGTAATGTGGGAACAATTATGACATTTGGCAGTCTTCCTCCAAGAAGAACAGCAGCATGCTCTTAACTCCAGAGGAAACCAGTACTGGCATCGATTGCTGTTGTGTGCAAAAGGACTATTAAAACATGTTTTTGTGTTGAATGTTTTGTGTTTGCAGCTTTTTTCTTCTAAACCTTGTGTATAGTCAGTTTTCTTTAGGACTGTATCACCAAATACCTACCGAAAATCACTATTTCTTCAGTTACAAGCCCTTTAGACATCCTTCTTGCCCTACAGTATAGTCAAAATTAATGGTATAATAAATTAAGTATATACTTTTATCTATGACAAAACTATAAGCACTTAACAACCTAGGTTGAAAGTTTTAATAGAAAAGTAAAACCAACACTGATATCAATGCAAGATTTGGGATCAGTTAAGTAGGGTGCAGCTGCCAAGCTCTGTAGTCATACTATTGGAATTGTTTATCTTCTTTCGAGAGAGACAACACTGTTGAAGACAGTACCATTACCTCTGTTGCCAACTCTGAAGTTAATATGCAAAACAGGCCTTTAAAAATGCCAGAAAAAAGTTTTTTGAAATGATGTGTTTGTGACCTTCCTCAGAGCTGATTGCATTCTTTGTTCTCTGCCAGTATTCATTCAGCATGTTACTTTTTTCTTTTTGAAATGAATAGCAAACTGTTACTATTATGTATCTTTATCTTAAATACTCGGAGCACTGTGGCCTATAAACTCCAGCACAGAGCATATCAGTAGGTGATGAACAAATACTGGCGTTCTACACACATGTAGTGCTGATTAATCCTTGCCAGTTACAGCTGTGTGAATTTATTTCATGACACCAGTATAACCTTGCTTGCTGAAAGGTGGTGACAAAATGGAGACTCTAGGCCACAGCAACTGTGTTGTTGTTTTCATTGGGAAACAATTGGATATGGAAACAGACAAGCTTTGGCTTTACATAAGCAAGTTACTCATGCAGTCACACGTAAGCTAAATAAAACCCTTTAGCTTGTGGTATTCAGCTTTAGCATTAGGTTGAAGCTTCAGGCTTTTGACTTGAGATGAACCTGGTTTGTGTTTGAACACTACTTGATTTCTGCATGTGTTTTTGCACACACTGGGGGGAGAAAATTAACAGTTCTGGTAGCCTGGGATGGTACAAAAACATTTGAAGAAAACTTGCTGCTACCATTCTTGTTCTCAGTTTAAATCCTTGTGGATAAATCACACAGCTGTTCTGCCAGTGTGGTAGTCATGCCTGGATATAGTGAAGGACAGCCATAATCTGAAGATGGGATCTGTGAGTTCCTGCATTCGCTCATGTGAGACCCTCCAGTTGAATTCTTAGAAATGTACTATTGTGTACAAAGAATTGAAGTCTTTTAATGATGGCAATGGTATAGACCAGTATATGTAAAAATAATCTTTGATAATGCATCGGGGGGGGGGGGGGGGGCAACATGACCAGAGTATCTGTAATACTGATTTATAATCCCCTGGTTGGGAGCTGCATGGTATAGTACATTTGTGCAAAATGCTTCAAACGTATGAGTCCTCTTGGGTTTATTTGCTTACCTGCTTATATGGAAGGAGGAAACATAGCTTTGTACAAAAACTTTTGTCCTATTATGGCTTTATTAGTTGAAGTTAGTATCGCTGATAAATAGCATATATGTGCATCCTTCTTTTTATTGACCATTTCCCTTTACATTTGTATTAAACTGTGTGTTGGGTGGTACACTCGTTATTTGTCCTAATATGTTGACTTCATGTTTCTTAGATACTGCTTTGCACGTGCTGACTGCAGTAACTTTTAACATATTTAAACTTTTTTTTTTCTGTCGCAACTTGCTGTAGTTCACTGAATTAATTTACTGGAAATCCAGTGTTTTCCTCCTTTTTGGTGGTTGTTCTGAAATGGAACCATGTCTGAAAGCTGCTGAAGGCAGCAAAATGTCTTGTTTCTTAAAGGCCTTGTACCAGACAGTGACAGGGCTGCATTTGTCTCTTGACTTATGACTTTACTTGCTAACAGAAAGTAATAGTCTATTCAAGGATCAATATTAGAAAAAATGATAGACAATGTTTTGATTCCAAACACCCAGTCAATTTGAATACCAAATAAGTCTGGGGTAACTGTAAGCTTATGGAAATAGAGTAAGTAAACCGTTCAAAACTGTAACAAAAGATTAATTTTGGAAATTAATTTGATGTTGATTAATATATTGTGGAAAATATTAGAAGTATCATAATACAAAAATAAACTATAATTTTTGAGTAAATGCTTGCATTTTTGAGATGCATGTTACGTGCCTCTAAATCAAAGATTACCTCATCTGGAGAGAGAGAAGATGATGTTAAATATGAATGCTTACTAGTTAGTATTGTACAAAACCAAGACTTATTAATCATTTGAAATTAGCAAAATTCTTGGGGTTTTACAACACAATTTTTCAATAGATGCTTATTGCTAGAATTTGCTCTTGTGTAAGGAACTTGATGTAATGCTGCAGTCATGATCTTGTAAACAGACTGTTGTGGGATTTTTTAATTTTCTTTTTTCCCCTCCTGACTATCTGACATAACCTAAGGCTGTCAAACTATAATAAGCAGTTAGAAATTTGTAAGGGGAATTGTCAAACACCCGTCAAATAGCAGTATGACTATTTATCTGATTTTTTGAAGTTAAGGTGTAGAAGTAGAAGAGAGTTGAATGATGTGTGTGCAGGCATTACATTAAAATAAAAAAATTAGTTCACTGATATGTAGTGGATACTTTTTTTTTTAGTAGTAGCGGCTTGCAAGTAACTTTGAAATGCTGTGATACTTTGAAAACATCCTTAAGTTAATATAAAGCTTGGTGGAGTTGGAGTACCACATCACAAACTGTTTCACCTCACTTTTATTTTGAAAGCTGTTTTCAGATAGATTAGTGGGGTAGCATGTTTTAGTTTAGAGGTCTGATTGTGTGGTTGTACAATAATATTTTTGTTGAGAATTATAAACTTGGTTTTGGAAATATCTTCCATTATGTCAAAGCTTAGAATCATAGAATGATAGAATATCCTGAGTTGGAAGGGACTCGTGAGGATAAAGTCCAAATCCAGACTCCACTGAGGGCAAACCGAAAATTAAATCATGTATCTAAGAGCATTGTCCAAATACTTCTTGAACGCTGACAGACTTAGGACCATGACTGCTTCTCTGATTAGAATGAGCGGTTTTGATGATAGACTTTTTAAGTGCTGTTCTTGCATTTTGGGGGGATGGGAGGGCTTGAGAGGCTTTTTTCATTTTAATTTATTTGGGTTTGTTGTGGGGTTTTTTTTCTGAAAAGTTTTTTTTGCATGCATTATTACCCTGAAAGTATATTCACCTTTTTCTGTATAGCTATGGTATATCTGGATGTGTAAGGAAGACATTCTAGTGTTTCAGCTGAAAAGGTTATAGGTAATAAACCAGATAGAGAACAATTTTCTCAGTATTTGAAAGATAATGTTTCTGGTTGAATGGGGCAGTGGTATTAACTGAGAACCCTTGATGCTTGTCTGTGACTTCCGTCCCATTCTGCTCTTCGCATGGAACAGAGACAACTTATTTTGGCCAGTGCTTGCTGTCTGGGAGAGGAGGCTGATGGGTGAGCCCTTGCCAGCTACCACTGTGCTGCCTACATATTTGTGTCTAGAATAAATCGGTATCATCTGCACCTGTGTACAACACTGCAGTCCTGCCAGAACATGCCACTGGCAACAAAATTTGCCTCCTTATTTTCTCTTCTGAGCATGATTACGAAGAAATTCTCTATGGTTCTGCTCCAGCTTTATGATAAAGAAAAACATAGTTTCTCTGTATTTCTCTGCCTGCATATTCTTGCATATCTGTGTCTGAATGCACACTATCTGACCCCATTCTCCTGTCTTCAGTGTTTGCCAGTCAGATAGACTGAACCGTACTAGAGAGTAACCATGTGTCAGCAGTATCTGGTATATCGCTGTCTTACACTGATGGAAACCTTTCTGTCCTGTGGCGACTCATACGCTGTGCTAGACAGAGACCGTGCCACAAGATTTAAGTGGTAGAAGTTTAGGACTGGAGTGTTTCTCTGAGTATGCTGAATTCCAATTTTATATCAATAAAGCATGTTGAATTTACGAGAACAATTTTAATAACATGTTTCTTCTAAGCGTATTCAGTAATTACTTCCTTACCCTGCCACAAAGCTGTGTATTGCTCTTCTGAATACATAAATGAACCTTTTTCTATTTTACAATAGAAATCTGAAAATACATCATGCTTGTGTTTTGGGGTTAATTCCTGGCACAGTGCAGTAACGGTATAATGTCTTTCAAGCAGTCTGGTCTAAAATGAGAAACATTTATGCAACATTGTTTTTCTGAGTCTTCAAGAATATATTTTGTTGTCTTGTGTAGGCTAGATGTGTGATTTTTTAAAATTTTTTTAACAACTCTGCATATTTAGTATGGGAAGGAGAAAATTATTTTTAATGTTTCATAGGTTCTGTTGCATTGTCCATTACCTTTGTACACGCAATTTACACCTAAGTTTTTAAAATCTTTATACAAAGTACCTGAGTCCAGACAGATTTTGTCAATGTATGTACCTAGGGCTTAAGATATTTTGCTTTTAGTTAGTGAAGAGGCTGACTTAAGCAAATAGCTTTTAATTTATTGCTATCCCTGTAATTGTTGTTCATTGCCTTCACAATTATTTAATAAACTTGTTGCTTTTAAGTAGCACAAACATTACTGATAACTGGGTAGAAAGAACTGTCACTAGAGTATGTTACTTATACAGTCCAGAAAAACTACCTTTTTTTCTGCACTTACCTACCTGTTTTGTTTTCAGTCACCTGTAGGGACAGTGTGTGTTTGTGCTCTTAATTCTGCAGTATTTAAAGGTTTTATTCCCTGTCCTGATGGGCTTAATATGTTAAAGATATAATAATGTTGGTATAAATCATTAATTATATCTTAAAATATCAATAAGAGATTAAGATTACTGCTTTATGCATTGATACTCTTGTGTTTGTTCCTTTTTTTCCTTTGATCCCAATCTTGGGGATCTCTTGACAGTAGTAGCCCACTGTTTGAGTCCTGCTAAGGTCTGCCTTGCCTTCAGACTAAAGTTTTAAGGAGCCTTGGACACAACCATGTTGTCTATACCCCACAACAGGCTGATCACATGGATTACATGTGCTTCTGGCTTCAATGTGAGATGAAAGCTTAAAATTGAACAGAGAAGACAGAGGCACTGGTTAGATGCAGTATGTTTCGTACCAGTAGGATTTCCTTCTCTGAGCCTTGTGGCAAAGGAGGAGAACGATTTGAAAGACAACTGAGCTTAAATACCAGGAATATATATAGGCAAAATGATGTTAAGTTAGTTGCTGTACTTTAAAGTTCTGCTTTGCATTTCCAGTCCTGTTCAAAGAGTTGACAAATGTCTTGTGTCTTATGACAGGTCCATATTTATTCTCTTGGTATGGCACTCTTTTGGGGAGCTGACCATGAAGTTCCTCAAAGTCAGGTAAGTTTAGATTTGGTTTTGTTTAGTATTGCAGCTTCAGACTTGAATCTGCATTTGAGTTAACATGGCAGGGTGTCATAATGAGACACTGAAGAGTAAGTTGCTTTCCTATACTTGGACACTTATCCTGTGGAGTGTGTGAGGGAGGTGATGGTGATGTTGCCTTAAAGAAGGTGCTGATACTACATTTCTGTTAGTTTCTATGAAGATATATCTGGGCTAGTCTACCCTGTAGTGTCACAGGCTGAAAGACTGTTAAGCTGCTGACAAAGGAGAAAATTATTTGGTTTGGTTTAGGCTTATATAAAATCAAATATTTAAATAACACTGTTGCTTTACTCATAATAAAGCAACTTGTTCTCTGTGCTGCCATAACTTCTGTGAGTCTGGATTTGGCACATACAGATACTTATGTTACACAATGGCCAAAAAAGGGTATGAATTGTTTGGAATAGGGAGTAGACTCTTGCTATTGACTTGTCAGTCAATGCAGACAGTTGCGGACTGCTTAGAGCTGAGTGTTATTGCTCAGTGGGGTTATTTCACACACCCAGAAGAACTTCTGGAATGTCTTTCCAAAACTGGCTGAAGATTATGATTCATCATCTTCCTAGGTGCTCCTTCCCTGCCCCCAGTTAAACTTTTGGAAGTCAATGTCTAAAAGAGTGAAAATAAGATGAAATGCATCTGAAAAAGCATTTAATGATGGACTTGCAGTTGTGGGATTTGGCAGAACATTGTGCAGCTCAAGGAGATAAGCTATTTCTGTTTTATATTTGGGTTCAGTCTTACTAATTGGTGTTAATGTACAAGGACAAGTAAGGAAACTTTGAAAGGCTCTTCGACAATTTAAGTATTCAGTTCCTAATATTTTCTTTAAATATTAGGAGTGGTAGTTGGGTTCTCATTTGTACTCATTTGGAAGTAGCTGCCTGAATGCAAAAGTCAGAAAATTCGAAGCTACAACTGTTCTAGGGATACTTACTGCCTACAGTAATGCCTTCTGTGCCTGTCCCGAAAGCCCCAGTATTTTTAGACAGCTATCCCTGTTCTTTGCTCTCCTGTCTTGTAGTAGGTGAAAGGAACGGTAGTCAGCAGTAGTGGGAGAGTGACTTAACATAGGTAAAGATAGGTGTTGAGCAGAAAGTAGGCATGATTTTTAGCCCCCCTTTTCTTTGTTTCTTCCTTTGGTATTGGATTGTATCAACGGTTTCACAGTAATGCAGTAGGAAGGAGTACTCTACCTTTGGATATAACGATATTTTTCCAAAAACTGTGGTGGGGTATGCCTAGAAAGAAAGGGGGGAGCAGAGATCTAGAATTTACCTTTGGGATGTTCTTATGTGGTGCCTCTGCCCTGCAGACTTAGCAGAGGCAAAAGGACAGTCTGTGTATGGCATTGCCTTTAAGTGTTAATTTGCATGTGTGGATCTTCCCATTTTTTAATTATTCTTTTTTCCATATTTGTCTGCCTATGTTAGTTAATTAGCTGCTTCTGTGCTGGGAGTTTGGTTGAATGCAAGAGTGGTTTTTACAATTGTTTAAAACTACTAAACAGATAAATGGGAAAAGCCTTTGTTAATTAAATCAGGATGGTCCAGAATACTTTTTTTAATTATGGTACAGTTTAAGAGTACTAATACATGGAGGATTGGAAGATTGTAATGGTTTGAAGTGCTCACTGATGCAAAAATCAGGACACTTGTACTCTGCTGGTTACCAAAGTGGGAGAAGTGCAGATTAGAAAGCTCAATTCCCAAGTGCCTGCGGCATCTGAGAACAAGTGTTATCACTGACGATTGCATACCTTGCGGAGCAACATTCCACATACAATGTGCTGGATTAACTGAATGGGAGGAGAATTAAATCTAGATTGTTCTTAACCATGTGAGTGTTGTCCGGCAACCATGAAGCTCTGCTTCCTTAACCAGTGGCTTTGCTGTTTTATTCCTTATTTTTTGTTGAAATTGTTTGATGAGATCACTGTACTTTGGAAATGCTAACGCAGCTGCTACAAAATGCTGGTGAGGTGAGAAACTGCAGAAAATGAGTGTAGCAGACAGAGGGTTACAAAATGATTGTAATGAGGATTGAATTTTATGCTTGTGACTAGCAGAATGTTCAAAAACAACAAAGAAAACTTCCTTTTCACTAGTCATTAAGCCCTTGAGAAAGAAAAGCATTGGTGTCCTGACCTTACAGATCAGGCAGCTTGTTTGGACCAGATTGTTGTAGAGTAGGAATCGAATCTGATGCTGAATGCCTGTCCTCTGATCAACAACCGCTATTTATTCACCACCTAAATGATGACTTTCACATTGGCACCCAAATAACGTAGGCAATAAGTTTTGTGAATAGTTGTTTTGCTGTGTTGAATGTCTTTTTTCTGTGTGTGCCACAAGTCACTATTAAAATTGATTCTCCTATCCCTCCTGTTTTTCTTTGTTACTAGCCTATCAAACTTGGAGATCATCTCAACAGCATACTCCTCGGCATGTGTGAAGATGTCATTTATGCCCGTGTATCTGTACGGACTGTTCTGGATGCTTGCAGTGCCCACATAAGGAACAGTAACTGTGCCCCTTCTTTTTCCTATGTGAAACAGTTGGTCAGACTGGTTCTGGGAAGCCTGTCTGGGGTAAGTCTGTGTCAGCATTTGAGGAACAATAGAGATGAGCAGGAAGAGAGCAAAGGTGTTAATTCATAGTCACTCTGCAGTCATTCTTCCTCTTGTTTTACTATGTTGCAATTTTGATAAGGGGGGGGGGGATGTTGAAAGGAGAAAATTGCTTCTCTTCCCTTGTAACAATTTGTGCACTTGACAATTCCTCCTGGGATATGCATTCACAACAGCTGTTTCTGAGGAAGATAATTTTGTGAACTGTTTGTCTTCATTGAAAGAAAAGTAGGGAAAAACGGGAGAACAAAAAAGATTATGAACTCTGGAGCAAGCCTTAGACTTGTTGCTACTTGAAATGCTTCAAAAATGATTGCTGTGAATTTTCTTTTTTTGAAGTTATGCTTGACTTTTGGAGAGCTGCTTATTAACAGGAGGAGTGACTTTTTAGCCAATTCTCTTGTGCTTCTCTTGCACTTCTGCTTAGCTCTTGAATGTGATAATTGTGGAGGACGTTATTGTCTAATGATGACAAATGTATTAAACTGTTTTCAGAAGTGAAAGAAACTACATGAACTCATCTTGCAAAGTTACTATTCCTGACAGGCAACTTCTCCCTTCACCTAAACCATTACGACATAACTTCAGAATAGTTAAATAATTTCAAGGCTCTGAGTAGAAAGGAAGGCCATAAATTGTTAATACTGTTAAATTATTCTCTGGCCAATACTTGCTTTCCTTGTGTTCCGTTTATAATTGCAACAAACACTGAGCGGTTTATCATTGCTGGAATGATATCGCATGATGGTCCTGAATTTTATCCAGTTTTATATCATTGAAACTCCTTTATTTTAATCTCATAGGGTTATGCCAAGGTAAAAATTGGTGTCTGGAGACACAGGACTGTAATTCCAAGAAAAATGTTTGACTTGATAATGCTTCCTTTTTTAAAAAAAAAAAAGTTATCATCTAATTGTTAGATAGTTTCTTCATAAATCTGATTAGGAAATGCTTGCATGAGATGAGGTCCCTGCACTGGTCTGATATTTGGCAGCAGCTGATTAAGATGGGCCTCCAGACACAGTGCTGAGCTCTACACTATCAGTCTGGTGCTCCTCGCTGTAATGTCCGAAGTCTTGTGTAGTTGCCAAATGGAGCTAGTCTGTGATTCAATGAAATAAAGTGAAGCTTTAATCAGTGAAGCTATTAAAATAAAGACCCAAACCTTAAATTGAGCTATGAGGTATAGAAACAGCCACTCTGAAGAGTAAGTCATTAGTCCCCAAGTTCTTAATGGCCCTTTCTGCTTAGCAAATTTTCTGCTTTTCCTTATCTTGTTCTTGTCAGCAGCCTTTCAGAGGGAGACTGAGGTTAGTGTGACAGACTAGGCCATTCTACCAAAGGCAGCAATAGTGGTCCCAAATGCATATACTGAAATCCAGCGGAGAGCTGAATCCAGCAACCCCATTCCTGTCTCCTATACCAAGTTGATAATGAAGGAGTAGGGCAGCTGTTAGTTATCCAGTGCTGAAGTTTTGCTAATCTTCTAGATTTCCTCTGCCAGTAACCTTTTTAACCTAATTCATGATGTGTCACTGCATTGGCTTTGCAAGAGGACAAGAATAAAGCAGCTGAATAGAACCAAGTCCTGACAGAACAACAACATAGCTATGCTACTGTGCTTTTGTGCAGCTTAGCTAGCCATCTTGCTGGTTTTAATGTTTAGAGCTTTGTACGTGTGCTGGAATTTTTAAGTTAGTATGAACACTATATAAAATTGCGGGGTTTTCAGAACCATAGTACAACTTGCTATTTCAAGGTCAGTGTGCCTCAAAACTTGATTGGCCTTATCAAAGGCTAGAGAGGTCTTAGCTCTATAACTGGTCATTTGGTGGCCTATGAAGCGCAGCTGAGAGGTTCTGTTTGAATATTTTCACTTTTCATGTTAATATGCTTTGTAAAGGGCAATGTTTAGTGTTGATGGAGTTGCATTGTAACTGTGATGGATAGAAGACTGCTTGATTTCTCCTTCCCACCTCCCAGCTAAGCCACTGCCCAAGTTATGCTGATTCTCACTATATCGAAAGATCTCACTAAAGATTTTGTTGTAGCAAATAAGCTCTTCTTTGAATGATTGTACATGTGCAATAATTTTTTTTTTAGGGAAGTAGTGATTTAAAAAAAAGTTAATGGGAGTAGCTAAGCCTGACACACAAAAGGAATGTGCTGGAGGGCTAAAGAAGAGACTTCTCACAAACGCATGAGATCTTACATGTGTAAGTTGTGTGAGGTATCAGCCTAAAACTATCAGGTACAAGACAGTTCTCCTTGTTATACAGAAAATTCATCAGGCCAATTGCAAGTTCCAGTCATGTTGCATGGAACATGGTTTTTGAATGTGACTTGTCTCTTCAGTTTGCTGTAGAAGGGGAATGTTACACGCCTGTGAACTTAATTTATACTTAGTGGAAAAAAAGTAGACCAAATGTTATAGTAAAAATAATGCACAGATTATTCAAATGTGGATAATTCTAGGGGATGTTCTCACTGTTGAACCTGGGGTTTTTTTATGAAAAAAAGTTTGGACTTCCACTCTGAACTTGAACTTAACTGTTTGGCACTGACTTATGTTGTGCATTTACATAATGGCCGCTTGTTTCATACTAATGTGAGCTCTTTCATATTTGACTTTGTGTTACTGCCTGTTTTGTAGGTGGATCAGCTTTCTTGCAATGGAGATAGAAAATTGCAGCCAGACAGGAGCCAGGCTATTCGGGAGAGGCTGAGGGGAAAAGGACTTCCCACAGGTAAGTGCTTCATTGCAGTAAGGGTTATGGCAATAAATACAGCCCTGTGGAAGACCAAGTTTGGGTAGATTTTGTGCCAAAGAAATGGAATAGTGGAGGACTTGCTGATATTCACAGAACTCTGATGGTTCAGTATCTAGCTAAGTGATGGTGACATGAGAATAATTGTTTTAAGAAAACACTTGTCTTTTTCCAGTTCAGTCCTGATGGTAGGAACAGGTTTTTTAAAGTTCTCAGCCAAAAGTTTTGTTTCTGGCGAAAGGGAATCTTCAGCTGAAAGTAGGTTAGCTAGAGGAACAGGATGCAGCTTTTCTTAGTTCCTTCTTTCCTGTGGACTCTGCTTTCTCTTCATAGGTCTAGTTGCACACAGCCCCTTTCCCTGGGAAAAGGGAAAGAACGTTTTCTCATATGTGCATTTTCTCTGCACGTAAAGCTTTTTTCTGCCTCCTCTTTTTTCCTGAAGAGACATACTATATGTTCTGTCACAGTTCTGCTCTGCTTTGACAGTGTGAGGTGAACATGGAGGCCAGGTAGGGTTGTACTGTTACTTCAGGGAAGTAAGGAAAGAGGAAACGGGGGGGAGGGAAGGAGGGGAGTGTGTGTGTCAGGGAGGAGAGACTGTTCTAGAAGCAGACTGTTGCTGTTGCCATGGTGGAGAAAAAGGGATAAAGTGATGTAGGTTGTCAGCTGATGCTGGCCATGACTTCATTAAAGTCCTTTTTTAACATCAACTCTGTGCTAGGCTTCTCGGATAAGAGGATGTATTCTTCCAAAAGACTGATCTTGTATTTTTCTGGAAGAATTGTGGGGCTGGGTAGCAGCATTTTATAAGGCAACAGCTTGGACCACTCTGTCATTGTGATGCAGGCAGTGAAATGTGATAATCAGGTGAGACCATTCCTGCCTTAAAATGTGTATCTGTAAATGGAATATTTTGGTGCTAGAATGCGACGTCACCCACAAATACTCAATACCATAAGTGATAGCAACATGGTTTTCATCCACCTCACATTATCTCTCTGCCTATTTACTACCAGTAAACTTGGAACAAAGTTATGTTGCTGGTGTACTTGAGTTGCACAGCTGAGTTTTTTTCAGTTGTGTCAAGCAACGCTGCAGTGAATTGCAGGAACCAAAATAATTGATGGAGTTGTCAGTGGCAACAGAAATTGCAAAAGTTAGACATGAGTCTGGCAAGACATTGGTCATCTTTTATTGATTCTTTTGAGATGAGTCCTAGATTAGGCTAGTTTTTGATATAAAAACCTTATGTCAGTGGTTGCCAGCCCTTTCAGTACAGCACTGTGTGTTTAGGAACAGTTTCTGGTACAAGCTGTCTCTTTCTGGCACAAATGCACTGTTCTGACTGCTTTCACAGAGGGGTTGTTTTCTTGCTGGCTTTTTTTTCTTCTTTTCCAGAATATGTCTGTAGCAATAGGAATATCGGTAGGAATACAGGGTTTGGGACTGGATCAATCTAGTTGACTAGATTTGTAAACCATGTAATGCCTTTCTTTTCTGAGCGTAAGCCCTTTCTTAAAATTAATTCTTTCCCTGGTTCCCACCAATTTTATAAGGGTTGTACCAGAACCTTAGTGTTCTGATTGTTGAGTTGTTTATTTTTTAATCCTATTCTTCCCAATTTCCAGTGTTGTCATATTCACAGTTTCTTTACACACCTTTGTTCTTTTGCCAGTACTAACCTATTCCATATTGCTCACCTTTTTTTTTCTTTTTTTATAACTTTATTTGAGCACACTACCGTTTGGCTACTATGTCAAGCTTTGTCATTTCCATACCCTCTTTACATCATCTATTCTGCTTTTTATTCTGTGATCATCATAAAGTGCATATTTTGATAATGATCAGAATATTTGTTAAGTCTTGGAGACATAGCAAAGTTAACTTTAAACTCTGTTCTCACTGCATTAGCAACCCTGATTATTCTTTTCTTTGTTGTTTCTAGTTTTGTTTTCACTAATACAACTGAATAGTCTTTTGCTGGTTTACTTTTAATTTTCTTAGAAAATCCTCAGGGGGATTTGAGGGGGGGTTTCTTGTTCATTTGTTTTCCTACCCACAACTTTGTTTAAGCTTGTCAGCAGACTTTTTTTTTTTTTCTCCCCACAAGTAATGCTTCCCCCTAAAGTCTTAAGTATATCTTAACAAAAAAGCCTTTGGTTTAGGTTCTACTAAATTTTGGAGATTGATGCAGTAGCTCCAGCCAGTATCTCCATGGCTTTCTGGCTCAGTACTAGAGTGAGTAACATCCCTTTAATATCTGAAACTTTCTCTGAGGATTATGCCTTTAACTTAAAGGATATAGACTAGATGATCTAATTGCTGTGTTTCTACTGTATCCTCTGACTTGAAAAAAATGTCATAGCTAGAATATTCTTTCCTCTTATCGTTGCTTGTTTTGAATCATTTAGTATGTATGACTTTGCTTCTGAGATGGTTTAGAGGTGTTGCTTTTTATTTTAATTACTGAAAAGTTCAGTTAGGATCCAATATCTGAATCTCTGAAGGGCTGTGGAGCTGAATGTTTGTCCTACTGCTGTGTGCTCACTTGCCTTCTGGCTCTACCTAGGATTTCCAGGGTGCCAAGCAGAACAGGTACCCTGCAGTGTGTGAAATCACTGGGTCAGGGAAGAGCAACCAGAGTTAAGGGTTCTCTTGAGACTAAGGAGTCCAGTAGGCTCAGCTGCTATTGACCACTGAATTCAAGAGAGGGTTTTAAGTAACCTCAGTCCAAATCACTTTTTGAAAGGTTTCTCTTTATAGGGAACTTCACATTGTCTGAAGAGATCTAATTAAACAAATATTTACTCAAATAATCTTTTTGAAATGAGTGAACTTGATAACCCCCAGACTATAAAATTAGCTGAATAGTCCTCGTCCTCTAACTCCCGTTTCTCTTAAGTTGATTGAAAGTGCGTGCATGCATAGAGTGTTACAGATAATGCATGGCACCACGGGGAATGAATGTTTGTGCATCACTGTTCCAGTGTAAACATGATTTTGTCTGTATCACTCCAAGCCTGGTCCCAAAGGCTGTTAATGAGTTATTAATGAGTCTCAGTTATTAATAAGATTCTCTTGAATGCTTGATTTTTCCTATTTTTGTCAAGATGAACAGTCAACCAGCAAAAATGTTTTTCAATTACTGTGTGGGTTTTATGATATTTTGGTGTTACGCTTCTTTCTTCCCCCCATCCTTAGAAGTAGAAAAGTAGATTTTTTTCCATATTTTCTATGATTTCAGTCTTTATTTTCAGAAAAGAAGATAAATTGAAGTCAATTGCTCCTTGATTTTTTTTTTGTCCTGCCTATCCTGCTTCCATTTAACGTGTTTCAGTTTCTCTGTATCACACTCATTACCTGTGGAACTCTCTTTTTTTTTTTTTTTTTCTTTTCCCTAGAGGGCTGTGAACCCTCTTAGCTTCCCAAAAACCTTTCCCAAGTCTACTTCTGTTACCAGTCCCATTTCTTGATAATCTTAATAGCACCATCTTACTTCTCTGTTTTCCGAACTTAGATACATTCCTTGATCTCCACTTCACTGAGATCTTGGGGAACGTAGAGCATCAGTAAAATACAAACCAGAATGAAACAAAACCCCCTGCTTAACTAACCTGGCTCTAGCTGGTTTCAGTTCCATTTGGCATGTATTTGAAAGTTAGTGAAGACCCAGTGAAATGGATGTCTCGTATTAGTGAGAGGCAGCTCACATTTGATTCAGGGCAATTTAATGCTTGGTTATTTCTTTCTGTAATGGTATGCTGGTTTGCTGGTGCAAATTCTGTCAGTAACAGCACGCATCAGCTGCCCTGGGGGCACAGCTTTTAGATTTCTGGAAAAGTGAGCTGTGGAATGGAGTGCTAATTATACTGATGATAATCTCATAGATTGAGGAGCCACAAGTAGAAGGCCAGATGAGGGCTTAAGAAAAATAGTAATGGTAACAGGAAAAAAAAAAAAAGAAACATAAAACTAACTCAGAAAAGCATAAAGTCCTTTTTTCCTCAGTTGACACTGTACTGTTCTGCTGCTGTGTGTAGTTGAAATATGTGTGTCTTACTCCAACTGCAAAGCAGCAAACACTTAAAGGTGGGAAGCTACCAGGCAGGATTATGATTCTGAGTGAACTGTGTTTCTAGGAAGTTAGAAGTGATGTCAGTCATCTTTTATCTAAATGCTTGGGTTTAACTTCCTGTCTGAGAAGACACTTTGGGCCTGCTTTAGCACTGAGACAATGGTGGATGGTGGGCAGGGCGCGTATAAGGACGTGTCTAATTTAACCAGTCATTTTCCCAGCATGTTTAAGGAAGTAAATACGGTGAGCAGATGTCTTTCCTGGAAAGGACAGAAGGCTTGTCTGATACTCACTGTGGTGAAGTTCTGTTGAGTCATTGTGAAAATCTTAAAAAGAATTTTCCATGAATAGAATAGCAGCACAGCGCTAAGGCATTTATTATGAACTTGAGAGTATCAGAATGTTACTATGAGTATTGAACTTAAGATAGCTGATAAATCGTGCTAAGTTCATGAACATAGAGATGGTTTAGCAAGAAAGATGTGCTCCTAGTTGGAGGGTAGCCAACTAATACCTTAGATATTTGCAGTCTTTGAAAAATATTAAGATTTTTGCTTTAAGTCCCTGAAAGTCATTAACGTTAAGATCAGTTTTCCATACTGGGGGCATCCAAAATTATAATTGCTGGGGCTTTATTGTTGGCTTAGGGCAAATGTTTTGAAATATTTTTCTACTTCATGTGTTGAAATTGGATATTTTGCTTTCCTTGTGTACCAAGGTTGGATATTTTCAGCTACTCATTTCTGTCTTTCTATGTTTTGAAGATAATTATTAAATTAATAAATAACTTCATGTTAATATTCTCCCCAATTAAATTTCTTTTTTATCTCTTTCGTGACTCACTTTCTGTGGACATCTTGTTGAATGAGTTTTATGGCAGGGTTGACTGCAGAAGTGATTTATTCTAAATTAATATTACAGAATGTTTGCTTTTAGTCAAGTTATATTTGTAACACAGAATTTAGGAACTGACTTAGCCAGCAGAAATAGAAGTGGTAAAACCTGGTGTAAGTAATCTGAACCAGTGAGTGATATTTAAGTTTCATACTCAAAACACTTTAAACCTTGAGAGTCTTTAAGAATTATTTGTGGAAGTTGCTTGATAAAACTCTTTTGGTGTGACAAAAGAGTAGGTAGTTGTTAAACTCCTCCAGCATAAAGCAAGAATTAATTCACCGTGTTACTCTTTGCCACAAACTATGACACTCATTCTTCAAAAAGGTGCGTAGTCTGTTTAAAGTCCATTCGAAATCTTCATAACTTGTATACGCCTGGCAGCCTGCTTCCCAGCCCTCTAGTAATTGAAATCCTGCACCAGGGAAGCATTGGTGAGTCACCTTGCATGTTTATATACAAAGTACCAGTTTATGTTGATGATGTGTGAACACTAAGGAGAGACCTTTGCAGAGGTATTCATTTCTTAAAGAGATCTGGCTAACAAGTGTCTTGGCTATGCTTTCCTACCTCTGATTTTAACTCGACTTGTGCATTGTGGTAGACCGTCACGTGTTAACCTTGTATGTTACAATGCAACGGTTGTATCCTGCAAAATTCCAAACTTCATCTCTGCCAAAAGAGTATATGCCACAACAATAAAGACTTGAAATTACTTCAAGATCATTAAAGTTCACTTTAACTGTACAAAACAGGAAATAATTGGAAATACTGAACAAAATTTTAGATGTTGATAAACTCTGTGTTTAATTAGACTATACCCTGTCAGGTGCAGCAAAAATGGTAGGTGTTGTAAACTGAATAAAAGATTTTAAGGCTAAGTGAAGTTGCTTTTGATTTTAGTAAGAAATTCCAGCATTTAATTACCATTCTCCAGAATATCAATTACTAATGTAGCTTCCCAGCAAAAACTCTCAGACAAAAGAAAATGTACCCTTTTGCTTTTGATCCAGGGAAATTTATTGCAGATTATATTTTAGTTCCTGATCTGGGTGAAAATGCAGCTTTTATTCTATAAAGAAATGGTTTATAGTGATGACTTCCATGTGTGAACTGTAACAGCTTACTCATTTTCTTGCTAAATCCAAGCACACAGATTTAAGTTACAAAAAAAATACAGCATAAACTTAATTCCATTGACTTGAAAATCTCTCATCTGGAAATATAATCCTTGGGTTTTTTTCTCATTCCTCTGTCTCCTCAGTACTAGAGAAAAAGAACTGATTAGGTGGAGAATAACTTCCAGAGTTCAGCAAAACAAAATAGAAGCCAGATGAAGATTTCTTGTTTTAAATAGAGAAAAAAAAAAAAAGAAGAATTCTTTTGCACTCCAGAAACCAGTCTGTTTTCTTCCAATAAGTGATTCTGTTTGCATCTAGCAGTATTGGTGGTTGGTGTTGGTAGAGATCTTTTAACTTTAAGTACAGTTGCTACTGTTTTACTGAGCTTGCAGCCTGGCAGTATTGGAAGTGCTGTCACAGTGGTGCTCAGGACAAACTCAGAAGTCTGAAGACAAAACAAGAATGAACACAAAGATCAGTGAGGAAACCAAACTGGAGATGTCAAATGCTGTCTCTCTGCAGAAAAGCAGCTGTACCACTGAGCCTCTCCTGGGCTATGCAGAAATCCAGGAATAGCTGGGTGGCTCTTTTGCCTACTTGGTTGAGAAACATACCAAATAAAATTGGCCCATAAACCTGAGTGGGAAAGAGCAACGGTGCAGTTGTATTTTCTGCAGAGGTGCTGAGGAAGGGAAGAGGTAAAATGTTGCATTTACGAAGTGCTACTTGGCAAGGTTCAGTACCACTGTTCTGAAACAGATGCCTGGTTTCTGGTGCAATTTGGTTTTTTTGATAGAGGAGCCATGTCAGTCCAAAGCAGAATGCAAATTGTTCTACAGGATTTATAGCTTGGCCATTACTTACAGTGCTTTCAACAGTCCTTGTGTCCAGCTCATTTCTTCCTTCACAAAGAATGCATTGTTTTAGGAGTACTTCCATCTGAAACTTGGATTTTCTCAACAATTTAAAAAAGTAAAAGAAAGGAGGAAGTGCCATTCCTAGCAGTCAACCCACAGGCCACATCTGGCTCTGTTGTCTTCTGTTTGGCTCTTAGCCTGCCCCAAAGGGATTGCAAACCCAACTCCTCCATCAGCTACCCACTCATATTTGAGAAACTAACCACATTGTCTTGGGATAAGGATTTTTCTGTCGTTCAGTTTTCTGCACAAAGATGGTGTAGGAGATGTTTTTTAAACTCCTGTATAACAATTTCCTATTTTCAGACCTACCAGTTTGGCAGTGGTGGTGTGTGCTTTCATGCACGTGCAGGCAATCTCTCTCTGTCCCTTCCAGCCATTCTCTTCCTTCTCCCCCCACCCCACCGTGTGTGTATGTGTGTGTATATCCATAAGCTTTGCTAAAATGGAGCCGAAAAAGGTGTTCTGTTTTGTGCAAACAAAAGAAGGGGGCAATCAGAAAGACTTTAAAGAAACTTGAGCTGAGTGTATTCAGTAAAAACAGATACAGTATGTGATGGCATTGAGCGTGTTTGCACTTACCTAATATTTGATTAATTGCCTGTATGATCAAGCTGCTACAGAAGTAATTGCAGACAGACGGAATTTAGTTAGAACCAGATAATAACTCTCTTGTTCAGAGGAAAGTCAACCAGATCACTGTCAGTGTGAGTAAAAGATGGTTTGTGAATGACAGTGGTGTCAAAGAGGGTGTAGTTGCATTCATAGCTGAAGACACCAAAGGAAGAAGGAAGCAGATTCATGGTTATTTAGCAAATGTAATATATGTTAGTTGAAGGTGCGTAGAAAACTAGATTTTCATTTTAGCACCACAAGGGAACTTCTTTGTGGACTCTTGGTGATTAATTGCTATTTTTATTGTACATATTCCCTCACTATATATTATACTTTGGAATCATGCAATTACTATAATTGCATTTGAATTATTTACAGTAATTATAAATAATTGCACTAATGTAACATCAAGTAGAGGATAAACACCCACAGGCGACATGTGAAATCAAGAACCTAGATACTATTCAGATGAGCATGAAGAGTTTAGTTCAGCAGAGAAGTAATTGGGAAAGGGAGAAAGCACGCCTTTTGAAGTTACTTTCATACTGTAGTATCTTAATTGTTAATGGTTTGTCCTGTCACAGTCACTGATGAGTAAGGAAGCACATTTCTGTCCTGTTACACGCTTGCGTGACTGAAGCATGGAGTAGCTCTGTGTGGTATCAGGTGAGATAGTTAATGTCTTTAGAGGATCCAAGATACTTTGGATAGGTCTCTAGAGTTTCCATTACAAATACAAGCCATTTTTTTAAAGGAAGATCATAATATGAGTCTTGTCATCCATTATACTTTAAAGACATAGAAGTTCCATTATCCAGGCAGGTTCCTTTTGCTCATTAGTTGGATCTTTATTCTTCATATATAGTATTTTTACTGGTAGTTCTTCCCTTCGTTTTCCCATATGTTTTATCATAAAAGCTGGGGGAAAAAGTTGATGGATAAACTATGTATTGGCTTAATGAATTTGGACTTGTGTATGCCATTCAACTGAAAATACATGTATTAAAGAAGGACATATGATTCCAGTCTGCTCTATTCTGGAGGTGTACTCGTAGCTGAAAGCTGGATGTATAAACCTTGTACTGAAAGAGACTTACTGCCCTTTAAGACCTTTGATCTAAGTAATGCTGAGGTAGTGCATTGAGGAAGTCTGGGGGAAAAAAAAAGTGAAAATACCTTAACAGTTGATTTTGTGACTTAGAAAGTCTGTAATAGTACATATAAAAAGTAAGGAGGAATGATGACAGATTTAAGTTATTAAAAATAGAAGAATTGGCCTGGACTGATCACTGGTTGGCTAATCCAGTTTTTTCATTGGTATCTGCAATTGAGTTGCTTCTGTACTGAGAAGTCTTGTCCTTGACCATTGACCTCTGCTCACTGGCACCAAGAGCAGCATGCATTCTTGGCTGATATAAAGTATGGATCTGAAAGTTTTGTATTGCTGCTTTGTTTTTAGTTTGCCTTCTAAGGATGCCAAACTTGAGCAGGCTGTGCACCCCTTGCCTCCAGTCTCTTCTTTACCCTTCTCTGAGGATGATTCTTAAACAGATCATATTGACACTGTGAGCCAGTTTGGAGGGAGCTTTTTTAAATGACATTATGTAGAGAGGGATGGGTTTTGCAAAGGTGGGAAGAAGTGCCAATACTGGTGAAAAGTGGGTATAGGGTGAGTAATAAAGGAAGCATGAAATATGTCCAAGAGAATTTTAGAGTCTCAAGACTGAATACTAAGGCCAGCTGTAGATTCCTTTTGGTACTAAGTTAAAAACTCATATTGGCCGCATAAGTCAATATGGATATGAGTCAGACCTGTAGACATTTCCACTCAGCAGAGTGGAAGAGCAGTGTGGAAATGGAATGCCTCCTGCACTGTTTCCTGATAGGACAGCTCATCTCCTGTCTCATCATGTAATTAGTTGAATGAGTGGCAAAGGTGTATCGATGAGTACTTTTCCAGTCACTGCTGATGAGATAGTGTTCATGGCATTCACTTTTCCTCATGAGGAAGCCATGGGTGAGTGGATGACTTGGGGACTAGAAAGCATCTCTTGCATGCCGAGGCAAGGAGCTTGTGTCTTCTGAGCCTCTGCGTGAACTGGAAGCAGCTTCTGTTACATCTAGTCTGAATGCTACAAGTCCATCAAAACTACAGCCTTGGTGAGGAGGATGCTCCTTCCCTTCTAGCATTCTTTTTCACTAGCAGCTGGGCCCTTTCACTGCAGTTCTCACCAGTGAGATACTACGGTGAGGATACCCACTGGTACGTGAAGTACGTTGTGGCTCTTTTCACTGGATGTGATCCTGAAACAAGATAATGCTTCAGTGTGCAGAGACCTAAATGAATGATCTTTTCAACCAGGAATGTTGTTCTGAGTCATGAACAGTGATGTATCAAGTAATCCTGAATTTACAGCCTTGGTAGTATATTGGAGTTGCAGCTGTCTTTTTTCTTTTGGTGGGCTTTGGGGTGTTTTTTCTGCTTTGTTTGCCATTGTTTTGTTCAGTAAGGTCTTGTGCATGTAAAAACTTTGTGTTGAAGAGGTGGGTTTGTTTGGGGTTTTTTTACATTTAAAAATATAGGTGAAAACAGTGTGTAGAAGAGGTTGGTTTGGGTTTTTTCTGCCTAAAACTATCTTGTAACTGTCATTATTGGGGAGGGTTCTTGGAGCTCCTTTTGATTTGCTTTTTTGGTGACCATCTTAAATACTGCAGTATTTTGATTTTTATCACTCTCACAAATGGCTGAGTTAAAATCCTGTTTAGAAATGTCTGTCCTTGACGTGCATGCACGTGAATGTGAAGTATGTGTTTGCAGAATGTATATCATCTCACTGCTTTAGAAAGATAGTGGGAACTTCACAGTGAACGGCTATTTTTGAAAGGCTTTTTTGTGTCCGTGAATATTATATGTAATTCACAAGCCTTATGAGGGATGTATAGTCTGAGAATAAGATAATAACATAAGATTTACCTGACCACAAGGATAATTATGTTTACTTGACCTTAGGATTAAAGCCATATTTGTAAAACATGAAGTGATGCATCAGATCCTTTCAGAAGATTAGTTCATTGTCATTAGCAATTTTGTTTTATTCTCTTGGCTGGAACATGTGGGAACTGTGTAATTTCTTACAAAACACTTTTTAGACAATCTGAATGCTAACATTTTACCATCGTGTATTTGTGTGTTGGTAAGAAGCAAGGGGCTTCTTGGCCGCATTTGGCTTTAGTTTTGCTTTTTTTTTTTTTCAACATTTGTTGTTAGTTTAATATTGCAGAAATAGAAACTGAAAACTAACAGCCCCTCTTTAAATAAAATATCAGTTGAAAGGTGTAAAGCCGTAAGCTTTTAAAGCATTTCTGTATACAATTATGAGCATCCTTAATGCATTCTGTGAAACTCAATGCAAAAGGATAAGACTCTAGATAAAGATCAGCAGGAGCCTACTGTGCAAGTGGGGCAGTTGATATCAATTGACTTTGGAAAAGCAGCAGGCAGCACTGTAGAGCCATCTTTGAGAATAGTAGATACAGCGTAGTAATTTACTTTGAGCTCATAACTACTTTATTTTATGAGGATGTCTTCAAGGCTGCTGCTTCTTAAAAGATGTACATGGTAATATCAGTAGGGAGCTAATTCTAAGAAAACTGTCACATGCCACACTGACTCCACCTGGGTGAGCACACATTGCTTAGGCAACCCAGCATGGAATATTTTCAGTTGGGTTTTCTCATCAGGGCTATCATGATACCCTTCATTCAAGGGCAATGAAGCTGGTGAAGGGTCTACAGCACCAGCTTTATGGGGAGCGGCTGAAGGAACTGGGATTGTTTAACCTAGAGAAAAGGAGGCTGAGGGGAGACCTTATCACTCTCTACAACTACGTGAAAGGAGGTCGTAGTGAGGTGGATGTCCCTTCTCTCTTCCCAAGTAAAGAGCAATAGGATGAGAGGAAACAGCTGCAAGTTGTGCCAAGGGAGGGTTAAATTGGATGTTAGGAAAAATTTCTTCACCAAAACGGTTGTCAATCATTGGAACAGACTGCCCAAGGAAGTGGTTGAGTTACCATCCCTGGAGGTATTTTGTGTAGATGTGGTACTTAGGGACATGGTTTAGTGGTGGACTTGGCAGTGCTAGGTTAATGGTTGGACTTTATGATCTTAGACATCTTTTCCAACCTAAATGATTTATGATTCTATTATGAGGTCAAGATTGCCATATTAATGCAGTGCATATGCTGCAGATTGGAAAGATTAGACTTCATAATAATTTTTGCAATGTACTTGGTCAGTTGGAGTTATGAGCAGATTACTGCCTGTGTGATATCTACAATAGATTTTGGATTTTTGCAATTTTAATCATGCAGAAGCATTAAAAGGTTTTAGTTTGCTAACAGAAAGTAAGTAGCAGTTGGGTAGTCTTTGATACTAGTTTTTCTCTGGGATGTTACTCTTATAATGGTTATAGTTCTTTTACTCTGATCTCAGGAAGGCTTAAGAACTTAAAAGGTAAACTTGTAGGTCATCTGTTAATTTTAAACAAAATTGATTGTACTTACTGATGTTTGCAATTAGTTTTGTAAAATTGGGCTATTACTTTGAGAAAATGTTATGCCCGAGACACACATGATCGACAAAACTTCTCGGTGACCGTGATATGATATTCTTCAAAATACCGTATTTCATTGATATTGTTCCACATCTGACAGTTTCTTTTATTCTGGAAGTAACTTCATGGTAAGGGAGAGGGAGAATTTATTCATGAAACATGAAGTGTACAGGCTTGTAGAATCACTTTGATCTTAGAAGCTTTGTTGGTTTTGTTTTAGATTATTCTTTATCTGGAGAGACTGTCATAACCAAAAATAGTCATTAAAGGAAGATCGGGGATTTTTAAAATTCCTAACTACACAGTCATTCTTTTACTACTGACACTAGTGCAGGGCATCTGTAAATCTGTAGAACAAACCTGGACTTGTCGTTAAAAATTGTAGGTGGTGTCTTTGGGTGTGAGAGGAATTTCAGATTGATGATTAAACAGTACTTTTGGTGATAGTCCAGAGTATTTTAAAAATAAAACAAATGACAAAACAACTTTCAGCATGTATGTGATAGTGTTTTTTTAAAATATTAATGCTGAATTATAGTAGGCTACAATTTTTTCTTGAGCACTTCAGAAATAAAAGAAATAAAATGCCTGTCAGATGTGAAGTAGTTGGAGTATGTCAATAGCAAATTGGAATAGTTGCAGTTTGTTGTTTGCATGGCAAAATCAAGGCCAAAATGCATGCTCAGAATACACTTTAACAGTAAGTTGCGTTGCACTCTTGTGTATTAAGTACAAAATTACATATACGAAATGTCTCTTTATTCCAGGAAAAACATTGATGATCGATGCACCTGATGGACACAAAGCTCACTTCTCTCAACAGACCATGCTTAACAAAGGACTTAGCAAGTCTATGGGATTTCTGTCTATTAGAGGAACACAAGGCGAGGAAGAATTTTTCCAGGGCATTTCTGCAGATTACAACTCAGGACAGGAAGACGTTTTCTGTCCTCATAGATGTAAAACCAATGAATTTGAAAAAAAAGGTCACCTTCATGCAGACGTCACTCCCAAGCGGAAAGTATGGGCTTCCTCCACAGATTTGCTTTGCACAACTGACAAGGCAGCTGAGAGGGACCATGCTGGAGGCTCTCATGGACACAACCATCAGTGCGAAGCATTTACAGTACGGACTTCCACTACTACCAGAAACAAGGAAGCAAGATACTCTGATGGGAGCATAGCACTGGATGTCTTTGGACCGCAAAAACTGGACCAAACACGCCATGTGCCTGAGACATCAACTTCTGCAGCAATATCCAGTGCCTTTGACAGGATAAGAGAGAGACAGAAGAAGTTGCAGCTTCTGAGGGAAGCTATGAATGTAGAAGGTTAGTGAAGTTTTTTGATTTTCTGAGTATACCAGTCATTAAACAAAGATTTCTTTTTATGATAAATTTGAGTTCTCTTTTAGCAGCTCTTGAAACTGCCAAGATTTTGCTTCATCTTCTTTTTTTTTTTTGTAAAGTGAAAGCATTAGAATGTCTGTTGCCAATGAAGATAAATGTGCTTGTCCAGATTGCTCACCCAATGAAAATAGTTGATCTCTGTAAGTCAGCCAGTATGAAGTTCATCAATTAAAATTAGAAAAAGAAAAAAAAACTTGGTAACAACCAATTGTCAAGTAATTTTCCTTGAAGGAAAATCCTCATCAACTGGATGATGCAGTTAAGTCCTTAAATATGAATTTTTTTAAGGAGTCATGTTAAGATCTTTACCTCAGTGGGAATACTTGGCAACAAGTTCCATCAGTTAAATAAAAGAACACATGGGGGGGGAAAAAAACTCTTTGTATTTCTTCTGTGGTAACTTATCAAATGATCTTTATGCAGAACCCTGTAAGGAGAACTGCATATTTTGTTTGCTTTGAAAATGTGACATGATTTTCAGGGGTTGTAAATTTGAGACAGTTGGATAGAAACTGAGAGCAGAGTCAGATTCTGCTTGTGATGGGCCAGAAGTCATAACTTAGTCATCTAAGGTATACAGTAGAAGAGCTGTATGTACAGAGCTAGCTCAGTCATTTATTCAGGTGCATTCCAAATCCGTACAGTTGAAAACTCATGCTGCCTGTGTCTTGTGTGACAGAAATAATTCTGTGAAAACAAACAACTTCTGCCTCCTTTTCCTGCACTGAGATGTAAACACTTCCTTATTAAGGAGAGATGATAAAGCCTTTTATCAAGGTTGAATTTCTAAAAATGCCTGTTCATGCCCCTTGTGGCTGTATCAGGAGATGCTTATATTGCAGTTAGCATGGGAAGCCAGTTCTTTCTCTCCTATGCATCTGAGCCTTGTGCTCCAGAAAGAAGGAGTGTTATTGAAATGGCATAGGCAGTTTAAAAAGCTGCTGTGAATTCTGTAGTTGTACAGGCAAGACAGCTGGAGGTTTTTTGTGATACCAAATTAGCATCTTCTGATGAGGATTACATTATAATGTAAAGGAATGAACATAGATGGAAGCAGTACTGTGGAGATACCATTGTTATCTCAATAGAAGTTTACCATCTGTAATTATCTACCAAGATGTCTGATGGGGTACAGGGAAGGTTGGTTGGTTTTTGGTTTAAGAGCCTGAAATTGAAAGGGACCGTCTCAAGTATATGAGTCAACTTGGATCTTTGGAGATAGGCAGCTGACAAAGTTTAAGAGGAGGCCGCTCCCTGCATTGGGAAAGCTTAATAGCCTTGTTGTTCAGGAGTGCAGGTTTGTGTTGCACAATAGCAAAACCAAAAGCTTGGCCAAACCCATTGATGAGCAAGAGTTTATCATTCTCATTCAAACAGATTGGGAGATGGCAGAAAACGTAATGTGCCCGTGCTTCGCAAACTGAGATAGTTCAGATGTGTGAAACTACTGGATTCATAAAGGGAATAGGTGAAAGTGCAGTCAAAGTAAACCGGGAACTGGGGCTTAATAGTCACAGGAGCTGAATAACAAATCTGTATAGGGAAGATTGAGGCCATAGCTAATGACTCACTGCCCACCCATCCTTCTGAATTCACAGTCATTACTTGCTAGAAAAAGAAATTAAAATACTTTCTCAACAGGTAGTTGAGTTGCAATGTTCTTGTCTGAGTTTTCTACTTTGAGCAGAGGGAGGAGGTATGTTTCACTCTTGAAGTTAGGAGTGTGTGCTCTGCTGTTTTATTTTAGGCTCTCCTTTTTTCATTTTTTTTTTCTTTTTTCTGTCAGTTAACTACTTAAAGAAAAATTTTTGGCCAGAACCTGGTTGTGAATGTGAATTTTTAATGAGAGCCATTTAAAGAAGTATTTTAGTAAGATGGATGGGGAATACTTTTTCACATAGGAGTTACTTGCTGTTGTGTTTCACGGGGATTGAGAAGCCTGACTGAAAGTATTCTATTCTGCCTTAATGAGCAGATTGACAAAAGCCTTAAAACATAAAGTCTGCTGGTCTATTAAGACTTCTTTACCTTTTCCTTTTTTATTTTATATGTTTTACTATTCCGTCTCTTACATCTTGTTTATAACAGATGAGTCCCTTGATCTTTCATAAAAGGAGTCTATTACTAGTTTCATCTGTCAAAGAAATGAAAAATACAGTCTGTAAGGTTTTTTGTGCATTACTGTTGTATGTAATTTTCAAGCACTTAGTGGGTAGACAGATATTTCCAGGCATTATCAAGTGTGTGTGGAATTGCTCTTCTGACATAAATGCAGCCTAGCTAAGAGATATGAGCAACTGCGTGGAAAGCTGTGGTAAAATGTCACTTATCTTGATAAAGGTATCAGTGGCAGTTTCTTGGGCAATACTTGAAGCAAGGGTATCTTACTGCCTACAGCTGGTAGTCACATAGCAAATAGGCGGGCAACAACTGGAAATGAAGTGGAAAAGAAGTCCACAGAAAATGACAGCAACTACTACTTTTTCCCCTATGTGGGACACAGTATGACCTCAAAGGAGAGGCATTGAAAGGGAAAACAGAGAAAGAGAATAAGGTATTTTGAAAGCTTGGGTAGTCAGGAATAAGGGGTTTGTTCAGCTTGGGATGGGGGGAGGGAAGGGCAAGGAGTCACAGAAACAGGATTGGTGGTTGAGTTTAGCAGAGAGGACACAAGCTGCCATCTCTTTGGTAGGTTTGGGGATATTTTCAATTTGGTTGAGTAAATTGTAGTAAGCCTCTGCTTTTGGCTGTACATTGTTTTTCAGTTTTTGAATTCTGAGGTGACATTGGACACTCTGCAGGTTGAACTTGGCCAGATAAAACTTCCCTCCTGAAACTACAAAGGCGCTCAAGTGACATGTGGCTTATTTCTTCTTTATTTTGGGTTAAGCTGGCAAACTTTTTTGTTGTTCATAAAACCTTAAGGAGCTGACTGCCTTGGAAAAAGAAAATGTTCTCATGCACAGACTCTGGTATGCCAAGCTTTCACTCAGAACAGATTTTTATGATCCAAAGTATAAACTCATGAAAAGTAGAGTTTATAGTGGAAAGAATGACAGAGCTTTAATTACAGCCGTGCTGTAATAGAGTAGTTTGTAGAGAGCTGCAGACCATCTAAAGTGCACTATAATCTACAGTCAGAACGTCTCAGATTTAGCCTCGCAAGCCTTCCAAAAACAGTGTCATTGCAAGTGCCTTGCTCATGAACTTGCTGGTTTATACGTTACTCTGCTATACAGTTTCAGGGTTGAGGTTGTTTATCTCTTGCATACTGGAGATGATTGTTTATGATTAGGGGATTAGCCAGATGGGGGGAAGGGAAAGAGACTGCTGTTTGACTTCAGGTGTAGCCAATTCTTAACACCAAGAACAGACTCCAAAAATATGTGTTAATCTTGGCAGGAGATAGGAGAGTATGTTCTGCATCTCCACTGTTATTGTTCATGCTTGGTTTTGTTATGTAGGTTTTGTGAGCTTAGGCAGAATTGTTTAGAGTTGTGAAGTTGTTAGAAGTTAAACCCAAGCAATTTATCTGTACCAGGAGAACAGATTTTGATTTTGTTGTTCTTTTGAAACTAGGAAATTGTTGCTTGGCACCAACTGATAGAGTCCCATTTCAGAGAGAAAATAATATTCTACCTTTTACATTTTGCAAGCCTGCATTGCAACTCAAGAGTGTGAAAGCATAATCTGTTCTCCCTTGCTCCCAGCCTTCTTTGCCTTCTCACCCACAAGAGTGATTGTATCTTCTGAGAGTTATGAAGTGTAAACACACTTCAGTTTTCATATCTCAGGCCTGCCTTCAAATGACACTGTAGTAAGACACAAGGCTGTGAGACTGTAGCCTTGTATGAATCTCTCCCTTTTATTTGCTTAGGCAGCTTCCCCCCTTGTTTTTAGTGTATGCATAATTCAAATTGAATTGGTTTATGTGTTAACTTGAGTGAATGTGCATCCTTCTTTTTTACACGCAGTTTTGCTTATGAGCATGTTGTAAATGAGATGCACAAGGGAGCAAGGCGTAAAGATTGCTTATGTCCTGGTGGAATATGGGAGCACAGAACAAGTTAGGAGAGTAGTAATATAGCTGGCTGTGGCTTAAATAGCAGACAGGGAGGAAAAAGAGGGGAGGATACCAAAAAGCTGATCTTGCTGAAGCTTTGGAATGCTGAATCCAGGAGCGGGGCAATGGGGGTGGTTTGGGAATATTCTCAAGCCTTTGTTAAATGTTTTTGCAGTTGGGAACCATGTGAATCCCAGAGCCTCAAGCTGTGTTTATCTCTCTTTCTTTTTACCTTTGATTTTTCCAACTGAAAACCCAGATGATGAAGTCCTCTTTTTTTTTTTCTTTTTTTTTTTGTCCATTTATTGCTCTCTGCTTCATACAGTCAGCAAGAAGAGGCATTAATATGCTGTGTTTCTAGAGATGGGTCTCTGCCTCCTAAGTCTTTGTGTCTATCTCACAAAACAATGTTTTCATTAGCTACCCTGAAGACTCATCTGGACCCCATTTATAAAAACTTCCATATTATGACTGCATGTGTTTAGGTGGAGAGTTACGGTTAGGGATGCTCTAAATGTCTGGATTTTAAAACCTCTTAGTTTGAAACTGCATTTTTTAATAAGGGAAAATTTCTGCAGGTAATCAGGCAGCTGTTGGTGGTAAATTTATCCCAACAAACAAAGCCACAGAGGTTTGAATTTGGGAGCTTCTGTAGAAATGGGTTAAATGAGAGATTGGATTTAGGGCAAAAGAGGAATAGCTGCTTTTACAAATTTACCTCTGTAAATTTAGTGAGGTGCATACTTTCTTTTTCTCTTGAATCGTAGGTACTCAGTTCATGAGTAGGCTAAGCAGAGGAAATGCAAGTCATCCACAATGGTATACTATTTGCATGTGAAAGCAAATTAAGGCTCAGTTTACACATGCCTTACAATCATTGTGCTGCAGTATGATTTAAATTCAGTGGTGGTGAAATGGATTCTCATGTGGTTGGTATGTCCGGTAAGGATAAAGTTTAGTTAGAATAATATTCAGAAATCGTATTAATGAAGCTGAAGGGTAGGATAAAGAACTGATACTAGATAGAAGACTTTCAGTTGTTAATTTTACCGAGACTACAGAAGCTGGCTTTTCAAGGAAAAAGAAAGAAATGTTTGTGGCATTTCTGTGAAGTACAAGTACTCTGGCATCAGCCACTATTATTTTGTTCCGAATTACGTAGTTTAGCATAAGGTAGTAAAACAGCTCTTACAATTCCATAATTGCACAGCAAAGCGGCATCTGCTATATCGATCTTTCAGCAGTTCACACAGTCTGGGATTATCAATTTTTAGTCAACACATCACATTCTCAGTGGATAAAACATTTAAATTAAAACAAACACCTTTATTGGTCACGCTTTCTGTCTGTGTCCATTTACGTACCTTATCCTGGATGGCATGATACAGATCCAGAAAAGAAGGCTGTCTTTCTAAGTACAAGACACTGAGTTCTTACCAGACCCTGGAGTTGTTATTTTTAATCTTGCTGTTTTCTTTTCCAGCCTAGCCCTAGAGATGTGGGTTTTTTCTGTAATTTTACAAGGCTCTTTTTCTTCCTGTCACTCAGATCCTGCTAGACCCTATGCATCATATGTGCCTTAGGCTCTCTAGGGAGTCGCCTGTATGGCTGGTGACTTGGGCTGTGTGTACAATACAGCTTTTTCATTTAGAATATGGGTGGTGGAAATCTTGCAAGCTAAAATGAGCTGCTCCTCTGGAAGGCTGAATGGATTTGTTTCCCTTGACCACTTGTTAGATATGAATCCTTATCAGGGATTTATTCTGGATCTCTACGTTCTTCCTGTTAAACCTGTGCTGCCTTGCATAAGATAATTCAAGTTTTCTTAGATGAAAAGAGGAAGACTCTAACCTATTGGTTGAACTCTTGTGAAAGAAGCAAGTCCCAGCATCTCCTAAAGGACTGTTAATGTGTTTTACATGGTATTATAGTAACACTCTTGTGAAAGAGACACCCACCAATAAACCTCAAAGAGCAAACAAGGCCTCCCTCTCTGTCATAAGACTGCCTGTTTAACTCTGCCATCTTCTCTGTCCTTTTCATTCTCTGTACAGCCAGTAATGATTCTGTAATCATGTATTTGAAAACCTGTGTATCTAATGTGAGTCATGTGTTCAGGATAATGAAATTCCAAGCTAAATGTGGTTCTCCGATTTCTGTTGAAGTCGGCTGAGATGAGGCTTTCTGTAAATTACTTGTCTAGGCTTGCATGTCTTGCCTTGCATAGATAGTGTGTTTTGTTATTTTATGCTGCGTTAGGTGCCTGTAAGGTTGTGCTCTGCTGGCGTTGATAGGGAGTTTGAAAAGCACCACTGCAGCACTAAGCAGCACAAATATAGATTCTTCAAGTTGTAATGCTTCATTCATCTCTGCATTGTGGTGCTACTGCGTGTTAGCTTATATTATTAGTACAAGTTTTATGTCTTCATTTTAGTTGTGGATTCTTAAACCATGCTTAAACTCAGGTTTGTTTTCCCCCTAAGTTATGAAATGACTTGAAGTGTTCTGGTAAGAGACTAATCTAAACACTGAAATGTTAAGAAGAGTAACTGATACAGTAATTTTTGCTACAATGTATTTGATGCTTCTAGAATTTAATTCTGAAGTCTCTCTTTAGTCACTGAAAACTACTTAAAAAAACAACAAAAAACAAACCAACAAAAAAACCCCAAGTAAACAAAAAAACCCCAAACAAAACAACAAACCAAGGCCATTCAAAAATCCCAGAGAAAATTGTAAATATGGGAGATAAGTTGTTTTATTGTTGTCTTTAGCTTTTATTGTTGTCATCTTTCAGTTGCTTCCCAGCCAGACAGGCTAGAAGTTTGTCCTCATTTTTGAAACTATTGTATGAAAAACTTAACTTTAAGTTGATCCCAGAATTGGGACTTTGTGACCTTTGGAAGCCAGTTCTTAATTAGAAGTTTGGCTTGGACATGATCCAAGTGCCTTCTCTGAAGTTAAGTCCTAATGCAATATGTTCAAATTGAGGAGAATTTGCTGGAGGAGAGGAGACAGCATAAATTATTTGTGTAATTTTGCAAGCATTATAGATACAGTAGTCTCAATAATTACAATTGAATTGAATGTTTGCCCCAGGAAAGATTAAGTTTGGTTAAGAGTAGGTGTGGTGTTGGGGGGATGTGTAGGGGGGTGTACATAGACATGTATAAACCAGCAGAGAACTGGAAGGTGGTTGCCAAAGAGAAGATGCCCCAGCAGCACACAGTTCCACATCTGTATGTGTTTTCCTTAAACTGAGCAAAGTGAAGAAAAATCTAGAGTATTTACCCCAAATTTCAGGCTGTAGCTTCTTAATTGCCTTTGAACTTTTGTCCCTAGGCTGATAGTCATTGATGCAGCCTGTGTTGGGTTTGCGTGGCAAGGTTTTGGTAGCGGGGGGGCTACAGGGGTGGCTTCTGCGAGAAGCTGCTAGAAGCTCCCCCTGTGTCTGATAGAGCCAATGCCAGCCGGCTCCAAGACGGGCCCGCTGCTGGCCAAGGCCAAGCCAATCAGCACCTCTGTGATAACATATTTAAGAAGTAGAAAAACACTTGGAGAGAGAGCTTCTGCAGCCGGAGAGAGGAGTGAGAAGATGTAAGAAACTCTGCAGACAGCAAGGTCAGTGCAGATGGAGGGGGAGGAGGTGCTCCAGGCGCCAGAGCAGAGATCCCCCTGCAGCCCATGGTGAAGCAGGCTGTCCCCCTGCAGCCCATGGAGGAAGGATGAGGGGGTGTAGAGATTCCACCTGCAGCCCGTGGAGGACCCCACGCCGGAGCAGGTGGAGGCACCTGAAGGAGGCTGTGGCCCGTGGGAAGCCCACGCTGGAGCAAGTTCCAGGCCGGACCTGTGGACCCGTGAAGAGGGGAGCCCACGCCAGGGCAGGTTTGCTGGCAGGACTTGTGACCCCGTGGGGGACCCCACGCTGGAGCAGTCTGCTCCTGAAGGCCCGCACCCCGTGAGAGGGACTCCATGCTGGAGCAGGGGAATGATGAGAGGAGTCCTCCCCCTGAGGAGGAAGAAGCGGCAGAAACAACGTGTGATGAACTGACCGTAACCCCCATTCCCCGTCCCCCTGTGCCTCTGAGGGGGGGAAGGTTGAAGCCGGGAGTGAAGTCGAGCCCGGGAGATGGGAGGGGTGGGGGGAAGTGTTTTAAGAGTTGATTTTATTTTCTCATTCCTCTACTCTGTTTTGCCTAGTAATAAATTAGATGAATTCCCTCTCTAAGTTCGGTCTGTTTTGCTCGTGACGATAATTAGTGAGTGATCTCTCCCTGTCCTTATCTCGACCTATAAGCATTTCGTTATGCCTTTTCTCCCCTGTTTAGTGAATGAGGGGAGTGAGAGAGCGGCTCTGGTGGGCACCTGGCCCCCAGCCAGGCTCAACCCACCACAAGCCCCATGTGGAAAGGCTGTAAAATGCCTCCAGAAGATGAGAATACCTTTGCTTGTGTTACTGGGATAAGTTGTTTGGTCTTGCTTAGGGAGAAAGGTGTGACAAAAAAGGAGGGTGGTCCCATCTCTGTCTCTACTTGTGAATGCTGGGAGAATAGGTTTAAACCTAGCTGGGCCTCGTGGAGGTCTATGAAAACATTGAGATAAGCAGTGAGTGGGAATCTTGCTTTCTGTTTCTTGGCTCATGAACTTACCCCTTGGCCTGCAGCAGGATGCCAACTCCTGCTAACAGAATGAGTCAAGAGAAGTCAGGTATCATGCCACCACATATAAACACTTGTTTCCTGTTTTAACTGCATAATTCTGGTTTACCACTTTACATTTACTTTTGCAAAATTTCACGTCTCGAAGAACCAGGATGGAGCCACAATTTGTGTGCAATTCAGGAAGCCCAGGCTGCTGACTAGGTGGAAAAAAATAAAATCTCATGTTATATTTTATTGTTCCCTTTCCATCCTCTTGCTTCAAAGTCAGTTTAGCAGACTTGAAAAACCTACAGGTAATAAAACTACTGGGAAAGAAGAGATCTGCTTTCAGTTAAACATTTCGGTACTGTAGCTCCAGTATCATGTTTGGATTGATGCCTTAAAGGGCTGGGAGTGTTTTAAAAATACATCTCCAAAAGCTACCCACTGAATTTGGTTTTGGTTTTTTCCCTTGTTAGGCAAGTAATTGCTAGATTGGCAGTAGATTTCTTTGTTGTAAAATCCAGAACGCTGAAAGTAGCCATTGTGAAAAACTGAAGCAACCCCACCCCCTGACACCCCTCCCAGTGAATTCTCTTCATCTTGCTGTAGGTCGGTTTGCAGATGTGCAAGCAGTATTGCTTGTTTCTGAGAGTAATGTGAAACGTCCATAGGATTAGTTGGGTTTTATGCTGCTAAACCATGCAACTGGGATGGGCTGGCAGGAGCAGTTGGTTTCATGGGTTGATGGGTGACTTTGCTTCCTTATCCCAGTTTTCTCAGAGTCTTGTATTTGGTGGGACAGTAGGGAACTGCACAACCCAAGTGAGCTGGTAGAAATGGGGCAAATGCTGGCTTTTAAGGAGAAAGGTTTTGGAAACAGGTGTTCTGAAATTAACGTGAACTAGTCTTTGATCTTGGTCTACTGCATTATCTTATATCTTTTCATGCCTTTTTCCTGTTTGGAATTTTCCCTGCTTCTGTAGGAAGTCTGAATGAATAGTGCTGTTGACTGAATGTCTAATTTGTCCTCTGATCTAATACAGGTTATGCTGCAGGTTTATTGTTCTTGCAGGATTTTTCACCAGGTATTTTGTTTTCTGGATGTGGGAATTTGGAACCTCCGACTTCCTTTTTACAGCATCCAGGCTCAGCTGCTCATGTATTCCCCGTTTTGTATTCTCACATTTTATATTCCTTGCTGTAGTGACTTGCACTTGTCTTCACAGCAGTTTTACATGTGTTTTCTCTATTTCATCACTTTTGTTTTCAAAAACATTAACTGTAGTTGGACCAGAGACAGCCTTCTGCAAATAAAGACACCTGAAGTTTTCTCTCACGTAGACAGTGAAGCATTGGTAATCCTAAAATGTGGGGACTGTTTTGTTTTGTTTTCTGCTTTTACATGCACCATGTGGTTGGTTGTTGGCTTGTGCATAGGAAAGTTTTGGGAGATTGTTGCAAATGTCAAGTACATACCCCTTCTGTGGAGTCTTGTTCTCCACTATGTTATTTAAAGAATACACTGAGACTAGGAACTGAGACTGCTGTTTTGATTTTTCATCACATGCGTTTAGCTGTTCTGGTTAATTAAATATCCTATAGGGGCCTATTAATTGATGGTTAATTGTATTTTCTGGATGTGAAAGACAAGCTGAATGAATTATAATTTTCCAGTTCCTGCTTTGTGTCTGTGGATATTTCTCCTTTTTCATCGTGAAAGAACCAGGGACTGAGTCCTGGTGGTTGCTCTCTACATGCAAGAGGTGCGCACCAAATGTTTTTATCAGTGTTGTTTGCAGGAGGGATTGGATTTTATCCTGGGTTTTGTTGTTCTTTTAAATACTAGTTTTAACTTGGAAGTGATGATGAGAGAGAAGTTCAGAGGAGGTGGCTGTTAGGATAGCCAAGAGAGGCTAGGCAGACCGCAGAACCCTCATGCTGCGGGGACAGAATGGAACTGCACAGCATCCACTGAGTGTTTGCTTTCAGTCTCCATAGCCACCCACAGACATTTAAAAACATTTTGAAAAGATTTCACAAAAATTCAAATGTTAATTTGCGTTTGATTTTTGCATTAGAACTGTTGCTCTCTTACTCTTCTGATACCTTGATTTAAACTTTCAGAGCCTTTGAGAAGGTACAAATCTTACCACAGCGATGTTTATAGTACTTCAAGTGAAAGTCCATCTGTTATTTCTTCAGAACAAGATTTCAGGCAAGGTAAGACCTGTGCTTTAAAAAACAAAATGAAACAAACCCCAAACCTACAAACAAAAAACCCCCAAACCAACTAAACGAAAAAACCCCAAATAAACCAAAAAGCTAAAGAAAAAGGTTCAAGATGAAAAATAGATCCCAAAAGTATGAAGTTAAAGCCTTAGTAGGAGGCTTGATAATTACCACTAATATAAAGTTGTAAGATGATCTCATGTAGTTACAACATTGTATATAGTTCAGCATAACTGGCACTCTGTTCAGAAATGACTTTGACATTTAGCACTCTAGAAGGGATGTTGGTAGGAAAAGCTAGAAATGGTTAACTTTTTACTGGATTGCATTTTTAAATAGCATGCTATCTTCAGAGGCACAAAAATGATCAAGTCGTCATTAGTGTACAATAACAGTAAAGCTTTTGTAATTTAAGTGGGACATACATGGTTTAATTATTTTTATATCAGTGGGGTTTACTGTGAAGGTTAAATGGTTGATAATTTATAGGCCAAGGATTTCAGTGTAATACAAACAGCCTGTACTATGTACTACTTTTGCATGATAAATTCAAGTAAGTTCTATGAAATCAATGGCTTGGAAAAGCAGGAGATGGTATGAAGGGTTGTTCACTGATATATGGCAAGAAGGGTTTTCTTTACACAGTGGAAGCACAGCATGGAAGGAAACACTTGGAGTATTTTTTGAAAGAAGCGCTGGAATGATGAAAAGAAGTCAGGAGGGGAGCACAGTTGAAACAATTAGCTTCGCAAAATCATAAGTGATGGAAACAAACCATTTGATGAAAATAAGGAAAGAAAGCAATAGTTAGGAAGCTAGAGTGTAGCTGCACTGTATGTATTCTGTACACACAGAATTCCAACCCAGCCTCCCTGTACTCACTGCTCTCTCAACCTTACTTAACTGTTCTCCTGCTTACTGAGCCAGAAGCCTAAGGAGCAGTAACAACGCATTTCCCTTCATTTTCTTGCCCTTTAGAACAGGCTGTTTATGTTTTCCAGTCCAAAGTCAACAGCTCCTAAGTTTGTACAGGCAAGAGAGAGATGCTTTCTGGCTACTAATAGTAGTATTGCTGGAGTCAGTGCAATGACTGTCAAAAAGAACTATTTCTAAATCAACGTGGCTCTAATGTGTTCTGCAAGAGCTCTCCTGCTAGCTCTGTTTATTGAGGGTATAGCAAGAGATGAAAGTGTAGTAGTTGGCAAAATCAAGCTCTTAAGTGTAGAATCTCAGGTGCTGCTACAGGAAGAAGTACCAGGAAAGGAGATAACTATTACATAGTTACATGGAATAGCAGGTTAGTATATTGCCAAAAGAAAACAAAAATTGATAAATTATGAGGAGGAGTCAGATTCCAGGGACAAATATTAAACACAGGAGCTCAGCAATATACTGGTTTCTTAGCTCCCTTCTTGTGAACTGGATGCATAATTACCTAGCTGCTCTATTTCTGTTCTGGAGTGGTTTTGTATGATGTCTCTGCCATATATGTGTCCCAACTCATGGCTGACAAAGAAATGTTTTACCTTGGAAATGTGTCTACACAATTGTGTGTGGGGTTTTCTATTGTGGTTTCTTTTAGGCCTTTCTTAGTATTCTTCTTCAAAGGGCTTGAGTAGTGCAGCTATCTTTGGGGGAAACTATAAGATCACTTTAAAAACTGAAATCAACTTTATGACGGTAGTTTGTCTAATACTGTAATGCCATTGTGCAGAACACATGAATCTGATTCCTTCTAAGTAATCGCATATGACTGATAAGTCCTTGATTTTCAGACGGGGTTACTCTGTGTGCTTTGGTGCTCAGTCAAGTATTAATTTGTCTTTTGGTTTGCTAGTGAGAAGAAATGAAGGTTTCAAGAGAGATGATGCCAGTGGTGCTTTGCCAGGTGCTGATGATATCTCCCCATCAAGTCAAGCTAATTCTCAGAGGGCAAGGTAAACCCTGTGGAAACAATATGTCTTGGAGTGCTTTGTCTTTATCAAAGAAAGTATTCTAAATTTGCAAGCAAATTTTTCACTCCCATCCCAGTTTCTGTTTACAGTTTAAAAATGGCATGTTGTACTTGAAAGAAAAGAGCATTTCAGAATTACATGTTGTAGTCTGAAGTTAAAAATTTTGTGATGCACTGTGGTGTAGAGGTAAGTATACCAGTTAGGAGGCCAAATTCAGTTCATTCATATTTAATGGAGACTGGGTTGTACTCTATTGAGTTGCTATATCTGTCAGAAGGTCGTGGGCTATATTCTGCTTGGACATATTTAATAGTTTTGATTATACTTTTCCAAAATAAAGTTTGGAAAGTACTGATATTAATACAGATTCATTTGCATTTTTTTCATTTAATAAGGCAATGATAGCATGCTTATTTCTCTGAAATTTGGTTGGTTATTCTGGCAAACTCTTAGTTTATGTCATTGTGTTTGAATAATTTTTTTAATACCTCAGCACTGATTAGGCAGGCCAATTCAGTAACAATTTATGGGTTTTTTTAAATTTATTTTGCTGTGCTGTGTCTTTGAATATTACATCTGTTTGGGTTTTATTTTTACAAGTGCTGTTCATCAATATTGCTTTAAAAAGTAGTTTCTGCTTTGTACATCACCTTAATACAGCATCTTTATATGACAGACACATATCTTGCCATACTTGTTAGGTTTTGAGGGTGGTTCCATTCTAAATGTTTGAGAATTTTTATTGACATTTTGGATGGAAAATTTTCTTCTTCTAGTCTGCCAGATGCTGAATCACTTTGGAATATTTTATAAAAATTATTCTAATATTTTTTGTAGTAAGGAAAAAAATTTAAAAAAAACCCATATGTGTTTTCTCCCTCTTCCCTCACCACATTACGACAATAAAGCCCTCCCTCAGCAGCTTTTTGCTTTGTTTGGGGTAGATCAGGAGAAAGATTGCTGCTGTGCTGACTGTTTTAGGGTATTTGTATGTTTTTGGCATAAGTTGGATGGGAATCCTGCTCTATCCTATTAAAGAAACTTAGAGGTGTCTGAAGGTTGGAGCTGTTTCAGGTGATGTGGCAAGGCTGTCAAATGCGTCCTCTGTGTTCATGCAACATCTAGGGTGAAGCACAGTGAGTAGGGCTTAGAGGTGTGCTTTGAACATGGAGGTGAAAATAAATGAACATCTACTTCTTGCATTGTATTGTGTGCCTTAAATGGATCTGAGTAAGGCACAGTCTCAGATGTGCTGTATCTGAGTGCACATGAACAAGACAACTGTTACTTGGAAATCTTTCAGCTGTCAGTGATCTGAGCAGCTACATTGGTTTTCTTATTACTTGCTCTTTGCCTGAAAAATGCAGAGTCATTTAGAAATGTATAAATTGGCATTTCTTGCAGGGAAGAAGTATTTAGGCATTGCTTAGCTGGGTTAACACTGCTTTGTTGGCAGGAATATAGTATCTATTCATGTAACAGCCTATGTGTTAAACTGCAGTGTCCACACAGTCCTAGAAATCAAGCCTGTCTTGACTTAAGATGATTTTGGCTGCTCCGCGAGCTTTTAGGATGAATTTTCAAGCACTCAGGTTACAGGTTTATGTTCCATGTAACCTCATTAAAAAGCTGTAAATCTCTGCTTTGCATTTTGTGTTGGTTTAGCACCACACTAAAATGGCGAAGTAAACTATTACTACTGTGTGTACAGAACGAGCGTATAGCTTGCTTAACTTACTTGCCATTGTTTTTTTTTTCTGTTGGTGAATACTGCTAAGTCAGCCTTCATTCATCTTTGACTTGAACCTGGGAAAGTTGGCAATTCAACACTGTAGCTACGTTTCAAAATAAAACAGCAGTAATTTGTGGATTCTGATAGAGAACTTTTGTTTCTATTTACAAAATATTTCAGAAATGGAAAGTAGTATGTGGTATGTAAATGAGTCACATTGTTGGAAATGCAGCAGGCCTATTATGCAAGTGAAAATGCCATGGTAAAACACTATATACTTTCTCATGGTTTGTTTTACGTTATTTTGTATTGCTTTGTTAAGACTAGTACCTTTAATGGACGTAATTTGTGTATCTGTGAAATCTAGAAGGAAAATAATTGTTTTGTAAGTGCAGCATAGACTTACCTGTTGTGCTTAGCAATGGAATGAATTTTACATGTATGTAACTATACAGTCTTATTTAAAGGCTTAGTATTTTTTGAATCTCCTGTTTCTGCTTGGCCTCTTCTCTGTGCCTTCGCTAAAAGATACCACTCTGCACTTGCACAAAAATGTCATGGTAGGGTACCACAGATGGTTGTTTACTGGCTTTCATAGTTGTTCTGCCATTTTCATAAGATGAAAAAGTTGGGGTTTTTTAATCTAAGTACCAGACTAGTAAGTATATCCAAGATGGAAAAATGAGGCTGAGGTCCTGAAAGCTAGTTTTACTAGACCTATTAAGAAACAGGAAGGCAGCCACCAGCAGAATTTGGTCCTAAAATAATACTTAGATAATATCTCTGTTAATTATGTGAGCTGAATAGAAAACAGTGTGCGCGCACTCTTTCTCCAACAGCTGTTAAAACTTTCCAGTGCTAACAAGTGTAAAAAAGAATACTGTCAAAAATGGTAGCTAGTTAAACAGATTTCGAAGAAAGTAACTTAATATTTTTATCCAGAATGTTGCACATTGCTGCTTTAAAATGTCCTGTGTTGCAGAAGACCATGGCTTTTATAACTTTAGAAATATAAGCTCTCAAAGTAAAACTCTTGATAACAAGTCGTTCCAAGGAGCAGATTCTCAGAGTTTACATTTTTTGGTTGGTCGTTTGATTTCAGGGTTTGGGGAAGTATATGCAACTGAATCCATTACTTGAATTCCATAAGCGCTTGGGTTTCAGTGTTTTTCTCTGTGTTCAGAGATACTATCTGTACTTCAATGCATATTGAATTTACTGCTCCTGTGGCATGTCCTTAGAGGCTGTCTGCTTAATTATCCATGTAAAACTGAGTTGTAAATCAAATAGGGGGATTTGGATTTGAGGGAGTCTGCTGCCAATATTAAAAAAAAAAAAACAAAACAACCAAAAACCAGTGAAGCTGTTCAGAGTTATCAGGCAGTGCGAGTTGTGCTGTTTCAGTGGCTGGCCTGCTCTTAAACTGGCAGAAGCCATAGATTTTTTTCAGTAATACATTCAGAGTACACTCAAACCCTTCTTATGGTCTGTGACTGTTGTTAACCTTTAAACTTCTTGGAATGCTTTCCTCATGGCAATGGATACTTGTGTCTGTGTTTCCTCTTTGCTTCTCGTATTCCTTATTTTTGTGTCCCCCCCCTTTTTTTCCCTTCCTTTACTATTTCTTCCTTTTTCTCTCTAGGAGCTGACATGGATCTCTTTCTTCTGTTGCCTTTGCCTTCCAGTAGATTTCATTTCCATATCCTTCCTACCTTACCAAAAGGCATCCATCTTTCTTAATCTATTCCTGACCTTTCCGCTAATCATTAGAAAATGCATACCTGCTTCCCTTCTTCCAACTTCCTTCTCTGATCCAATACCTGCTAATTTCTTGGTGAGTATACTTGGTGAGGAGTTAATTTACTTCCTTCTTTTATAGGAGTCAGCCTTCCAGGTGACTGCTAACCTACCGTCTTCAGGTTAATAAGTAACTATGAGGTTCTGGTTTGCAATCAGACATTGATGAAAATAGAGTTGCAGACAAGTACTTGTCTGATGAAGTACCATAGGAAACACGCTTTTATGGTGTTATCTGTTAGGAATGTAATTTGGAATTTTTTTTTTTTCTTGGAGTAATAATTCTTGCATATTCTGAACTTCACGGAAGAGCTCTGCCTGTATCTGTCAACAGTGTCTCCTCTTCTGTGGAAAAAGAGATGCATTCCTTGTCTTGTAACCTAAAGAGTGAATCATACTGATACCCTCCATAGCAAATTGACAGTCTGACCAGTCCAGAGTTAGTTTTACTTACCGAGGATGGTGAAGCGTGCTGATTTCTGGTTGGTGATTGTGTGTGTATACTAAGTTAGGAAAATTTTTAAGCCATTAGGTTTTTGAGCTTCCTCCCCAGACACCCCACACCCACCTCAATTTCAGAGAAACTAATATATGTCAATGAAGATGATAAACCAACATAATGATAATATTTTACACAATAACTTATGATTGCTTTTATTGCATAGATCTGTGTGTTATTAAAAAGGCAAATTTTTTTCTGCAGTAGGGGTTTTCACACTAGCAAGTGTTTTCAGATACAGCCGGTTGAGACATGTCTGTTTCTCATATCATCTTTGATAATTCACAGATACTTATGTTCAGAAAGTGTTTGGTTTTGTTTTATTTCAGAGCCCATCCTTAAACCTTGATCTGAAGGGCACTTGTAGGTGTATTTAACTTAGTTCATTGTGAATATTCCCGTATGTGTTGATCTTAATAAGCTTCCTCTTGGTGAAAAGCTAAACTTGTGCACAAGTCTTTGCAGGTCGGAGGCCTTTTCTCATTACTTTGCCCTTTTAGGTGCACATTATTAAGTCTGTTGCAGAAAGGAACGGAGGAGGGAGAAGGGAAGTGATGCTATGAAAGCCCTGCACAATGAAAGGATAATGGGCTTACATTAATAAGTTTTTCTGTAACTACTCTATATCTTCCCTGAAATTCCATTTTAGGAACGTCAGCATCGTTTTGCTCAGTTTGTGGCACATTAGTAACATTTCATTGTTTGGACTCTCATGATAACATAACTTTTCTTATTTTAATGCTGGTTTATATGCTAACCAATGAAACTTTAATATTAAAAAAAATAAGCTAATGCAGTGCACTGTTCACATTATTGGCATTCATTAGAAACTTTGCTGTAAAAAGATGAAAAAAAAATTGAAATCATGTCCACCAATTAGCATAGACAACTGTATTGTCTGGACAGGTGCATTTTCTCTTAGTTTATTAGCTGATTTGTCATTCCTCAAGCATATCTTTAGGTTCTTTTAAATAGTAGGTATATAAATTCAATGTCTTTTAAAAAGTCTGTAGATTACCTTTTGCTACAGAGGGCTGTACATCAGTGTCAGTGCAGGACTTACTCTACATTTATCTGTATTCCTAAGCTTCAGCGCAATGATATGCAGGCTTCAAGATACATTCTTTGCTCTTTCATGTTTTTCATTATTCTAGCATACCATCTAAACACTTAGCTTAGTATTGCTAAAAGTGTTTTTTGGTGGATGAAATTCATCTTAGTTTCCCCTCTCCATTTGTGTTTAAAAATTGTCTCTATATAGTTATGTTCACAGAGGCAGAACATTGTTTTTTCTTGTTTCAGGATTTCTAAAGAAGCCTTGGTTGGTTTATATTTAGTTTGGGGTTTAAAGGTGTTTTTCTGTAAGCATGGGACAGGGAGGGAAGTGAAAGTTAGTTTTATTTTTCTTGGATTTATCCTTTCTTCGCATTTCCTAATCTCCTGATTTTTAAATAAAAAATGGCTTTTGTTCACCCAAAATGGGACATGGATTTCTTTCCTTCCACAGAGAATAAAATTGGTAGGACATTTGGGATCCATACCTGCTGAGAAAAGAACTGAAGGATAGATTGCTGTGCTTTTCAGAAATACTGATGGGGTTTTTTGTTTGTTTTTTCTCTTTTTTTTTTTTTTCCTTTGGATTATTAATTTAGACCCTAATTTATTTTTTGTGGTAGCTGTGTATCAACCAAGCCATTCTTAGGAATTTAAAAGAAAAGGGATTTTTTCCAGCAAAATTAGATGATGAAAACATTTGAGTATGATATTTAGAATAATTTAGTGTATAGGATGTTGATACATCTAAAATATTTATATAAATATCTCAAGCTATACTACTGCTCACGAATAAATACGTGCTGTACAAGGAGTTCATAAATAATTGCTACAGAAAAAGTGATTGGAGCAGTATTTACTTACATAAAGTACATTATTTTAGTTTTTTCTTTAACAGCATGTTTTTGAGCATACCTTTTTCACAATTCCTACTTGAACAGAGAAATTAAGATATTTTCAAAGCATTAATACTCTTCTTCCTCCTGTGTGTTCACTGGTTTTGTACGGATTCACTGGGTTTGTAATGTGAAGTATTTGTTAGACTGCAGCTGAGCCTTTTATTTTCATATGAATAAATGACAGGCAGCTGTAGAATCTTGGCGTGTTTGCTCATTTTCTATATTGCTGGATTGCTGTAGAGTGATAACCTCCTGGCTGCTGGATAAATGTGTTTAATGTAGTATTTGATAACTAGTTTTTGTGTTCTGGGTTTCCACTTAGGTAAGTGCTTAAAGCAGCAGAATGTCTTAGGCATACCTACTAATGTCTTTCATCCCCTCTGACTATTCGGTAGGCAACACGAAGCACCATTTGAAGGCAATCTGGTAAGTCAAGAAGTGATGCTAAAGCGTCAGGAAGAAGAAATGATGCAACTGCAAGCTAGAATGGCTCTCAGGCAGTCCCGACCTAACCTCTACCCAGGAGATGCAATTAGATCCTCAGTGCTTGACATCACCAGAGATCCACTGAGAGAAATAGCCCTGGAAACAGCCATGACACAAAGAAAACTGAGGGTAATGCCCTGATTGCAGGTGAACTCTTATTTTCACTGAAACAGAGCAGTGTCTTGACTGAAACTCTAATATGTGGAATTCATAAACTGAGTCCTGTAATAGTCATCAACAGCTTAAATGCTAGGTTTTTGGTATTGCCATGATAGGAAAGACCTACTCTCACACAGTAAGCTTCCAAGGTTTTGTGGCATTAGTGGCTACGTAGCCTAAAACAGTACCAAGAGATGCTAAAACAGACAGCAAGCCTTGACTAAAGATTGCATCCATTAAACAATGTAGTGTCCTAACAAAGGTAAGGAATAGTTTTCTCCTGTGTTCTGTGGTGTTTTCAACCACTTTGATTTACATTTATTTTAGTGGAATGTGGATGTGTCCCACCAACATCAAAGGTTATTAAATGAACAAGTTGGGAAGGTAAAGAAAGGCAGAGAGATTTCATTTGGCCTTTGGGTTCACTCTGAATCATCATTCAAACTCCCCTTTCCTTTCCCAGCTGTCTTGGTATGTGTATGAAATATAAGATTACAGAGAAAGAGGGAGACAGAGGTATAGTTAAATAAGAGTGGCTGATATTTAGAGGAGATGATGGCTTGATGCCCTCTGCTGCTGCTTTCAGTGAATTGGATTTATTTATTATTATTATTTTAAGGATGGGAAAACTTGAAATAAGACTCAGGTGAATTTGCTGCCCAAATCCAGGGTAATAGTTCCTGTATCTGTCTCCAGTCCATAGCACTCTGACCAGTTAGTTCATGTAGGCTTTAACTAACCATATTGGTTCCCCCTAGCCCTTAAGAGATTTGCGTGCAGCTGTTTTACATATAGTACACAGTAGGTAGTAGGCAGTAGGCAATGAAGGTTTTCCCTCAAAAGGTGAATCTTGGGCCACTTTTTTCATGTGGTATTGAAGTGGGTATTGTGCAGATAACTTCCTTTAACAGTTTGGATGGGTTACCTCCTATAATTTACAGGATGAATTAGTAGAACATTTATTTGCCTACAGGCAGACAGAAATTGGCCAGGATCTCTACTTGAACCCAGCAGATATAATTAGGCTGAAATGTTTCAGTCTTCAGATGATGAGACTTGTGTCACAGACAGATTTGTCAAGGCAGAATTGCCACCAATGCAGAAAACCTTAGTAATGTCAGGCAGTTGCTTACTGAGATAAGCCCAGATGGTCCCAATATGCAACCCTCACCCTGTATTTTAAAGGAGGACAAATAGTATTACAATGCTGACTTTTTACCCAGCAAAGGAAGGAAAATATGCAGAGTAATAATGTCACCAACACTGTAGCTTGCCAGTGGTATCTGGCACGCGTGCTGGCAAAATCAGATTCTTTAGACTTACCAGGTCATGGGAGGAATTCAGTACAATAGTTTGGGCCTTTGCATCCTCTTTGGCATTTTCAGGGCAGGAGTTAACTGTGCCCTCAGTCTGTTGTTCTGGTGTTCATTCATACTCTTGTGATTTGCAGAATTTCTTTGGCCCTGAGTTTGTGAAAATGACAATTGAACCATTCATCTCCTTGGATCTACCGAAGTCTATCTTGGTAAGAAAGGGGCTATTCAGCAATCAGTGGCAGGAGAAGTATGTTAAACCGGCAAATGTGCTTTGATCACAGGCATGAATGCTGGGATATTTTATTTCACAAAATGCAGACTAAGAAGGGGAAGAATGATGACACCAGGCGAAAAGTAAATGTGATGCTTCTAAGTGGGCAGAAGCTGGAGCTGACCTGTGATACCAAAACAATATGTAAAGATGTCTTTGATATGGTTGTTGCCCATATTGGCTTGGTGGAGCATCACTTGTTTGGATTGGCTACTTTAAGAGGTAAGAATAATGATTTGATGTAGTTGACAGATACAGAATAAGAAGAATTAACTACATGGTGTTGAGAAAAAATAAGCAGAGAATGCCTGGCATCTACAAAGTGTTTACTTTGAGTTACATTCTCTTGTGTTGAGGCAAAATACGTTCCTCAATGAAGAACAACTTAGCACAGTAAAATTCTATGTTTGCCTCAGTAATGGCAGCTCATCTTGGGCAGCCTTTTCCCTTTGGTTGCCGAGTTTTCTCCCCTGCTCTTTGTTGCCTTTGCTCACTAATAACCCTCAGAGCACATGAAAGGGCTTTGGGTTCTGTTAATATACCTCGGCAATGTTGCAGTCTGTTGCAGAGGCAGATGTGTCGGGATGCATAGAAGAGCCACTTGTATAGAGGGACTTGCCTTAAGAAAAAAGAATTTGCTCCTGAGCTGTTAGTTTTTCACTATTAGAACAGATCAGAAATTGGACTTTTTTTTTTCTCCCCACTGGGTATAACGTCATTGTGGCAGAACTAACGCATTCAGACCCAAGTTTCCTGTCAGCATCTCTCACGGGCTGTTGCAGAGCTGTAGTGCTCAGAATATTGACGTGAGAGAGAAGCCCTTAGCAGCCCAAGAGCTTACTCTATCCATGGCAGGCACCTGGTGCTCTTGGCAATTTAGAAGGCCTTGAAAACATTTTGTGAAATGTAAATGGGATAGAAGTAGTAAGGGTGGGAAGGAATGACATTTTAATCTCCTATGGGATAAGAAATTTGAAATTTTAAAGAAACCCTAGCTCCTGTTTTGTAGCTATCATGAAAGGTAACTTTTTTCTTTTTTCTTTTGTTTTTTCTCACTGGTTTCTTCAGTATAACTATAAAACTATTTCTCCTGCCCTTATTCAGTGTTCCCTTTAATATCTATTGTGCTTATAACCCATTGTTAGTAAAAAGAAAACCTTACTGTTCAAAACCAAATTTCAGAAATGTAAATCTGGTCTTGATCCTCCAGCTGGAGAAAATACTTGGTTTTAATGTTTTTCCTGGCAGACAATGAATTTTTCTTCGTTGATCCTGACATAAAGCTAAGCAAAGTAGCTCCAGAAGGATGGAAGGAAGAACCAAAGAAAAAGAACAAGCCCCCTGTCAACTTCACTCTATTTTTTCGCATAAAGTTTTTTGTGGATGATGTCAGTCTTATACAGTGAGTGTATGAATTTTTTTTTTAACCCCTCTAAGCCCTAAATTTACAGACAGAAATTAGATATTAATCAAATACTGGAAATTTGCTATAACAGGAAGAGTACCAAAGATGGTATGGGGTTTTTTTGTGGTTTTTGTTTTGTTTTCCTGTTCCAGACATACACTGACCTGTCACCAGTATTATCTGCAGTTGCGGAAGGACATCCTGGAAGACAGGATGCACTCTGATGATGAGACAGCCTTATTATTAGCATCCCTAGCTCTCCAAGCTGAGTATGGAGATTACCAGGCAGAGGTACACCATCAATTTCACCTTTTGAGAAACCTTTTCTTACTGCTTAATTAAGGAATGGACTGTGAGCTGCCATACATGCTTCACAGCTCTGCCCTGGACTGGAAGCTCAGCTGATATGCTTTTGGCAGTTTTTGCTGTGGGCAAGTTTTCTTTTAGTCTAACACAGGGCTGTTGCAGAATCTAGTTTGAGATCTGGGTGTTGAACCCTCTCTCTTCAATGGATGTAGAGTCAGGCTTGAATAGGAAGAAGACATATGTGAAATTAAGCTCTGGGTCAGGGTTGAGGTTCTGAATCCCTTCCCTTACTCAGTTGTAATGTACGATCCTCTGTAAAATGAATGTTTATGCTTCATTCATGCTCATAGTAGTATATGGAGATGCCATCACAAAAATGTTTTGTGTTGTAGGTGCATGGCATGTCATATTTCAGACTAGAACACTATGTCCCGGCTAGAGTGCTGGAGAAACTAGATCTGTCCTACATCAAGGAAGAGTTGCCAAAATTGCATAGCACTTATGTGGGTGCATCTGAAAAAGAGACAGAGTTAGAATTTTTGAAGGTAAGTGGGCAGCAGTTTGCTTCCTTAATCTGTGACTTAAGAAATTCCTTGTGGGAATACAGGTGCATGGACTTCAAGTGAAAGCACAGGAGAACAACTCGATTTCTGAATAATGCTGAAAGGAAGAAAGGTGAAAAGATCTTCTCAAAAGACACATCATTGCAAGTGAAAAGAAATTGTAATAGATGGGAAGGAAGTACTTTTGGGTTTTTTTTCCAATCAGTAGTCTTCCTGCTTTAGCTCAAAGTAGTTAAAAGCAACTATTGATCCTTGTGTTTACTCTAAAGGAAGCTATGATTATGAGGCAGCACACCCTGCATTCCCTACATTTTTTGTTCTATCTGTTGAGAAAAAAAAATATTTAAACTATGAAAAGTTTTGTTACAGCTAATACTGTTTATGGTGCTTGGTATGAAGCAAGCCAGAAGCATTACCAAGCAGACTTCCTTGTGCAGGTACTATGTAAGATGATAGGAAAACTATTATCACAGATATATTTAGTTTATTCTAAAAAGACCTATTAACAAATGTAATTAGGGGGTTTGCTGCTGTTGCTCCTGAGATAATGATCAAGTCCTGCCTTGATACAGTGACTGGAAATGAGTTCAGTGGGTGACGGTTTGCTGCTGAGACACTGGATAACCATTATACTGTAATTGCACAGTGACACTGTACTTCCAGTCTCTTTGAGAAGGTGATGGAAAGAGCACTCAGCTGACTTTGCCTCCTCTAAGGCTGTTGCTCGTTTGGCAGAAGTGTTCTTGTAACTTAACCACAGAGGACAAGAGTAGGGGACTTGATCCTAGTTAAACCTAGTCTTGACTGGAGGTGGGGTGGGGAAAGCAGTTAGATTCCCATGTTTGATTCATTACATCAGTCCCTTAATGCTAGTATTGAAGAGTCAGTACGGATGAATGACTGGGAGTGCAAAGTGAGTGAAACTGGGTTCACTCTTTTGGCAGTTACGATGCCATAATGTGATCACAGAACTGCAGTGTTAGTCTAATTCTGTGGTTAAGAAATGGGTCAGTAACAAGTGCATCTGGCTAGTTACAGTTTGTTGCCACCAATTGGTTTGTGTGAGTTTGATTTATTCACCAACGTTCTTGATTCATGCTTCCGTTGTTTGATTTCAATAAATACTGTTCATTTGCTGTAGTGTTTGGCAGGCCAAGAGATACTACCAAGACTTATAACCCTCTAGAGCAGCTGATGTTTCTCTGTTGTAACATCTGTAAACTGTAAAAGTGGAATCACCAGAGAGAAATCTTTTCTTCTAAAATCCAAATATATTTATATATAGATTCTATATTTTTTATATAAAGTATTTATATAGAGGTATAAAAATTTGTAATACCCTTAACTTCATAGTCTTAGAAGTTTCATGGCATTGATCTCTACAGTTGTGTCAGAGGCTCACAGAATATGGTGTTCATCTTCATCATGTGTTGCCTGAGAAGAGATCCCAAACAGGTATCCTTCTGGGAGTGTGTTCCAAAGGAGTTGTTATTTTTGAAGTTCACAATGGTGCCCGCACACCTGTACTACGCTTCCCGTGGAGAGAGACAAAGAAAATATCCTTTAGCGTAAGTCAGTCTCTTTTCCTCTTACCTGTGCATACAAGTCTATTTTTGTGTCTTCAGATACTAGTTTTGTGTATTTGTTATTTTTGCAAACTAACCTGTTTTACAGCATAATTGGACTACGTTTTGTGTGGCTGTGCTGTGTTCTATTATGGGATTGAAATAGGAGTTTTGATGTTCTTAAATTTGTTTGGGTTTTTTTGTTTGTGTGGGATTTTTTAGTAGCTTACATTCTATGCCACTGAGGTTCCAGCCTCACAAGAGAGTTTTGTACCTGTGTTTTGGAAAATCTGTATTGATGTGAAACATGGCTTCCCTGTCTTCTAAGAAAAGAGCTATTCTGAAGATAGACCAAGGGCCACTCTTAGCATGGGGAGAAGCTCTGCCCATTTTCTGCATTTCTGGGCAATCTGCCTATGCTGCTGTATGGGACACGAGTCGTGAAGGAGCACCAGAGTGAGAATCCTGCATTAGAGGACTGGATACTGGCAAATGCCAGTACTTTAGCGTAACTAGGAGATGCACCTATGTTGCTTTTAAGTTGTTATATTTCCAAGAGTAGCCAAGTTAAATGATAATGGATGACGATACCAGCCAACTTCAGTGGGTACACCATAGCCTGGTGGGCATGTGTCAGTTTTTAGTTAGTGCTTACCTTTATACAGCTATTGAAAACACTACTTCTAACTCTGTCTGATACCTTATTGAAAAGCTACAGCCTGTTTCATCTGTGATATCAGAGTTTAAAAATTACTAAAAAGATTAATTTAAGACCTGGAACATTATCTGATGTATTTCATAATTAGATAGGCATCTAGTTCTTTTCCTCTTGAGTGGTAGCACCCTTTGTCACTTCCTCAGAGGCTTTTGAAAACCTCATCCTGCAAGATGTAATAGTACTGGTTGCCATTAGTCAGCACTAACAGTAATAGAGACGGATTAAATAATAACGTACCATCTCAGCTAGCCCAGAAGTAGTTTTAAAGTGCTACTTTGTAAATCTCAAATTATTTTCAATCCCTATTTTACTCCTATCAGTGCATTTTGCTTCAGGAAAGTTTGAATGCTGTAGCTATGCACAAGCAAATACAAAATTCTTTGTAGGCTGAAAGAAATAATCATCTTCAACTTTTTTCTTTCTCCATCGTGTAGAAGAAGAAAATCACTTTGCAGAACACGTCAGATGGTATCAAGCATGCATTTCAGACTGACAATAGTAAGACTTGCCAGTACCTTTTGCATCTCTGCTCTTCCCAGCATAAGTTTCAACTACAGATGAGAACGAGGCAGAGCAACCAAGACACTCAGGACATTGGTAAGGACTGTGATGCTGTGTTGGTTTTTAATAGCAATCTATATGTATTTTTGTAAGGAGAAAAACTGAACTTTAGCTTCAGTAATTCTGCTGAGTGCTACACATGTGTTCTTTTTAGACAGAAAATACTAATTGGAAAATGCAATCATTGAAAAAAACCCTCTGTACTAATTTCTTCACTATTTGGAGCAGAGCTCACTTGTCTGGCTGGCCTTCAGCATGGCCTGGAAGTGCTATTTTGGTCAGTCTGCCTGCTCATTCTTTCTTTGTTCCCTGTTTTTATCTGTCTGCATTCCAGACTTCCACCATCGTAGCTTGGATGGAGTTTGACCCCATTGCTGTGGAGATTGTGATCTCTAATTTAGAAAAAAAAAAGGGGGGGGGGGAGGTAGGGAAAGGCATGTGGCAACTATGCAGCCTTTTCTTCTGTTCTGTTGGGCTCAAACAACTTGGTGCAGAGAAATAGGACCAAGTGACTGAAAACCTTTGTACCACTCTCTAACTTAGTGCTTACTTATCCTGAATTGCAAAGAAAATCAGAACATGAAAGGCTTTCTTGGCTAGGCAAACTTGGTTGCTCTTACAGATGGAGTATGTGTTTTGCTTTGGGAGTCTGGAAGATAATAGCTTGCTTCTGTGCAGTGCAGATCACTTGGAATTCAGAGGTCTCAAATTTCATCAGTCATTCATAATGAGAAGCAAATAAATCAGTATTATGGTTAATTCCATTACACTTGGTTATTAAAAGTAAAAACAATTCAAACAAAAAGTTTGCTTTTGTCATAATTTTACTGATCTAAATTGATTAGCCATATTTCTCTTTCCTGCACACATAGATATCTACATACAGCAATACAGTTACTAGAATAATATTTTTAAAAAGAGAAAGTATTGTAATACAGGTAAAAGAAAACAATGATGAAGCAGCTAGTCAAAATGGCATATTAATTATAAATACTGCTTTTCTTTCGTTAGAACAGTGAAGTCCCAGGCAGTATTGGGAAGCATTATTCTTGGCCTGAAGAAACATCAAGTATTTTATTTTGGTTTTTTTTTCCAGAGCCCTTAAAATGTCTGTAAAAACTGGTGGTTTGGTGGTTGGAAGCACTCAGTAAAACAGTAAAGAAAAGGGCAGGTGGCAATATTATTAGCTAAAGGCTGATCACCACAGGAAGTGTACATTCTGAAGGTTCCTTACTTAAGGACTGATTCTGGGTTTACAGCACAGTGAACACAAGCATGTGCCTGTAACACTTGCAGTGTTCCTGGGGTGTGAGGTATCAGACTTCAGAAGATTAATATGCTTTGGAAGATTCTTTAGAAATACAGTTTTACAGTGTCTTGCAAGACTCACTTTGATTTCAGCCAATGAATGGAGAAAATATTTTGAGACAAGGGAGAAGGCCTGGCGTGCATAGTGACAGTGAACAAATTTCCATGGAACATAGCAACAGAGGATGGAGGTATGAGGGAGAGCACTTTATAGCCCCTGTGATATACCATGACGTGTTTTTTCACTTGTTACACGATGTCTTCAGTGACCTGGGAGAAACCATTTTAACACATGTATATCTAATAGAAAGAATTAGGCTTGGAAAATAAAAGGAAAATGCCTCTTGAATAACATTCTTTCTGCATGAATAGAGATGAGAGACACAAAGTGAAAAGAAAAGAAAAAATACTAGCAATTTTATGGTACATAAGAAAGGAGATAAGCTAGAACATGAGGAATGATGGGTTTTTGCACAACTTCTGTGGCCATGCAGTGGATAGAACTAAGCACTGAGTTTTAAGATGGATGTTTGGATACCTGAAAGGGCATATAGAAAAACCACAAAAATGAAGTGAGGGTTAAGGCAGCCTTACAAAGGATGAGTTTTGAGCACATGAGAATTTTCAGTTAAGGGTATGGAGAAAGGTATGAAAGATCTAGTGTCTATATAGTTAAGGATGTGAAAGCATTCATCTGAAATCCACAGGGAAATCTTGTGTGGGTGTTTGCAGAGGGTAAGTATGGCATCAAGAGAAGAGATCTTAGAATATTTTATTAAGGTACTCTTCTCCAGGATGGGAACACAACAAGAGCAAGCGTCATTGATAGCTTCTGTCAGAGTCAGGAAATTGGAATTTGTGGATCTCTGGTCTGGTCGAGCAAAACCACTCTTATCTAGCTCATCTAGTCTGTGTGGTGGCTATGACTAGGGGAGTGGTGTGGTTTTACCCCAGCCAGCAGCTGAGCACCATGCAGCCGCTTGCTCACTCCCCTGCAGTGGGATGGGGTAGAGAATTGGAAAAGTGAAAGTGAAACAACTCATGGGTTGAGATGAAGACAGTTTAATAGGTAAAGCAAAAGCCACGTGCACAAGCAAAGCAAAACAAGGAATTCATTCACCACTTCCATGGGCAGGCAGGTGTTCAGCCATCTCCAGGAAAGCAGGGCTCTGTCATGCATAACAGTTACTTCAGAAGACAAACACCATCACTCTGAACGCTGCTGCCGTGCTGCCCTGCCCCGCCCCCCGCCCCCCCACTCGGTCCCTCCTCTTCCGCAGGCCTCTTATAAAGTGAGCATGACATCATATGGTTTGGAATATCCCTTTGGTCAGTTGGGGTCAGCTGTCCTGTCGATGTCCCCTCCCAACTCCTTGTGCACCCCCAGCCATCCCACTGGCAGGACAGTGCAACAAGCAGAAAAGGCCTTGGCTCTGTGTAAGCACTGCTCAACAATAACAGCTCTATATAACAAAAGCATCTCTGTAGTATCAACACTGTTTCCAGCACAAATCCAAAACACAGCCCCATACTATCTACTATGAAGAAAATTAACCCTCTCAGCTGAAACAAGGACAAGGAGATATTTGGTGTGGGGAAGGAAGTGGTAGTTGTATATTAGTTCACCTTTAAAAAGGACAAAAAAATAGCTTCCACAACTAAATCTTCTCAATCTGTATGCTTATTATAGAGGAAGCATGAGTTACTGTTGCAGTTAATTCCTGCTCTGGGTATTGGAGGAAGGAATGTCTTTTGGAATGGCAGTGCTGAGGTTGCATTTGCCAAATACATTCATTAATGGTGAATACTCTGGCATTTAGTAAAGCTAGTGGATGATGTGTACCAAAAAGTAGCATTTTACTTTTGAGTTACAGTGCAGCTTCCTAAAGCAGCTTATTTCCTAGCTGTGTGTAGAGTTTAAAAAAATCTTGAGTTAACCCTAAATCAGAAATATATATGCATTTGAGGATTGCTTTTTCTCAGACTTCCCTGTGATCTGATTCCAAGACATCAGTGAAGTTTATGAAGGGTTCAGATGGCCTGATTTCCTTTAAAAGCTCTAACCAGTAAACATGTTGCCACAGCTTATCAAATTTCTGTGTGAGAGCCAAGCCACAGGAACTTAACTGCTAGCCTTAGGAGGCAGTTAGGCTAATAGAAATGAGCTGTGCTCAGCTTTTGCTCTGAATTATGAGGGGGCTAGGCTAAGTTGTATTACCTTGCATTTGCTTTCGGCTGAAAACATCCACCCAGACAGTTCCCACGACTCAGCTGACAGTAATTTAATTACAATCCAAAACCTGTTTCTTACTGCTGCTTAAGGGAATCCTAGTTCATTAGTCAAAAAGTCAGGCAAACCCCAGTCAACACTTTCTGTTCTGTGCTAAAACATTCAGGATGTTTCTGACGGGAAGTCCCCAAGTGCACCTGAGTGAACTGATGCTCTTTAACCAGCTAGAGATGCTGCCAAGCCCTGTGACTTTGCAGCTGTACTGTAAGTGTGTCAGGAGCTCATGTGAAGAAAACTAAGCAATGGATGGATGGAAGTTTGGTAGGATCTGGTAGTGTAGAGGTGGGGAAGTCCTATTTGTTCAATTTCTGGAAAAGACTTATATGAGCGGGTTTAAAGGAAGTGTAGTCTTCACGGTCACTTGGCTTGAAGATATTATTTGCCTTGCAGAAAGACATGATGTGCCTGTGTATAAGGCACAGCAATTTAACAGGGAACATGAGTCTTCATACTAATAAGGGGATAAATAGTCTGCTCTTCTGTGTTTTTGGACTTCAGTGTAGTAGATGGTCAGGTTAGTGTAATGTCATGAACTCCAAACTTTGCTTCCAGAGCAAACTACATGGTGGTTGTTTATATCTACAGGATGATGGTATGTACTTCTGAGCATCTAGACAAAATAAGCTTTTTCTGAGTTGGTCATTTAAAATGCATGCTTTACACAATGAGTTCACACTAACTCTGCTGTATAACTTTGTTTTTTGTTTAAAAAAAAAAAAAATCCACAGAAAGGGCTTCATTTAGGAGCCTAAACCTTCATGCGGACTCTGTCAAAGGTTTCAACATGGGACGAGCAATCAGTACTGGTAGCCTGGCCAGCAGCACTTTGAATCGACTTGCTGTTCGACCTCTGTCTGTTCAAGCAGAGATTCTGAAGAGGCTGTCCTGCTCTGAGCTCTCACTCTTCCAGCCGCTTCCTGGCTCTTCAAAGGAAAAGAACGAGAAGGCTTCATGGGAGGAAAGACCAAGGGTTATGAGCAAGTCATTTCACGATCTGAGTCAGAGCCACATCTCGGTTTACCCCCCAAGGAAAAATATTATTACTGCTTTGGACTCTTCCCCTAAAAAAATAGAAGACATAATGGGAAGAGTCTTTCAGCAAATACCAAAATTTGATACTGAATCAGCAGCAGGAGCATTAAAATTGAGCAAGTAAGAGTCTCTCTGACCACCCTGCAATATCTTTGTGTACAGTCAATGTACATTTTGCATCAGTTTTGATTTATTATTCATACCATTATTTTATTACATTGATCCTTCCCTTCCCTCTCCCAACTTCCTCTTCCCTCTGTCTGGTTCCCCTTCTCTCCTTCTCCCCTTTAAGTTCAAAATCTCATGCAGGTTTAAGTAGAAGTCCTGAAAGAAAGAAAAATGAATCAGACTCATCGTCCATTGAAGATACCGGTCAAGCCTATGTTGTAGGTCAGCATGCAAAAAATAATATTACTGTATTTACTAACTAACCTCTAAAATTGCTTTGGGTGTAATGCTTTGATATATTTATTAACTGATGGAAATACTTCTATTTGAAAAAGGGAGCAGAGTATCACATGTTCAAGTAATATAGGCCAATTGCCTGTTTTTCTTGAATAATTGTTGCAGTGAATGTTGATTGAGCACTGGAACAGGTTGCCCAGAGAGGTTGTGGAATCTCCTTCTCTGGAGATATTCAAAACCTGATGCGATCCTGTGCAACCTGCTCTAGGTGATCCTGCTTTAGCAGAAGGGTTGGACTAGATGATCTCCAGAGGTCCCTTCCAACCTCTACCATTAAAAAAAAAAAAAAACCAAAAACCTCCTTTGAACACCACCAGTCTGTACACAGGTGTGCAAAGTATTAGTACTTGGCAGTAAAAGCTGTTTGAGAAAATATCTTCCGTTTCGTCACTTCAGAGTGCCATTTGTTGTATGGATCTTTTAATAATTTGCTAGTCTTCACAGTCTGTCAAGCTTGAACTTTTTTAGTGTTTTCTGTGGAAAGGGTACAGGGAGCGATTTTTGGAAGTGGACTCAGTTTCGCATAAGTTGGCTATTGGCTAGTATCTCTGAGCAGTAACTGCACAGTTCTTTTTTGTTTGGTCTTATTTGAATATAATAAAGTACAATTTTTTTTGCAGTGCATTGGGTGTTTCACAGAAACACTCTGGTAATGAGCAAAGCCAGATATACTTCACTCCATTTTCTTCGCAAGGATTTAATTGCACACAAATAGTCTTACTAGGCAGTAAAAATGCAGAGTTCACATTAAAAAAAAAAAAAAGATTTGGAGCAGCTAATAGACTTAGTCACACATTGGGTTATTGGACATTAACTTTTAATATCTGTGTCATCAGTTTCTGGTTATAGGTGATTCCCTGTTATAATAATAGAAACTACAATGACTGAAACATTTGCAGCCTTAGCTTGCTTTTGTTGCTTTGGTTTTGCTTAATATTAAAATATTGATTAGTTACAGAACATCAGAAAACGTGGAAGAAGGCTAAGTTTATGGGGGTTCGTATAAACAAACTCGCAAAAAACCCTAAACAAAAAACCATACAAAACACAACAGTGTGTGACATACAAACACTACCATGTCTGCCCCCACTGCACTTGAAACCAGGACTGACTTGGGAATCATGCTTTTTCAGATGGAGCTGAGGCATGCCATCTCTGTAGTGACTGGTTGCAGCCATTTATCCTATGCTTTTAGCTTTACAATTAATGTTATCGTGTGCTTACCCATAATCTTCTGGGCAGCAGTTCTGATAAGGATCTTAACTACATGTCAGAAAGTCCTGCTGAATTACGTTGCCTGTGCTGGAGGACACACATTCTTTGCATGATGAAACTCAGCTGAAACTTTAGGGTTCAGAGGTTTGGAAAAGGCCAGGATTGCTTTGCTAAGAAGCTTGAATAATCTTACCTTATCTACTTTCATAACTTAATACATTTTTTATCCTCTTTAAAGTATGGCTATATTTGCTTGGCATTGATCATTCCAAAGAAAATATGATTCTATATGCAAACCAATTCAAACTCTTTTTTATTGTAGCAACTTATTTGTTACTGTACAAAATCCTACAAGACTCTTGTTGTGTTGGTTTATTAGGTTAGGCATATTCATCCAATTCTGTTAGAAAAATTAGTCTTTGACTTAGTTTCTTAAAGATCCATTAATTTTATCTGAAATTAACAGTGGTTGTAAAGACCAAACCTCTGTCCTTTCTTTAATTTGCCTTTGCATGAGCTACCATCTATCTGAACTTTGAGCTACAACCAAAGTACATGAGTAATTTGGATTTGTTAATCCAAAACTACTTTCATATTTATTCATTTTTAAAATAAGTAATCTGATATTGTGAATGAGCTCATGTATACTGTTTGAAGTCTGAAATACTTCCTGGTAGCTTTCATAAAAAAAAAAATAATTACAACGATGTCTGATATTTCCATTCATGTCACAGGCGTTAGCATGAATACTTCAGGAAATCTTACATCATCGATGCCATTAAAAGAGAGTGGTAAGTTGATAAATAACATGCTTATAGAATTAATTCAGTCAGTTTGTCACTGTTCCATCAGTCCTATTTCTTTGCTGTTCTTAAATCAAATACCTCTCCCGTTTAGTTGGATAGGACCTTTTCCTAAATACAACTCCTAATATTTCTTTTGGATTGCTTCTTAGGGGAGATTTTGACATCTGTGCCTAATATTTTTCAAATATGAATAGTGTCTGTTTATTTTGAGACTTGAGGGGTGCTGTTACCTAAATATGATGCTCTTCAAAGTTCATTTCCCTTACTTGTGAGGTTACTGGCTCTGTAGAGCCCAAGACGACTGTTATTTTCTTTTTAGGTCTTTTATTCTTTAGGTTTGACTTGGTTTTGTGGGAGGAAAAACTCCTTCTCTGGGTGGTGCAGTCTGTCGCACTTTCTTGAATTGCTGTTTTCTGTTTGTATTCATGTGTAGAGCTCAGTAGGTTTCTGCCATTGTAGAATTCCGTGTTCCACTTCAGGCAACAGTATGCCAGGCACTCGAGACCAAACGAATTGTATCTTCTCTAGGTAGCAAATTGACCAGTTCAGACTTACAGTATGTTGACATTTCCTGAAGTTTCAGGAGGTTGTTGGGTTTTTTTCCAAACTGTGCTCCTTCCGTCCTCTTTAAGTGCCTGTGTCTACTTCAGCCTGTTGGGAATGCTCAGGAGTCACATAAATCTATTGTGATTTATCTATTCCAGATTTTGGAAGAGGTAGAACCAGTAGCCTGTGGAGTTGCAAATGAGGAAATAAATTTAAACAAGATGGGGTTTAGTAGATGTTTCTAATGTTGCTTGTTTTTTAATGAAGGACCACCATTAAGAGAACTCACTGAGTAACCTTTCAGTAACTTCATATACTAAGCCTCAGTTTCACTTCTACCAATGTGCTTAACGTTCTGCCTACCTGAGCAGGGCATGTAAACACGAATCTAAATATTTTGCTGAACTGTGACTAATAAATTTGAAAAAAGTAGGGCTCACCTGTGTTGTGATTCCAAAACTATGAGACTATGCTATGTACTTGTCTTAGGAGGAATAAAAGATTTTAACTGCTGAAGATGGGAGTGAGTTATAATGGTGGTGGGGATTTTTTATTTGGACATGGCTTGGAAGATGAAAGTTTGATGCATGAGTTCAGAACAGCTTTTCAGGTTATCAGAGAAGTAATCTTTAATGGAATAGAACTTCAAGGCAACCCTGAAGGGAAACATTCAGCTAGTGTCTGATCACAAAATGTTGGCTTTTCAGTTGACTCTCTGCAAACAACACCAAACAGAGTTGCTTCACCAGAAAGAGAGATCACTTTGGTGAACTTGAAAAAGGATGAAAAATTGGGCTTAGGTAAGTGGCTTTAAAATTGTTGTCATGTGTGTTCGTAGAAGCCAAAACCAAAGTTTTTTCAGGTCTGTATTTAAGTATTTTTTTGTAGGACTGAGGAAAGCAGTGCATACAGTAGCTGGGTTTCGAAGGCATTTAAGATGCTGGAGCCTAGACTTGAGTAGCGCCTGCTACTGATATGTTGAGTGATGTTAAGCAAGTCTGTTTCTCAGTTTTTCCATATTGTAAGTGTAGGATAATATTTATATTGTGAGCTACTCATCCTAAAAGTTGACCTTTAAAGTTTATCTCTGTGTTCAGGCACAAGATTTTTGTCTATGCAGACACCTTGCAGCTGTGACAGTTTGAAGGTTTTAAACAACAACAAAAAAAGACATTATAAAGCCATTATGAGCTAATTGTGGAGTGGTGTTCTTACTCTTACAATATCATCAGATGGAACACTAATTTGAGCTTTAAGGAGCCTGGAAGACACAATATTTGTATTCCATTCCTCCTCCTACCGCTGAGTTTTTTCATAAACCCACATAATTTTTCCCTGTATGAGTAATGAATAATTTTGTGTCAGTACTGTGCTTTAGGGAGGCTCTCTGAAGTGTCTTTAAGGACATTGTTCTGTCATTCAAAATAGGGCTGTTGTGTAAATTTGAAGAAGGGAAAAAGCCTACAAGACAATAGTATTTAGTGTTTTTACTGCACAGTAACTTAAGAGTTGACCAAAAAGGAAAGAAATTCATATGCAGTGCAGCGTTTTTTCTCTTTCTTCCCCATGCAATTTGTGGTACTTTGCTGTTTCAGCTAGAATAGAGAAGACCTGATTATCTTCTATTTTCTTTTTTTTTTCCATCTTGAACATCCTTCCCAGGTATACCTGGTGGAATTAGCAGAAATAGATTAGAAACCTCAAAAGAAAATAGGGGGTTGAAAAACTCAGTTCTTAAGACCAGGGTCAAGCATCTAACAACAGAAAAAAACAGAAATTTTTAAATAAGAGAAAATACATTTAGTCTGGTCAGTGAATGTACATTTAATGTCATCTCTGCGTGTATTTCTCTTGCCACAGTTTTCTTCTGTAGTCTTTGCTGGAGTTTTCTGGGAAGCTAGCTAGACGAAGTCTTAATCACTAGCTCAAAAACAGAGAATGCAATAAAGCTTAATCAAAAAAGCTTTACCATTTACTTTCACGTAGACTTCTTTGAGATGTATAGTTTTCTTTTACTTTACATTTATTACAACGACCAAGTTTTTGTCCGTTCTGAAAAAGGGACTTGTGTTGTTACACTGTAATCACTGACATTTTTGCCTGCTTTGGGGCCTTTTTCCCAGGCTTTCAAATAGTCGGCGGAGAGAAGACGGGGAAACTTGATCTGGGAATTTTTATTCATTCAGTTATTCCCGGAGGGCCAGCTGATTTGGAAGGATCTCTAAAACCAGGTGAGTAGTGTAAATAAGAAGAGGTGTATACACAAAAGAAAAGGCCAGACACATACGTAGTACCTTTTCATCTATGGCTGTGGGCATTAGTCCCTTAGAAATGCTGACCTTCAGTTACCTTCTGGATAATTTCTGAAAACTGGTGATACTACTTTGTTAAACTATACGAAAACAAAAATCATTCGAATCAAAGTAAAAATAATAAAGCTTGAAGTAGCAGAAAATTAAAGTTACATATAAAGATAACGGCTTTATTTGCTATTGTCTCTCTATAGATGCTTTGTAACTTCAATTTTTTAAAACTCCAAGTCCATACTTTGATTTCAGAAAAAGTGAATGTAACCATATGGATACTATGGGAAGGGGGATTATTTTATTTAATATTGGCTTCTTTTTTTTTTTTCCCTTTCCATTTTCATCTGTGCCTTGAACTGAACTGCATATTGGTTATTTCACTACTTAATTTTTTTGCTTTTGCATCTGTTTTTCTTACAGCAGAAGAGAAGGTAGAAATCATAATATGGAAAGGTTTGGCAGGCTTAAAAAGAGGACATATTCGTAACCAGTTCTTGTGGTTTGTTTTGGGTTGGTTGGTGGTTTTTTTTGTTTGTTTTTTTTTAATTATTAAGGTTCCCTATCCAGTATCGCTCAGATTTTAGTTATTTTTAATCCATGCATTGTGTAGAGATTTTCAGACCTGTACTCCACAGTCTCACTGATGAGTAAAAATGTAGATGTTAGATTGTATTTGAAAAAACCCTTTTGTGCAGGAAACCGACTAATATCCGTAAATAGCACAAGTTTAGAAGGCGTCAGCCACCATGCAGCATTAGAAATTTTGGAGAATGCACCTGAAGATGTGACACTTGTTATCTCTCAGCCCAAGGACAAGCTATCCAAAGGTATGGAGAGAAATATTCCGTGTTATGAAAGAGTTGTTCTTTGAGCACTTTGCCTTTTCAGACACCTTTCGTAAAGTACTTTCTGTGTTTCTTTAAAATAACTAATCTAGTCAACTGAGATAGCTATAAAACATCACCCTAACTGCAGTCAGTTGTGTAAGCAACTCCAGCTAGTATATGTTAAAAATTGTGTTCTGAGAGTGAACGAAGAAATGTGTTATGGTAACCTTTGGTGAGGACACACCGGTTGCATCGTAAACAGAAAGCGTTCTGCGTAATATGGACACGTAAAACCTTATGTGGTTGTAAGCTGAGAAATTTGTGTCATACTGCAGATAGGATGTTACCAGCTACTGATGACTGTCTTGTCTCCTGGTTTTCAGCATCGTCTAATGCTGCACACATCAGTAATGGAACCAGGGGTTATTTAAGGAGGCCATCATCAGTGCAGGACAATGAGGCAGAGTCTTCTTCAGAAGAACATAACCGGTCCCGTGGTCACCAGAGGCCTGTTTCGGGGAGTTTGTCTGGTTTGTCGGGAGGCAAGCGGGATGGAAGCGTGAGCTCCCAGGATTCCAGAACTGAGAGTGCCAGCCTGTCTCAGAGCCAGACAGCCAGCTTCTTTGGCAAACGTGCAAGTGGTAGAGCCCAGCAGGATCCTCAGCATTACAGTGATTCCCAGTCTGGGCTTTCTAAAATGAATGAGAAGAGAAGATCTTCATCTGACAGTATTCAAGCAAAAAACAGAAGGCCTGGAGTAGTGGAGTCTGTGGAATATTCTGACCGAGGAGATTCTGACATGGATGAAGCAACTTATTCCAGCAGTCAGGAGCAACAGCCAGCTAAAAAGGCATAGTGTGTTTTGTATGAATATTTCCCATCGGTATAATAGAGGTAGTGAAATAGCTAACTGTGGGTGTGAATAAAGTTGAAAGGATGTGGAGGAAGAACAGCCTAGCCTGCAGCTTATCCTTGTAATGGCAAATGCTAATTGCTAATTTCTAATAGTTTGGTGATTTTGTTCAAAATAAATGGAGAAAATCACTCCTGTAACTTGAAACAACTTCTCAGCTTTCCGGTGTCATGAGATGGGCATGTCTTATTAAGGCAGATTCTGCTTTGGGATGAACATATAGTGCACTTGCTGATTCTGTAGAAAACCTCCTTTTGAGTCTGTGTTTGTCCAGTATGATCATAGTCTAGTGACCACCCCTAGAGGTAAGTTTATTCACCTGGCAGATAAATTAAGTTTTTCCTAGATGAAAGTAGTAGTGATGCATCTGGAATGGGTAGCAGCAGAACACATTGTCTTTTGGGATTGATCTAATCCATGCAAAACTGCTCTTGGCTAGTGAAGTTCAGCAGAGAGCCATGCTTTGAACAGAGAGAGCTTGCTGCTTCACCTTTCCAAAAGTGCACAATGGCAAGTAGTACAAATTAATTCCTGACTTGCAGTGATTCCTCCTTTCAGCTTGTGGAGGTTATTCAGTCAAGTTGTAGCAGCTCCTGTAAATTAATCCAACAGACCCTAGGCTGCTGTGATACTGAAGTACTATAGTTTCTATGTTCTGTGACCAACTCACCACTTTCAGAATAAAGGCTCAGCTGCTGAAGGCCAAGCATATTTCTGTGCTAAACCTGTTCAGTGGCAGCAATAGAGGAGTTAAAGCAATGAGCCTTATGAGTCTTACTATTTGGTACTTTGCCATGTGTACTCCTTTTGGCTGCACGTGACTCAAAAACACACGTTTTAGGGTCTTAACTGTAAACTTCTGTTCTAATGGCAAATCATTCTCTTTTTGTGTTTTTTGTTTGTTTTTTAAATAAAGGAATCTTCCTCAGCGAATACAGCACACAAAATGAATTCTAAAAAGGTTACTGCAACACTTCTTAAACCTGGAGATATCTTTGAGGTTGAACTAGCCAAAAAAGATAACGGCTTGGGAATAAGTGTCACGGTACTGTTTGACAAGGTTTTTAGATGTTTTCTCTTTTTCTCTACTCCCAGCAACCCGTTAAATTGCTAAATTATAAGGAAGCAAAATATTTTCTGGAGTCACTGTTAAGTATATAGTTTTACTGATGGGTGACTGATCTTACCAAAGCTGAAAAGTAATACTATTTTATATCCCTTTTCTTGTCATCTGCCCTTTAAGTAACTCTTGTTTGTTGTTTTATGGTGGAGCCCCAAAGTCCTAATAGAATCTTATCACAGATGCTGCTTTGTAAGTACAAAAAGCAAGATGGTCTTTGTCCCTTGCTACCTAATAATGTAGCAAATTTACAAGGGAGAGAAATAAGACCTTCCATGACTGGCATCACAGGCAGTGGAAGCAGTAGTGTTACTTAAGAGTATCTATGCATGTCCGTACACATATACCATATTCACTGTTCTCCCTCTGCTGGATAAAAGGCGGAAAGCAAAAAACTACTTAAATCCAAATAAGACCTGGCTGACACTGCTATCTTGCAATACAAGACAAAAATGTATTTTTAAGGGACTAATTGGGCTATAAAATTTTGAAGGTAGTTTATGTTTAGGGCCTGCCATACTGCAGAGCGGCACTTCAGGGAAGAAGAGAGTGATTTGTAACTGAGATGCACACTTTTTTCACTGCTCCTGTTCTTGTATTGAGTTCAGAAATACATTTTGATATTTTAATATTCAAATATTATCTCTGGTTGGTTGATTGCCGGACTACCTGGTAATTTGAAAAAGGAAAAGTTGCTTAAATCATAACAATAGAGAGCAGTTAGTGGCTGTGGTTCAAAACTGGTGGCTTTCACTGACTGTACGTAAAATTAAGTTGACCTTTTCCTAAATGTGGCCATATGGATAGGCATGTAGAGGGAGTCCCAATTCACAAGCCTAGCACTGTTTTCATCTATATGGCTAGTATTGTAAGAGAAGCAGAATGAAATTGTATTATTTTAACATCCTAGTCTATTCAAAGTCATATTGCTTTGTCAAGCTTATAACTTGAGACAGCTGGAGGAGCAAAGGTTCAGCAGGAGTTAGTTATTGAATAGCATGAAGCCTGCTCTATGCATGCATTGGCTTTGTAGAAAACATTAGAAGATGCCAACTGATGCAAATATTTTCCCTTTAAAGGATGACCAAGTGGTATCTTCATTGACCTTTCCTTTTTCAACCTCCATTCAGCCCCTTGCAGTGCTATCCCGTACAATGGTGAAAAAAGAGGTGTACAATTAGCATAGTGTTTTAAGTTTTCACATGTAGTACTGTGTGCTTTGGGCATGAACATTGATGCACTATTGGTCTCCCTGTTCCCTCCGCGTTTGTGGAGTAGCACTGATAGTGCAGCAGTCAGCCAAAATCATAGAATGGTTTGGGTTGGAATGGACCTTTAAAGATCATTTAGTCCAACCACCCCTGCAATGAGCAGAGGGAGCACCCCTCCAAAAACGATGCCATTTGAACTTGAGCCAATTTTTTCAGCTTAGACCTTCAAGCTTGTATGAACTGATGGAAAGCAGCACTCCTTAGTTTCCTTTTACATCAGAGAGGGTGTATTGGAGTAGAACACTGCATGGGTATGCATGTTCTGCTTTGGCATGCTGTGCTGCACACATCTCCAAGCTTTGATATCCATGCAAGCATGTAAAGTCCAGCATAATGCAGACATGTTTCTGCTGAAGTATGTTTATTTGTTTTGTGTGCATTTGCATTGTGAGGCGTCATGTTTTTACAGTCTTCCCACCCCAACTTCGTTTGTAATAAATTGCATGACTGCAAAAACATGCTTTGTGTAATGTTTTGGTTTTGATAGTTTGGCTGTTCTTTTTACATGCCAGTAGCCCAAGTGCTTCCTGAGTACAGTTTTCCTTGTATAACACTGTGTTTAGTATTCTAACTGCAAAAAGACTAACAAATCCTATTTTTGCTTTCCATTTAGGGTGGTGTAAATACTAGCATAAGGCATGGTGGTATTTATGTGAAAGCAATTATTCCTAAGGGAGCAGCTGAAGCAGATGGCAGAATAGAAAAAGGTAGTATTTCTATTCTTTCTGTTGGGATTCTTAATGTGAAAAAAGGGCAGATAATTGTCTGTGGTGGACTTGATAATACACTGTGGCCTAGAAGCTAGGAACTCTGTTTGCCTCCTTTCATTGTACCTTTTTCACTGGGAAGAAGAGCTGTTTTTCCAAGCTAGTGCATTGGCAGTTGTCATTTTAAATATTCTCTTGATAGTTATTGTGCAGGTGAAGATTTTTAAAAAAGTGTGGAACAACTGTAGAACCAACAGAAAACTGCTGAGACTGTGGAGGGGGAAAAATAGGAGATAGGTTGCAGGACTCTTCCCCGGCCCCTAATGCAGTCTGTGTTAATGGAGAATACTTCTCTGTTCCAGCCATGGAGAGAGCGAGCTTTGTATTATTTGTGGCCGTCTTGCTTGGCATGCTGGGCAACTCAATACAGAAAATCGTTGTAATTGTTACGGCTTTTCTTGTCTGTAAGCCAGGCCACATTCTTTACTGAAGTGAGAATTCCCACTGTAGACTGATTTGTTTTTAATAAAGAGTCTGAGCTTTGCGGCAGGCTATCATTCTGATGGTTCATGCTAGCTTTGACGTGGGGTTATCCCATAGAATCATAGAATCATTTAGGTTGGAAAAGACCTTTAAGATGAGTCCATCTGTATACTTTAGTTGCAAAGTTCTCCTCTTGACTCAGAGTGTGGAGGGGAGGGAGAATGTACTTCAATAACTCTCCTCGTTAGGTGAGACTTGAAAGTTTCTGTGCATCATACACGTTTTATAGATGTTGTGCCTACTTTTTCTTAAATTATTAATCATTTGTAGGTGACCGTGTGCTCTCTGTCAATGGGATTAGTTTGGAAGGTGCTACCCATAAGCAAGCTGTTGAAACGCTGAGAAACACTGGGCAGGTAAGCGGCTGGTTCTACTCCTATCTGTAGTACCAGATCTTCGTGAGTGAAAAGAGGTAAAGGAACACGAAGACTGGAATTCTCCCCAGTGTCCTGATTGCTTTAGGTGTGCTTTTTTTAGACTCCTTGGCTTCCTGGGCCTCAAGTATCACTGCCCCCCCAGTGAAATTCTGTCTTCGTGTGTGGGTGAGAGGTCTGCATGGAATTGGTTTCTCCTTGTCCCTGGGCTTCATAGGAAGAAAGCCCAGGTGCGTGGGTTAGAAAGCAGCTGTAGCAGCATGCTGCAGATGGGTCCTGAATCTGAACCACTGAGGAGACAAGGGTCTCCATATATGTAGCTGTGTTTGCATGCTGTGTCAGAGCTTTACTTGCGTCTTGGCCTTTTTGGATAGTGCTTGATTCTGTCAATGATATCTTCTTGTTTAATAGTCCTATTTATGGCGGCTGCTTCATATGTAGAAGTACTTCCACGCCTGAAAATAGCCGGTGAATGTACACATTCAGAGCTGCTAAGGACTACTATTTGTGTTCACTTTCTAAATTGCTTTTAACTCATCCCTGTACACATGTGAAAATGACACTGTCTTTCACATTTCTTAATCCCCTCCCAGCCTTACTGGAAGAAAACCCTTTCTTACTCTGCGTTGGCAGATATCTTGCAAGTCCATTAGTGTGTTTTGGAGTTTGTCACTCACAGTCCTTAAAATGAGGAACAAAGGGAGAATGTATGGGGAGGGAGATGTCTATAAAGTTTGCTGCTGAAAAACTTAGGACCCTGACAAGTTAGAAATGTACTCTAGACTGTCCTATTTTCATGACCGTTGCCAGTTAACTGGAGAATGTTTCATGTCTTTAGGTGGTGCATCTGCTGTTGGAAAAAGGTCAGCTTTCAGTGGCCAAGGTTCATGCTCCAATAACACCACAATGCACGCCTCCAAATCAGGTGGGGCAATGTGAGCCACAGGAGAAACCAGCGACAAAAACTACAAATGCCAAAGATTACAGCTTTGTCACTGCAGGTCAGGTCACATAGGAAAAGTGTCTGAACTTTCAAATCATCCTTTAGTTTTTACAATATTTTTCTTGAAATCTTCTGTAGAATAGAAAGACAGGAGAAAGAGCTGGTAGGAAACTATACTGAGACACTGCACATAATGCAGTCTCTTCCTTTTTGTGCTGCTGCATTTGTTTTTAAGATTTCCTTTCACATCTTCGTAACTTTGTTTAGTTACTATTAACTGTTTGCTCTCTCACTGTTCCTTGTTGTTTCCCAATTTCACCAGCCTTGCAGGCCAGGGCTATAGCAAGGTGGAGTAAAAGGGGTGCTGCTATCTCTGGTGCTGCTAGGAAGCACCAAGGGGAGGTTAAGATGCTCATATAAAAATGAGAGTTTCTGTAGGTCCTGCTGTTCCTGTCTTGGTGAGAGAAGACATCAAGAGCTGGATGAAGAGAGAAGGAGGATTTGTGTAGCTGACTAGAAGTTGTCCATATTCCAGCTTCTCTTGCTGGAGGCCTCTGAAAGTGGAGGGAAGCTTACCCAGATGGGGAAAATACTGCAGATACCTTTTGGTCTTCCTGCATGGGATTTATCCTGTCTGCCAGGAACTCCAGTCGCTGTTCTCACTAATCAGTGGCCAGAAAGGTTGTGTCACTGTGTGCTTTAACAGACTCCTTAATGGACTTCCTGGGGAACAGTGTTTTGGAGACACCTTGACTTTCTGTATAATGTGGATGTTGTCAGGGCAAGCCAGCAGACTGAGAAGTCATGATTGGTTTTTTGTCCTCTTTAACTTGGAGGCATCTTTTAGATAATGCTTGTGTGTAAAGTGGAAGAACCTTGTGAGGGGGAGAGCATGCATTGCCATGTCGGGAGTAAGAGCACCAGACACTTTTTTCATGGCCAGCATACTGCAGGAAATGATAAGTTAATGTTTCTTTTGCAGAGAACACATTTGAGGTAAAGCTGTTGAAGAATAGCTCAGGCCTTGGGTTCAGTTTCTGCCGTGAAGATAACCTTACCCCAGAGCAACTGGGCTCAACTATTGTGAGGGTGAAAAAGCTCTTCCCTGGGCAGCCTGCTGCAGAAAGTGGGCAGATAGAAATTGGGGACGTCATTCTGAAAGTGAATGGGGCATCGCTAAAGGGTTTATCCCAACAGGTTTGTATCTTAGTAGTGAAACTCATGCTGTGGTTGTCCTGCAAGTCTTGGGGACCTGTATCTAATAATGAATTCCTATGATCATAGGAAGTCATCTCTGCTCTGAGGGGAACATCTCCAGAAGTCTCTCTTCTACTTTGTCGGCCACCATCTGGTATACTACCAGACATCGATCCTTCTTTGTTGGTAAGGTGTATGGCATATGATTGTTTTTTAGTTGCTATTTGAAGGTTCATTTGTTCGATCTGGTAGGTGGGTTAGTTAAACGCAAGATGCAGATGGAAAGATGGGCAGGGTGCTCACAGAAACGTGGTTCTTACAGAACTGGAGTTTGATGAATTAAATGTCCTTACTCTCTGTAGACCCCCATCCATTCACCCCAACAAGTATTTCCAGATGTCAGCAGAGAAGTTTCTGGTCCATCAAATGGAGAACAAGGTGACAGCTCAGATGAAAATGAAACTACTGATCTGAGCAACAAAAGGCTAAAATCTCCCTCTAGAAGAGACAGCTACAGTGACAGCAGCAGGAGTGGTGATGAGGAGGTGATAGATTCACCAGCACAGGTGGGCCTTGGCTGGAATCCTGCACTATACCAAACTTCAGATGAAGCTGTGACACAGGCACATAGTCAGTATGAGGCACACAGTGGTCAGGAGGAAGCTGTTTGCACCGTCTTATATTCTGATCAAGAGGCTCCTAGCAAGTCGGAACTTGAGGACAGGTATGCTTTTTATAATGATTCTTGTAGTATGCAGAAGGTGTTTACAAAAATAGTTTATTGGACCTATTTATAGAAATGGTTTTTTTGTTTCACTTTTCAGATCTGCGTAAAGTCAATATTGGCCCATATATTCATTTATGGGCGACAGCCATGTTGTACAAGCTGATCCTTGTTTTTTGTTTGTTTACCTGTAGTAATCTGCCATTGGATTTGCCGTTGATCCCAACCTGTAGAACTGTTCCTGAAGTTACCACATCCATTTTAATAAATGACTGTTATGCTACTCCTGCTTTTGAGCTGACTCCACCCTTGAGAGGAATGGATTCATTACTCAGCCAGTTGGAAAAAAATGCTGAAGAATATGAGCCAGTAATTTACTATTTCTGTCTTTCAGAAGCATAAATGTACCTAGTGCTGTGGCCAATTGGAAGTTGGTTTAGCCATGGTATTGGGAATGACTGGATAGATGTTAGGCACGTGAATTTACAAATAGGATAGTTATACATTATATACTTGCACTAACCTAGGCATGTGCCTTATAAATGGCACACATACATGTGCCGTTTGTAACCAGTGAACTGCAGCTGCTCATAGAAATGTCTGCAGGCATTTTCTGTCTGGGCTCTTGAGTAGTTGATGTATTTCCCTCTGCGAATGTGGAGGCATCCATGTGTACTTAGGTAGACGTGTATACATCTATTTTGTATGTCATTTCAGCCTGCAAAACTTGGCATTAAATATTGACCTACCTCTAAACTGTGTACTCAAGACAAAGCTTAAATGGCAAATGTCTTGCTTCTGCCCTGTTATTTTTCTGTGTGGTTGTTCAGAGGATAAATTGGGGCAACAGGCACATTAGGTGACCCTGTTCTTTGCTGCATTTATATCTATGAATCCCAAAGACTTTCTGCTCTGCTGCAAAATGCAGCATATTTTTAAGATTCTTCTGAGGCAGCTTCTTGCTATCCCAGAAATGTGTATCAGAAGGGACTTCTGCTTCCCTATCCTCACATAATCTATTCACAGATTGAAAAAAAAATGAAAATTGAGCCTTGATATGCCCCAATTGTGAAGGTCTTTCAGGTTACCAAGCTATTCTAGCCCATACTCTGTTTTGAGAAGAAACAAACTGTCCTTTTCTTAGTCCCTTCTTCAGAAGTTTTTCTCAAACCTTCCTGGTGCTCTGTGAGTTTCTGTGCAAATGAGACAGATCTGTATCTTTCAAATCAAAATTCATGCAAATTAAAATAGGCAAAATATATCCATGTGTTCAGTTCTGAGATAAGCTATGGTATTGCATCTCATTGTAGGAAAATACATTCACCTACTTTCTTCAGTTGAGTAGTTCCTGATGTGTTGTCTTATTTAAAAAATACAGAGCCATTTTTATATATGGCAGCTAGTTGAGGGTAAAATAAGGTGTCAGTTTTGGCATGTGCCTTCACAGTTTTGTTTAGATCAAAGGCCTTTTGGCCCAAGGCTAGCTCCATGCAAAACAGTAGTCTATCTGAATTCATTAGAGGTGCTTACTTGAAGCAGCTAAGCTGAGCCTGCTGACACATGTCTTGGTACTGTCCAGGCTTGTTTCCACTTAAACCAATAAGTAAATCAGTTGTCTATTTCTGTCTTAAATTCAGTAAAGTGTTCAAATTGCTTCTGTTTTGTCTGTGGTGTAAAGTGCTATTTTCTTCCCCTAGGAAGCAGAGCTCCGAGTCACTATGACAAAGTCAGAAAAGGGTAGTCTTGGTTTTACAGTGACGAAAGGTAATGATAATGTTGGCTGCTACATTCATGACATTGTTCAAGATCCTGCCAAAAGTGATGGGAGACTACGACCTGGAGACCGACTGATAAAAGTGAGAGAATCAGTGTTGTCAGATAGAAAGATTGCATGAAAAGGGCAACTTTTGAGTAAAAAAAAAACAAAAAAAAAAAACAAAAAAAAACCCACCGAACTCTGTGGGCCAAAGTAAATGTGGTTAAGGAACAAAGGCATGCGCCTTCAGAGAGGCATAATTTGATAGTACTTAGACAAAAGAAATACAAGTATGAAAACATGTGAGAAGATTGGTGAAGGGAGTTTTGGTACATCTCGCAGCTAGGCATGTGTGCAACCACTATTCATGATTGCAAAAACCGGTTTAAAGAGAAAAGCATTTATTGATTAAATAAGATGGTCTCTCAAGTATGTGGAGAAGCTGTTCGTCGAATACATCTATGGCTAGCGTATTGTTAGGAAATGAATTTTAAGAGATTTGCTGTAGAAGAGTGTACAGGTACATATCTTGTGGTCCAGATGTTCATCATAGAATCATAAAATAGTTTGGGTTGGAAGGGACCTTTAAAGGTCATCTAGCCCAGCCCCCCTGCAATGAGCAGGGACATCTTCAGCTAGATCAGGTTGCTCAGAATGCTTAAATGTTTCCAGGGATGGGGCATCTACCACCTCTCTGGGCAACCTGTTCCAGCGTTTCACCGCCCTCATCAAAAAACTTCTTCCTTTTATATCTAGTCTGCATCTACTCTCTTTTAGTTTAAAACTGTTACTCCTTGTCCTGTTGCAACAGGGCCTACTAAGAAGTCTGTCCCCATCTTTCCCTGTTGGCCCCTTTTAAGTACTGGAAGGCCACTATAAGGTCTCCCTGGAGCCTTCTCTTCTCCAGGCTGAACAGCCCCAACTCTCTCAGCCTGTCTTCATAGGAGAGGTGCTCCCATCCCCCTGATCATTTTTGTGTCCCTCCTTGGAACCTGCTCCAACAGCTCCATGTCTTTCCTGTGCTGAGGGCCGCAGAGCTGGATGCAGTACTCCAGGTGGGGTCTCACGAGAGCAGAGGGGCAGAATCACCTCCCTCGACGCTTCTATTTATGCAGCCCAGGACACCATTGGCTTTCTGGGCTGTGAGCACACGTTGCTGGCTTGTGTCCAGCTTTTCATCCACCAGTACCCCCAAGTCATTCTCCTCAGGGCTGCTCTCAATCCCTTCATCCCCCAGCCTGTAGTAATACCGGGGGTTGCCCCGACCCATGTGCAGGACCTTGCTATTAGTTTCTAATCAACTGAAAACTTGCATTTAGGCTTAAGGAGCGTGAGCAGTAGTGACAAAGTGCATAACAAGGAGTAATTGCTAAATCAGGATACTGAAGCACTGCTGAATATTATTAAACCTTAAAGTTAGGCAAATACAAGTCAAATTGGGTTAGTTTGTGAGTCAGACTTTCAGGTGTTGGCCTGTGCAGTTATAGCATTCCAATTTTTAAATAGGAACAGTAAAATAATATACCTCTTCAGATTGTTTAATATTTTGTCATTTGGACTGTAAACTTGTTTCTTCACTTGCCAAAGTTTAGTTACATTTATGTATTCTGTCTCCTTGGGTAAGTATGATGAACTGCAACTGTTGTCGATAAAGCATCTGTTGTTTTGTCCTTTAATGTCAAATATCAACAATAGAAACAGTAATAAATGTTTCAGCAGTAATACTAACTGTTTCACTTGGAACCTAACAAGGATATATCTGTTGCTTTTATTTTTGCAGGTTAATGACATTGATGTCACTAACATGAGTCATACCGATGCAGTAAACTTTCTCCGTGCTGCCCCAAAGACTGTCAGATTAGTGCTAGGGCGTGTTTTGGAGTTACCTAAGATGCCAGTGTTGCCTCATTTACTACCTGATATTACACTAACATGCCATAAGGAGGAGCTAGGTAAGACAGCAGTATACTGCTTTTTGCTATAAAGCAAAATTTTCCCCTTCAGTTAAAAAGAAAGAACTTGATTTTTTTTTTCTTTTTCCCTGCAAAGGTTTGTTGTTATCAGGAGGTCATGACAGTCTTTACCAGGTTGTGTATATTAGTGACATTCTCCCCAAATCGGTTGCTGCCAGAGAGGAGAGTCTCCACGCGCTAGATATTATCCATTACATTAATGGAGTAAGCACACAGGGGATGACTCTGAAAGAAGCCAAAAGACTGCTGGAAACATACCTTCCAAAAGTGGTGCTTAAAGCAACCAGGTATGTTTTGGAAGCAAATTCTTCCCTGTACTTTTTGTTTTTCTCATGTACTTTTTGTTTTTCTCTGAGTGTAAAACATATTCCTGATATGACAACTAATTCACCACAGTGGTGCTAGGTGGCATGTTATTGAGGACTAATGCCACAAAAAGGATCTGTATATCCACAGTTTTTATGCTTCAGGGAAGCAGAAAGGTACTTAGTACTTGCTGTGCTTTGCTTCTTGGGAAGACAAGGCTGTGTCCAGCTATGAAGTGCAAGTGTTCAAAATGCCATTTTCAAAATATGACACAGGTTATTTAAATACAATTACTCCTTTTTCTTAAAACTGGTTCTATAATCATAAAAAGGAGATAAAATGTTGTTTCATGCTTAAATAGTTCTACTGTCACATGGATGTCCCAGCACACTGGTGAATGTCAAAACCCTATGGCACAGATCCTAGTGTGATGCTGTATTTTCAGTGATCCCTGCTGCTTCTTTTATGGCAGTTTTTTAGCAGTCTAAAAAACTCACCAGATCAGTCTGTTCTGATATTTTCCTGGGACTGAAACATTTATTTCATTTTTGAAGTCTTCCAGCCATAGTTTTACTGGTAGTACATATTTACATCAATATCTGATGATTACCATGATTTATTTATTTTTTAATAAAAATTTCTGTAAACATTTCTTTTCATAGAGATGGTCATGCAGTGCTTCCGAAATCCAAAAGCCCTGATAGCTCAAATCCATGGCCAATGAAAGCTAATGGTAAGATTTGCTTACTTGTTGCAAGTGAAATGCACATCTATAAAAATGAAGGAACTGATATGGCCCTTAAGATACCATCCTTGTGCAGTGGCTACACTAGAACTCCACTTACTGAGATCAGCTCCAGCAGATGTTTGCTGGATCTTTCTTTTAAAAGCTCCACGAAAAGAGATTGAACAATAGTCTCTTTGTGATTCCATTTCTCTTGTAGTTTAGACATTCTCTCTAATATCAAGCCTAAGTCTTTCAAGGAGTTAAAAAAACCACAACAAAACAGTCAATTTATTATTATCATCATAATTGTTGTTGATGTTAAATGATGATGATGATAATAATAATGTTGTTTCCTCTGACCAGGCATAAAAATACTGATTTGATACATTTCAAAGGGCTTCAGGTGTCACATTGGTCATCTTTTTTCCAAAACCAAAGGAGCCCAAATTGATTTTATTCCTCCCCTCCAGTTTGTTGACATCTTGCTGTTTTCCTTGTCAAGCGTGGTACTTCTGGTCACACACACGGCATTGGGTGAGGCTCACCAGTGCCAAGCAGACAGGGAGAATTATTTTGAGGGTTGTGTAGACAGCATTCCTGTTAATACATCCTGAATGAGATTAACTTACTTTTGCTAAATAGTTCTTTGTTCAGTCACTTAGACTCAGGATCCTTTATCACCTACATTTCCTTCTGTGCGGAACAGCTGCTCATGCAGTTCCTTACCATCTTCGGCATTTGTTTCTTCTTTGAAATGTGGCACTTTGCATTTGTCTTGATTTGTCATCGTCTTGTTTTTCATGCTTCCTTTAGCGTATCTAGATAACTTTGAGTATTGATCTTGCCTTATGAAATTATTGCAACTCTTACAGTTTAGTGTTGCTCACATATTTTCCAGATGTGCTACACGTTTTGTTTCAAAGAACTTAGTCAAGATACTCATTAGGAATAAGCCCTGTAACCAAGTCTTGGAAGACCGTACTTAAAACTCCCTTGCTGTAGATAACTTGTCATGCATAGATTCACGACAAGACACAAGGTTACTCTTAGCCTTCCGTTATTTCATCTACAAGTTTCTTCATTTGTAAAAGTGTAATGTATATGAAAATCCAGAACTTCACTAGTAGCTAGTTATATAGCATCCACTGGTTCCACTTTGTCTTATTTATTATACTAGTAATGGTGTGCCTAGGATAGGCGGTCTCTGATATCATAGTATCACTCTTTTCTTTACCAAGAAGGGAAACAAGGACCCAGATAGCAGATGATGTTTAAGAAAAAAAAGTTATTGACAGGTGATTGTGGGGTTGTATTTTGTACATTTCAAGGGAAAGGGAACTGTGCCCTATTTCCCCAAAGTGTGTATCTCTACTGTATGTTGTTAAGCTATTTATCAACATTTCTCTTTGCTTAGAGTTGGTTCTGATCCCATTGAATGTAACATTCAAAAAGCCATCATAAAGTATAGTCCATCAGACATAAGTTTGGCAATGCCCAGTAACCAGGCAGGCAGAAATGTTATTCATTTCATAACATAATATTATATACCTTGTTTCTTTTATAAAAATAATTGATGGGGGCTAATTTAATTTCTGTGAAAAAAAATTGCTGTGAAGTTGTTGTTTTGTCCCATTTTTGTTCAGGCTGTTCCTGTGGTGATCCCTGTGATAAAACGGAAGAGATAGCTGATGCTTACGGGCCCAAGGTAAGTATTTCTCAGTTGTGCCTATTATCATTAACCAGAGAAAAGGATCTACTTTGCACATGTTTTTTAAATTAATTAATTAAACAATCCATTAATGAAGGTATGCAAACCCACTGTTGTCAGCTGATGTGAATAAGCAGTGATCATTATAAATATGCAAGCTTTTTTAATTGATCTTTTCTTTCTCTGGGACTGTTTTATCGAAAGACAAATGGTCTTATGAGAAGGATGCAAGGCTATGATCCAGAAAACTCCATTCTGTTCACAGTTTCTGCAGAAGCTTGCTTGCATGTTAGATTTACTAGATAGTTTTCTTTCTTTTCCCCAGCTTTGTTTTTTTTGAGAAATGGTGTGTTGTAGGATCAAAAGTATTGAAGCCTGCATATGTTTTATAGAGGTTATAATAATGTTAAATACTACTATGTGTTCTCTTGTAGCAGTTGCTTCTTCATCATGATGAGTTTCTTCTTAGTTACTTTAAATTTTTTTTTATTTGCTCTTTTCTTGTGAAACTTCTAACACACGTAAAAGCTGCCCACCCATCACCCAGCTATCTCAGATGAGAATATGATATGAATAGGGTTTTTTGTTTGTTGCTGAGTAGTGAACTTTTTAAGGGTTGCTTGCTGCTTCAGCAAACTGCCAGACTCTTTACAAGTTTAATTTGTATGGTTCTTCACTTTCTTAGATAAATGGCAGTGGCACCCTAGGACCTTCTCAGGCAAATATAGAAAACAATATCCATCACACAAAAGGGCCAATGAATCTCTCAGGATCTGGAGATGCACCTTCGCTCGGCTTTACCAATCAGATGTCAGATTTTTCTAAACACAGTGACAAATCAGGTAAGAGGAGGTGAGGTGGGGGACAGTATTATTCAGTCTTTAGTGCACAAGTACAAGAGAATCAAGGTATTGTTGAATAGGCTGAAATTAGGCAATGTTAGACTGGCAGTCAATTTTAGAAGATCATCTCCAAGTCGTGTGCTCTGCTTTAGAGGAATTAGTTGATGTTGGAAGATGATTTATGGAAATTGGATTCTGTGTTGGAGAGAAATGAAGGAAAGCCATGATAACAGCTAGAAATAATGCCACGGTGTCTGCCCCCCCCCCCCCCCCCCAAACCATAGTATATTGGGAAAACTTCTCATATTATACTATTTCTCTTTAGAAACAGAGGGTCCAGATGATGAGTATTATGATGAGGATGATCACAATGAAGTTGTACAGTACCTGTTGGATGTCGTAGATGAAGAAGCCCAGAACCTCTTAAATCGTAATAATACAACTTCAGAGGCTCAGAGTCTTTTACATCTGAAGAAGGCTGCATCAGAAGATCACCTGCCAGGTAACATGACCCATTAAAAAAACGTATCATTAACAGCAAAATGCTTTTTGAAACAAAGTGTCAAGTAAGCAATTGATTTGGCAAGAGGGAGAATTGACATTGAATTGATGTGTGAACTGAAAGTTTCCCAAGTAGAACACAGACAAATGGCTGCTGATTCCAGTGAACTTCAGATGCAATTTAATGAGTTGAGTTCTGGTTTGATAAATCTGAATTTTGCTTTAAGTAGTCTGGGAAAATGAATCCCATTCTGGAATTGTCTCTTAAGTGAGAATTCATGTTGTTTAGGTACGTGGTTCTGCAGCTATGGTCATGTTGAAATGCTGAAGCTTTTCAATATTTCATTGATTGCGGATTGCACAACTTGAAAACATGTTGAGATCTGTCAAAACCGAACAATTTGCCAATCTGATTTGTCTCTTTTAGGAAAAATGTTTTTTTCAGTATCTGTCTATACATCTTTATTTTCCTTAATTCCATCTCCTCAGCTCCAGTTGTTGATAACTGAAATTTAGCATGGAGTATGATTTGTAGTTCCTTTATGGTCTTACACTATGTGTGTATGCTCCAAAAGTTCAAGCAAGATGCTTGCTACTCCTGTAGAGGTTCCTTTTAGAACTCAAGATATACCTTCCAAAATTCTAGCTCTTTTGCTGCTCTTCAAGTTCATTGGATTATTGTCAATGGTCATTACATTAGAAATCAGGGAACACTGAGGTTCTGGCTGCATCAGGACCTCAGGTGAGGAATATCATTGGAGCTCTACTACTACCAATTTCTTGTGGCTAGGATCTAGCCTTTGCAGCTGAAGATGAATTGACTCCATAAGTTAGGGCATCTGGGAACTACTGTAGCAGACAGATACAAGTCAGATTTTATCCAGCACATCTTAATTAGGTCTTGTTAATACAAAGAGCATGTAGGATCCTGGTTTAGACCAACTGCTCGTCTAAATGTGACTGAGTTGCAGAAACGCTATTAACATGGGAATCTGCTAACTCACTAGCAGCTAACCTGTACAGCCATTATGCTGTGGCACAGATAGATTCTGTTAGCTACGCAAACAACCTCACATGTAATGACAGCTGTTCCAGTTAAAGAAGCCTAAAGTCTGATTATCCTATACAGTAAGACCTCTTTTCTAACCAATTGGTAGCAAAAAAACTTAAAAGATCTTTCTTCATTATTCTGGCACCTGTATTCCCTGTGTAGTGCCAGACAGGTGTAACAGGATTCACATCTGTGAGAAGGTTTATGCTATATCTCCTGATTTTCCTGTTCTAGTAGAGATGAATGGGAAGCTGACAGAAGATAAGTCTGAAGACACAGACTGTGATGGGTCATCTTTACCTGAAGATTTTTCAGAGGTGGGATGGCAAGAAGCTGGCAGACATTTGTCTACTGATACTGCTTTCTCAGATGCTCTTTCAATTTATTATTTTCCTTATTGGCATAGAACTTGTGGAAATATCCTTACATGTCTTTTAAATGAAAACATCTTTGTCAGTAGTATCTGTGTAAATGGCATAAAAACATTTATTTTTTAAATAGTGTATGATTATTCTATCATAAATTAACTATGTAAGAGATCAAAGCATAAAGTTATTTTACACTGTTTCTCTTATATAGCTCAACAACATTTTTTCAAAAAGGGCAATAATAAACCACCTTGTTAATATTATTTCAGGCATTTAATCTAAAAGATTTTTTTGATTCCTGCTCAAAGAAGGAAAGCAGTCACAATGAATGCTGTGTAGACTTTAACTGTCCAAACTGTAAATTTGAGATTTCTTTTCCTTCTACTTTTTGCTAGGATATGTTCATTAACTTGAATAACTTCTGTATGTGGTTCATCCTACATTATTGCATGTCCTGTTTTACATCACTAGTCACTAGATGCCCAGGTTTTGTCTTATATTTCAAATCAGCAGTACTCTGTCTATCCAGCATATCCTGCCTGTTGCAGCTTTCTGTCCAGTTAGTAGAGCTGAGTGTCAAATCAGGAATCTATCTCTGTGTCAGTGTGCTCTAGGAGATCCATAAATAAAATTCTGAGTATGGCAGTGGAAACTTGGAAGCTGGCCTTACAATTAGTGGGTTTGTAGAGTTTTTCTTGAAAGGAGGATCAAAATGACTTCTCTGCTGAGTCTTAATCATCTGTTGAGGAAGGCGTGTATAGAGGTACCTGTCATTTAGAGGTAAAGCCCTGTTCTGTTGTATATAGGAATGGTAGCTTGGCAGGAGGCAGAAGTTTTCACTATCAAACTTACCTCATAAAGTGTTTTTAAATATTAGAAACAAAAAAAAGTCAACTGAAGAAAATATAGATGGCTATACTGCTGCCGTGACTCAGGAATGTTTTTAAGATAGCTTTTTGGCCTTGCTACAGTGTACAGCCTCTCAAGTGCTCAGCATTCTTGTCCTCTGTTATTTTGGGTTAATGAGATGTCTAAAAGAGGAAAGTCTTTCATTATGTGCTGCGTTGAACTTAGTGCCCTTCAGAAATAGTCCATGTAGCTGTTAATTGTTTAAAATTTACAGTGGGCAAGTGTATAACTATGTCTTTTAATATGTTTTGAAATATTTCTTCCACTAGCCAACACGTGTAAATGGTTGTGAAGACTATTGTGAAGTAAAAGCTATGCCAGAAAGGTAGGATTTCTTTTCTAGTGTTGCTTGAAAGCAAACCTATGAAATATGAAACTCTGAAGAGGGATATGTTATAATGAGGAAGAGGAGGCAAAAAACCCAAACAAACAAGCAAAAAACCACCCCAAAACAAACCCAGTAAAATATCTGTGCAATGTCTGTTGAATTGCACTCTGTCTATCGTTGTTATTTAAAAGGTTATAATTTGTCTGAAAACTACTCAGCGTTATGTTGCTTACTATGCCCGGTTTTGTTTATTCCTTTGATAGGTGGTTATAACAAGTAACTGGTCTGTGTTCAAATGGCTCCAGATAACTTAATTGGCATTGTACTTACGATTTGGTACTTGCACGTGAAGAAAACATTCAAACAATGCTATCTTCAGTTTGAATCTTTATAAGCTTCATTAATGTTAATTTTTCTGGTTTTAGAGCACAGAAACAAAACATTATAGTTCCACTCGTCCATCTGTTCCCATTTGGGTGCTTGGGCCTTTTTTTTTTTTTTTTTTTTTTTTACATGGAAAACTAAGGATATGCCTGGCCAAGTTACTAGCTGTTATTTTGAGCTACCTTGAATCTTGGAAATTCCCAAGATCATTTCTCCGCATTAAATAATTTTAGTCCTTAGTCTAAGTGAAGCTTCAGTCAAAGTGTATATACTTATTTTTATGTTTTGATTAAGTTTCTGGGAAATTTTGGGTTGAGACTTTGCACAAGCAGTGACAGTGTGACCTCAAATACTTAATATGTTTCTCGCCATCTTAAATCTAGAAAACTTGCATTTGAACATAGATATTCTCGTGTATAGGTAGTGAGTTATGTGAACGGTACAAATCTGCTACTGGATGTTATTTGACTGCTTAGCCTTTGAAAAGTAATTGCAGTGATAGTTATTACCAGATTCATGTCTTCCTGGCTTTTTTTCCACTGTTACCTTTTTCAGATCCCCACTGGGGATTTAACAAAACTGAAAAACAGTGGTTTTTTGAGATTACTGGTATGGATCCAGTCCAGAAATACATGTAGCTATAAATTACTTTCTGGCAATTTTTTATTAGATTGCAAATGTGTTGGTCATTTCTAGGTGTTCTTTCTTACTTCCATACCTTGTCCTCTTATAGATCTCCTCCACAACCTCCTATGAGCCAAGTAGATGAAGATGAAATCACCTGGGGAAGTGATGAATTGCCAATTGAATCAATCAGCCAGGAATGTGTAAATAAAGGCAAGAATTTTAACAAATAATCAGTGGAAAACTGAGGTTCACATTAAATAGACAAAATGCCAGAAGCGAATTTTAAAATGCGTAAGAGTTAATAAGAACAAGTATTGGCAATATTGGGCCTGTAGTTGTAGTAGAGTTGAATCTTGACTCTCCTTCTTCCACTGCTGCTTGATGTGGCAGAGTGGAACACTACTCAATTTGATGTGTTTGGCAGAATCTGGTCTTTACTTTCTGAGATAGCATTAGAAATGTCGGTTCCTGAAATTCATATACAGCAGCCTTTTTTCTGCATTCATTAAAAGAAAAAGGATAATCTATGTTAACCTTTAGACTAAGTCAGTAGATTTAGGACATTTTTAATTGCAATACCAGAGAGACTCGTGGTTTATTAATTTTGTTGTGTTTCAGAGAAACACTGAAGGCCTGATAGAAAGCAAGCTTTATTGGAATAAACGGATGCGTTTAACACATCTTTACTATTACCACTTGAAAGACATGTTGAGTATAAGTGCTAAAAACAAAGTCACAATCTGTGATGTTTAAGTGGAGAGTTCTGAATTCATTCCTGTGTGCATTCATCAATTTTGTAGATTATTGTGTGAAGAACTTACATTTAAAACGTATTTGAAGTTTGTTTCAATGTATTTATTGGAAGTTCACGAAAATACTTCCTTTTGTTACTGGATTCATCAAAGCTGATTTTGCTTCATACTGGTTTTGTTAGTTAATTTGGTTTTGCCTGTCATACTGAGAGGACATCTGTGTACTCTTTCTGGTGTATGGAGGCATTCTAGAGAAAACAGGTAGTACAGTGGTGAACAGCAATGAGGAGATCCAACATTGCACCCTAGTTTTAGTTTTTTGTTTATTTGTTTTATATCAATCAGTCTTGTTCTTTTGCTAGATTTCCCTTTAGTGACAAATCAAGAAATTTCTGCACTCCCTACTGTGAACGTGCTCCCTGGAGGCAAGTACTCAGGAGCCAAATTGAAGTCAGTGATCAGGATGTTGCGTGGATTGCTGGAACAGGGAGTCCCTTCTAAAGAGATTGAAGTGAGTATCTATTTGTCCTTTAAAGTCCTTTTTTCTAGTATGAAACAGTTAGAAATAGAATGGCTGGTTCATCACTGCCTTAAATGCCACAGTTCCCTAATTTGCAGCTCTAAAGGGATGAAACTAATTCTTTTACCAAAGACTTCTCTCCCTTCCCCCCACTAGCTAGCTCCTGAGAGATAAGATTAGTTTGAACCAGGAATTAAATTCAAAAGTGTGTTTACATCAATCTTACTTCTGGTAGATTACCAAGTGAATATAACATTAACAGGCATAAACAAAGGCTGCAAAATCTAGCTGCAGAATGTGAAAACAGCCTTTCCAAAATCTTAAGTCAACCATGTTACATGATCTCTTTTTTGGTAGAATGAGATAAAATATTTATTGGGTAATAGGTTTTTTGTTTTGTTTCGTTTTCTTAGCTATGTGAAATTTGATTCCTTTCTGTGATGGAATTATTTTACATCTCTGCATTAGGATGTATTTTTTAAATTATTCTGTCTGTGAAAGACTTGGTTACATAACTGCTCTTAACACTTGTTACCATTCTGCACTTTATAATGCAAGTGTAATTGCTTCTTTACAGAACCTTCAGGAGTTAAAACCTTTGGATCAGTGTTTGATTGGACAAGCAAAGGAGAACAGGAAAAAGAACAGATACAAAAACATACTTCCTTGTAAGTCCTAACTAATCTGAAGTTCACTGTTGATATTTTGTCACCACCTGTATGATCAGATGAATTGGATCAGAAGTGGGATGGTTTGATTCCCAATCCTAGTTCTGCTACTGAGTAGGGAAAAATATAAATCTGCCACTCATTTTCTACACATTTAAAGCAAGCATTTATAGAGTAGTTTAAGATGAGTGAACAATAGACTACTGTAATAGGTGTAGGGATGGATGTTCACAGATTCTTCATTTATTTCAGCAGACCCTATGTCTTAAATGAGATACACATATGGAGCCAGACAAGATTTTTTTCAGTTTTAGCCATGTGAAATTGAAAACTATACATGTATACTATTGTTAGTAAATTTCCTGCAACAAAATTCTGTTTGTTAGGTGGGAGATGTGTGGAGGAGAAGTGAGAACTGACAAAGGTTAGTTCTGAGTGAAGAATATTCAGCCTCAGTTTCAGAGGTGCTACAGTGCATATCCTGCCTGTCTGCTGATTTAGATTTCTCCTCTAGCCATCTTTTTCTGTATTCAAAGAGAAATACTGATTAGTATCCTAAAGCAAGTATTGTAGTGGTTTATTTTTTTTAATAAGATCTGGAAGCATCTGTGGACATAAGTAATATGTGAGTGTGTAAGGCTCACCATCTCTATTGTGTGATGGTCTAATTATGTGTATGCATAACATTAAGGTATTTTTTTTTGTGTGGGGATTGCAGATGATACCACTAGAGTACCTCTCGGGATTGAAGGTGGATACATCAATGCCAGCTTCATTCGCATGCCAGTGGGGAATGAGGAGTTTGTTTACATTGCATGTCAAGGACCTCTCCCTACTACTGTAGCAGATTTCTGGCAAATGGTTTGGGAGCAAAACTGTACTGTGATTGCCATGATGACTCAGGAGGTTGAAGGAGAAAAGATAAAATGCCAGCGTTACTGGCCAGATGTACTCAATAAAACCACCATAATAAATGATAGACTACGACTTGCTCTTGTAAGACTGCAGCAGCTGAAGGGCTTTATCATCAGAGTGCTGGAACTAGAAGAGATTCAGGTAAGTGAATCTAATTCTGCATGCTGCAAATTCTTTTCTGAGTGTTGGCATTTTTATCCTTGTATGTCTGGTTTGTCTGCTTTCAGTCACAATGTCTACATCAAGCAGTAACCTGCAGCTTCTCCTCTTTGCCCAGTGATCACTACTGGGCAATTCTTCTTCATTGCAACTTGTACTACTTTGTGACCTTTATACGAGAAGGCAGTTGGGCAAGGAGATGATTTCATTATGCTAATGAGACTAAATTTTGGCTCCCGAGGTGCCTTTGGCCACAGAAACATATATAGGGTTATGAAATTCACTAATAATTCAGTCCGGCTGGTTCATTCTTCTTCTATGTAATCAGCTCAGTCTGCACAGTGAACCTTACACTATTCAATTATTTGCTAGTTATTTTCAGTTTAGGTCATCGTTTCTCTTGTTTTATTGAATTACAGAACACATTCATTAGGCAAATCCCTCTCTTCTGAGACAGTTTCCTTTGGGAACTTACCTTTTGTCTTTTTATTCTTCCCTTGTGTTACATTTTGTTGTTATTGTTTTTAAACCTCAGACAGGTGAAGTACGGCACGTTTCCCATCTGAACTTCATCGCCTGGCCTGACCATGACACCCCTTCTCAACCAGATGACCTGCTTACTTTTATCTCCTACATGCGGCATGTCCACAAGTCGGGACCTATCATAACTCATTGCAGTGCAGGCATTGGACGATCGGGAACCCTTATTTGTATAGACGTTGTTTTAGGGTTAATCAGCAGAGACCTCGATGTGAGTACCCAAGAGGATGGGCTAAGCTGTGCTTTTGACTTGCAGGAAATGTGTTCCATTGAATCTACTAAATTGTTCAAAGAATATGCCATGCTTTTGAGAGTAGCATGCTGGCTGCGTCTTAATGTAACCTGAATCATAGTGTAAAACAGCAGTACCTGTGAAATGTTTCTTTGTTGATAATCAGCAGAGGAAGAGCTCTAAAATCTGCTGGTTCTTGGATTAGCTCCAGGAATCTTGTTAAGTGTCCTGTTTGTGACACCTCAGCAATCCCAACATTGTTAGGTGCCATTTGAGGCATTCTAGGGTATTTTGCAAGGACAGTAGAAGTGGTTTAAGGCCAGGTTGGATGAAGCTTTGGGCAACCTGGTCTAGTGGAGGGTATCCCTGCCCATGGCAGGGGGGTTGGAACTAGACGATCTTTGAGGTCCCTGCCAACCCAAACCATTCTATGATTCTGTGACATCTCCTACCATAGCAGACTTCTGACGTATGGCTTGGGAACAACAGTGTGTTGCCATGATGACTCTGGCTATTGAAGGAAAAGTTAAAATGCCTGCCTTATCTGGTTGGATGTACTCAGTGGAACTATTGTGTTAAATGGCATTAGGACTGAGAGTTGTGGCACTTGGTTGGTCAGAGATCCGTGAACTGTTAGAGGGCAGCTAGAAGCCAACCAGAGTATCTGTTTAGGCAACTGAATCAAAAACTGAGTCTACAAACTTCTCAGCTGGAGATGAGGGTATGTAAATTGACTTTTGCAGCACAACCAAGGATATGCTTTCTAGGGTGATCCACAGGAGGGTGCTAGCTTCCTTATGTTTATGTCCTTCAGTGGCCTGCTGTAGCTAATCTCTGAGAATTTGTAGAGAAGATGAGCTATGTCATGCTTAGCTCAGCAGGGTTTCTAAGCACCCACTAAATAAATGTCTAGAACTTTATAGACTTGGGGAAATAAAAAGCGTTTTGTTAGGTTGGACCAAGGGGCTCTATCTTCTGCATGCTCAGCTCCCAGTAAGAGTAAGCAAAAGAGCTTGTGCACAGGGAAGGAGAACAAGAGGAGGGTGTCTGATGTAGGAGGGCCACATCCATATTGCCCGGAGACAGCACGTGCTGGTTATCTACCAGACATGCATAGGCTGAATTGTTACTTGTTTCACTACTAAATGTTTAATGTACCTAGTTAGATTCCTTGGTTTGATGCTGGGAATGTTTCCTTTATATGCACGTATGTATTTTTTTGAATGTTTAACTTGCTGTTTGTTTTGTTAGTTTGACATCTCAGACCTGGTACGCACGATGCGTCTGCAGAGACATGGGATGGTTCAGACAGAGGTGAGTCTGGCTACCCCAGGTATACGCTAAAGGAAAGACGCTGGAATTCTAACTCTGTGTGCATCACAGAAAGTTTCCTGGCACAATGATTGTCTTTGTAGCTTCTAATACAGCGTTTTTGTTGTGAGAATTAAATCAGATGCATACCAGTGAGTAGCAGTAAATATTTAACAGTTATAAACGCATGCAATTTTTAACATGCTGTGCTGTTTTGATCTGTATTAAAAAAAGTTGGGAGTTTTCTTCTTCAAAAGCGTGTGTTATAGAGGAAATCAGCTGAGCTTTTTTTGCTAAAAATTGCATTATAAACTGAAGAGAAGGCCTAACTGTGCTGCTATTAGTCACTGGTCCTACCAGAGATGTCTTGAAATCTCCTTTGGGGAGATACTCAGCCAGAATGTGTTAGGAATAATCTAGATCTAGAGCTAATTAACTTTACCTTAGAGTTAGACATCACAAGGTCTCGTTAAAATCTGCACTTTTTCTTTGAATGTGAAGGAATTGTCAAATCATAGTTTAAAAAAAAACACCAAAAAACCTAAAACCAAACCACATTTTTTAATCAGCCCCACCTCACACCCCAAAACATGTATTAGCCCCCACACGTGTATCACTGAGATTAAGATAAGAAGTTGCACTGTATCTGAGTTCTGTATTAGTTGGCATTGATGCAAGACCTAGAAATTCACTTGCTGTCTTCATTTCTACTTATGTACTTACTCTGCTTGAGGTAGTTTTGGTGTGAAAGGAGGATAAATGTGCCATATAAAAATATATCTTTAGTGGCAGGGGAGTGCCTGTATTTGTTTTAAGTTGAGGTTGCATAGTTTTCCATTGTGGCTTTTTTGTTTGTTTTGTGGGGTTTCTTCATGTAATTGTAGAAATAATATTAAAATCAAGTGCTCTGCACCTGCGAAGTGCAGGTGAGCATGAATTGCTTAGGTGGTACAAGCATTTTTCACATTTCTGTGATTTCCTTTCCCTTGCAGGATCAGTATATTTTCTGCTATCAAGTTGTCCTTTATGTCCTGAATCATCTCCAACATGAAGAACAGCAGAGAGGCAAATGAAATACTAAGGCAGGAGTGCTTTTAAAATAAGGAAGCAAGGAGGTCTAGAGGCTCTCACATATTTTCTTTGTTCTGCCAATAGTTTTCCAGTCCCTTTCTTTGGCTGCTGTCAAATGTCTTTTCTATAAAGCCTCTCCATTGTTCCAAATAAGGTATATAGTTATAAGGAAAAGGGATAACTCATACAATACCACTAATGTCTTCAGCCCCGTGGACACATATGTGAGATTTTTTGTATAACAGTAAATAATATTTAATAAAGCTGCATTTTTTTGCAGCTTCCTTAATATGTGATAAAATACTGAAATAAAAATATTTTAATTTAAAAAAAAGTAAAGAAGAAGAAAAAAGTAATCTTATAATACTTCCTGCAGTTCTGCAGCTGTTTTGGGGTATTTGTTTCTTATGGGGTGGGGGAGTGGGAGGGATGAAGCAGTATTTTTATCAAGGCAAACTTTATTACAAAGACATTTTACTAGTCTCTTTTCAAGGCTTGTTTATGGCACAGATTTTTTTTCCCTTTTAGTACAGTTACAGTATTTTATAGAGGGTATCTTGAAATCAGCATTTAAGCTCTAAGAGGTGCCTGATAGCATAAGGATAGTAGTGAATGTTTACTTGTAAGTATCACAGTTAATAATGTTTACTTCATAGAGTTTCATGTATATATTTATATACTTTTACAAAAAAAGCTGAATTATCAGGTGTCTAAACTTATAACTGATTAGGCATCTCCACTCTGTAAATAAAAAATACACTTAAAGTACACTGATCAGTGGGTCTGGGTATTTTTGTGTGCTTGCGACTGATTTTTCTTGGCCTTACATGGCATCCTTCATTGTGGTTGCTTTGCTTAAAAAAAATTGCAACAAAAGGGCTGTACACGTTTTAAATTTTCAATGCTCTTCTGTTCTTCAGTGCCCATTTGAAAAAAAAAAAACAAAACCAAAAACACCAACTTGAAGAACTATGGGTTCCTTTCTGGAGAGTTTCCACACTGTGGTGAAAGGAAGAGGATATTTTCCCTCCCCCCTTGTTTTTCAGCATCCTTGGGCATTGAGACCCATATCACATTTTTTGGGTGTGTTTGCACTTTAATGTTCTTGCAGTGATCTGACAACAATGTAATCTACTCTGCTTAAAGCAGCCGGGTTTGAGGTGAGAGGCAGGATATCAGGTTCTAAGTAACTCAATGTTTTAGTGATATTGTAAACAGTGAAAACTGTTCTGAAAGGAAATCTTCATCTTCCCATACTTCAAAGTATGGGAACCTTAAATAATGAATAATTGCCATCAGCCAGCACTGGGTATCATTTGAGGGTTTGAGCAGTATTCCTGTCCCAGCACTCCTTACCAGAACTGAAGCTTGTGACTTGTGCTGTCAGGAAGGATATAAGAGTACTATTTTGACAGCATTCTGCATTGCAATGATGGAAGTAAGTTCAGAGGCCTGTGATTATCCTAGGTTTTTACTCTTCGAAATAGTAGCCCACAGTGTTCTGGTGTCCCAAAACTGAAACAGCACTATCTTGCTTGTTTAATGGTATTCTAGCTAGCAATAGGATGACTTAAAAAAGGAAAAGAGCTTTTTTCATTTGTCACAGCAATACTATGACTTTTATTCCCTCCAGCATACCAGCACAGTTGAAAAATTGTGCCTTTTTCAGAGCAGTGTAGTTCAAGGAAGGAAAATTAATTCTGTGTAGATAGAAGCAGAGGCAAATTGACTAGCCGTGTGGACAGTACACCTGTATGAAGGAGCTTTAAAGTGAAGACAGAAGATTTTCAGGACTACAGTTGTCAACAAGCAAAGTAAGTAAAGGCAGGTAGTTGATACACTGCTGCTACTGTTTTAACATAAATAGTGAATTCAGAGGATTTAGGTATGTCTGGGTTTTAGAAACAAAAAAATGGTTATGGTAACTAGACAGTATGGTTAAGGCAGTTGAATTCTTCCTTTAGATATTTTCAGATACGTGCCAAACAATTTAGAAACAGGAACTGATTTTTGCATAGTAGGCTTCATGAAGCCCACTTTGGTGTCAAGCAAACAATTTACATCAAATTACAACTTGTGGGAAACACACATCAGTACAAAGTTCCAGCAGTTGCTGCTTGTCCTCACAAGTATGAAGACCTATGGTATGGTATGTTATACCCAATTTCCTTTTAATGATGGGCACACAGAAAAGCAGAGGATAATTACCTAACCTCCCCACCCTCAGAAAAAGGAAACACCCTCCCCCCGACAGACTTTTCGGTTTCTCATGTGGTTACCCTTGGAAGGTGAGCACATGATTAGTAAATAAATAGACCTGTCTATTCACCCTGCTAATGTTATTGTATTGGACCCCAACCACAAAAGTCCAGCTGGGAAACCCAGCTATCCCTACTCACTTTTTAACTATTTTAACTCATTTTAAGAAACTGTGGATCTTGTGAAGCAAAGCATCCTTATCTGATCAGAAGAGGGTAAATGTGTCCCTTCTACATCTGCCTTCAATCTGTTTCATCCAGCTCTTTCCATCTGAAATCATCTTCCCAGTACCATCAGTATGTAGCTGAAAACAAGGTGATGCAGGAATAATATGGAGTTCTACACTGAAGTTTTCTTGGCCAAATTCCTGATCACCTTGACTTTATGATAAAACAGATGGGCCCAAATGGGAAGCATTTGGGTGTTCCTAAGAAGTCATGCACATATGGTGAAAGGTGGCATTGGCCTCGTTTGAGAAGTGATCTGAGTTTCTTTGGGTTTTTGTCTCAACCTTGAGGAATTGGATAGCTAATAAAGATGGAGTGCTCCCTGGTTTAATGCTTGTTGAGGACACTAGGAGGGAGTCTGTTTTCTGCTAAGCAGGTGGAACTTGTCATCTGCGACACTTGGCGTGGTCGGTTTGGTTGAAATACACCCCACAGCTCAAAACTTATTACAAGAAAATGGACATGCTTAAGCTTGGTTTCTATGGGGAGCCTGGTTGGAAATATGCAACTCTGCTCATAGTTTTCTCCACAGGATTAGGCTACCTAAATTCCTTGTGCTGCCTTCAAAGAAATGACAAGAAAAATGACTGACAAGCTAGTTCCTTGAATGGAAAAAATGCTGTGTACTTTCTTAGTATGCTGACTATATAATTTTCAGGGGGAAAAAAAACTTGTTCTTTTTTTTTCTCTTTTTATTTTAGAACTGTGATGTCTTGCTGAGTAAGCAATCAGGACATGCTTCAGCTGAAAGGGATTTTCCTTTTTATAGTTATCCGATTTTCAGTAGGAAGTTCACCAGACTAGGAAAAAAAGTGATATATAACCCATTACAGTTCTAATTAAAGAACGGTCCTTGTGTGTTAACCTAAGAAAGAAAGGATGCTTTTTTACTTCCAAGCAGAATTAGCTGACAGAAGCATATACGCTTTGCTACATAACATCCCTGTGCCATTGGTAGTTTATCGTAGGTTTGTTTTTCTTGCTGGTCTTTGCCTATGCAAGAGAAGGGCAACAGCCTACAAAGGAGGGATTCCAGTTGCTCCTTGGAGACTACTTTGAGGGCTCGTTACTGTTGCTCCTTGAATGCTTCTAAGCAGCCTCTTCCTTTACAACTTACGTACTTCTAAAACTAGCTATCTGGGGAAAATAAGTACTTAAGAATGATTAAAAAATTTGCTGTGTGTAGGGAATGCTTATCACATGTCCAGTGATAGGAGGATCCTGAAAGATGGTAGGAAAAGATTTGAGTATCTCCTTTAAGTAAATGGAAGCTGGCTTATAACCGGGATGTGGACCTGTATTTCTGTTAAACACTTGTATGTCATCCTCTGATGGTGCAAGCCCAAATAGAGACCCATTCTCATGTCTTCAGGTGATTCCGAAGCTGCAAAAAGTCTTCTGTCTGTATGATGAGGTGGGACTTAGGAGTACAATGAAAGATGACATGGAAGAAATCTTGGGAGCTGGACAATTTCTGTGAGGTGAACTACATCATGGTGAAGGTGTTCTGTAGTGACTCTGCATGCATGGCAGAAGCCAATGTAATACCCACCCCTGCAGACCTCTTAAATGAAGGCACAAGATAATAATTGGGCCAGGATAAGTAATGCATATGATTAACAGTATAGAAAAAAATTTTAAGCCTTGAAGGTTCAAAAATGGCTGACTTGCAGGTGGTAAAATGCTTACAAACTGCTTCTGACTTCTTCCATGTTAAAAAAAAAAAAAAACAAAAAACCACCCCCCAAAAAACCCCAAATCCTCTTCGACTGGGAAACCAAAGCAGCTTGGCCCCTTCTGTATGCTAGCAACTTCCTCCTGGTTCACGTCTTCTCAGTATTTCTCAATAAGTGAAACCACTTTTAATACGCATGATTTCTGTGATGTCTTTTCTATGGTACCCAGGGGTACAGAAACCTATGAGCTGAGGGCCAAATTTTCTTAATGGAGTGGAAGGCAGTTTGCTAACATTCAAGAATGTGAGCCATCATCAGGATGCAAGTTTGAATTTATGACATCCACTGATAGTTAAGTCAGAACAAAGCTAGGGGCAAACTTGTGGCTGTTAGCATGGCTGAAGTGGAGATTCTGTTCAGTGCTTGATCTTGGCCAACTGAAAGGTAAACTCAGGAAAATGTTATCATTTAAGCAGCTTTGAGAGGACAGCGTAGCAAGGGCTCTGAATATTAAAGACACAGTGAGTTCCGTGGGGTTTCTGTGGTATATTACTTCATTTTACCTGTGATACAAGTGTGTCCGATGCAATCCAGCAGTTATTTTCACATGAAGTGTGAAAAAGTGTACGTACCCGTTGATTGAAGGGGAGAAATAATACACTAACAGGAAAAAAGCATAGCAGTGAAACAGAGAAATGCTTGATACACAGCAGTATACATCTCTATTGCTTTTTGTCTAGAAGTTGAAATAGCAAATCAATACATTCCCCCCCCCCCGTAATGTTTCAAAATCAAACTTGATACAAGGCAAAGGAAAGCAAATAAACCCAGCAACAACGAAAAGAGGTCTGCATTTGTCTGAAGGTAAGTCCAAGACGCTGTCCGCTATAAGGTCTGTAGGAAAAAAATTCACCTTCTGATTCATGGATGATCTCCTAGAAGCATGTTCAGGTCCTCTTTAAGAATCCCAGAGTAGAAGTGGTGCAGAGTTCAAAGAGGGCCTGGCACCTGGTCATCAGCAGCAGCTTGGGAGGCAGGTGGCCCAGCCCCTGGTTGGGCTCGGTCTTGGAAACGGATTATTTCATTTGGGCGAAAGTGTTTCTTCTTCCAGGGGCAGAACAGTGCTCGCTGCCTTCAGCCAGCTCTCTCTGTAAGGAGAAAAACAGCTGCACACTGTGATGGCATTGCTATTTTCCATGGGGAGGGAGTGACTCACCTTGAAGTCTGGGGCGGGAGTAAGGAACAGTGCTGCTTTGTTTAAAAAAAAAAAAAAAAAAAAAAAAAAGGCAGAACACCTTCTGTGGCTGGCGTTCAGACCTGAATCTCTTGTGCTTTATTTCTGCTCATTTGTGTTAGGCAGCCAAGTGAGCTCTGTGAGGAGCTTTGTTTCTTAATGAGATGTTAGGGAGAGGGTGGTTGGTTTTGTTTTAATGAAGTGCTGGAAAGATCTTGCTAGTTAAGAGAATGTGATCTGAAGGATGGATCATTGCGCTGGGAGCAGATTTAATTGCTAATTTCCTCAAGTGGGTCCCAGGAAATGGATTTCGTCTTCCTTGTTGTACTGTGGTGACCTCCATAATAATTTTTTTTTTTTTTTCCTCTGGTAGGGCTCTGACTGCTACTTCATTATAATAGCCAGATTCCCAAACAAAGTATTATCTCTGAACAAGTTAACTTGGTCACAGAAACAGTATTCAGTAAGGAGGAGGTTTGGATGGATTAATTTGGCTTCTCAGCTCTCTTTAAAGCCAGACTGGGTACTTCCACACTGTCCTCAGTAACAGATACACTGGAATATCCCATAAAAACAAATACATGGTTTGTCCTATAGCTGTCTCTTCGTATGTTCTCATAATTCCTTTGAATCGTATATATGCTTTTTTTCCTTTGGGGGGGGAAGGATATGTTCAGCATATTTTTTTTTATTGTTAGGTTCTCTTCCACAGACCATAAACCATTTTTATTGTTCTTCATAAAAGTTCAGGTGAATGCTTTGCTGTGGAAAGTACGTTAGCTTGCCAATCTTTCAGCCTTTCCTTCCTAAAGAAGTTACTGTATAAATCTGTGGTGTTACCTCCCATGTCTCCAACATCAATAATGTTTTTGGTATTGTCAGTCACAATTACAATTAAATTCTGAGGAAGGTTGGGACGGAAGTTCTAGCTAATTTGTGTAGGCCATCACTGGTAGACCATTGAAGGCCAAGCACGAAAACCATTTCAGAAAGTGTTTTCTCCTTTTAGCATTAAGATCACTGAAAAAGTTTCAGTGTTACCTCAGACCACTCATATTACTGAATTTCCATTTTTTTGATGTATTTTGTTCAAATAAACTTAAGTGCCTTTCAGAGCCAATTTTGCACTTTGGCAAAATGTGCTAGGGTTGCTTTAGGGTGACTGTCAATCTGAGTTTCACTGCTCTCTTCATCTTCCTCGGACAGCAATGTTGCCTGTTCCCCATGAAACCTGTTCTTCTGAAGTCCAGTAGTTTACTTCTTTTCATATTCACATCTGTGTTAATTGTTTGTACACCTGACAAACTGTGTGTAAAAGAATCATACAAGACTCCCGTACTTGAATTGTCTATGCAGTAGTACTGTAGACAGCGAATATACTTTGGATATCATCTCTCTGTACCATGTGGCAAACCAGGAAATCTGCCAGAGTGCTGGCACTGGAAAGTGAAGTCCCTTGCACCCCGTGGTAACAGGTACAGTGTCTGTGCAAACCCCACATGGATTACTCTGTCAGATGCGTGACTTGCTGGGATCACTTGTCACAGCAGCAGAACATCCTTGCATGTTGTGCAGGTGTGTTGCGACATGATGATCTATCATCTTGGTGTTCCACAGACAACTGGCAGGTTCTCAATGTGTGCTTCTAAATGTATTCCATGTCTCTGACTAATGCTGCAATCCCAAATGCAGGTGTTAGTCATGTGCCCAGAAGACATTCCCATTCCTCTTCATCCTATTCTATTTCTTTTCTTACCTCCTTTCGCTACAACTCTCAGCTCCTAGAACATTGTGCCTTCAATAATGGGTAAATCCCACAGAGTGCTCAGATAAGCCTTTGCTCCAGCCACTGCTTTTTCCAAAAGTGGAAGGTTATTTTGCAAACAGCAAAACTGGGTTTGTACATATGGTTAATAACCTGCCTTAGTATATAGCTTTAGTTAAAGGTATGCAAATGAGTTCAGAAAGTATACAAAGGAGTTAGGGATTCTGCTTTCCCATTTCCCCAGTAGGGCATTTGTCTGTCACCATAGCTGCAGCTCTGCCTACAATGTAGTTGTCATTGCAAGGAGCAGATCATTCTTGAAGAGCAGTCAACACTTTAAGTTACTGTTCTTGCCTTGAAGTCTTGATAGAGGTGGAATTCAAAGCTTCAGTAAAGGAGCCTGATTTTAGTTCCACCTCTAACAGCATTGAGCATTCAGGCCACGCCTGCTGAAATTGGAGCCAAGTGCAGTGAGCATTTTGCATATAACAATCCTCTGTCTCCTTAAGGTGGGTAAGCCAACTTCGATGTGCTAAGTAAGCCTGCAGGAGTCTTTTGGAAGCTGAACAGGGTTAGAGGATAAAGCAGAAGAGTACTTGGCTATGCGCAGTAGAATGGGATCACTTTCTCCACAGCTACTTTGACACTTGTCAAGCAAATAAATTTCTCATGTCAAACAGTTGTGGGTTTAAAAATATCCTGTCCTTGAGTGGTCAAGAGTCAGAAGTGCAGCAGAACTGTAGCAACTGTATCTTCTTGCATGTCCTGTGTGTGGCCTTTTCTGGAATAGAGAAGGAAGACTGCCCCTAGGGTATGGCCACCACAGGACCATCTGAAGCCGGACCTTTCAAGCCTATTGGAGCTGGCCCCAAACAGCGCAGGCAGCTGATTGCCTGTCACCTTGTTTGTCTCATTATAGTTCACCCTTCCTCTGATGCCACACACACTACTGGTATATTCAAAATAGGGACTGTCAGCCTGGCACATATAGTCTGTTTGGTTTCCTGTGCTGTCTATCTGCTGTCATTCTGTTGCTTCTCAATATATAAGCTGTGGGTTTCTCAAGGTCAAATCTGTCTTCAGGTTTTGGCATTATTCAATGCAGTCTTAGTATGTGACAAGCCTTTTTTAACAGTTAGTTCTGTAACAATGAATAATGATGTCTCAAAGACCAGTGACCTCTGACTTGATAATTAAAATAACTGGTCTGGGTCTCCTTGATGTATCCATGAGAAATATCTTCACTTACAATAAATGAAATGATAAAGTAAGGTCAAGTCTATTTATCTCAGTGTCTTTAACAAGGACTGAATGCTTTGAAGCAGCTGTAACACTTCCTGGTAGCTCCTAAAGCTGGCTGTTGATATAATGACACAAAGGCATCATTCCCAGTTCTACTGTGGAAAAGGTTATTGTGCTGATGCTACAGATTATAGGGGAGTGAGTGGTTATCAGGACACATTTCCTCAATGGTAGTGTTCCTAGAGCACTGCCAGTCTTCCCATCAGCACAATTCAATCATGTTACCCAGTGCCCTAATGGAAATGATTCCTGAAGTATAGCTACCTGCTTTGCTTAGCTTTTCTCAGTGAATCATAAAGCATTAGCAGGCAAGGTCAGACTTATGGAGGTGAGCCAAGCATACAGTTAAGCAAGGTTGTCCATTTGTTTATTCTGCACTCATCCCCTTTCTGTAACCTTTTTTTCATGCACAGCTGCTTTTTCTTCTCGGCAGAGCCCAAATTTTTGTGTGTTTGTTTTGAATCCCTGGATCACTGTAAGCATTCAGCATTCTTGTGTGCTGTGATAAGTCCTTACTATGACTGTTTTGTGCTCCCAGCAGCCAAGGCTACTTGCCCTGGGCCTTCTGGTCCATGGACTTTGGATAGAAACTGATTGTCTAGAGATGTGTAGCGCTGGCGTGGTGATGGTTGCTTTAGAAATGACCATTATCTTAGGGCAGAATTCAACAGAAACATTTGCCTGAGTGGAATTTGTGTGTCTAGCCACATGGATGTGCTGTTAGAAATGTTTGCCCTGTTTACCTTAAGGACATTTACCTTCTTAGCCCCCAAATCACCTTCTTTCTCTTTTCATTATTAAGGTCCTCTTGTGAGAGAGACATTATTTACATATCTCTTGTGTGACTGGTGACTTGATGGTTTACAGCACATAGGGATAATGCAATTTTGAGAACAGTTTTCTGTTGTTTTTTTCTGGATTCAGGCATGGTGTCAGAGGCTCCTAGAGATACAATAACCTCCTTCTGCACTCCAAGGTTATGGAACTGGGCAGAAATCAAGTACAACCAAGGGAAGCACGTAGGTACCTTATCACTCAAGATCTCCTGGCTCCCCTAGCACAATTTATTGTGCAATTTTGCTGTGTCATGTTGTCCGGTTGTCTCATTCACTTAATTTGTTGAGATTTGCCAGTGTCCTAGGTACTAGGCAAAAACACAAATCAACATCTGATACAAGAAATTTATCATCTTCTGGGTGCAGAGAGATGGATTATATTACCTTCCAGTCAGTTTCTTTTTGTAAAAATTCACCTTCAGGCCCAAAAGAGCTGTGGTGTGAAAGCACAGCTGAAAGGCTAGAATGGAAAGAACTGGGTTTTATAAATGGCATTTTAAAAGTAGTAGAATCTCCCCATTCTTATGGAACATGAAGTTGCCTCACTGTGTATGAATCAGCTCCTCCAGGAGAGGGATCCAAGAGGGAAATGTGCCAAGCAATCATAATTGTAACAAAGTCCTTATGAAGGACCTGGTCAAAGGGTAATGTTTATTTCAAAAGTTTCCTCCTTTGTCTAGCTCTTGCCTTAGTCTTTCAAGCAGCTTTTGTGACAAGTGGGTATTGTGCAAGAAGACTTCAAGTAGTTGGGGTTTTTCGTACTCGTGTGTCTGTTCAGAGCAGAAGTAGGAAGGTCTTACTTAGGTTGGTGTAAATGGGAACTGGGGACCTGGCCTGGTTAATACATCTGAATAAAGTGTGATAAAACTGGAGTCAGGACTTCAGGGGTTTGGGTTCAGCTTTTGCTTGAAGGGTGGGAGGGGTCGTCTTGCACCAATCGTTGTGCCTTGCAGATTGAATGCAGTTTGCTGTGTGAGCTTATTCATAGAATAATAGAATACCAGGATGGAAGGGAACCCCAAGGATCATTTGGTCCAACCTTTCTTGCCAAAAGCATGGTCTAGACAAGGTGGCCCAGCACCCTGTCTAGCAGAATCTTGAAAGTGTCCAATGTCGGGGAATCCACCACTTCCCTGGAGAGATTATTTCAATGGCTGATTGTTCTTGTTGTGAAAAATTTTCCTTTTGTGTCCAGTTGGAATCTCCCCAGGATTAACTTGTAGCCATTACCCCTCGTCTTTTCCATGTGACTCCTTGTGCAAAGGGAGTCTCCATCTTCTTTGTAGCCACCCTTTAAATACTGAAACATGGTGATAAGGTCTTCCCTAAGCCTTCTTTTCTCAAGGCTGAACAAACCCAGTTCTCTCAGCCTTTCCTCATAGGCAGGCTTCCCAGTCCTTTGATCACCTTTGCGGCCCTTCTCTGGACCCTCTCCTGCCTGTCCACATCTTTTTTGTATAGTGGGGACCAAAACTGAACACAGTATTCCAGGTGTGGCCTGATAAGTGCTGAGTAGAGTGGGATAATGACTTCTTTATCTCTGCTGGTGGCGCCTTTGTTGATGCAACCCAGCATCCTGTTGGCTTGCTTTGCTGCTGCAGCACCCTGTTCACTCATATTGAGCTGCTTGTCCACCAGGACCCCCAGGTCCCTTTCCACAGAGCTGCTCCCTAGCCAGGTAGATCCCAGTCTGTGCTGCACTCCTGGATTATGTTTTCCCAGGTGCAAGACCTTACACTTGTCCTTGTTGAACTTCGTAAGGTTCTTGTTAACCCACTCTTCCAGCCTATCCAGGTCTTCCTGCAGGGTGGCTCTCCCTTCCGAAGTGTCTGCTTCCCCACTCAGTTTGGTATCATCAGCAAACTTCATCAGGCTACACTTGATCCCATCATCCAGATCACTTATGAAGATATTAAACAGCATTGAGCCCAATATTCCTCCCTGTGGAACCCCACTTTTGACAGATTGCCAGTTTGAAAAGGAGCTATTTACCACCACCTGTCAGCCAGTTCCCCACCCACCACACAGACCACTTGTCTAGACCGTAACACATCCATTTCTCTAGGGGGAGGCTGTGAGGAACTCTTATCAAAACCTTGGGAGAAATCCAGGTAGACAATGTCCACCGCTCACCCCACATCAACCAAGCAGGTTACTTTGTCATAGAAGGTGATCAGGCCTGTCCAGCACGATTTGCCCTTGGTGAATCCATGCTGGCTTTTCCCGATCATGTGCTTCATTTGCCTTGTGATAGCCCCCAGGAGGATTCGTCCCATAACTTTCCCAGGGACTGAAATACAACTGATGGGCCTGTAATTTCCTGGATCCTCCTTTCAGCCCTTCTTGTAGATGGGAGTGACATTAGCCTTCTTCCAGTCTTCTGGGATGTCCCACAATCTCCACGACTTCTCAAAGATTATGGAGAGCAGCCTCGCAATGACGTCAGCCAGCTCTCTTAACACCCTTGAGTCGATATTGTCAGGGCCCATCAATTTGTAAAGGTCAAGCTCCTGTAATAGTTCACCAACTCTTCCTTCACTGACGGTGGATCTGTGTTTGCATCAACGGGGATTTTTGTTCTTTTTGTTCTAAGGCCTCGGGCCCAACAGTGCTAGTAAAGGCAGAGGAATTCAATTTTAGCTAATCTTTTTTAATTCAGAAGTCCTTTCAGCCTCTATGACTCTAAGGTGAAAAGAGAAAAAGTAAATATACTGAAACCTTTTCAGCACTCATATACAGCATGCCGAATATGAACTGTAATGTTAGGGTTCTTCCAGGAAAAGAAGGTGATTTCCAGCTATTTTATTTATTTATTTATCTCCCAGGATTGTAAACTTGTTTTGTTTGTGGTACGATTAGGGAAAGCACTGTCTACTGCAAATGTGATTTTGGTGAATGTTTATCTGTTTCACCAGGACAGGAGGTCTCTAAAGGAAAAAAACATAGAGGAAACACAAGAATATTTCCTCCTACCCTTTCCTTCACCATCTTTGTGTAAATAATTGTTGTGCGCATTAAAAGAAACTCCTCTACTGGCATATTTTTCAGGCTGAGTTTAATGATGAGCTTTTGCCAAACATGTTCAGGTAGAATCAGATTCCAATTTACAGCTTAACATTGCAAAGAAACTTTATGTTCACAAAAACACATAAAGAGGCTCAACTATAAGAATACACATTTTTTTTTTAGTCAGCAAGCTGGAAGGGCTTAGTAAAGCAACTGGGTTAGGTTAATTCTAGCAGTAATAGGCCCATTTCATCTGACATCTCTGAATTAAATTCTACAGGAAGCAATAAAACTTCCTAATAAATTTATATTCTGGCGTCTGACTGAATGCTGTCATTAATCCTGATAGGATTGTTGGGGGATATGAAATTCCTCCAAGAAACTGTTGCCATCAGAAGTTAAAAATAAAGTTTAGTTATGCTTTTTAATGTATTTTTTTAAAAGTTAAGCCACAGAATGAAGAGTCATTGCTTTAGTGCATGATTTGGAGAAGTGAGTTTGCCTTTTTCTCTTTACATTTTTTTTCTCTTTACATTTTTTTTCTCTTTACATTTTTTTTCTCTTTACATTTTTTTTCTCTTTACATTTTTTTTCTCTTTATTTTCTCTGATTACAGTAGGAGTTTTGAGCTAGAATCTTGCCCAGTTTCAATTCAGTTTTCATGCTCTTTAGCACTGCCCTTGCGAGGCAACCAGTGATCTAACACTCACAGAGGGGATTTCCTGTGGGAGGCAAAATTGGCAAGTTGAATTCCCCACTTTTCAGTTCCACTGAAAGAGCATTCAAAAGCTATCTCCATACCTGCCAGGGGTAGCTCAGGCTTCAGACCACCCAGAACTTTTACAAGGTGAGAATCTGAGATGTGCCCGCATGGTTTTTATCTGTAGAGTAAGCATTAGTTTGCATAACTGGGAATCAAGCACTTAAAAAATAAGGCAAGTGCAAATACTTCTGCACTTACCATGTCATATCCATGTCCTTTTTTATTCCTGTACTGTATCTCTGCATTCTTCATGGGGCTTCTGATGGGATTTGAGTAACTTGCATCAGATTCCAACTTGCAATGAGTCATATAGCCATGTACTTTGGTTTTTGTAAAATGGTGATGTCAGAATTCATTTTGTTGATAGTACCCTGAGATTTTCTGATTGAAAGCCCTGTGGGAGTTCCATTTTGCTGTGTTTCCATTTACAATATGTTTTACTTCAACATTAAGTAATTAATCCTGTTTCTGAAGACGCCACTGGAGCTAATTGTTAGTATCCACATTTTATGCATGCCAAGCAACTATTTCAAGGCTGCAGTCAGTGTCATTGTCACAGGTCTGAGGGACCAATATAGTAGAGTCTCTTCAAGTCAACCAGATTTGAAGGTGCATCTTTGAGAGCATAAGATCCTAAACTTAAAGGTCCTGTGCTGCTTCAGAAAGCAAACAATACCTTCTTTTTGTGGTATCAGGCCTTGCTCAATGGTTATGGCTGTCTGCAATGTGACAGCATGTCTGTTGGGGATGTCTTGACAAGCAGTCATTCAATGCTTTCCAGATTCTTGCAAAGCTCATTCCATGCAGTCATGCCTGTGATGTTTCCAGTAGAATAGAAAGAATAAATCTTATAGAAATGAAAGCATGAAATCTGTGGAGTCTTCACATTCTGTGAAGAAAATTTTCAGTATCTTCTGAAGTTGCATCCATTCCAGATCATGCAGCTTTGTGGCTCATCTTCTCCATAGGTATTGTCTTGGGAGAAAAGCGCTTAGTAAGACCCATATATTAGTAAGAATTAGTCCAAACCAAATCAATTGATATCCAAGTTAGCATAAATCAGAGCCTGAGACACAGAGCTGTAACTTGGATCTTAGAATCACTAACAGTATTTAAGTCTATTTTCTTGCATTCTTAAAATCTGAGAACAGAAAGAATTTTCCTACATATATTCTCTGTTATCTTTCTGGCTCCAGCTTGAAGGCCCCTGGAAAAGATTTGGGGAAACTAAATTATTTATGTGCACAAGAGCCCCTGCTCATATGCATGCTGCAGGGCTCAAAGAAGGTTGATTTGTCTTCATAAACATCTTGGGTACTGTAATGTCTCCCCAAGTGCCACTGTTGATTTACATATTCTTTAAGCACAGCTGCTGGCTTAGCAGTGATGGTGAGGGACTGGTTCCAGAGGCTTTTGGAATTCTTCCAGTCCCAGGCCCCCTCCTGTCACCTCATTTGCTAATACAGGGAACAGAGGCATTGGGATCCTCGCTGTGTGTTCTCAAGGTCGACTTCTGTCTCCCACTCACTTTCACTAACATGAGGCACCTATGTCCTTTTTGAAGCCAGGAGTTGGGATTCCTGATAATTGAGAAACAAGGTATGTTTCATCATATGAGCCTGGCGCGTGTGCTCGTGTTACCGTCACTGGAGGTCTAGTCACATCAGTGAAGTAACAGGAAATTAACACAACTATAGTTAAGGCTCTAGATAAGAAGAACTTGTAGGTTGAGAAATAATGTAGTTGCTTCAAATGATACAGAATTGATTTTTTCCTTAATTCTACTTTATATATATAATCTACTTTTATTCTTGGTAGGCTTGGATGTTTGGTGGGGTTTTTTGTGTTCACTGTTACATATAATTTGCCATTATGTCTTACATGTGTTGGAGCCTGTTTTAGCACTCTTAGCTAGCCAGCTTCCTGGCATTAGCAAGCCAAAACTTCCCCTTCCATGATTCTGACACTCAGAGTGTGAAGGGTCACCAGAAATCATGAGCAAGAAGCTGCCATCATTGGTGTTCTTGTCTTAGTAGCATTGCTGTCTTTCTGCCTGGGCGAAGGAAAATCATCTCCCTGCCTTTTTCCTGTTCTGTTTTTGGTGGGGTATTTTTATGTATGTCTTAGGCTACTTGAACTCTATTTTATGATATGGTTGGATGCTGCTCAGCACTGTTGAGTCAGTGTCTTTTAATAACTATTTATTAATATAATAAAGCAGTATAAAGAACAATGCTGTGCTGTTCTGAATGTCCTCTTTCTTGTGTCAATTGTATTCCATAATCTGCACCTAATGAAATAAACTTCTGTAGATGTGGCAAAACCTGAAGTAAACTGCCTTCTTTTCCTCAGTGCCCACCTACAAAATGAATTCCTATTAGCTTTGAGGACCCATTCTGCCTCCTGTCTTGCTTAGCTTTTTTTTTTTATAATTACCTGATTCTGAACACACTATCAAGAGAAGAATGAACAAACTTACTTATCCCAACTTCAATTTTTCTCATATATTTTCTGTATACATAAAAGGAAAACTGACTTTTAGGCTTGATGAAAGGCTAAGAGTCAATGAAAATCTTGCCTCCTAAATCCAGTGGGCCTGCATCAGGCTTTTTTGATCTAGAATGCTTAGGTTACAGCAGGGAGAACAGAACAAAATGGAAAATGGCATGAAAGACAGCAGGAGAAAGTTTTCTGAGGTTCCTTAAGTGGAAATCCATTTGCTGCCTGTCCTTTCCTGGCATTGGCCTCTATAGAGCATTTGGAGAAATGTTTGTAAATGGAAAAAAATAGTTCAGATTATTTTTTTTCAGTTTCCAAGTAATAAAATGCATCTGTTTTTCACTTGTTGCATGTTGGTTTTTTTCCCCAGATGCCTGCTCTCCCTTTTCACTTGGAAGCTATAGCTATGTTAAATTAAAGATTTGAGAGAATCAGAAAATACTGATAGTTTAATGACTGTAAAGGATTCATTATTTAGACAATACAGTGCCTTGGATTCCATCCGGAATCTTTTGGACCACAGAAGAGGTTGTGGGCAAAAAGTAGTTGTGCTGCAGACCAGTGTGTGAAATAGAGTGCATGCAGATCAGAACTGGATATCTTGAAGTCTTTGCACAAAATCTTTGCTAACCCACACAGCTAGAAGAAATGAGCCTTTTACTTTGAATATATTCAGTGTTAATTGAAATAGTAGCTGAGTGCAGGTAGTAAGTTAGAGTAAACAGTCTGGCTCAGTTAAAAGGTGAAGAGAAATCTGCAGACACAGCGTTGATTTTGGCACATTAAACCTGGTTCTTGACACCCAGTGGGTTTTCTATGATTATTATTAAGAGGCAAACAGTTCATAGTATTTATGTTGCTAGTAGAGAAAAAGGAGCACTACAGACAGAACCATTACTTCCCCCTGCTGGTTTTTTGTGTAAGAGCAGTATTTGCCCTGGAAAATAGGAAAAATCACACACTGCAATTTGGTAGCTAGAACCAATGCACAACACAGACATCTTACCGGTGCACAAACTGCATGTTATTTCTCTGCAGTGTGAAGGGGAGAGACCGTGTAGCATAAGTGTGCAATGACTGGTGATAACTGGGAAATGGCAAGCTTGTTTGCAAGAACATTTGTGAAGAAATAAATTAGATTTTTTAAAATTATTATTCTTTTTTTAAATACTGCAAGGACAAAAGGAAATAGCTCTTAATTCTCCCTGTAATTCCAGCAGTAAGCATGGGAAAATGGGACACAGGAGCTTATGTCCTTTAAAACAAAATTGCACATTTAAAGCGGAGGAAGTAGAAAATTATATAACAAAACTAAAAAAAAGTGAAGTGAAATTAAACCTCTGATTTTATTTCCAGTGACTGTAGAAGTTCAGGCTGGGAAACTGGGTTAGGTGGAAGGAGGCTGGGCAATAGCTATAGTGTCTCTGGTCAGTACAGGCAGCAAAAAGGTCCCTTGGGCTTTCAAGCTGGAAATGATCATGCAGTTTTGCTTCCGAATTCAGTGCAGTATGCTTTGGTTAAAGAACCTAATGACTGTGGCTCTTTCAGAAAAATGCGAAGGAATGTAGAGTTTTGTGTGGGGAGACTGAAAATGAGGCAGATGAGCGCATTGTGTGAGCCAGACATCTTACACTAATCTCCCATGGAAAAGGTTGGAAGCCTGACAACTCGTTTTATTGTGTGTACAGGTCATGGAGAGACAGACATAGAATATTCTTGTTAATTTGTTTAAATGGTATCAATTTTATGACATAAAAGCATTCCACTCCTGTTGGGTTCCAGAGCATTAGGACAATGCTCCCTCTGGAGACCAGTTAATCACCTACCATGCTGAGACCTTTTCCAGCAAAGCTGTGTTGTAGATCAGACTTGAAGTGCTGTTACTGTTGTGATTGAAAGCTATCCTAAAGAGAAATTTGATACAGGATTCCCTCTTTTCACAGAAAATTTTCTGACATAGAGTTGCAGTGTAGCAATCAAATGTAAAAAAAAAAAAAAAAAAAAAGTTGTGCAGCTGGCAGGTCATTAGAGCAATTGAGCTGCATGAATTGGCTCTTGTAAAAAAAAAAATCATCTGGTAACTTTTTCAGTGTAGAGCTGAGCAAATCATCTCTACGATTTGTTCAGCAAATTAGAAATTAGTTGAATTGATGATTTGTACCTTATCAGTGATGTGTTAATTTTTTTTTTTAGATTAATTATGTATATTTGACTGAGATGATTTAATACTGTATTCACAATCTGATGGGGTTACTTTGGAAGGAGTGCAGCAGCTTTTTCTCATATTAAGTCTTCTAAGAAGTAGCTGTACTTGAAGGAAAGATAAAGAATCTGTGAATCATACAGACCTGCTCAAAGTTGGGTTGCTGTGGTGTTTTGCTGGCTACAGAACTCCAGTGTTGTTTTGTTTTTCTTATCACATTATCAAAGAATTTATATATGAAATCATTGTTGCAAAGGACCCAGTCCAGTAGTTAGCCTGTCTAGATGGGTGAACACAGTCTCCTTGCATTTCTGTCAGTGCATGGGCCTGCACAAAATGTGCAAGTCATATAATTTAATTTCTTGCTGCCTTCCTTTTTTCATTTAACCCCTCGGAGACTGCAGCCTTTGGAAAAAGAAGTTGCATGTCTGGTCCTGGTACTTAAGGGTTCCTTAAATGGCTTTTTATCAGCTTCTGGGCAGGGAGTTGGGAGGTTCTGTCATACAGGTCTGTGCTGTATTACTGCCTTAGTGACATGCCTTTGTCCTGATATTCAGAAGTGCTGAGTTTCCCCCCAACTTCAGCTGGGTTCGTGGATTGGGCTTGCCTTGCCAACCTGTCCCTGGGTCACTGGCCCCGGGGCTGTCCCACACAGCTTGGTCCTGCCCCACTAATGCCTTTATGACATCTGGTCTCCTGGCGAATAGAACCAGTTCCATGAGGCAGAGCTAGAAGGTATGCATGGCAGTCTGTCTCTCATTAGATCTTTCCCTACTTTTTTAAAGCATTCCTTGTCTGGAAAGCCTATTTGTTCATCAGAGAATAGGGGCTCCAAGGAAATTGTCTGCTTATCTGAAAGGGGCGAAAAAAAGGCAAGTACTTAAGTCTCCTCTCCTTTACATCAGCGTAGATCAACGGGAACCCAGAAGATAGCTGTGCAGCCAGGACAGCACCTGCAAGTTCAAAGTCAGGTGCTCTGTATTTGATCATGGATAATCCAGTATGAACCTTCAGGAAAGACCATCCACAGTTGTCCATTACTCTGGCTTGTATTATCACAGGATTAATAGCTGTGGGCAGCATAGTGGGTATGACACCAAAGCATATGGCAGCAGCTGCTGCCACCTGCAGGGTTGAAGGCTAGCAGGATAAAGGAACTTGGGTTTCTTGGTTTTCATTCTTGCAGAGAATACAGAAAAGGAAGAAATTTGATATCATGAGAAGTGGAAAGGATCAGGTGACTGGAGAATACAAGGGCTTGAAAAGGCTTAATTACCTTATTATGCCATGTGAAGCACTGTTTTATCATTACCCTCCTTAAAAGTCATGCCATCATCCACCTGCCCATCAGAATCATGCAGCTCACTTGAAAACAAAGGTCTCAAAAAAAATCATAAATGTTGGGTTTATTGTATTTTCCTACTTAAATTTTGGGTTGCATTTCTTAGAAATATGATAAGATTGTGATCCATCCCCAGAACACTTCAGCATTAACTTCTGGATGATTTCAGAAGCTTTAAACATAACATCCATAAGTTCAGCTGTATTCATCCTCTCAAATATTCCTTTTATAGGCAGATTGGGAAATGCTCATAGGCTTAGCTTTGCAGTACTGTCCCTTAGTTGTCATTCACAGGAAACATAGATGGTATCTTTGACCTAGATCTCTGTGCATACAATACAGGAGGATAAGGGACACTGAACCTGGTGACTCTTTGCTGCTGTTCTGCCAGTTCTGGATTTCTCTTATTTCCTTGTTAGGAGAGAAAAATGCTACTGCAGCTTTAACTCCAGATTCTTACTACTTTGCTCTGCAAGTTGGACGCTGTAAATCATTTTCTCTGCAAGAAGTCACCTCACCATGCAAATTGTGGTTAAGGCCATTTTAAGAGTATTATTATTATTATTATTATTATTATTACTACTACTACTATTCAGCCTGCAGTGTGTCAAATTAATTTCAAGCGGAGAGGGTAAGGTTCCAGGAGGGCTTGCTGCTGATTCAGCTTTAAATGTAAGCCTCTCTGAGAAATAGGGTAGCCACGTAATCCCTCTTGTTTGAGTGCTCTGCAGTGATAGTTTTGTGCTGTAATCCTAGGTCTCTGCTGCACACTGAGTAGCCTGGCCAAGTACAAATTCTGTGTTGTGTGCATGAAATTTCTCTGTTAGGGGAAGGGTTGACAAAAAAGATTTCCAGAGGTGTGGCTTTTGGCAGCAATAACACACCTCAACCATAAAACTGCCCCTTTAACTTGAGTTGCCAATTTGGAAGGGCTTTCCCTGTAGAGTTGTCTGTCTGGTGTGAGCAAGGTCAGCCAAGTTTAACACCCAGTGGAGCAGAAGTGTATCAAAGCAGAGACCAAGGGCTAGCGTGTGGTTAGGAAGTAGCACCACCATTGGAGCAGTTATTGATTCTAAAAATAGCTTTTTGAGGATTTCTTGACGTTTCCTCTGAATCAGCTCCACCCAGCAAGTATTTGAAACAAGACCAGCATGAGCTGATGCAGCAGTTGCAATATATCAGGCACAGCAAACCAGTATGCAGACATTGCTCACACCGGTCACCAAATCTCTGTAAAACTCTTAGAAATAGAAGGCATTTCAAAGTGTTATGATGTGGACGGCAGCTGTTTTTTTTCTCCTCCTTACCTCAAACCTGAGAGTTAGGACAATTAAAATGTGTTCCCAAAATTATGTGCCTAACAGTCCTGTTAGACAATTTGCTGACACTTCAAATTTGAACTTAAAATGAAGGAGAGCATGTTATACAATCAATATTTAAATAAAGTTGGAAAAAGCAGCTTTGAGACACTGACTAGCACTAAATTCACATTTTAACTCCAATGAGTCTGAATTTAGACTTGGGACATCCTAGGATACACAGATGTTACTAAATGAATTACTTATTTTCTTGCTCTTCCATGCATTCCGAACTAATAGCTGCCACTAAAATAGTTGCTGCTGCTGCTAGAGACATATTTCTTTAGCAGACATTATTTCCTATTGAAACAAAGGTTGTGTTAGGTGTTATCTTCTTAACTGTAAGACCTCACAGTGGTATTTTGCTATTGTATTTCCTGAAAGTTGCTATTTGCTCGTAACTGACTGTAGGAGCCAAGTGCCTAGGCACTGGTCAGAGCCTTCATCTAGTGTTTTCCAGCCTGAGATAGGTTTACTGCAGGCTCTGTGATGAGATAATTTTCACATACTGTTTAGTTATTGGCTTGACCTGTTCAGTAAATCAAGAGGGCCTACAGGAAGCTGTGTGAAGCAGAGTGTATTGTAGAAATGTTTTCTCTGGTGAGGTTTCTCTCCCGTATGCAGGAAGTGCGTACCTCCGAAGATTTGGCTGCAGGATCTGACACAGCTTTTGTGAACATCTTTCAGCCTGCATATGTGTGTGTGCTTGTGCGAACGCTGAGGGGGAGTTCTCTTGTAGTCTGCTATGACTCATGCAGTGAAACTGTTTATTTGCTTGTTAAGGGGGAAAAAAAAAGGAAGATAGCGATTTTTATGGCCAAGAGGCTTTTTAGTCAGTCAGCTCTCCCGGTGTTTCTGTTGCTACTGTTTTGCTTCCTACTCTAATGAACTCCTTAGGAACACACAACATATTTGAAGATAAGATCCTCCTCATTTGCTTCTGGAGTTTGAGCAGAAATACAAGACAAGAACTTACAAGTCTTGCACACATACTTGTGTGATGATAGGAAAGCACATCTTTGATAAATTAACTTCATTGCATCTTGCTTGTCTCTATGAAAATTTACTAGCTAATTGGAAAAAGTCTGTTTAGGTAAAGTTGGCATGCCTGAACCTTTACTATTGGTATTAGGTAGTCCTTGAGGCAGAGGAGTATCTTGGCATCCAGCAGCACTCCCATTCCACAGCAGCCCCTGTTGCCCGACCCTACAATGACACAAAAGAGCAATGCCAAGGGGCCTTTTATTTCCCTCCCACCAAGTACACCTCTCTTCCCAGGTAGGACAGCACCTTGTCCCCTCCCCTCTTGGTTTGTTTCTTAGCTAGGCAACACCTTTCTGAGCTATAACTTTTCTTTCATAACCTGTTAATGCTGTAATAAAGGGGGACAATACTGGCAGGGCAAAGCACACTTGTTTCTGGTCTTTGTGCAGCCAAAAGGTCACACCACGGAAAAAAAGAGATGGTTGAAAGAAGACAATCAGATCTGTGGAAAGCTCCTCTGTGCTTTTACTAAGCAATGCCCTTAAGCAGGTACCATCAACTTCAATGGGCTGGATGGTGATTGGGAGCCCTGGTAAAGCGCGGAGCTCCTTGTGGGTCCGGTGAAACTGGCAGTGCCTCAGGGTTCAGCCTGGGAGGTGGCTTCAAAGCTGTTGTGTGAGATACTGTGTGGGTTGCACTGCTCTAGGACAGAAAATCAGCCTACATCCCTTTCCCTTCAGAAAATACGTATTTTTTTTGCGTCAACCTCAATGTCAAATTAGAAACATTGATTCACGATCTGAAGGAAAAAGTAAGGTTGTTAATTCTGGCAGAAGCAGGGGGGTTTGCTATTGGGTTGCTGTAATGTTCGCTGTAACTGTGCTCTCGTGCTTGAGCCGCAGGGCAATTTGTGAAACTTGCCTTTTCGAGCCTCGAACAGGTCTAGAAGTTGGAACGTTTCATCTCTGCTAGTCCCCTGGATTTTGTGTCGTTCTTCAAATCCATCCTCATCCAGATGTCAAGAGCCGACTCCGCTCGCTCCCCACCCGGCCGGGCCGGACACGAGCGCGGAGAGCCGCCGCCTTCGGGCGCTTCCGGAACCCTTCGGGCGCGTCCGGCGCCCCTCAGCGGGGCGGCCCGGCCCGGCCCTGCTTACCTTGCGGCGCTGGCCGCGCTGCGGCGGCAGGGGGCGGCTCCGCGCAACAGGTCGGGGAGGCGGAGCGCGAGCGGGGACGACTCCCGCGGAGCCCGGCCGGCAGCGGTGCGGCGGAGGTGAGGGGAGATGAGGCGGAGGGGGCAGCTTCTCTTGCCGGCCTCGGCGCCCGCTGCTACCGAGAGCTACTCGCGGAGAAGGAGCGGCCGGTGCCGGTGGGAGGGAGGCGGCTGGGGCGCGGGGTGCCGCGGCGAGCAGCGGCCGGTGCTCCCCGCCGCCGGTTTTGGATGGAGCCGTCGCGGAGGCGCTCCGCGGGGCGGGCGGTGTTCTGGCGGGAGACGGGGCGGTTTCCAACCGCCTGCACGAGCGTTGCCATGCTACCGCGCACCGTAGCGCAGTAGTTAGCCGCTAAAAGTTGCGGCGTCGCGACGTGGGCAGCGAGGTTAGGCACAGAAGCGCTGTATCCGTTCAGGTTAACAAGGTGATCGCTTGAAACCGGCTTGTTTGCAGGCAGGTGTTTTATCCCGGTGGCCGTAGCCAAGTTCCCCGACGCTTTTCCTTGGCTGCGCGCTCCTGCCTGCCCCCCGCCCCGCCTCCCCCGTTGTGTAGGCGGGATCTTACTAGCTTGGGATCTGCTCGGGCGAGGAGCTTACCCTGGGTATTTTTACTCAGGTGAGTAATACCGCTGTTCTCACTCAGGCATGGGTATTAGTCGGTCTTGTAGTTGAGCTGCGGCACTCTGGGACTTAGAGGAAGATGGTAAGGTGTTTATGGGAAAAAACAGATTGTAGAAGTGAAGTCAAAACTATTTATTTAAATTTTTTTAGTTGTAATAATCCAAAGTCTTCTGTGACTATGCATTGAGATGTTCCTTCAACTAATTTTATGTATGCAAATACATCAAGTTTTGCCCATAATAATATCATCTCTATATTAGAAATAACAGTGTTGAAGGGAAGAGAAACTCTTGAGAGGGGTACATAAGGTTTAACTTTCCAAGCAGCTTCCACGTTCCATCAGAGCAGCCATTTGCCTGTGGCTTGATGGAGAAGGGCGGAAAGAAGAGGAAATACAAATACGTCCGGCTAAGGGATACAGAAATCGGTTTTGCCAAATACAGCACCATAAGAACCTTGTAAAAATTCAGATAAGGGCCACTTGGGTGCCTGCTTTCATCTCCGTTGTATGCTGTGGCTGTCTATGATAGTAGCTTTTTAAAAATGAGAAAAAGTGATTATGAAGAGTTCAGCTCCTTTACCAACAGCTAGCCTTGCACTTCTTTTTGGAATAAACATGAAGTAGAAGTGAATAATTAGCAACAATAGAAAACTGACAGCTGCAAGTAGCCCATCCACAGGTAAAGCCCAGTTAAACAAATGACTCCTCCTACCCCTCATGACAATGGTTTTTGTAATTCCTGGGATACAGAGTCAGAGCTTTCCAGACTCAGCTCTAACAGTTTTTTCTGTTCAAGAACATTAGTTGCGGTGTTCAAATCTATTTGAGGTGATAAAGTAGGTAGATTAAAGATACAATCCAACAGGGTGATAGATCAAGTGTATCTTCTGTATCTCACCTGGCTTTTTATTAGTAGTAAATTTTAAGCCGTGGTACTATATGTATGTTTTACTTGCTTCTAGACAGTTTGATGTGAAATAGAAAATAACATTAAATTTGGAAACATTTTTTGGTAGAAAATTACTTATTGGAGGCAAACTTAACCCAATGTTCAGCTAAGAAGTCCACCTGCATCCATGAGCTTTGCAATGCATTGCGTAAATTTTACAGCTTGCAGAACTAGTTGCCTGCCTTTCATAGAAGTCTGAGCTCCTGCAGAGTCAGTTTATGAGCATTTCTGTCACCTCACAGTACATATAATTACCTTCCACAGCTAAATCCTTGAATCCATGTCACCTGTTGAAGATACACAAGATACACTTAATCTATCACCCTGTTGGATTGTATCTTTAATTTAGGCAGGCTTCTCTTTCAAAGGCAGTACTAGCAACTTTTTTTTTTTTTTAAAGGTGGGGTTTAATGCTAATGATCTAGCCAGTCACAAAGGAGTCTTGGTTAGGTTGTGATGAGGAATCTAGAAGCTTCTGAATATCTTATTTTTTCATGACTTTGGGGAGAGCCTTTGGAACAGGACCTGCTTGGTCTTGAGTTTCTGATGGCTGTTTTCCTGAGGTATGCAGCTCAGGTTTTGGCATTTGAGTAATTAGCCCCCCAGTGCCCTCAGCCCCATGGATTAAGAGGCATTGTTAGCTCACCTGTGGTTAGGGGCAGATGTGGACAGTTTCTTCCCCCAGCAGCTCTCCACTTCCTCAGCTTTAGCTAATCTCTTGATTAATCTGTACCCAAATGTGTGAAACAGAGCTTGGCTCACCAGGGTACAGTGCAGGTGGATTATGAGCTGCACCTCATTGTCTCCTAGTGCACTGTGGCCACAGAGGCAGGGTGATTTTGTTTCAGTCTCCAAGTGCCATCAGGGGTTTATCTGTAGTATTTTTGCATATGCTCTGATGCGTAGTGCTCATCTTTCCTTTTTCTAAGAGTTAAGATGTATCCTAAGTAGCATTAGAATTGCTGTTTCTAAGACTTCAGCAAAGCAAATAGTAAAAATGTGAGGTTTTCCTCATATAGCAAAATCAGTCTGTCTCCTTTTGTATTGCCTCATTTTTGCATGACTGTTAGTGGCAACATTTTTGGAGGGCAAGTTGGCAGTTTGTATAAATGCACACAGGCATTATTTTCTATTTTCAATCTGAAATTCTTGAAGAATTAAACAAAAAAGAAAGTTATTTCTACCAGTCTTTTGCAAGGGTGCTTCCTGACTGACTCAGAAGGAAAACCTTGGCATCCTAGAGTCCCTGAAACATCAGGGAGGTGGGGGGGGGGGGCTGCAGGGCAAGAAGTAGCACACATCACTGAAAATGAGTGAAGGAAGAAACTATTTTAAGCTTTTTGAGCAAAAAGCACTGTTAATAACAGAGGAGTTGCTTTTAGAACAAGAAAAGATATCCTAACTAAATTAGCCAGCTAGGCTAATTGACATCAGAGAGGAAAGTTTGTGTTTATAAACAAGCTTGGTTGCAGAAAATAAAAGCAAAAGTATTTGTAACTTGTTGAAACATGTCAGATTACTAATGCCCAGGCAACCTCAAATCCGTGCAGCATCAGTATGGTTGAAAACCTGGCCCTGTCAAAGGCATTTGCAAAACTTATAGATTGTTTAGTAAAATCTAGATTTTACTGCTGAATGCCTACATGCTTTATAGCTGCGTTAAGAATAAGTTGGTGAGAGAGCAGGCTTCCCTGCCACCCTGTTTAGTCAAACACGTGCACGCATCTCTATCTGCCTATGTTGTTACAATGTGAGGTCTATGCGTTGGCTGAGTAAACTCCTCTGAACCTCTAAAGACCAAGAATGTAGAATTAAAAAAAAAAAGTTGAAAGAAAATTGGAATGACTTCTTCCAGTACATGTTTCCTACTTCTCCCACCTTTGTTTATATTTAGATTCAACTGGGCACCTTGTTCTTTTAAGGCTGTTTATTTACCAGCAAAAGTTACGGTTTTCATGATTCTTAAAGTGGGAACAAATATTAAGGGTTTGTTTGCTTTCAGATCTGTACTCTAAACTTACTATGTGTGCCTATTACTGAGTCTTCCTAGCTGCAGGTTGAGGTGGGTGTCTGACAGGATTCCCATCTTTAGTGGCCTGTGGCTTGCAGAATGGTTATCTGATGGTATCTTACCTGGGATTAGAACCACGACCTAGAGGTCAGCTGCTTCATCTGATCATCAAAGCGTCTGTGCTCCTGTTTAATATCAGTTGCTCTAAGTGTTGTTCACAAGGCTTCACATAATGCTACAGTAGTCTGCACCCCAGCCATAAATCATTTTGCTCCCTCAGGAGTGCAAGATGCTGCAAATGAATGGCAAAAAATTTAAATGTAAAAATTTTCAGTCATATTTCTTCCTGTTGGAGATTTTTTGCTGTTTCTGAGGTGATCTTGCACTTCAGTTGATCTAGGCTTGCTTACTGTGTCTCTGTGTTTCCAGGCATGTTTCGTTTCTTCACAAGTCCTTGTAGACCACGTTTTAGCTGCACAGGGCACACGCGTAGCAGGCATCAGGAAAACTATTTTGATGCCATCAGTTCTGCACGCGCTTTGCTTTGCCTGCACTACTGTGAACTAAAGACAAGTTTGGGGCAGACAGGGAATGGTGTGAAATAGGCGTTGGACATAGAGTGAGCAGAGAGCTTTGTGTGACAGTATGTTCCGAGTTCATCTCTTTTGTGTGGACATAAGCAAGGGGATTTTTTTTTTTTTCCTGTGATCAGCCAAAATGGTGCTAATTATGTAGTGGCTAAAACTTAGATGTCTCTGAGGGCCCTGCTAGGTGGAGCTGCCGTTACAGTGACATGAGGGACTCGCTCTCTTGCAGTAATTGCTGCAACATCCTTCCCCTTCTGTTTCCTCCTTGCTTCCTGAATACTGCTGCTCTGGATTTTTATCCAGTGTTACCTTTTAACCTATAGCTGTATTTTTAATGCTTGTTTTTTTCTCTTCTCTCCTTCCTCTTTCCACAAATGTTTCCATTCATCCAGACAGCTATTTGGTTGTATGAAGGGAGTGCCCAAATGGCATATTTATTCTTAAAATTGAACCGAATATCCCAGAGCCTGTAGCAATAGCCTGGTCTGTTGTGCTCTTGGCCAAGCCTGTGGTTCTCTTTAAGAGCTGACCTGAAATGCAGCGTCACTGCTGGGGGAAGGGGAAAATGGATATCTTGGTTTTCCCATTCTTAGCTACATATGATCCATGTGTTTGGATCATATATGTTTAGGACCGGTGACTGCCAGTCGGGCACCCCAGGCTCTGTGCATGTCCCTGGAGATGTCGACCCAGTCCCCCTGCTTTTGGCAGGTACTCATCCAGCTGCACTTTAGCTCCCTGTTTTGAATACTGAAGAGCTCAGCAGAGATTGGCACAGATGCTGGCTTAGGTAGCTGCTAGTCTTTTGAAAAACCTGCTGAGAGCGCCAATGTCACATGGCGGCTCCTGCTGCCTTGCTGTTACAGACAGATGATTACCAAATGCATTTTGTTGTTCCTAGACAGTTAAGGCCAATTTCTGCAAACACTCATTACAATGTAGTAATGAGTGTTTGTGGCTCTTTGAAACCAAAAGAAGTGTTTACAGGAGCATTTCTAGCATTGACAAGCTTTTCCAGAACTGTTTCTTGAACTGTAAGTGTGTTTGATGCAGAGATTGTGCCTCAGCCTATCAATATTGAGGGTTGTGGAGAAAGTTGTCGACCTAGCGAAAAGCAAAAATTCAAATGATTTGCTGCCTTGGGTAAGCAATCTATTCTTTAGGTTACATCTAACCTTCTTGTTGTGTAGTATTTCATGCCATCATCCTGAACATAATTGAAAGATGGTTTAGGCTGCAGGGAGAATTGAGGGATTCACACAACTCTGAAAATATCCCGGGGTGAATGTTGTGTGTCTTTTAATTTTGCAGTGCAAAGTGATTTTGGAGAGTTAATTTAAAATGGAGATTTCGGATGTAACATACATACAAACCAAAATGCAGAGTGTGCGCAGAGACACACATAGACAAAGGGAAAAAACATTTAGATTTCATTTTTTGTTCACTACAACAAACATTCTAGACATCACTATACTGTAATGACTTGCTGCTTTGGAAACTGAAGATTTTTCGTGTTTGCTTATTCGACTTTCCCTTTTTTCCCTTCTGCTGGCCCTGAGGAAGGATGTTCCTGGGTTGGTCTTTATGACTGTTGAAGCAAAGCTTGGGTGGCATCTACTGAGTACAATGTGCTGTTCTTTTGTAAGAGAGGTGTTGAATGTCTGTTTTCTCTCTTCCAGATGAGCTGACTCAAATGGAAACATCATAATGGAACCTACAGAAAACCAGAGCAGCAACAATGGGTAGGAATTAATTTGATGTAATCCTAGCTTCCCAGGTGCTGTGACAAATTTTGAGAGGTTTTAAAAAAAAATAATCCCCCCCTCAATGCAAGAATTGTAATATCTGAGTGGGAGAGGAGTTTCAAATCTGACATGCTGTCTTTTACCAAGGGATTGATGCCTTTTGTCACTTGAATCTGTTGCGAAATGAACAGTGTTTTGACACTGGGTTGGTATGGGACCCTCACATAGATGTGGCTCTTAGGGACACGTTTTAGTGGTGGACTTGGCAGTGCTACGTTAATGGTTGGACTCGATGATCTTAAGGGTCTTTTCCAACCTAAACGATTCTATGATTCTCACTGGTGAGAGTGGTCCCTTGTCCCATGGAAACTCTACTTGTCATGTGGAGTTGAGGTGTTTGCTTACAGCACATCATGCCGTGATCTGTAGTGTGCCAGCCCTCTTGCTTCATATCCTGTCCTGTTCACAGCCTCAATGTAGCTGTGATCTGCATGAGGCAACCCAGCCCTTAAAACAAACATTTCTGTGCTCTTAATGCATTTGAATTGAGAAAGGCAATCCTGACCTGACTCAGGGCTATGAGTCTTGCTGGTACACATCTTTGGAAGTTTGGGCAAGGAGAGTTTTACACTTAGACACCTAACTTGTAAAATTGATTCCCCCCACCCCTCCCCAAGGGTGTGGGATTTCTGCAGTTCCTATTTCTGTAGCATTTGGCTCTTTACAATTGCTAGTATGCTTTATCCTCATACCACAGGTCAGTGTTCTTTTCCCCGGTTATGCTTGCTGTCCTGAGGCATTGAAGGGACAGTGGTCACTGCACAATCACATTAAGGGGGAGGTGTGGGTGGACAGAGATTTTGCAAAGACATCCAAACTCTTTACTGCACCTCCTCTGTTATAGGTCTCCAAAGTACATCTAACTTCATAATATTTATTTGATTTTTTTTTTTTCTGCAAGGGATGGATCTTAAAAAAACCCCCAAAAAATCCTTTTTCTGGATGGCTTCTGGTTGGAATCCCGTGTATAGCAGCCTGAGTAAAAAGCAGACCAAAATCATGGGCATTTACTTGCTTAGTGTCCTACATACCTCTCTGCCTCATCTAGGGATTGGATATCACCACAAAATGAATCTGACAGCTGTAGTGAATCTGAAGGGTACATTGTGTTCTGTACATAGATGTTATCTTGATTCAATTGGAATATAAATTGGGATATTTAACACTCTTCACAGCGTGGTTTCTGACAGCTCCAGTGCCAAAGCCAACAAGGACTATAAACTTCTTTCTGTGTTTTTAACTGTTTGTGAAAGTTCATACTGGTTGTGGAACGTTTTAAGGCATTCAGAGTGATAAGTGAGTAATGCCAATGATGATGATGGAAATTGCTCCTGACGGTTGCCAAAAGCTAGTACAGTGCAGCATCGAGTGCAGCCTGGTTCCTTGGAAAAGGTGGTTTCTTTTTTAAATCTGTTTCCTTCAATTTAAATATTGAAGGACGAAGGGTTGTTTTCCTCTCTTTTCTCAGAAATGTTTGATTCCTAGCATCTGTAGAGCAATTTCTTTCATAACAGGCTGCATCCAACTTGGTCTCCTGCTGTTCAAGTCAAAATATCCTTTCAGTTATATTTTTTCCTGCCTTTTTTTTCCACTGTTCTACTCAGCTCAATTTCTTTCCTTTGCCATGCTGCTCCTCTGGCCTCACTGTATCTAAGCTGTGTGGGTTAGATCCGGTGAAATCTAAGTACTTTTCATGCTTTTCCCAGCAAGGATGTGCTGCTGGCAGTCAGCTTTGGTTCTGGAAAGTGCTGTTTAAGAAAGTGCTATAAAGTAAGCCTATGGAGAAGTGCTTTGCTGAATCAGGGTCAACAGAGAGTTTTGCTGTCTCAGCCTTCTTCAGACTTGCCATTGCTTACAGCGCACAGCTTCATTTACCTTGTTAAACTGGTTTTTGTGTATGCTTGCGTGTATGGGCTTCTGAATTTTGCTTGCTTTCCAACTGTACTTTGGAGGCAGGAGTTTGGGGATAAGATTAAGCTATCTCCTTTCCTCCAAATATGTGGAGCCCTTGAAATGTTTCATAGCTGTAGCTCGTGCTTTACAGTAGTAATGTATGCATTATTAACCTCTCTGCGGGCATGCGGCTTGTGGTTTTCTGTAGAGGTAGGGAGGAGATGCAAGGAAGAAGGGTGCTGACAGCTGGGGAGGCTCGTGGGGCAGAGAGGTTAGGAATTGTCCTGGTGGTCTGGGGCAGCAGAGCTTTTATGGAGCACGGTCCTTGCCTTCTGACCTGGTGCAGAAGTCCCCTTTGCAAATGAAAAGGCTACCCTCGGCTGCTTCAGGCCAGGAAGCACAGTATCCATTTGACCCTTTTCACCTCCAAATGCAAGGACTCATCAGTGGCCATAAATGGCAGTGCTAAGATGGATTTCTTGTCAACAGAGCTGGGAGAACACATTTTAATTAAAGGACAGCAGTGACTCTTGAAGACTGAAAGTAAGGGCGTGTGTCTGTTTAAAAAACCTGATGCAGTACAGTGCAATGAGATGTTTTGAAAAGCTTCGTAAGGCCATGAATTTGACCTATTTCTGGGTATAAACAAATACATGTTTTACTTTACAGCAAATAAATTTCAGGAAAGCTTAGTAGCCATGTATTTAATCTAATGATTTTAATATAGCTTGGTATCTATTCCTTCTTCATTGGTACTCTATGCTTGATTAATTGTTTCACAGTACTGTAAGCTTCCGGGATTTGTCCTACAAACTTAATGGATTATCATACGTTTAGTAGTATAATGTCATATTGCGTTTTTTTCCTGAGTTAAGGGATACTGTATTCCCCTTTCAACAGTTCCCAATTCAGGTTTGTTGGAATCTTGCAACAAAAGCTAGGTACTGATTGCTGTTAACATTTTTTCTTTTTTTTTTTTAAATTTATTTTATTTTGTTTAACACTTCTTGAAAACAAAGATGTGCAAAGATTTCTTTAATAATACCACCCCGATGCACCCAACTCCCTAAGCAGCGTTATAACAGAAAAGGCCCAGGAACAACTAAATTTCATAGCAGGTAAAAAATTACTGACTTAAAGAATGGCTTCCTCCAGCTCTGTGGAGATGTAGAATGCTTTCAGATGCTTCAGGAGGAGTAAGCGGAATAGATGAACAAAGCTGGAGATAAAATACCATGTGATTACTTTGTGAACTGAGTGGTATTGAACCAACACTCAGGTATGGCAGGCATTGTTAGTGGTGAGCAGAGAGATACCAATCTTCTTTCTGTAGGGGTGCCAGACCCTGTTGTAGATGCTGTAGGTACTAGTTTTGGCTATATATCAGCATCTGCACCTTATCTGAAAATGCTGTCATTTTATGCTTGAAACTTCTGAGTCTTTGGGGGTTTTTTGGGTTGTGGGGTTGGTTTTTTTTCCTTCTTGTAAATCGCAGGATCTTTTTGGTCAGCATGTCTAGATATGGGTAGGTATATGGCCAGGCAAGATGGTGCTGTGTGCATAAAATGTATGTAATGCAGCCACATTCTGTGCTTTACCACGGATGCCTGAGGTTAATAGTCTGGCATTTTCAGAAATTCAAAATGAAGAAACAGTGGCATCCAGGTTTCTCGGTTGGATTTGCATTTCTATGCAGTGTTTAAATCACAAGTTTCATCTCTGGAGAACTCCATTCTCATTCAACGTATAAGTAGATAAGAGTGGATCCTCTAAAATTAAAATGCTCGTAAATAGCTTAAATACATTTGGAATTATGATCACCTGTAGGAAGCTTTTCCTGTTAGCTTTTTAAGAAGTATTAATTTGGTAATCCTCTTCATCTCAGGAGTCAGTTTCTGAGCTTATGATGAGCTGAAAAGTACGAAAAGCTTATTTCATTGATTCATTTTGTTTGCATTTTACTTAATGGACACAGTTTCCTTTATTTGCAATACATCTTTCAGACGCAGACCTGAAAAAGGGGAAACTTGTGTCCCTGATCAGTGAATAAAAAAACAGGTGGGAAAAGCTGCAGTCTGCTAATCTTGAAAACAGATGTAAGGGAGGGGTCTACAGCTGACAGGATATGTTCTGACAGAAAACTTTCTTTGGAGAAACACTAATTTGTTGGACTCAAAATGTTCCACAGGAACATAACAGTTTTCATCAAATGTTACAACAAAAATGTCATAATTTTGTTCTTAGGGCAGCTGGTGAGACCTTTCGGCCGTTCCCTTGGTTGTGTGTCTGAAACTTTAAAAAAAGCATCAGAATGGCATTTGCTTCACATGAAACGTTTGTGGCATAGGATTTCTGAGGCTTTATTCTGGGTGGGATGTTCAGTGCTCTGCCCCCTCCCCCTCCTTCTTTAAAGATGGAAAGTGGCTGCCAGCACAGCTCAGGAATTATTACTGATCTCTGTTAGGAGAAAGCAGGCACCTGCCTGCCCTGGCTCTTTGGGAAACCCCAGTAAGTAAGTGGGATTGTTGGGATGTTTTAGAAAATCTGAAAGCAATACAATGTTGTTGTTCAGTTCATTACCTTCCTTGTTAAAGTTTTGACAGAGAGAATGCTCAGTTTTCTTTTATATCTTCAGTGGACTTGAGATGCTGTTTTCCACACACGACACTTCTGGTGTTCTTTACCTTTTCTTTCCCTGAAGATACCATCCTAGGAAAGGAGAACAGAAAAAGCCCTGCAGTTCAGTGGTCTGTTGTTGTATCACTGTGAGCAGCACTAGGAAAACCTAGTCCTAGCATCCTAATCTCCCAGTCCTTTCCTGCTTTAGTTCCTCATTCCGTTTTTCCTCTTTCCCAGTAGTTGGCAGGATGTTGATATTCCCCACCTGTGCTGTGTGCTTTTTTGCGCTAAGGTTTCAAACTATTTGAGCATTGATTTTACTTACAAACTCTCTTCAGGGGGTATGTGTAGCATGATGTTATGGTGACTTTGTTCATCTTTTTTAACAGTTGATATTAGTCCACTTTTTGTTTGAATTCACTTTAAACCAATCTCAGTGTGACATGAATTGGGGGAAGAGAGGAGACCATTAGGTAAAGAATACCATCTATCAAGATTTAGGTGATTTAAGTAAGGGTCAGGTAGCAATTTAGTGACAAAGGCAGGATTTCCCAGGGTGCTTGCCTTTATCCATCCCTTGGTTTCTCTACCAGCTTCACCAGTAAATGCCACTCTGTAAATACAGCAGTGTCCCTAGAATTCAGGAGTTGACAAGCAGTGAGGCGCAGAGCTTTAGAGATGAGTAGATGGTAGTGACATCTGCTGCATTTGTTGCTCAGATACTGCCGAATAAAATAGCCTTTCTGCCAGGTGCAGCCCCAGATTTCAGGGCCTGTAGCACAGCGTCACCGCTGCAGGGGCCTCTGGGACCACCACTGTGCTTCCCGTGGCACTGCCGCTCTGGGAAGGCTGTGTCTGGGACCCACTCGGGATAGCGGTGCTTGCGCTGCAGGAAGCCCAGCTGAGCTGTGGACTGAGTGAGGGAGAGGCTTCAGGAACAAGGCACGAAGAGCTTGTTGTGAACATTAACTCCTTTTCTTCTGTAAGCAGGCGTTTCACTCCCAGGATGGGTTTGTCCTGCGGACTAACAGTGGTTTCTAGGTGGTTCATGGTCATGTCTTGAAAGACTGTATCATTATTGCCTGGGTGTCAGTGATATTAACATGTCTTAATTTTTGAGTGCTTGCCTTTGCAAAAATAATAGCATCCTTTTAATCACAGTGTATCTGTGTTTGAGGGGTATTTAAAAAAAAAAAAAGGTAACAAAACAGCACCTATTTCCATGCCACAGTTTTATCTGGTCGTCCTTTTGATTTCCCTGTAGGTTTGCAATCTCTTCAGAGCCTCAGCAGAGGTCTCTGCTGCGTGCTTTGAAGAAATTGATGGTAGGCAGTCCTCACCTGGCAGTGTGAAGCAGGGTTAGATTTTTCTTTTACTGTCTCAGAGGGTTTCATAGGCATTTGTGAGATGAGCGCTGAAACACGGAAGTTGACTCATGACATGGAGGTTTGTCGTCTCCTGCCCCATTTCCTCACAGTCCTTGTTCCCTTGGAAAGCCTCTGTGCTTCCAGTGCAGGTGCTTTGCCTTGGCACAGCCTTGTATACCTTGGATCGATGCAGAAGGCCTTGCCATAAAGCCAACACCCTGTTAAACATAAATCCCTTTTCGCAATACTGGAATCACGAAGTGCTTGAACGAGTGCTTGTCAAGGGGGCGGGGGGACAGACAACTGCTAGGAACTTTTGATGCAAACAAAGCATGTTGTTCTTGATGTTTTTTCCTGGAGAAACCTTAGCTGTTGTGGCAAGTCTATATATTTTTCTTCCTATAATCTATTGTTCTGCTGAAAAGAGCCGAGATGAATTTTATGTAATCTTCAGGGAGATAGCTCAGACTGGAGATTTCCATACAGGTTATCTGGGTTAAGAAAATTTATATGATCAGCTGGAGAGGGTTTTAAACAGAAGACAGCTCTGCCTATTATTTGTTTATCCCTTTTCCTTGGCCTTTTTCGCCACTGGGCAAGAACAATATCCACGTGTTAGTACATACGGAGACAAGTAGAGCTACATTTGTAGATGGTGTCATCTTAGGCACTACTGTACTGTAATAAATAACAGAAATTAAGCTAGTGATAGGTCAGATTAATGCTTTAAGAGGGGGAAAATGCATTTTTTGGTCAAAAGTCGCTGAATACCATAGAGTCATGGAAGAGATGGGAGGACATAAGGAAGGGAAGTGGACGGTGGTTTAGGATCTTTTCTTACTTTTGTTTCCACTTTGCAAATTCTTTCCAACAGTGAAAGGGCTTATATGAACTAGAGAACCTCATCCTCCTGCCCAATTTAGCATTCCTAAAACAGAATAAAACCTACATATGTTGCATAAGTATATCCACATATGTTAGGGATTTCTTGATATTTTTTCACTATGTTCTCCCCTTCTCACATCCTAGGGAAGAGGTAGCAGTGATCTCTTACTGCTTATTGATCCTGAAACTAGCATATAAAAATTTAATTGCATTCAGTATCATATTCAAAATGCTGGCTTCTCCCATGACTACATGATTGTGTATGCAGTGAAATATCTTATTAAAGATTTGAGTTGTTAAGAGAATGTGTGTTTAAACCTTAGAGCACATAGCATATGCAAGACTGCTGCATACATCAAGTGTGTGTGTAGATACATATATAAAGTTGGCTTACTGTGTTTCACTGCATAAACTTTTAAATGCCATTATGTTAGATGGTGTATGTATGTCTACATCTAGCAATGGAACCTGGTACCAGCCAGAAGACAACAAATGATATTCCTTAAAATTTCTTAAGCAGCGCATCTGTGCAGCCTGTACAGGCAAAAGCTTTGTTTAGTATTGCAGACAAGGAAGAAGCCTAGAAGTATATAATTTTTAAAGTTTTCTTGAATAGAGAGCAGGTTCCAGCCTGGTTAAGTGCAGGCAAAAGGTTGAAGATATATCCCATACTGCTCTGTTAATCTCTTCATACTGGACTGAAGCACCCAGGCATGTCTTCAGAAAGTTTGAAACGGATCTCGTGGAAAGGAAACTGACCCTTTTATTTAATGATTTTTTTGGATGTTACACAGCTGGAAATGTAGTCTGTGGGCCCTAGTCCAAATTAATTTCTAGTCAAGCAGATGATTTGATGTGTGTCAAAGTCTTGATATTTACCTAAGTGCTTTGGGAGCCTGGAGTACTTAGCATTCCCTTCACCCGGGGAGGTGGGGTGAAATTAGTTGAAATGTAGGTCTTGGAGAGAGAAATGCTGAATATCATCTCTGTCACAGGATTTCTGCAGGGTAGACATGGAGTAATTTGATTGCCTGCTTTGTGCATACACTTACCCATCTATACAATGGGAATATATTGCTATGTTTAGCAATATTTTGTAGCAGCTTTGATTCAAGTGCAAAATCTCTTGTAATATATGGAAAATAGTTTGAGTGTGTTTGAGTAGCCGTGGAAAACGCCAGTTAGCAGGTTCTCAGGGAGGTGTGGATTCCACAGGTCTTAGCAAGATGTGGGAGCTGTGGGGTAGCCAAAAGTGTCATTCCCCATGTTGGTATTCTGCATTTGCAGCGCTGGATGTGCACAGTGTTCAACTTAGTATAGCAGTGCATTTTTGTTTCTTTGCTTAAACAGCAGAATGGCATGTTGGAAGAACCTTCAATTCACTGGCTTGGTAAAACTTTCTTTCTATCAATAGCTTACAAATCTTCAAAAGTACCGTAACAATCTAGAGAGACGTAGAGAAAAAAAAAACCCAGACTTGATGATGAAACTTTGAGATCAAGGCACAGATTTCAACTTGTTTCTTTTCTTTGCACAGTATCCCTTTTTTCAAAATGGAGAGTTTTGTTACTGCTTCCATGAAAGATATACACAAAGACTAAATGAATTCTTAATTACTTAAAAGTAAGTAGATAGTCTTAAATAACTAAATGCCTCCCTTTCCTTTTTCCCTGTTTTCTAATCTCTTCAGCTGAAATTGCAGAAGATAATTACATATATAACTCTCCAGGGCAAACGGCATCTTTGCTTTTGTTTGACAAACCCCTCCAAATGTTGGCTGGATATGCGGTTTTGGTGCTGCTATTAGTATGTTTAATTATCAGAGCTTTTGGTTATACTTAGTAAGAACTTTCTGTTAGCAGTTAAATATATTCTATTCTCTGATGCTGTCAGACTCTCAGCATTTATTATTTTCCACAGCTTCTTGTAGAGAGAAGAATCAAGTTCCTTGGAGTGACGCATGCGCTTGAGAGAGGATGTATTTTGTTTGGGTTTTTTTAAGTCATGATTTAAAATGCTATCATTAAGCCCTAAGAAGAAAAGAAGCACACTTATTTTCTTTTAGGTAACATACATTGCACTGAATGCCAGACTTTGCTATGTAAGGCAGGCTGAGTGTCCTGGTGAACAAGATGAACAGGAGTGATCAGCGTGCCCTTGGAGCAAACCACTGCCTGGGCTGCGTTAGCAGGAGGGTGGCTGGCAGGACGAGGGAAGGGATTCCTCCCCTCTGTCCGATGCTGGGGAGACCACGCTCCCTCATAGAGAGGAAGGACACTGAGATGCTACAGAAAATGCAGCACAGAGCTGCCAGGACAACCGGGCTGGAGCGCACAAAGTGCGGGAGAGGCTGAGAGAGCTGGCTTTGTTTTCCTGAGCAAGAGAGGGATAAGGGGGTTTTTATTCCTGTCTGTTGCTACCTGGTGGGGGTAGAGAGCAGTCAGGAGCAGACTTCTTTAGATATGAACAGTGAAAGGATGGGAGGCAACAGGCACGTTTTGCAGCACAGGGAATTACAATTAGATAGTAAAAGCAGAGGCCCAGAGAAGTTGTAGGATCTCCATCCTCAGCACAACTTGATCTAAGTTGGTTGTGCTTTGAGGGCAGAAGTTGGATTGACTGATACCTGGATATCCCAGGCACCCACAACAAAAAACCCCAAACTCTTTAAGACCTGTTGTCAATTTATGTTTTGTTTCAATTAAACCTTTTGAAATATTTACTTAAGAAGCTTCAGTTTATTGTCCCCCCCCAAATGACAGTATGGCTATCCTCAGTCTCCCTTCCCTCATCGCTATATAATAACTTGTCAAAATGTGACAGCTGATTAGGAGAGACCAGCAATGGTTCAAAGACTGGGGTACTCATCTGGGATCTGAAAAATTTTTTTTTTGAGGTTGGGGAGAGGGCAAATATTTCGCCTGAGAGGAGTTAGCCATTTGTGAATCCTGCTCCAGCAGTGGTAGTCCCCACAGTGGTGGGGTTTTTGTTTGGTTTTTTTCCTAACTGTAAAGTGCTGAAACCCTCCTGCTTAAGCTGCTCTCCTAATGACAAAGGCTTGCACATCATGTATCTGCATAGCATTCCTGCCGTGCTATTGCTTTCTGTGTTCATTTGGCCCTTTCCTAGCAGAAAAGGGGCTTGAGGGTAGGGTGTGTTTCCTTGGGGTTGTCTTACCTGAAAATTATAAAAATCCCCCATTAGAAAAATCAATGAGTTCAGCTTCAACAAAATAAAACCACTTAAAAGAAGCAGAAAGCCCCCTCCAGGTTATGACACAGCTGAAGCCAACAGCAAGAGGAGGTAGACAGGAATATTCTAGCTTGTTTTTCTGTAGTACCTTGCAGAAGAGTTTTAATTCATACGATACAGTGAATGGCAGAATGGTGAACTCCAGACCTGAAGTTGAGATGATTGGAGTCATTCTTCAAATAGAGCCAAGTGGAAAAAAAGACAAAACTATCATTTTTACCATGTGGGGTAAACTACATATTACAAACCTGGCTGAAAGGTCTTGTGCTCACCGGCATGAAGTTATCAGACTTAAGAGCCTGAATTAGGCTTCCAGGGGAAAGAGAGATGGTCTGCTTCCTTCTTGACAGAGCTCTAATATTTCTACAGTGCTTTGAATTTATAAAATGCTGTGAAATAAGAAATATTAGCTACCAACATCAGCAACTCTAATACTGGTAGTTAGTTTGCGTCTTTGAAGACCCCCGCTGCAATCTGGGATGCTTGTCTTCCCTTCTAGGCTTTGCTACTGGCCACCTGGGTGATGCTGGGCAAGTCATGGCACCCGTCTTCTGTACCCTGTTCATAACCTGATGAGATTGATACTGGTCTCTTTGGAGATGCCCTTATTAAATAATGTTGTATGAGGATTTCATGTTAATCGTGTTACCTCCACACCACAGGACGTACACAGCAATCATCTCTTGCTGCCTTCTGTACTATCTCATTTCCATATGAAATTTGCACTAAATAGCAACTTCTGCAAGCTTAGTTTTAAGTTAAAAAATGTGTATGTGAGTGTGTGTGAAATACATGCTTTGCTGGGAGTCAGGGGTTTTGTGTTACTGTTTCCAGTGATGGGTGTCTGCTGCTTGGTTAACTTGTTCTTTTATTATTTTGCCCAGCCCTGGTGGGTTTGTTAATTGCTGCGAAATTGTAGTCTCCACTTAAGAGATGATAGTGGTTTTACTGGCACTTTTAGGACTTCAATTTCACAAAACACTGAGTGTGGGTTTTGGTTTTGTTGGTGTGTTTTTGTTTGTTTGGGTTGGTTTTTGAGAGTGTTTTTTTGGAGTTCATAATAGACATTGTCCATTATCAAGGTGAGACCTCAATCCCCAGTCACTTATGAGCAGTTGAATCCATGATTGTCTGATATAACAATGGTATTATCTGCTTACTTCATAATCAGAGCCACTTGTTCTTTTGCGGTTTTCTATTTACAAACTTTCCTTTTTGGGCAAAGACAAGGAATGGGAAAAACCCAAACATTTTCTGATAACTTTGATATTTTTAAACTATGCACTTGAAATTACATGCCTGTAGAAGCTTTATATAAATGGCATTTTAAAATTACAATTTATTATTTGCCATGAATGGGGGTATAAGCTCTTCTGGCATGTGGTGAGTACCTTGACACAAGTTGTGCTTTAAAACAGAAAATTAGGGGGCATGTAATGTTGCAGTGTTAGTAGAAATCTTAGCTATATATAGTCTGCTGAGAAAAGTTGAAAGGATCTTGGATAAATGTTTTTGCCTGCTAAATACTTGGTTAATTACCGGTTGAAAGGAGTTGCAGGAGTAGTTTGTTTTTATAATTGTGCCAAGGAACACCCAGTGCAAAGGACAGGTATTGCTGCTTTCTGAGTGAGTCTTCAAACCGCGGTCAGGACTAGAAGAAGAAATTGCATAACAAATTTAATTATTTATTTATTTTCTTAGCCTGCAATTTCAAGTATGGGCACCTGCAAATTTAGGTTTTCATTTGCTGCATCTGTGCGGCCAGATGGGATTCACGTGTACATGGGGGTTCTGTATGTGGTTTGAGAATTTTGAAAACTATGTGAGCCGTTTTCTTTTCTTTTTCTACAAAAAAACCCCACAGCCCCCCGGGATGCGGCAAGCGTCAGGGAGCTGGTACTCGGGGTAGGATCCGCAGCTACCGACCTCCGTTCCCACCGAGCCCGGGCAGCGCCGGGGGGGGGGGGGGGGCGGGGCGGCAGACTGGCGAGGGCTGCGCTGCGGGACTGGGGGTGCTGGGGCACGAGCCGTGGGCGTGGTCTCGGACAGGGAACACCCCCCGCTCCCCGGTGCCGCACCGGCGATAGGCTCCGGCGGCAGCGCCCGTGCGCTTCTCGCCCAATCCTGCAGCCATCCTGCCCTGACAGAACAACATGTCCATTTAAGGAGATTGGGTCGTACCATGAAAACTTTGCTGAGGAGGGGTAGGTGTGCACAGTGCGGGCGCCGGGGGGGGGGGTGTGAGCTGCCGCAAGACCCGCTTGCCAAAACCCGTCAGAGGAATAAAATCCCAGCGGGCCCCGGCGACGTGCGGCGCTGAGGTTCGCAAAGCTGCGAGCCAGCCCTTGGCTTTTCAGCGAGGCTGTGTGTTCCCCCCCTCCCGCTGAAAGTGCGAGGGCCGCATCGCCCTCCCTCCCTCCCTGCCGGCCGGGAATGCATCGAGCCGGGGGAGGGCCCGGGTGCCCGGATGTCGATCAAAATGAGTGTAATCCAACCCTGCGCTGGCCAGCCCGGGCTCGGGGAACTGGGGCTCGGGCAGCCGGGGGCGCAGTGACATTTTAGAGGGGCACATCCACGGGGACCGGGGAACGGGCAGGAAGGCAGCCGGCAAATGGAAGAGAAGATTTTGTCAGGGGGGTAGAGCCTGGACAGCTGGGGAAAGGGCTCATGGATAGAGGACGCTTGGCAGTATAAACTTCACGATGGCTGCCCAGTCGAGGTACGGCATTAAATAACTTTTACCGCTGTTGGTGGATTTCGCTGAGGGCTTTTCATAGTCGGGTGGTGTGAATGAGACCCTGGCTCCTTTTCGGGCAGAGTTTGCTGTTGATTCTTACACCGCGTCTCACGGAAATGTGTCTGGAGACGCGTCCTGGGTAGATCTTGTTCGTGTATTTTGTTCACCGAAGTGTCCGCTACCTCCTCTCAGCATAAACTTTCTTTTAACAGGAAAAACAAAGTCCTAGTTGCTCCCTGACAAATCTCCCCCTGCCCAACAAGTTGAAACTGATTTTCTTCTCCCTTGTGGACTTGTCTGTTTGTTGTTTTTTTCCCCTGTCACCAGCCTACTGTAAACAGGTTCCTGTGATTGCTTACAGCAAAATTTTAAAAGGTAGATGGTTTATATTCGGTGGGATTGGAGAGCTGGCTGTAGAAAATGGAAGCAGGTTCTGTCTGCTTGTGTGCAAATCTGCTGGATAGGTGGGACCGTGGAAAATGGTTGTAGAGAAGAGTATGAAAAAGAATGATCCAATGTAGTTGCTGTGAGGGAGCAAAATTCAAGCAAATGTACCAACCTTGGTTAAATACTTTTCAACTAACTGTGTTTTAAAAGAAACAACTTCTTGCCCGCTCTCGGGGCGGAGGGGGGGGACGGGACGGGACACGACACGACATCCTGTCCAAAGTAAATTTCACACTCAGCATGGGGGAGGCAGCTTTTCTTAAGTCATAGTACTTGATGAAGCAGTGCTATTTAAGGTACCTGTTAAGTGCCTTTTAGCTTTTACGATGCTTTAATGGGCATTTCAGAAATGCCGAAGAGAGAAACTCCTCTTTTTGCTCTTTAGTCCCATACCAAAGAGCCACCCTGCTCCCCTCTCCTCCAGGCAGGAGAAAACTAAAAATCAAAAATGGTGGCATATCCTACACAGAAGTTTGGCACTCACAGTGTATTGTCACAGTGGTGCTTTTCTGCAGGTTTGAAGCCAAGAGCTGGCTTTAAATTACAAACTGCAAAATGACAGAGCCCTGAGGTTTGGGGAGGAAGGACGGAAAGATTGATTGCTTCGTTAACAGCTGAACTCTTCCCTAGCTCCAACTGCCTGCTCTCTCTTCGTGTGGGGAGGTTGGGAGTACTTAACAGAGAGGCAAAGGTTTAATTTTTCAGCATCTTTTTTTTTCTTTGTATGATCACTTATTCTCATGATTTACTGGCCTGCATTATCAGTGCGTTGCTTTAATAGGCCCGCATGCTGAGAGAGGATACAGCATAAATCTTAGTGCTGCTGGCTTGCCTTGAAGCTTGGCTTAGCTCCAAGACCAGGGACACACTTGATGTCTCAGAGGTTGCACAGCCATTTTCTTGGGTGGCACATGGGAGCCAGGTCCCAGCAGTAGCCCCCAGCCTCAGCAAACTGGCCAAGAAGGGGCAAGGCTGGCACTGGGGTCAGCGAACCACATCCATAGTCTGTAAGGTGGACGGTGCAGAGAATAAAGTCTTGGGTGTTGAATGGTTCAAACTGAAAGTGAGGAAAATGGACCAAAGCCTGGGTCCATGGGACCAAGTACTGCGGGGTAGGTGAAAGGACCATGCCCCACACCTACTGTTTGAGATGGGCATGGAGACAAGATGTGCACCTGCCATTCTGTACCCTCCCTTCTCCATCGGGTGTGTTGGCTTTTGTTTTTGTCAGGATGCTGTGAGGCACTCAAGCTGTAAAACTGCGTCAGAGCATTTTAGCATAGTGAGTAAGAAGGTAACCTCTGAATATCAGTGTTAAAGTCTCTGAGTATTGCTCATTTTAAGACATTTAAAAGACAGTAGGAGTGAATATGAGCAGCAGAAATGAATCTCTTGCAGGAGAGAGGTTACATTTGCCAGAAAGCCTGGTACTTGTGGTATTTCTGTTTTGGTGGCACAGGTCAGCAGGGATGTCCATCTCAGTCCAAGAGATTTGTGTTTTGTGAGTCTGTAGAAGCTTTTATTCAACAGTGAAGGATGAATTCAGATTCACAAAAAATAATTGGAGTTATACTGCGTGGGACTGAGAGGCCACATGTCTCCAGAATTCATTTGCCAAAACATGTCAGAGGGTTTACTCTGCCAGGTAGCTGACAGAAGGTGTGGGTGAGCTTTTTGTGTTCATTTCTCCTTTGTAAAAAATACAAACAATTTCTGCAAGCTCAGTAAATTACTGATGAGGTGGTATGATACAGACCACTGTAGCATTTCGGGTATCACTCTGTATGAGGCCTTTGGGCATTCCTCCATCTGCTTGGGTTTGCTATTTCTCACATGCTGTATGTTTCAGCTAGTGAAAGGGATGTGACATTGGGGATGATGCTTGTATGGTAACAAGAAAATCCTGTGTACTTTCTTCAGCTTCAGCACTGCGATCCTTGGCAGCTCTCCTAGCATTTGGGTTTCACTGTTTGGAAGGGTGGAAGGGTAAGGAAAACAAGGTGATAAAACATGCCTGTTGCTGCTCTTCGGCGTTTTAAAAACTGCAGTAGCGATGACTAAGAAACTGATGTTCTAATGGATGCCGTAACATTTTCTAAAATAGTAAATATTAAGAAATGATTAGTGTTGAGTATGTTTTTGCTGAGCTAAGAATGATCAGCTTCTACCAATGGCTGCTGTAAATAGCTTATATCTAGAGCCGTTAAGTGTTTTGTGTATAATGTAGATTTTCTTTTTTTCTGAAGTTGCTAGCTGAGCTGTAGGTTTGCAGCTGTAGCTTTCTATGCACTTGCTTCTGGAACACACGGATGATCTGATGCCTGTAGTGTCCCCAGGCAACAGGGCTTGTGTCAGGTTTTTATGGTATATTCAGGAACGTGTGAGCAGAAACAGAATCAGTCTGAATGAGGACAAGTTTACTTTCTTGTTAAACATGGTGTGATATTCATCATGTGCTGTTCAGCTGCTCTGAGGTACGGCAGGACCCCAGGAGGTGTGTGGGACAGACTGGCACCTGCGCTTGCTACCAGCTACTACCAGTGATCAGTGAGGCATGAGGATATGGCTCCTTAACTAATGGCAGAGCCCATCTTTCTTCTGCTTCCATCTTTAAAATGTGTGCTCTACTGCAGCAATCACAAGCTGCGGATCTTTAGAAGACTAGCTGCTTTTTTTTAAGATGCAGGCTACTTTTCTCAGGCCGGTTGAGAAAATTTTAAATTATCTGTAGACCATGTTGGTTTATTTAAAATTGGTGGATAAATAAATACTTTGTTGTTATGGATGCTAAGAATTTTCAATTGTCATATAACTTGCCTTTCAAAGTGGTTATGATTAGTATGATTGCAGGTATGCAGAATGAATGCAATTTCCTAATCTTTGTACATAGGTGAATACAGTAGCGCAGTCAGAGCAACGTGAAATCTGAGTGTTGTGCTGTCATCCCTGCTGGGCTCACCTTGCTCGTTCTCCTGTGTCAGCCCTGCAGGGAAGGGTAATGATGGACAGCAGTCTAGGAAGCCCTCTGTTTCCACCCCCTACAGCCAAGTCGTACCAGCTAAACCCAGAAGAGTCTTGAAATGTGGCTGTACCACTCATTTTGGTAGAAAAAGAAGGTGATGCTGTGCAGAAATAAAATGTAGCTGTATCTGCATTTAAAACATCTTAAACGCAGCAGACCGATTTCTTCTAAAGGGAACAACGCTGAGGCTTTTCCCTGAGGAGAAGCTATGTTGAATGATGCAGCTTGATTTCTTTCTGTGTCGTTTCACAGCTTTCCAGGCCAGATCTAAAGACACGTTTCATAACTTGTGTGTTTTGTGGGTCCTGTTGATACAGGCAAATGTTAGTATTGGTGATGCTGCATTCCAGTCAGCTGATGTAGGTGAAGAAGGGCTGAAACAATATCTTGTTGGAGCTTACCTGACTACTGAAAGCTAAAATATCCTGTGAACCCCTGTTGGTTTTGCTCATACACTGCTACTAGCCCTGCCTGTAGAAATACAACCCTATTTTCTCCAGAACAAAATGTCCAGCTGATCCATGGCATGTTTTGCGGGCTGCTGGGGATTTTCAGTTCACAGTTCCTTATTACCTGGTCTTTCTGAGCCTGGAGTCTATTGCTTTGGGGCCGGCCTGTAGCTGAAGCTTCTCCACAGAGAAGAGACGCTCACAGGGAAGTTTGCTGAGTTTTGGTTTTGGGGGGTTTTGTTTGGTTGGTTTTGCAGTGGGGGTTCCACGTTGTAATAGGCCCTTGAAAACTTTGAAATACTATTGCCATGGTATACCTGAGCTGATATAGAAGGGAATGTTTCCTCAGATCATATAATTTTCCTCGGTCTGAACCTATATTGTAGAGAGGCATCTTCTCACTGCTTTTTATGAGAAAATCATTTGCTAGCTCAACTGCAAGATGCAGCATGAATAGCAAGAAACAAGCTTTTAATGAACTGCATAAATTCTCCTCACCGCTTTCCTTCTGAGCGTAGTCATAGTGAATAACGGCATGAAGCTTTTAAATGCCTTTAAAATATAACAGAGAAGGTGTCTTAGTAAAGTACATAGGAATGCTACGAAGACATTGTTCTTCATGAGGTGAACTACAGTGAAATGAGGAAGAGTTCTCCACTGAGCACAGCGTGTCTTCTAAGGCCTGGCTCAGGCGCAGGGTGGTTGGGAGCACAGAGGCTGGTTTACTGCCTACATGATGAGCAAAATGACAAAAGTGTTACTTTAATGTAGAGATGCCTCTGACATGCCTGAGGGATGGGATACCATCCAGAGGGACCTGGACAACCTCAAGTGGGCCCATGTGAACCTCATGAGGTTCAACAAGGCCAAGTGCAAGGTCCTGCACATGGGTCGAGGCAACCCCCGGTATCACTACAGGCTGGGGGATGAAGGGATTGAGAGCAGCACTGCAGAGAAGGACTTGGGGGTATTGGTGGATGAAAAGCTGGACATGAGCGAGCAATGTGTGCTCACAGCCCAGAAAGCCAACCATGTCCTGGGCTGAGTCAAAAGAAGTGTGACCAGCAGGTCGAAGGAGGTGATTCTGCCCCTCTGCTCTCGTGAGACCCCCACCTGGAGTACTGCAGCCAGCTCTGGGGGCCCCAACATAAGAAGGACATGGAGCTGTTGGAGAGAGTCCAGAGGAGGGCCATGAAGTTGATCAGAGGGCTGGAGCACCTCTCCTATGAGGACAGGCTGAGAGAGTTGGGGTTGTTCAGCCTGGAGAAGAGAAGGCTCCAGGGAAACCTTATTGTGGCCTTCCAGTACTGAAAGGGGCTACAGGGAAAGATGGGACAGACTTTTTGCTAGCGTCTGTTGCAATAGGACAACGAGTAATGGTTTTAAACTAAAAGAGGGTAGATTCAGAGTATATGTGAGAAGTTTTTTATGATGAGGGTGGTGAAACACTGGAACAGGTTGCCCAGAGAGGTGGTAGATGCCCCACCCCTGGAGACATTCAAGCATTCTGAGCAACCTGATCTAGCTGAAGATGTCCCTGCTCATTGCAGGGGGGGCTGGACTAGACGACCTTTAAAGGTCCCTTCCAACCTATGCCTGAGCCTGAAAAAAAAAAGGGAAAGTACTCATCCTGTTCAGGCTTGAACACAGCGTGAAGATTTTTTTTCCCCTGTGGTATGTTAAAGTGAAAAAAGTACTGGCTATATTATGTTTTGCAATTTTGGCTGCTGCAGTTCATCTGTGTCCATTATAAAACTGAGAAGACACACGTAGCACTGGCTGGGGTGGAGCAACTGGTTGGGGCAGATAGTGCTCCAAAATGCAGGGTTATCATAGGTGAATTAAGATAGAGCTGCATTGCTCCAGCAGAATGCTTTTATGGGGAACAGAAGTTGCATTCTAGATCTGTACAGAATCAACTAGCTGTGGAAAACAGAGTCAGAGTCCCTCCTGCCCGTCTTTCCTCTCAGCTGTGATGGCTGCTTTGTGCAGAGCTGCTGAGGTGCAGAAATTGTTGATCACCTTATTTTACTGCACAGGTTTTAAAAGTGCATTTCTTTTGCTGCCTTATTCTTGTAGGGGAAGGGAGACGTGGCAGGCGGGGAGAAAAAGCAGGTGTGTGGGCACAAAACTGTATTTGAGGAGGTGCTCTGCTAATGGTAGTACTGTTTTCAGCATTGTCAAGCTGAAGTGTCTAGGCAGGTTTGAATAGGCAACCTTTATCACAGGTGCCATATGCTTCATGAAGATGTTTGTCTTCTGGCTTAGTTTAGGCTTAGATATTGTTTAGTGTGCAGAGTTGCCATTTTTAGTTGTACTGAGTATTTATTGTACCAGTGACCTAAAGTTTTCCTTTAGTGTTGTTTTTGCAATGCTACCCATCAGATTAAGAGAAAATAATGTCCCTGCTTTAATTTTTAGAGAAAGTTCAACAAGGATATTGTTAATGTTTAACTTCAGAGACAACAGTAAGACTCATTCTCAGAACTGTAAAAAATGCGGGTTTCATTTTTGTACTTGTAAAAGAAAAAAAAGGCAACCAAAAACAACAGCAACAAAGAAAAACAACAAAAATGCTCCTACCCCCACTTCACCAAAACCTAAGCAGGAAGAGTACAGCAGAAGTGCCTTTTAAAAAGAAACAAAAGAGCAAACTCACAAGCATGTGGTACTATTTTTATTCTAGACCTTTTTTTTGCTTAGAATACCATATACTGTGTAATCTATAAGCAGCAAATGATGTTTTCATCAATGTATGAACAGCTCCTTCGTGGCACAGTAGTGTTTAGCAGCTGGTATGTGTATGTGAGGTATGTGAGAGGGCATGAGTGCATTTGCCTCTTCCCTGAGCTGAATTATGGGCATTACTGTTTGAAATATGGGTATCTGCTGGTATCTGAAATTGAAAGGAATTTTTGAAATGTATAGCAGTAAAGGGATATTTACATCTTTGGAGAGTTGAAGACATATGGTAAGAAATGGCTTTCAGTATTCTCATGCTTCTGCAGGTTGTTAGATTGTGCTTAAAAAGATACTATTGAGATAATTCATCTTTGCAAGCACAGCTTAGAAACTCTCCTTCAAAATTGGTCTGCAGCTATTTCTCAAGAATCCTCTCCCCCCAGTAGGCTGTTTTGGAAAAATCATCCTAATTTGAAGACAGGGAATATGCTGGCAGTTTAGAAGTGCTTTGGTGAAATGCTTCTCTCTTTTCCCTGTCCCCACAGCCCTCAGCAGAACAAGCTGTTCTAGTAAAAGTTGTTTTCCTGGTGCCAGTAAGCCTGTGGTTCTGCTGAGAATGGCCTGTCAGTCTAGGGGCGTATTTCTTCATACCTTTGCTAAAATAACATGTGCTAACAGAAAGATGGCATGGGCTAGCTGTGCTGCGGAGCAGGAACATTTGCTTGTCTTTAAAAAAGACTCCCTTAGCATTGCCATTACCTAGAGGCCCCCCCATCCCTGATGGCCACCATGTCTGTCAGTCAGTGCAGCTTCGAGGCCTTGTTTACTGTGAAAAGTTTTGCTGGCATAGCTAAACGTACAGGCAAAAAATATACTGCAGAGGTGAGATAGCTGTGTTGGCCAAAGCTTAGCATAAACTCCATGATACCAGTGAATAAGGCTGCTTTTTCTGGCATATGGTTTCTGGGGAGATGGGTCTGGGATGGTGGATGTAAGCCAAAGAGCTCTCCTGGACCACCGTGTCTCCCTCCTTTGCTGAGACCCTGCAGACCCCTTGTAACAGGATAGTCTGCTTTGTCCAGCAGTTAACTTTTAACTGGTGAAAGAAAACACCCATCTCTGTCCGGTGGGACCATGATGTTTCCTGTAGTCCAGCCTGAAAATCTCTCTTTAGTTTTACTGAAATGTTACATCCACCTTTTAATGTTGTTTTTAAAGTTACTTCTAGAATTGTCTATCTATATAACTTTAAAAAAAGCACTAAAACCCCTGTGGTTTATATAGATAGAAAAATGAAGATGCCTCTTGCATAGATCACTGGGTTCATAGTATGTGACTCTTTTGGAGAAACTCGCTTTTTCCATTAATAGTGCACATGAGGAATGCAGTTACTTCTCTGCTCCTGCTGGGTGTCTTTTGGCAAAAATACTTTGTACAGCTACTCTTTGGTTTGTTGTTTTTTTTTTTAAACCACTGTGTTGTGGTGTGAGGTGATTGCATTTGTTTCTGGTACTTTTGGGGGGGGGGCAGGGAATGGGGAGAGTGGAAAGCAGTCATTAGAAATAACGTGATGATGCTTGAAACTTTGTACCATGTTGTCTCTTGTGATTCTTGTGCTAAACTGGGATTACTACCTGAGTTAGTACATGAGAACTAAAACTCATCACCCTTCTCAGAGAAGGCTGTTTTGGGGCCTGCCTTCACGAGTGCAATACCTGGTTGTGCTTGGTCTGTTTGCCATTTTCTCACTTGTGCCTCTCTCTAGTATTTGCTATCAGAAAGCCAAGCCCACTTGTAAACTCTTCAGTCGCAATCTGGCCTGCAGTTAATTCTCAGTCTGTGCTGCAGGGCAACCTTGGCTGATGGACACCCAGATTTGAGGTACATCCCAGTCTGGAGAGGGCCCTTGCTGTAGGGCGCTTTCCCCACGGTTGTCTCTTGTGCAGGCTGAAACTAGGAAGCTTATGGCAGTACTCGAAGCAGTGCTTCTCCCTTCAAAAACAGTTACCTAGTTTTAAAGCTTTAATAATGTCAATTCAGAAGCATGTGGAATTTATATGGTTTTTTTCCTGTATCTGTGAGTATGTTTTATGCACATTCATTTTTGAAAACTCATGATTTTCAACTTGTTTAGATGCTCTGTATCTCAGAAGTGTTTAAACATGGGAAGTTTTGGGGTTGATTTTGTTTTTCTGATTTAACACATGGTATTCTATAACTTTTATTCTGGAAACAAGATGAACGAGTCTCTTCGTAATTAAAAGGAGTGTGATCACTTAGCTGAGGTTTTGGAACACCATTAATGATCTTTATCTGTTTGCAAACCGTTATCCATTTTACATGGACTGGCTTCAGCAAACTAATAACAGGCTTTATTTGCTTAGCTAGTGTTTGTGACCCTCCTAAGAGGAAATGCCTGGTTCTGTGTAATGGACTACAGGAGTAAAAAACCTACTAGTCTAGAGCTTAAGAAAATTCTGTATAACTGTCCAAACTGGGCAGAGACAGAAGAATAGGTAGAATTGTGTTCTAGTCTTCGAGAAAGTCTAATCTGCTTTTAGAAACACGAGAATAATGAGATGTGGTATTGAGAGACATGGGGGATTTTTCCCATTGCATTCTCCGCGAAAAGCAGTTGACTCATACACTGAGGCATTAAAAATAATAGACCAAAAACACTTCCTAAATTGGCTAGCTTGGAAAAATTCAGTAACTTAGTGTTTCAGATTTGAAAAAAAGATTTTTTGGTCATTTAGTAAATTAAGTGCTACAGAGCTTTCCCTAGCAGTTGTCTATTTTTTTAATAACAAAAATGACACCAGTACTCTCAGCCTTTTCTGTTAAAAGCATCTGCTGATAAAGGAATACCTGTATGGCTTTTCTTCTTCTAGGTATAGGGCATTTTTAATGTCATCAAGCTATTGGGATAAAAATTATGGGATATGTGAAGGAGCTGGCAGAAATTCTTCCCTGCTGGGAAAACCCGGAGTTCATAAGTTAGATGGGACAATGTAATCAAGAAATAGCAAGTAAGAAAGCTGACAGAGAACATGGATGACACTAATAATGCTGTAAAGGTGTGTCATCTAGCTGTAGCAGATGTTAGAGTGTTTTTTCCATAAGTTACCTATGGAAAAAACCCTTATTTCTAGTGTGTCGTTCAGCAAGTTTCATTTTGGGGGGGAGGGGAGAAGCTTTACTTTCTAGACTTAGCAGGATACCAGTGTTTGTATTGAGCAGTTTGTAGCTTACTAGGGAAAAAAGTTACTAGCTTAAATTCATCTCTCATAAAAATGAATATCTCTGGTACAAAGATGTGCCTAAGGTTTGCTTGTGAATAGCTATACATTTTACCTACAGACTGCAGCCTTTTGTGCAAGAGTAAACCATGCTGGAAACTCATTTTTTATCAGAGACATTCTATGCAGATACATGAAATTGTGCTAGCCAGTTTAGGATGAAGAATTTAACTTGGGAAGGGAGAAGAAAAAATGTTAACAGCTTTTTTTTTTTTTTTTTCCCCACCAAAACATAGACTTTCCCTCTGAAGATGCCCTTAACTTTTTGTTGATGTTGTTCTAGCCTCCTTCCAGACCAGCTTCAAACTCTTGGTGGGTAAACAGGATGACCTCAACCTTGGTTCTGAGCAAGCCAAAGTGAGACAGCTCCAAACTGGGATTTCTGCCACTACCTTAGCATGTCACTGAGCATAGCATAGTGCTATTGCTCAGTGCTGCGGTGCACAGACGGTGCAGCTCAGCACAAGTAGGACCACGGTGGAGTAGAGTGGATGAATGAAATTGTCAGTCTGTAGAAATAACATTAAAACTTGGCTCCCAAGCTGGTTCTTCTGTTACTTAAATATGTGAATCAGTCTGGTTCCTAATCATTTGGAAGGCGTGTTTTCTTTCTAAGTCAGTTAAGTGAACTGAACAAACTGACTTACAGTAGTTAGGTTTCTCTCATTACGCATCCCTTTTTCATACGTCTTTGGAGGGAATGACTGAATTTACATGCAGGGAGCTTCTTGCTGTGCCTTTCTCTTACAGTGTATACAGCTGATGTAGTCTAGCACTGCATTTCACAGCCATAGCCTTTTTTCTGTAATTCTTAAATAAATGAAAGCAGTTTGTAATTATAATGTAATCTGATAATTGCAACCAAAAGCTTCTCAGGCTGTGTTTTGGCAGCTGCGTTGGTGTGTGGTGATGTTGTTTTGCTGTTTGAACAACTTGTGAGATAACTTATCATGAAAACTTAGGAACTGTGCTACTTTAAAACAAAACATTCCAGAACAGAGAAGAAGAAAACCACATACACACAAAAACCTGTCCTGTAATGCTTATAAAGCCAGATATGATCTGGGCTAATTTTTAAATCTAATGAACATTTAGTTGACATTCGTCCTTTGGGCTGAACCTTGTGTCGTTTTGTGGCCAAATACAGTTTAGTCCTTACCCTAAGAACTGACTTGGTATCTGTGCTGTACTTAATTGTGAAGACACATGTATGGAGCGTAGGGTGTCTCATTCAAGGGTCTTGCATTCAGTACTGTTTCCACTCAGCTTCCTTCAGAGTGCTTATTCCTGTAGCTTTCTGACTTGGCAGTAATCATTTGTGCTAGCCAAAACAGTGAGGGGGGCGGGGGGGAAAGTCCTTTTTCAGCTAGAGCAAAAGAAAAACTCAAAAATCATGTTTAAAAATATTTGCCCCCTTGAAAATGTCTTGATAGAAATACCATATAAAAGAAGGTATGGTGAAGAAAACTCTTTTCTTTCTGTGTCTCAACCCCATCTTTTGCTTTTCTGTTGATGGATTTCTGTATTAGCTGTCCTTTCATTTTTTTCCTACAGTCCATTGCTTTCTAACTGTTAATTGGGTGAGAGGTGTCATGCATGGGGCAAATGAAAAAGTATGCAACTTATGTACAAGGGAAATACTGGGAAAATAACTTCTTTAGTTCCCTGTTCCTTTGTACATTGATTAAATATCAAGTTAATGGTTTCCTTTTTTAAAAATTGCTTCCTTGAAAATGGGCCATCCTCTTCCCTCTCAGCCTAATGACGGAAATGTGCAGATGATATTGATATAAACTGTGTTTACTTGAGTGTAACAATTGTAAAGACTGTTTATGTACAGTAATATGCCAAGCAAATAATGATTTGGTTTTGTTTGTTCAATATTTCTTTCTTTCCCCTAGACAAGTCCCTGAACACACAAAAAACCAGAGTGTGAGGGCTGAAAAACCAGTGGCAGTTAATGTGATGCACTTAAAAGACCTTTAAGTCATGCAGTTTTCTAAGAAAGTCCTTGAACTATTCTTTCACCCCTTCCTCTTCTCTTTCGCTTGGTAAGTGCAAATAAGATGGAGTGCAAGTGACGCGCAGGCACTGACTAGATACAGGTCTTGGATCCTGCTGATGTGCAGCGAAGTCTCGATGGAAAGTAAGAAGCCAGAGGAGGGTTGAAATGGTTTGTGCAAGTTTGGCCTGCCAAGGGTGTGCTGGAAGCTGAGGCAACAGTGAGAGGCAACGTGCCAGGGCTCAGCAGGGTGTATGTGCAAGGTGTTGTTACAGCTGCTGCTCTGAATTTCATGGGTTCCTCTGGGTTTTTCTACATCAGTCTCATTTGGGGCCGAATCGCGGCCTTCAGCATGATCTATTCCGTCCATGTTTTTTTGAGAGGCTTAAACTGTGTGTGTTATAAGGCAATGAACTACTTTGGCGAAAGGAGGAATTTAGATGAGTATCTGGTTTTCTAGTTTCCTTTGGCTTTAAACTTTCAAGTCCAATTCAAGAAAGTGTGTCTGTTAGAGCCATGCTCAAGATTGTGCTTAAAATGAATTCTTGACCTGGAGCTTTTATACGGAGGATGGTTTTTGCATGTGTGTGTGTATAAGCAGGTGCTCAAAATGGGATACTGATTCACAGCTTGAAACTAAGGAATGACTTCTACATGTGTGCATAACAGAGAGAAAGAGAGATTGGGGAGAGGGGAGGGATTTTAACCTTACCATTTCCTTCGTTCTTTCTCTGTTGTGTATATTGCTACAAGCATCATATTTCTAAGCAGAGCTGTGTTAAGTGAAAAAATGTGAAGCTAAGGCACAATATGCTACATGGAAAGAATTCCAAGAGTTGTTCTGAGGATGGATAAACGGAAAGTTTCAGGTGGAATAGGGAAATGCAATAGTGACTCTCCCTGTTCTTTCCTTCCTCCCATTTTTCAAGTGGCTTCCAGAAATATTTATGCATTACAAGTTTGTTGTGCAAAACATCTACTCTTTTGTGGTTTAGTAACTGTGACAACTAAGCAATTGAGTAAGATGGAAGATATGGAATTTATTAGAAAGTATGTGCTGAGATTTTAGGGACTTTTAGTTATCCTGTGGTTTAAAGAAAGAAAAAGTTATTCCAAATCCCTATGATCAGCTTGTGTTTTCTTGAAAATACCTAGCTTTCTACAGACGACTTGGCTGGATGTTACTTGGGTTATTTGGGGTGTTAGCTGGGGTTATTATTCATCATGTTTATGGATGCTTCATTAATGAATCTCTGGGACAGCGAGAGACTACAGAGAGATGAAGCAATCCAGAGGAAGTGTGTCCCCATGATGACGCAGGAAGCTGTCCGGTTGGAAGCAGGTTGTTCAGGAGGCTTTTACCACGCTTTACACAGGATGAAGCTCTAGACAGGCAGAGTCAGGGGGTGAGGGAAAATGCAGCAGCCTACACGGAAGAATTTAAAACCTTCTTTAGAAGTTTGACACAATGATTACTGTAGGGCATCTGCTCCATCCCTTGGAGAGTGAAGCGCAGACCTCCTGCATTGTGCTCAGGGCGATGAATAAGTGTCATTGGGAACATGCGTGGGAGGGCAGGGGATGAGGAACCCCAAGGAGAGGCAGTGCTGATTCATTCTCCTTCCAAACCCTGTGTTGCCATCGTGGCATTGAGGACAAGGACCCAAGGAGGCCATTGGTTGTTATGAAAATACTCATAAGGGCAGAGGCTCTGATGCATTTTATCGGAGAAGGTGATGTATCCCTGCAAGACATCCTGAGTCACCACTGAGTGGACAAAAAATGCTGCATATGCTTGGTGAAACTCTTTCTGTATATTCCTGCAGTGCTTTGGTGTAATTTTCCAGCCTTGGTCGCAAGCTTGGCACAAAATCACCACCATTATTGTCTGGGCAGACGTGACTTCCTTCAAGAGTGGTAGTTTCCCCGGACAAAAGGACAGCCGGTTGAGAACAGTCTTGGAAAGATACCAATCGCTTAGAAGGTTAAAACTGGAAACAAAATGATACAGAGTCTGGAAGCCAATGAAATAGAAGTGCTGTAATGTAATTAACAAGTACTTTGACTAGTTGCCTTTTACCAGTTGGCTGTCAGGTTTTGTTCCTTGAAGAAGGAAAGTTGTTGTGATGTGACCGTATGTTCTCATAGCTGACAAAGGCATATTTTTAATACGACTAAAGTTGAGCTTCCTCTCTAATTTCCATTTGCAGGAGTTGCATTTAATGTCTGTTCACTCCATGTGCTTCCTGCCAAGGTCTGAGGAAGAACATCTTCCTCATTTGTCTCAGCCTTTTAACTTTGCAAGGGCTTCACTGGTACTGACAGTTTCCAAGGGCTGAAACTTTGTGCACGTGACAAAGGGGGGGGGCTTTTACCAGCAACCTCCAGTTCTCATGGGCTTAAAATGGATCAGGCAGAGGGCAAGGACTTGGGAAAGAGCAGCAGAGCTATGCTGCAGAAAAAGGACGGTGGAGGGAATGCCAAAACCAAACAACAAACTATAAAATGGGGGATGAGGGGAACCACCCACAGAAATGGCAAACATATTTCATTGCCCAGTTTTTTTGGTGGTAAATGTATTGGTTGAGGCTGTACAAATGCTGGAGATGTCTGAAATACTTGAATTCCCGAGCCCCGCTGAAATGTACTGAAATGTAAGGGACAGGAGTTGTCACTTTTCACAGGAGTAAAACTTCCTTGACATTTCTTACTCTGCTCTTAGAGGCATGAGCAACAATGCTGTGTTTACAGAGGAACTCATCCTGCACATAGGTGTCTAACCAGTGGCTTCCCCAGTTTCACCCACACTCCTGGCAGGTGGTCAACTGCACCATTGCTTACTCTGCATTGGCCCATCTGTATTTGTGCTATCTGTCCTCTCCCTGATTTTTGGGACCCTGCTTGAGAGGAGGGTGTCTCTGTGGACCCACAAGTACTGCCTGCCCTTCCTGGGCTGCTTTGCACGGGCTCTGCCTGACAGGCATCTGCTGGTGAGACTCCTGCGGTTGCTCAATTGTTTAACAAAGTGCTTTTAATGGAAACATAAAACCGGATAGAAATACAAAGCCTAATGGAATAATCTCTTAATTGCAGTGCTGTAAATGACTATTCAGCACATGATTACTGTACTTGCAGGGGGGACAGTGGGGAGGAAAGAATATTGAATGAAGACACTAAACACTTCAGCTGCTAAGAATGATGATTTATTGTCAATCTGAGCATCAAGCTAAGCAGGGCAAATAAACTGACAATACTAAGTGCTTTTGGAGGTAGAAATTGCCTCATGCAGGGTATTCACTGTGTGAGACACGTAAATTCTACCAGGATAAATGCACAAAGAGCGATTAATTAATAGTGGCGAGATACTCATGCATGCGCTGTCCTTAGGCAACCCAGAAAAAGTATTAATCAGCACATTGCCCAATTATTGGCAGATAGCTCCTGGTATGTGGTAGTTTGCCATTTCAGCTAGAAAATGTATTGTCCCTCTGCCTCCCTGTAAAAATCATGGCTTTTGCTGTGTTATGTGGCTCACAAAAATTACCTCATGTTTTTAAGCAGCAAAAGAGATATGCCTAAAGGCACATTGACATTATAATTTTTTGGTACTGCTGCTAGCCTTTTAAGACACATTAGTCCTTACAGAAGCAGCGTCCGTCTTTTGGATATCTCACCTAGGTTAGGCAGCAGCAGGTAAAAAAAGATCAGCTCGATATTGAGCTGGCAGTTGATTTGGTGTACAGCTGCATGCTCTGCAGAACAGAGCATAGTTATCAGGGAATGTGTGTTCCAAGAGCACATGCTGCTCAGGGAGGCAAGGTAAGTGTTTTGGAAGTGGCCTTGCTGGTTCCCACCAGCACTCCCCTTTCCCACAATTTACTGCCTGGTTCCTCCATTCTGCCTAAGAACAAGGATGCCTGACTTCACCTGCTTGCAGAAGCCTCTCTGTTCCTCAAGCCTTTCTTTGCATGTTTGTGACATCCCATGTGCCTGTTGGACTTTGGTGCAAGCAGGCCAAGTGCCGTGCCCGCACCAAGCAAGTTAGAGATTTCCAGTGTTTGCAGTGGGTCTCGGTGCTGCCAAACCCACACTGCTGTCCCGTGGGAACCGGAGCTAGTGGTTGCTTTTGATCTGAGCCAGAGTGTGATGTTCCCACTGCCTGCACACAAATGTTGCTAAAGATGGTAAAGCCGAGTAGTTTGCTGTTTCTCATCCATCTTCCAGTACTGAGGGAAAGACAGGAGCTTTTAAAATAGTTCAGAGGATGCAAGGAAAAATATCTTTTTTTCTTTTTCTTTAATTGGAAAATTAGATGTTGAATAAATGTGCTCAGAATTGCAAGGGAAAAAGTATTAGTAGCCTTATTTATTATTATTCTCCTAAAGGAGTAGCTTTTTGTAGTTGCTGAAAGTACTATCTTGTGTAAAATGAACTGCATGTAAATATTTTTAAAAAGAAGGAAAAACAAAAGATAAGAGACTTCAGAGTGTATTTTGGAGCGGCATATGCTTTGCAATGTGCATTAGGCATGCATCGGTACCTGCCTAATGCGCCCTGTCATGGATTATTGCTCTTGCATAGTTTGAACACTTTCCAAGTCCTTTTGAATGACAATGAGATGCTTTGTTATATAGACATCAGGCTAATGATTCAAATGCAGTTTGAAACTCCAGCATAGAGAAGTACTCAGATACGGAGCATGTATGCCTCTTAATAAAATTGAACAACAGTTACAAACCATAGGAAAATTAGCAGGCGCTTGTGTGTGTAGATAGAAAAATTAGGAAATACTTCTGGAGTAATTATAGTCTGGCAGAGACTGCAGGAAGGATTTTTAAATAGGCTTTTCAGCATATAAACAGATCTTTTCTACAAACATTGCTAATCTCTTTCTGTTCCTACTTAGTCCTTGCTGTGCAGATAAGACTTGTCCAACCTGTTACTTGATATATGCTGTTATGTAAGTGGAAAACTCAAAAGAATAGGAAACTTTTTTATTCATGCATTATTTGTTTGCTGCTAATTCCTATGGAAATATGAAAGAATTTAGGTCTTTAATATTCTTTTAGTTTTTTCTTAATCTCAAATTAGTTGCAGTACCATCCTATTCAAAGCACGTTAGGTTTGATTTAGTCAATTGTTTGGGAAGGATTTTATACAGAGAGTATGTTTCACAAAATATAATATAGATTACTCTTTAAACAACTTCAGGTTTGCATTCAGGAAAGGAACAAATGTGAAGGCTGATGTTACATTCCTTTTTACGTTGGGCTTTATTTGCATTAAGCTGTAGGGCTTCAGAAGTATGTTAGTTCACAGCTGGGGTGGTAGCAGAGGGGAGAAAGTCCTCCTTTCTCCCCTCTGCTACCACTTTTCTCCTGACTGTGCGGGAAATACGAGGTGAAAGGCTTTCAGGCTCTGCGGCAGTCTCGCCGCCAGACTTGCAAATTATCTGACAGCATTTAAGAAAGGCTGGGTGAAATCAGGTTCTTTGAAAAACATAGAGGTTTTTTGGAAGTGTTTAAGGGCACAGGCTTACGTGCTTTACAATGGTACGGATGGTTCTGTTGTCTCAAGAGGAGAATTGACAAAAGATAAATTGTGATGTATGTGCATGTATTTGTGTGTCATGCCAAGCAAAGTGAAGGAATGCTGAAACTGATGCTCCACCCACGTGACATGGTATGGGGAGTGTGCAGGGGCTCTTTGTGGAGAAATGGTGCTGAAGTTCAGCTGCATGTGAAATGAGGATGTGATGCACTGTGTGGCAATAACTTTATGATGTGGGACCTGTGGACCGCATGGCAATGCGGCTGCTGGACTTAGGAGCTGCTTGGCAGAGCATGGATGAGGTCAGCTGATAGCAGGCTCCTATGGAAAACCGGCGACATATTCACTCGGCTGGACGTGCAGGGATGTTAGCTATGTGAGGAGGAGTATTATGTGAGAAGAGATTTAAAATGCAGACACATGAAGCAGCTGCTCGCTAAACATTTCAATTTCTTTTTCACTAACTGTATATCTTGTTAAAATTCTTATTTGGTGTGGTGGATAACAATAATGTTTGGGGTTTTTTAATAGCATTTAGGAAGATAGTTCTATAAAATCAGTGAACAAAAGGAACGTCCGCTTGAATAATTTTAATGTAGTATTAAAGTAGAAAATTTATTGCATTTGACTTCTTGCACCTGCAGTAAGCATTTATGTATACTTGAAGAACTGAGGTAGAATAATAGATTGTAAGACTTGAATCCTTGATTTAACTTGAAAAATTATTTCACATGGAAAATTAAACATTGGGGGGTTTTCTGAAATGTAATAGCTGATATCATCTAGATTTTATTTCTTTTTACTTTGCTGTAACCTACTTTTTTCTTAAGACCTTTTAACTGACATAGTTCTTCGAAAGGCTTTTCATTTTTATGAGGATCCTGGGGAAACAGTAACTGGGTTGGGGGGGACCATTGGGCTTTGCTTTACTGAGTATTGTATGCTACGTCAGGATTAAAATGTTTGGACAGTTGGTGTGAAGAAATAGTAAATCTAAGCAATCATGGTTTCATTTCCTATAATCAGTAAGATGGAAATATGTATGTGAATCAAAATCTTGTAATTGTGTGAAAAAATGAATGAAAATAGGTCTTGGAAATTAATATTAAGGACAAAAGCTGTTTTTCTTGACGTTTGGTTATTTGGCTCTTTCTCAACCAGTAGTAGTTTACAACAGCCTTTTTACCTAATCACTCAGATCTCCCAAGATTTGTCAGTAAAACACATTATTTTGGAGCCTATTTTAAAAGAAATAGCAACCTGATCTCATTCTTACATTCCATCTTTCATAGATTGGTACTGTGAATGCAGGGTTCTCTTGCTGCCTTTAAACCTATTACCAATAAATTGATTGTACTGAACAGCAATAACAACAAAAAAGGTATTTCAAGGCAAAAGCAAATGAGCAGGTAGGATAGGCCTTATATAGGGTAGAATGTAGGTTTTACCCTATGCATTTTCCCAGGCAAACCTGGAACAGCACGTCTGAGGTGCTGGATTTCTGCCACTGAGAGGAGGAATTTGGAGGCAGATGGGTACGGTGGGAGATTTTAAGCAGCACTTCCCTGAAGTAACCACTTCTGTCTATTCAAGTATGCCATATGAGCATTAGAGACAGCAGTATTTTGCTAGTGATGGGTGAGTTAATAAGACATCACAGTCATGCCCTCTGCGTTTCTGCTGGGGAACACCTTCTCACAACAACAGTTGTGTTCACACATGCATGCAGAGAAAGACTGTCCCTGCTGTCAAAGGCTTGCTGCTTACCACATAGTAGTTACCCTGTTTCTGTGCTCATGTAACTGACTTAAAGCTGTAACAGAAAGATTTGTCATAGAGATAATAGCTGAAGTACAGAGTGCTAGAGGATCCCGTCGAGCTTAACAAAACTTGAGTTTTGGCACTCTTCCACCAATTTTACTTCAGTCATATCATTTTCCTCAGCTAACACTTTAGTTAGATTTATTTATGTGTTTCAGGCTGACTTAAACAACTGGGAGAAGTGCATTTATTTATTTATTAAATTATGAGTGGCATGTAGATAATCAAGAGAGAGAAATGTTGTGGGAGGGGATAATGCTGCAGGGCAGTCCGTTCCTGAGTGGTGGGAGTTGTTCCGGGTTCCGTAATCCTGGTGGAGAGCAGGAGATGTCGAGCTGGGTCCCTAACGGGTGTACTCACCTTAATTTTTCTTACTGCATTCATACTGGCTGAACACTGGACTTATCCAAACAAATCGCCACTGTGCTGCTCTAACTTGGCCACATTTGAGCTCATTTATACATTCTTAATTCACAGCAGTTGCTAAGTGCTTTACCTCTGTTTTCATCAAGGGGGAAAAACCCCTCCTTGCAGCAAGCTGTGGGTGCTGCAGGGGCAGGGTGAGCACCACCAAAGCACTTGTTACCCTGCTGCCAGCGCTTGCCTTGTGGCAAGTTAAGAATAATACAAGGTTGCTTTTTCTTGATAGGAGACTGTATGGCCACCTTTGACTTTTAAATCTGTAAAAATGGGAAAAGGTCACTTCTGAGAGGAAGTGGATCTTGATCTTGTGTTCAGGATGGGTTTGCACGTGGAACAGCTGGTTTAAAAGCTGAACTCTGGGTACAGGAAGATTTATCTTAACTGCAGTCAGTTTGTAACAAAATTAGACTGTAGGTAGCACACTTAAGTAGAAGACTGGTTACTTTTTCAGAAGGCTGTGTACTGTGACAACAGTTCCTTTGCAACCCTGGGTTACTATGGTACATCTGCGGTTACTTAAACACACACTTTCCCTAGTGAGATTTGATCCTCGGTCACTTCCTTTTAAAGTTACTTTGCATCTATGTTGTATTGTAATGTTTAGACTGGTGGAGCAAGATCAGCCCTGGAAAGTGACTGTACCTTGCATTAAATGTGTTTTTCAACTGTTTCTATCTTCCTCCTCCTTATCTGAAGAAATCAAAATGAGAATACATCATTGGACGTAATTTCTCACTTGCCCATTGACAGTTTTTTTTGATGGATTTCTCAATGTCTGGCATTCTTGTAGAAGAAGAAACCCTGGAGAAAATTCTGTGACTGACTTCTCCCTTTTTCCTCTCTTGTTTCCTTATTATTTCCTCACATCAATAGACACATGCGTGACACTCAGTGAGGGCTTTGTGACAATGTTTTTTTCATGTGTAATAGTTGGTAGAAGTCTGGGCTTTGATTCGGAAATGTGTCATGGTTCTTATGTGTAGAGCTCTGCTGGCTTTAGGAAAGCAGGTAAAAAAAATAAGTTAATCTTCATCGCTACTAAGATTGCTATCCCAGTGTGCATGGCACTTGGTAGGTAAAAACACAAAAAGGAGTAGCCATTTTTTGTGGTAGAGGTGTCTCATAGGCTTTTAGGGATATCTTTCCATAGCTATTGATAATATGTTGCTTATAACTGGGGAAAGCTTGTTACTGGGGTGTAGCTTTATACAAAATGTCATTGCATGTGTATATGAAGTGTGTGATCAGAAATGACCCTCTATGGACAGTATTTTAAATGCAAAATTGACTGCACCTTCTGTATAAAAATCCTTTTTTTGCACTCATTTTTCATAGAACTCTTGAAGGGAAAAAAAATGAATGGAATTACTGTGTTGATTGTCATACTATGCTCTACCGAAAAAATATTGCTTCGGTTTGTGTTTGTTGTCTTAGAATAATGAGCACAAGTTAGAGTTTCTTTAAAAATACAAAAGATAATGTCAACTCAGGAAACATGCTTTTCAGGATAGGAGAAGGGAAAGGAGAAGAATGGAAGGATACAAAGCCATCCTCTGTAAACTAAACAAACCTATTTAGTGATGTCTTTTACTTCTTTGTCCACTTAACATCAGAATCTGTCTGTTTCTGGCTGTTTCTTAGGCAATCCAGATGAATTTCTAAGCAAGTACATGCAAAGAGTGGCGAGTTACTACAGTAAGTCTGTGCATAACAATTTCCAAGATGTTTACAGCCATCAGGTATGTCAGTGAAAAGTTCCGTTCTGCTTACATGAAAAGCATTTTGTGGCCTTGAACCAACAATATTTCCTAATTAGTTCAACTCAGCTGCCCTTAGCTTGATTCAGCCAGGCAGCTCGTATCTTTCAGTCATTTGATGGACCTGCTGGGGCTTAGAAGGAAGATGAAATGTTGCTGATGCTTGCTCTGTCATGTGCAGGCACTCGAGATGATGGTGTTAATGCAGATGCTCTAGGCTGTGTTATGCAGCATGGCAGTTCTCATTGGAAAATAAGCTAATGTGGAAGGAGTGAGCCTCAGCACAGATGAACCATCAGGAAGATAATATCCAAGGCTTGTCAGAATGAGGCCTAAGTTTAATGCAAGATGACACCAAGACAAATCCAGAAGAAAGAAGAATGATAGATGAAAACTTGAATGTGATCCTGCAGTCACTGTGGTGATGGATAGCACTTAATGAAGGCTACGCTAGGAGTCTTCTAAGAAGTACTTTCTAAATAGCTTATGAACTTGCATGCTGAAGCAGGTTTTGGGAGATGGGGCAGGAAGTGCTTAGAAGTGGTGTGAGTGTGGGACCACTTGAAAGAAGACAGGTAGAATGGAGTGGGATAAGAATGTGAATTAGCTGCATGACTGCTGTGGGGGCAGCAAGAAGAGCAGAGTGGCTGGTCTTTGACATCTGGTTTTCCTGTGCTTTGACGGTAGATGTTTTCTCTCTGAGCTAAACATCCAAGCAGACCCAAAGTTTACATTCTGGTAGAAAGGCTACACCCCATATGTTTGTTGATAGTGCCAAGGCCTTGTATTTACTTCCAGCAGCCTTTGATCTAGGAAGGCATGATGTAAGTACCTTTGAAGGTAAATGTCTTCTGTTTGTGTGATCGTTTCCTCAGGCCTTTTTGCAGACAGGTCTTGGGGTGATCATGGGTGACTCAGGGTCCCCTCCCTGTTAGAGCAGGATCTGCTCAGCAGGGAATGCCATTTCTCCAAACAGACCAATTCTCAGACAAAGCCAGGATGTAACATGCTGTCAGAGGGATCTGGGTGTGCATTTCTCAAAGTACCAGCTGAGCTTAACCAGATTGGTATTGGATCTGAGAGCGCGCTGCAGGAACACCTCTGGCAGCACTTGGGTCTATGTCAAAACGCTTGCTCAGCTGTGCAACAGAGGAGCGTAACTGTGTTAGTGGCAGACTGAAGTCTCCCATTTTGATATAAAAAGTGAAATTTAGAATAACTCATTCTTTACTGTCCCGTCTGCAAAGTAACTCTAGTCATTTGAGCACTTGTCTGTCTGCATCCTGATGAAGCTAACTTTTTAATCCTTGTTGATGAAGTGAGAAGAGACATGGATGAGCTCCTCTTGCCTGCATGTATAAACTGCTCATGTGTAAGCTCAATCTTGTCAAAGTTGGGTCACCACAACTAAAGCTGCTTGGTGTGCAGCTGCGAGGGGGCTCTCAAAGCCTGGGGACTGGTCCTGCACTCAGGTCCCATCCTAGGCTGTTTCATCAGTGCTGCAGCCAAAGCACCAGCAGCTTTGTCTGAATCTTTGTGTGTACTCAATTACTGAAATAGCACTCAAGTGGCAGATCTTTACTCACCTACCCAAAAAAGACATACATGCCTTCAGGGCTGAAAGGCAGTCGGACCACTTACTTGGCTTGAGGAAATCCTGAGATGTGTGCCTGATGAATTAGGCTGCTGTATACAGAACACCTCGTCTCTAAGAGACGAAGTGGTCAGGATTTTTCATTGCACGTACCTGGTGATTTAAATTTTTCACATTTCCTCCTTTGCCTGCCACATCCAGATCAAACAAAGCCTTAAATTCATCATTGTTCCAACACCTTGTCTGCTCTCCTTGTAATTACACTTCACACATCCACACCTTAGAAGCCCTCCTAGTATATTTGCATATAGATGGAGAATGACAACTTTTGTGTTGCCCATGTAACTTATAATTAACACCTTTTCTGACAGCGTTCTATTAACATCAGCGTACATGGGTGAGGTTGAAAGCCTGATTTTCTTTAGAGACTTCATTTCTACAGTAGAGAGACTGCCTCTTGGTTTGTTCAGTTGCTTTGAATGTGGCAACATAGTTAAGCACTGTTATTGAAGACGACTAAGTGAAGATTGCATAAACTGAAGTAACTGTCACATTTTTCCAAATTTTCTGAGTTGCTGCTGTATGCGACCGTTAAGTGAGGCTGGCCCCCACAGCATGAGTTCCTGCTTTTTGTTGGGAGCACCTTTCTGCTAACAGTCTTTGAATTTTGTGTGCTGTATTCTGGCCTCTCAGGGGTGCACCACTTTGGGAGGAGGTCATTTGTGTTACACATTCATCATGAGGCTTTCTTGCCTCTTCCAGTCAAAAGCTTTCTGCTTCTAGGGTAAATGGTGTGTCTGTGGAGACAGGAGCAGTCAGCTCGGGTATGAGAGAGGAGGAGGGTGCCCAGCTGCTTAGGGGAGTACCACAGCTTGGGACACTCCTATTGGAAGCATTTTTGGCGGGAGAGTGCCACACCTTTTTGGACAGTATCCAAGGCCTGTCTAGTGCGATATTGCTATAGTGGCTTTCATTTACAACTAAATAAAAGTTAGATTTTAAACATTTCAGTGTGAGAGGGGAAAATCCAAGTCATAAACCTTTTGTTTATTTGTCTTTTTTGAGCAGGCAGAGAAGAGGTTGTTACTGTCATTTATTTGCATCTTTTCACAAATCTTCTTTTTCCTCTTTTGAGCCTTCAGTGGTTTGTAGACCATAGGCTCAGAAATACTGCTCCAAACCCTGGGGTGTGTTTTGAAGTATATAGCCATTTGAGGATTTGGGGGTTTTAGGCTCAGTTCTGTGAAGGGTTGGTTGTGTTTGAAGAACATCTGAGAGTTCCCAATTCCTGCCAAAGTCACTGGGCACTGCAGGGGCTCAGCTCTTCTCAGGAAATGTTCAGGCTTACTCCTGGGAACTGCTTGATGAAGAAAGGCCTATTGATGCCGAAAGGAAGCAAAAACCTTTTAATGGCTGAGTAATGAATATATTTTTAAACTTGGCAACAGCAATAGGAAACAAATAAGAATTTGAACCCAAAGAAGAGGCAGAGAGAGAAGATGCTTAATGTTACATAGGTAGAACTGATTTTTTTTTTTTCTGACAAAAGCCAACTTAGCTGCTTCTTAAGCAAACTGGCAGTTCCCTGCTGCCTGTTATAACATACCAACCATTCTCCACTTCAGTTTTTGGTGTAACCTAAAGGACTGTGTATTTAAAGCATTGGAAGAGGTATATTCAGCATCATTTTTTTCATCTGGTTTGGAGGAAAGCTTGCAGCAGTACTGGATTTGCTTGCAACATTATTTTTGTTCAAAAATATTTGCCAGGAGGTTTCTTAAAATCATTGTGGAAGTACAGATGGGCTGTGAGGCCTTGATCTCTTCTTCCTCAGTGGTCTAATGCTGCTATTTTACAGCCTGTAAACAGGGCTGGATAGGCTTGATGAGTTGGAGGAGCTAGAGGAAGCAAAAACTTGAAAAACAAAATCCAACTCATATTTCTCCAATGTGAAGATATGTATTTTTGTAAAGCATGTACCAAAGATGTTTGATGATGATGCAGAAAATAATTGACTAACTGTACCATCTGTTGGCACTTCTGCCATATGTTTTCTTCTTATCATTTGTTTCTGTTCAAACTGTGTATGTTCTGTGAAATAGTGTTTGATGTGAAACAGAACTTAAAAATATCCAGCAAGTCACAACTCAATGATGTTTCCTTAAAAGAAAGGGAGCAAAGGTTGGGACGAGGCATTTTTGATGCTGTTTGGTATTAACTTTAATGTCATCCTTTCATCTGCTTGCCTTACAGTCACTGTCAGGCAAGCTGCTTAGGTGTGAGAGCTGAGCACATCTGTGATGCCCGGTAACTTTCTGTGCCACACGTTTATCCACCTTTCTTTTCAAGCTGATGGGCTGATGAATGAAACTGCGTATTCAATCTCTGTAGATGTGATCCTGGCTGTATAAATTGATGGCAATTCTTCTATGGAGACTTTTAGAGCAGCAGAGCCGGGGCGCTGCAGCGAGGCTGTTATGGTGCCTTTGTGTGATTTCTGTTTAATCTTTTTTTGGGAGCAATGTGTCTTGCCTTGAAATTAAACAAGAATATGCCTCTCAATCTTGAGAAATGTTGATCAGCAGCTTCTCATGATAAAAAAAAAAAGTCCATTTTAATGACAAAGCAGCTTCAATAAATTTGTGATTTCCTGCAGTTGTGCTAAAAGGAAATGTTCTCTCTTAACGTTTCGGAGGAAGAGGTTCTGCACGTTCAGAAGGAAGTGAGCGTCATTTTTGTGTTTGCTTTTTAGCCTTTCTCCACTCCCTTCCCTGCTGCTGGAATAATTCCTTTTGGGGAGCCAGCAACAGATCTTATTACAGTTATAACTAAAGCAGATTTTTATTTCCATTCGGAGAACGCACAGGACAGGAGAAGAGGCAGAATTTCTTCCTACACCAGTCTATTTTTTGAAGATGTTGTCATGGGCTGGATTGTCACATATCGGTATTTGAAACTCTGTAGTAAGGATTGTAATGTCACTGAGAGTGGCTTCAGATCAAGTTGGTATTTTCATGGTTTCTGTTACAGACCCAAGCCTGGATGATGTCATGGGTCAGGGTGTATGCTTTGCTGAACCTTCTGAACCAAATTTGTTATTACTGGAGCCAGTGGAATACCTTCTCCAGCATGGGCTGCTTTGAGCCTAGGAGTATTTTACTGTTTCAGTGTGTAGCAAAGCATGATTTGAGTTTTTTGGGGGTGGGGGGAATTTGTGCATGTGTTTACCTCTTGTGGAGCATGTTTGAAGATGATTAGGGAGATGAGGGCTCAGTCCATGCACACGCTAGGGACGACTTGCTGGAGCCTGGCAGGCAGCTTTGCTGCACGGGTTTCCTCTGATGGCGCCTGGCAGGCCGTGGAGACCTCCTCTCCTCTTGGCATGGGTCCACGCAGGGCCTGAGCTGACTGCAGCTCTCCGATGCTTTCTGCCTGGCTTCCTAACGCTGACTTTGGGGAAACTGTGTAGTGTTTGTTATGAGTTATGGCATAGCCTAGGTTTTCAAAAGCTTTAAAGAGTATATTGACAAATACCCTAAATGGCCAGGTTAATGGTGGACAGAAACAGTGTCTCCACAGATGTTGGGACTAGGATAACAACAGGCTTATATTAAAAAAGTGGACATTTCAGTAGGCAGCAGATGTTTCTGTTCTGAATTAGGAATGCCATCTAGTGCAATACAAGTTACTTGTTTTTAAATCAAAACCCCTCAATATGAGATAAGGCAGCATGCATGAAAACTTGACACCTACATGATAAAATATATGAATTAAAATGAGTTTTAGCTGTTGTCTTCAGGTAGTTTAAGGGCTTGTCCATAACACAGAGAAGGGAGGCCTGGTGTTCTCAACTGCATGACCAAATAAGTAGCTACTCAGTGTTTATTCCCTCATCCTTCTGCTTTTAAAAGTGTACCTCCTTCTGTGCAGTGAAGTTGGAGGAAAACTTGGAACACAAATTGGTTTGATCCATTTCAGAAAGGGAGGCAGAGTGTGGGTGGCAGTCCTGAACAGCAAAACGGAGGGGAATGACCCCTCGCCTGGCTGAATGGGTAGTCAGCTATGCGTGGCCAGCAGCCTGGGCCACTAGTCGCCATGAGAGCACAAAGAGGTCTGCAGTAGTAACAACGCATGACTAACCTTGCTGAGCAGTGCTCAGTAGTCCTGTACGTGTGAGAGCACCCGTGTCCGCTGGGCTGTCCCAGAGTAGGCACGTTCGTCTTCTTTTAAACCTGCAGGAACTGGCATTATGGCAAAAAGGCGGTGTCCCTTCCCCTCCCCTCCATCCCTCCTCCTTTTCTCTTCACACACTCTTTAAAAAGAATTTATTGCTGGGAAGAGTGCTTGGGGTCAAGGAAGGTTCAGGGAAAGAAAAGGCCTTTAGAGGTATTACAGCTGCTGGTTTTGCAGCAAGCAGCATGTAAGATGTTTTACATTCAGTGTTGGGACACATATAGGAAAGATAGCTGCTTCTCACTGTAAATATTATTGTTGCAAGAGACACAAGTTACAGTTGTTTAAGGTTTTCCTTTTGTTTGAATGTGATCAAACCTCTGAGCAAAACAGCTTGATGCTCTGTTGCTTTTTTTTGGGGGTGGTGGTGGTTTTTTGTTTTGTTTTGTTTTTTATTGAAAGGTGCAGAAGTTGAGCATTGTGATGTATAGTGTCCAAATGATGACTTCCCTTCATTTTGCCAGAGGTTTGCTCATGTGTGCCTAAGGTCAGGCCTGTTTTGCATGACTGAAGAATGCACTTTCATTGCCCAACACAAAGTCCGTTGAAACCGATAAGAATTTTTTTGCCTGTTTCAGTGGGCTTTGGCTCAGCCTTCTGCTCTGCAAATTGAAGCAACCGAACAAAACACAGAACCTCTCAGTAAGAATTTCCACAGAATCTCAGTGTGGAGTGATTCAACCTCTCTGTGCTCTTCCAGCCAGGGAGGTACACACGCGGTGATGCTGATATTTGTGGATCACCACTAATGCTTTTCAATCTTGGTTTACTGCTGATAGTGGCATGCTGTTTTGTATTTTCCTGCAAGAATAGTAATCTGAATAGTTTATGGCTCCTACCCTTTTTACCCAGCAACCATAGGAAAAAACTCGTTAATACGAAGTCATGTTCTGTATAGATTTATCATACAAAGGGAGAACATGGGTGAACGTGCGGATCCCCACTGACTCCCTACATCGGCCATTTGGCATGTGGAAATGATATTCAGCTTGTTAACTAGATCCATCTAAAATATTGCATGTATTTTTTGTTTGTTTGAGGAAGTTGATCTACATTATCTCCTTGCTAATAAATCTTATGTGAAGAAGCTGATTGGGAAGCAAATTTTAGATTACCGTTGAAAGCTAGACAAGTAGGGGGTAGTGAAGTCATTACAAGATAGGATGGTTGACTCCAGTAGCCTACGGAGACTGTTACTCAAAGTCCTCAGTGCTTTATACGAATAGCTACTACTACAGTAGTGCACCTTGAAAGATCTCAAGTATTCAAATACTATTTCATGTGCCTTACTAAATAATAATGCAGATTATAAAGTGATGTGGTATGCTCTGGTAGTGATGTTAGAGTTTCTGAAAGTAACCAAGGTTGTTAGGGGGGTTGGGAATGGGTCTGTTAGAAGTTACTCTTTTGGTCTTGACAGTGTTCACAAAGAGACTTGCGTTCAACCTCATGGCTTCTATGTCTTTCTCTGTCCTCTCTGAAAGAGGCAAATAATCTCTCACCTGGAAGGATAAAATGAGAGTAGTTCATTTTAAAACAATGTTTTAAAAAGAGTTGGATTGGCTGTGGCTTTTGTCCTTATGTATTGTTTAGATGAGCATTTTAAACCGCTTTCATTTCTTATCATCTTGGGCTTCAGCAGAGAACTATGCCAGCTCAACAGCTTGTCTCCAGGAGGCCTGGATCTGAAGTGTGCCACAACAATCTGCAAATTGCAGTAGCAAAATCTATTTTGGGGAAAGTTAGCACAATATCTGTGTGTGGTGTGTACTCTAGCCAACACCATGAGTAATTTAGTAAGAACTAGGGAGAAAACAAACAAAAACAAGTGTGTATATTTAATGTTGCAGTTGTATTAAAAAGTACTGTGTAGATCTGAGTGCTTGGCATTCATGGTGTGGATCAAGACAGAAATAGTAACAGGGCAGGCTGAGATGTTAGCAGCCTTGTGCAGACCAAAATGTGTATGTGTATCAAAAGACACAAAGCGGGGGAACAAGATTTGCGCTCTCTAACACAGTTGTCACACTTGTAAAAAGTAGATCCCCCTTGTGTCTTAATTTCATGTATGTCCTTCTGTCTATCGAATGATGAAAAATATGGCTGAAGAACTGACAGGGAGAAACATGACTGGGAAAACAGCTGATGCTCAAGAAGGAGGAGTTAAAACTAACTTAAAATTGTCTTTTTGTACCTTCAGCATTGCACTGAATACTATCATTAGGCTCAAAAACGTACTTGGTGGTAGCTTCAAAAGGAAAAAGTGAAGGTGAGTGGGGAGAGCTGGAGCTGAGCAGTAAGTCTTGATTAGTCTGAACACATCAGAAGAGCTCCTTGCAAGAGAGTTTTATAATTTGTTAAGGGAAGATACTGACTGCAGAGCAAAGAGGCTGGGAAGTGGCAAGAAGCGAGGACTGCCACCAAGGGCAGTTGGTTTCGTTCCTGGCCCCACCCCACTTTGTTGGCTTGAGTGCTTGGGCAGTCACAGGGGAAATGGACTAGGGACTGGTGGGGGAAGAGGAGCTGATTGATCTAGGTTTTAAAAAGAGGAAAAAAAAAAAAAAAAAGAAAAGGTTCTGCAGTTGGTGTCTGTGTTCTGACACTGGGCCATTGTGTCATAGATTGGTAAAGAAGAGGTTCCAGAGGTCATCTTCATGCTAAAAGCCAGCATCTTAGCTGTTAAAACCATCTTTTGTGGTTTTTTCATGCTTGCTGTTCAGGGAATTTTTTTAAAGTTTATATAAAGGATATTTACAGAATCATTTTTTACTTCCTGGAATGTTTGGAAAATGGTTTTTCATTCAGTAAAAATTTTCCAGATAACTTGAACAGATATGTTTAAAAAATGCTGTCAACTTGAAATGGATTAACTTAAAAAAAATCATTTGCACACATACAGTTTCAAATAGTAGATGTAGCCAAGATTGCCTCTAGTTCGCCTTATAATTCCTCCTGATTTTTTGTCTTCTGCAGTTGGTATCTCCCATATCTGGCTGCACAAAGCTTTCCTAGCAGACACAGGACAACTGACCAACTAACTGATTATAGATATGAAATTGTTCACATGCAGAATGACATCAGATGTACAGAGGAAATGCTTCTGTAATATATTTTTTGTAACAGAAGGAATGTGTGTATTTACTGAATCAGTGATCTCCGATTCCTTTTTTTTTGTTAAATTTTTAAAATTGTTTGCATCATTTGCAGAAGTGGGGTACACAGAGCTTACTGGAAACTTCTGTTTGGCTATGTTTGGAAACAGTTCAGCACTAACAAAGTTGGAAACTATTTTAAATGTGCATAGTCTAACCCCTGAATATGTTTTTCTGTCTTAGTGGCACAAGTACGTCCTTGCTGCAGTTCCATATATGGAAATTTGCCATCAGACAGCATCGTTTTCCAGAGCTCATATTGAGTCAGGAAACCGCCTCTGCAGTAGTCAGACCTCTTGGTTAACTGTTACAGCAAAGCCAGTCCTCTACCTCTCCTTTAGGAATAATTAAACTTTCAGTAGATGATTATTGGTGTGGTATTTAGAAAATGTCACTGATGGGGAAGACAAGGGTCTTCCCTTCCAAACTGGGATGCTTGAGAAGTTAAGTGTACTAAGAAGAATATAGGAATTGTATGTATGCAGTAGACAGTGCAGTAGAGTAGAAATAGGAGAGGAGAGAAAAACCTGCATCCGTACACTATGCCTGTGCATTAGAGTAGAAATAGGAGAGGAGAGAAATATCTGGATCCACATACAATGCCTGTATGCTTTTTATTCCCAAATGTCCGTAAATATTAGAGCAATAGATTCCCTTATTTTGCAGTAGTATTTCATGGAGTAGATGTAGTTTAAAGGATCTGGTTTTACATGACATTATCCTGCTATACCATGAGACACAGCTTTATTGTTGTTTTGATGTGGGGCTGGTGGAATTGAGTGCATGTGTATGTGGTTGAGGAGGAACAGGTGTATTCCACCTGGTGTTTTCCAAATTTCTGAGACCTTCTCTTTAAATACATTTACACGATTGCTTTAAATGCAACAACGTCGTTTGCAAGGTAAGCAGCTTTCCAGATGTCCATTTAAAGTAAAGAGTAAGTTTTCAAGCCTGTTTATAAAGTAGGTACAGTTCAATCTCTGAAAGTGGCAACACCTTCAAAATGGTGGATTCTTTTTTACTCTCGGGTGAAGAGTTGGGGCAGAAGTCTGGAGGAGAAAAAGAATGGGAGTTTTCACACCAATCATTGCAACTGGATTTGCCAGCTCGTGTGCTTATCACCCATGTTGACAACTTCTCAATTAGTGTTCACAGTTAAATGGATGGATAGTTTTTTCCCTTCCCATCCTTCCTGATGTATCAGGAGTAGAAATCACTGAGAAGGATGCATGCTGTACCTTGTAAGTTGCATTACTGTGCAGTACAGCAAATACTTGACGTACCTGATTTGTCAGCTGTAACCACATTGTGGATTTCAAAATTATTTTCATGCTGGACGTATACTGTTGTCTGAAAACCATGGTTTCTGCACAGAGTAGATACTTGTCGGTAACACTGGTGCAGTGTTAACCATCCTTGCTTTCTCTGTTTCCTAAAGCTTGTACAATGAGGACAGAAACTTGCTGCGTATCCGAGAGAGAGAGAGGCGGAATCAGGAGGCTCTGCAGGAGAAAGACAAGTTCCCAGAGAAGACTCCCCTCTTTGCAGAGCCCTACAAGGTAATGGTAGGGGGAGTATGTGGTGGAGGGAGAGGAGGAAAAGAGGGTTGGGATGGAAGAGGGGAGCCGTGGCATCTGCATATGGTATAGTAGACTTGAGCATGATGCGTGCAGACACAGCATCTTCCCATCTGCTTCAATTCATCAGAGTATGTGCTTAAAGCTCTGTAGATGGTGGAAGTGCAGTACGGACTTTGGGTGGGGCAGATTCATTCGGGGGCTTCCTGTAGTCTGGGAGTTTGAGAGAGAGTGCTCAAGAGCAGCTTGGCTGGCTGCCTGCCTGCCTGCAGCTGTGGTTGAAACAAACTGGCCTGATGTTAGTGCTCCTGAAGACTGCAAGCATACCTGCAATCTTGGCTCAGAAGAACTAATACTGACTAGAGCAGTCCCACTTGCTTTGGAGAGACTGCATGCAGGATCATGATCTTGCATAACTTCAGTCGTGGTGATACATGGTGATTAAAATAAGATCCTGAAGAATGTGTCGTCTTGGGGTGGGGCATCCGTGCTTTTTAAATTTCCCCCTCTCTGTTCTTCTGTTGCAGACTAATAAAGAAGATGAGTTGTCAAGCCGAATTCAGAACATGCTGGGCAATTATGAGGAGGTCAAGGAGTTCATCAGCCACAAATCCCATAGGAATCTCATAGGGATCCCAAAAAGTGTTGCTCCTCTGATCCCACAAGGAAAGCCTGATCGCCCATACTTCCCTGAGAAGACCAGCCATACATTACCATCTTCATTCCACCGCGCAACCCGCGATCCCCCCATGGGACCTACAGTTGTAGCTCCTCCCGCTCCAAGCCACTCCATTCACTACCAAAAGTCACAATCAAGAGCAGAACCAGCTTCAGGTTTGCACGCCAAGAGTCACAGTTTATCCAACGGTCAGAGCCAAGGTCAAGAACATAATCATGGTGGCCAGGAAAGTCACGCAGGTTTTCACCACAAGAGAAATGACAGGCGTGCTGTTGGTGAAGGTCATGCTAATGAACTGCAGGCCTCCCTTTTGGCACTTTCTCCATTGCTGTCATCTTTGTCTTCTCCAGTGGCACCCCTGTCACCTCTACATTCCAGCCAGCATATCAATTCCAGGTCACAGAACAGCAGCAAAAGTCATGGGCCGACCTACAATCAAACAAAATCATCTCAGGACCTAGTGACAGGATCACAGGAGAAGGAAAGTCGGGACAGCTCGGCCGTTAACCTGACCAGCACCACTCAGCCTTCCTCTCAGACTTTTCCCCCACCTTTGCCATCAAAAACCAGTGCAATGCAGCAGAAACCAACTGCTTATGTCAGACCAATGGATGGCCAAGATCAGGCACCAGTTGAATCACCGGAGCTCAAACCTCTCCTGGAGGAATACCATGGAGAACCCTATGAAAAAATCTCAGATTTGAAGGCGAATGCCAAAGCCAAGCTGTCCAAATTGGAAATCCCTTCTGAGCCCATAGAGGTGAGTACAATTGTTGGAGTTCTCTGTTGCCAGCAGGGTAAGTTCAGCTGTGGGAGAACAGGTCACCGATGGGCAGAGACTACTGGAAGCAATGATGGCTGCACGTGCGTTATCCTGTTTAGAAGGTGCGTTTTTGAGGTTGGCTTTTGCTGACCTGGATGAGATATCTGGATGGTGAAAATGCAATGCTTGCCATGATTCTGTGGTTTTCTCAATGGGGCTGCAGCAGGTTTTATGGTTAGAAAGACTGCTTGTGTTGCTATGATTTTTGGTTTGCCTGTAAAGATTGTTGAAAAGGAGGAGGAAATGATATGCTGAGAAGGTCAAGTAGTGATGCAGTTAGTACATGCAGTGTCAGTGCTCAGTCTGAGTGCTGGTGGGTAGAGGCCCCAAATCCTCACTAAATATTGGAACAGCTGACTGCGCAGTGAGTTCTGTGGTCACCTGGTAGGTTGAAGGTTTTGGGACTTTGCGATAAATGGCTGTGAACGCCACAGGGCTCTCCTAAGTAAGTTTGTAAGATCTCACTGTAGACCCTCAGGAAAGTATTAATGTGGACAAAAAACATTCTGTAGATTTCTGACAGATTAATTTAGCCTACCTTCCATGGGAAGCATGACACCATTCTGTCTCCTGCTTTATCAAATGCCTTTGGAGCAAGTTCTGAAGGTTCAAGTAAATTTAGTGCAGAGGTGGAATTCTCAATGATAAGAAAGATCCTAAAAGTTCTGTAAAATTTTGCATTCAAGCGAAGAAGATACCCTCTTTCTTGTCCCAACTATGAGGAAAATGAGCAGAGCTCTGCTATGTGTGTGTTGTTATCAGCAGAAGGCAGTCTGGGCAGCAAGCTTGAGCATACCTTCTTTCTAGTCACTACACTTGTCCTTTCTTTGCCAAGGACTGAGAGGGATGTTGCAAAAGACGTGGGATGGGAAGCTGCAGTTGTTGCAGTGAAGAGGTGGTAGTTGTGCCAAAGACCGAAATGTGTTGCATGTAAACCTTTGGTTATTCCTGCTCATCTGAGAACAGCTCCTTCTAATAGGCATTTTTTTTTTTGAGTGAAACACTAGCTTCTTCATTTGCCTTCCATTTAAAAATGAGTAATGTTTTGGGGCTTAGATTTCAATCTTCAGTTAGAATCTGCAGTTTCAATCTGCAGTTAGATTTCTTTCTTCAGGTGTTCTTTTATCTTTCATTCTACTCTTTTGGTCATTTTCATGGATTGTTCTTTACCAGGTTGAGACATTTCAGTTGGTTGCAGCAAGGTTGAGTGCAGGGCATTGCAGATTAGCTGGTGCAATTCAGAACATAACGCTGTTGCTTTTATACTACTTAAGTGGCCCTCTTGCCAGAGGGAAGAAAATATCTGAGGAGTTTTTGTATAGCTCTCCCTGCATCTTGAGTTGGTTAGAGATTATATGCAGTGTGTGGTAGAGACTGATGCAGTTGAGCTGGGTTAGAGTAGTCTGTCCTAGCTTCCACTTAGAGAAAAAGGAAAAGGCAGCAGTCAGAGTGGTTGGGAAGGCTTTTCTGAAGATTTCAGAAAGTATCTCTCACCTACATTTGGGCCCTGCTGTGAAGTCCAGTGGCTTCACAAGGAGCAGGTGTGTTGTTTAGGAGACTATCAGGAAAGTTCAGGGGAAGGGGATGGCAGGAATTATAATTGCTTCTTAACCAGGTGGTTAAGAAGTGGTTCTTTCCTTAATAATTATATTGGTAAGCAAGATTCCTTGTCGTACTCCATCTGTTTTTGCTGACCCCAAAACCACCTATCTGCTTTGTCATGTGTGATGGAGGCAGAAGCTTTGGCTCTCTCAGATGTGTGCTGTAGGTTAAAGCAGTGGGAGAGGAGGAACAGTGTTGTTGTATGTGTGGTGTTCTGCAAATGCATGTTTTTTTTTGTTGCGCCCTTCAAAGCCCATTATTTTAGCTTTGCTAAGGCAGCAGCACGCTGATTCTGGCTGCCTTTTGGCTCAGCCTTCTGCAAGCTCAAAGGCACTTGGTTCCCAGGTACGTTTGGCAGTTTTACCATGCTCATCCTTCGGCGCTCAGAATATTGCTATGCCCTATGGGAGGTAGGATTCCACAGTGCTGACCTAAGGCAGCTGGGCAAGGAGAGCTATGGAGATAGTTTTCAAATTGTATTTTGCCTTGGTAATAAAAAAAGAGAGTGTGGGTGCGGTCTGCTTTTCATGGAAAAGGGTGTTGATCAGCTGCAAATGGCTGTAGGCAATTTCTTGTGGAAAATGAGAGGAAACTGGCAAAATTATATTGTTGAGAAGTTGTGAAAATACTTTCATGCTGAGAGACTTTATTTGCTTCAAAGTAGGTTTGGCATTGCACATCAGACCTCAAAATAGGAAGTGCACTGTGATCTGCATTTCATTATTTGCTTGACCGGATATTTTACTCCTGGGGGAGAAGTGAAGCAGTGCAGAACCTTACCTTCAGCATTACCCATTCTTCATTATCCATTGCCAAAAACATAAAGGGCATTACTGGGTTTAAAACTCTTTGCAAATTTTTTTTTTTTTAATGGGGCATGCTTATTTTTTAGAAATGAGACTTCCATGTTCTCTCCCAACTCTCCTTGTCCTCCTGGTCCCATTTCTGTTTTCATCTTATATCTTTTCCCATCCCCATGCTTTTTATGTCATCCTGTGTATTTCTGGTTTAATATGATTTTAGACAGGGCAGTGTTAGCTATGATGCTGTATGCTGAATGAAACTTCTTTCTCATTTTCCATTGAGCACATGACTCTGAATCCAGATGCCCGTAAAAATCCTACAGCTGCCAGAGCATGAGTAGCATTACCCATGCTGGTGTGGGAGTGCTGTTAGATCTGTGGCAGAGTAAGAGCATAATAAAAAGGGAATTGAAGATAACAAAAGAAATGGGTTTGAACAAACCAAACCCCTGGTTTTAATTATATGCTTTAGTCCATTTTGAAGCTGATAGATGAAACGTTTTGTGAATATGCTGAATGATCCTCATTTGAGGTAGGTATCTTTAGGCTGTGACCTCTGACTGCTCTCTATGCCATAGGCATTTTGGATAATGGCTCTATAAGCTCCAGTGAAAAATCCATGACTTCATGTCCTCCCTCCTTCCAGTTGTGGGCAGCAACGTTGGGAGGAACAGGCGGACACAATCCATAAACACATGGCTCTGTGGCTGGTGTCACTGCCACAACTTTTGGTTTTTTGACAATGGGATGGCCTACACAGCACCAGGCTTGATGAACTCTGATGAGATTCACCTCTCTCAAAGGGGAAAAAGGGTCTTTGTCCAGGAGCTAGCAGGGCTCATTGACAGAGCTTTAAACTGGGCTCGAAGGGCGAGGGGGATAATGTCAACCTTGCCTGCAACAAGTTGTGGGACAATATGCCAAGGTCGGAGGGACGGGGTGCCAGCGAGGGCCCTCAGCCTATTGCTCAGAGACATGCTGGACACACTGCAGAATGCTTGCAGTCTAGAGGAGATGGAACCAGGGGCTCCTGAGGCAACAGGAACCAACAGGGAAACACTGGGAAAATACCTCAAAGGAATTGCAGCCACTCCAGCCAGTCAGCTTCAACAGGGGCCTAACTGAAATGCCTCTATGCAAATGCACGTAGCATGGGGAACAAACATGAGACGTGCGCACGCCTGCAGGGCTATAACCTTATTGGCATCACAGAGACGTGGTGGCATGGCTTCTATGACTGGAGTGTTGGGATGGAAGGATACAAGCTCTTTTAGGAAGGACAGGTAGGGCAGATGAGGAGGGGGTGTCGCCCTCTATGTCAATGACCAGCTGGAGTGTGTGGAGATCCACCTGGGGATGGGTGAGGAGCCAACCTAGAGCTTATGGGTCAGGATTAAAGGGAGTACTGGGGCAGGGGACATCATAGCAGGGGTCTGCTACAGGCCACCTGACCAGGGAGTCTGAGTGGATGAGGCCCTCTATAGACAGATAGGAGCAGCCTCACATTCACAAGCCCTGGTCCTCATGGGTGACTTCAGTCATCGTGATATCTATTGGAGGGACAACACAGCAGGGCACAAGCAATCCAGGAAGTTTCTGGAATGCATCGATGATAACTTCCTTCTCCAAGTGACAGAGGAGCCCACAAGGAAAGGTGCCATGCCGGACCTTGTTCTCACCAACAAAGAGGGGCTGGTGGGGAATGTGAAGCTCAAGAGCAGCCTTGGCTGCAGTGACCATGAAATTGTGGAATTCAAGATCCTCAGAGCAGTGAGAAGGGTGCACAGCAAGCTCAGTACCCTGGGCTTCAGGAGAGCAGACTCTGGCCTCTTCAGGGATCTGCTTGGTAGAATACCATGGGACAAAGCCCTGGAGGGAAGAGGGGCCCAGGAAAGCTGGTTAGTCTTCAAGGATCGCCTCCTCCAAGCTCAGGAGTGATGCATCCCAGCAAAGAGGAAGTCAGGCAGAAACGCCCAGAGACCTGCATGGATGAACAAGGAGCTCCTGGGCAAAGTCAAACATAAAAAGGGAGCCTACAGAGGGTGGAGGCAAGGGCAGGTAGCCTGGGAGGAATACAGAGAAATTGTCTGAGCAGCCAGGGATCAGGTTAGGAAAGCTAAAGCCCTGATAGAATTAAATCTGGCCAGGGATGTTAAGGACAAGAAAAGCTTCTGTAGGTACGTCAGTGATAAAACAAAGGTGAGAGAAAATGCAGGTCCCCTCCAGAATGAAACAGGCAACGTGGTTACTTGGGATATGGAGAAGGCTGAGGTACTCAATGACTTCTTTGCCTCAGTCTTCACCGACAAGTGCTCTAGCCACGCTGCCCAAGCCTCAGAAGGCAAAGGCAGGGACTGGGGGAATGAAAAACCACCCACTGTAGGAGGAGATCAGGTTCAAGAATATCTAAGGAACCTGAAGGTGCACAAGTCCATGGGGCCTGATAAGGTGCATCCGTGTGTCCTGAGGGAACTGGCAGATGAAGTGGCCAAGCCACTCTCCATCATATTTGAGAAGTCCTGGCAGTCTGGTGAAGTTCCCCCTGACTGGAAAAGAGGAAACATAGCCCCCATTTTTAAAAAGGGAGAAAAGGAAGACCCAGGGAACTACAGGCTGGTCAGTCTCACCTCTGTGCCCAGCAAGATCACGAAGCAGATCCTCCTGGAAACTCTGCTCAGTCGCATGGAAAATAAGGAGGCAATTGGTGACAGCCAGCATGGCTTCACTAAGGGTAAATCGTGCCTAACAAATTTGGTGGCCTTCTATGACAGGGTTACAGTGTTGGTGGATAAGCAAAGAGCAACCAATGTCATCTACCTGGACTTGTGTAAAGCATTTGACACTGTCCCACCCTTGTCTCTAAATTGGAGAGACATAGATTTGATGGATGGACCACTCAGTGCATAAGGAAGTGGCTGGATGGTCGCACTCAAAGAGTTGCTGTCAACAGCTCAATGTCCAAGTGGAGATCAGTGACAAGTGGTGTTTCTCAGGGGTCAGTATTAGGACCAGTGCTGTTTAACATCTTTGTTGGCGACATGGACAGTGGGATCGAGTGCACCCTCAGCAAGTTTGCCAACACCACCAAGCTGTGTGGTGCGGTCGACATGCTGGAGGGAAGGGATGCCGTCCAGAGAGACCTTGACAGGCTTGAGAGGTGGGCCTGTGTGAACCGCATGAAGTTCAACAAGGCCAAGTGCAAGGTCCTGCATGTGGGTCAAGGCAATCCCAAGCACAACTACAGGCTGGGTGGAGAATGGATTGAGAGTAGCCCTAAGGAGAAGGACTTGGGGGTGTTGGTTGATGAAAAGCTCAACATGAGCCGACAATGTGTGCTTGCAGCCCAGAAAGCCAACCGTGTCCTGGGCTGCATCAAAAGAGGTGTGACCAACAGGTCGAGGAAGGTGATTCTCCCCCTCTACTCTGCTCTTGTGAGACTCCAGGTGGAATACTGTGTCCAGCTCTGGGGTCTCCGCTAGAAGAAGGACATGGAGCTGGTGGAGGGAGTCCAGAGAAGGGCCATGAAGTTGATTAGAGGGCTGGAGCACCTCTCCTATGAGGACAGGCTGGGAGAGTTGGGATTGTTCAGCCTGGAGAAGAGAAGGCTCTGGGGAGACCTTGTAGCAGCCTTCCAGTACCTGAAGGGGCCCTACAGGAAAGATGGTGAGGGACTGTTTACAAGGGCATGGAGTGATAGGACAAGGGGTAATGGCTTTGAACTAAAAGGGGGTAGATTTAGATCAGAAATTAGGAAGCAATTCTTTACTGTTAAGAGTGGTGAGGCACTGGAACAGGTTGCCCAGAGAAGCTGTGGCTGCCCCCTCCCTGGAAGTGTTCAAGGCCAGGTTGCATGGGGCTTTGAGCAACCTGGTCTAGTAGAGGGTGTTGCTGCCCATGGCAGGGGTTTGGAACTAGATGATCTTTAAGGTCCCTTCCAACCTCAAACCATTCTATGGTTCTGTGATTTTCTGCTTGTCTCAGGCTTGTCATTATCATATTTACTTACTTCTGTTTGGCTTCAATGATTAACATATATTTGATGATACAGTCTTTCAGTGCTAAAGCCTGGAGAGTGAAGAGGAAGAAACAGTGTGGTTGCACATCTGGATTTATTCCCCGTGTGCTGGATGTACAGTATGAGAGGTGCAATTGGGGAACAGGGCTGGGCTGGTTTGCTTTTAGGAAACATCCAGTGAGGTATGTTGCATGCAGGTGAAAGATTCACCCAAAGAAAGGATCTTGGGAAGGCTAATCAGGGAGTCCTTTGGCTGAAAGGTTGCCCATCCCTTTTGGTTTTGGGGGGGGGGGGGGGGGTCCTGTCCTCCCATGATCCTGACAGTGAATAGGTCTAGACTAGCAGAAACTGCTGTTCTTCCGTCTTCCTCTCAGCAAGCAGGAACATGGTTTTACAAATTTTGTTTAAACTGTTTGGCCCCAGTTATGCTGGACAGCCACATGCCAAATACAGTTTTTCCTGTGATCTCCCTTGACATCATTTAGGAAAGCCATTTCTTCTACCACATGTTTTTTGGCTAATTGAATTTCTAAGGCGTGTGTCACCTGCAGCTGTGAATTCATTATTGACAGCTTCTGTTCATGGCAACACTGACAAGTTAAGCCTTCCAGTCTGAATAGACAAGCAGATTCACTGTAGAGTGAATTAATCCACAGTGGATAACTGTGCAGTGACTCACTTTGCATTCACATAAAGAAACTGAACAGCTCTTTCCCCTCTTCCCCAAATAAAAACCTTCACTTTCAAACATCATCCCCATCTCTTTAAGGCATTTTTCCAAGTTTATTGTGAGAAGACTTAAAGATATAGCATATGTGAAGCTTAGATGTATCCCTTCTCTTAATGTGCCAGGTTTTACCTCTTCCCCCGGGACCTAAACAAAGATGCTTTTAAAGTCATTCTCTCTTTTCTTTTCATGTCTTTAGGAGAGCCATGGCACCAATAGAGACCCTTGTATTACCTCATTGACAAAGACAGTGATGTCTTAAAGAGAATTGGCTTGACGGCAGGGCTGAGAAGCAGTGGGGCTGGTTTGAGAGAGAGTGTTTATAAATCCTCGAGCATTATTAAGGGTATAGTGTGTGGAGGAATGTTTAGCACTTGATGCTCACTGAAGATTTGGCTTTGTTTTCCTGGCAGTTTTGTAAATGTGAGGGAGTAGCTCCTTTTATCTCATGTAATGAGACCTCATCCAGCTCTCCTTTTTCACTTACAAACTGGGAAGCAAATAGGGAAGCAACCAATTTACAGACTAAAACAATAACAATGAAGGAGCCCAGATTTGTTAAGTCTTTTTGGTGAGGCTGTATTATCCTTGAAGCACAGGGTGTGCACAAAGATCTCTGGTTCAAAGTGGGATTGCTGTCATTGAGATCTGTTCACCTCAGTAAACATTTACGAATGGTCACCAGTTAAAACATGATTGTTGCATAGTATATGGTAATGACTACATACCTGTAAAGAAGTGTGGATGACAAAAATAAAAAGTCCAGTCTAAATAAATAATTTTTCACAGGCTTCTCTCCACAGCAACTGAGTCTTTCTACTAGCCAGAGTGGTCAGACAGGTGAGCCCTGTAAACTAGAAATAAATACATTGCTTTAATCCTGTGTCCTTTAAAAATTAAAATCTTTGAAAATACATACAGCACTGTCATTTGGTCTTACCTAACAAATACAGAGTATTTAATATGAGGCTACTATTGTTGTCTTTCTACCAACCTTACATTTATTTATCATTTACTGAATAGAAGGGAGACAGGGCTTTTCCCTCCCCTTTGTATTCCTTTTTTTTTTTATTCTTTTTTTCTTTTTTCTCCTTGCTTTGCACCAAGAGAGGTAACAAGGTGTTACTTCTGTGTCTCCTCTGCTGCCCTCTTTATAGTCAGAAGCAGAAGCACCTTATGTGATTGGAGAAGGGTTTCCTTGCTTCACTGCAAGCATTGTGTAAATTTGTCTTTTTGTTGGTGTGTGACTGCTAAAGAAGCAGGTCAAACACGAATGACAATTGTTACTACAAAATTTTAAATATTTGCTTACTGTCTCTGGAACAGAGTGTGCTCTGGAAGAGCTGGAGGGTGAGGGCATGTGTAGCAAGGAGCTGGTGGTTGGTTCAAAAGCCAAAAGGACATCTTGTATTGTTACTTCAGTTTAACCAGACTCTAAGGTGCAAAGTTCGTGTGTCAGACTGCAGAAGTCATAAATTAGAAGTAGTTTTGTTCATGTTCCTCTGTGATGCTTGGAGAAGGTACACTCAGGTCCAGCATTCAACTACCAACTCTCAACTGCAAGACTTTTCAAGTTTGAGATCCTTGCTTGTTCACTTGGCTCCAAGGTCTGGGCTTGGCTTTTATGCAAAATACCAAATAATAGGGGGATTAAAAAGAAAAAAAATTTTAAAAAATGCATAGTGCTGCATTCAGCCATCAGGCCACCAGAAATGGGTAGTGTTTGTTCTTGCTTCTTAAAAGCCCAACACTTCTATCAGTGTGAAGAAACAAACAGGGATCCTGCATCTGCCTGGAGCGTGTGGTGAAGAGAGGAAGCAGAGGGTGCCAAGAAACAGTGTTTCTGAGAGAGCAGTTGAGTCCTTGCCAGCTTCTCCCATCAGGTATGGATGGACTTAGCTCTTTTGGCTTACACCGAACCTGACTTCTCTCCATAGAGTATCTCTGGGTACCATTACAGAACATTTATCCAAATTCAGTTGCTAAATCCATCATTTTGCAAAGCAATGGGAGGCTGAGAAAGAGTAGTTAGATGGAGATTTGCAAATCCTGCAGACAGCAAGAGCAGGATAGATAAGGTCAAGCAAGAATTTCTATAAACTGCGTTTTGTCTTTCCAGATGACTCAGAAGTCAGTGTCTCGTCCAGACTGCTGGGAGAAACTCAGGCTTAAATGAGCTGCCATAGCATATTAATCACTGGGAAGTTTTTTGGTTGAGGTTTTTTAGGTTGTTGTCCTTCCTATGAAGGGCTTGTGATCAGCCATCCTTACTGGAATCAGTTATGATTCCAGCACAGCATTTAAACCATTGCCTTTCTCATTGGTAACTGTAAAGAGTGCTGTGTTTAAAAAGGAGGGATCAAAAAAAAAAAAAAAAAAAAAAAGAAAACCTGTGGTCCTCTGCAGTTTGCAAAGCCAGGAGTCAACAAGCTGAATTTAAGGAGAACTTCAGAGCACTTCTGTTAGTTACCATTTCTGTGCAGAACAAAATCAGTGATTGTTAAATGTCATGTATACAAACAGCTACTTTTTTCTGTAATAACCCATTCTGTGTCAATGGCTGTATGTTAATGAGTAAAATGAATGTCCTGCAATTGTAGATATGAGTAATTTTCCAAACCTTCATCTGTACAATAGAGACTAATGCACACAAGTTTTACGAAGGTCAGTGAATAAATGTGCGTAGAAACATTCAGGTGTAGTAATGCTGAGAAGGTATCAAAATGAAATTGGTAACCCTGTCATTAAAGCACGGTCATAGTAATGGGCTTTGAAGCAAGAAGCAATAGTTTGGAAGCGAGGGGAAAACCAGCAAGTGCTATAAGCTGCTCTGTAAAGCTCCGTCTGTCTAACAGGAAATGGCAAAACGTCTGTATGACACAAATTCTCATGTTTCTTCTGAGTGCTTGACGTTGTCAGGTTAATATTCTTGAAATGCAGGGCAGCAGGAATGAGTGACTGGCTTGTGAGTGAGTATGGAAAATGTCAGTAGATGGTTTTGCTGGATTCCTCAGGCTTCCTAACTCTTTCAAGCCATGATGGTCTAGTGTCAGGTGTGTGAGTTTGTACATGCTGGGTAGAGCAAGGGGAAGGTAGCTTGTGCCACTGGGGCTGCACTTACGTTAGGGTAGTAGTGGTTTGAGGGACAGCATGGGCTTTGTGGGCTTTGGTGCTGCCTGTGAGTCCCGGGGAAGGAAGGAAGGAAGGAAGCAAGCATCATTTGAAGGCCACTGAAAACAGATTGTTTGAGTCTGCTCTATCTTGCAGGAGTTTCATATGAGGATGCTTTCCTTCTGCTATAATTTCAAACTTGCAGAGCTTATCTGCAGGCTGTGCTTAGTTTGAAGTTTGTGGTCTCTATTTTAGTCCTTCAGAAAAGCTTGTGTGCCTGAAGGCCTGATTTGTTTTTTTCTGCTAAAGTGCTTTATCTAATAAGTAGTAGTAGTATCTCTTTCTGGGAACCTGGAATCATGTGTCTTGAGAAATATCGTTGCTTCAGTTTCAATGATTGTAACAGAACTCGGGAGTAAAATCATAATGCTATGAGTTGTGTGCTGGGTATTTTCCTTCCTCTGAAAGATTTGGGGGTTTTGCTCTTTCAGAAGAGTCCTATCTTCTACTTTGAAAACTTAACCATTGCTGTCATTACTTAAAGCTGTGCTGCCTTGCCCCAGTGATGATGGTAAAGTCCTTTGCCAGAGCCGCTCAGCAAAAGTCCAGTTTGGCAGAAGGACCCAGTCTGGAGACCAGCATGATTTACCTGATCCTGAGCAGTATTCTGAATTTGAAGCCAAGCATCAAACTTTACCTTGCAGGTGGTTGCATGATAGCCAGGTTTATTTACTTCTGAGCAGCAAGGAGTCTAATTTTAGTTGGGTGAATGACAAATGTTACTGCTTCTTTAGAGCTGTCTTAGAAGAATGGGGAACTATTATTTCTAACTTTTTTTGGAGCTAATTAAGTTTTTTGTGCAAATCTTTCAAATGTAGAGGCAGCCTGTGCCTTTGCAGACAAAGCTTAGCTGCTTCGATAGCAACTTAAGGAAAGCAAAATTCAGTGAAGGGAGCAGACCGCAGAAAAAGATTTATTTAAAAAAAGAAAAAAAAAGGTAGTTTGGGAATGGAAACAGCATTTCTCGACTGTCAGGTGGGCACTGCAGTTGCATCAGCATTACTGGTTTGGGATAATAAGATTGCAAGGGAGGAAATGAACTACCAGCTGCTGGGGTGGCATGTCAGGGAGGGATTGGTTGGTTGGTTTTAACTGTTTTGTTAAACTGAAGTGGTTGTTTTCAAACTTTCTGTGGATAGTAATAGTTTGTAGTAATTGTCTGACACTCCTGCTAAAAATCTGTGTGGAAACAAGAAAACTTTGTGTCACCCTTATCTTTGGTTATTGTTCATATGGGTGTCCCGTGGGGTGACTGCTGGTATGCAAAACTGTTGTCTGAACAGAGTAATATGTATTCTTGTAGAGAGAATCATTGTGGGGAAGAAACAGCAAGTGAAAATAGAACTTGGGTTCCTTGCTAGTGGGTGCACATCATGAACAGAATTCAAGGAGGTTGTGATTAGCAGCAGAAACATTGCAAGAGGCATTTCATACTGCTAATATAATGATTGTTACTGCCCAATATTATGCCTAATAAACAAGAAAAGTTATCTGGAATGCCTGAGGAGAAGACTAAGAGCAGATGACAGCCAAACCTTCCAACAAGGCAACTTCAAAGCAAGCAGGGAGAGGTGGCAGGCGACATGCATGTTAATGAGCTCAAAACAAAACACAGCCACTGACAGCTTATCCCTGCCAGTTTCAAAAGTGAAGCCAGACATTTATCTGGGAGGAGGAGGTGACTGCGGTGGCCTCAACTGTTTCTTTGCCTGGTCTCCAGACTCCATCGTCCTGCAGCTGTAAGGTCTTTTATTGTAAGAGGTATAAAAAGGTTTTGTTTTGTTGAATTTTAGATGTAATTCTGGGGGAAAAACAAAACAAAAACCAACAAACAAAACCACAAGCCTGTGGTCTTATGAAAAATCCATGTTGGACTTGATGTTAGGCAGCACTGACAGACAATTTTCTTTTAGCCTGTGGCAATAAGCTTGTTAAAATGAAAAGCTGAGGAGTAGCTTTATTTCTGACCTGATATCTGTTTAAATGCGAGATATGTCTAAGGTTTATTTAAAAATTATTTATGAATTATTTAAGAATTTCTTTGCAGTTCAAAGTAGAAAATTCTTCTGTCCTGGACATGGCTCACTTAATCCATCGGTCCTCTGCAACCCAGACTGTGTTGGTTGGGGCATATTTTGGAGACCTTTACAGAAAACTGCACGGTTCAATGGAGCCTCGAAGCTGCAGAATCTTATCATCTGTTAAAGTAAAATGAAAAAGGCAAAAAAGGATAAACAGCTCATTGGAGACTGCAAACCACAATTCCTTTACCTCTTTCTCTCTTTTCCTCCTGCATTTGTGTTGCATTGGGTTTTCCCAGTGTTTTCTCTCCTACCCCCTTTATTGCTGTACCAAGTCAGGGGGCAGTGGGAAGGGTGCAGTATGCAAGGTGAGCGGGGTTGAACATGGTGACAACTCCTAAAGTTATTTTTCTGTAAAGTATACGTCAGCTTTTCACAATATATGGTTAGATAGCCATTCATCAGCTTTCCCATTATAAGCATCTCTAAACCACCAGGATGGAGTTTATCATTGAGGTTTATACAGTGGCATAAAATGCCTAGATCTGGGATGGCACTCACTCTTAAACACAACTCGAGTCATTTGCTTAGAAAAAACTGAGCTTTGATTCCGCCACTCTCCTTTTACTGTGCATAGTGGTTGGCACCTTGGAAGACACTAGGGGTGTTCATCCTCATCTTTGTAAGAGGATGGACTATATGTGTTTCTAGGAGGACTGGGTGTTTAAATGACTTTTTTTTTAATCACTTCACAAAACCATTTATTTTTATAGTTTCTTTCTATGTGTCTATAATGATACTTTAATACTCAGGCTTGTTGTAATAGCACTTAGTCTGATCACAACTCCATTTTATTTTTCTGACTCTGTTTTGTATAAGAAAAATTAAAAAACAAACAAAACAACCTCAACTTCACTATAAGGGCTGAAACTGAACTACATCATTCCCAGTAAATGTCCCTAATAGCTTGCATGTAAATATCCAAAGCTGTGTGGTCCAAGGCCTTTCTCGTAACCCTTAGGCTGAAATGAATTGCAGCCAGAGGAAGGTTAACTACAGGATTTTCTGCTGTTTGTTGTAATACCAATTGCCCAAAGATGTATCCTTTTACTTGAGTCTTCTCCGTGGCCCTTTTTGGCTCTCAGAAGTGAAAGCAGTTGGTACCTTTTATGCTCTTGCATTAATTTAATTTCTTTTCCCCCTCATTTGCTGTAGCAGCTGTATTGCAGGTACATCCAGGGGCACTGACCCTGATCACTGCTCTTTGGGGTGGTTTCATAGACACAAGCAGTTTGGGGGTTTGGCAGAGCGCTGCTGGTTATGAGGTCAGGGTTACATACAGCTTTTGCATTTTTAAATACATAAACGGATTTTAGCTTCTTGTTTTCTCTCACTTGATGTGCATGCAGTATCTTCGGAGAAATTGAAGTCAATCCCAGTGGACGGGGGAGAATTACATGGCAGTGCTGTGTTTTGGGTTTTTTTCCTAAACCAAGCCATAGCATGCAGGTGTAATTATGTAAACAGAAAAAGCTACTTGTTGTATTTGATTTAATAGGTGAGTCCCACTGGATGCGAAAGACTTTTTTCCCTTGTGTGCCCCTCCTTTGGAAGAAGCCACACGTTTTATCCAGGCTGGAAATAAACCAGCAATAAAATGCCAAAGCAGCTCTAGTAGCTCACGCAAAACATCCTCCACCAACCTGTTTGTAGCTTTTTCAAACTCTCCACACTGTTTCTTGCACAAGTGGAAAGTGCCAAAGGGACAGATGTTGCCAATTTGAACCACACAGGGGGAAGGCAAATATTGCTAAGCAACCGTGTGCTTGAGAGAACGTTTTTCGGAGAGGAGCCAAGGGAGTTATGACTGGGAGCGCTCGCAGCTTCTCATGGCTCGGTGCGAGGGAAGAGATTAAAAGTTCTTTCCTGTCAGGGCTGACGCCGCCAGCACAAAAGACACCATAACCTATTGACACTGATTAGGGCTGACAAGGGAATGTATGAAAACAGGAAATCTCCCCTGCCATGTAGGAAGGCAGTAAGACATGTTCACGGAGGTAAGTGCACCACACAGATGTGGCTCGGCACTAAGCCGCCTCTGCCAGGGCGATGTCAGGCGTTGGCTTCAGTGGGAGGAGGTGAAACCCAGGCGGGCAGCTGAACCCCGTGAAGTCTGGGGGAGCCTTGCCTGGGTCCAGCTTTTGCATCTGGCTGGGAGCAGGCTGCTAAAGGATGGGCTGGCGGGGAGAGGGGGCTGTTTTCAGTGGGTCTTGTAATAGCAGGCTGCCTCGTGTAAATCGAGTTAACTTCTCTAGTTATTGAAGGATGAAGGAGGTTATAAAAAAGGCAGGTCTTAAAAACACCTGTGTATAGTTGTGCTTCTCCCTAGCCAAGCAGCACTTCATAGCTCAAGTGCCAGGCTGGGGGTCATTCTTCTGGTGGTCTTGAATGCCACTGGAGATGTTTCCTCAGAGAGTGAATTTGCCTGCTTCGAGCCTCTGAATTATTTTGGCAGTATTCCTCTGGTGTCTTGTTCAAGAGATGTATTTTCAGGAATAAAACACAGATTTGTCTTCCTACATTGGGCATCACATTAATACTCTCCTAATGCTATTTTGATCACCTTTTGGTCTTTGATCTGATTCTTTGTATTGTTTGAGTGAAGGAAAATGGTTAGCACATGCTTTATGTTTTATTTCTTACTTCATAGGATTTTTACTAGGTGCCAATGAACCACAGTGGAAGTGGCATTTTGCAGCTTAAGGATGCTCCATAGGCATAATCTGCGTCAGCACAGCGATGCACGTTATAACAAGTCTGTTGGTACTGCTCTTGCTTCTTGGGCTCTGTTGTGATTGCAATGCTTTTGCCCCGTACAGGTGCTGCAGCAAGAAGTTGCTACACTGAAGTATTGGTTAGCTCTCTGGTGTTCAGTGAGCATGAATATTAAGGGGAGGAAAGTTTTCCTGCTGTTTTGATAAAGAGTAACTTGAGAGGACAGCTGGTATAGTCCTGTAACAAATGCACAAGTGATTCCCGGTGTTCTCTTGTAGGGCATGAGATTGCCCGAGCTCAGCGAAGAAGGCAGCGTGTAACCACTGCCACCTTAGGGGCAGCGATATTGGCTAGAGCACAGCTCTAGCGTCCTTGGCAGGGATGGGCTCAGAGCAGGGGTCCAGCTCTCTGCAAGCAGCCCTGTGTGTGGGGACCTGACCTCTGCAATCTCCAGCACTGGCTGCCTCTGAAGCTAATGGGCTGGTGCTAAACCAGAGATACACCGATCCTGAATTCTAACATCTCTGACTGACGTACTGTACCGTTTGCAAAGCTTAACTATACCAATACGTTACTTACTTAAAAGACATTCAGAAAGTAGTAGTGTTCTTGCCCTGGCATACCACTCAGCATAGTCTGTTTTCTATCAGTTATGCCTCTCTTACTTGTTTCCTTGTGTGGTTATTCTGTGCTTTGAAGTTTCAGGTCTCATTTTTCATTTTCACTGATGTCTAATGATGTCACTGTCTGAATTATCTTTAATATCCCCCTACCTACCAAACTTTAGCTGCCAGTTTTTATCATCATAATGATGAGCATTTATTACTTAGACAATTAGTGCTTAATTGTTTTAAGCAGAAGAATATTTTAATTCCCAGTTGGAAAAGGTGGTATTCCTACCTTTTTGATCTCTTCAACACACTAATTTCTCTTTCTAAACTGCATCAGCAGTGTTACATTTTCTTGCCAAATTGTTCCATTGGTCAAACAGTTCATAAATGTCATTAGATATTGAGGTGCTCTTTTTGCATGCACTCAGGTGTAGCAAATAGTGCGAGACATGATCTTGGCAGTCCATCCTGCTCCGAGCAAAAGGTCTGGGTGCTTTTCCCAGAGAGGCTCTGCTGTCAGCCCAGCTGCCTTTGCATATACCCAGCCACACGGAAAACAAATGGCAGATGCCCATGGACATGACCTAGCGTTTGTTTCAGACCGGCAAGGGCTTGATGCTGGAAAGTGTCCTTGGCCCCCTCCCTTCCCTGCAGCTACCTTCATCTAATAAAAGTATTACTGCTTTCTATGAGTCCTTCTCTGGAATACTGAATTTAATCACTTTGGTCTTTCTGCCTATTCTTAAGATGGAGCTTGTCTTGAATCAAAGGAGGAAGGAACAAGTGTGATGTTTACCTTTGCTGCTAAGGAAATAGAGCTCAATAGTACTGGACTTGTGGACTAATTTTTAACCAGTTAGTCATCTTTGATATTAGTAAAAAACCAAAACTTCACCTAAACTGCCATTACAGAACCGCCAGTTTGGGTGATTTATCCAGGTGTGCACTTTCCTTTCAAGATAAATAGTAACTATTGCTATTCGATACATTGCTGTATAGCTCAGTATTTCTGACTGTGGCATAATCTATCTTGGCTGCTTTATTAAGCTGTGTTAAGTCAAATGAAAAACGTGTCTGTTAAAAATACCCAAACAACACAACTTAAATTTTTCAGATCTCTTTTCCTCTTTCACTGCTTGAATTTAGAAAGAATAGTGACAACATAGCAATACTTATTTTTCCTTTTCTTGAGAGATGTTGGGAAAATTAAGTTTCTGTATTAGCAGAATTTTGAGAGAACTTACTCCTCTTGAATCAGAGCCTAAATTCAAATATTTGTTTTAATGCACTGTTGAATTCAATAAACAAAGCACCCCTAAAGGGAGAAATTCCTAAAGTTTAGAGATCAAGCCCACAGAAATGCAGAAAATTTTGAGTGAGCACTTCCCCATGATTTTTAAGGCTAACTGCTGTATGTATTTAGTAGTAATTTTCTGTGTCTCTCGAATGAACGCATTGGCAGGATGACTGCACATTTTAAAAGTCTGTTGTAAAATAGACAATGTGTGGAATGATTCCTTATTAACACTGTGCTATATATTTCTTTTAAAGCTTGTAGAATTTTTTTTTTAACGTGGCATAAGAACACTAGTTTTTTTTAAATATGCCTTATGCATATTGCATTTTGAATAGCAGTGGCTTATGAAGAATGCTATAGGTTTTGGAAATTGGAGGGTAAATTCATGTAACAGGAGACAAAGTCATGTCAGATTTGGATCCTGCTAACCTACTCCTCCTTATACGAGGAATATTTTGATTTCTTTCATCAGCCTGTCAGCTCATTGCTGTTCAGACCAAGTTGTAATTCAGACTTGGTTAGACACCATCTGTTCGCTAAAGGTGAAAGGTGTAGTATTTTCAGCCTGAATGTTTTCACTTGAAGAAAGCATTTTACTAAAGGTGCTCTTGGCTGTCATGTTGCTTGTCTATTTGCAGTTTTGCTCTGTTAATCCTTGGCTGGATGTGCTGAAAGAATACCATCTGTGCTTTAGCGATGCAGAGGACAGGCTGACTTCCCTTGCCTCCTTGGTTTGCTGTACTGCAGAGGAGGGTCAGCTCTGTTCCTTCCCCTCTCTGCTAATACAGTGTTTGTGTTACCACAGTAATACTACACAGGTTTCCATAATGAAAGCAAGAAGTGAAGCAGTGTGGTATTTATTTTTCTGTTTGCTACTGAAGCAGTAACCCCTTGGGTATGTCCTACCCTTTCCTTAGACATTTCCTTGGAGTTCTATAGCCCACAGCCTTCTGTAGTGCGCATGTAGGGAAACGCTTGTTGTCCACCTTGCTGGAGCTCATTTGGGGACTGCACATGAAACTGTCCCGACGTAGAGACTTTGCCTGAGAGGGCATAAAGAACAAATTGCAGCACACAAAGGTGTTGAGCCCGATCCATTGTACACATGCAAATTATTAACCTGCCTGCTAGCATCCCTGAAGTATTTCAAATGGTTTGAGTATTTCGCCACTGCTTCATGGGAACTTTTGCACAAATATTGCCATCATATGAGCAGTTATGTATGAAGGAAAGTATAGGCAGTGAAACAGTAATACACAAAATCTGGAAATGAGCGTAGTGGACAAGAGCCACAAGTAATTAAGTCTTCAGTTTGCTGTCCCCGAAAGGTGCTTCAGGGAAAGATGCAGAAAGCTCTTCCTTAGGCAGAGGTTGGCTGGTGTCTTGGTAATTCTTGTAACCATCTCCCCTTGGTGGGATTTTAATTATAAGCCATTCAGATGGTATGTTAAGCAAAAAAAAGCCACTTCTTCCCTTTGTATTAGACAGACAAGGAAAGAAACAGTGAACTAACCTTCTACTGTCCTCTCAGCAACGCTTTGTTTTCTGACAGCTATGTGAGCCTGGGAGTCTGAAGGCCCGTAGCCTTCTTCATACACCTGACTTACAGGGATCGCTTCTCAAATGCCAGCCAGGTACGTAAGCTCAGCACCTCCTGCTTCACTTAGCTGCAGATAAAAATTGTATGTGATGGCTCTGCAGCACATAAGCCTGGCCGTAAAGAATCTCTGGGACTTGGGAAACACCATCTGCAGTCTTTAATGCAGAGTTTAGGGGATGATAAAAATGTCTTTTAAGGAAGCTTACATTTTGAATCATAACAGAGGCAAGTAGCTTCTACATATGGATTTTAAATATTAATTGTAGACCGGTTGTTCTAGGCACAGCACAAGCAAAGCAGGTCCTAGAAGGCTGTGTCCAGCCCTGGCCTCTGTACCTACCTGGCAAACGAGCTGAGTGTGCTGCAGGCTTGACACTGAGCGCACAAAGCTGTTTGAGAAGAATATGAAAGTGTCTGTGTGCATGTTCAGTCAAGTACTAATAATAATCTCCTAGGAGCAGGCCTTGTCAGCTGTGGGCGCTGCTTTTACAGCTGAGAGTTTAAGTTAAGCTACTTCAACAGATAGTTTTGTGTACTGGAAAGGATGACTAAGCAACTAACTGGTAGACAGGACTTGCTGTGGCTTCCAGTCTTCTATGACAAGATAGGGGAGCTGTCTAAGAGACTTATCCAATACTCATCTCGAGAAGGACAGCTTTCATCTGGTATGCATGACAATAAGAATAAGAAGGCAGCAGCACTTTGCTGCCCCAACCCCAAAATATCAAATCTAGAAATACTCTGTTTGCATTTACGTCAGTTGTAAAACAATGGTGAAAGTGTCTTTACAAGCAAAAGGATATCCTCCTATTTTTTTTTCCCACGGGTTAAATTCATTGGTTTAGAAGCATTTAAAAATATTTCTTAAATTTCCATTAAGGTTTAGAAATAGCACCTAGGCTCCTTCTCAGTTAAGAACTTTCTCTCTCTCCTTAAAGAAAGCAAAACTCCTGTCCTCTCAGCATAGGTGTTTTCTTCTTTTTTTTTTTTTTTTTTCCTTTGGGAATACTATCCTTGGACCCACTAACAAGCATCCCTTTATTCACTTCCCTCTCGCTTGCCTTCCCTGTTGATGGACCAGTGCTGGTGGCTGATGCCTTCCAGCTCTCCTCCAAGTTGTGCAGCTGGTCCCAGGCAGCGGCACAGAGCTGTGCCGGGTGCTGGCCTGGGATGGGTGATGCTGCTCCAGCCTGCCTCCTCCATTCCTTTGTTTTCCAAATTTTTATTTGCAGTGGTGGCAATGCAGAGAGGTGGCATGGGGTACTGCCCTTCAAAACAGACAGACAAATAAAAGGTGTCTGTTCAGAAAAGCAGTCCTGTTAAGTATTAAAACGGTGCAAGAGCCTGCATCTCCAGGTCTTGGTTACTGAGTCATTAAGGGGAAGTGCACCAAGTGTCACCACTGCCATCATAAATCTAACTCGGCTCATTTTCCAGGGGGAAAGTGGTGTTTGGAAAGGAACAAACCTTCTGAGATGGCAGCAGTTAATTATCTGAGGTGATTGCCAGAACCGCAGGACACCTCTCACCACTACAATACCTGATTTCCTTGATGGTCTTAACAAATGTAGTTACTGTTTTCTTACCTTTTTTGTCAAACTGAAATGAAGATCAGGATTTACCGTCTAATAATTTCTCAAGCTCACATTAGGGGATTTGGAAATGAAGTATACTAACTGTAATAAAATAATGCCTACTACATTACTGTTTCCATGGAAGGGAAACCAAAGTTATGTTTGACATCAGAAGTCAGCCAGCGTGAAGACTGTAGTTCCTGTGTAATTCAAAGCTACTTCCCATATGAATAGCCAGTGTTTTGTGACACTGGCACTGAGCATCCATAAGATACACAGTAGTGGTCAAGAAATGGGATGGGAAAGAGTGGAAGTTTGGTGAGCATGTGTAGGTTTCCAAGTGTTGATAGGTTTTTTTGGTTAAAGCAGTTGATTTGAGAACCTAAGTGCATCCTTTGTACTTTGTACTTACTTGTATTGTTAACAAGTAGCTTAATGCACAGATGTTTTTTTGCGTATTTTTTTTTAAAAAGAACCAAAAAGTAGCTATGCTGGGCTCAGATCTAAGTGAATAGAATTTATTTGCAAAATGCTATTTGCTTTTAAGACCTTAATTCCTGCTGACCTTCAGCAAAACATAGACTCTTAAATGGTTAAATCACTTTAGGAAGTAAAGCTAGAGCTTCTGAGAAACTTGAAACCTTTGGAATATATACCACATAATTTGAATTTCCTAACTTGTGCTGCATATTTATTTAATTATGGCACTTCATGGTTTTCAAATAGCTTTGGTATAGTTGATATATCACTTATGCATGTATTATAATATGTATTAGCCTTGATACAACATTCCTACTAATGATCAGGTATTAAGTTTTGCAGATAACATTGATGCAACCTAATGCATGATTTCATGCTATTTTTCTTTAGAAAAATGTTAAAAATAATGATCTTTCAACAAAGTCTGAGCTGTTTTCCCCTCCAGCCCCCAGAATAATAATATCAAAGCTGTGATTTCTCCTCCTGCCTTGCTCCTTTCCTGTGACTATTTTATATTAGCAAAAATTCATATGTAAATTTAGTTATGTCAGCAGAGTACAGATTTGTTTTTTCATCTGACAGATATTATAAACAAAAATCTCCTGTGACATGAGTTCTGTTTTAGTTCTGCTACTTGTACAGCTTTATATCAGCTGCAGTGACCAGCTTTTTTCTGGAGTAGGCAAGGAGTCAGACTACTCACAATACTGTAAAAAGTACATCTAATAGCATAAATTGCTACAAGGTGGTGTTGGAAGTGAGAAAATACCTGAAATCACGACTTGCTGCTCTTACTCAAATGCTTTTCATACGTTCAACACTTTACATTGAAAGACACCTTGTGTTTGTTCTGAAGGGAACTTGAGGACACAGACTCAGCCTGTTATGGACACAATACTTATAGATTCATGTTAAGAGGTATCAAAAATTATTTACTGGAGAGACTTTAAGGGGACAATAGGTTAAAAAGTTTTGTGGGATCAAGGGGTCAAAATTAGATTATCGAGAGGTACTATACAGATGGTAGTTAAAATGAGGAAGTGTTTTTGTGCAAAGGTTCTTTACGTAGAGCAATTTACTAGTGAAATAATCAGCCTTGGCTGGAGTTCTGGTCTACATGGCTATAAGCACGTGATGCTGCACTTAACTTTCATGTTTAGTTTGTTTGGATTTCAATTATATTATTATTAGATGAAGGCTAACGAGGGATACATGAATTGCTTTCAGCAACTCAAGATTTTTAAAGAATCCTTTATTAAAACATATCAACAGTCTGTTCCCTCAGAAGACAAAACGCTTTGCTCCTTCAGACAAAGGAAGGCAAAATAGCAAATTTTTTTTCTTATGCTATTTGAACACAAGAAGGAGGCCCATGCATTTATTTTTAGATTGAGCAAAATAATCCATCTCAGAGTTAGAAAAGCGTGTAAAATCTTTAAAGAATGTTTTATTTCCTCCAGGCACCCACGCAGGAACATGACAGTACAGCCATTGTTTACTGAGCATTTTGATGTAAAATGCTTAAATTGCCAGGATCATTCAGTGTCAGTTGAAGAAAGCAAGAGTAGAAGTTCATGGAAATGGTTTGATTTGTTTTCAAACCTGTGATGAGGGCGGTGGCAGGCCAGAGCTGCTGTCTTCTCTTGTGAGCTGGGCTGCTGGGTTGGGTAGGGGCAGAAGCAGGAGGCTGCCTGGTGGTGTGGCATTGTTTTGGTGGAATAACTTCGGCGTTGCCTTGGAAAGCGGAAGAGTGGACTCAAATGGGTTAAGTGTGCTTGTGAAACCGTCCACGGGGGACTTGGCTACATGTAAACTGCTGGTTAAACATTGGTGCCCACAGAGGACCTGAAATAGCACCCAGAGAAATTATTTTAGAAAGCTCCCATGGACTTTGAGACTGGTGGATTGGATTTGTAGCCTATGATGAAGTCTTGTGTGTCAAAAACAAGCAAGCAGCATAACCACAAATGTGAAAACAAATGCATTTATAATGTTAATTTTGAAGATTTTGTCTTCCTGGATGAGGTAGAGCCCTTCTGTACATTTCTGTGGTGCCTCAGCATTGTTTTAGTATGCATAAAGCAAAAAGTATAAGATAGTTTTTGTTTTTCATGAAATATAGAAGTGAAACTTAATGCTGTAAGCAATGGCAAGCAGACCTACTTTAGCTTTGCTTTGATTTGCTGGAATTAATCCGGTCTCGCTCCATTACGTTCAAGAGCTAAGTCGGTGAGAGGAGAGACGTAGGATGTGTTGCTTATCCTTCATTGCTAAACCCACCCAGCTGGCTACCTGAAACAAGAACAAAACTCCAAGTGCATCCCCAAACATATATTTTTTTACAGCTGCTGCCCGGTGTGCAGTGCCTTGTTAGTACTGCACTAGAGCCAAGTTTCTTCTCTTTCCAGAAAGATAGTCTGATAACAAGGTTTTTATAAAATTGGTTTTCTATTTCAGTTTTCTTTGTGTTTCATTTCCTCTTTTTGCCCCTCTCTCTTCTACTTTCTTTGTTGTTGTGGTTGTCATGTTTTTGTTGAACTCAGGTGAGGTTTCTTCTGTACTAAAAATGATGCGTCTTCCAGTAATTTTTAACCTCCTGTGAAAATTAATCCTAGTCTTAGGCAACCTGCTGAGAAAATTGCCTTCCCTTCTCACGGGTTTGTTGCTCTCTGACAGCAGCTTCCTGAATTTCCTAGAACAGCTCAAGCTGCTGTTAGGACTCTGCTGCCAAATAGTATCTGTACATTATTTTACAGTAGTAACAAAACCCCAGGCAATATTCCACATAACAAAATGGCCTTTAAAATCTGTAGCTATAATTTATGAAGCCAATCATTAAGGACATATTTTGCTCTCTACAATTTGAGACTTTAAATAAATTATATATCGACAAAGATTTCAGGACTAGATAATAAAAGTCCCTTTATTGCAAGTTTTTGAAAAAAATGTTTTTGAGCTTAATACAAAAAATAGCACCAAGGAAAACCTAAATGTATGCAAGTATTCCTACACTGAAGTCAGGGAAAGGATGGACTCATCTTTAAAATACAGCTTGTTTTGAAGTCTTTGCACACTCTTTTATCTGATTTGTTATTGACTTAATCCAAAGCTCTTAGGCAACAGTGCAAAAACTTACTCATCTCAGTAAGTTTTAGCTCAAATTCCATAATTTTTTTTTAAAAATGCTAATACTGTTTTTGCATGAACTTTAAAAAAAAAAAAAAAACCACAAACCCCCCTACAATTCCTGAACCTGAAAGAAATCAGAAGAAAATCTTGTATTAACTACCTGCCTGCACCTCTCTCTTATTTGATGCAATTTTGCTACTTTCGTTTGCCCTTCATCAGTGTCGCTGTTTCCCCTGTGTAGTCAGTTCTCATGTGGTTTGTCAGGGTCTTTTTTACTGCAGCTATGATAGTGATGTTTTCCCTTCATATATTCTTGCAAAACCATGCGTGTTTACAAATGCAGGTGACGTATCTGAACCATTTTGACTTTTAAGTATGCATTTTTTTGGGTTAACCACGTGCCCTTTGAATCAGCTTGTGCTGCTCCTGAATCCCCGCAGCGTTGCAGATGGTGCAGGAATGCGGTAGAGAAACTCCTCTGCTATCCCAAGCGTTGGCTGTGCCTTCCCTGCAGACAGCTTTGCTGCCTGCTCGGCAGAGCTGCTTGCTGCGCAGCCAGGATGCTGCTGCTCTGAGCTGCGGTTGGCGAAGCCCTGCGGAGTGCCCGGGGCTTGTTCTGTACTGTTCCCAGCGCTGTGGGCTCTGCAGCCCCACAGCGCTGTGAAGAGGAGCCAGCTGGCTTAAAAATTTCTGCTTCTTGTGTGTGCGCTCTTTACTGATCCTGATCCTCCACCAGTGATGGTGGTGCAAGATTTGCTTTTGGCTTCAGGTTGCTCTCTCAAGCCAAGGAACCCACCTGTGGGCAGGGAAAGTTGGCATGGTAGCAGACAATAGCTGTTTGGTTTCTCCCTTGGTAGGTGAAATCAGGTTCACCAAAGTGGTCGGTGGTGCCAGATCTGAACAAGTTGCATTATATTAGAAGGGGTGGATGCTGATAAAACCTGTGGGTTGGAAATGAAAATGTGGTTTTATGCCCCAGAGAGCTGTTGAGGTTAATAAGTTTCACCAGCACCTCCTGCACTTCAGAACCAAGTCATCACTTTCTTTTGTTTCCAATCTGTTTTGCTACAAGCAATTAAAAAAAACCCTGATCGGTAGTTCGGAGTAGAGGCAAAAACAGTGCCTTGGACTAGGTTAGTGCATGCAAGAAAACGGAGCGTCATGACACAATTGTAGCTATTTGCATGCTTTCTAGGGAAAAGGAAATTTGCTGGTAGCAAAACATACGTTGATTGCATGGGATGTTTTTTCTTTATGTCTTTTCTTAAAAACTAAAATACCCAGTTCATAACATTTTTTAAATTATTATCTTCAAGTTATGCAAGTATCAGGTGCAATATAAGAGGCACTTCAGATTTGTAAAATGCGAAGAATTGTAACACTTCTCCCACTGCAGCTCATGGGACTTTTACCACTGTAGGAGCAGGGTTAAGCTGTGAACTGTGTGCTTCCGGAGATAATTTTGGCTGTAGGTGGTTGGCCCTGAATCCAAAGGGGTTAGCAAATATTGGAAGCTGTGTAAAATTAAGACCTTTGCTCCCTCCAGGTGCACTGAGCATTTGTGGGAATGCACTCTCCTTCTTCCTTAGCTGCACCACTTCTGGTATTCATCAGGTGCTGTGGCCAGGTGATCAAAGGAGGTGAATCAACAGAAAGGGAATGATTGCCAGGTTAAGTCCTGGACTGTCTCTGTGCAGGCTCAGGCCAGCGCCAGGGAAGGGTGGCAGAGGGGTGCACATGGCCACGGACCATGCAGTCACTTGTCCTGGCAGCCACTGAGGGCTGCATTGCCTTCCCTGTGCTATCAAACCTAACCTTTGAGCCTCAGAGCTGTTTCTGCTTCAAAATTACCTTCACTGCTTCTTGCCTTCTCCTCCCTGGCTCCCACTTGAGGCAAAAAGCTCAAAAGCAGAGTCCTGTTTTCAGTGACTCTGCTGGTGGCTGACTCTGCCTGCCTGAGACTTGTGGGGTTGATTTTTTGCCTCAAGGGCTACTGTTTTAGGTGGGATTACTTTATAGCACTCCCTTTTGTGTCTTCTAGCTGAGATTCATTACTGCTGAAACAGATATTGTTTACTGTAAGATTCATGCTTAATGCTGGCTGAAATCATACAAGACAAGAATCAAAATGTAAAGCTCACAGGCAATGTTAGCATTGTTATTGAATTAGTCTTGGTTTGCATTTCTGTTGTCCCCCCTTGCCACCACTTTTTTTTTTTCTTAGCATATCTTAACAATTGTTATTCATGGTAAGAAAATTTTGTCCAATTGAGTGGATACTATTTGAAGTATTCTTAAACAACCTATCTATCTGCAAAATAAACCTTTAGCTGGCTGAGTTGGAAAAACTTTGCCCTCTTAAGAAAGGGTTCCCCATGCATCAGACACTTTTGGGAATCAGTAAGTGTGTGAAAGAAAGGGATCTGTTGAACAAGTGCACTGTGTCTGCAGCAAAATATAAACATCTTTTAAAAACATGCTTAATGACCACCCATGCTGATAGTTTGCTCGCAGGATGGTGCCTGTCTGACTAGAAATTATTTTAATCACAAATCACAACATATTCACATAGTCTTTATATTTATTCTGATAAAAGCTCTCCTGAATAGGTAACTAGGAATTGTTGCTTCAGGTTTCCCTGAAAGCAACTTTGTCACTGCATCCCCTAAAAAAAGGTGGATGGAGGAAGCCAGGTTTCAGATCATTGTGCCTGTCTTTGTATCATAAATGTATTTTAATCCTTTTTTGTAATATGGAACATTTAAACATCCTTGGCAGAGAATCTGCTTGGTGTCTGGTGTTCCTCAAGATAGCGTGCAAAAACCTTTATGAATTCTTGTGTTTATCTGTTTGTTTTGATCAACAAGGTAATTCAAGCTTCAAATTTTGGCAACCTTTTTCAATACCTGCAGAACGTTATTGCATCCATAATCAAGATTAGTAGAGGCTTGGTTAAAAACCATATTGTGTTTCTTGTTGGCTCGGTCATTTTGAAAACGTGCTCTGTGTGTGCGTGTGCACATGCATCTTGCATTTATCTGTAATATGGAGAGGACGGATTTTTAACTACACAAAAATGCAAGTGGAAAGTTGCTTTGAAGAGTGAGTTAGTGTGCTGTGCTATTCCTAGCATGACTTGTATGTGAGTAGGAGAGTCCATCTGAGATCTCCTCCTGCTCTGAGCTGGTTAAGCATATACGGGTGAAGTGAGAACAGGATGGTAGGTTTTGGTCTGATTTTGTCCTGCCTGTTGTTTTCAAACTAATCCTTCACACATACGCAGTTTTGTGATCTTCATTGTATTCAAGTGGCAAAAATTCTGTGCAGTTGACATGAAAAAATAAATTTAAAACTAAATATTTGAACTGGTGACCTTCTCTGCTTATAGTTGCAGTGGCAAAGCTCTGATGATGCAACAAAGGAATCTGACAACACAATGAAGAGCACGGAACTCGTGACTGGCTTTTAGTCTGAAATCAGGCAAAGAGCAGTAGCTGGCATACTTGAGGTACACACACACACATTGGAAATCCATTTCGATTAGGAGGAGATGCCAGGCAGCATATGAAGCGCTCACATGCTGTAGCTGTTCTTCACCTGTGCAGCCTAGGTATCTACAGGCACCAGTTTCACCCGAGATGGAGGAGACGAAGCAGCATAAGCCTTGTTTGTGCACAGAAGGTCAGAGGTGCACCTGTAAATGTTCTGTGACAGCAGAGGTATGCAAATAAGCAGAAATAAGCAGTTAGGTGGAAATTACTGAGATGAGAAGGAACAGAAAGGTCTGCAACACCTTAATGCTTGCCTGAAAGGCAGCCCGTATCTGTTCCAGTTAATATCTGCTTCCAGACCTCCTGTCCTCATCTTTATGCAATCTATACACTGTTACTGCCGCTGGCTTTGTTTGAGCCCACGCATCTCAGTGGTGTCACTTGGTGACTTCTGAAATAACGCGTGGCCAGCTCTCTCTTGGAGACAATTTTTTTGACAGCCTGCTTGAAACTATTCTGGCACAGCCTCCTGACGAGGCAAGCTATTTAAAAACCAGGGATAAAGCTTCAGCCCCCTACTTCCACGTGTGAGCGCCACATGGTCCTTCAGCTCCGTTTGGCACCTGTGACAGAGTAGGATAAAAATATGTGCTGTAATTTTTAATGGAATACCTTTTAAAAAAGAAACAACCTTAGAAGCTCTTCAGCCCTGTCGTCTTTACCAAAAAAAGCACTGCTTATTCCTTGTATTATCTATGGCAAAACCTTAATTTTAAAAAAGGTGCCCAGTTTTTTTAGTTTCCCAGCTTTGGCCAGTGTTGATTGTGTTGTGCCAGAGATGAGAAAGCCAGGCTTTTGCAAGGATCCTTTCAATGTCTCTCTCGTTTTCCCCTTCCCCCTCTAGCCATCTTGCTGTGGTGGAGGAGCAGGCTGCTGGTCCCTCCTGCTGTGACAGTCTAGAGGGTGTAACTGTGTCAGAAGGAAAAGAGTGCAGTGCTGGGAGGGTTGATGCTGTACCTTTCTTGTGTTACTCCCTGGTTGGGGCACCACACCGCTTCTGTTTGATGGTTAGATGTCTGGCCCCCATGCTATCAAGGCCAGTGGGGCATCTCATTTGTGTACCAGGTGGTTCCTCAAACAGTTGTCTGGTTTGGGGTGATTCTTATTATCTCGATTTCCTCGTTCATCTCTCCTTTGTGTGTCTAACAGAGCTGTGCAAGGCTTGGGGCATGAGCAGAGCTTTGTGCTTATGGAAGTGTGTGGTTTTCTGGAATTGCTCGTGAAGAGAGGACTTGGAGGTATTTCTGAGAGTTTTGTCACACAGTTGCTATGCAGCTTGAATTGAGTGCCTGCACAGATTTTAAATCGTTTTCTAATTTAAGAGCTCCCTCTCTTCTTTTGTGGGTATGTGCACCTGTGCATTTTTGCAAGTCTGTTGTAGTAAAGGCAGGCTAGTTCCTCATAACTTCTAGGGCTTCTTATGTTTGTGTAGGTGCTTGAAATTGTATTGGCCCCAATCCTGAAGTCCCTTTCAGCTCAGGCTTGAAGTAGTACTAAAAATCCTTCAGTGGCTGGTTTTTTTTTTTTTTTTATTTTTAATGGGCAAGGGTAAATCCTGTCACATAGTCAAATCAGCAGATCTTGTGCTACCCTAGTAAGTATGGGCCGGGGATCACACAAAATCTTTCACAGCCAAATTTTTAATAGATGCTTTAACTGTTAATTTTGCTTCTTTTCACCACCTTTAGCATAAGGAAAGCTACTTTTCATGTGATTGAATGCATTATGGTACAGGAGACAAAAATTTAACTTCCTCAGGGGAAGCATGATGCTGTAGAGCAAAGCAAAATACTCTTTATCTGGTCAGCTGCAGTAGGTTATCATGTAGACGGTAATTCCTGCAGGTCTCTAGCCTTTGAGTTGTTTATGCTCTGATAAAGTGAAAGCATTAATGTCTTTATTACTCTGGTAAAGAAACTGCATTAAAATTTTTCACCAAAGCATGTGATATTTATCTATATTTTTGCTTTCTGTAACCATACATTGGCTTTCTGGATATGTTATTATGTTGTGCTGTGTGCATGTGTAAGTGAGCAGAAAGGGACTCACTGGAACCTGTAGGAATTCATCAACTAATCTCTCTGAAATAACTTCTTCAAACGCATTTTCCCAGAAAGAAAACATATATAGCAGTGCTGTCTGAAATGACTCTGAATTGCGTGTCCATCCCCACATCATTATGTGGGCGATGCACTTGATATATTGGAGGTTTCCAAAGTGGTGTACCTACAGTAGATGCTAAATGAAAGCGCATAACTAATTTGTCAAAAAAACCCGAATCAAAACAAGACCCTTAAAATCCCCTGAAAACATATGGCACCTCTTTTTTTCGTTTATGTAAACTTTCACAGATATCTGCACAGGGATTTCTTGGCTGAGGTCACTAGTAGTGAGGAAAAAGGAAGTGGGAGATTTTGTGTAACTACCAAGGGGAGAGAGTGGATGTGGGATTTAGGTCATGCTGGTTTGAGCTATTATGTTGCAGTTATGTTGAACCAAAAGGTTTCAGTGAACTCCTCTTCAGACAACTTCAGCTATACTTAAAAGTACTTCAGGCATATTGCTTTGTAGCACAGTCTTTTGTTAACCTGGAGATGGTACGGCTTTACAAACTATTATGTGGCCTTCATCAGCCAGTTGTGCAGGTTGGTGAATTGAGAAAATGTATATATTGCAAAAATTATAAAAAAGAGAGAATGCAGCAGTGTCTCACCATTTTATTAGCACGTTGCTTGTTCTTTAGTAATTGAGAGAGGTTTACAAGCCATATTAATAGTAGTCTCTGCATTTTTCTGTAGTCAAAATGTATTTAATGGCTATGGCTTTGGCTTTATGTTTATCCAGCTTTTTGCTCCAAAAACCTTACAACCAAACTTATACTTGACGTTGTGAAATGTCTGTTATGCCGATTAAGTCTGTGAATCCTTATCAGAGAGATACTTGATTTTGTCTTAATGACCTTTTTAAACCTTTCTGTTTGCTTTTTAAGCTTACAAGTAAGGAAGTCATCTGTTAAATTAGCTTTGCAAAACTTATTATGGAAATTCATCAGTCCAGATTCTGCTCCCATCACATGTTATCATATGAGTATAATTTTAAATTTGTACCTTAAATTATCAGTCACGTAACAGGCATGAACCACATTACACAGTCTGTGTCTAGCTGTTCCCTGGGATTTTTGTGGATAAGCACTGCAAGTTACAAAGGTGGCAGTTCTTTCTGCCTGCTCTGTTAAAGTAGTTTTCTGTCTTTCTGAACAAGATCTCTTTCCAAGTTACATCCATTTATTTAACCTTTCCAGAGTCTGTGGGCCTGCATCAGTAGAGGAACTGGGCTGGAGTCTTGGGTCAGATGCGAGTACCCGCCTGCAGCTGGACGTGTGCGTCTGGCTCTGGCAATGCCTTCTGCTAGGGGAGATGGTAAATGGAAAAGCATGCTGCCCTGCAGACCTTGTTGGAGGCTGTGAGATCACTGGGAGTTGGGCCTTCGCTTGAGCAAAACCAGACTTTCTGGAACATAAATTAGTATTATTGCTGAGGGGGGTGGCTGTTATTGAAGCGCAGCATCAGTTAGGATGGGAGTGTTGGCATTAATAAACAAAACCAAAACAAAACCCCAGTGAACCCAACGGTTCTGCATGTCCCATGATTGCGCTTGACCTCTGCCATCAAAACGTTTTGTGACTGGCACTCAGAGGTCTCTGCGTCATTCCCAAACTGACAGTGAGCATGAATATTGCACGAGGAAATCCTAGCTGGAAATTGTGCAGATGTCAGTGTCAGCCAGCAAATATGCACAGGGCTTAAATCGAGTTGTCTGCGGGGGTACGTTACAGTGTTCCCTGTAAAGGCTGTAAAACTGCTAGCGGGGATAGACAGCAACAATATTTGATCTTCTACACCCACAGTCCTCAGTGGAGCTGATCTCATTTCAGTGATTTCTTTGGCTTTATGACTTTTTAACTCTTCTTCAAGCAACATTGTATTTCTCCTTTTCCCTAAACTCTTCACTTAAAACTGGCAAGGACAGCCCTTGCTGCTGGGTGGTAATTGTGGTTTTATGGTAGTTTACAGGCTGAAAGACAGCCAAGATGTGACTTGAAGCAGGGGGGGAAGAGCAAAAAATTGCTCAGCGTGCCAAAAAGCCCAGCTCCTTCAGGCACTGGATGCGTAGCTTTCTAAAAGAAGAGAAGTCCTCAGACACTGCAGCTGGGATGGAGTGAAAGGGTGCATGCTTGCCTTCTCCAGGGCCAGCAGGTTTGGGGCACAGGGACTGCAACAGGCTGTGGACTCGCTGTAGAAATGACAGTTACAGCCCTACCTGAGAGACAGGAGGGTTCCCTGATGTAGTTAAATGGCTCTGACCAGTTTTGTTGTGGTTTTGGCACTGAAAACAAATTTTCTGTGTGTGTCCTGAACAGTCTGTGATTCTAATCTCTAGAGCAAACGTTTCACGATGTATTTGATACGGGTGTCGCAAGTCTGTTTGTGGGTAGCGGTTCTGTTTGCCCATTGACATTTTACTGCTGGTGAAAGTGGTGTTCAGTTTTTCAGTATTAGGGTGCAGCAGGATAGCAGAACAGAGATTAAAGATGCCTGAAAACCCATGCTTTTCAAGGAGAGTCTCCAGCAGGGGGATGGGCTTCCTAGCGTGTCCTAACTTAGTGGCTCTGGGACTAAACTGCTAGCCAAGGACGAAAGCAATCCTGAGCATCCCTGATACCTTCTGTTCTGTATCTCCAGAGCTGTATGTAATTTGGAGGCACGTACTTAAACCTTGTGTCTTAAAAAAACCAAAAATAGATGTCCTTGTGCTGTTGATGCAGACTTTGCAGTACTTGTTCAGTGTCGTGTGTTTACTTTCCTTTAAATTTAGTGCCACGAAGAAGAAAGTGGTTTCTGCTAAGCCACCGGACCTGTGAAGAACAGCAGACAGTTACTGAACAGTGTCCTTCAGGGTTATGATAAATCCTCCTGACATCTGCACTATAAATACTCATTTTATGTAAAGCTGTATCAATTTCAAAGCCTCTTCAGGCTTATCTGAAAGAACTTCAGAAAGGGGTATAAGCTGTTTGGCAAGGATAAGAGAGGTCCAAACTGGCTGTTGCAGATAATCTCCGATTCTCAGGTTAATTAATTCGACTTTTGTCATCAGTTATCACCTCATAAAACTTAAGTTTCTGGAATGGGAGAAGCAAACTGATTCTGAATTGTTGCAATTGATCCATTGTAAAGAGACTTTTTGAATACTTTGTCCAGGCAGGATCTTGATTCCTTATCTGTTTTGTGGGAAGGGTTTTTACTGTGGTGCTCTCATGGGATATCTCAGGAGCTTTCTGAAGCAATCTGCTAGTTGAACACTGCTTTTCTGTACAGTAAGGTGCAAGTTTCTGTGCCTGCTGTTCACCACTTATTGAGAAATAAACTAGGTGGTTGAGCTACCAGGTTAAGCTTGCTGGGAAGAAAAAAGAGGAAAAGAGGGATTGCTTTTTGGCACCTTGAGCTATGAAGCATCCCAATCTCTTGCCACGTGGTAGATGTTCCCTGCTGTTTGCTGTCCTTCCCCTCCTCCTGCCTGCTGTGGGGTGCTTCTGCAAGCCTTGCTAGATCCCAGCCCCTTGCTTTCATTCGTGTGACTCATCTGGCCATGCCTCAGTTTCCATTTGTCTCGGGGTGAGTAAGGTCAGAAGCAGCTATCCATGCGTGATTTTTCTGAAGAAAAGTCAAATCTTTGTCAAATGAGCACTGCCTCGATGAGACCCTTATGTAGGCACAGACAAATGAGGTTGCAGGGAAAAGGGATTCTTCATCTCCTCTTCTCCCTCCAATGTAAATAGTGCAGCATATGGGAAACAGATGAGTGACCTTTCTGTGCGAGTGCTAAGAATGATGCTTTTTTACTTTATTAAAGTGTTTGCTTGCTTTGTTGTTTACCTTGTTCTGGGGAAGATCCTTCTGATTAGGCACTGTAGCTCACTGCCCTTTAACATGAGGAATGTCTTCCTTGCCTTTCCCTTTCAGCAGTTACGCTGATCACTGGACATTTCTATTGAATGTCTCGTTTATAGGCAAGAAGCTGGTCTTGGATGCACTTTGCTTGTTATAACTACTCAGCTCTTTGGTTGTTTTTCATTTCAGTTTCCTTTCATGATATCAGTTATGAAAGGATGGGTAAATAACAGGTACTTTCAAAACACATCCTTGCTAGTAGATGAGAAGTTACTGGTGCTGCTGGTGGCACTGAAAGGAGGGCACTGATGCTGCATCCTCTCCCACTGCACACAGCCCGGGCCTGGGGCAGGCAGGCTATGTCAGGTGGCATCGCCACTCACCCTGGCTGTGCAGTTACCCTCATCCCCGTGTGCCTGGAGAGCAGGAGGCATTCGCTGTGCTTGTCCCAGCCCCTGCCTTGCCCAGCAGTGCCCACGCTGCCAATGCATGATGTCACGTGTGTGCAGGGGGGCTCCTGCCAGGAGCCGCTAAGTGGTTGTGCTGATACATTAAAGCAGATTTATGTGTTTGCACAAGCTGCAATGTCTGCTGTTTGTTATATAACTGGCAAATATTAGCACTGCTTTTGCTTTGTACTCTTCCCCAGAGCTTCGTCGTGCCTGGGCTTGTGAGCCTGGTTGAAGGCAGCTGCAGGCACTGTTGCAGCTGTTTCCTAGTCCCCTTCAGGTGGCGTTGGTGGAGTGCCAGGGCACCACCAGGGAGCTGGCCTCCCTTCAGAGGTCCTCACCACGCTTCCACTGGGGAGCCCCAGCCCCTGCCTGGTGGTCACGTGGTGGTCACTGCCTGGGCTCCAGCAAAACGGGTGGGGGAGGTACAGGGACAGTCCCTGGATCCAGATCCAGGCTTTTCCAGAAATCCCCATGTTGCTCCTACCCTGCGGAATGTTCAAGGTTTTATTCTGAACTGCACAAGTTACAATTCTATTGCTTTTCTATTTTTTAATGGCAGTTGATGTTCCTATGAGTCCAAGAGCTGGCATTCGAGGGCCTGGTGCATGATTCCTCCGCTTAAAACCCCCTCTACTTTGCCTTCTCCAAGCTTAGGGCTTTATACTGGCCTCTTTTTCTGTTGTGCGCACATGGGTGCGTAGAAGAACACAAGTCATGAAACAAGGGGAATCCTGTCAGGGGAACAAGCACCATTGTTTAATAAGCTTTGTTTCACTTTTCTTCGTTCTCATCTTTCTTAGAATATGTCTTCCACTAAAGACTTGTAAACAGCAGGCTTTGTGGAAGTGCATTATTAACTGTCCCTCTGATGGGCCTTTTAATTCTTGCAAGCATTTTATTCTTAATGGACTTCCATGAAATTTATAGAACCATTGGTAAGCAAATGTTTGATCAGCGCATCTGTTTGTCTTATGTCAGTTGGTTAAAAATGAAACAAACTCATGCTGCTTCCCTCTTTCTTGTTGTAGCAAGCCTTCCCCAGTGACGTCCACTCCATTGAAGACATTTTGAAGGTAGGTGCTCTTAAATAATATATCTCTGTGTTTGCTTATATTTTGCACACATTAGTCTGTGTGGGAAAAAATATTGCTCTGCTTCTGTTCTCTCAGTGGGTGTTGCAATCACTAAAAGTGTGTTTTGGAGTATGCTGTGGAGAAGTAAAGGTAAGAGTTAGCCTCAGATACAGCTGGAGTTGTAAGACCAGTCTTTCAGTATTTAAGTGTAATACAGCCTGGTGTAGTGCAAGAGCAAAACTGACAAGTCATCTGAAACAGCCTGTCAAGGCAGGGAGTTGCCATTACTGAGCACACTTCCTCCAAAGGTGCGGAACGTGCTGCCTCCTGTCCATGCTGCCAGCCCCAGCAGCGTGGCCCTGAACGGGAGCATGCACCTGTGTCCTTCCCACCCACCTGCCCGTGGCACTGCTGCCAGGCTGCTTCTCCTCTGCTGTAATTCTAGTCTGTTCTTGCAGAGCTAAGCCAGCTCTAATGTAAAACTGTAACCTTGTGTCAGAGCTGGCTCTGTGAGCAGTGGACAGGGTCCCAGTAGCTGGGTCTCAGTATGTGTCACCCATTCACTGTGCACAGTGTGAAAATGCACTGTGATCTGCCAGCCAGTCATGCTGATACTGAGAAGACAGTTCCTTGATGTCAAATACTATTCTGAGACACTGAAGTCCTCATGGAGGTGTTTGGTTTCTGTGATTCACTTCCCTCACTGTTGCTTTAGGTTGCAAAATCCTGATGCCTTTATTGCTCTCAAAATCTGTTGTTGGAGCAGCGTTTTAGCTGAAAAGTAGTTGTGCACAGGTGCTCACTAGCTGCTGTGTGCTGGTTGGTGGTGCAGCACAAGTACTCAGCCTGGAAGTACTGCATCCTTTAGTGTTTCATGAGACATCCTGGTTTTTTGCCTCTTAGCAATGCATAGCACTATTTTTGTAGTAACCACAGGGATACGTGTACAAATACACAAAGAGGTGTAGTACAGTATATTGAGGAGTTTTATTCAGCTATTGATAGATCGCACAGCTAGTGAGTGAAGTGAGCAACGAACTCAATAGTGGGGAGGAGAGAAAGGAGAAGGCAAGGGTGGTAATAACGTGATCAGTTACCCAGATTAGTTGTAGGCTGCTTCTAGTTCTTGCACAGAAACCCACATAGATTGCACTGATCCCTGCTTATAGAGCCAAAGGTAGCAATGTGGTTTCATTCCCTTTAAATCTTTGCATTTCATGTTATTCCTAATACATAAGGAAACTAGGGACACTTCTGAACTTTCATATTTGTGCCTTGATGAAAAAATGGCACTTGAAAATTACGACACAGTAGAGATTTTCACACCTCAGTCTATTTGGTGCTACAAGTACAAAAATGTACTTTGCACTGACACATTCCTCATTAATTTCTTTTAAGCCCCTGAGCAAACTGCATGTGGTGCATGCTCATCTTGAGATGTGTTCAACATCACCATAATTCCTAACTTTCTGAGCTAAGCGCAGGTATTGTGTTACTCTGCATTGTGCTTTCTTTGGGAAATTGGCATGGAACAGTTGTGATGACAGCCGCTCTGGATGGGGATGGTGGGTGCACACCTTGAATACAGAGGTGATGTTGGGCTTGGGGGGAAATTCTGAGATTACTATTGCTGGAAAGACAGAGAGGGTGGCAGGCCATATGAGTTCACTTCTTGGAGCAACTGTTATGCTCTTCAGGATTTAAAACTTGAGGATCAGGAGGCAAGAAAAGTCTGTCTTGTGTGACTTCAACAAGGTGGTTATGAATTCCTGAGCCCCAACTTCCCCAAAGGCCTCATCTAGATTAGCCCCCATTAAAGTATTTTGGCTTATGTTCAAGACAAAGATCCTTGTCTGTGCTAGGCTTTTCATGTGTGTTTGTTGCAGTGCAAGTCAAAGCTTTAGCACATTCATCTGGGGCCAGCTGTGGTGCCAGAAGAGGCAGGTTGGAGGTTGATCTTGCCTGCTGAGCCCTGCCCCATGGCTGTGATGTTTGTCTTCTGCTTTCACTTGGACCTTGGCTAAGCCCAAGAAGCTGGTACCTGGTAGTGATAGTGGGTGAGAGGGGTAACAAGGCAGAAGGATTCCTGAAGACATAGCACATCAGGCGGTCTCTTTCTTTGGTTTGAAACCATGTCCCAGAGCTCTGCATCAAACATGTCTTGATCGGTCAGAGCAAAAGCCAATGTTTCAGGCAGAATAGCATGGGGAACGGCTGGCAGTCAGAGCTCTCTGGCTGACCTCCTCGAGTTACGAAAGCCTTTTGGAGTGTTGTTGCTGTAAGGGGATATAAGAACTTCCGTAATGGGAAAGTCCTGTGCTTTGAAAAACCCCAGAACTACTCATATATGGGGTTTATTTACTTTTCCCTTTATTAACTGCCATAGCTGTAAGGCTGAGGCCTAATCCTGCAAACACAGTAAGTACTTAACTCTCTACAAGCTTGACTGAGATTGCTGTAACTTGGTGAATGTAAGTGTGCTTGCAGAAATGGAGCAAGTCCTCACCGTGGTCTGGCTGCTGCACTACTGTCTCTCGGGTTTACGATCAGGTCAACAAGGACTTTTTTGGTAGATCCATGTGAATCCCTTAAGCGTAAAACTTGACCTGCGTGTATCAGCAACAATACTGTAAGCTGCTTCTCTCAATCTCTTTCCAGGAAATGACCCACTCATGGCCACCTCCCCTGACAGCTATTCACACGCCTAGTACTGCAGAACCTTCCAAATTTCCGTTCCCAACAAAGGTAAAACACACTCTTTTTGCTAGGGCTTTTGATAAATTAGAAGAGAGCTTTCCGGCTCTTGCATGTGTTTTCATCTGATTTTTTTTGTCCCCCTTTCATAGATAAAGGCTGTTAGGACAGATTATCTTTAGAAGAAGTCAGATAAATTAAAGCACAATGGATCTCGAGTTGTGTAACAGCTGCTTGCAACGCATCATTTTACTGAGAATTAGATCAGATTGTGCTTCTCAGTAATTGTTTTTGAGTGGGCTATATGGTAGCATAATTATCTTTCCTCTTTTTTATCTTTTAAGCAAACTTTGTATTTTTAGAGTTGTAAGATATTTGGGGCAGAGGGGAGGATGAATGAATAATGTTTCAATGAACATGGGCTTCAAATGTGACTGCTTTTCAGAAACTGTTGTAGCACAAAAAAAAATTTCTTTATTGTCAACAAAAATATTTGCTGTGTTAAACAGAAGTGTTTGGAGCTCTTATAATTTTTTTTTTTATATTTCTTCAAAAATGCACATACCACTAATGTGTGAGCAACACATTTTTGGTGGCAGTAGCACATATTATTTTTGTCCATGCTAGGCTATGTCAGGCCAGCTTAGACTATTGAACACTCCAGAGTCATACTTTGACAAGTTAGTCAAAGTATTTATTTCATTAAGTAACATGTGGCAAACAAATCATTGATATTATATTATTCACGATGAGAGTGTTGAGGCACTGGAACAAGTTGCTGTGGATGCCCCCTCCCTGGAAGTCTTCAAGGCCAGGCTGGATGGGGCTTTGGGTAGCCTGGTCTAGTGGAGGGTGTCCCTGCCCGTGACAGCGGGGCTGGAACTAGATGATCTTTAAGGTCCCTTCCAACCCAAACCATTCTGTGATTCTATTAAGAGAGAGCTTACTTATTTTATTCTCAATTTGCACTTTATCCTTTCTTTCTAGGAATCGCAGCATGTAGGATCTGTAGCACAGAATCAGAGTAAGTAGAAATTCAAAGAAAACAACACTGTTGTGTGTGTATTCACAGATAGTTTTGTGTTGTGTGTGTTATATGTTGGGGAGAACATAAAATGCTTACATTTATTAAGGAGCACGATTTCCTGTGCTTTGTTGAAACAGTGATGAAATTAGAAAATGCATAAGAGATTGTATACATTCATTACCTGGAAATTAAGGCAGCAGTTCAGCAGAGAACAAACAGTATTTCATTAGAAAACCCCATTTGGATTGATGAATAATCTCAATGGCAAACAATTACGTCCTGGAAGAAAGCGACTTTCTAATCTGATGCTCACAGATCATAGGGTAAAATACGCTACAAGTAAAGGCAAATAAAACCAACCAATTCATTTTTGATTTACAGAACAGTATGACGCACCTTCAAAAACGTTGCCTAGTTCTCAACCAACAATATCGTAAGTAACCAAACTCAGTTCCCATCTCTACTGTGCAGTTAACTAAAAGAACCTGGAATTAATTAACATTTGGCTTACTCGATGATTCCAAAGATTAAGGTTTTATCAGTCTGATTTTTCTCAGAAAACTTCGGTGCAGGGAATTTTCACCAACAGAAACATTACTGTTTCATGATTATAATGACTGTGTTAAAAACAAAACCAAACTGAAGGAAAAAAACCCCAACTATTAATGTACCAGATTGAAGGGTTTTTTTGCTCTTTTAATCTGTGGCTCCTTAACATCTTGTCACACTTAGCGCTATTCAAATTACTAATAATGCATTCAACTGATGTAAATTATAAGGGATACAAACTGATTCTGATCTATTCTGCATATCGTTTTGAAGCCTGTGAAGGCTAGTAAATCTACAGCTATGAAAACAACTGTGAAAACTAGGGGTGAAATTTTAAAGCAATCATATGGTATAACTTTCTGCAGTTGCCCAAGGCAAAGTTTTCTAATAAGTGTAGTCCTAATTTTATTTTTATTTAAAACAAATAAAACCTTCATGTAGACTTTCTAAAAACCTCAATTTATATTCTAATAATGTTAGCTAGTTGTAAAATGGGGTGAAGATCATAGCTTTTTTAAATAGTATTTATATATTTCTACTTTTATTTATATATTTCTTTTCCCTATCATGTTATGTGTTCTCTCACAAGAAAGCTTCTTAGAATTTGAGTCTGTGTGATATGTTTATGCATAATCACTACAAAGTTGTACAAGGCTAGGAAGGAGTGCCAACTAATAAATGAATAGCTCCAATAGAAAATTTTAAGTTGGTGGATAAAATAACTTTGAACTGTCCTTGTAGGTGAAAGTAGTTATCTATTAATTAGGTTAATGGTAGAAATTGCTTGAAAGTAGTTTTGTGTGGGCTGACATTAGTTGTTCAGGATTAACCTGGCCAGATGGCAGAATAGATAAGTTCTGAGCCCCGAGTAACAAATAGAAATATTTACACGTCTGGAAGGCTAAGGGGTCTGTGTGCAAGGCAATTGCTGAATATAAAGATCTCATGTTTCTCCATGATATGTTGTTCCATGGAAGGCTGCAAACTACAGACTACAAAGCTTACTCCACTTGTTTTCCTTTTCTTTATCATGAACAATTTAATGAAAAAAAAATAAACAACAAAACTAGGCTAGTCACAAGTCAGAGGAAGAGCATCTCTCCATCTTGGTTGAGATTGTAGAATTTTGCACTCAAGCTCTTTAAGATCTGTAAACCAACCCTTTTCATACTGTTCCAGCATCATGCAGAGGAGTCCTCACTGGCTGGGAGTGTGGGATAGAGTCTGGCTGAGGAGTCAACTACTCCCTTAATCCATTTTGCTCCTCCTCCTTCCACCCCAGCTCGCTCCTCCTGAACAATTTCTGGAAATTTTCATTACACTATTAAAAACACTAGTTTCAACTGCTCCAGGCTCTGCCTTCCTCCTCAGGTACCCTACAACCATCATCTTATTTCAACTCTTCTCAGCTGCTTGTAAAAATCCCTCTAGCACTTTAGGCAGTTTTCCAGGTGGCAGAGAGAGAAGAGAATTTACTGTAGACAAGAATCTGAAAATACTCCTTTCTTACCCCAAAGGTCCAGAATTGTAAATTTGGCACGCTGCATAGCTCTGTCCTTAGCCAACATCCCCTCTCTGCTCAGCATCCTTGTGGGCACTTAAGAGACAGCGCTCATCTGCCAGGGACGTGGGTACCCACAGTCAACAAAAGCAGTTGAAACAGGAGGAACAGAGTGGCTAGGTTTATGTCCAAAATGGAATCAAGCAAGATTCGCCCAAGGACTTCCTTTACATCTTTCCCTTGAACTGATGCATCCCTTCTTTTTTGTTTTGTTTTTGTTTTCATTCGCACAACAGGGCTTGCTTTCTTTGCTGTTCAAAGCGCACATGACTGTCTGAAAATTCAGCTGCCTGGAGTAGCTCACGTTACAAAGCGTAGCTGGCTGAAAACAAACAGCGTTTGTGCTGGTTAATTAGAAGTTGAAATCCCAGTGCATCTGTGTGCCCAAATTAAGCATTCAGCTTTACAGAGCATGCAAGGGTTTCCCAGATGGCTTTCATTCTTGAATACAGCCCTGAAGTTAGCACCTGGCTGCGCTGGAATGAAAGTAGCCCTTCTTTTAAAAAGAGAGATGCCAAGCTCATTCTTGGTGATGCGTCTTTTAACCTGGTTGGCAGAGAGGGACCAGCCTGTGCTTTCAGCAGGGTTGTTTGCCAAGTGATATTAATTTTAGTGCTGCTTCTCTCGCTAAAAGAGCTCTTTTTAAATAGCTTTACAAGAAGATTGATAGTATGTGTATAAGCTGCAAATGAACAGGTCCTGCAAATGAAAACTTGGCATCTATTAACTCCTGAGCTAATTAAAGCATTAAAATTATTACAGCAGATTTACTTTCTTTAACTAGGCTATTTGTTGAAACCTTGTTTTGGGGAAACTGGCCTTGTCTATCCTTGCAGAAGTATGACTCATTTAAAGTTTTAGTGTTCTTCCTTGATCCTAAATTGAGCTTAAGTAGTTGCAATGTTCTTTTATGCTGATGTATTTTATTTACCAGCAGTTCAGGTGAAAAAGGCAGTCCTTTTTATTACAAACAGTTAAATCAGATTTAAAAGAAGATCTAGCTAGTGTTTCCTTGCAGTATCCTCTTACCTCTAAAGGAAATGCATCTGTAGTTCACAATTCTTAAAACAAAAAACAAGAACACTTTCAGAACTTTTTATCATCACTTGAAGTTTGTTCATTATCACCTTTGAAGGACTGCTTCCCCTAATGGATTGGGGAAATAATATAATTGAGATGTCAGTAGACGTTTGGCCAAACTGCCCGGGAGTGTGGAGAGTGGCTGTATTGCTGCTATTCTTCTTTTTTCCTTTTTGTGTCTCAGCGGACTGGCAGTGAGCTTCTGCTCTAGCCCATGTGTGCAGTTGACGTGTGCAGGACTGTTGCAGACTGTGTGCTGTTTGCCTTCTGTAGGAAATTCAGGGGCCTTGTTTTCCAAGGTGGTGTCTCATAGCGCTTCCCTTCAGTGTTTACTCTAAAAGATAGAGGCAAGAGGTGATTTCCACTGAGAAGGTGTGTGAGGAAATGAGGCAGCAGAGGCTGGGGGATGGAGTAAGGATAGTCACAGGGGAATGGCAAAGTCAAAATGCCTGAACAAAGAAAGCACGTAGGTCTTTGGGGGGGTAATTAGACAGAGCCCTTGTGGCACTGAGAGCCTCTTCTGCATCAGTGAGAGAGAGGTACTCAGAGACTGTGGGGTCAGTACCTTTGCGGGAGGGGTTGGCTCTGTACTGATAGGCAGAGGAGACCTTTGAGGTTCCTTCATGCCGTCCTGGTCCCTGGACAAGAGCTGATTCGTTACTTCTGGCTTGTGGAACTGTTGTTTGTTGTGAGACTCTGGCCAGCTTTGGCAGTAAACATGGTCCTATTTTAATGAAAGTATCTCCATGTATGTCAACTGCTTCGATATGAGTGTAAAATAATTTGTCTAGTTAGTGGGGATAGCATTTAAATAAGGCAATCACTTCTTTATTCGAGGTTTTTACTCCTCTGTTGTCACAGGCTGATAAAAGCAAACTGCTCAGGGTCAGTAGAGGTGACCCACAGAGCCATAAATCTTTTTCACTTTGTTCATAATCTGACATGAAGGCTTGAAAGAGTGTGAAGGTTTGTGTAGTTTTCCTTTTCCTAACAAGCATCAGGAACACTAATTATCTCCTCACTTTTCCAAGGTGATGTGGTTCACTGGGGATTTTTCATATTTGTTTTCTTGCTGTAAAATGTGTTGTCATGAGGGGTTGGAGGCTTATTTTTCTTATTTGGGCATAAGAAAAGTTTTTTACAGAGAGGCCATAGTTTGAAATAAGGTTTTGACAGAGTTTTGACCTGATTGATTAAAATCCCTGTCTGAGTTCCCAAGCTTTTTGTCCCATTTTTGGAATGAGACTTTTGTAATTCTCTGGGTCTCCAGCTAGTTTTAAGATTTGAATCACACTGCTTTTGAATAGCAAGAGTTTTGCCTGTCTGTTTACCAACTCCTTTTGGGATGCTTGCATGATTGCTGAAGAGGGTGATAACAATTTGGGAGAACTTTAGGTCCCTCCCCACAAATCCTTCCCTTCCAGCCTTTTGAGGACCTCAGCAACGCACTGAAATTGCAAGCAGTAGTTACCGCCTGCAGGCAGAAGACTAAATTATGCTTTTGGAAATACTTGCAGGCAGCCTGCTCTCTACTGTAGCAATAGTAAAACAGAGTGCGTGCCTCCCCACTTGTAAACTGCTTTGAGTGAATGGCTTGATGTTAACGGTTACCACTGAGGTGTGCAGGAGCATGAAGTTCATTCTGTAGAGAAGAAATAGGAGATAGGCTTGACCTTGGCATTTACTTACGTATGTGTGATAGACTTCAACAGCAAAAAGAGAACCACTGTGACAGAGGAAATATTCACAGCCCCTGAGAGCAGGCAGCATGAACGTGCACAGCTTCTGGTGCAAAGACGATGCTTTCTGCCCCTTGGGGAGCCAGTGCGGGCTAATAGAGTGCTAGTTTCTTGCTGTACAAGGATCAGACTTCTTCCACCACGCCCTGCTGTGTTAGTGTGTGCTAGATAACATTTGGCTGTGTTACTGTGGTAGGTAACTTTTGTTGAGGAGCATTCCCTTCACAGAATCTCATCTTTGTTGTCTGTAGATGGCAGCCAATGATACTGACCTCCATTGCAAAAAGTCGCGAGATCAGTTGGAAAGCACAGTAAAATGCCTAGGTTGTGTGTTGTTATTTTATCATTCATTCAGGTAATGACAGGGTTTAGGAGATTGAGCATGCTGAATGTTCATAAAGGATGTGGGAGGTTGGTTTGTTTTGGCAAGCACAAACCGAGTCTTTTTCAGTGTCTGCTGCTTGAAAATGTGTCTGCCTTGGCTGATATTTATCTTCTGGTTGTCTTTCAGAATGCTCCAGGACGACCTGCAGCTCAGTGATAGTGAAGAGAGTGGTGACGACCAAGTCAGTTTTAGATGTTTTATACACTAGGCACACAGACATCCCTTTAAATCATCATGACTTGTTGCATTCTTCTGAGTTCCTTAAGCTAACCTTTCCTTCCCCTCTCCTCTTTGTTTTTGTGCACAAAACAGGTTGTTGAAAAGCCACCTTCTTCACTTGCTCCTCCAAGGTACAGGTTTGTTCCCAAACTACTAGATAGACCAAATAAGGAGGATAAACAAAACTACTTTTTGTATATGGGGTTTTGGGTAAGGGTTCCTGGTTTCTCTTGTAGACACAGGCTTTGGTTTCTAGCAGCCTGAAGCTGCTGTTGAAAATTGGCTTTGGTTGTGTGGGGGTTTACAGAAAGCTCCAATTAGAAGTGAATAATCCAGGCATGCTGAATTTTGCCTATGAACCAGAATTGTATTTTCCCAACTGTACCATTCTTTTGTCCTCTTCCCCTCCACTAGTGTATATGGAGATCACACTGCAGCTAGTGGGATTTTCAGTTGTAGTAGTGACGGCTGAGGTGTGAGTCCAGTTGTAGTTCTGAAGAAAGCCCAAAACAGCCAAGTGGGTGAAGAATAGGAAAGGGTTAGGTAGACTTATTCAGGCTGTTTCAACTCCTCCTGCTAAGGCAGCTGATTGTAAGCAGTACCTGCCATGTATTGTTAGTCAGAAGCAATATTCAAGGTAGACTGAACAGCCACATGCCAGCATGAGAGGAAGAAAGGTGGAGAAGCCCAGAATTTTTCCTATAGGAGAGCACTGACATACATTTTTGGCTTGGTATCTATATTCTTCAAGCACAGGGTAATGGTCTACAGAGTCAGACTTGCAGAAGGGCATGCCAATTCTTGGCATGTTCTGCACCTCTGCAAGCTCTTGAAATAGTGTGTTCTCACAATATCAGTCTGGATCAGCGAGGAGCTTGCCTCAAAATCATACAGATGTGTTGATACTGATGTGGGAAACGGTTTTCAAAGTAAAAAAAGTAAGCCCACTTCAAAACAAAAAGGAGCTGTGCATGAAAGTCATGGCTCTCCCTCAGTTCCATCCACTCCCCTTGTCAGTGCTGGATGAAAACAATTTTGAGTAGGGGAGGGTGTTGGAAAAAACGCCGATGCTTGACATGGCTGTTAATGAAACAGTTACAGCATCTTGACCAAGTAACACAGATGAAGAAGTGAAAACTTAAGGGGGAGAATACAAAACAGAAATCATCCTGGAATATATGTTTCTGTCTTGTTAGTCTTTATTGGAAATTTTTCTTCTGAGGGTTGGGGCTTTCACAAAAGCACTTGTCCGTTTCAGTTGTTCAGTAGTTTTTTAACCTTTGGTTGGCTAAACGCAGCTTCATATTTTAGCAGTGACGTCCTGCATACGTATTTGTCTGACTGGGTTTGTTATTTCCAGAGGGTTTTTATTCCAATGCTTTATCTTTTGAGTATGGCAATATATTCCTTTGGCCTTCTCCCCTTACCTCTCAGTGCCAAAACATGGGGTTTCAGTTTTATTTTTGAATCCTGCCATGTCAATATAATAAGTAAGTAACCTTCACCCATGCTGCTTTCTAATTTTATCTCATGGTGGCCTTGCAGTGCCCTACAGTCCCAGCCCAAGAGTGTGGCATCAGCACATTCCAGCAGCCCGGAGTCAGGGAGCACCAGTGACTCAGACAGCTCTTCAGACTCAGAGACAGAGAGCAACTCCAGTGACAGTGAAGCAAACGACCCTCCAAGAGCATCAGCACCTGAGGTGAATGCAAATAAAATATAGAGGCTGCTTAATACAGCCTCTTGCCTCAGACTCTCTGCTGTCTGAATGCAATCAGGACAGGACACCTGAAATACCATCATCGTTCAGGTGTCCCCTTGGCATCTTTGCTGCATCATCAGACTTTTCTTGCCCTTTACTTACCTTCTAGAGTTTGTCAATTAAATAACCCTTAGTAACAGCATAATTAGACTTTTACATCCTTAACCTTGAAGTGTTGTCCCTTCTCCTTTGGTATCATTGTCTAGCATTCCTGGAGAAATTAGTACCTTCACTGATGAGACACAAGCAAGGCGCAGATGAGAAGCACAGCTTCTCTGGAATGTTTGGGGGCCACCTCTGCCTATGCGGCTTTTCTGGGTGTTGAGGCTATGGGCTGCTTCAGGGTGAGGCCAGTTTCCTGATACATTGAGGAGCTGCCACCTCCCCGCAGCTCCTGTGCATGAGTGACAGATTCAGCTTCTCCCAGAGCGCAGCTGAAGTGATCAGACCCGCAGGAAGGGCTGGAATGTGCTTAGACTTGCTGCTGTTGAATTTGGCTCAGATAGTGCTGCACTGGCATTTCTGAGGCTTTTATTGGGAAAAGCAGACAACGAGAAACTTGGTGCCTTAAAGTTTCATAAGGACCATGCATTTTTTAAAAATCTGCTCCAGAAGTGTTCAAGTTCCATGGTTTCGAACAGTTCCTGCAGCTTGCAAAACATTCTCAGGCCAGGGGGAAGTGCATGGTTATATCCTACAGACCACAGCCGATGTAAACCAATCCACTGACAGTTTTGAGCTACTCTCACAAAGCCCAGAAGTCTTGTCATTTATTTCTCCCCCACTCCCCCAGCCCTAGCTTTCTTTTCTTTTACCTTAAAAGAGAGAATTTTATGGGCAGAAAACAAGCTTTGAGAAGCCATGTCTTTTCATCTCACAACTAATATACTTTACCCTCCAGCAGTTCAGTTACAGGCTTTGCCCTCTACAATGTGGGTGTCTTTGGAAGGAAACAGTTGTTATAATTCTCCTCTTTTACCAAATCCTGCCTGGTTTGTTCTTAAAATACTAGATTGTAAGATCTTTCTCAATCTAGTGAAGTCCTAGCTATCTGCCATTGACCATTTTAGCCTTTTTTGTTCAGCAAACTGTTCATCTGTGGTGCTTGAGAAGCAAGTTAGTGCACATGGCCCATTTGTTTATAGTCACTTCTTCACATGCAAAAGCACAGACCTATAGCAATAGTTCCCTTTTTTTTTAAATAAAAATATCTCTTAGTATCCTTTCTGTTTGGAAAACCTGATGAAAACCCTTATGATGGTGTAGATCACAAACAAGATAACCAGTGGTAGAAGTGCTAGAAAAGGATCAGAGTATGCCACTTTCTGATAGCTACCTACATTCTAAACCCAAGTTTACTAAGTCTTTTGGCTGTGGGGTTTTTTTTTTGTGTTTGACAAAAAAAATGCTTTTCAGTGGCTAAGAAGTTAAAATTCTAATGAAAATAGAGCAGATTTGTGTTATCTGAAAAGTATAATGGAATTTGTCATTTAATTATACTTACAAACCCATGGTAAAACGAAACTATGTTTTAAACCAGGTTTCTTGATTGACTTACACAAACACAGTTGAAGATACCTCTTTTTTATCCACATGTTCTACAGCGAGTTGAGTCTGGATAGAGAAGAAAATCATGGCGGAAGGGATTCATTAGTCTTGGAAAACCTTTCATGTACTAGGCTTTCTCTTTTCGAGGAAGAATTGTGTCTCTTCTCAGAAACGAGAGTTGTGACTGGGAAGAATCAGTGAGGGCGGGAATGTAACTGTGCTCTGATGATGCCCAGATGAAGAGCTACATGTTTGAGTGATGCTGACACATACATAGTATTTTCAGAACGGGTCCCAGATTTACAGCTTCTGTTGTCTATTTTAGGGTTAGTTTGGTTTGCTTTTCTCATAATTTGTCAGACTACTGTTAGATTAGGCAGGGCTTGTGGCAACCACATTATGTTATCTGACCGTGATTCCAGAGGCCTTCAGACCTTGGTTGTTGCTCATGCATCGTTTGACCCAGAGGGAAGCGAGTTTGGGGTTTTGTAGGCAGAGGATTCAGAAGAGGCTGGACTTGATGTACTAGCCGTACAATTTCTTTTGGTGAATGGTTTTCTTTTGGTTAAACCACAGAGCCTGACAGCCTACCTGTCAGACTTCAGTAAGATGCGATGGCTGGCACAGCTCCTCGTCCGTTTTGAAAGCAGTGCTGTGTGCACTTTCCAAAAGCATTGTGAGGACAGTACCTAATCTGTTTTTACAATTGCTGCTTATTTTAGATGTTGTCTGATTGCACAATGATGTTGATTCGTGGCAAACTAAGGTGAAGCTTTCATGTAGACTGGTCTCTTACTGAGTGACAGGTAGGGCTAGGAGGGATCTAGGAACACTGTGCGACACATTTGACTGATCCTGTGCAAAAATGAGGTCTGTGTTTCTGCAATAAGTGTTGACGTGCACATGCTAGAACATCCCCACTGTCTCATCTGTCTGGTCTTTCACTTTCAAGCTCTTTCAACAAAAGGGAAAATTTTACTGGGTTCTGGTAAGCTGTGGTAGGATGGAAATAGCCCATAAAGGCTATGAGCATCGTTCCTTTCTCTTTTTGTCTGCAGCCTGACCCACCAACTTCTAATAAGTGGCAGCTTGACAACTGGCTAACCAAGGTGAACCCACCAGCAGTGCCAACAGAGAGTCTCAGTGAAATCACCCATGGGGATGGATGTGAGGAGGGCAAGGAGCAAGGGCAGGGCATCAGCAGCAATTCCCCCCACCAGCACTCCGAGCCAAGGGAGCCTCATCACAAGAGCTCTGGCCAAGCAGCCAGGGCTCCTCAGGACACTCATCTTCCGACCAAACGCAACTGCCAGAAGTCTCCCGTGTGCACCAAGGAGCCCTCGCCCAGGCAGACTGTGGGTATCAAACAGCCTGGCAAGGCCCCAGTGCATGAGAGGCCCAAGGGAGGCCTGAAGGTGGACAGTGACCCTGGTCCATTTGAGGTGAGAGATCAGTCTTCCAGAGACAAGCCAAAAGTCAAAACGAAAGAGAAGCCAAAATCCAGTGACAGAAAAGATCCGAAGCCGACACTGCAAGAGCCCCCTGAGAACAGAAAGCACAAGAGCACTCACCAGGCCGACGCCAAACCCTTCTCAGACCCCAAGCTCATGAGAGATGTTTTGCTTGGCAGTGCACAGGGACATCTCGCTCTCAGTCCCCTTCCTCAAGGCCAGGGCACGACCCCCACCAGGACTAGTGGCCACAGGCCTGCCATTGTGGCCAGAGAGGATTTTCACAAGGAGAAACTTCCCTTGCCTATCAAGGAGAAGAAGCTGCTCTCGCCAGTGCAGGACTCCTCTACCCCTCAATCCCTCGTGGTGAAAATAGATCTCCCTCTCCTGTCAAGAGTCCCTCAGCCCCCTGAGAAAGGCAGTCACCAGAAGAAAGCAGAGGCCAAGGAACTCCCCGGTGCCAGGAAGCAGGACTTGGAGAGGAAAACCACAGACACTCCTGACAATTCTCTTCAAAAGAGGAAGGTGAGAGGTGGAGGTAGAGGTGGGTTTGTACACGGACTAAGGTGGTGTTTGAAAAACCCATTCAGAGAGTTAATTTCTGCTTCGTAGGTTGGGAGTAGACCCAATATGCTCCTCCTGTAAAGGTGTTATCAAACTTCTAAAGGCACCATGTATCAAAACTGTCCACATATCCCCTGCTGAGCAAATGAAAAGCCCTGTAAGCTAACAAATGCTTTGGCATTTTAAAAAATTTTGCTGTGTTTTCTTGAAATACTATTTTTTTCAGACAACAAAACCCCAGCCCTCCTATGTCAGAGTTGCTTTCAGCAGCAGACTGTGTCAGCATATGGCTGGCCAGCCCACCGGTAGCATTTGTGGGCTTCTCCAGCTTTCAACCCAAGCAGAGCTTTGTAGGGCTGTGGTGCAGGGCTCCCTCTGCAACCTCTTTAAAAGCAACACGGTACCTAAAGCACTTCCCAGACTGTCAGTCATTCCTATCCGTTTAATGTCTCTTATGGGAGAGCACCTTGCCTGTAGTTTATGGGGCTGGCCTGAGGGAGAACTGACCCAGGCCCCCTGGTCTGTGGTTTTCAGTTTTGTCCATGTATGCACCTTCTGCTGCCTTTAGCCAAGCCACCTCAGTCTGAGTTGTGTACTCTTTTCCTGTGTGGAGTAATGTATTTCCATGAAACAGCTGTGATTGCTTGCTTACACAAAGAGGAATGAATTCTGCAGGTGTGAACTGTGTTATTACTAGGGGTGATGGCAGCAGCCGCATGCATTTCGCTTTTCCATAAATGCAGACTTTTAACTGAACCAGGTTTACTGATAGTAACAACAATCACTAACCCTTGCTTTGGATCTCAGTGCTTGGATAAGTACGTACATAACTTCTTTGATTTTCCCTGGAGCTGCTGTGGTGCTAGCAGCAATGCTAATGCTTACAAGATGCATGTATCCAGTAAGGTGCTTTCCAGAGACCCCTTTGCAGAGTCCTTCAGCTATTTTTATTGCTCTCCCTTGAATTACAAGACAGCCCTTTATTTAACTGAGATGGTATTTGCTCACAAGTGTTCTTTGGAAAGCTAACTCCCAAAGGGGACTGTGAATGTACTTCCAGCCAGCTGGTTCAGCTGCACAAAGAGTTGGCTGCAGGCCTTATGGTAAATGGGTATTCACTGTGAGTATTTCAATGCCTGTGTACCTTTTTGGTCCTCCTCACAAAGCAGGTGGCTTAGCATGTGTGGGTGAATAACCTTGGTTGCCGCGTGGGTTTCATCTAGTCTTGTCATTTTCTGAACTTCCCATAGTTGTGGGGGAGAATTGAGAAGAGTGGGGAAATGGTGAAGAAACTTGAGAGACCCTAGCAAGTACCCCTCTTGCAGAGCAGCAGGAGAAAGGTAAACAGGCAGTAAATCTGCCGCTTCTCCTGTTGTCTCAAAGACCCAAGAGAGGAGCTGTTTGATAGTAGACATGTCTTCCCTTGCAGTCTGAGTGTCTGATTGCAGGAAAACCCACCTCGGAGCCTCACCGTCTGCACTATGTCAGTGTGCATCAGTGTCCTTGGAGGCTCAGGCTTCATCGCAGCCAGCTAGGTCAGGTACAGCTGTCAGACATCTTTTGCAGCAGCGTGGAGTTCAACCTGAGAAACAGTTAAAGATGTGATATAGGTGCTGGAGCCTTGCCCTGAGCGCGCACTGCCAGAAGCAGACTCTGTGCCGAGTACAACCCGCTGAGTTCCATCACAGTGACATAAACCTGGATGTACTCTTGGGAGAGAGACAAAGTCCTGTAATGCTTTTGGCTACCACCAGGCACGCTACGGGTAACGCTGACTGATAAGTGCACTTTCTTTTACATTTTCTTGGCTTGTAGCAAATTATTCTGAAGTTTTTCATTCGGGTGAGCTGATGATTTGCGTGCTTTGTATTGTAAGGTCTGTGGAGTGCAATTAAAAAAGTATTATTTATTACCTCTCTGCCTTAATGGTTCCTCTTCTTCTGATAGACAGTGGCAGCAATTTTAATTGACTGTTTAAAATTTCGCCTATATCAGATTCTTGTTAATAAAACCAAAAACCCCTGCACATCTGGGAAATCTGAGTGATCTAACTCTCCTGTGAATGCAGTTTTTCCCTTCCCTTTGATAAGGTGTATCACAAAACAGAATTGCTTGCAATTCATGACTTTGCTGGGAGGAATCTGAATACATTTCTGTACGATTCATACTGAGTAGGAGAAAAAAGCCCATCCAGAACAGATGAAATGCTTATTTTCAGCAACCGAAGTGCCTTAATTTTGATTACTAGGAGCAGGAAGAGGTTTAGCAGTTCCATCCCTGCCACTACAAAATAATTCATCTATCCAAGCAATAGTAGCTAAAATGTCATTTTAGGATATTTGTCAGAGAGTCTGAAATCTGTATCTGCTGTGCTCTGGGTTTCTACTTTGTCAGTTCCAGTATCTTATCTTTTCTTTTTTTAACCAGAATCAAACTTAGCTGTGTTGGTCTGTACTTTACATGAACTTTCAAAACCTGAGTGATTTTTTTTTTTCTTTTTTTCTTTTTTCTTCCTGTTAGAGGGAAGTGGAGAAGGAGATTGATAGGAAGAAAACAAAATCAGAAAAAGAGACAAAATCATTGCAGTCTTCAGCTAACAAAGACTCCAATAAATTGAAGTGAGTATACAGTGGTGGGATGGCAGAAAGATGCATAAAACTGAGTCTTTCTTAAAAAGGTTAAGGCAAGCAACTATATCTCCTGTCCTTATACCTGAGTTTGCTTATAACATAATGTACCTTCTGAAACTTAATCTGCTGCGTATTTGTCTTTACATCCTGGAACCAACCATGTGGCTATGGGAATGTAATGTATTCACCTTTTCATTTGTTGCAGATGTGAAGTGATACTTGGGTGTCACCTATCTTCTTTTCCCTTCTTAACACTGAGGATTATGATTCTAATTATTCAAGCACAAGCTGATGTTTCAGTGGCTAGTCATCCTCCCATGCTTAGTTTACACTGCTGCAAAAGTGTTGAATGTTATGGCATTTGTCCTGATTTCTAACAGTTGAGACGGAGATGAAGGCTTCACCATTTTAAACATGAACTTGTCCATCCTGCAGCTTATATTGCTGCATGCTCTGATCCACACATAGCTCAAAAAATGTGTTTATGCTGCAAGAAATGTAATTGCCAGTTTTCCTTCTAAGCTTGTAGGCAACCATTTGCACTGCTGTCTTTCAGACCAGATGCAGGAACCAAATTTGTGCAAAAAAAAAAAAATTGTGTGTTGTTTGAATTGCAAACAGTGTGGTAGACTGCCTGCTTGCTGGGATGCAGGAGTCATTTCCTCTTCTCCAAACTACAGTGGTGGTAATCTGTCAGCAGATGATTGCCATAGATGATCTGGGAGGTGGCAGCTGTTCTGTGGGGAATAGCCTATGCTTATTCTGCACAATAGTTTAGAGGTTTCAGGGAATGACAAGAGAACTTGCCATCTGGTGCAAGATGCCCCTGCTCATTGCAGCAAGTTGGACTAGAGGACCTTTGGGTTGGAAGGGACCTTTGAACTATTCTATGATTCTATTCTGTGATTCTAGGTGAGTAAGACTTGAGAGTTTAAGTATCAATTATTCTTTCATGAGAAATGAAACTAGCCTTAAAATGCTATTAAGAAGGGAGTTGGACTAGATGATCTTTAAAAGTCCCTTCCAACCTAAACCATTCTATGATTCTCTGAACTTTTTCTTTGCCCATGTCTTTCTCAGTCTGGATTCTGCTGTCATACTTACTTTGGGGAAGTTTGTGCTCTCATTGTATGTGAAGCAGCAGAAAGCTTTTTATCAGATTCATATTTCACATGCGTTTAAAGCTCTTAGTCTTTGTACGGTGAGGAGACAATGTGAACATATTTTGCACATGGAGAAACTGAGGTGCAGACAAATTGAGTTTTGTGCTCAGACTCCCACTGCCAACAGGTGAAATAGCTGAAAGTGTGGCCTGGAAGTCATGACTCTTCGTTCCCATAACTTGAACAATCACATCCACAGCAGAGAGAGTTCTGGCTTGAGAATATTCTTGAGAAAGAATATTGTACTAAGTGTAACTGTGTGTCCATAAATTCTGACTTGGTGATCATTGCTCTTTTCTTAATTGTACAGGTCCTGATGAAAGAAAAGTCAGGTGTTAATGCTGATAGTGTCTGCTCCCTCAGCTGCTTTTGCTGTCACTGGTTACAGGCTTTGAATAGCACTTACTGGCTGGCTATGGGTGCACATGGTGTCTGTTGAGGTAGGACCTGTCTTCTCCCAGCTGAGAACACAGAGGTAGATGTGATAGATATTGCAGAGCTCTGTTTTCTCACCTTGCTGCCATGCAAGGCTACTGAACTGGGATGCTCCAGGAGCATGTGGATATGTGGCTCCCCCTTTCTCTAACCAAACCAAAATCCTGCAGTGCCAATAGGCTTTTCACTGTGACTGGCCCAAAGTTGTATGGGCTGAAATGTGCAAAGCCAAGTCCAGAAAACAGATTTGTATGTGTAGGGGTAGGGAGCATTTCCCTTCTGCATTAGAATCGTCTTGTTGTTTTTGTCTTTTTTGTATGCGACCTAACATACACACAACCAGCGTGCCTTTTAGTCATGACTCAGTGTGGAATTTCAGGTGGCCTTTATGACCAGGAATTTCTCATTTATTCCAGCATAGCATTTGCAGTTTTTCTGGTAGATCTGCTTACCCCCTAATTTGCATACCAGTATACTATCAGCTTTTTGGCTAGGTCTTTGTTAGAGCGAATGCTTCCAAGAGCATGTCTTCAAATGGTCAGTGTTCCCAAGAAGGGAGGCTCATATGTCAGTCATGGGCCACTGCATTCAATTCCTGCTTGCTTGTGGCTTGAATTTGAGGTATTGACTTGGATTGGTATGTAACATTGATGTTTGTGTCCTGACAATATGAGTAAACTGCTTTTCTGCAGAGAAGACATTGATGTACTCTTAAAGCACTGAGACATTGGTGCTAACGTATAGCTGGGCAAAAGGATATTTCAGCTGTGGCAATAATGGAAGGGCTTTAATTCTGGGCTCCATTCCTCCCTTTTTCTCAGTGAAAATGAGCACCCCTTTTAGCCATGTTCTGGCTTTTGGAGCGGGAAGAATAGGATGCATTTTTGGGGAGAGAGGGCTCTGCATCAGGTCAGGGGATGCTGCTGTGCTCTGTGTAAAATAGTCCTCTCTGGAGCATCAGCTGTACCAAGGTAGTGAAGCTGGGGAGCATATGTGCAGTGAGCAGGGACTGTACCATGGGAAAAGTGAGTTGTGGAAGAGAGAAGACTGTCCTGTGCACAGCAGAATGAAGCAAGATGTGCAACATGACGCTTCAGTCTTCTCACTGCATTTAACTTAATTTCCTCCACTTCTGATGTTGCAGTCCATGAATTGGGATTCACTGCTCAGTGTTTTCTTGGAAACTTTGAGAAGCTGAATAAAAATTATATAAAGGAGCAGTAGTGAAACAGGGTTTAGAGCTATTTGGTGCTGCTTAGAGCTGCCAGAGTTCCCTGGTAATCCTAACTTCAGATGATCAGAAATCTGATATGCCACCATATTATTAAATGTGATAGTATCTGCCATTTAAAAGCACAGAGGATTCTCACTTGAATTCTCTCAACTGTGTAAGTGTTGTCTAGTTGAGCTGGCAGGTCTTAAAGGAACAACTCAGTTTAATTCTGTCAAAGCACGTACAGGATCAAGTGTCAGGTTGAGTGTCTCTAACCATAGAAGATATTTTCTACCGTAATGGGGAGAGAAAGGCAGTGCTGCAGTTCATTTGCCTTGTTGGGTGATTTGTCCTAGGGATTTTAGTCGCTGTAATTACCTCCCTCTTTCAGTAAAAAAGGGGCTGTGTTGGAAGGGTGCCTTTTTTGCAACATCCCGATATTCTGGCTGCAAGTCTTTACTCCAAGGACAAATCCTGAGGCTTATTCCTACTTGAAAAGCAACTTGTTTATATGTTGTTGGCAGCTGAAGATGTGGTATCTAATGCTTGATGAAGTCTCTGAAGTTTTATTTTGCTTTTGTTGGATTCTTTATGTTTAACAAGTCATCTCACACTTCCAGAGAAATTTAAACAGAATCGGTACGTGATGTAACAAAGTTTTTTAAAAATCCCTACATATAATATGTACGCCATATTTATTCCAATTGCTGAATTCACTTCCCATCTCCAGAGCATCAAAATCTTCATCTGAAACCCAGAAGAAAGATCTCCTGCTACCCCCACCACTGCCACCCATGTCTCCTGCACATCCCACACCAATGCCAACCAAGATGGCCCAAAAGAGACCCAGAAATGAGAGCGGCGAGCTGCCCGCCATGGATAACACTGCCAGGAACAAGAGCAACCACAAGGATCCTTTGTTGTCCAAGCACAAGAAAGAAGAGAGAAATCACGCTGAACTGTCAAAGGACATCAAAGTAGGTATCTGTTATAAATGGCGGGATGTTTCCTGCAACCCATGGGTACGGTGTGATTGTCTTAAGAAACATGCTTCTCAGATATTAAAAAAGGGAGATAAACCAGCCACCAGAGAAAGCTCTTTGAAGCATTTTTGTCTCTTTAATGGCTACTTGTGATTGTATGTTGTTAGCCCGAAAGGCTGCAATTGTAACTTCTCTGCTGACTTTCCATCATCTGTTCTCATCTCGCCAATGAAACATACTGAGAAGGGGTGACCGTGTAAAAAACAAAGGCAAGAGAATCGTGTTTAGGGTAGTAACTGTTTCTGAATGAAGGCAACTGCAAGTACAATATTGGTGTAAAACCAAGTTTTTACAAAAAGAAAGAGTGGATTGCTTAAAAATAAGAAAAAAACAACCTATATCTTTGACCACAACTTGGTTAGGTTTTATAGCTTGCTTACAAAATTGTTAATGATCCTTGCAGCTGGATCTTTGCATTTTTGGGTTATAAAATTCAATTATATTGCCGTTTACTGGTCGCTGGGTGTGTGTGGTCTAGGATATGGGGGGGGGGGGGGCGGTGTTAAGCCAGACTGTGCATGCTCTATTAGCTGGCTTCTAACTGCTTGTTTTTTCCTGATACTGTAGTTAGTAATGGCGAATCAGCAATTGCTGTGTGGTTAAGCTGGAAATAAGTGTGAATGGATATTACCCATTCCTTCCTTGGCTAGCAGCCATGAAAAATGTGTTGTTTGCAGCCTTACTGCTGTCTTAGCCATTGTGCAAGGAAACCTGCTACTTAATTTCTCCATGCTTAGGAAAACCTTGCATGGTATTAAGCCTTACTAGCAGTTAGGTAAGAAGCCAAGTTTCCATTTCCACTGTTGGAGGGGGTCCTGAAGAAGAAGGTAAGAAGAGGGGGAGAGCCTGGAGAATAGACTATGCCTGAGACAAATAAACATTTTCTCTTGAAATTTGGGAAAACCAGGCTTTGGAATTGGTTTAGACGTATCTGTCTAACCAGCTTTATCTTTACTCTGTGGTTTTTCCAGGGATCTACAGAGGATGTCACAAATCCTTTCCCAGTGCCTTCTTTGCCAAATGGTACCTCCAAGCCAAGGAGACCTCAACTCAAGTTTGAAAAGTAAGTTTTTGTATTACATCGCTCGTCTGTACTTTCTGAAGACACCAGGCAAGGTTGGCCTTGCAGCCACTCTGGTTTCTGCTTATTAATGAGCAGTTCTTTTGGGAGGAAAGAGAGAGGGAGAGATGTCTGAGACCTGCCTTGTACTGCATTCTCACATCTGGGACTTGTCCCACCCACCACAAAGCAAAGTTCTTGATTTGAGGGAAGCCACTTTAGAAATTAGGTACTTTTTAACTCTGGAGGTGTTTCTTGTGCCTGCCTACAAGTGATGGGGTTTGGTTTGTCTGATTCTTGACAAGTGGCAAACTCTTCTGCGACAAGGTGCTGGGCAGGCAACTGACTTTTTCTGAGAGGGCATGACTCTTTACTTGCTCATTTTGTTAGTGCGCAGGTGGCTGTGTGCCATTTGCACGGTAAATAGATTATCCCAGTGCACAGAAATGTGTGTGGTCCAACTTTATCATTGCTTATGCATTGATTAAAACCAAGGCCTGCAGAAGCATTGGTGACCATATCTCTTGTAAGCAGATAACTTGAATGCAAGCTCTTTTGATCTAAGATGAGTGTGTGGTACTGCAAAGTTTACCATATGTTTCAATCAAAATGTATTTGTGGTTTTGTACTTGAGGAATGATAGGAGATCACGTAGCTATCTTTTCATGGGAGTGAAGAAGTAAACTTGGCCTCAAGTTGGTGGTGCTTTATTTTGAAATATAAATTTTCAATGTTATTCTAACATAGATTTTTTTTTAAGAAATCAGTTCATTTTCTGCGCATTCAGCTGCTGTGTATTTCTGAACATGCAGACAACATTCATTTAGTGGCTATCATAATTGTAACTTGTGTTTGATAAGGCTGTAACAGGCTTACCAAAACAGGATGTTTGGACTTGTAGCATCCTCTAGATATGAAGGTAAAATTGATAATTATCCTACCCTTTTTCTGTTTTCTGTTTTTCCTCTCTCTGTCCCCAATTCAGACAGCATTCAGTAGAATACTGCATAGAAGAGGCCAAGAGGCTGAAGCACAAAGCTGATGCAATGGTAAGTCTTGGCCTTGTGCTAGAAATGTTAACCAGCTTTTGCATTCGGACCTGATGCGTGCGTGCGTGTGAATAAGATTCACTGGCTAATACTACTTCCATACTCCATACTTGGAGTATGTTCAGTTCATATGTTGGGAGGTTGTCTTTATTTGCCAAACGTTCAGAAATTTCCCTTTGTTATAAACACATCTAGAGAATATGCCTAGAGAATAGGATTCAGAACTGACGTTGCCTGAGGATAGCAGGCCTGTTTGCTTTGCAGGGCTATCACAAAGTCCTTGGAAGATAGATGGAACAGTTAGTTTTAGGACTGTTTACTCTGAAATGTCAGGATCCTGACGGTAATTGTGTTGCTGGTGAACAAGACTTGGAAGTGCCCTTTGCAGATGTAACTGGCTTTCTCTGCTCTGTGCAGTTTAACGGTGTGCATGAACGTGGGTTTTTTTGCTAATTATGGCTCAGTCACATTATGTATAGTTGCTATTTGCCATTTACCTGTGAAAATGAAGTGAGGGAATACTGCAGTGGGAAAGCCCTATCTGCCACTCATGAGGCAGACCTCCAAGATCAGAAAATAATATCCAAAAAATGTGAAGATAATAAATTACTCAAGGAGAACGTTGAGCAAGAGGAAGAGATACAAATAGCCAGAGCACATAAAGCTGATGATTGGGACCGCATTAGGGGTTCTGTTGAGAACCCTTTAATTATCACCCACAGGCCTGACTTGCATCTTTTTCTTTCTTCAAATCCTGCCTAACAAGGGAGAAGAAAGGAATTCAGGTACACTTAAAAGAAGTAGTTTTTGTCTTAGACTAAAAATGGGAATTTTCTTCCTAATAGACCGAGAAGACTGGAAAGGCCTTTCAGTACCTCGATGCTGCCCTTGCCTTCATTGAATATGGGATTGCCTTGGAATCGGATGCACCAGCACCAAAATCAGCTTACAGCATATTCAGCGACACCATCGATCTCATCAAGTAAGCAGTTTTGAAAGCACGATGGTTAGGCAGCATGTTTGGAGGGGAAGGGTTAGTTGCATTGTTTGTTTGCGACTGTGGCCCCTCTGGATTCCCACTACGGAGCAGAGTTTGGATTGCTGTACAAGCACAAGAGAGAGAGATCATCCAGAGGCACCAGAGACAAATCCTTTGAAATGTTTCAGCATTGCGTATCTGTAGAAGTAGGCGTCATGTCCTCCTCAGCATTTGACCCTTGCAGCTGAGGTACACCAGAGGACACTAGTTATGACAATCAAGGACATGAAGGAGTTTTTACTTTATCCAGATCTGAAGTTGCTTTTGCATGTGAGCTCAGTAGTATTTCAATTAAAAAAAAAAAATAAAAAATGAAGCAACGGTATAGCATATCAAAGAACAGTTTGTGCCCCAGAGGTCTTGCAGCTTGATTGAAGGCAGATTTTACTGGTTTCTCCCATGTGTCTTTCTACCAGTACACTTTATTGGGGTTTCTTTTAGCAACCTTCCACATTTAGTTTCACAGCCATAGTAGATGTATGTAGGTAGTAGATTGTATGACATATACAGGCAGCATAACCCAAGGACCCACGCATTGGATAGAAGACAGACATGTATCAGTTTATTCATATTGAAATTACTGGTTATGTGAGTGTTTTCGAGAGTTGATTTGACTTCTGGCCTTAGAGCTGAAACAGCTGTCAGGTTTTCTTTGTGGTAGACTTCAAACTTTTAAAATTACGTTGTTTGCCTTCTGGTCTTGATGGACTGTATTTCCAAGATGCTGTTGTTGCTTTGTTTTAAAAAAGGAGATTTGCTTGGTTTTTGGCAAAAACCAGAAACGTTTGCAGTAAGATGCCTGTCTTGTCCAGAAACACCAGAATTTATATTTCACCTTCAGTAGCAGGGGCATCTCTTCTGAGCCCCAGGCCTGTAGGTGGCCCATGGGGGGCAGCTACTTGTAAGGATGTTGCCCGTTAATCAGTGTAAGAGGAGAGTGAGTCACGTAAGGAGCCACATCTGTTCCTGCTGCATGGAAAACAAGGTGTTTTGAGAGACAGTCCTCTGCTCAAGATCATACAAAGCACTTGGTGTCAGGACTAAGAACTCAGGGCAGGTTTCCTGACTTTTGGACTGGTCTTCGAGATAACAGCATGCACTGTTTTTTCATAAACATTGGGACTTCATAGCACTGATGGCTGACAAGATTCTGTTTATTTTGTTTCCTTAGATTCACCATGACATTGAAATCCTTTACGGACTCCTTAGCATCTTCACATGAAAAAATCTTTGCCGTGTTATGGTGCGTAACTGTTTTTCTGTGTCTTCATACTCTGTTTTTAGACTTGATAAAGTGAAAGAACCATTACTTTCAGGGATGAAGGAATGAGTTAAATGGGAATCGGAGTTCTGCAAGGAAAAAAACCCATAATGTAAAAACCAGAATAAACTGGAATATCTCTAAAGTAAGCTGGAGTATCACAAGGGATCACACGTGGAAGGAACAGGCTCTAAAATTTGAGCTGCTGGTAACTTGAGAGTGCATGAGGGCTTTCACCTAAGGTGAAAGAATGCGATTTGGCTGCCCATGTTTGAGCCATGTAACTGAAGCTGTAGCTGAACATAGCTGAGACACTTCAGGACGGGGGCTTACTCAGCCTGTGGCACCTATAAGAGGCTGGGCACCTGTTTGTATAAAAGACACAGCACTTCCTTGTTGGGTTTTTTTTCCCCTTGTGATTCTTTCACAGAGTCTGGGTTTTTTTTAAGATGAGCAGAAGGAGGAGAAATTCTGAGCTTTCTTGACTTTGCAGTACAGCTGATGTGTACCTGCCTCCATCCCACAAGGCTGATGACTGCTGAGCAGGCAGCAGTGAGCATGAACACTGATGCTTGGGTGTGTTTCTGTTCACAGCATGCGCTGCCAGTCCATTCTGCACATGGCAATGTTTCGTTACAAGAAGGACACCGCAATAAAGTATTCCAGGATCCTGAATGACCACTTCAAGGTAGGGCACATGTATTACTTAGCTGCCAGCTGGATGGCTGCAGTAATTACTGATGTCGGCTGAATAGCCCAACCTAACAAGAGTTCTGTTCCTTGCTGCAGAGTTCTTCCAGAGTAACACAAGCACCTTCTCCATGTGTTGCAAGGTAAGATTTAAAAATATGTACATTATAATGTGTCTATAAGGGTGTAAGTGAAAACAGTTGCTGGAGAGCGTTTTTTGGTCTTTAGTAGTGGTGCTGAAATTCCAGTTATTTTTCTACCACCTTGCACAGTATAGATTATTGGGAAATAAGTGGTCTCCCAAGGGCAGTGGTGGAAGCCCTTTCATACCAGTGACTAAAATTAGGTTGGTTGAAGTGGTGGGGGTGAAGCAATGTGATGAAGCCAGGCTGTGTCTGGAAGGCAGGCAGCTGACCGCATTTAGCTTCCTTAGGTCTATAAATAAATGTGTGTAGGCTGACCTGGCTGCTTTGACTAGGTGTCAGAAAGCTCCAGCCTCCAAAGGTGGGGAGCTTCAGCATGCCTGAAATGGAAAGTCATTAGGAAAAAACACTTAGATAATCTAGTGAAGGCTTCCACAAGTAGGTATAGATTTTGAAAGGTGAATGAGTGGCCCTTTCTGATGTCTGGTCCTGCATTTTCTTTTGTCAAGAGGAGTCCTTAGAATTGTGAATCACTTCAAAACCCTTGGCCTTGCACTCGAAGGACAATTACTTGTTATGTAGCTGAACACACCTCAGTTTTCAACACTCCATACTGCAGGCCTAGATGATACTGGATAGCTCCTAGCATGAGAGAGTCTTGTGACAAGACTTCTAACTCTGAAGTTAAATGTTCATGATGGTGTTTCTTTCTCCTGCAGAAGCACAGGCATGCCTTCTCCTCTTTCTTCAATGCCCTCTCCTGCCGGTTCTGTGAGTTCTCAGCCGGGATCAAATGCTAGCAACTGCAGTGGCAACAGCATTGGCTCTTCAGTCACTGTTCCCTATAATATTCCAAGCGTCACCTCTTCCTACGTCAACATCACTTCCTATGTCCTGTATGCTTATGATATTTGGGAACGGGCTGATGCACTGGCCAGGAAGAATAAGGGTAAGTTTTTGCCCTCTGGCTTTTCTGTCTTACGTATATGTACTTGCATAAATCCTAACACTCAGTGTAGCAAACACCATACCTAAAGATCAAAGCATTAAATATGTTGAAATAGACAGCTATGGCATATTGGCAGGTTATTGGCAGAGATACTTGATGGTGATATATTGATGAGTGTTCCAATTAAAAGGTTGTCTTTGCATCCTCAAATATCTAAGAGCTAAGGGATGAGGGTATCAAGTGCAGGAAACCAGCCAACTCTCTTCATGGTAACACAAGAAGCATAAGGAGTTTTTGCTGTTTGTTTTTCCCTTTGGGGTGCTTAGCTTTTCTGAGTTGGTTCACTTTCTTTAAAAACAGCTTTTTGGCCAGTAGCCTTTTGTTTTAGTTTGTTTGTCAAACTTCCAGGTATTTTTGTCTTGAAAACAGTGAAGCTGGCTTCTTTCCCTAACAGAGAAGCTGAGCAGCACTTGAATTGGAGTCCTTGCTGGGCACATGACCAGCACTTGCCAGTAGCATTTCCTAAAATTGCTGCTATTTTTTTATTTTGCAGTTTTTTGTTAAAAATGTTGTATTGTCCTGTGGTACAAGCCATGGTGAATAAGCAAAAGCCCTAGAGTGGGTGCAGTTCAGTCTGTAACCTGCCATCCCACATGGCATTTGCAGTGTCATTTTTCATAAAACACAAAGTTTGCTGAACTACTGTGGGCAAAGGGATGTATTGCCACAATCTGTTGGCAAACTTGCAAAAGACAATAAGCATAATGTGCCTGGCTGAATTGTTGGAAGGCTGTAAAAATACTCATGCTAATAAGGCAGTTGCTGAAATTCAAAAGGCTTTGCAAGTCACCTTTGAATAAAGTAACTCCGGTTGTTGGCTGTCTTCTGAGCAAATTCGTGCTCGTAGCAGCAATTAATGCGTAGCATTTTGGATTATATCCTCAAAGGTCTGATAAAAGACTGTCACATAGAAGGAGCAGTGAATGCTGCTGGTAAGCTAGAGGAATGAGTCATGGAGGAAAACCTGTGGGAGGGCAGCCTGAGCACAATCTTGCATCAATCGAGACTAAATTCAAAACCTGCTCTGCTTTGCTGTTTTAATGTAGGGGAATGATGACTGGGACAGTAAATACTCCTAAAGGAGTGGATCTGTGCAGGAGAACAGTAAATACTTATGTAGGCTTGGCAGTTGTTGTCACTGTTCAGGACAGTGGTGGAGTTTCAGAACTGGACCTTGTTGATATTCAGTGTAACATACAGATGCTAAGACGTACAGAGAGTGACTACATAAAACTGAAAAAAAGGCCAATCCTTGATTCTTTTATGCAGTTTGTAGGGCATAAGAAGAGGAAAGAGCAGTGGCCTTCAGCTATCAAGTTCCCTTAAACAGGGAAGTCGTAAGTTAGTGGAAAGCAGTTAGTTTTAATTGATCTCCGAGTTACTTGTGCAGACCTGAAGCACTTTCTGGCAGGTCGACAACCAGGTGCTTCCAGCACAGGACCCAGCTCCTCGCCATAATTCAGAGCAGCACTGTGGATCATGAGGCTGTAACAAGTTGTTTTCTGGCCTCTGATCTCCCACAGCAAGGACAAACTGAGGTTGCATGCATGCATGTGAAGTCACTCTCCTTTCACACAGTGCTGTGGTCACAGATCAGATTATCTTCTGTTTGCTCAGGCGGGGGGGTTTGGACTCTGTGTCTGTGCTTACAGCTCTTCTGTTCCCCCATGGAAGGAATGGATACCCATTTTGTAAACAAAAGCAGAAAATCAGGGGAAACGTGTTCTCTGCTTCTGAATTGGAAAGTATTAGAATGAAAGTGTTGTTTTCTCTCTGCCTCTGAAGAGTTTCTTGCACAACCAAGCAGAAATTTTCAGCCTCCAGGTTCAATCTTTGTGTGTAAGAAAGGAAAGCTGAGAGTGGCCAGTTTCTGCAAAGGTACCTGGCAACATGATTGAAGCTGGAGGGACTGAGGGACTGGGATGAGCCCATGTCACTGGAGGGCAGGTCATGCAGAAATGTCTTGGAAAGGTGACTGGAAAGGAATAGGTGTGATGATTTCCCATAACTCGCTGTCACCTGCACAGATGATTGCCAGCACAGCGCAGGCCGTGCAGCCTGCCGGCACTTCCCGACAGGTTCAGAGCCATCTCCTGCCAGTGCAGGAGGAGGAGTATGGTGCCTGAAGCTGGTGGCAGGATAGGAGAACTCTGTTAAATCTGCCTGACACGCTCAGCCGTAAGCAACCCAAATCAGAGCTGTATAGCCTGGCAAGCTATACAAATTTTTAAACCTGTTCAGTTGAGAAATCATGATGTCTCCAAGGTTTGAGGATGGATGAAGGAAAGGAACCAGTCTGATGACAACTCTGTGTGCTTCTGGGCATCGCTCAGAAAGACACTCAAATTTGGCCTGTTTAAATCTGAGGGAAGCACGCAGCAGGGACTGGGGTGTGAACACCCAAATTTTTGCCCACCTACCATGGAGTCTTGATGTCCTTTTAAAGCCAGCACTTGGGGAGACAATTCAGTGTGTGTGTGTGTGTGTGTGAGAGTGCATTTTCCTCTCACGTGCTCTGCCTCGTGTGCTTGTTGCGCTTCCCTGCCTTCTAATATTGCTGAGCTCTCTGCATTAACAATGTGTTTAACGGGACTTGCCGACTGACAGTGTGCTGCTATTGTCGCTCCTCACTGCCTCCTTGTCTGTCAGACATGCTTGTTGTGTGAAACCAACCAAATGTTTTCTCTCTGCCTCCCCTTTTTACAGAGTTTTTTGCTGAACTCGGCACAGCGACGTGCACTCTGGCACTGAACAGTAGCATGACTGAACTGGTACACTACGCTAGACAGGGTTTACAGTGGCTGAGACTGGAAACAAATACGCCTTAACTGGTGCTCCAGGTGGATAAGTACCTTGAACTTTTTTGCACTTTTGAAGCCTCAGAAACAGTCTGACTTGTTGAATTATTGGATACAAAGCACCTGCAAGGGAAAATAAATCAAGGCGGAAGGGATCTGGTTACACTGGAAAAACTTTGAACTGTATTTTTAGGGCAGCACTTTGCTGTCTTGAAAAAGAAAAGATGGAGGAAAGCCTCAGCATTGATGGCACCTTCCTTTAAAACAACGAAGTGCAATGAATTGTCTGAATGGCTCAATGTATTGATGGTCTATAAACATTTCTATTTTGAATAACCAGCAGGACAATAATCACACATGAAGAAGTGCCGATAAGAAGGAAATCTGCCTCCAGAGGTTATTATGCAACATCCCACAGTCTGCAACAATTGTGTGCCCAGAAGACATGTCAGAGAAGTGGTTTTGCAAGCACGGATGCAATCTTTGGTGTCTTTGTTCCTCAGATGGCAAGTAGCAACCTCATCAGCACCGAACAGCATTATGTTACAATAAAAACAGCAAAGTTGTCTGCCTTGCCTGCTTTCCAACCTCACCTTCTTGCATTTGTCAGCCAGCTGCTGTCCTGAGAATTGGGGGAAGCCACTGCCTTCAGTGCTGCAAGTTCACTTTTTAAGTCATCGCTGCTTTGGTCTTCCTCCTTGCCATGCACTCACGCACACACGTGCCCTTAGCACTCGGACTGTGTTACTTAGGGCCTTGCTCGGTTTAAGCCTTGTAAGCCAAACACAGTTGGGGTGGCAAAATGACCAGATGTGGTTGGAAACAGCTCTGCCTGTCTTCTGTGGTGGAGGGACATCACTCACACTGAGGACTCTTGTCCTTTTTGTCATTTCAATGGGGGGGGGGTGGACAGCTGTACTGGGTCACTGTGATTGCTTGGATGTTGTTCTGAGTCTGAGAGCTTACATGGGGAGGAATCACTTCTGTTTAAGGAGGGACTAAGTGGCTGAATGTGGAACATAAAACAAATTTTGCGTTTGGATATTTGCCTGCAACTGTTGCTGGTCTCAGTGAATATCTAAGCAGGATTTGGTACCAAAGTAGGACGTCCTTCATATGGGAGATAACTCATGTGCTCTTTCTCAACCAAACTACAGAATGGGTCCAGCAACTTAGAAAACTGTCAAGGGAACATGAAAGGGAATAATTAGCTGTTTGCAAGCATTTTTTCCTTGTCAGGAGCTGCATTTTTGAAATTGCATTTTGCAGGTAACAGTAACAGTGAAGGCAGCATCAATGACATTTGTGTATTCAGTAAGATGACACCCTTCTCTACCCAAAGATTTCCTGTTGTGTGACAGCAGCATCCTGCCATCCTCATATCTAAGAGTGTGCCTTAGCCTTCTGGTCCCCTCTCGCATCCCTCGCCCTATCTCTGACAGACCCGTGGGAGTGGCAAAGAGAAGGATGGTATCCCAAAGCAATTGTGCTTACAGGAAAGAATTACCTCCCTTTTCAACGTAATTTCAGGATGGAGGAACAGGTCTGCAGGCATGCAGCCATACCCCCTTTGTAAAAAACCTGCTTGTGGTTTTGAGGCTCACAAAAATGGACAGTAAATAAATATCAGCAAAAGGTCTGCTTTTCCAAAAGTAATTTCTGTAGAACTGACCCCTGCCAAGGGGAAGCCTGGAGTCATCTTGCCTCTGGGAGGAGCTGACGGGAGAGTGGTGCAACTCTGCCCTAGTCCAGAGCACAAGGGAACACTCTTCTTGCATCTCCTGGCAGCACAGGGTCACCAGGATCCTGGCTGGGTCTTCCACACCTTCAAGGGTCTGTCCTTTTATGTTCACTTTATTAAAAGCCTTAGTGCATTTCAGGGATGAGCTGTCCTAACCAGTGGAAGGAAGGTCCATGTCACCCCCTCCCCATTTTACCTATCAAACTTCTCTTGCACTCCGGCTCTCTGGAGGAGTGACTGCTCGGAGTAAGCCAGGGACAGAGAGGGACTCAGCGTTAACTGTTTTGTTCTCAGGAAGCACGTGGATGGCCAGCTGGCCTGAAGGCTTGACGTGCACTTTGGATCTCGATTCCAGACTAGTGGGTCATTGCCTTCTTCTGACTTTGTTTTCAAACAATGCTATTTTTAGGATCACCAGCTGAGGAGGAGAGGAGGAAGGAAGGAAGGGAGGAAGAAAGCTTTATTGAACCTGAAAACCGCTATGGGAGTCTGCAAGAGCCATAGCAGAGTGTTAAGGGTAAGCATAAGTTGAGGCAGGGACACAGGTACTTTCATTTCCCATACACCTATCTCCCTCCCTGCTGCCAGGCCAGGTTCCTGTCGGAGAGCTGCTTGCTCACAGCTTGCCCGGCGTGCGGCTGTCCCTGTCCTGCATCCAGCTCAGCGCAGCCTGCGGGTGATAATCTGTCGCCCTGCTCCTAGGAAAGCTCATGCGAAGGCGTCAGGCGAGCAAAGTCGGTAAGGAGACACCCAGTGAAGGCAGATGAACTACTGGTATTTGCTTCTTTACAGTTGGGAAAAGGCAGCGTGTGCTCTGCTACTGCTACCATGCAGAGGCGATCGTGCAAGGGCTGCTCCCGCTCCAAGGGCAAACTCCCCTGGGCTTCGGAGGAAACGTGGTCACGGGCATTTCGTGTCATAGGCATGTGGGGGGCTCTATGGGGGCTCTCATTTCAAAAGCAATCTGGGGAAGCATCAGTACCGAGCTACATAGCAGGAAGCTATGTTTTGTTTCAGATCATGGAGAAGACTGTTTAAATAATAGGTAATTTTTTAAAAGCCATTGTATTTCAACCTTAAGCCAGGTTAGAGGCCTGCAAAGGGTCAGGAAAGATGCTCGTTGTTTTCATTTGGGCCTATTCAGGCCTTAAAAAAAAAAAAAAAAACCAAACCAAAAAACCCACAAAAAAACAGAAAAGAAACAAAAAAAAACCCCCCAAACCAGAACAGTGGAGGAAAAAGCATTTTCCATTAGGAAACAAAACCATAAATCCAAGGAAAAACAGAGGTGATGGTTGAGTCCCAGAAGGAGAAGAGGCAGCTATGGTGGCAAAGCAGCATCATTTCCATGCAATATTTATTTAGAAGAAATAATACATGTGTTGAAATTGTCAAATGTTCTATTTTTAAGATGCCATTTATTTAATAGTTGAAAACCCCACTTATGTGGAGATAGAAATCTTCTGTAAATGAAAGTCAAAGTCTGACGCAATGTCCTTGTTTTTGGTTTTGTTCTCTCCCCTCCCTCTTGGTTCCCATTATAAATCTGTACATCTTAAACTTATTTTAGGGATGTATGTCCCTCTTGTAAATAACTTTTTCTGCCCTATGTGTGATGGAGTTTCCGAGATGGTTGATCCATTCATATGGGGAAATAAACAATAAATGAAGTAGTCTATTTGTTATGAGTTGTTGCAAGAGTCCTCGTGTTCTCAGCTTCTTGTAGAGAAATTGTAATTTGCCTTTTCTCTCTGAATGGTCTTATTGTTTCCCTTCTGAATGAGGTTTAAGTATGAATTTCTGTACAAGAAGTCTCTGTTTCAATTGCTCCCCTGTTTATCGCCCCTTGCCCTTTCCTTCAGGAGCAAGAATGGGTGCAAATCTAGATGCTCAGCGTAGCAGGAGGGTCACAACTCAAGGCATTTGCCTCCTATCCTCCTGAAACGGATTCAGGGAAGACTGTGCTGGGGTCAGCTGCTGACGGCCAGCAGAGCCTGGCGCTGGGCACTTGCTGACAGGAAAATCCCATGGGTTGGTTTCAGGCAGTCGAACGAGTTAAATGAGAAAATGAGACAAGGTGCAGGAATGATGGTTGAAGCGTGCTGCTCTGTGTTTGCCACAAAGGTGTTGGAGGGCTCGGTGCTGGGAGGGAGGGTCTGCTCAGGTCTAGTTCATGGATATGTTTCTGAAGTGCTGCGAGGAGGATTTCCCTCAGGGAATCCTGCAGGATTTCATGCCCCGTGGTAGCTCTGCTTCTCATGGATTGTGCAAGGTGATCTCTTTGCAATGGCCTTACACTTCTTGTTTGGGGCTTTTCCCACTTTTTATTTTATGTCGGGCAATATAACTGTTCCTTGGAAGGATAATTTTTGCATCTCTCTATGCACTATTGTGATATAATTTGTGTGTATAATTCAGGTCCTTTCTGCAACAAGCATTGCACCTAAGATGTTTGCTAATAATGGATGTGGGTTTCTAATGTAGTATGTAAATCGTAGAGGATACCGAAACCTGTTTTAATACCCACTAGATACGTTGCTGTTACAGATATTGTATATAGAAATGTACACTTTTTTGGGCGGGGGGGAGTCAATGCACTTTTTCACTGCACGCTTAAAATCCCAATGTCAAAATCAGTATTGAAGTAAGAACAAAAGGAAAAATATCTAATTAGTGGAACAAAAAGAAATGTGAAACATCCTCAGATGAGCATCTGGTGGGATTTTTAGCTACAGACTAGACAGAAGGAACTTGGTGGTGTGTTTGCTCAGGCAAGGTGGGACTGGGACTCAGTCTGCTGCCATCAATTAGCGTTTCAGGTAGCATGAAACCAGGTCAGTCCCAGGCTGGTTGCAAGATTCATGGAGGGTAAGAAAAGAGCGTGGGAAGATAGCTTGTGGTTGTGGCCATACATATGTGGATTAAGCATCTGTGAATTTTGTTCTGGTTTCTGTGGGGTGTGAGGGGTAGTTGGACACAAGCTGTCTTGTCTGCTGGCTGGGGTGGTGCTGCTTTTCCTGGGTCCCTTGCATTCTCTGTCCCACCATTTCCTTCCCCCTTGCACCCTGAAAGGTATGTTTCCTACACTCCTTGCTTGGGGCAAAAGCAAGGAGGGTTAGTTTTGGAGGTGGGATGGAGAAGGGGAGCGGAAGGAGGGATGCAGAGGAAGGAGGTGTGATGTGCCAGCAGGGAGGTTATCCAAAAGTCAGGGATGGAGAAGGGGGAGCAGGAGGCCATGGGGCTGCAGCTGGTGTCGACCGCCCCCTCGGCTTTCTGCCCAGGGCAGCAGCCCCCCTGTGCTAGAATGACCACAAATATTTTGGGGCTGTTTTCCAATAATATTTTGTTGTTGTTTGTTTATTTATTGAGCCTTTATTGACCAAACCTAATTTTGCATCCGTGTTTAACTTATTTTGAGATTTGCATACATTATAGATTAGCTTGCTTTCTCTCTTTGGCTTGGCTTACCCTTTTCAAAAACAAGTGTTATTTTTGGCAAAACAGCTGCATTAAAGTTGATTGCAGTTTCTCAGCCCTGTGCTGCTCTCCGAACACTAAAATAGCCCATTGGCAGCCTGTGATTTCTTTATATTAATTGCACTTTTAGTAACCCCTGTCACTACCTGAAACCAACAGTGTTCCTGGGCCATCGTCAGCATTTCTGAATGTGTTTCCGTAAAGTTTGTGTTCCTGAAACAAGGACTTGCGTGTGTTACAACGGCAGCATGCAATCACTGCTGTTTTGCAACGTGTTTTATCAAGGTGCAGGGTTCCTGGAGTTCCCGCTGGGTTTTTTTCCTCTCCTACTCAGTATTGCTGAGGTTAAGGTTTTCTTTGGGTCCAGCATTTCAGATCATAGCAATACAGCAATGTTGTCCACTTCTGTTGAGCCAGCAAAACTGCACCACAAACAGTAGCTTTTTTCTGTTCTTTTTCCATATTTGAAGGCATGTATCAGCCTGTATGTGGTCTGTGGCAGCTGAAAGGTATTTCTGAGTTGCTCCAACCTGTGCAACTTTTTGCTTGTTACACGAGGTGCAGCAGGCTCTGATCTTGCTCGTGAGCTTTACTCGCTGTTCAGAGAAGAGCTAGTTAGGGTTCAGGGTCAGGTTTTGTCTTTGTGTTGTTTTTCCAGAGAGGCCTAGGAAACGGGGTTGAGCAAGGTACAATCTGCAAAGCAGAGCAGGAGCTGAAGGTTTTGTGGTGGCATTTTCTTTGCCATGTGAATACGTACGGTAGTGCTGTGGATGCCGGCAGTGTCATCAGGTCTCTGGGCAGCATGTGAATTGTGGCATGCTGGTCAAACCGCTGCTCATCTGTTCAGCTGCCAGCCACCCTGTTCTTGCATTTCTGGGTCATTTCTGTGGGATTTCTAATACAACTGTTTTCATATAGTGTTGGGTTTTTTTCCTTTTTTTCACCCTGCTTTACTTATCGTCTTAGAGTGTAAATGAAATCTGCAAATCTCGGCGAAAACGTCCTTAAAAAGTAACTGTCAGATTTCCTGAATATGGAACATTGGTCTTAAATCTGTTAAATGGTCCTTGTCCCGTGTGGAGTGACGCCAGTCCTCCCTCTCACAGCAGCTCTTTGCGTGCTGGGACACAGCAGTGGCCTGGATGCCGGAGAGGCGTGATGTCTTGGAGCCCCATGGAGAAACAAGAATGCCAAACCTCTTGCAAAATGGAGTCTCCAGTGGGAAAAGATGTGCAAATAAGTGAGGGGAGGAGACTGATGTGTTTGACTTCAGCACTGAATCCACTCTCTGAGGCTTCTGTGAAGTAGAAGTAGCTGCCTTTTATAGTCCTTGAAAAAGACAAAAATCAGATCTGTGATACAGCTTAAAAAAGGTAAAAAAACCAAACCCAACTCTCCAAAGAAATTGTGCCACAGATCATTTGTTTGTTTGTCTTCTGTACTGAGGATGAATTGCTGCGTGTGTGTGTGTATATATATATAATTAAAATATGAATTTTGACGTGCTTGTCTTCAAGTTCTTCAGACGAAAGAGATGTTGGTCAAAATTGTAAGGATGAAATGAAAACCAGGCTGCCTGGGGAGGTGGATTTTCTTGTTTTGCTGATCCGAAGCTGAGATGTCTTACTCTCCCCTGTGCTCTGCTCACACACAGTTGCACAAGCACAGCCCCTGGGTGCAGCTTCACTCAGAAGTGAGGGTTGATGTGGCCGTGCAATGAGGGATTGCGCTGCACATCTTTCATATGTGGTTGAATTTCTTTAAATGCTCAGCAGCACAAACTTAACCACTGTCTTCACCTTGTTGCCACCTGTTGAGGAAGGATATCAAAATGGTGTGTTCCGAGTTTTTTAACCTTGAAGTTTGAAATTCAGGTGTCCATCCTGATAATGGATGATGAACGCTGGGATTCATTTGTAAGTACTTCAGCAAAATATTCAAGCATGTTTCCAAATCCCATTTATTTTGTCTCAGACTGGGGCATGTTTTACAGGTTTTAGAGGTGTTCTCGGGAGCCCTGGATACCTGGTACACATGTATTTTCCTTTTTTCCTCTCTCCTAATGATTGCATGCATAGTAGTCCGATGCTGCCTCTGTCTTTTGGTTGATAACATGAAAAAAGAAGACAGAATTAGTCTTCTGTTTTACCAGCTCGTTTTGTCTGACAGCTTTAACCTTCTTTCAGTGAGGAAAAATTTAATTAAGGGCTGTTACTAACCTGCTAAAAATCAGTCATCAGTGGGTGTGAATTGGCACCACGCACATGCAGAGGGATGAATCTCAGCCTGACCCCAAGGGATAACCCCCTCCCCGGCTAATGAGTCCAGCAGGGCTGTGCCGTGTGCTTCTGTGGCCCGCGGGCTTTACGGAGCAGGGCAAGTGTACGCCCACATCAGCTTTCCTTTTTTCCCCTCTGACAGGCTCCGGTGGAGGGAGTGTTGGCGTTGGCGTGCCTTAGAGCAGTGTTGGTGCCAAGGTGAAATGGGCTTTGACTGAAAGCCAAAGTGCGTGCACCTGCAGGCGTTGCAAGCAGGAGAAGAGAGTGCCTGGAGCAGAGGGGCTGGCCCTCGGTGGAGCATGGTGGTGTAGGTCTTTGGTGGTGATTAGGTAAGGTGGATTATGGTTAGCTGACCAAGGGGTGCTTCAGCAACCCACGTTGGGTAGGGAGTGATAAAAAGCAAGGGAAACAGTGCCAGATGTGAGGGGCTGGGAAAGGCAGAGTTGAGAGGGAGGCATGGAGGTCTCCTGGAGGTAAAAGGAAGACCTTGGGAACCAAAGGGCAGTAGCAAGAGCAGCTAGGATGGCCACTGAGGACAGGAAGAAAAAAAGGCTGTTTGGCTCTGCTCTTCCATTCCTGTCCTTTCTGTCCTGCATTGACCAAGATTTTGGCTGGGGAGCTGGCAGCCACTTGTACAAAAGAAAAGTAAGAAGCAGGAGGAGAAAGTTGCCATGTGGCGTAATGTGTGATAACAACGTGACATCTAAATGCAATTGTATTGGCAGCTGTAATGTGCCCTTTGCTTCATCTGGCAGCCGTTCAGTTGGAGATCTGACTTGGACTCTGTCAGAACAGTGCATGCATTTGCAATTACTTTCTCCCAGCACCCTGTGCTGAGTTAGGTGTGCTGACTTGCACTGTCCTATTTATTTTCTTTCTTGGAAAATGTGTGTAGGAGAAGATAATTTGCTTATGATTCTTGGCCCGAGTTAAGTCTTACCCATCAAGCAAATGAAGACACACAAATGTTTCTCGTTGGCTATGTAACCAGAGCCAAGCCCTGCTGCCACTCCCAGGAACGGCTATAACTGCATAGTTGCCTGCTTAGAGTATGAATTTTCAGGACCATTAATTTAATAAGCATCAGAGAAATTCTCCTGTGGGATGCTGCCAGGTAGCAGGGGTGCTTCAGAAGCCAGGCAGGCAGCCGTAGCCATGCTTGTGTTCTCTTCATCACAGCCCAGTGCATGTGTGTCTTATTATCTCTGTCAGGACGCTGGCTGCTGCACCACCTAATGTAGGTTGTGTGTACTCCTTGAAAGATCGAGTCACCGTTTCGGTGGAAAACTTAGAGCAGGTATGTATTTGCATGGGCTTTTTGCTTGAAGTGATGGAACACGACAACCACTACAGACCAAACAAGTCAGATGGCAGAAATTAACATACCTGCCTGTTGACTTTTTGGTTTTGGGTTTGGGGGGGCTGGGGTTGGTCCTGGAACAGCCTTGAAATGAAACTGTCTGGAATCCAAGGAGTTGTGTTAAAATGCCGCGAAGTGGCAGCAACACCAACCTTGCTGACAGAGCCAGGAAAGAATTACAAATATAAGTTTCATCTCCTGGCTAGGAGCGCTTTATTTGCTGCCAGTTCCAGTTGAGAGAACATACAAAGGTTTAGAAAACAAATACAGATGTGGTAAAAGTAGCCAGCAAAAAATTGAAGTGTAGCATCTGGAATAAAGTACTTGGGTTTGCAAAACTGTACACTGCAGCAATGTTGGAAAGTTTTAAAAGCAGTTTCAGCCTAAATGAAGATAGAAAGCCCCATTTATCTGTGGGAGTAAGCTGGAGTTACAGACTTTCCAGGAATCTGTTCTAATTAAGCTTGAAGAGGTTAATTGGCTAAATTTTTATTGCCTGATGACAACTTGTTTGTAAAATGAATGTCAGCGTCATTTGGTGTCAGAGCCACGGTCCCATCACACAAGATCATGCTGAGCATCCTGCAGCTGTCTCAGCAGACAAGAGCAGACACGCAGCAAATGAGGTCAACGCAACCGCTTCTGTTTCTCATTGTGGTTCAGGGCAGTTACGCTGGGCTGGAGTTGTTGGGAAACTGCGCAATCAGCGTTGCGTTCTGAGCACTCCATTTTATCTTTAACAAGCCTTTATGTACTCAGGAGCTGCCCTGAGTCGGGGAGGCCTGCTCCCCATTCCTCAGTATTTGCTATTTTTAGATGCTTTTGCCTGTTGCCGTGAATTTTCTCATGCAGCTTGTTTCCAGCTCCTAGAAGAGATGGAATCACTTCAGAGTCAAAATATTGTTGCAAGTGGAGGTAAGACACAGAACTGAGGTCACGCAGTTGGGACACAGGAAGGCAGCCTCAATTTAGGTGAGCGCACACAAAAGTTCAGAGCAGCGAAGCGATCTCATAAAATTTCCTGGGGCTTTGATAGCCATATTGCTGCTGGACATCTTTTTTTGATGTCTGCATCTCTTTTGCTAGCACTTGAATGCAGTCGGACTGAGTATAGAGAAAGAGGCTGTTCAGCCCGAGTGTTGGTTTCAGAATCTGCTCCCAATCATGCTGGCGGCAGTTGTGCTTTTATTTAATTACCTTCCCACTGCTCTAAAAAAAGAAGTGTCTTAGTAGTTCCTTGGTTTTGACGAATAAATTGCTTCTGATGTGCTTAGTCTGCCCTACGTGCGTGCATGCTACAAGGGTTAACACTGGCAGTGCAATAACTGCCCCCCAAATTTGACCGCATCTGAAAGAAGATCCTGGAGAGAGACACGGGATCCCTCCAGCGCCTGGCTGGGATCACTGTTGCCTCCTGCTTCTGTGCAGCAACCCAAGGCCGTTGGTTGACCGCCTGTTCGTTATGGTGCATAAATACACGGTGTGTGTAAAGCCCTCTGTGAAGGCTCGGTTATTTGCAGGGCTGCATCCCCCTCTACAGGCAGACACTTCAGGTAAACCATTTTCTCTCAGCTAGTGTTCAAAGAGGAGGAAAATCTGTAGTCTTTCTGATGGGACTGAGTGCATGCACATATTTTGTTTATGTTTTAAAATATGCAAGTAGCACATGCATCGCCTTCTGAAGTCGTCTGTCCGCATCTGAATATTTTAGCAGGATGTCTAATCCAAACAGTTTTGCCGCAAGCATGGCTCTATTAAGAATGAGATGCCTTTGGGGAAGAGCAATATTAAAAAGTATTCAAAGCTGTGAAAGTACAACCAAATTCTCACAATCCCCTTTGAACGTAAATAATAAGGAATGAATCTAAGATTATTTTGAAAGGATGCATTTTACAAAATTGAAATAAGCACTAATACATGCAAGATCCTTGCATCATCATGGTGTTATGGCATGGCCTGAAAAAAATACAATCAGAAATTACTATTTTAATGTAGCAATCAGAAATCTAACTTAAAGGGGAATCTTTGTCTTTGTATTGATCTTCCATGTATAAAAGTGCTCAGACTAAAATTTCCTGAGGACAAACCTGGCTGTGGGTGGCACAGCGGATGATGTGCTGTCCTTGGGAGGAAGTGGGAAGCCACAGACCAAGTCCTGAGGTGAGGAGCAGCGTTGTGCGTGAGGGCTGCTGTGGGGCAGCAGGAGAGCTGAGACGGGAGGCGGCATGTCCCAGAAGCTGGGGCAGCAGTGGGGCAGACAGGCAGCAGGGTGACTCATAAGCACTGCCTGCACACACATGAGTGAAGATACACGGCCAAGGGGGCTGGTCAAGAGTGGTCCAGAGTCTGGTCCTGCTCCTCCCCGGAAGCCTGTGACATGCTTAAAATCAGTAGGCTGTAAACTTGGATGTGAGTAGCTGTGACTGCACTTGATTCTTGCAAAATGATTTTTTCTTTGTGCTTAAAGAATACACTAATAGACATCTTTGGGTTTATGATTTTATGGGTGAGGGCCAGGCTCTTAAGATGCAGGGAAAACATCATTAACAAAAGCAGTAATAATGCCACATTTGGGATCAGACACACATCATGTTTAGAGGCAATAATTTCACAACCCTGAACGTTTAAAGACTTTGCTATCACAAATCCCGAGTTTAGTTTTAAATTAGAAGCTGTGGTGGGAGTTCGGGCCTGCTGCCACTGGAGGGCTGCCTCACCACCGGGAACCAGGGTGGATGGCTCCGTTCCCTCTGCCTGGGAGGTGTTACTTCTTTGTCATCATGTCTTGTTGCCAGTACTGGAAGAAAAACGAGTTTGCTGGTCTTAAATAATAGCCGCTTTATATGCAGGTACGTCATTACAGTTTGTTGCCACAGTAACCCTGTACTTTTTTCTTTTTTTTTTTTTTTGATACTTTTAACATCATTATAACATTTCCAACAATGGTGTTTCTAAAACCAGTTCTGCAACAAAATTATTTCTAGTTCTGGTGCCATCTATAACGTGGACACCACTATACTGGCAACAGGATTGTTCCTTGTAAACCTTTTTAGCTGTTCTGCCAGCCCTTAGCAATATGCCTCCAGAAGCCTGAGCACCAATGTTGTTGGGGGTGGGAGGGTGCAAACTGAAATACAACCCAAGCATTCAGCCCTAGTGCCATTTGACTTCCAGCTACAGGGTCAATAGCAGAGCTCCTCCCACACCGTACAGAACCCCAGTGCATATGCTGTAACTGTATTGCCCAGTTGAACATACACATCTCCCTTTGGTGCCTGGAAGGTGATTGCTGTTGGTGTGGTCCAGATGTGTGTGAGTTACAGACTGCACCCATGGGTACTAGCAATTTCCCACCAGGAGGAGAAATATATCAGCTGGCAAGCAGCACTGCCAGGCTACTTGGTTTCATGGTCAGTGTTACTTTGTGGAAAATTTGCCTTTTTTTTTTTTTTTTGGTTGTTTTTCCTCATGTTTTCTTGTTAGCCAGGACATGCACAGAAGAACCAGTTTGGTCCCAGAGAAGGAACCGGCACCTCTTCTTTCCACCTCTCCTAGCTAGATTGGTCACAAGGGTGACCACATCCTTGCATGGGGGCAGGGGCAGTAGCAAGGTGGTATGGCTGGCGGCTGTAACACAGCATTTTCCCTGCTGACAAAGGCTTCCTGTTGAGAATTATACTCAGCAGAAACAAAAAGATACTCAAAGTTGTAATGTATCCCCACAATAGCATGCTCCAGTCATACTATAAACAAGGTGCTTTAAAGTACAAATATTTTATTGCAATGTTTCATTATTTACAGTACCGTTCACTTTGTCCCTGGGTGCTACCAAAGTGCAAACCATTGGAAACAGAAAAGCTGAATGATGGTTAACTCAGCAGCAAAACATGACTGTGCCTTAGGCTTGTACTGTCCTGCCTCTTCCCTGGCACTGAATGCAGAGAAGTTTGCTGCTCTCCCTGGTCACTTGGAACAACCTGGTAACATGAAACTTTGGTCACAAAGGATTGTCAGTTGTTGGTCTGTTCACGGTGATGCAGGAAGAGGAATCTGCAGTCTTTCCAGCTGGACTTCACTTGGAATTTCAGAGTTTCTGACTGCGTAACAAGACGCCTTTGTACGCAGCACTGTCAAGTTCCTATTTCAGTTTTTGATGTAAGTACTGGTTTATTTCCAGTTCTTTCTGTTACTGAGTCTCTTTGGTTTATGTAAGCTTTAAGTCATCTACCTGTTTTGAGGCTAGATCTCCCTGGCTTAATTATCTTAAAAGAGCCAGTACCTCTAGAATTATCAGAGTTGCTACTGGGAACTGAAATTGGACATGTCATCTCCTAGAGTTGCATTTAAAGGTCTTTACAGAATACTGCAACGTTTATTGTGTGTTTCCATTTCATATAAAAATGATGATTCAGACACCACTGAAGCCTACATTTTCACACACTATCATCTCAAAGTAGGACAAATTACACTGGTTACTTAAGGAATGACCTCTCAACATAAACTGGCCTTTTGCGGGTGGTAGTTAACTACAAATTTTACTGAAGACTTGAGAATTCCAGTATACCGGTGGCTAAACTCAGGTCAAGAATCTTTTCAGCTTTCTAACAAGTGTATTGGCTTAAGAAAGTACTTTGAAAGACAGGTTTCAGACTGAGTACCTGCACTTTCCACTGCTGCCAGCAGTTCCCTGGGAGGTGGGCAGTGAACTTCTCTGCTCCAGTTATCTTAGCGTGCAACAGGGATGTCGTTACCTTCTAAAACTTGAGATGCTTTGTGTTACAAAGCTCTTGTACAATTAGGAAATGTTTAAGACTACATTTCTGAAAATAAGTTATATTAAATGGCACTCGAGTCCTCCAGAAAAACAGGTAGCAGGGCTGTCAGGTTAAGGCTCAGCAGTACTAACTGCTGCTCTCTCTCCTCACCCCATGCCTGATTTACAGTTCAGTAATGAGTCCCTGCAACAGCTGCCTCAAATTATTCTGAAATTACAACTTCTCAAAAATGGGACGATTGCAGCTCTTGGCAGGTTTTCTCCTGTGAGTCACACTTTTATTTCATGTTTTCACAGGCTTTTCTGTATCACTACTGATAGAAACCCATCAAAAACTTTACAGTTGCAGAAGGTAACATTTTCACAAAGAAAACGTATTGGTTTTATTTCTTAACCTACCATACAAAACATGGTGTTTAAAAAGTTCTGCAGTGCCTCCCTACTATGATTCCTCTGGAATTTGGAGGAGTCAGCAGAGCTCACATGCAGTCAACAACATTGCTGGATCCTTGGCCCACGTCCCGGATCTGGCTGCTGAGACAAGAGCACACAGCCACGCCTGCCCCTGCCCTGCAGTGCGACACAGAGCCGACAAGTTCCCACCTAAAGATGATGGCAGAGGAAAAAAAGGAAAGTAAGTTCCTGTCCTTTCTGAGCAACTTGGAATTATTTTTTTTCTCTGTCTGAAATTCCATTATACAGCCTAGCTGTTTACTCTGCACAAAAAAACATCCTGCTAGTTTATTCTTATTATTTCTCAGGTAAATTTAGTGCAAAACCAAATTAAAACAACCAGAAGAATGCAGATTCTTATTGAATGAAGGAAAGAGGACAAGGGATGGGGAGAAGGAGGAGGTGCTTAAATATTTACAAGAAGAGCCTAGTGGCATAAGCAGCACTCCTGCATTTACTCATCATGGATATTACTCAATTATTACCGGGAAACAACAGATAGACTCCTGCTGCACACTATTTCTATTATGGTGTGTTTTCATATAGGGAGATTTCATTGTCTTATTAAGCCAAATAAAAAATTTTAAATTACCTATTCACTATGGGATCAAATGCTTCCACTGTATTCAGGTACGCGTTGCCATTATGACCTCCAACTGCAAAAATTTTACCCATCAGTGTTGCTATGCCAACGCCACCCCTCGGAGTTGTAAGCTCTGCTACATACTCCCATTTGTTACTGCGTGGATCAAACCGCTCCACCGAGCTCAGTGGAGAGTTGTCATCAAAGCCACCTGCAAAGAATCATCACATTATCAGTTTTTAGCCACTTCTAGTGCTGGTGATATCCTAGACTGGCATTATCAGACTGTTCTCAGTGTTCAGTGGGCTAGTGTCCAGCTCTATTTCTTTACATGAACTTTACAAGTTCCTAAAAATTAATCTAACAGCTCTCCCTGCTGTTACCATACAAGCATCACCAAGAGTGACAGGGTTTTTTCTACTCAAGTTGCAAGGAGAGATATTTCTATTATTTTTTCTCCTGGAATTCATCTTACACAGTTATAATGAAACAGCTTCTAATTTGGAATAGAAAAAAAACCTAAGACCAGTAGAAGGATAGTCCTGATCTTATTTTGGCTTCAGCAAAACAGATTCTTGCAGTGTTTTCAAATTACAGCATTGCTGAAAACTTGAGTAAGAAAAAAAAAAATCCTCAGGTAAGACTTCAGTGATGCATTCCCCTTGCTGAGGCAGCTGTCACAGAAGTGTTTTACTTGAAAGTTTTTTAATTACTTATGATAATACACAAGGCAGAGCTGTGTGACTAACATTACAGCATACCTACCTGGCATTTTCCTCAGGAAAAGCAGATAAATGCAAGGCAGAGCAGAACAAGACAGGCCTAGGGCAACAGGCTGTGGAATAAGTGTAATCACTGTGTGAAAAAGCTACTGTTGCCTACATTCAAAATACAACTAGAGTGCTTTAAAAGTGTGTGGGCTTAAGAATCATCTTCCTAAAAGGAAACTCAAGATTAGTGAGTCTCGAGAAGATTTTGTATACAGACATATTGCCCTGAACAGTAGAGCCCTCCTGAAATGTGGGTTAGGAACTGCTTTTTATTTCTCTGCTAACATACCTTTGTTTAAGCGTGCCCTGGTTGTGCTCACTTTCTTCTCCTGCCCAAGAACACAAAGGTCAGGTCTATCTGTTCCCCAGTTCCTCTAGCAACAACAGCCTCTTCCACAAATGCCAGTACTTGGCAGAAACAGCACTACAGAATGCCACATCCCTACTCACCGACAACGTACAAGCAGCCATGGAGCTCACTGACACCGTTGCCAGCTCTTCGCTGACCCATCTCTTTCACTTCTATCCACTTATCCAAATGGGGATCATATTTCTCCACACTGGAAAGAGATGCTACACCGTCATTGCCACCCACAGCATAAACGTGGTTCTGGAAAACAGTATAGAGAAGGATTATTTGTAATGTGTATGTATTTACTCAGCTTTTCATAAGCAATGTTAAAATTATAGGAAAACATGGTATATCCATCTCCTAATTATTTAAGAATTGCACCAATAGACTTAATTATCTAGCAACTTGTAAACTCTATCTTCCAATTAAAGAAGTGAAAAAGTTACATAGTGTTGCAGATATTTTGCAGAGTATACATGGCGACAGGGGAATTAAAGGGCAGATGCATTCAGTACCTTTAAACATAGTAACCATGACAGATCAGTCTTCTGAATGAGACATGAAGCATTAGCCTGATATTATTAGAAGGGTCCTGGTACTTGCTCCCAGTACCTCAAATACTGTTGAAACAGGGAGCACAGTTCAATTTGATATGAGTATTATCCTAAATATCCTCACCTTTTGCACAGTTCCATAGGATTTTGATGACTGGAGGTGCTCAGACCCACCAGCTGCATTTTGTTTAAAATCTTGTGTTCTACTTTGTAAAAGCAGATTTGAAAAGTAGGTCAGTTCCTCAGTTGGCCCCGACTTGGGAGGAAACAGTCACTTACCACAAGTGCTACGGAGCCAACTCCTCCCCTGGGAGTGTTCATTGGGGCGACTGCACTCCATCGATCGGAATCAATGTCGTATCTTTCCACATCACTGAAGCAAGTGTTGTCATCTAAACCTCCTATTGCATAAATGGGGCCACCAAGGGAGGCAAGAGCGATTCCTCTCCTAGGAAAACCATAGAATCAATACCTCAGTGCAAATCCTTAAGGACAGGGAATGGGAAAGTGCAATGTTACCTGACTGGCACCTGTTTCAAGCTATGGGAAAAAATAATGAAAATTTAAAAAGTGACGTTTATAATAAATAATGAGCAGCAACTGTGGCTGTCCCTCTGCACACCTTGCAGCAAGTCTTTTGTATGTTTGCAGCCTCCCATTAGAGGGGGTCTAGAGTTTTATCTTAACTTCACCTCAGCTTTCCCATGCACCTGTATGTTACTGTGTGGTCTGTGAACAGGACTGTTGCAGCTAGGATATTTTTAGACTGCAAAAATACAAAGCTCCTGTTTAAAAACAATAAAAAAAAAATAAAGGTGGGGAGCATGGAATACTGTTTTGACTGAATGTCACCTAAGGCCCTACTTCCATGCTTGGATATATGAGATTGTCTTAGTTATTTGATTTCACTATCTTGGTACTGAATTTTACATCTCCTGTCTTGTTTTATTGACTCTGGTGAACCAAAACCTGCTTTTAACTTTGTTGGTATAGCTGCTGCTACATTTTGGGAATGATTTTTTGGGAGGTGATATTTGGGGGTGTGATATTAATACATATTAAAAGGCAAACCTGTGCTGAATATTAGATGACTGAACTCAAGCAAGATTTAATTACAGTTTATTCCATTCTTTAATTTTCTATTAAGTCTGTGTTAAAATAGTTGTCAGATTTTTTCCTACTGAATCTACCAATATGGGGGTACAATCAGTACTAGAAAATGAAAAGTATGGTCTAGAATTTAAGCATTAAGTTTCTGCCTTAACCACCAAGACAGGTGATTTACCATTTCACTGAGAACATTCTTGTCTTACTACACAGAGGGCAGGTTTGCAGATACCTAGGCAGGAGCAAGGGAGGCACAATCTTTCTACAGAACAAACACTGTGGCAATATCCTGGGCTTATCTTAAATTGCCTCAGCAAATAACATAGACACCATCGATGGTGGCAGTTCTTTCTCAACTTAAGTATTCTGACACCACCTCCATGAATGGGAGGAGAGGAACGTAGACAAGGCACAACAGCCCTTTCATTTACCCAGGTACTGAGTAAGAAATGTCACAGAAATCTAGGGCTGACATTTGCTGAGAATATGCCCTGGGCTGGTGCAGGAGGGAGGAAGAGGAGCAAGATGACACTTCTAGATGTCTGGGTTTCTACTTTGATTAGTTCACAGCTACAGGTAGCTTTAGGACTTAACCATACTCAGTATTTTAGTCCTACTTGTACATGATACTTTTAGAAACAACAAATAACAAAATGGAACGTAGAATTAAGGAAGTTGATTTAAATGACAGTAGAAACAAAAAATCACAGATCTGTGAGTCCAGTAGCTCCTTAAAAGAATCTTAAATGTCAAAAGGCAAGAAAAATCCTCAGTCTGACTTTCAGTGTTTTAGTGCTTCCGGCCTTTTGTGGCAAAAGCACAGGCAGCTATTGGTTTCCTGGGCATGAAGTATTTCACTGTGCATGTTCTGCTGGCAGTTATCTTGCTCATTCTTAAAAAGAGCAAAAAATCCACAGAACCAGTTAATCAGTTTCAAGTTCTTTATCAGGCATAGCAGAAAAGCCTTAGATACCAGAATGTAAGCATAGCTGGAGTACAGCGCTCTGCTCCAGAAGCCAGCCCTCCCAAAAAAGAAAAGGATAATAGAGCAACAAAAGAAAGCCAAAATGTAAACATAACCAATGTTACCAGCCAGGGCCTCTCCCTACAGAGAGGTATTATGCAGTTTTGCACTGAAATACTTACAGTATGTTATGCACAACTTTGTCCGAATATGTGATGCATACAGTTATGTGATGCAGATGTGTGTTTGCTTTACAGCTAGTAAATAAAGTTGTTTGATAGCATAAAGCCCCCAAAAATAGGAAAATTTTTTTCCTAAAAAATAGCACAGTTTGGAAACTCAAAGGCAGGACAGACATGATGTTTCTCAGCATCAGCAAGAAATGATATATCACAGACTAGGACTTACATTTTGGATCATGGGACACATACCTCTTTGTGTTCATTGATGCCTTCATCATCCATTTGTTTGTGAGAGGATCAAATACTTCCATACTTCCTAAGTGTTCATTTCCATCATGTCCACCTACTGCGTAGACTTTACCTGAAACATGTATGCATCTTTCAATAGAGAGATTGCTTGGCAACATTTCAGTTGTTATTTATGTACTATCCCTGCCTAAGTGGAGACAAAAAGCTCAAATAAAAGTTAAAGTTTTCAAATGTTTTCAACATCAGGACCTTAATAAGTACAGAGTTTATATTTTTATATGCTGTACTCAACCAGAGATCTGTTCTAACGTGGACTTTTATATAAAGCTTGAGGTATGTAGACAAAAAATCTTCCCATAACTTGAGCACTTCAGGTCAAATCAGTTTTGGACATTTATATCAGTCTCCAGATTTTCTATGGGGTAAAAAAAAAAAAAATCTCTGTTCTGCTGCAGCAACACAGGGACTACTGAGTACAACAAAAAGTTGCATCATGAGTGCTGCTAAGCTGCTCTGGACTTGCATGGACTTGGTTTCAGAAGATGGACACCCAAAAATAAAGGTAGGTCTGCTCTTGGAAGAGTTATGGTCTTAGTGACTTGCCTGTATGGATTTAAGTATGAAGAAAGCTAGTATGAGTACTAGCAAATTCTGGGTGACTCGGTTGTGTAAGGCTGTTTCTTTATAAATGGATTTAAAAAAAAAATAAATCACCTACTAAGGCAAGAGGCCATTTATACAGGTCATAGAATCATAGAACAGTTTGGGTTGGAAGGGACCTTTAAAGGTCATCTAGTCCAGTCCCCCTGCAATGAGCAGGGACATCTTCAACTACATCAGGTTGCTCAGAATGCTTGAATGTTTCCAGGGATGGGGCATCTACCACCTCTCTGGGCAACCTGTTCCAGCGTATCACCACCCTCATCGTAAAAAAACTTCTTTCTTATATCTAGTCTGCATCTACCCTCTTTTAGTTTAAAACCATTACCCCATGTCCTGTTGCAACAGGGCCTACTAAAAAGTCTGTCCCATCTTTCCCTGTAGGCCCCCTTTAAGTACTGGAAGGCCACTATAAGGTCTCCCTGGAGCCTTCTCTTCTCCAGGCTGAACAATCCCAACTCTCTCAGTTCACAGTAATGTCTTTTCAGTAAGCATGCTCTCAGATGATTGTTTCAGAATCAAAAACCCCTTCATGGGGAAGAAACTTTACTAAATTGAAGAATATCCAACAGTTAAGCCATTGCAAGACAGATTTATTTAGTAAAAATACCAATTCCAGCAAAAGGAGCAAACAAGTGCCTTTTGAATAGGGTTGCTTGAATAGGGTTACTGACCTCCCACAGAGATCACACCCACGTGCCTTCTCCTGCTGTTCATTTCAGGGCCAAAGAACCAGTTGTTCTTACTGATAGAGTAACATTCAATGCTGCGAAATGGGTCACCTGATCCACCTCTACCACCGACACAGAACAGCACACCTGAAGAAGACAAAACAGGTTTCCAGAAAGCTAGCAGGAAGATGGGGATAAAATTGTATAGCAGAGTGAACTGAAAATTATGTAGTTCAGGAGAAGTCATATTTCACTTCAAGGGGCACAGTCATTGCCCTGCATAATTGGATGCTGGATTTTGGCCTTTCCTTGGCATGCTGCTATGGCAATTAATTATGTTCTTGCAAAAACCATGCACATTTTAAATATGCTTTTTTTTTGTGATTTTTGCTTAGGGAGATAAACATTGTTTGTTAAATGTAACAATGTAAAAATTAGGATTTGCAATCTAATCTCTCATCACTCACTTTTGGTGTAGGCTAGCCAAAGAGTTTAAAAGTTAGCGCAACCTTCTTGCACCAAAAGGTAAGTGTCCACTGTTTTCAGTATAGCTTTGAGTATACTGCCTGGTCATAACATACTTAACAGTTCTAGCTTTGATACAGCTAGGCCCAATCAGGATGGATAAATAATGTTTTAAAGAAAGAAAATGACTGCTAAAGTTCTGCTAGGAAAACACAGCACATATTACCTAATTATCAGAGAGGTACACAGTGGCTTTCCCAATTTTGCATTAAGTTATTAACAACCATTTAGACCAAGCTATCTAACCCTGCACAGATGTGCTGCCTTTTCTCCACACCACTCCGTACTGGATAATCAGACACACATTTAATTACCAGCAGTCTGCTTCCTTGGTGTTGTGCGAATGGAGTACTCAAAGTCTGGCACTGCCCTGCTGCTCAGGTGAAGGTGGTAGTTTCTTGCTTCATCCAGCAAATCCCTACATTTTAGATTCTGCTTGACAATCTCTTCCTTTGCCACAACACCCATAAGGAAACAAATGGGCAAGAGAGGCAGCCGTACCTGACAGAAATGAACACAGTTGGAGTAACTGGCTGAACTGAGTGAGTCGCACCATTTACAGTGACGCACACATAACAGATGGCAGCTTCTGAGCCAGCTGCCAGCCCCACGCTCTTCACTAAAAAAGTGGCTTTCATTTTTTTTTTCCCAGAATAACAGCGATATGAACAGTTCTTTTTAGTGATAAATGTTTGATACAACCATTGGCATTTAAGCAGCAGTGGAGAACTGTCCCTTAGCCCAGGCTGAGCAGAGGAAAAAGAAGTGCCGCTGCCTATACTGCAACTGTGCCTGTCTGTAACGCAGGCACCATCTGTGACTTTACCAGGATAGCCCGTGTCAGGTTAGTCTGCTGAGGGTATGAATTTTTCAGCTCATTGCTATGCCAGTGTAAGAGGGGTTTTGTTAGAATGGTTCATTTTCTTTGGGTGGCAACTCGAAACACTGTCAGCAGGAACTAAGAGTCTATTAAGGAGTGCAGTAACACCTTTCTCTAGTGTGGACTTGACAGACTGCAAGATTAAAAAAAAAAAAAAAAAAGGTTTTGAGCTAATTGTTTCCTTCCCCAAATCCTTCCTGTGACTCCCCAGAAGAGAGCTGGTGACCAGGCTGAGGAATGGAGGGCTCTTTCTGGGTGAGAATACAGGCGGTCACTGCCCAGAGCAATCCTCAGTCATACGGCATAGCTGAAATAAGGTCAGCCTCTCCAAGAGTGCCTTGAAATAGCTTCCCCACAGTCATTTATTGCAGCAAACCTTTCATTTGTCCTTGTGAGAGAAACAGTGAGGAACAAGAAGTACAATCAGGTGCAAAGGTGGGATAGATGGGGGAAACTGAAGTAAACCACCATCTGACTTCCTAAGGTTTGGAGTCAACGCTTCTAAGCAGTTCTCAGTTAGCTCAGTAGCAATGGTGAAGAAGTCTAGTATCTCTGGTGCTTCTCAGAGCAGCAGGATGGTGCTGTTACATGGCTGACAAGTGTCCCTGTCTTCAAGTAAGCAAGTGTCTCCACCAGCTCTTCTTTACCCACTTAAACTTGAGTCCCACCTCTTCCTTTACTTTGGCCCAGCTTATTTTAGGCTGATTAAAAGCACCACCGTAGCCCTGCTAATAGACTCATGAGGTTAGTGATGCGACCGGGATTTGCCCGGTCGTGTTTTCTGCTAGCAATAATGTCCAAATCAACTGATGGCTCCATATACTCTGGCAAATAACCTTTATTTACAGGAAGGGGGTTACTTTCTCATTGCTTCATTCTAGACTCTGGTTTCCATGAATAGAATAAAGCTGTTAATCTCATCTGCTAGCACAACTGGGCAATAAGTGTCAGTCTAATTTTTTTTTAAAATCTCAAATTGTATTGCCTGTAAATTTAATTATTGTGTACTAAAGGTTTTTTTGGTACCAAAAACCTCATGCTAGTCCAGATGAAACTGAAGGGTTTTGGAAGACAGTTAATAAACAGTTGTGATCTTTTACCAGGAAATGTGAAAAATTATGCATGAAGACAAAGACAGCAGCATGTTAGTGGACCTCTTGTTACTCACATGACACCAATATTAGCAATTCTGCCAAATGCAAAATATTCAAAGTGGAGACCAGTGCCAACTGAAACAGCAGTTGATCCTACCTGCTAAGATACATAGGGCATTTTGCAGTGCATGGCATGTACTGCCCTCCTCCCCAGCACAGGTTCTCCATACATGTCTCAAATACTGTAAAGTCCCATAACCAGCACATATGGAGCTTGAGTAATTGAAGTACCTAACACTTTGACAAGAGGAGGTCCGATGGGTGTTTAAATAAGTTCAGCTGAGTGACCTTTGGTACCTGTATGTGTTTCTTTCAGAAGCAGTGGACTGGCATCAAGTCTAGATGATTAAACTGCAAACTCCTTTTGGATCCTACAGGTAACCAGCAGTGCTAGTCTAATGAGCATTAAAGAGTCTAACATATGTTTCCTAGCCTGCTTGTAAGGTTAACACACCTTGGTCTTTTGTTAATTAAATATATGGAACATTGTAGAAGTAGCACAACTTGATATGACCCACCTCTGTTAGAGTTTTACTTTCCTAGCCATGTAAAAAAAACCTCAACAGCTTTGCTCTCTTAAGTACAAATACTTACCAGCAAGTGAAGTGAGCATTTCAAGCTGTAGTAGTATCAAACCAAGTGAAGTGATGGCTTTATATTCTGCACTATGTGTCAATCTAAGAAGCTTCTGCTCTTACACAGATGCAGCTTTTTGTTGGCTCCCCACCCCCCAGCCATGAGCATAAAGTGAGTACTCTTCTCTCTACAGAAAATGGAGACTAGGACTTCTTCCTGATTCAGGAGATCTAACCTGCTTCCGCTGTCAACTCACAACTTCGAATACCAGAGGAGGCACTATTTAAGAACACCTTTCAGCTTGAGATCTACCCAAGTACAAACAGTTGATTATGCACCTAAACCAGTGATGAGTCAGGAATCTGGTGCCTCAGTTTGCCCTACCTGCGCAAGTATTTCATCCAGCCACATAGCATGATGCTGTGGATTGGCTAGCAGCCACTTGATAGCAGCATTGTAAACTTGCTTTTCATTTTCAATATGCAGGTCACTGGAGGACAGAAGTTTATGGAGGTGCTGTGGTGAGACACTCACAAAGTCTTCGCACTCCACCACTTCTGTAAAATGTTCACAAGCATACTGATCGGCCATGTCCATCAAGTCAATGCGATTGTGACTCTCTGCAAAAGCCCTGACTGCCAGGCAGTTGGAGGGATGGAAGTGCAGCTTCATGTATTCACAGCATGCCTTTGCGACCAGTTCCACCTGAAGAATGCAAGCAGCGTACAAGAGAGGCTGGACGTTATCTACCGTCAGAGTAAGCCGGGAGGAGTACACAAACTTCACTAGGTCTTCTATTGCGTCGCCATCAAAGTCCCTGATCTCAATCAACGTCTGCTTGGCTTCAGCCATTTCTGAAAGAAACATGGCTCTGAAGTAAGGTATGACACAAGCTAGCACCAGTTTGTGGCAGGAGATAAGCTTTGAACCAACCTGAAAAAAAAACCCAAAAAAACCAAAAAAAACCCAATCTTTTACTGGAATGTCAGTTTCAGCTATGAAAGGACAGACAGTTAAGCTGAAATAAGAATTCTGAACTCAATATGCATTGAGCTACTGTATTTTGTTCAAACAAATTAATTAACTCCATTTGCCCTGTACCTCTGACACTAGATCAATGTATCCCAAGCAGATCTGAGTTGTAACTTGGCTGCCAGAGTAGGGCAAGGCCATAAACACAAGGAAGCAAAAGCACTGATGCTCTGAACTGGCTTTTCTTTAAGAGCTGTGTCCTATTTTTTAAATGAAACACCCTTAGGAACCCTCTAGATGCATCTTCGAGACAGGAGGAGACTGCTAGGAACTTCGTTTTATGTGTATCCAGAGACTTTAAGGGGGGGAAAAAAATGTAATGTGACATTTTTAGACTACTTAATTTAAACCTCTGGACTTTTACTACTGTTGAGGAATTGATAATGCTGTTTATAGAAGCAAATTCATGTAAAACTGCAGTAATAACAGCTATTACAGGGATTATTAAAAGTTACCAATCACTTCAAGATTTTTAGAAGCTGTTTAGCCACAAAATTTGAGTATTCCCCATAAAGATGAGGCTTTCTGATCAGAAAGCACAAAATAAGCTTTTCACTTACAAAATTATAGAATTCAATTACATTAAAAGAGACTGTAAATATTGAAGATAAATGAACAATCTGCTACTTATTTGTGTCACAGGAGTGCTTTCTTACAACCTGTGTCATTCTGCAGTCTGCACTAACATAAAGGGATGGCCAAGTTAAGCAATCAGTTTTCCTGACAGACTCGAATTACATGTTCATTTTCAGATGAAGGTGTTACAGTAAGGTGTCTTGTAATTTAAAAAAAAAAAAAGGATATTAAGTTATAAAGGATAATTTGGAGTTTTTCCTAGCTCTGATTCAATACACAATTGCTCTACCCTTTTAAAAGGTATTATCAACACAAGTGTAAGCTGGCTGGGGAGCAGTAAGTTGAGTACAGAAAGCAAACATACATGAAAGAGTATGCAGATTAAAAGAGAAGAAAAGAGGGATGGTTCAGTGTGAGTTAATTAGATCACTCCAGAAGGAACAATTCATAGACCCACCAAATGAACAAAACCCCAGACCAACAGGAGAAAAAGCAGATGGTATGCATCTGCCACACTCTGCCTTCTAACAGGGAGCTGTTCATATGACAGTAGCAGTACAATAGGTGAAAGTCCATATTTTAACTCTTCAGAGCAGAGGAAGTCTCCCTGTATGCTCCCACAGTTTATCACTGTTACAGTATCAGCACTCCAATTAATTATAGTATTGATACAAAAAGATGCTACCAGCTGGTCTGCTGTATCAGGGAAAGCTCTTAGGCCATTCTCACCTTCAGAGATTTTTATTCTGCTCATCATCCCACTCTAATTAGATCTTCCTTTGGGGTTAAGTGGCTTCACTATTTTATCCAAATCTGCTTCATTTTAAATACCTAGCATGTTCTTGGTATTTCAAAATCAGACTTCCCCTCCAGTTATTAACTATCATATTTTAAGACCCAGCAGTTAAATCAGTAATTGTTCTGACAACAGGACCGCCAGAATCGGTCACTATCTGCACAAAAGCAGAAAGTTCAGCAGAGAAGTAATTATTCTTAAAACATGAGAAATGCCTGAACACTAGAGAAAGAAAAATCAAGCCCTCCAGAAAATTCTAGTGCAAGACACTTGAAAATCACTGATTTAGTAAGCCTTATGGTAAGATGTACATAGGTTGCTCTAGCCTCCATAGATTATATTCTCTACTTGAGGACTGGAGGCCAAGTCATGCATTCTAATATTCTTAAATTACCAAAGTAGCTCACAGAAATAATACAAATGAATATTAATACAGGTCTAACTTAGGGAAAGTTAAACCACAGCCACAGTAAAGTGTATTTTCCAAGCCAAGTTTTCCTAGCAGGAGTATATGTTCAACTATGTTTATAAAATAAGACTTTCTGCCTTTTTTGCAAGGGTGGGTGGAAAGGGAGAAAGATGAGGATGAGATCAAGAAAAGGGAAGAGGAGGGTTGTTAAGAATTCTGCCATGAACCTTTTTCCCCAAAATGCTTTTTAAAATGACAGATGTAAAAAGACCTGATGATGAGCGCTCAGGCAAGTTCTGTTTCATGGCTCTTGTGCTGTCCGGAGCAGCTTCAGTATTGTCATTCAGTGTTCTCTGAGCATTAATTCAACTGTTATGAGCCACTGGACCTATTCGCTGCTGCATCTAGTGCCTGTTCAGTGCCTGGTGACAGACAATTTAATATCTGCTGTGAAGCAGAACAGAAAAATGTTCTTGCTTATTCTACTCCTGTTGTCCAATGGGACAGAAGGAAGAGAAACCCTCTTCCTCTCAGAGATTTCCACTGTCTCCCAAGCGTTTTAGAAAGATCAGATGCCTACTGGGGGGGCACCAGGGACACACATCTGTCAAGGATTTTCCCTGTTAATATCTAACAGTAAAAGTGGCAGGCAAACAATTTCTCCTAAAGGCATCTGTCATTTGTTCTTGGTATAGGAGCTGTGCTTCATCTCTTTCTTAAATAACTATTTTGCACTACTAAGATGTCTAGCTAAGCAATATTTAATATTTGTAAGTGCTGGCAACCACTGTTACGGCTACTAGATATAAATTTATTGTGATCAGGATATAAGTAACATACAGCTGAGTTACAAAGAATGCATTAAAGCAATGCTATGCAAGAATCATAAAAGTGGTTTCCTCCTCCTCCTTTACTCTCTAATCAGCTGTAGAACATAATTGGCTGGGGTGTTTTTATTTTTCTTCTTTCTTTGACAATGCTGGAAGTTAGATTTGTTCCAGAAATCCTGTTTGCCAGGAAAGATCCAGCAGAGCAACACAGAATGCAAAAATAGAGATAAAATTGGGGATGAGAACAAAGAGGCTACAAGGAGCTGAAATGACACTGTAATATACTGATCAACTGTGGGAACTTGCTTAGAAGGCAAGTTGGGTGAGGTCAAAGTTACGTACTCCTCTCTCAGACTATCAATATCTTAAGTTGTAAATTTAACATTTCAGTTGTAAACTTCCAAAATAAGAAAAAACCAAAAACCCCACGAGCATATCTAGCAATGCCTCAGATCCAACAGGTATTCTATGGCTTCCATACCCCTGCCCAAATTCACAGCCACCTCCAGCGCACTTATTCATAGCTTAATCTTCAGACTGTTGAGTGCAATGGATGTGTGACATCACCTTCAGTGTAACATCGCAGAGCTCTCCAGCTTCAAAGAAGTGAAGAAGAGAGCTGTGAAAATCCTTCCAAGCCTCATTTGCTTCAAATACAAAGATGTCATCTTCACCATCACTGTTGGAAGACCTAGTTTGCTGCTGCTGCCTTTTTCCCTTTATCAGATGTTGTTTTGTCTGCTCTGGAACCATGGATTCTGAAGCCATTGGCTGTTTCTTCTTTCACTGCATGAATCTTCAGAAACTCCTGCCAAGACAAAATCCAGCCCATCAGGAGTCAAGTCATAAAATGCAGTTAAGTCCTGTTCATCTTCCTGTTTAAAAACACACACACAAAAAAAGCAGATGAGAGATATTAGGTACTGCTAGTACCTAAAACTTTGATTATCTGTTATAATTTCTAACTATAATTTTACTTGGGGAAGGTGGGAGGAGAAGGGAGGGGGGGAAGACCCAGAGTCAAGAATCCTATGCAGGTACCTTTAGGAAAATCCACTGTTTGCGAACTTGTTGCCCACACTTCTTGAAAACAACATGAAAAAGAAAAGGCAAGGATGTATCTTCCAATATTCCTGATCTCGCTGCTGTGGATGGCAGAGGAACAGAAGGGACATGGCCCACAGACAGCTGTGCTTCTTTGGTCCCTAAATAGCATCTCTCATCACATCTGCCAGAGACTATCGACCTGACCCCGACAGGTATTTTGTACATACTTATTACTTTCTTATTAGGTCTCTTCAAAAGCTAAAGAAATCCTTAAGTGTTTTGTGCATCTATGCAAATGTAAGCAAAATAGAAACAGTTTCTACAGAACTAGAGAACAAGAATTTACACTTAGAGAAAAATCTTGGAATGTAAATTATTTCCTTTTATCTAGCAACCTTATTAATCCAACAGACTGATATTTAAAGCATGACAATGAGTGTTATGCAAAAGTTTGCTCCTGCTTGCTAGCTTTTATTTTAGACTGTTTACCCAGCCAGGTAAACCTGAAGATATTTAAGGTGTCTAAGATTTATACAGCTCACAGTAAAGGAATCTTAGCTATACTGTCATCACAGCTTTCCCAATGCTGAAAAACAAATCAGGGATACCACAGACAATGAGGAGAAGGCTTTTTCTGCTTCTGTCACTCAAATATTTCACTCTTCCTGCTACTGTGAGCTTCAGTTAGATTAAGCATGAAGTCCACCTTTTTATTTGCAAAAAAAAAGTTAAGCAGTAGGGGAAGAACAATTTTTTGTCCAGTTAGGTAGCATATTTTAAGTTTCAGGTCTGACAAAAAGCCATGAAAGCCAACTCAGTGAGATTTAGGCTGTGCATCCACATGCTTTGTAGAAGATTATGAAGTCCACAAGAAAAAAATTAAATACTGTTTGAAAGCATGCAGTTACTGATTCAGCTTACAAGCAGGAGTTCTGTTAGATCACAGGTTATTAGGTCACAGGGTTGTTGCCAGCTCCATGTCCTGTGTGGTGACAAGGCTGTTGGCTGCACTGGGCCAGGCAGGTTAAAGCAAGATCAAATGTGCCTAGAATATTCACTAATGGTGTTGTAAGCAAGGTAAGTATTCTTCCTTTAAAAGAAATCTAAGACAAATATATTTTTCCAAAACCACAAACTAGCTCAAAGATATTACAAATCACAGGATTTTTACATAGTTTTTAGAAAGTAATACCTTTTTCTGCTGAAAACTTAACTTCTATTATGCCAGATTTGACAAATTACTGTACTAAAATGTTTTTCTAGTTTGGTAGGAGGAAAAATCTTGGTATTTTGGTTCTCTTTTAACTTCAAATTATTCCTCCACTACTGGTACTTGCCACCTCTGCTTTAACATGCCCTTCAAAGAAGTCAACTATTACCATTGAGATATGAAGCTAACACAGAGCTTCAGAGGCAACCAACTGGAGTTACAAAAGTGAACATAGATAAGCAAGAGGAAAAAGACAAGTTGAAATGCTGTACAAGAGTTTTGAAAAGCATAATGTATTATTCATTCAGAGGTAAGATTTACTGTCTTTAGCCTATGCTTCTAGGGAAGTCTTGCTTATTTTGGTCCTTAAGTGACACTCTTACCCCTCCCTAGCAACTCACACCTAACAGTATTTTTACAGCCAAGTACAAATGCTGCTTTCAGACAGAACTGCCACTGACTACAAAACGATAGTTCGCAGCTCCCAAGTCTTAAGGTTTTTTCCATCTGGCATATATGCTATGTTTATCCTCATGCTTTACTGCAACTGTACATATACTTTCCAAAACTATTCTGTGTCTCACTGTAAGAGGCTGATGGTGTAGGTTTTACCTGTTCTAGGTATGCCATTGTAAACACCAACACAAAACCCATGAGTCTTAAGATAAATCAATGCTGTTGGGGTGAGGTTTTTTTATGTTTTAAATAAACTGAGCAATAACACAAAAGCCAAACATAACTGATTTTAAACAATGCTTTTCATCTGTATCTGATGCTTATATCAAGTTCTTAGAGATGCTCTGAGCTCTCACCTGTAAGAAAAGAAGTTGAGCACATTTTTTGATTTATATATTTAGTAGATATTAAGTACACACTTGATAAGGAGACCAAGGCCACTACTCAGACACATAGCCATAGATAGAAGAATCACATGTACGAGGGACCTCCCAGTATGGTGATATCAAATAAGTATATGGGAACATGAGAACAAGTCAGTAACTGCTCCTCAGGTAAAAAAAAGTTTCTGTGACATGTTAAAATTAACATTTTAATATTAAGGAAATACTCAGATAGCAATAGTCTGACACACTTCAGTTTCATTTTGATGAGACTTGGTGACAGCTAAGGGATTTTCACAATGGGAAGTTTAAAGTACGTCAGGAGCCACTATCATACTTCTGTAAAGAGCTAGTCTTATCAACACGGTGTACTACTAGAGTTAAACACACAGAGAAGTAATATTACAGCTGCAAATCACAATATTAAGACAATGTACTGAAGTGTGTGATACAATCTATCACGACCCAGACAGAAGGAGAGAACAGATGTTTCATTTGCAGAAAATAGTGGTTTGGGATGATCTGAATGCTTAGTTATAAGATAAGAATGTTCTTAGATTTTTAAACGGAACAGAAATGAGTTTTAGTAGTGCTTGAATCAAGATACTAAACTCCAGAAATCTGAAGGTCACACAGAAGTCATGAAGGTCAGTATATTTCAACTCCAAACCTACTCCTCCTTCCAGCTTGAAGTGGAATGGTAAATAGTTTTGTCATTGCACAGCCTTAAAGGGATAGCATATGAAAACAGCAAGAAGTTGAAGTTGTATTTTCACACCTTTAATTATATATAAGTACACTAGTTGAAGAACCACTAGCTAGGAGGATTAATCAGCATTTAGGTTAGTGTGCATGATGCTCTGTTAATTATGCACTAAGAATCCAAAAACTGAGAAGAGCCATTTAAATACTTGCTCCCCCAAGCAACAGTAATGCAACAATAACATCCAACTGCTTGAGGTTAGTTTAGTACTGGGTGAATGCTGCAGACTTAGACACACACAGTCCTTCTTGTCTAGAACAAAACACTGCCATGGCCATTCAAAACCTCAGTAACATGTCCTCCATTTTAATCTCGGCAATTAGGTCTTCCAGTCTTGGTACAGTCTAGTATTTTGACCACACTAAGAGTGTAAGTGACCATCACAGAAAGTGACTGACTCTAAAGAAACTAAAGGAAGTGCCTCATTCATAAAATCATCTGTTATTCCTTGTAGACAGCTGCTTGACACTGACTATGACAGAGTAGCTGTCTGAATTAAAAAAAAAAAACAAACCACACATTGTTTATAGCTCACCATTGTTTGCTGAGAGCAGGTTAGCAATTTTCTTGTTCAAGTTAAATATTTAAAAATATTGATGATGTCTGCTGCTCCCAGAGTACAGCTGTTCCAGACCCCAGAATTGGTGTGCTGGTCCTCAGGCAAGGGACCGAGGATCCCCTCCTAGCTACTCCTCACTTAGAAAAGCAAGCAGGGATGGGAGGTCAGCGCACAAGCACGTTATCTTATATCTGCTGCAATTCAGATAACAGTAACATCCTGAAGTGAAGCGATTTTGATTCAGACATTCTAGCTAAATCTGAAACGAAATTAAGTGTAAAATTCCTCAAGTCACATAGAGTACTTATGTCCAGTAGAAGTAAAAGATCTCAGAAAGGAAATGGAAGACATTAAACAGTGGCAGGACATGAATGAACATCGCTGGTTTCCCCTGTCATGAAATTAAACCCCAGGAATCCTGGCTGACAAGCCAACCTAGATGTTGGAGTACATGGCCTCCTCCCTCTATCAGGTACCTTGGGACACAGTGCCCCAGAAAGAGGAGATTGTCCTAGTTCTTCCACTGACAGTAGGGAGGAAAACATTTTGGTGACACAGAACAGAAACCAAGACTTTCACTATAACCGCAACTAGGCAGTGTTCAGATGAGAGGTATTATGATACCTGTAAACCCAATGCTCTTTATGAGCAGTGGTACTGAAGTTGGAAAAAAGGCAGAAGTCCAGGAGAAATCAAGATACAGGTGAAGCTTCACCAGCTATCCTGGATGTAATTTTGGTTATCCACCCACAAGACGAACAAAAATCAGATCACAATCTGTGCAGAGAAGGGCAGCTAGCCTCACTCAGAAAACAAAAGGGCCTTTTAATTGAGGGAGACAAATTTGCCTTCTGTAAACATGCAAAGTTTGTAGCCCTATGAGCAGGGAGGTTTTGGAAGGGACTTCAGTACAAACAGACTGCATGCATATAAATATATACAAGTTTGTAGTGTGGCTGTGTAAAACTAACTTGCTAATACAGAACCTGATGAGCCTCTGCAGGTTATTATATGCTGGTGCTGCTGACCACAAGATTAGATAAGCATATGCAGTGACAGGATCTTCTCCAGTTTAATCTAGCTAACAGAACAAGTCGAGCTGTTGTTCTGTGTTGTACTACGAAAATTTGAAAAGAGGGCAGCTGGCAGAGCTAAGGAAGAGACACAGGGAGAGAAGAGGGAAGGGCAGGAAGCAGCTGCAGTGCAAACTGCAGCCAAGCAGCAGCTTGGGCAGGGACCGCACAAGCAGCTGTTCTCTGTTCAGTCTGGTTACAGCTGTATCACCAAGAAGGAACATGGGGGGAAAAAAACTGATAGACAAAATAGCGTGTAGAAAAACCTCAGTGCTCTCTCCTTCTCCGTTCACCAATTCCATCCAAAGAGTAATGGAAACTTCATACAAAACTGCTCAGATGCCAATGGTTGGAAAACATGGGAAAGTTCAAGTTATACACTGTATCGCAAGCCTAAGCCTACTGTACTTTTCAGCAGAAAGTTAATTTAACAGGAGGAAAAAAAAAAACCACAACAAACAAACAAACAACCCAACACCAAACCAGAAACCACACACCTAACTGGTCTACCTTGTTTAAAACCACCAGGCTTCCTTTTGTAGAAATTCATTTAAAAATCAGACAACATTATTATAAAATTTCTACATCCTTTCAGTATTTCAAAGGTTCTTTGTAGCAAAAACTGACATGTATGATTGTTTTGTGTTACTTGTCACACAGGTAGTTCAGAAAACAGTGAAATGGTTACACTTGGCACCATCTTTCATCTGCTTCTTTAACCAAAACCCCATCAGTGCTACAGACACACATAGTGAATAACGACTGCTCTTTCTTGGAAAAATGCAACTGAAAAAGGACAGAAAAGGTGTTTTGCAGAGCATGAAAAGCATAGTCAGATAAAATCCCATTTTGGAAATAATTTTGCCTGGCAATGCCTTAATCCTGTTTTGAGACAGCGTCTTCCCTGCTTCCTTTGATCCAACATATGATTACGTTCAACAAAGTTCTACTGAGGTTTAATCCCAGTTTCCATCAAACACCAGAAAGGCCAGCTGTCTTCTGGACTTTACGGGATGACAGGTTGACAAATTTGTTCAATTTTGCATAATCATAAGCAAACAAACAAACATGCCATGATTTACTTATGTTTGATTTACTTTTGCTTCAGAACAACCACCAAAACCCATCAGATGCCCCAGAACAGCAAAGAAGGACTCTGCTTTGCAGATACAGGTGTACTTAAGTGATTTATTTATGCAAGGTAACCTTGGGAATATCCAAAAAGTAGAACACTGAAAAAATTGCAAAGCAGTGCAATTCTTGGGAGCATAGTGAAGATAGATATGTGATAAACATTTTAATTAGCACTTTACATTATTGATACAGGAAATTATTCCAAAATCTGTTTGGTGAAGCCTGCTGAGGAAGAACTAAGACACTGGCTAACATGATACTATGCTGCCTTGCATCAAATTACTGGCAGTAATTACACAATGATTGTGTCCTCTTGTATCAACGATGATTAAACTTGCTTTTACAAATAAATGGCCAACTAGAAAATTGGATACCAGGCTACTGACATCTCACTAACAATTTATAAAATAAACCAGGTCACCAGTACACTGCTAATCACATGCTGCACAGAAAGAAACTACAGATACAATCTCAGCATGTTACAAAGTGGACACACTTCTTACATAGCACAAGAGTTCACATAGAGATGACAGAGGAATCAGCCCCAACTAACTCAAAAACCTCAGGCCCAATTGCTTAAGGAAGGTGGCAAAAGAATCTTTTGCTGCTTAATCTCCATTACAAGCAATCAAAGCCATGTGACACACCTGTTGTAGTTTTAGCTTGTTAACATTTGATGAGCTATTTTACCTGCTGTGGTATTTTTCTATAGTCACACGTGTGCAAATGGTTTCTTGATTATACTTCCAGAAGTGTTTGCAACAGGCACAGAAAGCCAGGTATCTCTGAGTTCTATAACTTTTACTAATGCAGAATACATAGGAATGACTAGGCAAAGGAGGAAACACAGACCTGTGAACTAGGAGGCCCCATCTGGTTTGTGAACTACTTCCACACCCCTTATGGGTAAGAGCTTGATTAACTTATGCTTTGCAGCAGCAAGTAAGCAATCAGCTTGAGTGGAGATGGTAAGGGGGAACCTATCAAAGCAGGAAGAAAACTCAAGCAGGCAATATAAAGCACTGGTGGAGTTGTAGCATCTGAAATTATCATTTATTTGAGAAAGGAGAGGCTAGGAATTCCTGAGGCTCTCCCCAGTAGCAACAGGTAATTTGTTGCTGGTTTTTAACACAAGAAATATTTGGTTTGGGGTAACTGAAGTAACTTTACTTGTTATGCATTACAAGATGTCAATAATAAGATGACCAGGGCACTAGTTTTTTGGGCTGCAGTCTCCACGTAGTCAATTACATGCAGCACCTTGAAATGTGCGGGCTCCCAGCAGTCAATTACATGCAGCGTCTTGAAATGTGCGGGCTCCCAGCTCAGTTTATTTGCATGGTTTTGTCTCTGTGCTTGAATCGTATGCTAACTAAGAGCTCTGTGAGTGTAGGACTCCGCGGGTGCCTCCCAAAGAATAAGCCTTCTGATGCTGAGGAGGCTAGCCCAGGCAGCACGCCACCCTTGAGTGCTCAAGAGACATAATCCAGTCCTGTGTGATTTGCACCAATTCCAGGTTAACTTACGCTAAATCCACGCCCAGTTTGGGTCTCTGAAGCGGGTCGTGGCAATAAGCGTTTGCCAAGAAAGGGAGCCGGGCCCGTTACCACCCCGCGGCCGAAGGAGAGCCTCATAGGAGCGGGGTCCGGGCCGTCCTGCTCTCCGACTGGCGCCGCGCCGGGAGGCTGACAGGGATGTTTCAGGGGCAAGAATGGACAGGGGAGTAAGCAAGGCGGAGGAAAAACTGTCCTGACCGACCACGCCAAAGCAAGCAGGACCGTTACACCTGAGGGGAGGGCAGTGAGTTACATAAAGGCAGGGGCAACCCACCATGGCGGCGGGCCCTGACCGAAGACGAGCGCGGTACGACGGCGAGGGGCGGCAAGCAGGAGCGGGGCCGTGGGGGAAGGGCCCGGGACTAGGGTGCTGCGAGAGGAAGAGAGAGGCGGCCCCACCGGCTGGAACGAGAGACCCGGTTCCCTCCCGGTGCCCGCCCCGCTCACCTGCGCTGCCGCCGCGGAGAGCCGGGAGTCCGGCGGAGTGCCGGCCGGCCGCGAGGAGGGGGACGCGCGCCCGCGCGGGGCAGGGCGGTGGGCCGGGACGCATGCGCTGCGCTGAGGAGAGGGCGGTGCGTGACGGCAGTTGGGGCTGCAGCCGGCTGCCTCGTGCGGGAGGGGGGCAGCAGCCTGGCCTGGTTCGGCCTGCTCCGCTCCGGCGGCGTGCCTGGCGAGGTCTCCGTTGCGCTCCCCGCTCCGCAAGGCTCTTCGCGTTGACGCTCCTTCCGCCTTGGGCCTGGGTTGCGAAAACCCAGCACTTCCCTTCCCCCCTAGAGCCCCGTTATGAGAAGGAAGGGTTTGGTCCGTGTCTGAGCTGAGACTGCTTTTTTGACTTGGCATTTTCCCTGACACAGCAGGAGTTTTGTGCTGTGAGGGCTCAAGCGTGCTACTGCACCTGTAGTTCTAGGGCTGCCTTTTAAGAAACAGGCAAAATGATGTGTTGAGTGGAGGCAGCTGCATGTGAGGGTGTTGCTGCTGTAAAATGATGTGCTGGAAGAAAAGGGGGGAGAAGGCAAGCTTCACAGTAAGAACAGGAACATGCGCTCCATTGCTATTTAGCAGTGGGCCAGCCGCAGAGATTATTTTAGCTGAGCCAGTTTATGGTGACTGCACAAAGCAGCTGCTGCTGCTCTTAGGGCAGGCTTTGATGGAGTGTTGCTGACGTGAATTGTTCTGGCTGAGCTTTGCTTCATCTCGGGCAGAGGAGAACCACAGAGGTCAGCAGGAGCTGATGGCTGTACAGGGTGGCTAATCCTTCTGCACCAGCTCCACTCGGTTATCAAGTGGCATATGAGAATAGTTATTCTTCTTGCTATAGTTGGTCTCTGACTATTCTCTTTCCATTATAGAATGGTTTCTGTGAAAAATACATTTTCCAGGTCAATTTGAAAAAGCAATATTTGTATATGAATAAAGGCACATGAGTGCTGCTGGAGCACATGCTAGGCATCCATCCAAGGACAATTTCACAGTGAAAATGAGTCTCTTGGCTTGCTATTCTCTCATAATGGTGTTTCCCTTCTCTGGTTCAATGCCGTGTGCCAAAGCTTATCTCCTTTCCTCTTGGCTCATGAAAAAGCTGCCCTTCAATGGGAAGCAGAGGCAGGCAGAACAGTTCCCAAGAAACAGGGCCAGGCATGTCAAGGGCAACAAGAAAGGCTTCTATAGGTAAGTTGGTGATAAAAGGAAGTCTAGGGAAAATGTGGGCCCTCTCAGGAAGGAAATGGGAGCCCTGGTTACCTGGGATATGGAGAAGGCTGAGGTATTCAATGACTTTGTTGTCTCAGTCCTCACCAACAAGTGCTCTAGCCATACCGCCCAAGCCTCAGAAGACTCCTACGGGGCAGCCCATTGTAGAAGATCAGGTTCGAGACCATCTAAGGAACCTGAAGGTGCACAAGTCCATGGGGCCTGATGAGATGCATCCATGTGTTCTGAGGGAACTGGCAGATGAAGTGGCCGAGTCACTCTCCATCGTATTTGAGAAGTTGTGGCTGTCCACTAAAGTTCCCCCGACTGGAAAAGGGGAAACATAACCCCCATTTTTAAAAAGGGAAAAAAGGAAGACTCAGGGAACTACAGGCCGGTCAATCTCACCTCTGTGCCCAGCAAGATCATGGAGCAGATCCTCCTGGAGACTATGCTCAGGCACATGGAAAATAAGGAGGCAATTGGTGACAGCCAACATGGCTTCACTTAGGGCAAATAGTGCCTGACAAATTTGGTGGCCTTCTATGACGGGGTTACAGCATTGGTGGATATGAGAAGAGCAACTGATGTCATCTACCTGGACTTGTGTAAAGCATTTGACGCTGTCCTGGATGACATCCTTGTCTCTAAATTGGAGAGACATAGATTTGATGGATGGACCACTCAGTGCATAAGGAATTGGTTGGATGGTCGCACTCAAAGAGTTGCTGTCAACAGCTCAATGTCCAAGTGGAGATCAGTGACAGGTGGTGTTTCTCAGGGGTCAGTATTAGGACCAGTGCTGTTTAACATCTTTGTTGGCGACATGGACAGTGGGATCGAGTGCACCCTCAGCAAGTTTGCCAACACCACCAAGCTGTGTGGTGCGGTCGACACGCTGGAGGGAAGGGATGCTGTCCAGAGAGACCTTGACAGGCTTGAGAGGTGGGCCTGTGTGAACCACATGAAGTTCAACAAGGCCAAGTGCAAGGTCCTGCATGTGGGTCAAGGCAATCCCAAGCATAACTACAGGCTGGGCAAGGAATGGATTGAGAGCAGCCCTGAGGAGAAGGACTTGGGGGTGTTGGTGGATGAAAAGCTCAACAGGAGCTGGCAGTGTGCACTAGCAGCCCAGAAATCCAACCGTGTCCTGGGCTGCATCAAAACCAGCGTGGCCAGCAGGTTGAGGGAGGTGATTCAGCCCCTCTGCTCTGGTGAGACACCACCTGGAGTACTGTGTCCAGCTCTGGGGTCTCCACTAGAAGAATCATAGAATCATAGAATGGTTTGGGTTGGAAGGGACCTTAAAGATCATCTAGTTCCAACTCCCCTGCTGCGGGCAGGGACACCCTCCACTAGACCATGTTGCCTAAAGCCTCATCCAACCTGGTCTTAAACACTTCCAGGGATGGGGCCTCCATAACCTCTCTGGGCAACCTGTCCCAGTGCCTCACCACTCTAACAGTAAAGAATTGCTTCCTAACATCTAATCTCAATCGACCCTCCTTCAGCTTAAACCCATTACCCCTTTGTCCTGTCACTACACACCCTCATAAACAGTCCCTCACCATCTTTCCTGTAGGCCCCTTCAGGTACTGGTAAGCCACAATTAGATCTCCCCAGAGCCTTCTTTTCTCCAGGCTGAACATCCCCAGTTCTCTCAGCCTGTCCTCACAGGAGAGGTGCTCCAGCCCTCTGATCAGCTTCATGGCCCTCCTCTGGACTCACTCCAACAGCTCCATGTCTCTCCTGTACTGGGGCCCCCAGAGCTGGATGCAGTACTCCAGGTGGGGTCTCACAAGAGTGGAGTAGAGGGTCAGGATCACCTCCCTCCACCTGCTGGTCACATCTCTTTTGAGGCAGCCCAGGACACGGTTGGCTTTCTGGGCTGCAAGCGCACACTGCCGGCTCATGTTGAGCTTCTCATCAATCAATACCACCAAGTCCTTCTCCCCAGGGCTGCTTTCAATCCATTCCTCGCCCAGCCTATAGTCGTGCTTGGGATTGCGCCGACCCACGAAGGGCATGGAGTTGTTGGAGCGAGTCCAGAGGAGGGCCACAAAGTTGATCAGAGGGCTGGAGCACCTCTCCTATGAGGACAGGCTTTGAGCATTGGGATTGTTCAGCCTGGAGAAGGGAAGGCTCCGGGAAGACCTTCTGGCAGTCTTCCAGTACCTGAAGGGGCCTAAAGGAAATCTGGAGAGGAACTGTTTACAAGGGCGTGTAGTGATAGGACAAGGGGTAATGCTTTTAAGCTGAAAGAGGGTAGATTTAGACTAGATATTAGGAAGAAATTCTTAAGTGAGGGTGATGAAGCACTGTGGAACAGGTTGCCCAGAGAAGCTATGGATGCCCCATCCCTGGAAGTGTTCAGGGCCAGGTTGGATGGGGCTTTGAGCAACCTGGTCTAGTGGAGGATGTCCCTGCCCATGGCAGGGGGGGCAGAACTAGATGATCTTTAAGATTCCTTTCAACCCAAACCATTCTATGATTCTGTGAAATACCATCACCCTGTCCCCCCGAATCTGAACTAGTGCAATCTCCTAGGTCATACAGACCAGAGTGATCCTGTTTCAGATTTTGGAGGAACTGCTCTCTGTGAGTTCAGAGAGAGAAGGATCTAGGAGGAGAGGAAAAGGCTGTACGAACTCCTTCCTCCCCACCTATTCACCAGCTCTGGCCTGTACAATATATGTATGCATGTCTTGTGCCGTGCTGCCATACACCCCCTTCAGTGCAGGAATATGTTTCTCCATTACATGCTTGCCCCCAGGTTTGTTTCAGTCTCTTTCTTTGCAGTGCCTCTCTCTGTGGAGCAGTAAGACTAAGTCTTGGTCCTGTTTTGCTTAAAGCTTGACTTGAAAAATTGAAAGGAATTGGCTAGGAATGTTTTACAGGCTGTTCGAATTGAAGAAAGACCTTATTAAAGAAATACATGCCCTGGGAAGTACGGAGTCTTCTTAAATAACTGCCATGCACAAAAGCAAGCACAACTAGCCAACTGAAAATGCCCTCTGCCTCCAGCCTCACAGCTAAATAGCTCAATAGTTTTTCCAGTTACATACTGCAGAGTTGAAAGCTGGACTCTCATACTGCATGCCAAGTTCACCTCTATAGATGTGCATAATAATTCTAGGATTTCCTTTTTTCCTGAATACAACACAATTCTGCTGAAAAGCAGGAAGGTGTTTTATAAAGCCATGCTTATCTGAGAATAAGTGGCTGGAGGTTTACAATTCCACAAAGAGTACGCATATACTATGTTTAGGAGGAAATACAGATCTATTTTGGAGTTTTTAAAGGCAAAAATGTCCAACAAAATAACACTGCTATTTGTGTTGGCCTGTTTGAGAAAGAACCAGAACTCTATCTGTGGGGAAAATGGTGATAATCATTATTATCTAAAATATAACTATTTAATGTGTTTGGGTTGTTATTCCCCACCTCCCCACCATGTATTTCATAGAGGTCAGAGGTGGTAAAAATTCAATAGCAAACAGCTGAAATGATTACATGATGTGCTGAACTGCCCAGAATGCACTAGTTTTGATCAGCCCAGAACGTTTTAGGTTTTGCATAACTACGTCTCAGAAAATTCCAATTCAGCAATGCCTTAGCGGCCATTTTTCTGAATACAAAAAACCCAAGCAACCCTCCCCAAATCCATCCATGTGTTTGAAAGATACTAACCTGTATGTACGTGGCAGAGATGCTACTGGCCATGAGCAGTTTGTGGAAGGCTTTGATCGGACAAACTCGACCCATACAGACAGACCTCTCAGTCAGAGGGTTAAGAAGGGGGCTTCCCAGCAGACCTCAGGAACCACAGCCACGCAGGCAATGGTCTGATGGGAACAAGTTTGTCAGAGCTTTGTTTTGCAGTTTTCTCCTTGCCTTCTATTGTAGTGCACACTTTTATTCTTTGTTGATCTCATAGTTTCTACATCGTATGTCCACGATGTTCCAGCCTGGCAGCTGCTTTACTTCCCCAGATTGGTTCTCTGCAAGATGAAAGCTTCTTAAGAGAAGTTGCAGGAAATCTTACCTCCTAGCTTCCCGAGACAAGTGCCAGGGATTGGAGCAAGCTTGTCGCTCTGTTCTGTAAAAAGGTAGGAGGAATCAGTGGGCAGACTGCTATTCTAAATGAGAAACTAACGCCTTTGTGTGCTTATTTCTGGTTTTGAGAGTTAGCAGTACTGCTTGTAATGTATTGTGGCTCTCATCCAACGCCCCTGGAAATCACCAAAAAGGCTCCCACTGACTTCAGTAATAGTTTGATCAGGCCTTCAACCCACAAAGATGCCATTGTTTAGGTTTGCTGCCATTGGGAGTTTCGGCACAGCGCTCCCCTCCTGCCATCAGATGCATATATCTACTAAGTCCTTGCAAGTAGTGATTTACATGCGTGATGTATAATCTCTGATGACAGAAAGAAGTTACCTTTTCCTGAATGTAGAGAGACTTTCAGGCTGGATTCCTGGTGATCCATTGTGACTGTTTTGGTAAATGCTTTTCCTCTGTTCTATTAGTAAATATAAAATAACTTCTGTGATTGGGTTCTCTTAAAGACTTGAGTTTAAAACTATACTGGCTCATTGGGTTAGTAATTGTAGAATCAGAAAATGTCTTCTAGAAAACGCAGTTAATATTGATAAAATTGCACTGGTCAGGAATTACATTTTAGGAAGTGGAAATCTGATTAATCTCCTAATGTACTGAAGTTTATTCAGTCATCTCCTTAGCTCTGCAACAAAAATTTAAGAACACCAAAGACTAGCCAGTGTATGCTATGTTGCATCATGCATATTAGTAGTGAAAGTGACCTCAGACTCCCAAGCTTTGGACTGTATCCGAAGTTAGGCAATGTAGAGCCTACGGAATTTGAAGTTTCATAGCAGGATTATTGATCATTTAAAATAATCTACAACAAAAAGAATGAAGTCTGGATAGTTGCTAAGCTACTTGGTTGGTTGGTTGGCTTTAAGGAATCTGTAAGACTTCAATACTTTATCTATTTGCTGTAAAGACTGACTGATTAAACTGAGAAATGCAACAATTAAAACATAGATTCTTAAAACTGGCCTTTATTGTCATATATCTTTCTGCTGTGTATTTTTAATATATCTTGTATCCAGGATTAATGTTAACAAACTAAGAAATAGTTTCCAACTGTGCTCAGTCAGGTAAGTATATAAAAACACAGTCACTACTGTCACTGGATTATTTTTGAGCAATGAGCATGTCTTCCTGTTGCAGCATCTGTTTAACTAGAATGTTTCTTGAAAAACATTTTGATTGTGATGTTTTGGAAAATTACCAGCTACTAGCTGTGAACATTAGAAGTCTGAGACCACAGAGGGGAAATAGTTTGCATGAGAACATGTTTACTCCTAGTAACACCTGGCTTGTTGGATAACTGTAAGCTTATTCATACTGTAATAGAGGTTTTGCAGTAAAACTGCGATCTTAATGGTGAGCTCGAACTGTAGCATAAGTACAGAAAGCAAGAGACCTGCTTGGGAAAGAGCAAAATGCATGGTCAGATACTAGATGCAGAATGAAAGAATCTGAAAGATTTAGGGTACCAAAATTTTGTTTCAGAATGCAATTTTGCAGACAGTTTTGCAACACTCTGAACAGCCAGTGATCTCATATGCTTAATTTCAGTGGAGCAGGAGGAAAAACAAAAACAAAACAAAAACCCCTTTCATTGAACTGCTGGGTTTAGGAAGTTCTGTGCATTTGGAAATCCATGTTCTGAAATGCTGCCTAAAATTGCATGGGTTTTTATGCATACTGGCATTACCTGCAAGCATTAAAATACTATGAGTATTGCCTCAATCATCAGGTTGGGGCCTCAAGTACTAGCAGACAGTGGCATTAAGATGTACAGCCATGATTTTAACTTGTAAGTGGCCTAGGCTCGTGACAAGAAACACAGTTTGGGATGATTCTCCTAACATTCTGAGTAGGATTCAAGGACTTTGGAAAAATGCAGGAAAGAAGTACTCTCGGACTGTGCTAAAGAGAAAGATCAGGCTGCAGTTCTGTGGGGAGCTTTAATCCAATGCTATTAGATTCAGTAAGACTTGATGTGACCAAGATGAGCTGAAACCACTTAGAGACTGTTGAAAATTTTACCTATCATGATGAAGACAGTACTTATGAATGTTAAATATTGCCATCAAATATTGTTCTTAAATGGTGCTCTTTCCTTTAATTCTCAAATTTCAGACCAGTCAGATCTGCATATATAGTTGACAAAGGGAAACTCACAACTGCTCTTTTGTTTTATTGTGTGTTGATTTGGATGTCCTCGGAAGGCTTCTGTGTCCGTACTTCTACTCCTCTTGCAAAGTGGATAGTCTCACCCACACTGCCTGCCCAGCAGCTCTCTCCCAGGGACTGCTGGAGATTAAAATAGTTTACTTACATTAGAATTAATTGTGTGATCGCTTAAAATCAGGTTGAATTGAAACTTTAGTAGCTTTGCTTGACACAAATGATTTTGCTTGGCATGAGTGGAGTGCAGAAGCCTTAAGCTGCAAACCATAACTGAACATTAGTTGAATCTTTGCTCGGTCGAGGGGGAAAAGTACTGGGAGTCATGCACAGCGAGATAAACTAGACCAAGCCTATAATTCAAGGGAAAGACCTTCAAAGAGAGAAAGAAACCATTTTATCTCAAGTCAACAGAACACAGATGAGACCCAGGTGCGGCTAAGACGGGAGGATGATGAAACTGCATAGATAAAATTTGAAAGATGTTACTCCAGTCATCATAGAGGGTAAGTAGCTTGATTGGACAAAAAGTCCGTGCATGTCATGTGGAGAGCATGTGAACAGCTTGTGTAGTAGAGTGTGAGGCCTTAAAAGGCACAGGAAAATAACCAAGGGGGTCCCTGTGCAGAGGTACCCAGCTCGAGCTGAAATAAACCAATTCTATGGCAGAACCTAGGGTTCAAACTCTTCTTTAGAGTCGGAGGCTAAGACTGGATCCAGCCGTACCTAGATTCCTCTCTGAAGGAGTTTAGAAAGCAAGGAGGTCCTTTCTGAACCTCACAACTTGGCAGGAAGATCTTGGACTCTTCTATAAGAGAGATGCACTGTCCCCACACTGTTCCAGAGCGTGTGTTGCCAGACATGATTATGGGCCAAAACTATGCCACATTTCAACAGTATGGATGACCTCAAAGCAGTGCATGAGCATGGTGCCTGGCCATGTAGCTTACAAACACAGCTATAGGGTTTGTGATACCAATAGTCTCTTTCCTGCTTCCTCAACTAGGGAAGTGAGCCTCTGTAAGCTAGCAGGGCAGTCACAGCAGTGGCATCTGCATGCTGGGTGCAGCAGCTCCAGTGCTCTCTGAAAGTGGAACAGCTGCAAGAGCTGGGGAAGCAGCTCCACAGGCCTCTAGCCAATGTCCTGGTGCTGTAGCTGCACTGTTACTCATCTTGTCTGCAGGAGACTGGGTTGGCTCCAGCAGAGATATTCAGAGCTAGGCACTTCTTACTCTTCTCTTGGAACTTTGTGCTGTGTTTAATTAACACATCAGCGTTTGGGCCAGACCCTAATTGCACAGCTCAGCAGTGCTGTCATTGTCCTGGCACGGGGCTCCAGTCAGTGCTGTGGCTGAGACGGAGGAGGCAGGAGGGCAGAGAAGCGCTGACTCCAAGGGACGCCGCAGAGGGAGGCAGAGCATGAGGCCAGTGTCACTAACCTGACTCATAAGGAGCCCTGAGCCAGGGTGTGAGGTACCATTCTTCAAATCTGGGACTTAGCTGTAGGCAGCTATATGAAGCTTGCTCGCATGGGCTCCTGCTAGGCACCCATAGTGACCAGACTTTGGGATCAGCTTCAGCTGTCTGTTGTGGCCAGGAAGAGAACTGAGGAGCCTGGGAGGCTTGATGATTCAATTCTGTCACGGGTGTTCAGGAGATGAAGGCTTAAATCCTTGCTTTTGCATCTGTTTATGACAAGCAGAAGACTTGCAGACTCAGGCAACATGGTGAAGAGCAAGCGGCTCTCAGTTGTGACAGGCCTGCCCTCTTAGCAAGAGCTGAATACGTAGCTCAAATAAAAGCAGAAGCAGCACAAAATGAAGAATTTCTTTCAGAGTACACACAAGACATTAAATCACTGTTCTCAGATTTGGGGGATGCCTCTGAGGCAGGGAAAACAGACTTACAAAATAACTCACTGAACATGCATGCAAATTGGTCTCCTTCATCCTTCAGGACTCAAAGCATGCTTCTCAAATACTTTCGTGTTTGGAGGGCCTTGGTATTAAATACAACCCATGTCTAATACTCTTTAATTGGCTTTTAACTTTTTTTCATTCCCTGAAATTTGCAATCCCCTTCTTTCTCTTCCTTTCTTGGCTACAGGAACCTTGCACTGTGAAGCAGAAGTTCCCCAGCTGCAACCTTGTGCTTTGACACACCCCGAACATCCTGTTACAGGAGCAAAACCGAAACCATTTTCATATCATTTAGCAGGTTTAGCAACCATTTGTGCTGCTGGCAGCACAAACTTCTACCTGTTGCCACCTAAGAGCAGGAAGAGCTGGATGACGAGGGCTCTCCCTGTTCTGAAGAACCTCAGTTTACAGAACAGCATGAAACACTCAGGTGAGCGGGATGGATTCCACTGGAAGCCACCCATTTCCAGCTGTGCCGAAGCTGGCAGCGTGTTCAGGCCTCCCTTGGATGGCTGTGAACCAGCAAATGCCTGGCGCAGTCAGGAGTTGCACAAGTAGGTGGAAAGATAATCTGTGGTCTGAAGAGGTCTTTGACCCGAGTTTCATCAGGTGCTGTTCTCTTGTACCACAGGCCAAAGGCCTTTGAGGCTTTAACCTCCTGGTGAAGGTGGGCCCCCTCAGAGCTGGCTGCAGCTGGTGATGAGGAGCTATGAGAAGGCTCATCCAGAGCCTTCCCCCGTGCACCCTCTGCCCCCTGGCCTGCCATCTGCATTTAAGCCCTGGCCCTGGCCTTGGCCCCAGCCCTTGCATGGGCTGCGCTGTCGGTGTGACGTGCCTGGCCTTGTACCTCGCTGATCATGATGCGGCTTCTTGGTGTGACTGGGGAGCTGCCTCGTCCCTGCAGCCTGGCCCAGTGGTTGGCAGACCCTTTCACCACCGCGGCACCTGCTCCACCATCCTTGCTCAGGAGCAGTGGGGCAGTGCCCCATTGGTGCAATGCCTGCCTTGCATCTGGTGTGCCACCTGCTGCCAAGAATCCCTGTTCCACTGCTCCCCTGCACCTGGAAGGGGCGGAGCACGGTTGGGAAGATAAAGCCCAGGGTCACAAAGTGATGTTGTTGCTGCAGCATCTTCTCCACTCAGCAAGGCAGCATTTCAGAGGGGTGGAATACATAAACCTGTTGCACGTGTGTTTGAAGAGACAGAAGGAAAAGAGGTTATATGTGGAGGCACATGTGATATCTGGTGTCTGTATGGGTGTAACTTTGTGTTGTGATGAATGTGTTAATTAGTCAAAATGAAGACATATTCAGGAGTTTCCAGGAGTTCAGGACTTCTCTTGCATCGTACACAGGTGCAGCAGCCCTGTGGACTTCAACTTAAGCTCACCTGCTGCACATGAACAAAGGCTTTCCTGGCTCAGCATAACTTTGCTCCTCTCTTTAATACATGAGTTTGACTTAGAAATGCTGAGGCAAACAGACTGCAGAATTTTCATTAGGTTGGATTATTTGCCTTGTAAGAAGAAAAATATTCCAACTTTGCGTTCTCATGTAATAAATCACATTCTCCAGCATGCGTGAAATGCAGGAGGGCACCCAGTAATCTGTAGAGAAATACTGCACTGTTTTCACAGTAAGGTGTTTTAAAGCTGTCTCAGAATTGCAGATGAGCAGTGTGAGAAATGATAGGGAGAAAGAGTGTATTACTTAAATGCACCTCTAGGACCTGGTTACCACTTTCATTGCTGAGAGACACCTTTGGGTTAAACTGCATTTATTCAGAATAAGGCATGTTGATGGTGCTAATGCATAATGGCTAATCAATGTAATTAGGTATTACATTACATATAAGCCTGTATTATTTCAGGTACTCACTACAAAAGCACATGAAATTCAGTGTGCATTAGAGCGTTTTTAAAATTTAAAAAGATAAATTGAGGTGAAACAGGCCACCCACCTCCTCTGTAAATTGCTTCTTGCACAATACCTTTGCTCAGGGTTGAGTCAGATTAGCATATCCTCAGGCGATCCCTTTGCCCTCATGAGGCAGCTGTGCTGTCCCAAAGACGGGCTTTGTGGGAATTCCCGTCTGCCTCCGCACTAGGAGATAGAGGCAACGCGACGTACAGCCACAGCAGCCCTTTACACTTCTAGAGATGCACCTCTGCTGTGTTAGCGCTCCATGTTATGCAGGTATGTCCCTGCTGCAGGTGTGGGATAAACCCTTAGGTGTACTTGGAAATGGTGGCCTGGAAGCATCTGTCTTAGTTCTGCTCTGAATCAAACCAGCTGAATTACACTCAGCACGTGTTCTGTTTTCACTTGTGCCACTGGGAAATGAGAACCAATTTTTGCTTTTCACTGAGTGCTTCTCTGCCCAACAACTGCATCAAACTTGACATCGGTCAGCTTTTTCAGAACATTCAGGGCACGTTCTGGAAACAATCTGAAGGAGATAATAACACAAAATTAAATGTGGGATCAGAAACTTAAATTATGGGAGAAAATGGCACTGCATGTGAGGGAAGAGCTAGTCTGGAAGTAGAAGCGTGCACACACATACTGAGACCAAGGCTTAAACTGGGCATTATTTCCAAAGAATATGTAGACCTCATCAATCTCTGACTAGTTTTAACTCCCATCCCACCCATCTCATTTTATGACAATTCCAGGATGACTATGTACTGAACACAAATTAAGTTGCAATATTGCTGCAGGATCCAGGAAGTTTTAATATTGAACACAGACACATGCATTAGCTTTCTCTTTGCTTTCAAAACCTTCTCTAGCTGATTTGGGGAATTCTTGGGGGACAAAAAAAAAAAAACCACCAAAAAAACCAAACCCAAACATCTTTACACCTCCTCATAAAAAGAAATTTGGGGTTAGACCCAAGTTTGCTGGCTTTCACAAACAAGAATTTGCCGTGTGTTTCAAGAGATACTGCAAAAGTTAAATGAAAAAATAATTAATTGTTCTGATGTTATTTCTTGGTCTGGAAGCTGATTTCTCATGAAAACACTTCCTCAGCAGAGCAGCTACACTGGATATTAAAGACGTATGAGAGGACAAATCTTGCTTTACGTGGCAGAGTGAAGCAGTAGAGCCCTTTTAAAGCAACTTTCCCAGCCTCTGTGACCTCAATCTTTGGTGTTGGTATGAAGAAACAAATACTAATAAGCAGCAGGCCCTTAGCTCTGTCTGGAACTTCTCTGATGCTGCTGTTTCAGAGAAAGTGTTGTTTGCAGGCAAAAGGCAAATAGTGATCTGTGAAGAAAAAGTGCTTTCTTCTTCTCCCTCTCCCTCCCTATTGGCCTGCAGAGTGGTCAAGTTCTCCACTGAGAACAGTTAGCTGCAGAAAGTGGATCATGATGACCGATGGGGGACTCAACAAAATCTTTGTGTGGATGATGTCTTCTCTTGTCATTAGAAAGAACCACTGCACTATTTGGTTACCTTGTGATGTGTTTTAAAATAAATCTTAATCTTGAATCAGATGCTACAAGTTTAAGGGTTGTACACTCAGCAAATTATATTTGATACATGTGCGTTGTTTCTTTTTGGTATAGGGTTTTTTTTTTTCCTTCTACTTACCTTTCAAGAAGTAAAGCAACACGTTGATTTGATGGAACAAAAATCATTTTCTGGTTGGTCAGTATTCCTTCCATCAAGGCATCTACAACTTCTTCAATCTCCAAAATCTTTCCAAGCCTATGTAGGAAAGCATACATGTAACAGCTATGGTGGTAAAACAGGGGTGGTACTAGATGATGTAGGATGCCTCACAGATGCACAAACTCGAGTTCTTCAAATGCAACCATTATGTGGGTTAAATGACACTGCAGACTTTCTTTAGCCAATTTACCAATTTCTTTAGCCAATATACCAATTTATCTATGGTTTTATGTACTCACTTAGAATACAAGGCCTAAAGCTGGAGCTAGTATGCAGTGCCTTGATGCAAAGAAGGTAGGATGGGAAAGCAGAGTTTGATAGTTACCTTGTACTGGGGTTTTTGACAAATCCAGTGTTTATAAAAACCGGACAAAGACACGTAGTTTTTATTCCATCCTTTCCCAGGGTAGACAGCTCCTCTGTCAGAGCTTTATGAAATCCAACAGCAGCAAACTTGCTTGAACTACAGGAAGGGGAAAAGCACAAATGAGAAGGCAGAATTACTATTTCTGACTTTCTACAACTGGAAATGGCCTAAAAGATCACTGACTACTGGGGGGGGGGGGAGTAAAAAAAAAAAGTAATCCAGCTGAGAGATAGGGGAGAGCTAATTCCAATTTTCCCTGTGCCAGAGTGCAGCACTGGATTAGATATTGCTGCTTGGGGGGAGTAATTGTGGAATGCAGAGCTGGTGTCTTTCAGAAGAAAAAGCCTTAGTGGTGAACAGAGAGACGAATGTCAGGAGTTCTTAGAAAATGACAACTAATGTGCCTAAATCAATGGACTTCCCATCTTTCCCCTGAGAGAAGATTCTTAGAAGGAATGCAGCCTGAGTCTGCAAAATTAAGAAGGATGGGCAGGGTAGAAATGGAGAACCACCCTCTACTGTTTCTCATACCACATAGGAGTGTCTCGTGACATTTGCGTGTGGGTTTTGAAACAGAGGAGCATTATGCATGCAAAATCGAGGAAACTGATGCCACAGAAATTGGTGCAGGCCAGAAGTATATATCAACTCCAAAAGAAAGTAGAACCAGCGAATCAGCTTATTGGCTGCTCTTGATTTGGACAGTGTAATGCCAGTATAATCCCTGCCTCAGGAGTGCTCGTGTTGCCAGCAGTGAGATCTGATGCAGAATGACAATATGCAATCTAACAGTTTTTCTGTTCACGCACCGTGATTTTCTAGAAGTGTTTCAAGCAGAAAAGCAGTTTTACCTCATGATGGCACAAGTATTTCTATACACTAGTTACTACCACAATGGTAGAAAGATCAAAAGCTACTCATTAGGGGTTTACTTGACAGCACTCTAACAACTCACGGAAGCACTACTTTCTAAGAAGGAGAAGGGAAGAGGATACCTTTTTTGCAAAGCAAAAGTCTGGATCGGTGAGGGAGAGAAAAAAGGAGAAGCTTTCATTAGTTGATGTGTCATGTGACTATTCCTTCCTACAAGCATTGCTCCCGATTCACTCAGAGCCGATAAGCAAATCGGCGGGAATCTCCAGGCATCCTTCAGTGCTGACTGTTGTGCTTTGTCCCTCCTTAGCACGGTCCTTTGGACGTACCGTATGCAGTGGGAGGATTATTTTGGTTACTGTGTGCTTACTGATGGAGGAGACGCAATTAAAAATAAAAAAGAAGAGATCTGAGTTTAAAATCACTTACCAATAAGCCACCATGAAAGAAGTCACAAAATGACCTGCTGCTGAAGCCACTGTGACAATGTGACCGTGGTTGTTTTTCATCATGGTTGGCAGAAAAGCTCTTGTGGTCTTGAGAGTCGTTTAAACCAAGAGGCGAAAATGGGAGGTGGGGGAAAAGGAAGGAGGAAAAGAACAATGTTTTCTTAGGCATGTTCAACACTGACCCTGACTATCATTAATCAAGCGACTAATGCTATTGCTAATGCTATGCGCTTGCACAGCACCTCAGATTTTGAGAGCCACAGAGATACCCGTTCTCCGTTCAGCTGTTACAACCGGCAACCTATTTTCCAATGGGAATGTTTCAGGAAGCTGGCTGTAAACAGGAGCTGATTCTCACATCTTTCCTTTCCTAAGCTGCCTTTTAGGTTTCAGTGGCAACGCTGCCAGTGTCTCGCCCCAGCACGTACAATAAAAGGCTTGTCAATCTGTAGCATCTCGCTGCTGCTGCTGCAAACAAGTCCTTAACAGCCGAAACCCTCCCACTCTGTAGCCCCTGCTGACAGCTGCACTAGCCCAGGGTAAGCTACAGGGGTGCCAGGGAGCCGAGGCCCAGCTCTGATGGGGACCAGCTCTGTCACCTCGACTCAGGCTGCTGGGAGAAAGCTGTGGGAAAGTCCACAGAGAGATGAGAGAAGTACAGATCATGAGGAGAGGCACGACTGGTGGGAGATGGGCTCGGAAGGTGCTCAAGGAGCCAGGAGGGCAGGCGGCGACACAGCGAGGTACAAACCTCGAGAGGAAGAGCACCCAGGGGGATCGGCCGGGCTGGTGGGTGCAGTCAGGGAGGGGCCAGGCCTTGCTGTGCCCTGCGGTTGGGCTGTGCTGGGACCTGCAGGGCTGCCCCTCCCCTGCTCTGCCCCACCTGCCTGGGTGTTCGGGCCATGTGCCAGCTGCCTTTTGTGCAGGTCAGCTGATAAAAACATTGCTTTGCATTTTTCAGCTATGTATCTTCTACTTGCAGGGTCTCAGCGCTCAGCTGCGGGTGCCCAGACAACCCGATGCAAAGAGGAACCCTAATACACCTATGACAGAGACCAAGCCATGCTTGGATGAGGCCGTCACCCGCTAGCTCAAGCAGAGAAAAGAGAGAATGAAAAAACTGGGCCAGGCTTAGATCAGCAAGAGGTTGATCAAGTTTCCCAACAGTCAGCCTGGCTGGGTGTCCCTGTGCTATACACGTCCAAAAGACACTTTTGTAATTCACTGGTAGCTGAAAAGAATTGTTCGTCTAAATATGCCTCCTCAACAATGCTCCCAAAAATGTAGGTATGAAGATGGTGGTGGCCCTTACCCACATGTGAGCAAGAATGTTGACATCAAACATTCTTTCAATCTGGTGGTCCTGAGTTGAGAGCAGGTCGGCAGCTGTAATCACACCAGCGTTATTCACCAGGATGGAGACATCCCCAATGTCCTTTTTCACCTTTTGGACAGAAGAAAACCCAGAAAGGTACGTGTCATTTGTTACCAAAAATATGCAAGGCTGTGGAAGATGAGTGCCAGTTAATTTACTTCTTAATGTTGTTTCTTTCAGGGAGAGGACGATCGCACCCCGTTTCCAGATGAGGTAGGAACTGTGCAGTAGTACCATGAAATCTGCTTTAGGTCTAATGCTTCTCCCTTAATTACTGCCAGTATTTATAGTCTTCCGCACATTGCCCACGGACACAGTATGCTCGGTGTAGTCACAGTTGGGACTCTGGACGTACAGACTGTTTTGAGCCAGCCGGACCACATCCTTTACAAGAAAATGTTTCAAATGTCCCCAGTGTTGTCTGTGTGCTGCTCAGGACACTAAAAGGCAAAAGCTCCTTCAGGGGCTGTGTCCTGGTTTCAGCTGGGAGAGAGTTAATTTTCTTCACAGTAGCTAGTATGAGGCTATGTTTTGGATTTGTGCTGAAAAGAGTGTTGATAATATAGAGATGTTTTTGTTATATAGAGATGTGTTTGTTATTGTGGAGCAGTTCTTACACAGAGCCAAGGCCTTTTCTGCTTCTCGTACCACCCAACCAGCGGGGTGGCTGGGGGTGCACAAGGAGTTGGGAGGGGACACAGCCAGGACAGCTGACCCCAAGTGACCAAAGGGATATTCCATACCATATGATGTCATGCTCAGCATATAAAGGGCTGGGGGAGAGGAAGGAAGTGGGGGGGGGGCGTTTGTAGTGATGGCGTTTGTCTTCCCAAGTAACCGTTACACGTGATGGAGCCCTGCTTTCCTGGAGATGGCTGAAAACCTGCCTGCCCATGGGAAGTGGTGAATGAATTCCTTGTCTTGCTTTGCTTGCGTGCGCAGCTTTTGCTTTACTTATTAAACTGCCTTTATCTCAACCCATGAGTTTTCTCACCTTCACTCTTCTGATTCTCTCCCCTGTTCCGCCCACAGGGGAGGAGTGAGTGAGCGGCTGCGTGGTGCTCAGCTGCTGGCTGGGGCTGAACCACAACAGGCTGGAAGTCTAAAGAGCAAACCTGGCAACAAGGCATGACATGCCAGAGCCTCTCAGAAGAGCATGAGACTGGCTGCAGTCTCGGAAGTGCTACTTCACTCTCTGTACAGAAAGCAGCAAGAAGTGGGGAGATTCCAAGGCCTTGCATGATTTGCGTACAATACCTCATCTGTTTTTTTCCTGACTTTTCTGAAAATCTTTGGGTAAGCCTTTGGACGTGCCCCTGCTCCCCTACCTTCTCTGCAGCGCTGTAGATTTCCTCCCTTTTGCTGCAGTCCACCACGAAGGCTTGAACAGTGGCTCCCAGCCTTTCGCATTCTGCTGCTGTGTCCTCAACACCGTGCTGTAAGAGGCAGAAAAGAAAGACACACCTGCACAACTGCACGCTGCCTGCGTGTTGCTGCTCAGGCACTGGGGCAGACCAGTTAGAGGCTGAAGATTTGTCCTGATTGTGTAACTGCTGCAAGCCCCTGAACTAGTTCATGGCTATCCAGGGAAAGAGCTGTAGCCAGGCTCTGTGGGACGACTACTATTCTGACCTTAAATTTCGGACTTGTGTAGAGTGACTGCCAGAAAGGGAATGGGCAACAAGAGTGAGTTTACCTTGGTAAAGCACACAAAGCTAGGCTGCAGAAAGGGGGGACTCAGTGATTTTCACAGCACAGCAGGCAAACACCGTGACTGTAAGCAGAGCTCTTAGAACACAGGCCCAGCCAACATCCCCAAGATACAAAAGATGGCCCCATGCATTTCTGTATTCACAGACTGGATGTGAGAAGAGAGGTGTGCTCCAAAGTGCGCAAGGTATGAGAACAGCATTTGACACACACAGAACTCCCCTAAGTCATTATATCAACCCAATAAGTGAGGGCAGAAGTGACTTTGCTGTAGCCTTGTCCCCGGGTACCAGAAAGCCATGCCAATGGGGACCTGCACAGTGAAATGCCCCAGTTTACAAACAGCCTGGGACAGCTCAGCACTTGAGAGACCCTGTGGAGGTACCTGGGCTGGGTGACCAGGCAGCTCCACTCAGCCCCAGATGCTGCATAAGGCTGATGGCACCCAGGAATGAGGCCTTTGGCAAGGCAGTTGGATTGAGGAAGCATACTCCTAAAACCTTCAGGATCCACCACCTCCTTTGGCATTGTATTTCAGTGCCTGCTTACAATCACCCTACCATTTATTTCCCGGCACCAAAGCCAGGTCCTGCTCACTACTACGTTTATGCCCTTTTCCCCCATTCTAGTGAACACAGATAACACTTGGCAGCAGCTCTTTACACATCAGGATAACGGTGCTGTGCCATGCCTCCTCCGACTCCTCCAGAGCCTTGCCTTAGCCGTAATGGATTACACAATATCTCCCTATTTATATATCCCCTTATGCTAGGCTTGTCTTGTGTTTGGTTTGTTTGTTTGTTTGTTTGTGATGGGTTCAGGTCTTTTTTTGCAGCTTCAGGATGACATGACAAACTCTGCTGCACTTTCTGATCCACTGTGTCACAAACCTTTCCTGCACACTGCTGCCCAGCCACTCACCCCCTCTGCGTGGTTGATTGCTCCTACGTAGGAGCCGTCTACATGTGTAACTGTGCCAGAGGGCACCAGGGCTCACACACCGCTCAGTGCAGTGATGGCCGTTGATAGGAGTAAGGAGGCACATCTTCCAGCAATGTACGCAAAATATCCAAGGCTACAAAGACAGTAAGCAGAAGGTAAACCCACTTATCTGTAGAAACAGGCTTCTGATCCGAGTGTGCCTTTGTCTGCCAGCCTAGGCAGCAGTTCCAGCAGCAGCTTGCCAACCACTGCGTTCCCTCTTGCAGGCACTCTTTGATGTGCTGTGCCTGCTACCTCACCGATTAGAACTGAGCCACTGTGGGACCCAGACACCTCTGTCCTCTGGTGCAAGTGGGGCCAAACCCCGGACTGGGACTCAGCGTCCCAGTCAGTGAGCTGACTGTGAGCCGATGGGAGCGGACATGGAAGGAGGTGATGTGGATGCAATTGGCATGCAGCCCTTCTTACGCTGTTAAAAACCCAGTGGCCTCGGAGATGAAGGAGTCAAGACATGAACTGTACCATTACCTTGTTGATGTCCCACAGAACCAGTCTGCTTTGACGCTTGGCAAACTCGAAGGCAGTCACTCTCCCTACGCCGTGGCCAGCACCCGTGATGAGGACAAGCTCTCCACTGACAGACTTTCTCTTCACGGGGACAAAAAGCTTCACAAAAGCCTCTAAGTAGGAGTAGATGAGCGTAGCCAAAAACAAGAGAAGATCTAGAAACGGATTCATTGTTCTTCTCAAAGTCCTTTGACTGCCTGACCGACTTTAATCTCTTTTGTCGAGGATGTGGGTTGTTGATTTACCAGCAACCCGAGGCCCGCCTGACCCCGCAGCGCTCGTCCTGTCAGTCACAGGACTCTGCCCCGGCAGGTACCACCCCCTCGCCGCGGCCCTCTCCGCGCCGCCCGGCCCGGCCCCACCAGGCCCCAGGCTCCCCTCGCCGCGCAGGGCTCCGTGAAATGCGGGGACCGCGATCGCAGAGATGGGAGCACGAGGGTGGGTTGGTTACCACCAACACTCAGATAGCCGCACGCCCAACCACACCTACCAAGGGCGCAGCGACCAATAAGTGAGCAGCATTTGGGGAGGGGGCGTGCCTACGAGAGAGGAGGGCTGGAGGTGTTCGCGCTTAGTGATGATCCGACCAATGAGAGGTGAGCATGCAAAGGCCGCTGTTGGCGGCGGTGGCCGTTGGTGGGGGGCGGGGCAGGGCAGGTAGCGGGCAGGGCTCAGTGCTCGGGGGCCCAGGTGGGTCCCTGTGGATCCCTGCCCAGGGAAAAAAGCATTGCTGAACTCACTTCTTTGCTTTTCCGTTAGAAAACTACATGTATCCAGGTCATGTTCATAATTTTATTTAAGGATATTTTTGAGCCACTTGGGGAAGAGTGAAGGTTGCATGAACATCTGTCCTCTGACAAAAACCGGTCTCCAGTTAAGATTAGAGTTGCTGAAAAGGATTTTTTTTTTTCTCCTAGTGGTTTGGCTGCACCATTGCTCATCTTGGTGCAGGAGACTGGGTTGGCTCTAGCAGAGATATTCAGAGCTAGGCACTTCTTACTCTTCTCTTGGAACTTTGTGCTGTGTTTAATTAACACATCAGCGTTTGGGCCAGACCCTAATTGCACAGCTCAGCAGTGCTGTCATTGTCCTGGCACGGGGCTCCAGTCAGTGCTGTGGCTGAGACGGAGGAGGCAGGAGGGCAGAGAAGCGCTGACTCCAAGGGACGCCGCAGAGGGAGGCAGAGCATGAGGCCAGTGTCACTAACCTGACTCATAAGGAGCCCTGAGCCAGGGTGTGAGGTACCATTCTTCAAATCTGGGACTTAGCTGTAGGCAGCTATATGAAGCTTGCTCGCATGGGCTCCTGCTAGGCACCCATAGTGACCAGACTTTGGGATCAGCTTCAGCTGTCTGTTGTGGCCAGGAAGAGAACTGAGGAGCCTGGGAGGCTTGATGATTCAATTCTGTCACGGGTGTTCAGGAGATGAAGGCTTAAATCCTTGCTTTTGCATCTGTTTATGACAAGCAGAAGACTTGCAGACTCAGGCAACATGGTGAAGAGCAAGCGGCTCTCAGTTGTGACAGGCCTGCCCTCTTAGCAAGAGCTGAATACGTAGCTCAAATAAAAGCAGAAGCAGCACAAAATGAAGAATTTCTTTCAGAGTACACACAAGACATTAAATCACTGTTCTCAGATTTGGGGGATGCCTCTGAGGCAGGGAAAACAGACTTACAAAATAACTCACTGAACATGCATGCAAATTGGTCTCCTTCATCCTTCAGGACTCAAAGCATGCTTCTCAAATACTTTCGTGTTTGGAGGGCCTTGGTATTAAATACAACCCATGTCTAATACTCTTTAATTGGCTTTTAACTTTTTTTCATTCCCTGAAATTTGCAATCCCCTTCTTTCTCTTCCTTTCTTGGCTACAGGAACCTTGCACTGTGAAGCAGAAGTTCCCCAGCTGCAACCTTGTGCTTTGACACACCCCGAACATCCTGTTACAGGAGCAAAACCGAAACCATTTTCATATCATTTAGCAGGTTTAGCAACCATTTGTGCTGCTGGCAGCACAAACTTCTACCTGTTGCCACCTAAGAGCAGGAAGAGCTGGATGACGAGGGCTCTCCCTGTTCTGAAGAACCTCAGTTTACAGAACAGCATGAAACACTCAGGTGAGCGGGATGGATTCCACTGGAAGCCACCCATTTCCAGCTGTGCTGAAGCTGGCAGCGTGTTCAGGCCTCCCTTGGATGGCTGTGAACCAGCAAATGCCTGGCGCAGTCAGGAGTTGCACAAGTAGGTGGAAAGATAATCTGTGGTCTGAAGAGGTCTTTGACCCGAGTTTCATCAGGTGCTGTTCTCTTGTACCACAGGCCAAAGGCCTTTGAGGCTTTAACCTCCTGGTGAAGGTGGGCCCCCTCAGAGCTGGCTGCAGCTGGTGATGAGGAGCTATGAGAAGGCTCATCCAGAGCCTTCCCCCGTGCACCCTCTGCCCCCTGGCCTGCCATCTGCATTTAAGCCCTGGCCCTGGCCTTGGCCCCAGCCCTTGCATGGGCTGCGCTGTCGGTGTGACGTGCCTGGCCTTGTACCTCGCTGATCATGATGCGGCTTCTTGGTGTGACTGGGGAGCTGCCTCGTCCCTGCAGCCTGGCCTGGTGGTTGGCAGACTCTGGCTGACCCTTTCACTGCAGCACCTGCTCTGCTGTCCTTGCTTGGATGTGGTTACCACTTTCATTGCTGAGAGACACCTTTGGGTTAAACTGCATTTATTCAGAATAAGGAGTGTTGATGGTGCTAATGCATAATGGCTAATCAATGTAATTAGGTATTACATTACATATAAGCCTGTATTATTTCAGGTACTCACTACAAAAGCACATGAAATTCAGTGTGCATTAGAGCGTTTTTAAAATTTAAAAAGATAAATTGAGGTGAAACAGGCCACCCACCTCCTCTGTAAATTGCTTCTTGCACAATACCTTTGCTCAGGGTTGAGTCAGATTAGCATATCCTCAGGCGATCCCTTTGCCCTCATGAGGCAGCTGTGCTGTCCCAAAGACGGGCTTTGTGGGAATTCCCGTCTGCCTCCGCACTAGGAGATAGAGGCAACGCGACGTACAGCCACAGCAGCCCTTTACACTTCTAGAGATGCACCTCTGCTGTGTTAGCGCTCCATGTTATGCAGGTATGTCCCTGCTGCAGGTGTGGGATAAACCCTTAGGTGTACTTGGAAATGGTGGCCTGGAAGCATCTGTCTTAGTTCTGCTCTGAATCAAACCAGCTGAATTACACTCAGCACGTGTTCTGTTTTCACTTGTGCCACTGGGAAATGAGAACCAATTTTTGCTTTTCACTGAGTGCTTCTCTGCCCAACAACTGCATCAAACTTGGCATTGGTCAGCTTTTTCAGAACATTCAGGGCACGTTCTGGAAACAATCTGAAGGAGATAATAACACAAAATTAAATGTGGGATCAGAAACTTAAATTATGGGAGAAAATGGCACTGCATGTGAGGGAAGAGCTAGTCTGGAAGTAGAAGCGTGCACACACATACTGAGACCAAGGCTTAAACTGGGCATTATTTCCAAAGAGTATGTAGACCTCATCAATACCTGACTAGTTTTAACTCCCATCCCACCCATCTCCTCTTATCACAGTTCCAAGGCCAAGTATCTACTGGGCAGTATCTACTGGGCAGTATCTACTAGGTTGCAATATTGCTGCAGGATCCAAGAAGAACCAATATTGAACAGAGGTAGGTGCATACTGAGTGTTTTATGCTCTAAAAAGCAGCAGGCCTATGGAAGCATGAGATGTTACAACTGAGGTGCAGTTACCTCTCCCAGGATTTCTTCTTTTAAGAGTCATGTCTCTTTGTGTCCCCCTGCCCCCAATTAAGACAAAAAAGCAAAGTTATCCTAAGGGCTTTGACAGCATAAGGTTTGCCTAGTCTATGCTTTTGCAGACCTGCACTGTCAGCATGCAGCTCTTGGAGATGCAAAAACACTTAACAGCTTTTTCCTACTGTCTGCTGTCAGGTTTTGCAAACAAGAAATTACAAAGTATTTCATGAGATACTGTAGAAGTTAACTGAAAAGTTAACTTAGTTGTTCTGATGTGAATTCCAGATTTGGAACCTGACCACTGGTAAAAACACCTCCTCAGCAGAGCAGCTACACTGGATATTAAAGACATGTGAGAGGACAAATCTTGCTTTATGTGGCAGAGCTAAGCAACAGAACCCTTTTAAAGCAACTTTCCCAGCCTCTGTGACCTCAATCTTCGGTGTTGGCATGAAGAAACATACTAATAAGCAGCTGCTCCTCAGCTCTGTCTAGAACTTCTCTGATGCTGCTATTTCAGAGAAAGTGTTGTTTGCAGGCAAAAGGCAAATAGTGATCTGAGAAGAAAATGCGTTCTCTTGTTCTCCCTCTCCTTCCCTATCGACCTGTAGAGTGGTTGAGTTCTCCACTGAGAATACTTAGCTGCAGAAAGTGGATCATGATGACCGATGAGGGGACTCAACAAAATCTTTGTGCATGACATCTGCTGTTGTCATTAGAACCACTGCTATTTCATTACCTTGCTATGTGCTGTTCTCATACTAAAATATTTCAGGTGGGTGGTGGTTTAAAAAATAATACTCTCTCCTGCAGACACATTATGTAGTTACTATAGGCATATGACAAATCTGGGCTAATAAATAACTGAGTATAGTGATGTCAAACACTGAAGATAGTACAAAAGAAATGAACCTGGGTTGAATGTCAGCTTCTGCTGTCCAGCTGTCATTCCAGGGTTTCTCTATGCTGCGAAATCATATCTTTTACTACCACGAGTGCAAAATGCAGTTCCTCATAAAACAAAACTTTATCTTCAATCAGATGTTACAAGTTTGATGCTTGTAAACCGAGGTAGTTAGCATTGATCTGTTTTTCCCCCTCCCCAGCCCCCTTTTTTTTTTTTTTTTACTCACAGTTCAGAAAGCAAAGCAATGTTCAGATGCGATGGAACAAAAATCATTTTCTGGTTGGTCAGTATTCCTTCCATCAAGGCATCTACAACTTCTTCAATCTCCAAAATCTTTCCAAGCCTATGTAGGAAAGCATACATATAAGAGCGGTAAAACAGTGGTAGTACTAGCTTCACATATGCACAAACTCAAGTAATTCATATGCATTATGTGAGTTACATGACACTGCAGACTTTCTGTACGAATTGTACTGTCACTTAGAATACAAGGCCTAAAGCTGGAGCTAGTATGCAGTGCCTTGATGCAAAGAAGGTAGGATGGGAAAGCAGAGTTTGATAGTTACCTTGTACTGGGGTTTTTGACAAATCCAGTGTTTATAAAAACCGGACAAAGACACGTAGTTTTTATTCCATCCTTTCCCAGGGTAGACAGCTCCTCTGTCAGAGCTTTATGAAATCCAACAGCAGCAAACTTGCTTGAACTACAGGAAGGGGAAAAGCACAAATGAGAAGGCAGAATTACTATTTCTGACTTTCTACAACTGGAAATGGCCTAAAAGATCACTGACTACTGGGGGGGGGGGAGTAAAAAAAAAAAGTAATCCAGCTGAGAGATAGGGGAGAGCTAATTCCAATTTTCCCTGTGCCAGAGTGCAGCACTGGATTAGATATTGCTGCTTGGGGGGAGTAATTGTGGAATGCAGAGCTGGTGTCTTTCAGAAGAAAAAGCCTTAGTGGTGAACAGAGAGACGAATGTCAGGAGTTCTTAGAAAATGACAACTAATGTGCCTAAATCAATGGACTTCCCATCTTTCCCCTGAGAGAAGATTCTTAGAAGGAATGCAGCCTGAGTCTGCAAAATTAAGAAGGATGGGCAGGGTAGAAATGGAGAACCACCCTCTACTGTTTCTCATACCACATAGGAGTGTCTCGTGACATTTGCGTGTGGGTTTTGAAACAGAGGAGCATTATGCATGCAAAATCGAGGAAACTGATGCCACAGAAATTGGTGCAGGCCAGAAGTATATATCAACTCCAAAAGAAAGTAGAACCAGCGAATCAGCTTATTGGCTGCTCTTGATTTGGACAGTGTAATGCCAGTATAATCCCTGCCTCAGGAGTGCTCGTGTTGCCAGCAGTGAGATCTGATGCAGAATGACAATATGCAATCTAACAGTTTTTCTGTTCACGCACCGTGATTTTCTAGAAGTGTTTCAAGCAGAAAAGCAGTTTTACCTCATGATGGCACAAGTATTTCTATACACTAGTTACTACCACAATGGTAGAAAGATCAAAAGCTACTCATTAGGGGTTTACTTGACAGCACTCTAACAACTCACGGAAGCACTACTTTCTAAGAAGGAGAAGGGAAGAGGATACCTTTTTTGCAAAGCAAAAGTCTGGATCGGTGAGGGAGAGAAAAAAGGAGAAGCTTTCATTAGTTGATGTGTCATGTGACTATTCCTTCCTACAAGCATTGCTCCCGATTCACTCAGAGCCGATAAGCAAATCGGCGGGAATCTCCAGGCATCCTTCAGTGCTGACTGTTGTGCTTTGTCCCTCCTTAGCACGGTCCTTTGGACGTACCGTATGCAGTGGGAGGATTATTTTGGTTACTGTGTGCTTACTGATGGAGGAGACGCAATTAAAAATAAAAAAGAAGAGATCTGAGTTTAAAATCACTTACCAATAAGCCACCATGAAAGAAGTCACAAAATGACCTGCTGCTGAAGCCACTGTGACAATGTGACCGTGGTTGTTTTTCATCATGGTTGGCAGAAAAGCTCTTGTGGTCTTGAGAGTCGTTTAAACCAAGAGGCGAAAATGGGAGGTGGGGGAAAAGGAAGGAGGAAAAGAACAATGTTTTCTTAGGCATGTTCAACACTGACCCTGACTATCATTAATCAAGCGACTAATGCTATTGCTAATGCTATGCGCTTGCACAGCACCTCAGATTTTGAGAGCCACAGAGATACCCGTTCTCCGTTCAGCTGTTACAACCGGCAACCTATTTTCCAATGGGAATGTTTCAGGAAGCTGGCTGTAAACAGGAGCTGATTCTCACATCTTTCCTTTCCTAAGCTGCCTTTTAGGTTTCAGTGGCAACGCTGCCAGTGTCTCGCCCCAGCACGTACAATAAAAGGCTTGTCAATCTGTAGCATCTCGCTGCTGCTGCTGCAAACAAGTCCTTAACAGCCGAAACCCTCCCACTCTGTAGCCCCTGCTGACAGCTGCACTAGCCCAGGGTAAGCTACAGGGGTGCCAGGGAGCCGAGGCCCAGCTCTGATGGGGACCAGCTCTGTCACCTCGACTCAGGCTGCTGGGAGAAAGCTGTGGGAAAGTCCACAGAGAGATGAGAGAAGTACAGATCATGAGGAGAGGCACGACTGGTGGGAGATGGGCTCGGAAGGTGCTCAAGGAGCCAGGAGGGCAGGCGGCGACACAGCGAGGTACAAACCTCGAGAGGAAGAGCACCCAGGGGGATCGGCCGGGCTGGTGGGTGCAGTCAGGGAGGGGCCAGGCCTTGCTGTGCCCTGCGGTTGGGCTGTGCTGGGACCTGCAGGGCTGCCCCTCCCCTGCTCTGCCCCACCTGCCTGGGTGTTCGGGCCATGTGCCAGCTGCCTTTTGTGCAGGTCAGCTGATAAAAACATTGCTTTGCATTTTTCAGCTATGTATCTTCTACTTGCAGGGTCTCAGCGCTCAGCTGCGGGTGCCCAGACAACCCGATGCAAAGAGGAACCCTAATACACCTATGACAGAGACCAAGCCATGCTTGGATGAGGCCGTCACCCGCTAGCTCAAGCAGAGAAAAGAGAGAATGAAAAAACTGGGCCAGGCTTAGATCAGCAAGAGGTTGATCAAGTTTCCCAACAGTCAGCCTGGCTGGGTGTCCCTGTGCTATACACGTCCAAAAGACACTTTTGTAATTCACTGGTAGCTGAAAAGAATTGTTCGTCTAAATATGCCTCCTCAACAATGCTCCCAAAAATGTAGGTATGAAGATGGTGGTGGCCCTTACCCACATGTGAGCAAGAATGTTGACATCAAACATTCTTTCAATCTGGTGGTCCTGAGTTGAGAGCAGGTCGGCAGCTGTAATCACACCAGCGTTATTCACCAGGATGGAGACATCCCCAATGTCCTTTTTCACCTTTTGGACAGAAGAAAACCCAGAAAGGTACGTGTCATTTGTTACCAAAAATATGCAAGGCTGTGGAAGATGAGTGCCAGTTAATTTACTTCTTAATGTTGTTTCTTTCAGGGAGAGGACGATCGCACCCCGTTTCCAGATGAGGTAGGAACTGTGCAGTAGTACCATGAAATCTGCTTTAGGTCTAATGCTTCTCCCTTAATTACTGCCAGTATTTATAGTCTTCCGCACATTGCCCACGGACACAGTATGCTCGGTGTAGTCACAGTTGGGACTCTGGACGTACAGACTGTTTTGAGCCAGCCGGACCACATCCTTTACAAGAAAATGTTTCAAATGTCCCCAGTGTTGTCTGTGTGCTGCTCAGGACACTAAAAGGCAAAAGCTCCTTCAGGGGCTGTGTCCTGGTTTCAGCTGGGAGAGAGTTAATTTTCTTCACAGTAGCTAGTATGAGGCTATGTTTTGGATTTGTGCTGAAAAGAGTGTTGATAATATAGAGATGTTTTTGTTATATAGAGATGTGTTTGTTATTGTGGAGCAGTTCTTACACAGAGCCAAGGCCTTTTCTGCTTCTCGTACCACCCAACCAGCGGGGTGGCTGGGGGTGCACAAGGAGTTGGGAGGGGACACAGCCAGGACAGCTGACCCCAAGTGACCAAAGGGATATTCCATACCATATGATGTCATGCTCAGCATATAAAGGGCTGGGGGAGAGGAAGGAAGTGGGGGGGGGGCGTTTGTAGTGATGGCGTTTGTCTTCCCAAGTAACCGTTACACGTGATGGAGCCCTGCTTTCCTGGAGATGGCTGAAAACCTGCCTGCCCATGGGAAGTGGTGAATGAATTCCTTGTCTTGCTTTGCTTGCGTGCGCAGCTTTTGCTTTACTTATTAAACTGCCTTTATCTCAACCCATGAGTTTTCTCACCTTCACTCTTCTGATTCTCTCCCCTGTTCCGCCCACAGGGGAGGAGTGAGTGAGCGGCTGCGTGGTGCTCAGCTGCTGGCTGGGGCTGAACCACAACAGGCTGGAAGTCTAAAGAGCAAACCTGGCAACAAGGCATGACATGCCAGAGCCTCTCAGAAGAGCATGAGACTGGCTGCAGTCTCGGAAGTGCTACTTCACTCTCTGTACAGAAAGCAGCAAGAAGTGGGGAGATTCCAAGGCCTTGCATGATTTGCGTACAATACCTCATCTGTTTTTTTCCTGACTTTTCTGAAAATCTTTGGGTAAGCCTTTGGACGTGCCCCTGCTCCCCTACCTTCTCTGCAGCGCTGTAGATTTCCTCCCTTTTGCTGCAGTCCACCACGAAGGCTTGAACAGTGGCTCCCAGCCTTTCGCATTCTGCTGCTGTGTCCTCAACACCGTGCTGTAAGAGGCAGAAAAGAAAGACACACCTGCACAACTGCACGCTGCCTGCGTGTTGCTGCTCAGGCACTGGGGCAGACCAGTTAGAGGCTGAAGATTTGTCCTGATTGTGTAACTGCTGCAAGCCCCTGAACTAGTTCATGGCTATCCAGGGAAAGAGCTGTAGCCAGGCTCTGTGGGACGACTACTATTCTGACCTTAAATTTCGGACTTGTGTAGAGTGACTGCCAGAAAGGGAATGGGCAACAAGAGTGAGTTTACCTTGGTAAAGCACACAAAGCTAGGCTGCAGAAAGGGGGGACTCAGTGATTTTCACAGCACAGCAGGCAAACACCGTGACTGTAAGCAGAGCTCTTAGAACACAGGCCCAGCCAACATCCCCAAGATACAAAAGATGGCCCCATGCATTTCTGTATTCACAGACTGGATGTGAGAAGAGAGGTGTGCTCCAAAGTGCGCAAGGTATGAGAACAGCATTTGACACACACAGAACTCCCCTAAGTCATTATATCAACCCAATAAGTGAGGGCAGAAGTGACTTTGCTGTAGCCTTGTCCCCGGGTACCAGAAAGCCATGCCAATGGGGACCTGCACAGTGAAATGCCCCAGTTTACAAACAGCCTGGGACAGCTCAGCACTTGAGAGACCCTGTGGAGGTACCTGGGCTGGGTGACCAGGCAGCTCCACTCAGCCCCAGATGCTGCATAAGGCTGATGGCACCCAGGAATGAGGCCTTTGGCAAGGCAGTTGGATTGAGGAAGCATACTCCTAAAACCTTCAGGATCCACCACCTCCTTTGGCATTGTATTTCAGTGCCTGCTTACAATCACCCTACCATTTATTTCCCGGCACCAAAGCCAGGTCCTGCTCACTACTACGTTTATGCCCTTTTCCCCCATTCTAGTGAACACAGATAACACTTGGCAGCAGCTCTTTACACATCAGGATAACGGTGCTGTGCCATGCCTCCTCCGACTCCTCCAGAGCCTTGCCTTAGCCGTAATGGATTACACAATATCTCCCTATTTATATATCCCCTTATGCTAGGCTTGTCTTGTGTTTGGTTTGTTTGTTTGTTTGTTTGTGATGGGTTCAGGTCTTTTTTTGCAGCTTCAGGATGACATGACAAACTCTGCTGCACTTTCTGATCCACTGTGTCACAAACCTTTCCTGCACACTGCTGCCCAGCCACTCACCCCCTCTGCGTGGTTGATTGCTCCTACGTAGGAGCCGTCTACATGTGTAACTGTGCCAGAGGGCACCAGGGCTCACACACCGCTCAGTGCAGTGATGGCCGTTGATAGGAGTAAGGAGGCACATCTTCCAGCAATGTACGCAAAATATCCAAGGCTACAAAGACAGTAAGCAGAAGGTAAACCCACTTATCTGTAGAAACAGGCTTCTGATCCGAGTGTGCCTTTGTCTGCCAGCCTAGGCAGCAGTTCCAGCAGCAGCTTGCCAACCACTGCGTTCCCTCTTGCAGGCACTCTTTGATGTGCTGTGCCTGCTACCTCACCGATTAGAACTGAGCCACTGTGGGACCCAGACACCTCTGTCCTCTGGTGCAAGTGGGGCCAAACCCCGGACTGGGACTCAGCGTCCCAGTCAGTGAGCTGACTGTGAGCCGATGGGAGCGGACATGGAAGGAGGTGATGTGGATGCAATTGGCATGCAGCCCTTCTTACGCTGTTAAAAACCCAGTGGCCTCGGAGATGAAGGAGTCAAGACATGAACTGTACCATTACCTTGTTGATGTCCCACAGAACCAGTCTGCTTTGACGCTTGGCAAACTCGAAGGCAGTCGCTCTCCCTACGCCGTGGCCAGCACCCGTGATGAGGACAAGCTCTCCACTGACAGACTTTCTCTTCACGGGGACAAAAAGCTTCACAAAAGCCTCTAAGTAGGAGTAGATGAGCGTAGCCAAAAACAAGAGAAGATCTAGAAACGGATTCATTGTTCTTCTCAAAGTCCTTTGATCGCCGAACTGAGCTGGGCCCCGCAACGTCTGGCAGCAGCACAGCGGGTCCGGGGCGGGGCGGGCCTGCGTGTGCGGTAACGCACGGCTCAATGCCGCTCCCGCACGGGCCCGACGGGGGGCGGTGGGACTGCGCGGGGGCCCTCGCCCGCCGCCAGGGGGCGACGCGGCCCGCCTGAGCCCGCAGCGCTCGTCCTGTCAGTCACAGGACTCTGCCCCGGCAGGTACCACCCCCTCGCCGCGGCCCTCTCCGCGCCGCCCGGCCCGGCCCCACCAGGCCCCAGGCTCCGCTCGCCGCGCGGGGCTCTGTGAAATGCGGGGACCGCGATCGCAGCGGCCGATCCGCGATCGGGGCGCGAAGGTTCGCTGCCACCAACACTCCCATGGCCGCGCGCCCTGCTACACCTCCTAAGGGCGCAGCGGCCAATCAGAGAGCGGCGCTTGCGGAGAGGCGTGTCCATGGGAGGGGAAAAGCCGGTGGGCTGGAGGCGCTCGTGATTGGTGGCACTCCGCCCAATGAGAGGCGAGCTTGTAAAGAGGGCCGTTGGCAGCGCAGCAGGAAGGCCCAGCAGGTAGCGGTCGGGGCAGCGGGCGGTACCCCGGAGCGGGCAGCTTCGTCCGGTTGGTCCAGTGCTCGCATCTCAGGCCTGGGCACAGCCCTGTGGAGCTGAGGCGGGGGTTGTTCCTGCTGTGGTGGGGTCGTTTGCGGCGTCGATGCTACTCCTCGCCGGCGCTCTGCGTGCGGTGACGGTGCCCGGTTTCTCTCGGGCAGTCGCCGTGTTTTCTTTTACTGTTGCGCTGTCCGCCCAGCCTGTCCCGGGTGTTCTCCAGCACCGCCCGCCCCTCAGGTACCGTAGCCTGTTGATAGTGAAGCTGGGCGGTGCCCAGGCCAGGCTGGAGCCTGTGCCCCCGAGTCTCGGGGCCTGTGCTAACGCTTGGCTCTGTTGAGGTGATGCCCTGTTCTTGAGGGAGCAGCCACTTTATCGCTAGGCCAAGTTCTCAGGGCTGCCTTGCCATTCCCTGGCAGCTGAGGGGGAGCTTGGCACGGGATGTGCTGTGTAGCTGAGGGTGTCCCTTTTGGATATGGCAGAAACAAAAATCAGGCTGTCCTTTAAAACGAAATGATGCAGTTATTGAAAAATACAAAAGCGATGTAACAAATTACCTACATTTGGAGATTAGCACCCTATCAAGTATGCCCTTTTCCTCATCTCTTTCAAAGATTTTTATGAGCCTCAAGTGGTTTGTGAGTTGAATTGTGCTCTTGAAAACATCACCTCAGCAGTGAATGTGACAGCACATGCATGCCGTAACTGTGACCAATGAATTCTCAACTTCAGTATGAAGTACAACTTACTCTCCCTAAATGCACCTGAAGATTTCATAGCACAACTGAGGAGTTTAGAACTGGAACTACTGTTTTTGAAAAAGCCTGGCCTGATCTGCTAGTTATAATCTAAAATTCACATCTGAGTTCAAATAGCAGGCTTAATACTTAATTTATGAATTGCTTTTTTCTTTTTAATCTGAAACTCATTGGTCCCATTGTCACCTTACTCAGATGTTAAGTTTTTAAAACTTGGATGTGTTTTTGCAGAGGAGATATATTTCCTTATATGCTGGAAGTGATCCTTTATTGATTAAAAAAAAGCTTTTCACTAAAAAATATAAATATCTTGGGTTTAGAGTACTCTTGTAGGTTATAGCCCCTTGCTGAGCTTTGAGCCTCTTATCTAGAGTAATCCTCTTTATTATTGTAATAGTTAAAAAATTAACTGCAGGAAGGCAGCCTTGTGTCTTGAAGGAAGTCTGTGTAGAGTTTTTAAAGAGCTGGTGATCAAACACTGTAACCCAATCTACTGTTAAGTATTTTATTGTTGACTGGTCTTTGAGCTCCCAAAAACCCATGGCAAAATAAAATCACTAGAGGTCTCAAGTATTTTTTTTTTGAACTTAACTAGTTTGATAGGTCTAGCCTGCTTTGAAATTGAAAAACAAGATATGTATTATTCTACTCGGTATTGCACAAATGATATTTTGGTGGTCACAGCAACTTGTAGAGCTGTGTTGCTCAGGCTTTCGGATCTTTCATTCTCGCTCATACCTGGTCTACCACTGGATGTGAGAGCAGGACTCTTGTAAGGCCAGGTTAGTTTGCTGATGAAATGCCTGCATAGAGCTTTAATGCTCAAGCAGGCCTTCCTACTGCATTTATGGTAAATATCTTTGAGGTCTTCCTTGCATATGATTAATAACTGGTCCATTCTCCACGCAGTCTGGAACAGCAATTCTAGTTCTTAGCTCTTTACTCATGCTATGAAATCTTCATGTGTGTCTAGTAGAGTACTCTTCTGCTTCAAGAAGCTGAAGGTAAAATTCAGAATTTGTTGGTCCAGGCATACGTTTGCATGATGTGTGAAAGAAGCAATAATATATTACTGAGAGCTGTTTTGTGGAAAAAGCATAGTCTGTTCTGCTTGCTGTAATGTACTATGCAGATCTGGGATTAAATAAAAGGGTTAAAGCCTAATGTATGAGGTGCTTTTTTCTTTTTTTTTTTTCTTTCAGTAACTTGTCTGCAAACTATTGGTCCCACCTTCATCCTGTTAACATGTTCAACAGTTATAATGTTAAATCCTACCACAGCAAAGCTCTCAAGTCCCCGTATCCAGGATCAGATGTTGAACGTAGCCTAGTTCCTGAAGATAAAGTAGGCTGGCTGATTGAGTGGAAAGATTATAATCCTGTGGAGTACACTGCGATGTCTGTTTTGGCTGGACCCAATTGGGCAGATCCCCAAATCAAGTGAGTGGAAATTGTGGCTCTCTTCTGCTGTGAATGTGGAAGCAGGAAATCGTGATCAACTGAATTAATAAGATCATCATATTAAGTGACATGTGATTCTGCAGTGATGTGTGAAAATCAAGACCTAGAAAAATGTTGGTTAGAGACCTGAATCATTTGGGTTAGCTGTGAAGGTCTTTAACACATGATTTTACTGAGCTGGTGACTGAGATGAGTAGTGTTAATTGGAATAAAGGACAGCTATTGATTCTGTGTAGTACTACTTCTCTGTGTCATGAACTAAGTAAAAATTTACTAATTTCCCTTAAGAATTTGGGAGAATGTTTTCATAATATACTTGTTTCTTTGTTCATGGATTGAATGCAAGATGAGAAAAGAATTGAATTGTAGTTCTTGAGTTCAGTGCTCTGACTCAGGAAATGTGACAGGTTGAATGCATGACTGTAATTCTCTTTTTTGTGAATGTGTGTATTCATTTTTTATTGATTCTGTGAGTGTATTCTCCTCCCAAGTAATGCTGCATGCTTCTTGGCTAGGAAGTTAGATGCATGCCTCTAGAGTAACTTGTGATAATGTGAAATGGCGATTCCTGTGTATGCATGTCTGTGTAGAAAGATCAGAAGATAATGTCACTTGAGGTTTCAGCCTTACCTTCCTTGTTTCCCATTGCTGTGTGGCCATGTGCTTCTGCTTGCTCTTAATTTGCTTTAGCATTCTGCTGATTGCAAGGCACACTACTTCTCAGACTCCGTAGGGCTGCTGAAGTTCTGCCAAGGCATAGTTGGGAAAGTGTGTCGTGGTTTAACCCAGCAGGCAGCTAAAACAACCACACAGCTGTTCACTCACTCCCCCCCACCACCTTCCAGTGGGATGGGGGGGAGAATTGAAAATGAAAAAGAAAAACAAATAGAACTCATGGGTTGAGATAAATACAATTTAATAGGACAAAAAAAGAAGATGATAATAGTAATAGTAGAATATACAAAGCAAGTGAAGAACAGCACAACTTCTCACCACCTGAAGTTGATGCTCCACAAGACCCCAAGCTAACCTGCTTCCTGGCCCACCCTCCAGTTATGTACTGAGCATGATGTCATATGGTATGGGTATCCCTTTAGTCAGTTTGGGTCAGCTGTCCTGGCTGTGTCCCCTTCCAGCTTCTTGGGCACCCTCCACCTTCTCATTGGCAAGGCAGTATGAGAAGCTGAAAAATCCTTGACTGCTTGGCAACAACTAAAACATCAGTGTGTTACTGATATTATTCTCATCCTAAATCCAAAACACAGCACTACACCCGCTGCTAGGAAGAAAATTAACTCTGTCCCTGCCTAAACCATGACAAAGTGTCAGGTAATCTTTTAGTAGGTGTTGGTAATGCTTGAAAATGCAGAGTAATTTTTTAGGTATTAGTGTAACTTCCCAAATGAATTATAGAATCATAGAATGGTTTGGGTTGGAAGGGACCTTAAAGATCATCTAGTTCCAACCCCCCCTGCTGCGGGCAGGGACACCCTTCACTAGACCACGTTGCCCGAAGCCTCATCCAACCTGGTCTTAAACACTTCCAGGGATGGGGCCTCCACAACCTCTCTGGGCAACCTGTCCCAGTGCCTCACCACTCTAACAGTAAAGAATTGCTTCCTAACATCTAATCTCAATTGACCCTCCTTCAGCTTAAACCCATTACCCCTTGTCCTGTCACTACACTCCCTGATAAACAGTCCCTCACCATCTTTCCTGTAGGCCCCTTCAGGTACTGGTAAGCTGCAATTAGGTCTCCCCGGAGCCGCCTTTTCTTCAGGCTGAACAATCCCAACTCTCTCAGCCTGTCCTCACAGGAGAGGTGCTCCAGCCCTCTGATCAGCTTCGTGGCCCTCCTCTGGACTCGCTCCAACAGCTCAGTGTCCCTCCTGTACTGGGGTCCCCAGAGCTGGATGCAGTACTCCAGGTGGGGTCTCACAAGAGTGGAGTAGAGGGTCAGGATCACCTCCCTCCACCTGCTGGTCACACCTCTTTTGATGCAGCCCAGGACACGGTTGGCTTTCTGGGCTGCAAGTGCACACTGCTGGCTGATGTTGAGCTTCTCATCAATCAATACCCCCAAGTCCTTCTCCTGAGGGCTGCTTTCAATCCATTCCTTGCCCAGCCTATAGTTGTGCTTGGGATTGCACCAACCCATGTGCAGGACCTTTCACTTGGCCTTGTTGAACTTCATGTGGTTCGCACGGGCCCACCTCTCCAGCCTGTCAAGATGTGGAAGAAGCTAGTCAGTAGTTTGAAACCTGTGATGGTTTGAGAGGAATTGCTTTTGGGAAAGGAAATGCACTTCTGTAGACAGCTGCTTTTCTGCCAGTTTTCAGAGGTGCGCATAGGAGATTGGCATTGAGTGAATTCTGAAAATCGGTGATTATTAGCTTGTAACTCTGATAAATAATATCTAATAAAAATGTCTAGTCAATTTTTTTTAAATTAGCAAAATCTTTTTTAGTTTTATCAATGGATAGCATCCTTCTATATTCTCTAACCTTAATGAGAACACCTGTGAAACACTGTCTAAATGAAATCTAGAGAGACACAATGTTAAATACTTTAGAGGACACACTTATGTCTGCAGAACTAAATACAGTCATAAGTAAAGGTTGAGACTCTGTAGCCTCCTATAGAAAAGGGAGGGCCTGCAACTTAAGTTCTGGTAAAAACTGTTCATTCGTCAAATGGGTGTTGCTGATCTGGTGGTTGGCCTTCAAGCTTTTGTGGGGCAGAAGGGTGTTTTGCATTTTATAACATCTCTATTAAATTATTCTTTTCCACACAGTGATAAAGGTTTTTCTCCCAAATTCAATGAGAGAGATGGAGAAGTGGAGAGGAAGAGCCTGAATGGCTTGTATGTGGTTGAAAACGGGAGGCCCAGGTGAGTAGGTTTTTGGTGGTTTTTTGCATATTCATTTCAGTGATGTAGTTTCACAGCTCCTGCAGGTCTATCAATTTTGATACATGGTACCTGCTAGAATAAAATCAAGATAGTCTACCTTAGAGACAGGAAGAATGATACATCAGGGCCAAAGAGTTCTTTCTGGAAGAAGGTTGTGGCAGAGAGGCATTAAAAGGTTAGCCGGTACTACCACAACAGAGGGTTGTGGTGACACTGGAGTTGGAGGAGGTCTAACAGTGTTAATAGTAGGGTCTGTTGTTTCAAGAAGTTTGACCAGGTGTTGGGCTCTGAAGCCTTTGTACCACTTGTGCGCTATGGTATTTCCTTTCACTGACAAATGCTGGCATAGCACTGATGGGTTACCTCACCTAAAAATAATTTCTTTCTACCATTTGTACATAATTGAATGCTGTGTGCATCTATAGTCTTGGAAACTAGATTCCATTTTCAGACAAGATTGTGTGTACAATGAGAGTAACACTTGATCAGGAGTATCACACGACACGAGATACAAAATGGCTTTGTCATTTCCCAGATTTCCTTTCCCTGTACTATCAAACACAAAAAGAGGTTGATGAAAGAGAAAACCATGCTTTGTCTCTCTTGCTCTTTAAAGCATACAGTGGCACAGAATATATGTTGCTATCCTTTCCTTTGTTGTTGTTTAAGCTGCTTTAAAACTGTTTTTTAGAATACTTGGATCATATTTTGAACGTGGGGAAGTAAATATGTTTAATGCCACTTATTTCAGAAATCCAGTGGGAAGGACTGGCCTCACAGGCAGAGGATTATTAGGGCGCTGGGGACCAAACCATGCTGCTGATCCTGTTGTAACTAGGTAAGGGACAGGTGACCTGAAGGTGCCCTGCAGTAGAGCAGAAAAACCATGCATATTGCTTTTTCTGTGCATCTCTGGACAGGCTGTTACTTTTCACATATTTTTGTGTATGTTCCTCTGTGTAAGCCCATTCAGATACGGGTATTTGAATGGAGAGATATGTAGACATGTGGGGGACAAATTTTGTAGTTTTGTAGTCTTTGTCTCTGGAAAAGAGTAAGGACTCACTGCTAATGACAAGCAATCTCTTCTAAAATGCTGAGGAGACAGATTTTAAAAACAACCCAGGAAGCATAATTCAATAGAAATACATTTATACAAATAATCTTCAGTAATGAATGTAAAAACTGAAAGGATTACATGATAGTTTGATGCTGTATATGTAATATGCCAAAAAGCCTTAGATGAGGCATATTAAATAGCAGGAATAGGTTTTTCTGTAATAATGACTCAACTGCCAAAAAAAGCAGTGTGCCTGCTTTTGCTCTGTAAGAAACACTAATTTGGCCTAGTAGACTATAAGAGAAGGTGGGGTTAGGCTCCTCTCTCTTTTTGTCAGCGTATGCTCTGTTTTAATGGTGCTTTTGCCAGCAGGATCTGTGTGTACATGGTAACTATTTTACACAAAGAAAGCATTCAGAAAAGATTGTGTAGTTGACAAAGATGCAAACTGGGAAGTGCCATGCTGAAGATAGAACCATTGTGAAAATCATCCTAATGCATTTTACTTCTTGCCTTTCTCAGAAGGCTGCCAATGCTACTGAGTTGTTTCCTTGAAAGTAAAAGAAATGCTGGTTTTATTTTATCTTTGTTTAGATAACTTTGATTTAACTATTGGTAGTTCTTCATTCTTTACTGGAGGGAATGGTGGGTGTTTGTGGCCTTGTGCTGGTGCTGGGCAAACGGTTCAGAGGTGTTGCAGCCTGCATGTATGCTCTGTTCTAGCAGAAGGCATACTTCTCCTCTCCTTATCCTCATGCACAAGTGTAGCTTGGTGAGCATTGCAGTTGATAAGATATGTTGGATGTAGCTCTCAAAAGAGCTGCTGCTATCAGCATGGCTACTGAAATGTGGCTCTTGGGTAGTTTCTGCCCTTTTGGCTGAGGAAAACACAGTTGGTAGAGGTGTGCGAAAAACTCAATGTTTTGCCCTTGGTTGCGATCTTGCCAGATGGCATCTGTTGGTCCCCTGCTGTGACTGTTCTTTCTCTGCTTTGATTGCGCCCACACAGGTGACAGCATGGGTGCCTTGCTGTTCCTCTCCCAGCCCCTCGTGTCAAGAAGCAGCAAAGCATGTTCTTGTTTGTCGTTTGCTGCAGGTGGAAGAGGGATGGAAGTGGCAATAAAGTTGCTCATCCAGTTACTGGCAAAAACATCTTGCAGTTTGTAGCTATCAAGAGGAGAGACTGTGGGGAGTGGGCCATTCCAGGGGTAAGAGCAAAGCTCCAGAGACAGTAGACATTTCCCCGCTGGTAATGCCACAAGGCGATAACTGGTGTGCATGTGATAAAAGTGTGTTTTTGATGAATGACATTGTATTGCAGAGGTGAAATGGTCCTTAAAATAGCTTTGCCCCAGCATCTACTGGTATGCCTTCTACTGTTTCTGCATTTAATTCTGTATTTAATTCTGACCATGTCTTTTACTTAATACAGGCACAATTTAATCCGTTGCTGGTTTTGAAGGATGTGCATGCTTGCTCTTTACAACTAAGTGTAAAGTTCCTCCCATGTCCAGAGTATGATGCAGTTGGATGTAATACGCTAAGAGCGAAAGGAGGGTAAAACCAAGTGGAATCTGAGGTAGTCACTTTTTTTTTCCCTCCTCTAAGGGGATGGTGGACCCAGGGGAGAAGATTAGCACTACCCTGAAGCGAGAATTTGAGGAGGAGGCCTTGAACTCCTTGCAGAAATCGCCTGAGGAGAAAGCAGAATTAGAGAAGCAACTTCACAAGCTGTTCAGCCAGGAACACTTTGTGGTGAGCTGTGTCTCTTGTGATAGCCTCTTGAGCTATGCATGTAATTTGCAGCTGTATGGAATTTGAAAAATTGTAGCTGAAATGAAAATAAGCTGTGATGCACGGGTTGTCATGGTGTAGGAAATGGAAAGTACTATTGAAAACTTTGTAAGGGCAAGTGTATCAGAAAGAAAAAATCTTACTGATTCCACTTTATTTGTTGTGACACTGAGCTTGTTTTGGTTTGTTTGGGGCCTTAGGTGTACAGAGGATATGTGGATGACCCTCGTAACACTGATAATGCCTGGATGGAGACAGAGGCTGTGAACTATCATGATGAAACAGGTGGGTATCTCCATGTGTGCTCTTAGTTGCCTTCTATTCTAGACGTTGGTTTGAAATTGGGGTATATGTTGGGCTGAGATTGGCACTGAAATTGGGGGAACGTGCAAGTCAGGTGTAAAACATTGGACTAAAACCAATGGGCGTGAGAGTCTCTTGCCTCCTAAGATGTTCAGCCATGACAGGTAGTTGTTGTCCCCCTTTGGTTTATGTCAGTCTTGAAATAAGGCACGTACGGACTTTGCCTGAAAATTACTTATTCATTTGCTAGCTAGTTCTAAATTATGGACCATGTGCCTTCGTATGGTGATTGAACCTTGGACAAGGGTTTCTTCTTGTCACTGTATTTATCTTGAGTTGGTTTAATTTCCCTTTTTAATGAGTCTGGGGTGGAAGGATAGTCTGTTTCTTTTGTTATTTTTCCTTTAGTAGCTAGTGTGTGCTTCAGGAGCATTGCCTCTGGGTGCTGGCAGATTTTCACTGCATTTATTGCTTTGGTGTTGTAATTGCTCTGAGACGTTTTATCTTGGTTACTCTGCCAGAGTAATTCTTGGACCTTATTTTAGTTCTATAGATCAGTAGGAATGAGCATACATTGCTAGCTCTTAGATTGATCTGTTATCTTGGATTCTCATCTCTTACCTTTTAAGATAAATCAGTCTAGTTAGATATCTCTGACTTGTTCAAACCAGAGATTTCGTATAGTGACATTTTCACTGTGTTTTGGGTAGTGGATACCAGTGGTGAAGTTTCACATGTCAGTGGTCCTTGATTTATCAGCCCCCAGAAGCAGTGAAGGTACTGTTCCTTTGGTCTTTCTTTCTAGTACACGTTTTGTAATGCTTTTAAAAACATTTCTTTGGTTGTTGTCTGGGACTCTTTTTGGAAACAGAGTAAGAAACTTTGGAGAGCAATTTAGAAGCCTTCTTGCGTTCCCTCCTTAAGTACTGTTTTTTATTTTGGGGCCTTTAGTAAAATTGTAATTATTCTGTTTTTCCATGAGGATGTACAAGTTTCAGAATTCAGTTTGTCCTGTAGAATAGTACCTGAGAAAGAAACCAGTTAAATGTTAGCCAAACAAACAAAAATCAAGGTGGAGGGACTGGCTAAACTTGCAGTAGTGAGTACATATTGATGATTTCTAGTAACTTGTCATGCTGCTGATGGTACCCTAGGAGCGGCGACAAGGAGTTAATGCCACCTCTGCCACTCAGATTTGCCTTAAAATAGTGCAAGTATGAAAAAGGTTACTGGCACAGAATCAGTGAGCAACTTAATTGGTTTCTCTCTGAGAAGCAATTGAAGGTTGCTGCCTGTGAAGGAGCCACGTGGAAGGGTGGAACTGATCAGGTGTGAGAAGAAAAAACAGGAGAGAAGATGCAACAGCATGTCCTAACTCTTGTTCTGTGAACAGGTGAGACAATGGATAATTTGCCTCTGGAAGCAGGTGATGATGCTGGAATAGTGAAGTGGGTTGACATCAGTGAGAAGCTCAAGCTGTATGCAAGTCATAGCTACTTCATTAAGCTTGTGACTGAGAAACGGGGAGCCCACTGGAGTGAGGATCTTGGTCCTGAGTGCCATGAGTGATGTAAACGAGGAACCGATGGATACCAAGGGGACAATACACTTTCCAGCTTTGAAACAGATTACATTGTCCTTTGCAGTGGATATTCATTGAAAATTCCATGAAATTCAGCTGGCAAAAACACTTGGCAGTGATAAATAGAGGCTTTTTCGGAGACTTAAGATTGCTTCTTTTGATTTCTCAGTTAGTGTGAAATAAGATGAATGTGGAGCTGTTACCTTGTTTTGCTTTCTTGTCTTCATTATTTGCAGCTGTTTCATCATATCTGCAGATTTACATGACAACACTGGGATTCTGACTGGTCATAGCAGAGGCTGTTCACTTTAGCTCTGTATTTTTGCACTGATTTCTTTTCAGGAGTATGCATTGTTAAGGGATGTGAGACTTGTAGGATGATAACCTGAATAATGACTTAATTAAAGTGCTACATAATAAAGTGAAGTTTCTTTTCTGAGTCATTTCACTTAACATGTCTTTTCATTGATTTTCTATTATCAGAGATTAGTTTTCACATTTAATTGCTTTCTCATTTACAGTATGAATGGTATTCACATCTGAATGTCTGACAGTGCCTCTATCTAAAAAGATAACTGTTGGAGGATGTAACTTGATGACTGATTTTGGGAGCTGGATTTTGAGGTTCTTCTCTACCTACTGCTTATGGCAGTAGAGCTACTGGGGAGACTGTGCCATAAACAGGATCACTGGAAAGAGCAGCCTCAAAGTATAATCTTGTAAATTTTGGGGTTTTTTTACAGGTTAGGTAATGTGAGTAACTTGCAGTCAGGAGGCTGATGTGAACCTTCACTGGCATTTATGCTGATAACAGCTGCAAGACAGTTGCTGACATTTCTCCCTGTCTTTTTAATCAAGGGGTGATTGCTGTTAATCATGTAATAGTGTCAAGAGTGGGCAGTAGCAGCTAAAAGTTGTGGTTGAGACCTGGGGAGGGGTTCTTAATGAATTTTGAGCCATGTGTTGAAGTAGGGTGGTGATACATGTCATGGTCTGGAATTACCTTGTGTAACAGTACTGCAACATACTCATGCATTGTTAAGACTGTTAGCCACATCCTACTTAATTAATGAAAGGTTTTAGGGCTTGCTCCTTTTCAACACCACCCCTTCCTCCCAAGTAGCTAATGAAATCTGAAGGAGTCATGTGCATTTATATGGGGAACCCTGGAAATTTTGTAGACTAACATACTAATAAACATACTAATAGTATGTTCCTTTCAAAGGAAAAAGTAATGATAAGAGTTAATAATTTTTCTTTCAATCCTTGCTCACCTCTTCCTGCACATTTTATTTCTTCTGTGGCCTTACTAAAACAGCATAAATGCTTTCTGTTGCAGCAGAAGCATCCATAGACTTGGTTTACGCAAAAATCTTTCTTCAGATCATAGGTAAGATCTAGTGGTTGCCTGGGCAGAAATGATTTTGATTAATCTGTCCTCAGCATAGTATGGAGACTGGGTAATATCTGGTAGGGCCAGATCAAAATCTGAGAGAACGTGTGAAACTCAAAGTGGACAGAAGGTATAGCCAGCTTCAGCAGTTCCCTTCCCTTTCTACTCCTGGTTTTTGGAAACAGGATCACTGAAATGCCTTTTCTTAAGAAAAGATAAAGACAACTAAGAAATTTGATGCTTAGCATTTATTCAAGCTTAACAAGTAATCAGACAAGGTTTGAGAGCTGTGCACTGTAACCCACACCAGCTTCAGAGGTGGGCGTGTGAGACAAGGCTTGGTTGGTACTTATCCTCAGTTTCCAGTGCACTGGTGAGGCAAAAGGTGGGAAGGAGCTATAGGAAGTTGAAGATTGTCTAGAAGCAGCAGTTTTCCATAGGAGACATCCATAGTTTTCCAGGTATCTGTGGAATAAGAAGAGAATGGCAGGTTAGAATTAATAACAGTTAATTACTTTATTGAACAATTAATACATTATGCAGAGTAGTTGGGTTTTGAAAGCATGACCACAAGAGCAGACCCTTCTTAATTTCATGGGAGATGAATGTGCAGCTCATCATGGCTGAGAACAAGGGTGACTATACTGTGGCATGTCAAAATAGTGGGATTTTTTTTGTTGAATGTTACTGCGCCCAACATAATGTACAGTACTAAAGATGAAAGCAGGAGAAAATAATTTAAATTCTGAAAGTACCATATTCAATGAGATATAGAAAAACTGCAGTTTCCATAGCCAGTGTTTTATTCCTGGAAAGCAATGTTTCTGTAAAGAATCTTTTCAGTCCTCACTAGTCTTGTGTTAAAGCTTTTTTTTTTTGACAGGCTAAGTGGACTTGGCTGTATGTTTTTTGATTGTCATGTTTCCAGGAGAGCTTTCTGGTTAGACAGTTTCCAGTTGGAGTGTGTGATCTTAGACGGTGTGCTGTACAGAATGCAATTACTTTATGCGTATCCCAGTACCTTACTAATCAGATCTTGATGCTTACTTGTGTCCTGAAATCTATTGCATAATTACAATTTTGCAAGTTTATAAGTAAGCAAATGTAGTGGCATTTCTTTTCGTTTGGCAAGTCTTCTGGAAAATGATCAACTTCTTTATATGGGTGATGCAAGTTAGATGTGTTGGAAGGTGTTATTTTTCAGCCCTACGTGTTGTGTCTCTAACTTATCCTAAACTACTTTTTTTAAATATCGAAGAGTTCATCTATCTCAGGACTGGGATACCCAAACAAATACTCAAAGAATATCTAAGGAACAGCAGCAGAATTTTGAGAAAGTTTGTAACATCTTTTCAAGCTGAAGAAATAAGAGTTTTTACCCCATAGAATGCATGTCTGCTAATTAGAAAACAAAGTGGATTACTCTCGAGCTTCAAAGATAAATCCTCAGCTCCTTTCTATGGTAGTTTGTCATTCAGAAGTTGCTCTCAATATCCCCGATGGAGTGCTCCTTGGCCAGCTAGAGCTTCCTGCAGTCATATGTCCCATTGTACTACCAGACAGTTCAGTTACCTCAGACTTGAGCTTGATAAGCCTGAAGAGCAGCCCTGTAGCCTGGGGCTCCAAAGAAGCCACGAATCAATTTTGGGAACTTATTTAGACGCTGTGAAAAGAAAGTCATCTTATGTCAGTATTTTCTTGTTCAGTACCAAAATCCCCAGTTAAATACAAATATTAGAACTAGTAAGATTCTGTTAGCTTACAAAGAAGAGACTTACTTCCTCCAAACTGTCCGAGCCGGAGCTATCGCTATCACTATCACTATCGCTGTCGCTATCGCTATCCTGTAGAAAAAGAATTAATTTTCTTTTAGAGTAAGGTATAGTTCCTCCTGCTTAATTTTCTTTTGGTTTTTTTAAAAGAAATATAAGTACTTCATTTCAGTTTTGATTTTTTTCTTTTCCTGCTAGAAAGCAAAGATAGTTCTGCAAAGGCAACTTATTAATCTTCAATGTCTGTAATACTGTCAGTTGAAATAGCTACTGGAGAAAATACAGGCCTCCTTGTTGGGCTGGGTATGAGCTTGCTACTAGTGCTTACAATTTTTTTTCTTCAAAGGAGGGCTCCGTAATAAGTTGAGAATCTAGAATGGTAATAACATAAATAAGTTTAGGCCTGTACCAAGCATGAGTATTTTTAAGGCTGCTGTGTTAGTTTAAAAGCATGTGATTTCCAGTTTACAGTGCTAACATTTCCCATATTGGATGCCTGTTTAGTTTCTTCTTCAGTACTTACTGCGTTTGCAGCAGCAAGAACCATGCTCAGAACACAAGAAAGCAACAGGAATTTCATTTTGAGAGAGAGTCCTGTGAAGCAGATTGAAAACAGAAGTTAGCATCCTGGTTTTGGCAAAAGGAATGACCTGGGGGGAGTATGGTTCTCCTCCATGCGGAAAGGAAAAGCAGACAACAGGAACTATCCCTAATTGAGCATGGCTTATGGTGTGACCTTAACTGTCATCTCTGCTCCACGTACGTGGTCAGGGTAAGTCATTATAGAATAAAGCTTGTTATGCTTCTACCTCCTGCTGCCTTGTCTGTGCTTTGAGATCTTGTCAGCATTTTACTTCTCATTATTTTTGTCTTTGATTCTACCTCTCCCTAATTTTACTCCTTCCTAACAATGCTTATGGAAACTTTCTGCAATGTTTTGTTTTAAGCAACAGGCATAGCAGCAGAGCATTGGTATTTATTGAGTAGTTCTTATCACATGCTCTTTTTTCAGACTCTCAGAATGGTTGAGGGTGGCAGGGACCTCTGGAGGTCGTTTAGTCCATTCCCCAGACATGCTCAAACAGGGTCAGCGAGAGGAAGCCAGGACTCTGCAGTCAGGTTTTGAAGCATCTCTGAGAATGGAGAATCCACAGCCTCTCTGGGCAACCTATGCCAGTGCTTGACCACTCTCATGGTGGAGAAATTATTTTCCTTCCAATTCACAATCATGCAGTCTACAGCCATACCACATACGAGTTTTGTCATGAAATTTAGTCTAGGTAACATTAAAGCATCTGTATTACCTTTGGGTTGCATGTCGAACAGCTGGTCAGTAGCTCAGACGAAGTCGGCTGGCTCTGGTGATAGTGGTGTGTGAATGGCTGGTGTCTATATATACAGTTTGAGTACTATGGCTTACATCAGAAAACCACAAGACATCGTGAATCAGACCTTCTTAAGACCTTTTGGATGTTTGGTTTATTTCTCAGCTGATAAAGAAACCAGTCTTTTTGTCTATGACCCCTACTTATCCTTGGAGGATTGACAGGTTTGACAATGGAAGTGTGTGTGCGTGTTATAAAAGGAGTATTTGTTATACATTTTTTCAATACAGATATTCTGACTGTAGGGTTCTGCACTTTAGTGATGATGGAAGAATACTTGGGTGATAATGCCTAGAGTATTGAAGCTGCTAACTGAGAGGGAGTGTTAAAATTCAAAAATTACCTCTTTATTCCTGAAGAAATGGCAACTTGTGAATTAAAGTCACTGCTGCCTTTTGAAGCCAGCTGTATACAAGCAGCGTACTTGCAGTTTGCGCTGTGCTTTCTGACATCTGACTATATGCAGGTTAAGCAAAAAGCTATTAAAAGACAAGTCTCTAAATAAGTTTTCAATTACAGTGTTTGCTTGGTCCTTTTGGTTGGTGATTATTTTAGTAGAAAAATCTGAACTGGTAAATAAGTTTAAATTAATACATGTATCTGGGGAAAATCTTGCAGGATGCAATTCAGAAGTTGGCATTGTGTTGGGTCTGTTCAACGCCACCAACATCAACAGCTCATCTCTATGCTCTTTTCTGGGTACATCTCTGAGGGCATAAAGCATAATACATACTTGTTGGATCACACATGCACTTGCAACTTAATAAGGATCTGAGGTGAACTGTAAATTTGTTACAAAGCATCCTATTTGCCTGTTTTGGAGGCAATAGAGTAGATATTGCTCGTAAAGCACAGGGATGAAGGAGCAGAAAGAAGAAAATATGCTTTTTATAGGATTTTCTACATTGGCATGTTTGTGTTTGTTCAGTTATTTGTTGACTAGTTGGAAAGATTGTCCTCATCCTCAATGAAAATAACAGCCACTATATAAAAAATCAAACCCAAACAAAACCCAAAACCAGATAGAAATGGAAATTCACTTCAGATATATCTGGGAAATGTGATGAAATGCTAATTGGCTCTTTTCCTGTAGAGTATATGCAAGGCCATTGAGAGGAAGAACGTGTTATCCAGAGTTTATAGCATGAGGATGTTTTTTTGGGGAAGCATTCATGCAAAACTGATCAGTGTTTTGCCACAAAGTGTAAAATGGTGACCCCACACCTGTTAGCCTGGACTGTTGAACCAGAATCACAGGTGAGGTGGTGGTCACCTGTATTTCCTTCTTTTTGGAGTCTTCCATGTGGCCATGCAGGAGGACTGCAAATTAAACACAACTGGTATCAGTACAGCCCTGATAAGGAGACTAATCTCCTTTCAAAGGAGATTAGTCAGTGAAAAGAGATAAGCCAGCTTGCCTCTGGCAGCTATATGCTTCTGGTTTGTTAATGTTTGATTAGATCCTTGCACCTCTTCGCACAGAGGGAACCTACTTAACTGAGCAATTTCCCTAAATTTTGGAGGAAAGGTTTTGTGAGTTAACTGCTGGTCAGTGCCAGTTGGTGAAAACTGGACATAGGTGATGTTGCTCATCTGTGGTATTTCTGGTGTTTTGTCTGTTCTTAACCCTAAACTAACAAAATACAGGTAAACTTTTTTCTGTTTTTAAGCCTGTGTTGTCTTGAAAGCTCTACTCACAGAGACTCAAGCCACATTTAATGGAGGAGGAGCTCATAATTGCCTTGAGAGCCGAATGTCCTGCCTGATAGCAAGTGAGACCTAAAGGGATGAGAGCAGGCCATTTCTGTTGAATTTATTGTCACAGGGATTAGCACATGTAGCTGATGAGGATGCTTGCCCTGACACATACAGTTCTAGGTCCGGAGGACAGACTTGATCTACAGAGGACTTAATGGTTGTCCTGGATCAGAGGGAAGGATTGTCTGGTTGGGTGTTATGTCTGTAGCAGTGGGTGCTTTGGCAGGAGAGAGGAAGTGCAGGTTGACGTTTCTCCTGGAATATCCCACATGTTGTCAGTCTTCCATTAGGATTGGAAGTTATGGCTGCATCCTGGATTTTGATATCCTGTAATGGACCTGTCTAGAAACATCTATCCCCATCTGCTTTTCTTCTCACTTAACATTGATCTGCTGTTTTTGCTGAAATAGAGGGAAAGTCAGTAGGTCAGATAATTTTAGTCCTGTTCATATTATAACCAGTTGCACGCAGTGGATAAGATTGTGCCATGGTTTAAGTATGAGCAATGAGTACATTTGTGCATGTACTCTCTATATGTGCATATGTATGTGAATGTGTGTGTGTCAAAGAGTGCTTGAGTCTTGGTAAGAATGTGATTTCACTGTTGATTCTCACTTCTAGAGAGGGAAAATACTGATGACTAGACAGATGTTTAATTTAGGTTCAGTTAAAAGTAAATGGAAACAATCAAGTCTACACAAGGTAAATAAGATAGTGATAATTTTATCTGCTTCACAAAATGAAGAAATAATAAAGATTAAAATATTTATAAGTTAAGCTAGAATAGTAACAATATAGTTAAAGTATTGATGGTGAAACTAGCTTCCATTTATCATCCTTAATGTTCTTATAATTTGTAGATTAAATATTGGTGGTGCTTGTCCCCTCATGGACTGTAAGAGCTCAGGTGAAAATTTTTCTTGTACTGTGACTGTAGCATCTCTCTATGCATACATTAGCAAATGCTCCTTTTCTGTGTCTTGCAGTAGAAAAGCGGAAGTGGCAGCATCACTGAGAATTTCAAAACATGTGGGATGCTGATCTGCTTCTCAGTATATTAGGTGCTTCATATATCCACAGCTATAATCATCTTCGTGATAGTTGTTGTTTGCCCTGCAGAACTTGGACTGTTTAAAGGAAAATTGTCCCTGTTTGCCCTGATAAATTCAATTTCATTGTATCTTTTTCTAATACTTGGTTTGAGCCGAGCAATGGTGAGTATTAGCCTCAGTGGAGAATTGGTCAATCCCTTGTGAATTGTCCTTGTGTGAAATATATTTGATTGTTTTAAGGTGGCTGACTCTTGGCTGTTGAAAGAGCAAATAAGCAATAGACTGCAGTCAGGCAGAAAAAAGGCTGTCAGAATTATTTTTTCCCTGAGACATTGAAGTTCCAGAGAAAGGATCTTTTTCAAATGGAATTGGCACAGAGAATATGCTTTTGTACATGCAATCCAGGTTGATTTATATACATTATTGTGTGATGTTAACAGAATGTGAAGTGGGAGACAAGTCAGGCTTACAGGAGGAACTGTCAGTGAAACTGGGTTTGGTGGCAAATAATCTTTTATGTAAGAAGTTCCTGTGTTGAAAATAATCATAGCTTGATTCATTGTCTCCCAAAGCATCAGGCCTGGTTGGACTAGGATTAGCAGCCCTTGCTGGTTAAAGAGCAAATTAGTGAGAGGCAAGTGGACTTCCTCTATTTGAGCTACCAAAACAGCATTTCTGAATCCAATTTTCTTGTCATTGGACAGGTGACATGGTTCAGATGAAAAGTGTTTTCTGATCTTCCTTTGTAAGAATAGCATTTGGGGCTTCTTACTTACAGCAGAGCATGCCTGGAGTGTTTTCGGTGAAGTGCTTGGCTTAAAATCACAAAGTTAATGGGATACAGGAATAATCTCATTCTGTCCTGTTTTTTATGCCTAAATTGTGCCTGTCTTCAGGCAAGCAAAAGTTGGGAGATGGTGAAAGAAATAGTTAGCATTTCTTTCTCAGGAAAAATGGTAGCAGCAGTTGGTGCTTCTGTGGGAGGAAGGAAGAATGTGCCTGCTCAGGAGAATAAGGAGGTGTTGGAGCTGTGATATCCTCTGCTCCTTGTGATGCTGAATGTTGCTAATCAGTCTTTTGACATGCATCCACACTCACCATGCTAACAGAATTAGCTCATTACATAGTTTGTCAGCAGGAATTCTGTGTGGCACTGGTATTATTAGTGTTGCGTTTCAAGAGGTGGGAGAAGAAGTATCTGAAAAGCACTGATTTTTTTCATGTATTCTAGTAATTATGGTTTAAGAACTGGTGTATATGATCAAGCCTCTAGTTTCTTCTCCTCCCTTAAATCTAAAATGAAATTTCCATTGAACTGTTCCCTTGATACCTTTTCTTTGACAAAATTCTGACAAAACCCATATATCTAGGTAGACTTCGATTTTATTTGAGGCTTCTATGCAGAATGTTAAACTGACAATACAGTAATAAAGGAAACAAGTCCTATTTCAAGGTGATTTTCTTCAGTGTGTGGTAAATCCACATCCTGTAATTCTACTGAAGAGTTTTGTGAACAGCTCAGTCATCAGGTTAGTACTATTTATTGGTTCAGAGAGATCATGGATACATGCAGGGGGATAAGACTGGTTGTTTAGCTATGAACCACTTGGAGTAGTTAACTTTTCTGCACTTGTGTTATTTGATAAGAATGCAGTGAACCTCTTGAAAACTATGAAGCTGTTAATTACAGAAATAAATGGGATTCACATATTTCACCAGTTTTAGTGTAGCACTGGGATTCTGTTCAGCCAGGCTCAGAACAGGAGATTTTCATTTATGTCTTCTGCAACAAAGAAGAAAATGTTATTAACATTTGATGCCAAAGAGACGTTTTTATGCTGTATCACTAACAAGAAAGTGATACATTAAAGTTTCAGAGGGCTCATGTAGGTGAATGCTATCCCTAATAAAAAACAAGTATGGCAGTTGCTATCATATTCAGGAGCCATTCATTTAGATAGGTGCTTGCTTGTTTCTAGTGTTAGGTCTCAACCTGTTTGTGAGCCAAGAATCCCTTCCACCCCTCTCTTCACAAATGACTGACCCTAAACACCTCTTTGGATGAACAGTCATTGACAGCAGTATGTGTGTAGTATGATAACTTATTGCAGCTTACTTCCACACGTGGTTTATGACTGGTAAATTGTCATCCGAACAGTTCGAAAAATTCTGAGAAGTGAAGGCTCTGCATGTCTGCCTTCTGTCACATAACTCTTCTAGGATTAACCTGTGCTACAGCTACCCTTGCTTATTGACTGGTATTATTGTTTAGCTGTTACTCAGGGCTAGATTAGAAGGTAGGTTGCGAAAGAATGCCTTAGGTTGAATGTAGTCATGTAAATCTCAAATTGCTATCATGACAGCTTTTGTTCAGCTGCTGCCTAATTCTAGAGACATCACCAGCACAGTAGTACCTAGCTTCTCACTCTCCTAGAGAAGTCTCGATGTGGATTGAGCTGAACCAAACATATGCCTAGCCCATTTAGGATTCAGAAACTGTTCCTGCCTCTGCCTAAGCCTCCTGATGCATGCAGTCTGGTGGGTACCATCTGAACATGTGTTGCATCTGGCAGATTAGGTAAAATAGACGGTTTGACTTGCAACTATAGTGTGATGACAGCATTTGTATTGCATGTAGTAATCTAGAGGTGAGCATAGTCACTTGATCAGTGAGAGATCTCGGTTGTTTTCCCTTCTTTAAATGCATTTTCAATCAATATGCTTTGACCACTGATTTAAAAGTACAAGCTCACTTTGTCTTTCCTTTGGCACTGAAGGATAAAAAATAGTGTTTCTTGAGAGCCAGACATGCAGAATGTATAGGTTCAGACACCATACAGGAATGATTTGATATTTAGTACACACCACCTCCTAAATTTTTCCTCATGGAAAAGATTACTTTTTCCTATCTTTATAAAACAATTCAGAACCTTGCACCTTTTGCAGTCTTTGTCTTGTCTTACTGTTCCATTTGTCTCCATGCACAGTAGCCATGAGCTTCTGGCTACAATCTCTTTCCCATACGTTGTAGTCTGAGAATGTGCCTCATCTCAATAGGAATGTTTTGTCGTGTACATCTGCCTGTTCTTTTAAGTTTACCTTCCTTAATCCCAAAGCAGTGGCACCATTCCTTCAAAGCAATGAGTTTGTCTTGGTCTCCATCACACTCTTGGAAGAAACGGGTTATGCAGTGTTCCATGGGAACAAGGGAGGCTCTCAAAGGCGCGAGCTCCGAGTGTGTTAATAATCTGAAAGAAAGAGCAAGTATGTAGAGCTGTATTTCATTAATAAATGATCAGGATCATCAAAGATGATCTAAGCTGCTAGAAGATGACAATGGTGGCTTTGATAGAGATGCACCCGTGGATTCTGTTGCGGTGCTTCTGTAGTGAATCTGTCACAGGTCATTATGATGATGTATATACCAGATAAAATGTTTTAACTGCTATTTGTTTGCTAACATTTTTTTCTAGAAGTATTATTGCAACCTTGTTCACAACTCATCAGTTGTGGAGTTTTGCCATTAATCTTCAGGAGATCAATCTTGGAAAGATGCTTAGCTATGTTCTAAGACAGAAGGTGTGATCAGCACAAGGTATTGAGGGCCTGCAGTCTTGAAACATGGATCCCACCACCGAGTGTCATGACCAAAAGCCTGATAGCTGAAATCTGAGTCACGTTCTCAGAAGCTGGGGGCTTCCTCTGAACTGTGACACTGGTGCTGTCTTACCATATCTGCTCCTTAAACTGGGAGACTTCTGTAGTATTAGTTGAAAATTATGGGTATCTCACTAGTGAATTATTGCTGACAGGTCTCTGCCCTTTGTACTTAGCCTGTTGCTCTTAGCTTCAGTAGCGACATGAACCTTGTTTGCTTCCAGGATCAGGGCATTAGTAGCTATTAAGCTGTATAGCTTAAGGTGTAATACATGATTATGAAAGGCAAGAGGATAGCACATTCTGACCTAAGACATGGCTCCAGCAAAACAATGAGAGAAGCTCTGTTAGAGATGAATCTCTCCTTAGAAAGAGGGGGGATACTGGCTTCTATCAGCTAAGGGACTGGTCCTATCTGTAAAGAATCCTTTGAGTGGTTTTTAGAAAAGTAAACCAGCCTGAGCTTAAACAGCAAATTGGAACTGAACCTGCAAAGATGATTTTTTTTTTTTACCTGTCAACAGGGTGCTGATCAAGCTGATGAAACTGCCAGTGCACCGGATACACATACATGTGATAATTTTTCTCAAAGTCGTGCAGGAGCAACTCAACTGCATGGTCGCCAGCCACAAGGCGCTTGTCATTCTGGTAGATTTTTTTGACCTGAACACAACAGGGAAAGTGATTTTTTTTTTTGTTTAGAAATGAAGATCTGTCCTGAAGAGAACTATTCAGCAAGGAGGTGGTTTGGAGAAATGAAACTTGATAAAATACCACCGGGGAAATGGGTTTTAGTGTTTGTGACCATACGCAGCATGAAAAGTTTGCTGCAAGTAGTCCAGATGATTTCTGTTGCTGTCCATGTCAATTATGGTAGTAACTAGAAAGGAAGATAAATTCCTGTGGCCTAATCATTAGACTCAGCTAAGCAGGGCAGTAGTCTCAGGTTGGTAGGAGATGAAACCAATTTTATCACATTTGTTGATCATCTTTCCTGAGGCAAGCGACAGATTTTGGTGTGAAATAAACTATCTCAGAAATTATTTAACTTGTACCATTTAGTATGAGATGTTCCAGGTAGGCCAATGTCCCTCTTGGTAACTGTAAGTAGACTTTGGTGTTGCTCAAGCATATTTAAACCTGTTATGACCTACTGCACGCACTTCCTACTGCAGAGTTAGAGCAGCCCAGGTCTTGGTTTAACTTAAACTATTTTCTAACAGTTATATCTCTTTAGGCAGTTATGGCATATATATCTTAAAAAATAAACTACTGTCACAAATTCACTTGACATAAATCCTTCTCTAAAAAAAAGGCCCAATGGTAATAGATGCTTACTCTATTTTAAACCAATGTAGTGTGATGCTGCAGGTCTACTGGATGGTAGAAAACAGCTCTTTTCTCTTAAAACTGAGCATCAGATGTGTAATTTTATAGCCCTTGAATATCATGATGTAGATGGACAGTGTATGTGGCTGGATTAAAAAGCGCAAACAATACCCTTAACTGTTGAGTCCATTCTCAGGTACTTCTGCATAGATGACTAAGTACAAGGTGTGTCTTGAGAACAGAAGAGGAGCTACTTTTGGTCAGTCCAAGGCAGGGATCCCCTGCCCCCATAAGGGTCCTCTAAACTCTGTTGTAATTCTGTCTCCAATCCTGCTGTGTGACTGCCCAGTCACTCAGTCTCATGAGGTCCTTAAGCAGTTTTCTTCATGCTGAGTCCAAGTCCTTCCTTTGAATACCTGTGCATTGTCAGCAGACTTTGTCACCTGTGTTCCTCTTCCAGGTCACTTAATGAAAGCTGAATGGCACGAGTCCTTTCAACTTGTGGAACTCCACAGGTGAGCTCTTGGCTGACTGTTCCCTCTTATTCTGTCTTTTAATTAGTTATCCATACCCAGACCTTCCATCTAATGGCTGCTTAGTTTCTTTAAGTCCTTTGGAAAATGGCATTGACTGCATGAATTGGGTCATCCTTATCTGCGTATTAGTTATTGGGTCATCCTTATCTTTCCAAGAGATTTGTCACAAAGCACTTCCCTGAACAGAAGCTGTTTCATGTCTTCTCAAGTGAACAATGTTTATCTAGGTGCATTAATTCTTTCTTTTTTGCCTCTTGTCTGTAGATACTGACTTCAAAGTAATAGACTTGGCTTGCATTTGCTTGGACAAAAGGAACATTCATAGCAGAAATGCATCTCAGCTTAAATAAGTGCAAGGGGACATGTAAGTGTATTTTGCAACTTGTGAATCTAATTGAGTTTAAATTGCCTTAACCAGAAAGGGAATGCTCTTCAGAAATGGGAGAACTTGTAAGATGTGAAGAAAAAAGTGATTCACGTGGTTAGTCCAGCTCTAACAATGTAACTGCATGATCTTATTTTAAAAGGATTGCTGACCTTACTCCTTTGCTTTTCGGTTAGAAATCCAGAACTATCCAGATCACGTTCATAATATTGCATAAGGATGTTTTTGAGCCAGTCTCGCATCCGGAGGGGGAACTGATCCACTTCATAATCAGTACAGTGGGGGATGTCTGTGCCAAACAGGAAAGCATTTGTTAACAAGTGATCTGTTAAGTCCCCATTCAAGCATTTCTGAGCCAAGTTAGATTTGATTCTCACTAGCAAACTTTCAGTTAAGCTTAAAATTGATGGAGCAGTTAATACATAAAACTGGGAATGCAACTAATGGGTTCAATTACAAATCTACAATTCTTTGGTGCACATGCTTACCCAGTTGTGCAAGCCACAATCTTTATCTGTGCAGCTTCTGAGCAGAGTTGTGCAGTGAAACTGTTATCAGTCAGTTGCATGAAAGCAGAGTTCTTGACAGCAAAGGAATATTCTGGCTGAGAGTGCACTTTCCTCCCAAGGTATGGAGCAACTGAAGAGCTTGGAAATCAGTTTTGGCTTTTAAATCCTTATTTCCGCATTTGGCATCTAAGTAGTTTGGGGGGGGGGGGGTTATTGGACTTGACATTTTCATTTATTAACTGGCTGAAAATGCTGGTTTTCTCGTCAAGGTATTAAAAAACCATCTTCAGATGCTATAGCAATGGGAGCATGCAAGAGTACAGGGGCAAGAAAGGGTTGACAACAAATTGGTGTAAGCATAAGAGGGATGTCTTTAGGATTCAGATAATTATACCCTTAATTCTAGAAAAAGTGACTTTTTGGACATGCTTAGGGTTTGAAGATCTTAATTAGCAGATAATTGATGCAGAAGGGGGAGAGCACAGGTAGAAAGCAGATAACTCAGGGCTAACTGCTGGTTAAGGCTACTGGCTCTTATACCTAGGTGAATTCTTCATAGAAAAACAAGTCTTACATTTGCAGGAGCCCATATAGTCTAGGTGCAGCTGGCGTCCCATTTTTGTCCCTTCAAGTTGACATTTGGTGCCAAAGAGTTGACATGTGCCATCATAAGTCTTATTATCCGTACCACAAACCTAGAGGAGGAGTGAAAACCAAAACCACCCCCACCACTGTGTTGAGAAAAATTCTAGTCACTCATATAGACATTACAATAATAAAAGTATCATTAACATATGGTGTAGCAGTTGTGAATACCCACAGGGAATACATGTGATCGGAAGTACTGAAAAGTGTAGTTTTTATATGCCTACATAAGATCTGTACTTACCCAGTTTTGAGGCACTTGAATTTATTTGTGTGTGGTAGTAGTATAGTTTCTGAGATAGTACAGGATTATTACACTAGCTATGTACTAGTATTCGGTATATGCTCTAAAACATCAAATGGATAAATAGAACTTTTAGTGACAGGGAAAAGCTACGATCCCTGAGAGACTCAGTGAAGCAAATCACTTTAGGTACTACATAGCTACATGTATTCATACAATTCTCAAGCTATAGTTGGTGAGTTTGGGTACTTTATACTTTTACGATTACTGGAATCACCCAAATGCACTTGCATGCTTTTTAGAGTAGAATTATTCTAAATAATAGCAGGGGAATGTATTATCTTGTAAACATTTAGTTGGCTTTCCCTTACGCTGTGCACTGAATGAAATACTTACATGCTCATAGTCTTTGGTGGAGGGGCAAGCAGCAGGATCTTGGCAAATACACCTGGGTTTCCCTTGCTTGTCCCCATGGCAGACTTTACCTCTTTTGCAGTGGAAGTTCCTACATGGGTCTAGCAATCATAGCAAGAAGGAGGGACTGTTAGAGGAGATGGGATGAAGCCAAGTTTTGTCAGGTACTACTAACAGTCAAAGCAAAATATAGCCCGATATTCACCAAGGAATCATGTGCTTTTTGTAAGGTTGTTAAAACGCAGCTGGATCTTGTGTTGAATAAAGAAAGCCAAACTTTAAATGAGATTTTTTTTGAGACTTCTAGCAGTCCCAGGTTTGAATTGGATGGGGAAATAAATTTCTCAGAAAAAGCTATTTCTTCTATAAGGACTGACAGTCACTTCTAGCTTCCTTTGGTGAAACATATCCCATCTGTCCTTGCTGAATCCAGCACTGGCACTTGTCCCACTCCTGGTTGAATTCAAGCTACTGTTCTGAAACTGAACAGTTTCAATGCAAGGTAATTCCCATTTCTGTATAACTGACACAAAAATTTGTGTGTTGTCTTACAAATGTTTTTCACAAACAAATGAGTAAATCCAAGGGTGTATGGAAGGGATTCTCTGCGAACATAACTGCTATGCAGGATTATGCACAAGCACAGTTCAGTCACATGAAGTCGCATGCTGCCAAAGGCAGAAAAGAAAGGCAATCCAACAGATTCCCCAGCCACAGAGAGTTAGCAGTTACACAATGGCTTTGCTTGTGGCTTACCCAGGAGACCCTTCTCACTCCTGTTGCTTGCACTTTCCGTTTCACCATAGGAGCTGCCTGTAGGCTTAACCTGTACAGTCACAGAGACATAAGCAGAAGTTGTGGTAAATCTTGGGAAGAAAAAAATGCTTGGACAAAATTTTTTTCAGGTACAAATATAGAGCTGATTGAGGCACAGTTTGCTCTGCTTGCAGCAGAAAGAGGTTGCTATGCAAAATGCATGAGAAGTGCATAAAACCTCTGGTAGTATTAAGGCACTGTGTTATTTGGAGGGGGGGGCGGGGAAGTAGGAAGTGGAGAGAGAGACAGGAGCTTAGTAAGGCCTGAGCACCTGGAGGTTCTGCAGTACTTGACACAGAGCAGTGTAGTGCCTCAAGGCTGGTAAAGTTGGTGCTTCAAGTCTTAGTTTGCACCGGGGCCCTCCCCGTCAGCGAGTGAGAGCTGCCTCTCAGTAGTGCCTGTGAGCAGCAGCACCGTGAGCTGCCGGGCCAGACCCATGAAGCGGGAGGAGAAGGGAAGGACGCATCTTCAGTTCTGACCCTTCTTTGGTGCTATGGGGAGGTGCCTGCCCTCTTTCAAATGGATGCTTCCTATCATTTTTTTTAATATTACAGATCCTTATTTAACAGCCATAGGAAAACTCATTCCTTTCTTTGGAAGAACACCCCTTATAGTCCACTGGTTATCTAACAGCTGACTGGGGTATGGGAGACCTGGGTACAGCATCCTCCTTTGTCTGAAGGGACAAAGCCCTCATCCTTCATCTTATGAGAAAGTTCCCTAGCCTCTAGGATGGTAATTATTATGGGGACTCTCGCCCTGCCTTTCCAAGCTGTTCACTTTTGTATGGTAGTGCTTGAAATCTTTGGGAGAGAGGAGTGAACAGCCTTTACTAGTTAGCTTGAGACTGGGTTCCAGGTTTTGTATCTGTGTATCCTGATTTATTTATATGTTTCATTACACAGCCCATCAAGGCTGGAGCTCTTACATGAGTTGTGCTCGCTTCCTTTCTGGTACAATTAATTTAAAAGTTATATGTAAAGTGACACAGCATGAACCAGATGAGTAGTGAATAAAAGGGGAGAGGAGACTTCTGCATATTAATAATTTATTATACCTGTTTTTATCCAAAATATCCTTTCAATCATCAGGAATTTAAATTTGGGACTGGTTTCCCTCCCCCCCTCTTTTCTTCTAGTATTCCAACTTTATTTTAAAGAGAACTTACCTTATCTTCACTTTCCATTGAATTCATGCTCTGAACAGAGCTGCTTGTTTCCAGTTTTTGCTTGCTGTCAGAATTAGGTGGCTCATAATCATTTTGTTCAGAGTGAATAAAGTCTTTAATCTTGACATCTTGGTAATCCTTGGTGCCTCTATGAACTGCAGTGTCATCTTCGGTGGTTCCTTCCCCTTCATGCTCAGTACCGGTGCTCTCCTGGTCATTACTCTGGATTCTCTCCTCTTCTTCATAGGCTGCTTCTTTCCAGGTATTGCTGAGATCTTCCTCGCCATCAACATCACCACTGTCATGACCATCATCATCATCATCATTGCTGTCCTCTGTACCTTGTCTTTCCACCACTGTGTTGTGATCACTCTGATAGTTTACTTGAATATTGTCTTTCCTCTGTTGGCTTTGCCATTTGTCATCTTGATTTTCATTATGGGTTTTTTGAGAGAGGAGGATTTCTTCTTTAAAGGGCTGCTTCTGGCTGTTCTTCCTCTCTTCTAGGTCAAATTTCTCACCATGTCTCTTGGTTATTCGGATTGGTTGACTGGAATCTTTCAGGATTTCATCAGATTGCATACTGTTTTCATTTTGCTGTCTTTTGTATTGGTTACCTTGATTTGTCTGGTGGACTTTGTGCTTCATATTTCTGGAATCAGTTTCTTCATCCCATTCCCCATCCTCTTCCACACCTTCTTCATCACTTTCACTATTTTCTTCCAATAGGCCAACTGTATTTTTATTATATTTCCATATGTTACGTTCACGATCAAGACTGAGGGCACCCACTGGATTTTCTGCATTACCCAGAACATGTTGATTGGCCGTATTGCTGTGTTTCTCATGTCTCCTGAATGGGTAATGCTCAGAGCTGGACTGTTCTCTGCCACTGCTTCCAGAGTCACTGTCCTGGTTATCAGAAGCCAAAACCGGTTTATTGTGCAGTGCAAGGAAATTGATGCTTTTTAGGCTGTTTTTCACTTGATGTTCGCTACCAGTTCTTCCTTGTTTTCTAGTTGTCTGGGGCTCATCCCTGTGCTCAGCGTCTGGTACTGATACCTCTAGTTTTAAGTTTTTGTGACTGGGCAGGAAATCACCGTTGTCTACATACCCTGTGTTCTCTTCCTTTGGGGCTTCAAGATTAATATCTTCAGTCTTTAAAAAAATAATAAATTAACAAGTAGATAAATAAATCATAGAATTTATTTGAAGTCAATACAATGTTTATTTCCTTCTATTGTGAAGCACAACACTGAGGGGTTTTTTTGTAAATACTCCTCTTAAGCTAGCCCAGAGCATGAAATTCACAACTGATGTAATTTCCATTTCTCAGCAATTGGTTTATCTGTCCTTTCTTTTATTGCTGGAGTTTCTGAAGAAGTCTATGCAACTCTGTTTAAGATCTCATAGGAGACAGATGCATATGGGTGTCTTGTGAAATCTCAGAATGCTTAATTAGTAATTTAGTGTCATAACTTCAGGTTATGACAGTTCAGAGGCTGCAGTAATTATCGCTTACCTCAGAGAAGGGGGGGTATGATACTCATCTTCCTACGCAGATAAATGGGAGGCCTGGGAAAAGAGGGGCAGGGGGAGAGAGAGCACCTTTCACAAGGTGTCATGGTAGTAATTCCTGAGGAGCACACTGTATCTTAACTAGTTCGTAATTGATGTATTCATCTACTTTGAGTCTGATACATCATTGCTTCCTAGTTGAATTCATCAGGAACTATTGTATTTGGTGGCAGCTACTGTATCATAAACTTACTAGCAGGAGTTGTAGGTGTTTGCTGAGTGGCTTTTTTTGCATGCTGCCAAGTCAATAGCAAAACTAGTAACTTCAGTGGAAAAGGTTCAAATGCTTGAGGAGAAAGCAGGTACTAAAATGACTGTTAGCTCCTGCTGCAGCAATTGCCCTTCTGCTACTGTTAGCATCACAGCAGCTGCGGGGTGAGTGCAGGCACTTCCAATAGCAGCAATATCTGATGTTCAGTGTTGCTTATTGCTTATTACAATATAGCACCTGATGCTGATTTTCCTGAAAGCTTTTGGGGGGTTTATTTATGAAGATGAGACTACTTCAGTGCCCAAGTTGCTGGAATAGCATTTCCTTTAGCATGGGCAGAGTCATGACTGCTTGGAAACAAACACTCCACTAACAAATACTTACACAAATTAAAAAAAAAAAGGATTAGAAATATTAATTTAGCTCTTGGCAGATCAGCTATATCCTATTTCCTCATGTCAAGGTGGTATCTGAATGTTTTACAAGTTTGTCTTTTGCCTAGTGTACTTGCTGATGCAGGAAAAGTACTAGGCAATATATTCGCTATGTTATTTCCAATGTTTGCTCAAATCTAACAGAAATTCAGTTAAGAGCTTTTCCAGATTACGTGCACATTTCTTGAAGACCTTATAAAAATTGATCTATGTGTTACCAAGCATCTCAAGCTGATGTTAAAACATTGGAAAATTAAGTTTCAAGAACAGGGATTTTTTTACATGTGTTTTTGGGCACTGCTCTGTACAACATATTATGTTTTTTACGTTTAAGCAAAAATCAGTCTTCTGTGAAGGGCTTCCAGTTCTATAGAGTTAGCAAATATAAGGCCAAACAGTCATTAAGATTGTCTATTATGGATGCCTGTATTTGAAGCAGTAGTTTGAGAAAGATATGGCTCATGTCTTGACAGGAAGCCTTGTCATGTGCCACAACCTCAGTGCAGAGATGTGCATGGACATGATTTTCAGCTGCTGCTTTTTGTTATGCATTTGTCCCCAGGATAAAATAAACTTTTAGAACTTGCTTGTGACAATACTTGGATCTCTTAATATGATGGCAAATTTCAGTCAATGTAGCTATAATTAGCTACTGTTAGGGGACAACTGGCCTTTGATGTTGCATATTCAGTTGGAACTGATGATTCGTCAGGTATTGCAATGTTTTGTTTTGATGCAAGTGTCTTCTGTATGAGTTGTTTCTGGGAGACAGCTGTAGGCTGCAAACCAGTGTTTATACCATAGTTTGTTCTGCTAGATACATCATTAGGAAAAGTTAATTTTTTTTTTGCTTTCAGAATGCAGAGCACCATCTGGAATGACATGAAATGTATCTGGAAAGCTGCACAGAGTGGGATATAATTCATAATTTTTTTAAAAAAAAGTTAGCATAAGAGTTGGGATTTTGCATTTCTTACTACAGTAACATGCTCTGAATTTCGTTCTTCCAAAACATTAATTGGGTTGGAGCCAAGGTCCATTGTGTCCGAACCACAAATGCTTACCGGAATGGTGCAGTAAAGAGGAATTTTAATTTGGGTCAACCATGAATGCAAAATTGTGAGCTCTGTCATTAGCATGCATATATGGCATAGGGTTGCTGAAGTCATCTGACTCATTACCATCAGGGCTGTCTTGTCAGTCACAGTATACTTTTCCAAGATAAGCTGTATCTAATTGTGAATAATGAAACATATGGTGGCTAAACTTCTTACACGTTTGAGACTGCATATGATCACTTGGTGTGTTAAATTGAGGATTGCATTCTCCTTGTTTACTGGAGCAGCGATAATGATGAGTTTGACTGTCAGTGGAGCTTGTTGTATGTACAAATATGGGTGTAATGATTATATATGAGGATTCATTTAAGGTAATTTTTTCAAATAAGTGAAACTTCTGTTGTTCCATTTTTAGCTGTGTAAAATGTGAGGCGTGAGATGCCTGGTACTAATTCTTGGGGTGAGGGAGCCTACATTTTTTTAACCTAAATGAGTCTGCCAACCACTACTTATATGCTAATGTGTTTTATATATTTGAGATGAATAATATAGGTTGTCTCTTAAAGTTTAAAGAACAAGAGGAGTACCTTTTCTGGAGTTTTCTGTTCCTGGGTTCCGAGTTTGTAGTTTGACGGGTGGGTCTAGAATAGACAAATATATTCAATATCTGCATGTAAATAAAAATCTTGTATAGGTCAACGGGATAACATAGAGTATTCACAGAATGGGAAATGAAGTGCCCAATAATAACAGCATGATGAGGACTTACTGGAATAGCAAAAGCTGATCCTACAAGACAAATGAAGAGAGCTACAGCCTTCATGCTTTTCAGATCTCGTAGAGGACAATAGTTAATGGTACAGTGGTAGGGTTTAGAGGTTTCCTTTCTGCAAGCAACATGAAAAGAAATAAAGTTAAGATTTGGGTATAATGGTCTAGAAATGACTGATGGAGGCAATGTAGTGGCTGCTGTAACTTGCTTAGTCTGAAGACACATAAAATTTCCACGCAGTGTCCAGTTGTACATAAACTCAGGTGTTAGACCTGCTTATCTAGCGGGCACTTCGGTCTTAGTTCTTTTACAGGACTTAAACTGTATGCTGTGTTCACAAACTCTGGTGTTACTGAAAGAGTTATGAATGTACATAAATCTTTATGTAAATCTTTACCTACTCTTCTGAGACACTACTTTGTGAAAAATGTCCCTTTTTATTTAGTTCTGAGACAATGCCTGTTTGTGGCATCTCTATGGCCAAGGTGTCTCCTGGCTGCTCTCCTTTATGGCTGTAGGAGGAATAATTAAGTGGTGACATTCTGCTCGGCAGGTCTCAAAGCCCAGAATTGTTGTCCAGTCTGCTTGATGGATGGGTGCAGTCCTGCTTTGGAAGCAACAAACCCAGCTCTGCTGTGCAGTAGTGTACAAGATGAGTGGCTGGAAGAACATGCAATGGATTGGGGATTTCTTCAGTCTGTGCTAATATCCTCATGTGAGTGGAAGTCAGGCAACTCATTTTTACATCTGATGTCGCCAGCAAATTTTCTCACTTTTGCAGTGCAATGTACTAGAATTTTCTATGGCTGTAGTTGTATCACTAGGAAAAGCAAAAATAAACAAGTCATATTATTTCTGGTGTGTCATGTCGTGTCCCCCCCCCTTTTTTTTTTACTGTATTGGTTTCTTATTCTTTCTAATTTCCTCCTTTTTTTTCCATATTCATAGAGGATCAGTAGGATTTTCACTCTGCTTCTGTTTCTGCTCTCATTCTACTGGCTGTTCTTCCTTGGAAATTGTCTTCTCAGTCTTCATCTACCCCCTTGCCCTTTAAAATATTTTCACTTTCCGCCTAACATATGTCCTTTTACATTGCTTCCCCCTTTCCTAATGAAACAGGTATCACCATGTCCCTAGTTGAAGAACACCGTGTCTTTTGCTGGTTGAACTCCCTAGCACGTGAGGAAACTGGCAGTGGTTTCAGCCAGTTAGGTCAACCCTATTCAATCACATGAGGCTCAATCTATGGTTTTAAAATGTTGTTCACCCAGATGGTTTTTCCTGCAGAGGGGAGGATCCCAAAACACCAAAAGGAGAAATCCAGGGGAGCTTGTGTTTATGGGAGCCAGAACTGTGAAGCAAGAAACAAGGACTGTGATCATTACATTGTTTGTTTTGTTTTGGGTTTTTTTTGTGTAGAAGCTTGTAAAGGCATCCTGGCTACTGCTGTCCTTAGATCTGAAGTGTACACTTTGGAAGATCTCAGTGTTATACATTATTTAATATCAATATCTTTTAGTTAATGAAGAGCAAAATACTTCATTAGTGGTGCATATCCAGTACGCAAACCATTTTACTTGAAGTTAACTTAGTCTCCAAATTATCTCTTACCTAATTATCTGTTATCTCTTTGGCATCCAGAGTTAGTTGTTTAAGATGTTTTCAGAGGGAAAGACAGAATACAACAAAAGCCACTAATGAGCATATGCAAAATGCCTCGCTGGGCTGTGCATGGGTAGTCACTTCAGATCAAGGCAAGTTTTGTTAGACTGAGGGTCATGCAGGCGACTTGCCAGAAATGCAGGGGCATAATACAATTTCACGTGTAGCCCTAAAAATTGTATACTGTGCTTTTGAAGGCCTGGCAAGTGACTGAGGAAGGAAGTATTTGAATTAGGTAGTCTTGATTTCTGTTTCTGTTGATGTCACTCCCTGTTCGGTTAGGCTCCAGGGTCTTGGTTGTGCAATATGCCAAGACCTTTCGCCAGAATCCAGGAGAACCTTTTTGCTTGCTATACATAATCCGTGTGAAAAGTTTTAGGTGGTTTGCTGGAGCAGGAGCCAAGGGATTGGCAGCTTGAAGGGTAAAGCTCTTAGTGTGGGGAAAAATACACAAGGAACTCTTCCTGCAAGCCTACAGTGCTTTTTGCTGCAAATGTTGTGGCTCACGGCAATGGGATTTTTGTATTTGCTCATTTGGTCTTTCAGTGTTAGAAAGGAAAAGTCTTTTTTGCTGAAGTAATGGAATAGCCAGCCTGAGCAGGTGCAGGGATGAGAAAGCTCTCATAGATCATATGTAATATATGGCAATTATGATTATGGTGAGGGAAGAAATTAAGCACCACCCAATTGTCATGTGATGCAAGGATCTGCATTGTGACATTCACTTCTTTTACAGTGAAATCTAAATGGGAAGGCACTTTGCTCTTGCTTTAATTTCTAAATTTGTCCTACGGAACAGAATTTCTAAAAAGAAGCTTTCGTCACATATAAGATTATCAGAACTGTCAGTAAAGAACTATTACACGAGAAGCTATTTTAAAAGCAAGCAGACATCCCCCTGGAGCATTGCAGTCACTGTACTCTGCAGAAAAATCTGTAGGAAAACTTAACCGAAAAATGAATAAGAAATTTCTTGAATATGATTTTTTTAACCAAGAAATGAGGAATTTAACAATACTTCAGCTTGAGGATATCGAGAAAACAACACTCACTAGGCCCTCCACCCCTTTTTCAGGCTTGGAAAGAATAATGTGTTTTGCCTGAAACTTGGAGGAGGCAGAAGGTCCGAGTTGTTTATTCCATCGCAGTGGGTTGCCAGCAGGATACATGTAGCTCAGCTTAAAATGGGGAAAAAACCCACTTGCTTTTCTTGATGTGGATGTGATAATTGCTCTGAGTAAACAACCCCTGAATGACCCTTCTTCAGAGGACAGTGCGCAGCTGCTGAGCTGAGATGGAGCTAAGGGTGCTTTGCTGAACACAGATGCAGTGGGCCATGTTAGACACCTCCAAGGTTGGCTTCTGCATCTGCTGCACAGCGAAGTACACCCAGCTTGTGAGAGCCTCTGCCAGGACTCAAGCAGAGTTGCTTTATGAAGAGGAGTTGCCTCTCTCAGCATGGGCTGCATGCAACAGCCCTGCATCGTCATCTCTGTATTTGTCTGAGGGCCTGGTGAGTGTGGCAAACATCAGTCCCAGCCTGTGATCAGACTTACACAAGTGTATGATGGGGTAACTGAAACCTCTGATACATCAGTACATTTTAAAAGGTGGAGTGTTTAGCCATCTACTTGGTTTGCTGAACTTGCAAACAGTAACACTGTCCCCTCAGGTAATGAGAGCTGGAAAAATGGATCACAAGTTAAATGTCAGTTTATCCTTAAGATAAGTGCGTAAAAAAAATGCCATTTAAAGGTTCATGATTGTGTGTGTTGCTGAAACTCTGGCAGTGTACCTTTGGGGATCAGAGGGGGAGCTCCTGTGAGCTCCTTCACAAGCTCTTGTGAGTTTACCCGACAGGAAGACTGCACAAGGGCTGCCATTCTAATAGTGTGTCAGCAGTCACTTGAAATACTGATCAATGACATTATTTTTGTCTGTAGGGCTTGAAGAAATGGCACCTGGCATGCCTGCTAGTCTTGCCTGTACTTCTCAGCTATGCTGGACCACATGCATTTTGTATACCAGGCCAGCTCAGTCACCCAGGAATTTCACCGGGGTTTACTGTTACTCATTGCTCATAGCAGAAAGTCTGCATCTTTACTTGAAAATTAGAGAGAGTTTCAAGAATAGATGAGATGCCAAGTGCAGTCTTTCCTGCTGTCTCTGTATTTTGTTTCTGATTCAGTATTGTTGTCAGCCACTGAAATAGCAAACTTCATGCAGCTGCGACCTAGCAGATTCTCTTGCTTTTTGAAATGCCACCCAGAACTTACTAACTTGCAAAGGCTCTGGCTGAAGGTGACAAACGCCTCATGTTTAACAAAAGAAATCATGCAGACTGACCTACTTTCAGCTCTAGCATCGGCAGAAAACTTAGCATAGGCTTTTGTCCTTAGACCTAACTCCAGAAGATGAAGTTGCCCAATCCCCTGCCATCGCTAACGAGCGTGGATGTTGTCTGGCATTTAGAAAAGAGATCTGGAAGACAATGCGTCAGCTTTGGAACTGAGTTTCTCATTGTGTAGAATGGGCATGAATGCTCATTTCATGAGGATGAGAGTTGGGTAATAAGGTTTTACAAAAGCTTATTACCCAAGTCAGGTGAAATGTTTTAAGACACTATGATTTTCATAATTATTAAAATGATAGAGAAGTTTTAGAATTGAGCTTTCGTATATCCCCAAAGTATCATTGAGAAACCATGTAATATGATATTTTTTAAATCACTCCATTGAAACTTTTTTGAACTGAAATAAAATTGGACGTCTTGTAATTATTGTAAAAGGTCTCTGCTTG